>NC_064629.1:821795157-823045157 GCF_023864275.1 Schistocerca cancellata
ACGTCCGTTCACAATGTTCGATGTACACCCCTGAAGTACTGAAATTGGTAGCTGAAAAAAAAACAACTGACTGAAATATGGCTGTTGTTTGGGTTTTGCTCTACATACTACGGAAGTTTAAATCGGTCGTGGAAGCATACTCGGATAGCCGAAGTGGTTAAGGTGATCGCTCGCGATAGGCGGAAAATACGTGTTCGAGTCCCGGTCCGGCGCAAATTTTCATCTGTTACAAATAGCTGACGTCAGTTAAGATTCGCAAATGCAAATAAATTTCGTAACATTTCATCTCAGTTTGCAGTTTACACGAAAGGAAGGTTAGAGTTTAATGTCCGGCCCACATCGAGATCCTTAAATTCAGAGTACTGTCTCATAAGAATGTAGAAAGAAATTTCCCGTAGTTTCGCGGAAGTAAAAGATTCAAGATAACAATAGAACATGGCAATTATGACTGCAGGGCTATAATTTGAACGCTGTTCCTCACAAATTTGTTTCTGCCACATCCATTCAGTTCGCGCCCACGACGTGACTGCAAGGGCTTAACGCAGATTTCTTTTACGCAGACATCGATAAAATTACAGAAGTACATCTTCGAGAACATTTTGGATTCCGTGAAGTGTGTGAATTGATGCAACATCGTGTTTGGAAAGGGCGAGTACTCACAATGCCGGAGATAGTGATTTCGCGGTTGGTGGAGAGCGGCAGCAGGTCGGTGAGGATGCAGCCCTCTAGAGCGGCCGTCAGATCCGTCAGAGGACACGGCATGTCGTCCTCGCGCATCCACCACTCCTCGCTGTACGTCCCCATGATCAGCCACTGGTACTTCCGTCCGTACATTCCATGTCTGCAACACAATTTGTTTCAGTTTGAGTTAACTTGTGACAGCAATAGAATAATTAGATGACCCTTTCACCCCCAAGATACTCAAATTGTTGATGCTTTCTCATGAGGAGTCACGTCTACACCAAACACAAAAAGCCAGTAATACGAGCTTTCCGCCTTTTCTTTAGACCGGTGTGAAGGAGACGCACAATCTGCTGGAGAGGAACAAACAAGACCTTGTGGGGCGGCGGGTGGAATTTAATTGTTAATATAAATAGAATGTTACGTAGAAAAGATGCATTTCCCGGCCGATGCACCATATGTGGGGCGGCGGGTGGAATTTAATTGTTAATATATGTAGAATGTTATGTAGAAAAGATGCATTTCCCGGCCGATTAACCATATGTGGGGCGGCGGGTGGAATTAATTGTTGTTAAATGTTCCTATTATTTATGCAGTCTTTTGCCGTTCTCAACACTGGTTCTCTAACTACAATATTGGCAACCAGAAAGTGATTAACAAAACGTGAAGCCTGTAATTAGAATTCCTAGTGCCCACTTCATCTGAGAAATACATTTATAGCTACAGCTTATAGCTCTGAGGAATTAGGAGATTGTCTGGGATTCATAATAAAAAAAAAACGATTCTCTCTAAAATGTTCACTATATTCTGAAAGTCACAGACCAAAAAGAATCCACACAATCCAACTACCAGAGCAGTTCAGAGTCTAATGCGCTGATGCAACTATAACTGTTCAAACCAAATGTTTAAGTGAATGCTCGGCATAATTTGATGATAATGTTCATCAAACGCCACGCTAAATAATGGTAGAATGTCTGTCCCGCGGCGGCGCGTGAAAATACGACATACGCAAACTGAAGATAGATCATTAAAGTCATCCCAGAATTTAACACTTCAATCGAAAACGATTTCATGGTTACGCGTATCCCGAGTAACTTATTACGGCATCCGAGGCTGTTTATAGCAATGATACCGACGAGACGCGACTCCTGGCACAGGTGGTATGCTATTCAGCGTCTGGAGAGAACTGGGGCCTTCCTTCTCTCGCGCAGTGTTCTTATATATAAAGCCGCGGTGCGGACGGCTAAGGGAACGCTTGATCAATTCCGCTCTACCGACTAGCCGCTGGACTAGTAATGCACCACTTTAAGTTATTGAATAAATCATCGCTTCCTTTGCTGATGGCCGATGAAGCTCTCAATTTAAATGTGCATTCAGCACACAGGTAAGTAATCATAATAAAAGTCTGACGTGGCTAAATCAAATATTTTGGGCGAGAGAATTAATTTAATTACACTACACGCAGTAGACGAGCTCTGAACTTGCCCTTTGCAGATACGCTATCGCTATAGTTTTATAGTTATTCAATTGAAACTTCTCACATCTTTATGATTATAGCAGATCTTCTACTTAAATTTAAACATCCTAGCCTTATTTATTTGCCTACTTAATCTATCTTGCTTCCTTAATTTCTAAGACAAAAACCAGAAAATAATGAATTTCAACTAAAATTTTAATTTGTGAGATCCAGAATACTGTTTCTACTAAATTATTATGCAAAATGACTCTAAATATAAATTTTTAAGTTTCTAGCTCTTTTCTGTTGCGCCAATGATTTTTACAGAAAAACATCCAAATTTCGAAAATGGTTAAAGTTATTGAACTGATATTCAACACATATTGATTTAGTATTACTCCTGACATGCTAGAAACGTTTCTGGTTATTTACTTGATTTTTAAAGTATTGCGCAACATTTATGACGTCAGAGCTAGTTACAGCGGACTAGGCTGGCACACAATGGAAAGACTGATGTGAATTTTATACGGCGTGAGTAGGCTGCTTCCCTACAACCTGACACGTGTTTTGTCATCCAAACTGTTGAACAACAAGGCAAGTATCTCAGTACAGAGAATGTTATGTGCCAGTTATCAGACGTGTTATATGCAGGGTGGCAACTATTGAACTGTATGAAAGAAACGTAAATTAGCTACAAACCACGGCGTGCACACACTTTATTCAACATGTAAACGTCACTACAGATATTCGGATTCAGGTTATGACATGTTTGACATGCCTGCCATCTTTTTTTTTGCCATCATAGGCGATCATGTGGCGCAGACGAAGAGCGAAATTCTGCATGACCCGCTGAAGTGTTGGAACATCGATGCTATGGATGACCTCCTGAATGACTGCTTTCAGCTCAGCGATGGTTTTGGGGTTATTGCTGTACACCTTGTCTTTAATGCAGCCACACAAAAAGGAGTCGCATGTGTTCAGATCCGGAGAATACGGAGGCCACTCGAGGCCCATGCCAGCGGCCTCTGGGTAACCAAGAGCCAGAATGCGGTCCCTGAAGTGCTCCTCCAGGACACGAAACTCTGCTGCTTCGATGGGGTCGAGCTCCGTCTTGTATGAACCGAATCTTGTCGGAATCAGGGTCACTTTGCGTGAATGGGATGAAATCATCTTCCAAAACCTTCACGTATAATCTGAAGCCTCCATGCAATCGAGGAATATCGCACCGTTTATTCCGTGATTGGGCAGTGCATACCACACAGTCACCCGTTAAGGGTGAAGATACGTCTCGATCGCGAAATGCGGATTCTGAGTCTCCCAAATGCACCAATTTTGCTTATACACGAACTCATCCAAATGAAAGTGGGCTTCGTCGCCAAACCAAACCACACAGCACATACTAATTCCCACCACACCCCGCGGCCAAACGTGCAGTCTGAACGTCTTAACGCAAACAGTTCAGAAGTTATGACGATTTTATTTCATATAGTTCTATACTTGTCACCCTGTATTTATCATAAAATGTTTCGGGAATTCATTATCAAGTGCTGTAAAGCAAGGAAACAAATCAATACATCGTAACACTACACATTCTGACGACTATGTAAATATTTACATCGCCCTGTAGTAGAATGTACCTTAAAGTTTCTATGCCACACACCGTCAAAAGTAAAAAGGCAACAGCAAACACGCATTGGCAAACATAAAACTCTTGCTTGAACATGTTATGTTGGCACATCACACTCTCACGAGGCTCAGTTGTAAACTACAAGCAACTGCCTGCAACTACCTATTGCGCATGTATCACAGTCACCAACGATGTTACTGTGTATCGTAAATTCTTAGCACGTTATATGTCAAGCCCTAGCAAATTCTAAAAATCAATATTACACCTACACTGCAATGTGTGCATCCATACAGAATGACCAACAGAGAATATTACACCTAACGCCGCCTTTTAGAATTTGCTAGATCCTGACAGATAACGTTCAAAGATTGTCATAGACAGTAGCGTTGTTGAGGGGTGTGATGTATGTGCTATAGTATAGTACTGCCTCTGGTAGGTAGCTGCCTTTAGTTTAGTTTACAACTGAGCCTTATGAGAGTATGATGTACCCAGATGTTCAAGAAGAGTTTTACGTTTGACGCTGCTACTGGCTTTTAGTTTTGACGATGCCTGATGTCACAGAAGCTTTAAAGTGTGTTATACCACAGGACGATGTAAATAATTACACAGTCGTCAGTATGTGTAGTATTACGATGAATTGACTTGTTTCCTTGTTTTATAGCACATATCGTGATATATATATATCTACATCTACATCTACATCTACATCCATACTCCGCAAGCCACCTGACGGTGTGTGGCGGAGGGTACCTTCAGTACCTCTATCGGTTCTCCCTTCTATTCCAGTCTCGTATTGTTCGTGGAAAGAAGGATTGTCGGTATGCCTCTGTGTGGGCTCTAATCTCTCTGATTTTATCCTCATGGTCTCTTCGCGAGATATACGTAGGAGGGAGCAATATACTGCTTGACTCTTCGGTGAAGGTATGTTCTCGAAACTTTGACAAAAGCCCGTACCGAGCTACTGAGCGTCTCTCCTGCAGAGTCTTCCACTGGAGTTTATCTATCATCTCCGTAACGCTTTCGCGATTACTAAATGATCCTGTAACGAAGCGCGCTGCTCTCCGTTGGATCTTCTCTATGTCTTGTATCAACCCTATCTGGTACGGATCCCACACTGCTGAGCAGTATTCAAGCAGTGGGCGAACAAGCGTACTGTAACCTACTTCCTTTGTTTTCGGATTGCATTTCCTTAGGATTCTTCCAATGAATCTCAGTCTGGCATCTGCTTTACCGACAATCAACATTATATGATCATTCCATTTTAAATCACTCCTAATGCGTACTCCCAGATAATTTATGGTATTAACTGCTTCCAGTTGCTGACCTGCTATTTTGTAGCTAAATGATAAAGGATCTATCTTTCTGTGTATTCGCAGCACATTACACTTGTCTACATTGAGATTCAGTTGCCATTCCCTGCGCCATGCGTCAATTCGCTGCAGATCCTCCTGCATTTCAGTACAATTTTCCATTGTTACAACCTCTCGATACACCACAGCATCATCTGCAAAAAGCCTCAGTGAACTTCCGATGTCATCCACCAGGTAATTTATGTATATTGTGAATAGCAACGGTCCTATGACACTCCCCTGCGGCACACCTGAAATTACTCTTACTTCGGAAGACTTCTCTCCATTGAGAATAACATGCTGCGTCCTGTTATCTAGGAACTCCTCAATCCAATCACACAATTGGTCTGATAGTCCATATGCTCTTACTTTGTTCAATAAACGACTGTGGGGAACTGTATCGAACGCCTTGCGGAAGTCAAGAAACACGGCATCTACCTGTGAACCCGTGTCTATGGCCCTCTGAGTCTCGTGGACGAATAGCGCGAGCTGGGTTTCACATGACCGTCTTTTTCGAAACCCATGCTGATTCCTACAGAGTAGATTTCTAGTCTCCAGAAAAGTCATTATACTCGAACACAATACGTGTTCCAAAATTCTACAACTGATCGACGTTAGAGATATAGGTCTATAGTTCTGCACATGTGTTCGACGTCCCTTCTTGAAAACGGGGATGACCTGTGCCCTTTTCCAATCCTTTGGAACGCTACGCTCTTCTAGAGACCTACGGTACACCGCTGCAAGAAGGGGGGCAAGTTCCTTCGCGTACTCTGTGTAAAATTGAACTGGTATCCCATCAGGTCCAGAGGCCTTTCCTCTTATGAGCAATTTTAATTGTTTCTCTATCCCTCTGTCGTCTATTTCGATATCTACCATTTTGTCATCTGTGCGACAATCTAGAGAAGGAACTACAGTGCAATCTTCCTCTGTGAAACAACTTTGGAAAAAGACATTTAGTATTTCGGCCTTTAGTCTGTCATCCTCTGTTTCAGTACCATTTTGGTCACAGAGTGTCTGGACATTTTGTTTTGATCCACCTACCGCTTTGACATAAGACCAAAATTTCTTAGGATTTTCTGCCAAGTCAGTACATAGAACTTTACTTTCGAATTCATTGAACGCCTCTCGCATAGCTCTCTTCACACTACATTTCGCTTCGCGTAATTTTTGTTTGTCTGCAAGGCTTTGGCTATGTTTATGTTTGCTGTGAAGTTCCCTTTGCTTCCGCAGCAGTTTTCTAACTCGGTTGTTGAACCACGGTGGCTCTTTTCCATCTCTTACGATCTTGCTTGGCACATACTCATCTAACGCATATTGTACGATGGTTTTGAACTTTGTCCACTGATCCTCAACACTATCACACATTTAACAACTGCATTCCCAGTACTAATTCATGAGACAATTCTGTAAAGGCTTCAAAGCAGATAACCTCTAAGTACCCCACTTCTAACGGCGAAAGCCAAATAAAATTCCGAGATGTGACTTTTCTACTACTAATGATCATTTGTCAGTAAAGCTCAGAATTCGGGTACGGTCGACGTTAAAGGTCAATGAACTTGAAGACCACAGAAGCTCATGTCGTTGAAGAACAATACCGTGTAACGAAAATTTATGACTAGCAGATTCGCAAGTCTCGTAAACGAGGAATTCTTTCTCAAAAAAGGCTAAACAATTTCTTGAAACAGTGTATGTTAACACACACAATACTTACATAATGACATTTTTCAAAATAAAAATTACTATTTTCGAAAACATTTGGGAAAAACAGCTATATGTTTTCACAACTGTAACGTAGAAAAACAGTCTGGATCGAAAAAATCACGTTTGTTAGTGACCGGTTTTAGTTAAATGGAGTAACACCTTCAGAAGTACACCAAAGTCGATGTGTAGAGACGGATTAACGAAGCAGGAGCTGCACAAGCCTGCTTTCGACAGATTTTTGCCAATTAGTACCTTATTTATGACTCTTGTGGATCTGTTCGTTATACTTGTCTGCCACGTAGTATTGTTTCTTCACTGCTTATGTACGCTTCATATTTTTTAATTTTCAAACATCGACAGAACACAAATACAGAGTTTTACAGATAAATAACTTTGATCGGTCGTAGGGTAGACACATTTCCGTATTTTAAAATGATTTTCATTCGGTTTCAGCGTTTCGCACAGGGGTACTTTCCTTGTAACTTCCATTCAGCTATATTTGAGTGACTCAGTTCATAATCAAGCTGCTGATAGCGAGAACGTCGCTCCAGCATGGAGTACCGATGTTCTTATAACGAAAATCTCACAACTCACGGTGAATTAATGAGCTACGCTGGTGAAAATTGCATTAACCTACATTGCAGATAACAGGTAAGATGCTATGCGAGGTTCCGTTGCACAACAAGAGATATTTGTTTGCCACTACATAGCATGATCGTCACAGCTCAGTGCCAATGAATAGATATATAGCTCAGATGCCCGATTTCCAGACTGAATCACTCTTTTTACAAACGGAGAAGTGTTTCCACTGGTTTATGTGGCAAAGGAAACTGTTTCCTCTGGAATGTTTATCTTGTAAAGAAATACTCTAAACGTACTATCTCGAATCATGTACCGAACAAATACTAGTTGACTTTCAGTTACGAAATTCCTGGATTCGAAAAGTGGTTACTGGCGATTACTGCGACATCGGGATGGGCATGTGTTGCAAAATTTCCCTCTTGCTTTAGTCATGGCGTTTATTTCGCAGAGTAAGTCCATTCAGCAAGGAGCATACGGTGGGTACTATTCTCGCTCTATTCGACGTATCTCGAAGGATGCATAGTCGGAATTAACTGTGAATATAGGCTTCAACATCTGAATAAACGGCCCATAACAATGACGTCCTTGTAGTGGCCAGAGTTTGGTGCTGTTGCTTCCCCATTCTACGCCCCGTGTAGGAGTTGACGGAAATGGGAATTCCCATTTCTGGGAATCGAAATAGTAGATGGTGGTCACGGGGAGCTGACTTTAGAAGTACCCCGGCGGTCGTACACGGCGCCTTGTGAAGGAAAGCCTTCACAAAACAATTTCGTGTGCTTGCAAAAGCGTTTTATTTCTGTGCGGGACGTTCAGCGAATGAACTGATTAATAACATAGCACGCTACGACATAAGACGCGAAAAATACAATAGTCCTAAACTACTATTACTGTAAATAGAGTTAGGAACAATCAAGTGATCAGGAAGAAATTTCAGTTTAGCCTAACTCATCAGAAGGAAACGTCCTCAGGTCAACAAACCTCTTCATAGAAACACCGGAGTGCTAATGCTGCTGTTTACATCCACTTAAGGCGAATGTCGTGAAAGTTTTTTCGTTCAAGATGACGGCCAATAACTTTTCCCACGCCTCTCCGACGTAGGTAGTGCTTTTCTTTATTGGTCTCTACATCGACGGGATGTAACTTGATTTCTTATTACGTTTGTTCTAGTTGCCTTCAGCTCTGAGCTCTGATGATGGTGGGGTACAACAGTGATTCCTGTATTCAAATTGTCTCTCAGGCACTAAATTGTGTTTTGATTCTGATGTGTGCAGTTAGCGTGAAAAAGACGTTCTTTGATTTCAGACGTTGTCTAAATAGCTAGCTGTATGCATAATACGGATATCGCATACCACAGGAATTAGCTGTGGCTGCAGCTTCCCTAATAACTGTTGAGCGTGCTGTACCTCTCGCAATGTGATGTGTTCCCATTGACAGTGATCTGAGAGATGGTTACTTACGTTGTCAACATAGTCGACGTTCTTGGTTTGCGTCGATTTATATATCCCAGTGGAGGCAGAAGTAGCTATGACTGTAGTTTTCACCACTGATGGATGGCTTCTCCAAGCTGTACTCGCTAATTTCCGTAGCACGTTCTCATACTTGCCTGCCGTAGTCATAATATCGGATAACCTCAGAGCATACTTTTAATTTCCAGACATTTTTTTCCAGGCGATGAAGGTTCGGGAAGAGTTCCCACAGTGAAAACATTGGGAGTATTAATTTGTGCAAGTCCACATTGTCGGCTTCCTGCCAGCAAGTGCAAACCGAATAGAAATTACGAAATTGTCCTGTTAGTAGAACAAATGAAACTTTCCCGTCTCTCGAAACTGCCGTAGTCATAATATCGGATAACCTCAGAGCATGCGCCATTAATGTCGTTATGTAAGAGAACTGGCATATGAATGTGTGTTACGTGGTTCATCAGCTTGTCCATAAGATTACGTCCACATTTTCCTATCACCGTGGATACCTTGAAAATATGTAACGTTATTATATGTATTTATATTGACGTAATCTGCGCAATACAGTGTTCATTTTATTGCACTTTCTTATATTAGTGCCGGACCAGTATAACTCAGTATGACTGACTCCAGCGGCATCTTTGTGTACTCGTATATTGGTTTTTCAACAAATGCCATATGTTAAAAACGAGTATACAGGGTGGTCATAAACAGTCTGAGAAGCTTGTAAGAGTATTTTTAGAGTAGGCTGTGCTGAGAAATAATACTTAAGAAAAAAATTCGAAACGTTGCGCCGTTTCCGAGAATCAAGCCGTTGCTCACGCAAATTCAAGCGGCCCGCCCGGTATACAAGGAGAGTTCAGAAAGCGAGTTCAGTTTGGTGATAGAAAAGGAATCGAATACAGATAAGGAAAGCAACTTATTTCACAAAAATCAATTACACTTACACTACTTTTCAACATAGTTCTCGTAATTTTCCAGTCATTTCTCATAGCGTGGTATAAGTTCACATATTCCTTCGTCATAGAATGTTGCCGCCTGTTGCCCTAAGACGTTTAGGCACCTAACGTGCCCAAAGTTTATGAAAAACCAGTTTTTCAGTAACAACCTCGTAGACGACTGTTCGTGAAATTTGTGGAAGTTGACGAGAAATAGCATTAACGTAAACCTACGGTTTTTCTTAATAATTTCTTCGACTACACTAACCAGGTCATCGGAAACCACAGACGGACGTCCACTTTGTTCTTCGTCAAGCACTTGATCATACTCTTCCTTAAATTGTCGGACCCTTCTTCTCACTACTGAAGCGCTCATTGCATTTTCTCCGTAAACCTGGCAGATTTGTCGGTGAATATCACTTGGTTTAACGCTCTTAGCATTCATAAAGCGAATCACAGATCTCAGTTCAAACGCGGCGGGATTTTCGATCAACGATGCCATTATAAACAATCACTGCGAATGATACACAACACAGAGCGAGCTCGATATGCCGACATTTCGTTCTGCTTGAACCAGAGATACTACTGCACGTGAGCCGAACTGTTATCGTCACAGTGCCATGGAGAACTTACTTTCCGAACTACCCTCGTAATTAG
This sequence comes from Schistocerca cancellata, assembly GCF_023864275.1. Classification (NCBI taxonomy): domain Eukaryota; kingdom Metazoa; phylum Arthropoda; class Insecta; order Orthoptera; family Acrididae; genus Schistocerca; species Schistocerca cancellata. The sequence continues at coordinate 821,805,609 of NC_064629.1, forward strand.
TGTCAGATGTTCTCAGACTGTAGATGACAGCGCACGAGACTGCTCAGCCTTTGGCTCGGGTTCGATCCCTACTATCATCCCATCTCCAATTTTTGTATAGCTGCCTTGTGCGGTTTTAGGAAACGGAACAAAGAATCTTATGGGACTTAACTGCTAAGGTCATCAGTCCCTAAGCTTACACACTACTTAACCTAAATTATCCTAAGGACAAACACACACACCCATGCCCGAGGGAGGACTCGAACCTCCGCCGGGACCAGCCGCATAGTCCATGACTGCAGCGCCTAAGACCGCTCGGCTAATCCCGCGCGGCTGACTGGCTAACTTCAATGATTTCACTAGCTGCGACATAGTCGCATGGTTAACTGATTCGTCTTTTATTTTATCACAATTGGTTTATATAATAGTAATCAAAATTTAAAAGTCTGCTACATGTATTTTACCTATTGTATTTTCATCATAATGGTTCTTACGTAAACGAAGAATACATCTAAGCCTACAGTAGCGATATCTATGAAGAATATAGGCAAACTTATTTCTGGTAGCTACTGCACTTCAGTATGTGTTGTACAGTAACGAAAGTTGCAAAATAACTGTGTGGACGATGTGGCCTATTTTACACCATATTTTAGTTCTACGTGACGATGCTTGTGTTTTGATGATGCCATTACAGTTTTATCACATTAGGACATGGTGTGGAACAGGTACGCTTTACTTTATTTTATCTGCACATTTCCCAGTTTGTATGTATATATAACAAGACAAAAAATAGGCACCACTAAGGAGTTACACAAATTGGTAACAAATGAATATGTATACAGGTACCGACAGAAAATACAAGATTGTAGTTTGTCTGCCGGCCGCTGTGGCCGAGCGGTTCTAGGCTCTTCAGTCTGGAACCGCGCTGCTGCTACGGACGCAGGTTCGAATCCTGCCTCGGAAATGGATGTGTGTGATGTCCTTAGGTTAGTTAGGTTTAAGTAGTTCTAAGTCTAGGGGACTGATGACCACTAATGTTAAGTCCCATAGTGCTTAGAGCCATTGGAAACATTTTTTTGAAAATGTAATCATGTTTGTCTGTACATGTACATCACATCTACAGATTTCCGTCCACTCGGGATAATTCCGTCGTGATGCGTCGTTTCTTTTTCCTTGGAGTATATATAAACTAAACAGTTGCAAACTGCAGAACATCACATGCACAATACAGTGGATATAGTTCCAAGCTGATGATAGGGTTTGTGGGAGGGGAAAGTGCTTGAAAGAAATTTTGCACCACCCTCATGACCTCTGTAATTTGTGCTGTTTTCGGTGAACTCTTCCCCAATATTCTTTTGACCACAGGAAATCGCTACGCACTGCCACCTGTGTAGTGATGGGAACAATCAAACGAAAATAATCTATTGAGTCGGTTGTTGGAAAACAAATTAACTCATTTGGTTATATTTTTACATGTTGGTTGAACTACTATTCAACAATTTTTTTCGAGTGATACCAGTATGTGGGAGCAACCGAATGAAAACAGTCGACTCAGTCCGTAGTAATTTTGTATTCTGACTGAATTATCCATTTTTTTTCAAGTGAAAGGAGTCTGTAAAATTTCAGCAGTAGTATACAACCGGAGTATACTCTGCCGAAATGGTAGCACTACTGCTGGGGGTACTTGGGGATATCCAATGTGGTAAGGAAAAGTTAATATAAGCATTATACATTTTATTTAATTCTGTACTGAATAGGCTACTTCTTATTTTCACTACTTAAAACTGATTAATATACTGTTGTGGGTTAAGCTGCTCCAGAAGAAATTATCATGTAACTAATTAAGATGATTTATTGTTGGTGTTAGAAAGTAGAGCATAAAATTTCCGTTAGGGGTATGTGAGGAAGAGAGGAACATTGCCCAAATTTAGCGAATGTTTTCAGTCCATTTTATGAAAAATTGTGATGATGTTGATTAATAAAAATCATTTGAATCTAGTCCTTTACCACTTATTGAGAAAAATATTTGTATGAAAGGTAAATATGTTGTGCAGAAAATTACATCACCAGCTGCATACATAGAAATCATATCCATGTACGTGGGCCTGTTCACATTTTACAGCCTTTGCAAAACAGCAGGTATAATACTTGACGGTTATGAAGAAGAACTGCTCACATTCACACGTTGGTACTTCAGTTTCAGATTTAAGTGTCTCTGTAACCTGTCTGTAACTACGTTGGCACCCCTCTGGACAGCTGGAAGCGACAAGTGATCAACGGCGCACTCAGATGTGAGGAGAAACATTCGATCGCTCAGACACTGGTAAATCATTGTTGTTGATTGCACCCTGTTACCGCCTGTCCTTATAGCTATTGCCGTTCCGATATTTGTTGTTTACGTACACCAGTAAGTAGCTTTTAGTTCAGTTTTTCGTCCATTTTTATGACTAGGCGTTTACTTAATAGTGTCCAAACGCTCAGCGATGTGGAACTCAAAGAAATCATTCGACTGGATAAAAAGTGATCCACAAGAGGAATTCTGTGTGATACACAGTATATGCAAGAATGATTCATGTTCTGAAACGATATTAACTGAAGAAATTCGAACAATATTAATGAAGGACGAAAAGTATTTCTCGCGGAAAAAAAACTTCCGACAGGTGACAGTACAGGCTTAAAAAGCAAGTGATTAAGTCACAAAAAATTTAAAAAATTGTGTCTTACATACTTTCCGTTCACGTCACCTCAGCATCTACCGAAAGAGAATTATCACTGATGGGTAAAAACCAGTGGGAAAAGAGAGAGAGACAAAGCTTCATAAAATTTAAATAAAAATTAATAGTTAATTTAGTTAAACGTAATTTTATAATGTAGCACAATTCATTAACCAATTAACACCAACCAAAAATCCATATTTAACTTCAGAAGTACGAAAAACTCATATTTGATTAAACACATATCTAATGCAATACTTTATTTTTAGGACTATACTTTTTATCGATCTGTCTTTGAAATAATATCCGTTAAAAATATACTTATGGGATGCCTCATAATATTGTGTCGGATCTCCTTTTGCACGGCGTAGTGCAGCAGCTAGACGTGGCATGGACTCTAAAAGTAGATGGAAGTCCACTGCAGAAATACTGATACATGCTCCCTCTACAGCCGTCCATAATTACGGAAGTGTTGTCGCTGCAGGATTTCGTGCACGAAATGACCTCTCGATTATGCCCCACAATTGATCAAGTGGTTCCTGTCGGGCGATCTGGGTGACCATATAATGCGCTCCAATTATCCAGAATGTTCTTCAAACCAATCGCGAACAATTGTGGCCCGGTGACATGGCGCATTGCCATCCATACAAATTTCATCGTTGTTTGGCTGCAAATGGTTTCCTTGCAGCCGAACATAACCGTTTCCAGCCAATGATCGGTTCAGTTGGACTGGACGACCCCGTCTATTCCGTGTAAATACAGCACACACCATTATGCAGTCACTGAAAACGCTCTCTGGTTGGCAAAATGAGCGTAATGTTTGTTTGTACCACCCGACTTCACTGGGATTTCAGGGTCGCAATTTAGATCAATTATTATAGGATGAAGTGGCTCAGTATCTAAAAAAACTAATGCCTCCTTCTGTATGGGACATCAGTTTATAATCTGAGTGAGAAAACTATGCCGCTTGCTTCCCTGTTCACTGCACACGTTTACTTATGTTAATAAATTTGGTATCGGTAGAGCATGCGTTATTTCGCTAACTAGTTAGTTAAAGTCACATTTCTGCAATAAGCCGCTTTCTGTTTAAAGTGTGGTCTGGAAAAGTTCTCGCATTTCACACTAAATAGCTTGGACCGGCTTGTTTCGTAATTATTTGGGATGTTTATGTCAGCGGTCAGAGAGATTATTCCCTTGCGGTCGTTGCCTGTCAACTATCAACAATGCTTGGTACGTCTCTGACTTGTCGTTGCGAATTATTACTAAAACAGTTGCTGATATAGAACTGTTTTTATTGTTTGCTTTAGTCCTTTTACTTGGGATTTTATTGAATCAATTCTTTTTTGTAATTTAATTCTTGCTTGGGCATAAACGCTGTCTGCAAAGATTAAGTTTTTCAATCACTCAGAATACGAAAACACCATGAAATACTCTGAGTAACTGTAATAGTATCAGTAGTCGACACAGTGAAGGTAGTAATACGCTTAAATAGGCTTGTATATTACTCCAAAGAGTTTTATATTCAATATTCGGTTGCTTTGAATGTTATCATTTTTGGTAATTGCACTACTCTTATTACTAAAATATTACTAAAGTAGTTCAAATATGAAGAAATTTAAAGAAAATGTTCATAAGAACTACACGGTAATCTACAGTCACATAAATTTTGGTCAAACCACCACCAGCTTTCACAGCGCCTTGTTCGCAGTTTGGGTTCATGGTTTCTTGGGGGCTGCGCCACACTCGAACCCTACTATCAGCTCTTATCAACTGAAATCGGGACTCATCTGACCAGGTCACGGTTTCCCAATCGTCTAGGGTCCAACAGATATGGCCACGAGCCCATGGAAGGGGTTGCACGCTATGTGCTGCGAATACATAGAAAGATAGATCCCTTATCATTTAGCTACAAAATAGCAGGTCAGCAACTAGAAGCAGTTAATTCCATAAATTATCTGGGAGTACGCATTAGGAGTGATTTAAAATGGAATGATCATATAGTGTTGATCGTCGGTAAAGCAGATGCCAGACTGAGATTCATTGGAAGAATCCTAAGGAAATGCAATCCGAAAACAAAGGAAGTAGGTTACAGTACACTCGTTCGCCCACTGCTTGAATACTGCTCAGCGGTGTGGGATCCGTACCAGATAGGGTTGATAGAAGAGATAGAGAAGATCCAACGGAGAGCAGCGCGCTTCGTTACAGGATCATTTAGTAATCGCGAAAGCGTTGCGGAGATGATAGATAAACTCCAGTGGAAGACTCTACAGGAGAGACGCTCAGTAGCTCGGTACGGGCTTTTGTTAAAGTTTCGAGAACATACCTTCACCGAGGAGTCAAACAGTATATTGCTCCCTCCTACGTATATCTCGCGAAGAGACCATGAGGATAAAATCAGAGAGATTAGAGCCCACACAGAAGCATACAGACAATCCTTCTTTCCACGAACAATACGAGACTGGAACAGAAGGGAGAACCGATAGAGGTACTCAGGGTACCCTCCGCCACACACCGTCAGGTGGCTTGCGGAGTATGGATGTAGATGTAGATGTAGATGCTGTTAGCAAAGACATTCGCGTTGTTCGTCTGCTGCCATAGCCCATTAACGCCAAATGTACCGGGGGAGTTGGGTGTAGCGTAGTCGTTAGAACACTGCATTTGCGTGAACGACGATTCAAACGCGCGTCCGGCCTTTCTGATTTAGGTTTTCCGTGATTTCCCTAAACTGCTTAAGGTAAGTGCCGAGATGATTCCTTAGAAAGAGCACGGTCATTCTTCTTCCGTAATCCGAGCTTGTGCTTCGTCTTTAACGACCTCGTTGTCGATGGGATGTTAACCACTAACTTCCACCTCCTCTCCCCCAAATTTCGTCGCGCTGTCCTAAGGTATACGTTCATCGTACGTACCACATCGATTTATGCGGTTATTTCTAACAGTGTTGCTTGTCTGACCGACAAACCTAGGAGAGGTAATGTTTGAAATTTGGTGTTCTCGGCAGTCACACTCTTGACACCGTGGATCTCGGAATATTGAATTCCTTAACTGTTTCCGAAATGGAATGTCCCCTGCGTCTAGCTCAAACTATCATTCAGAGTCTGATAATTCACGTCGTCTGGCCACAATCACGTCGGAAACCTTTTCACAAGTCTCACCTGAGTACAAAGGACAACTCTGCCAATGCACTGCCCTTTTGTAACTTGTGTGCGTGATACTACCGCATCTGTATATGTGCATATCGCTATTCTATGACTTACGTCACCTCAGTAGTATGTCTCTAATAAAGCTGGCAATCCCAGTCATGGTTCATGTCTAACTCACAATTTGAAAAATATTTGTGAGTGAAATCACTCACCGGCCACAGTGGCCGAGCGGTTCTAGGCGCTTCAGTCTGGAACCGCGCGACCACTACGGTCGCAGGTTCGAATCCTGCCTCGGGCATGGATGTGTGTGATGTCCTTAGGTTAGTTAGGTTTAAGTAGTTCTTTGAGCAAGCAGTAAAGGAAACAAAAGAAAAATTTTGAGTAGGCATTAAAATCCAGGGAAGAGAAATAAAAAATTTGAGGTTCGCCGATGACATTGTAATTCTGTCAGAGACAGCAAAGGACTTGGAAGAGCAGTTGAACGGAATGGACAGTGTCTTGAAAGGAGGATATAAGATGAACATCAACAAAAGCAAAACGAGGATAATGGAATGTAGTCGAAAAAAGTCGGGTGATGCTGAGGGAATTAGACTAGGAAATGAGACACTTAAAGTAGTAAAGGAGTTTTGCTATTTGGGGAGCAAAATAACTGATGATGGTCGAAGTAAAGAGGATATAAAATGTAGACTGGCAATGGCAAGGAAAGCATTTCTGAAGAAGAGAAATTTGTTAACATCGAGTATAGATTTAAGTGTCAGGAAGTCGTTTCTGAAAGTATTTGTATGGAGTGTAGCCATGTATGGAAGTGAAACATGGACAATAAATAGTTTGGACAAGAAGAGAATAGAAGCTTTCGAAATGTGGTGCTACAGAAGAATGCTGAAGATTAGGTGGGTAGATCACGTAACTAATGAGGAGGTATTGAATAGGATTGGGGAGAAGAGAAGTTTGTGGCATAACTTGACTAGAAGAACGGATCGGTTGGTAGGACATGTCCTGAGGCATCAAGGGATCACAAATTTAGCATTGGAGGGCAGCGTGGAGGGTAAAAATCGTAGAGGGAGACCAAGAGATGACTACAGCAAGCAGATTCAGAAGGATGTAGGCTGCAGTAGGTACTGGAAGATGAAGAAGGTTGCACAGAATAGATTAGCATGGAGAGCTGCATCAAACCAGTCTCAGGACTGAAGACCACAACAACAACAATAACAACAACAACAACAAGTAGTTCTAAGTTCTAGGGCACTGATGACCTCAGATGTTAAGTCCCATAGTGCTCAGAGCCATTTGAACCATTTGAAATCACTCAAACTCGTAGACTAAGTGAAAACATTCATATAACTGACGTAAACGTGACATTACGTGAAACCACCCAAACCCAGAGAGTAGGTGAAAAACATTCATACAGCTGACATGGTAGCAGAGACAAATTTCATTTGGTTGTCGAAAATGAGAAAACAATCGACTGGACAGGTGATTGTGAAAACCAACAGGTTGTCCCACCCACTTGAGATTTTGCAGCATAGGAACAGGATCCTGCAACGTATCGCTCTGTCTTGCAGTCAACATTTCGGCGATGAGTTCGTCTTTCTTGTGAAGATATTTCTCCAAGCGACATGTCTCAAGTGGATGAAATTATTGGTGGTATCTCTGTCAGAAACGCAACTGACAATGCTTTGAGACTGGTTGAAAGATGTTGCGCTTCATCGCAGGAACCCCTCTAAAACCTTGGATGACCTTCGGAAGGCCGCCGTCGAAAATTGAGAAAGGATTGGCAGCGACGTTGCTACTACCTTGTGGATTCCTAAGCAAGACGGGTTTAAGCATGTTACAGGCACGGGTGGAGCAATGAATTTTCAAACAGACTACCTTCAATTTGCTTATCGTTTTGTTTTAATGTCACATTAAATGTATATTTTTAGGTTCATACGGCTTAGGACTGTGTTCAGCGGCACCAGGGTATAATATATGGATACTGGAGGGTTATAGTGTTAGTGATTCTTTTGTCACGGTCATCGACGATCATATGGGCTCAGGAGGACTGTCTGTGCACCCTCCGCTTTGACTCTGCAGCCAGTAACTACGCTGAGTTTAAGGGGGAACAGTGTTTGCAACATTCATTCTAGGTTACAACTACGCTCCACCGACGAGTACGTACTGCTATTGAACAGCTTCAGCTATTTGAACGTGGTCGCGTTGTGGGCCTGAGGGAAGCTGGATGGAGGTATCGACGGATAGCTGCCCAAGTTAGGCACAATGTCTCAGTGGTGTGTCGATACTTTCAACATATTCCCTAGATTGTTCTCGATCCTATCGACCAGGTTCTGGACGTTCGCGTAATATAGACACACGTCAAGATAGACGCATTGTGTAAGCAGCAGCCGGCCGGAGTGGCCGAGCGGTTTTAGGCGCTACAGTCTGGAACCGCGCGACCGCTACGGTCGCAGGTTCTAATCCTGCCTCGGGCATGGATGTGTGTGATGTCCTTAGGTTAGTTAGGTTTAAGTAGTTCTAAGTTCTAGGGGACTGATGACCTCAGAAGTTAAGTCCCATAGTGCTCAGAGCCATTTGAACCATTTTTTTGTAAGCAGCAGTGACCGCACAAACATCATCCAGGGGAGTAATCCGGACACATATTACACCTGCTGTGTCATCAGGAACCATCGGGAACGGTATGTTTGCAAACGAATTAAGATGACATGTGTCTCTGGCCAGGCTACTACTGACACCACGAAAGCGCCAAACACGATTAATCTGGTGACATGAAAGAGTTGAGTGGTGAGTGGAATGGCGCTCTATTGTCTTCAGTGATGGGGTTCTGCCTGTATGCGACTGGTGGACTTACACTTGTATGGCGAAGACATGGTGAAATGCCTATTCCAGGCTGCATTCGCTCGCGGTAATTGGTCACATCCCAGGTAAAGTGTGCCGGCTTGGGCACTTTCACAGTAAGTCAATTGATTACACTCAAAGATCAATTTATTCACACAATCAGTTTATGGTCGCAAATGTGGGTCCTGCGATCCGTAAGCAGTTCAAAACAGACAAGAAAAGTCCTTCTTGAAAATACAGGAGTGACTTCTTTGACAATATAAAGTCCATGGAAAACAACACAAGTAAATCTCTCCGCGAAACTATTTTTTTTAGAAGTTTTGTTGCAAATGAAACAGACTATCTTCTTAGACATCAACAGTAGGCAGGAAATTGAAGTCCCCTCTAACGAGTAGAACAAGAAGTTCTAGTATGAGAGTCCATTCCTGGCGCAGCGGGTCGCGATGCGCCGCGGTCCTGGGTGGCAAGGGAGACGTCGAATCCGCGCAGTGGCGTGGTACTGGCTATCTTCTCCTTCTGCTGGCGGAGACGGAACTGCCTCCTGTTCGCCGGGAGTTATACCCGCATGGCGGATGACTACCAGACAGCTATTGCTCTAGCGATGTGGACTGGGATTAGCTGAGGCAGCAATAGGTCCATAGTCGTGGTGGCCTCTACTGCTCTTGCGCGCTCACTCTGAACTAGTCTGCTTCCTGAACGTCAAGCGAAGTTTGGCAGACTTCGGCCGGTGCGCCTGCGGACCTGGAGCGGTGACCCGCATGGCGGTAGTACGTTGCGAGTTGCCAGCAGTGCAGGGGATCCCCGAAACACGCCGCCACGCTTCAGGGTGTGGGCAGCCGGGCCTATAAGTTGTGCACACGCTGTTATCCCCGTGCTGTTTTCATTAGCCAGACAGGAAGGTGATGAGCTTTTTCAGCAAGAGAATGCACTTCCACGTACGGCTACTCGATGCAACGTGGTCTTAGTGGAGTACGATGTCTGCCGTGGCCACCAACATCACCAATCTCTGGCCAGAACATATGGAACATGACATAGCGGAAACTTAGTCGTTCTCCAGGGGCCTGCAAGAACCATTACTGAATTGGAACGAAAGACGCAAGGTTCTTAGGACAGCCTACGCCAGGATTGTTTGCCTGCGAGAATACACGTCCACGTTGCTGCCAGAGTGGGCTACACTACATATTAATGCGATTGTTAGATACCCTTTACTGTGACATGTGTGTCTCATTTGGTCTGAATTTGCTATCTCATACTTCCACAGTGATGAACTACCTCTCACCTCTCTTGTTAATTATAGGGCCTTGTCATTGAGGGTGCTACATTTAAAGAGTTAACGTATTCGACATTTTTAACCCTGCGAGGCGCGTTTTTAAAATAAGTACAGTTAAAAAAGTAGAAAACAGAAACATTATTACAGCTACATTATTTTCAAATGAAAGCCTGGATCTTAATCTACTTTTTGACATAAGTTCCACTTGAGGCACTTATCGAATAGTATGAACATCTTCTGAAATTCATTGTCATAAAAATCTATCACCTGATTTCTGAACCAGTCCTGAACTGACGTTTTCTCATGGTCAGTTTCCTCTAGGGCTGACAGGCAATGTGCTTCTTTAAGTGCAAGAACAAGTAATAGTGACTAGGTGCTAGGTGAGGAGTTTCGTCTCAACCATACGATGCAATGAGCTGAGTGGGTTGAGCCTCATGAGGACGGGCATTTCGATCCCTCGACTGAGCACGCCAAAACCTTTCGTTTTGGATTGCACTCTGACAATAACTGCTCGAGTTACTCTTCTACCCCTAGGAGCAAAATCGACGAACGAAGCACCGTGCCTATCCCAAAACACGGTGCACGTATTTTTCGGTTTGAAATTATTTGTTGGAACTTCAGTTTCTTCGCAGATGATGAATGCCTTCACTCCAAGGACTGTTGCTTTGATTGCGGTGTAAAGTAAGCTATGCATGTTCCGTCACCAGTGACGATTCAGCTTAAAAACTTATACCCTTCGACACAGTACCTGCGGAAAAAATTCACTGCACTAACAAACGATTAGTTTAGTGCAACTCAATTAGCATTATCTGAAACTCAGCATGCCCACAACTGCTGATACTGTAATCATACTGCCGGCCGCGGTGGCCGTGCGGTTCTGGCGCTGCAGTCCGGAACCGCGGGACTGCTACGGTCGCAGGTTCGAATCCTGCCTCGGGCATGGGTGTGTGTGATGTCCATAGGTTAGTCAGGTTTAAGTAGTTCTAAGTTCTAGGGGACTTATGACCTAAGATGTTGAGTCCCATAGTGCTCAGAGCCATTTTTTTGTGATCATACTGTCACTATTTCATACAGAACACTTCTTGAAACGTGAGGAAAGGTATCAGATAAAAATGAAATTGCCTAATGCCTGTCTTATCGATTTTTTATCGGCTTGCAAAACTAGGTCATCAGTATTTACGAACAGTCACCCATTTCGTTTCTTATCTTTCGCATTTATTTGTACGGCCATCTATGAATGCTCTACACAATTTTACACCAGTATGGTGCTCATAGCGTTTTCTCCATACACTTCAATAATCTGCCGATGTATTTCGACAGCTTTCACGTCTCTTGCATTTAAGAAACGAATAACAGCATGTATTTCACAATCGGCCGCATTTTCAGTCGGCTGGGCCAATTTTCAACACGTATAAATAAAGTTATTTTTGTTTAAAAATAACTAGTTTCGCTGTGGTTAGGCATCATCAGATTATCTGAAAGGATAAAGAAGGCTGATTAAATAACTATCCCATAAACATTATAAGGCATGATTCGAAGCTTTGCCGATAATTTAATTAAAACCGTAAAAAACACTTACGTTAAACGCCGGCTGCCAAAGATCTTTGTTAACCACATACACATAAAACTGTCTGGATGAAAGTGTGGTCCTCAGAATAATTAAAAGGGACTGTGAGAACCTAGACGGAAAATTTTCGGAAATCAACCCACAGCCACAACGTAAACGAGGTCTGACAAACTGATAAAGGAAACCAACGAAGAATCAGAATTACCTTTGAACTGTTATAGCAGCAAGTAGAGCACAGCTAGAGCAATGCACACATCATATTGGCCTGTGTACTGTTTGGCTGTTTGGCATCCACACTAATATGACGTACGCTTGGCTCTACGCTGTGCTCTATTTGCTGATATAACAGTTCAAAGGTATTTCTGATTGTTCGTTGGTTACCTTTATCAGTTCGTCAGACCTCATTTCCGTTGTGACTGAGGGGTGATTTCAGAAAATTTCCAACTAGACTCCCATAGCTCCTCTTAGTTATTCTGACGACCGGTCTTTCGTCCAGACGGTTTTATGTGTGTGTGGTTGACATAGAGCTTTGGTACCCGGCGTGATGAGTTCGTTTGACAGTTCTACGTGAGTGTTTTTTACGATTTTAATTAAATTGTTGGTGCAGCTTAATGTCATGGCTTATAATGTTTGTAGGATTGTTATTAAATCAGCCGCCTTTTTCCTTTTAGGTAATCTGATGACACCTAACTACGGCAAAACGCGCTAATTTTATGTAAAAATAACATTGCAACCGTGACTGTTTTATTTTCAGTATAACCATGAAAACCGGTTGCTGTAGAAATCAGCCAACGATGGACTGGAGTGAATACTACGTATAAATAAATGTTCGTGCAAGCGAAGGCTATCGTGATAGAACTTCGCAAGCATGCGCAGTACGACGGCCACACAGCTTCAAAGACCTGAGCTCAAAACAGTACTTACTTTAAAAATACATCTCGTACAAATATTTATAGCGCTGTAAATTTTCCCAGGTATTATTGGCCCGTAGAACGACTGGGTGATAGTGTGCAGAATATTAATTTCCTCTCATTGAGATGTTGTCCTGAGGGCATTTCCTTCTGTTTGGCTGGGTTGAATGGCTTTTCGCCCTGACAGTTGATTTTTTCCTGTCGTTTTACGCTATTATCTATCTATTCGTTGTTATAGTTACTTGCTATTATTATATATTTTGCATCTTAGGTTGTAACGGCCTATGTTACTCATCAGTTAGCTCGTTGAACGTCATGCTCTGATTTAAAACACTTCTGCAACCACACGAAATCTTTTTTTGAACGTCTTCATTACCGTGGCGTCGTGTACCAACACTGAAGGACATTTGTTGGAACGTGCAGAGCTCCCCCGAGTGCACTGTTCTGACTTGGTGGCGGCCTGTGGATTGATGTTTGATGATTGATGATTTTGCTGCCCCTTGTGGACAGCCTTTGACCTTACTATTGTAAGTAGTACTGTTATCTTTGAAGTCAAACGTATCGATGTTGGAGTCCTTCCTGATAGCTGCCTTCAGGAACTTTCGGAACAGAGCGCGCCTTTTCTATGTGAAAGTGTTGTCTTGCTGTATAATGACAACAATGCCCTAGCGCTAGTGGGCAGTCGCTCTCTTGGCCTAAGGAGAAGGGTCGGTATTGAGTTTCCTTATTGAGTGGTCATCCACCACCGCTCCGCGGATAAGCAATGTGCAGAATTTGGTAGAAAGAGGAATTAATAGTTAAAAGTGTTTCGTCGGTTGGTTGAAGAAACGTATTTCAGTTATTTTGTGGATAGGCACGTGGAATTAATTAAGAGATTTATGTTTAATACAGTGCCGTGTTTGAGAATCCGTCATTGTAGTGGACAAACATTTTGATAGTATATCGTAGATGAAAGGGCTTCCGTGATCAGTGATTACCTGTTTAATTAATGTGGAAACACAATGTAGCGAAGGTGAATCTGAATGTGAAACAAACATGTGAATGTGAGTGTGAAACAAACATAAGTGTTAAACGAGACTGGATGAGCGCAGTCATTGTTATGGAACTGTGTTACTTCCAAAAGGGAAAATAAACCAAAGTAATTCGAGTTGTACTGTTATTGTTTGAACATGAAATATTTCATTGTTCAATTAAATAAGTTCAGTATTTGCAACGTAGGAGGGACACTTATTCGTACTGTGCACATGTTTCGGTCATTTTCGTAACAAACTGTGATCTCTGTATAAAGTTCCCATACTAGAGTCCGATAGTCCTATAGGGGAAAAAGTAAACGAGAAAATATGTTAACGAGAGAAGGGAGGATCTTTACATCTGGTGACGCGTGAAACAACGACTGCGCTTTGGTGAAGAATAGTGATTGAAACGCAATAATGAGTATTGAACACTAGAGTTATGAGCCCACGTGTGGAGAGAGGAGTACGAGTACGCCATCGCCGACAGAAAGTATGTGAAACGGAAATCTACATCATCTTGGATTGCAGTGGTTAAAGTCGACGATATTGACGGCACAATGAAGTGGCGCGGTTTGCAGAATCACACCACAACGCAGCAACCAACAATTGTAGCAATAAACGTAAGTGCAAACAATAATCCCAATTGCGCGTACTTTTGTGCTTTTGATATCAAGTGTAATTATGTAGTCAGCAACAGGACAAGAGCCAGCAGTTGAATTTAGGGAAGCATGAAAAAGGATTAGGAATAAAGCAATGTCAATAACTGGGGGAGAGGGCATGGAGAAAAATAAGAAGGAAAATTGAAAGAAGATAGCGAAGGCGGCTGCAGTAAGTCTACTTATTAGAAAATTTAGAAGGAATCGCGTAGAACCGCAGAAAGGTCGAGAAGAAGTAGGAAACAAATTAAATCTGCATTTAAGATGAGTCGAGAGAAAACGGCGAAGATATTTGAGGAAAGACGAGAAACGCACAGACATTTGTGAACCAGAAGATGAAGTTTGGGAAGAACTGAAAAGGATTAGGAACAAAGGAACGTCAATAACTGGGGGGAGAGAAAATTGGCAATATAAGAAGAAGAATAGAAAGAAGACAGCGAAGGTAATTTCAGTGGGCCTAAAGGTCAAAATATAGACAGAATTGCGCAGGAATCGCAGAAGGATCCAAAAGAAGCACAAGGAGAGAAACGCACGGACGTACTATTCTTACAACATCTACATAACCTGAGAAGTCAGAGTTAGAAGATGATTTGGACACCGATATGCTCATTGAAATACCTATTTCTCAAGCCAACATGTCAAGCAGAGCGACAGCTAATGCCGTCTCAGATAACATGCACCGACCGTGACAGGACTGAATTGGATGGTAACATTCTCAGCATGGATGCAGAGGTACTGTCAATGGATGAAGAATATAATTCGAAATAGAAAGATCAAGCAGATGATGAAACGAATAAAAACGCACCGCCGGTGACAGTCCATTATCGGTCGAATACAATCTTATTTTGAATGCAAGTGTCTTTTCAGTGGATAAGGAACATACCACAGCCGAATATCCAGGCAGAGGATGAGAAGATTATTGTTGCAGAAAAGCTGGAGCAAAACGCTACCGGAGAAAAACAAGATTCAGAAGAAAAATGTCAAGGTTCGTCAGATTTTGGTAGGAAACGTCTGATATGTTGTCGTTGAAGCAAGAACAAGAAAGTTTATCATATGCAGAGGGAAGTGAGAAGATGTTTTTGGATACTGTGAGGCAGACTGAGATTCAAGGAGTGATAGCAAGATTATTGTCGCAGAAAAGATGGAGCAAACTGTTATGAAACAAGAACAAGATTCAGAAAAGGAGTGTCAGAGTTCATCAGATCGCGAGAAGAAAATCGAAATAGACGTTGTTTGAGAACTAACAAGAAGAAATCTTGTCACACGAAGAGGCTAAGAAGGCGTTCTTGGAAAAATACCGGACTATCACGAGAGTTTAATTTTTGTTTGCAACGATCCATAGTACAAGAGGCATGACGAAATGCACGCAGAATTTTTGGACAAGCAATAAGAAAGGAGCTATTATAAAGAGAATATCATTGTAAACGGAACGATACACTGACTAACGCGCGAAGTGCGTGATGTTTTGCTCGGCGCAATAGTTTGGAAGGGTAGAGTAGGCGCGGGGAAGATCCGGACGAAACAGAAAGGAGAAGGAACAATTGAGTCAAGAGAAAACGCAAGCGAAGGGAACAAGGAAAGACGTGATTATCGTCACGAAGACGCGCGAGAATATTATTACTTGTAGACTAACGGAAAGAAGCTTAGAAGGAAGTGGAATGACGGAAGTGGGATCAGCCAAGTCCAAACAAGTATGAGAGAACTGGCCCGAAGGGGAGAAAACACAGCTGAAGTGGCATAGTATTGGTTGATCGCCTACAATGACGTAAATATTATGGAGTGGAGCCGGAGAAGAAAGAGAGGAGGAAAGGAAGGTCGACACGACGCACTGTACAGTTGTGGACAAAACGAGCGAGACCACTCGCCTTTTCGTTATGCTGATCTGCACAGCTTTTAAGTCTGCTACACAGCGTAACAGGCAAGGCACGAAATGCTACCAACATACTATGCAAGTTCGCTCAGCTGATGTGATGAGATAGCATTGGGGAAACGCGCTCCGAAGACGCCACAGCATCGTCTGCCACCACTACGTGGGAAACGAAATACCTCAAGTATAAGCCAATGTTTTGTATCGCATACCTGTGACTATGACTTGGATCTAAAGTGTGGTTATGGATAGTATGTATGCTCAGATTGCGAATCTAACATCATGAAGAAAGACATGGGGAAATAAATTAGGCGTCCTTCCTCCTCCGTAACATCAAATATATTTTAGTTATCCTTTCTTAAATGGACTGCGCAGAAAATCATTCACCAGAAGTGAATAACTTTTTAGCTACACCAGATGATATTAACAACTTGCCGGCGCGGGATAGCCGTACGCTTAACGGCGTCATATCACGAACCGCGCGGCTCCTTGCGCCGTCAGTTCGAATCCTTCCCCGAGCATGGATGTATGTTAGGTTAGGTAGGTAGAAGTAGTTCTAGAGCTAGGAGACTGATGACCTAAACAGTTTGGTGGCATAGTTCTTAGACCAATTTTTTGACCTTTCGCATAAATTTTCTTTACATAAACTGCTGTATCTTAAGATTGCGTTGACATAGCTCACTTTTTTACACCACCGAGGGACCGTATACCGCAGGAAGTGCGATACATTTCCGCTTATTACGTCCACCTGAACTCGAGGTAAGCGGGTTTTAAGGGTTGGGTAGGCAGATAGACGGTCAAGAAAGTGAGAGTAGTAGGGTTCCATTTTTACCGATTTAGGTGACGAAATCCTAACAACGAAAATAGCTACCACTGTTACTGGAGATGAGGGCCGCATAATAATTTCCCCTACTCTTTATTCGAAATGTTCCAGTTTCAGTCGATACATCAGCATATTAATCGTAGCTACGCTTTCGATCTAAATCACGTTTACAGGAATGCAAATAAAATCCATTTGCCTATACACATGGTAATCCAGATACCACTATTAATGCCACCGCGTTTTAGATGTGCGAGCATTCCCATTGCTAGCTACCTTAAGGAACACTTCGGCTAATGAACGTTTTCTGGCTGTGGCACGTCTAATGGAGAATTCGAAACATTGTAGAATACGTTTGGCAGCTACGTCACTGTTTATTTCCTGGGGTGGTGCAGAATCATCCTACTAAATTTACTCGCTAATAACAGTTTTTTGTTATTTAGATAAACATCCCGAATGATTGTCACATACGTGGTGACATAAAGGTAGACAATTCATTTTTTTTTAATCCAGAAAGCTCTTTGCAACAGAAACTGCAGATCATTTTGCCATTTTCATTGCGAAATTGCTGGCTTATTCATGTCTGGGGTAATAATAGAGAGCTGTTTGCCTGGGTTGTCTGCTAGCGTAATGAAAGGTGTTTGCTACTGCAAGGGAGGTCTGGTTTGTTTTCGGTTCTAATCTCTATGGAGGCAGATATATTATCAGTAAAGGAATTTTAAGAAATTCTCGCGCCCCCAACACGTTTTATTGCTACCTTTATTCTGTACCGGCGTCTTGTGGATGTCGATATGAAACTCTTGTAGAATTTCATACTTGTTACAGCCTGCTTTTTCCGCTTCTGTCAATAATTGAATTGACTTAAGTGTGGCACTGAACGATTTTTAGCTGAATTTCGTTATGAATCTTCACACATTGCTAAATTTGCACACTTTCATGGTAGGTCAGCAACGGTAATCCTGTATGGCTGGTGTGGACGTTGACACAGACCATTTCGCGGCCGAATGCGCATAATATTTTGCTAATTCGTAACCATCTGGGGTACTTTGTCTTACTGAAACAGTTATGTTATCTCGATAAGCTGAAGTTCGTCTTTATTAGTACAGTTCATACTAATTAGCGTTTCTTCTTTCATTTATATCTTACAGGGTGTTTCAAAAATGACCGGTATATTTGAAACGGCAATAAAAACTAAACGAGCAGCGATAGAAATACACCGTTTGTTGCAATATGCTTGGGACAACAGTACATTTTCAGGCAGATGAACTTTCGAAATTACAGTAGTTACAATTTTCAACAACAGATGGCGCTGCGGTCTGGGAAACTCTATAGTACGATATTTTCCACATATCCACCATGCGTAGCAATAATGTGGCGTAGTCTCTGAATGAAATTACCCGAAACCTTTGACAACGTGTCTGGCGGAATGGCTTCACATGCAGATGAGATGTACTGCTTCAGCTGTTCAATTGTTTCTGGATTCTGGCGGTACACCTGGTCTTTCAAGTGTCCCCACAGAAAGAAGTCACAGGGGTTCATGTCTGGCGAATAGGGAGGCCAATCCACGCCGCCTCCTGTATGTTTCGGATAGCCCAAAGCAATCACACGATCATCGAAATATTCATTCAGGAAATTAAAGACGTCGGCCGTGCGATGTGGCCGGGCACCATCTTGCATAAACTACGAGGTGTTCGCAGTGTCGTCTAAGGCAGTTTGTACCGCCACAAATTCACAAAGAATGTCCAGATAGCGTGATGCAGTAATCGTTTCGGATCTGAAAAATGGGCCAATGATTCCTTTGGAAGAAATGGCGGCCCAGACCAGTACTTTTTGAGGATGCAGGGACGATGGGACTGCAACATGGGGCTTTTCGGTTCCCCATATGCGCCAGTTCTGTTTATTGACGAAGCCGTTCAGGTAAAAATAAGCTTCGTCAGTAAACCAAATGCTGCCCACATGCATATCGCCGTCATCAATCCTGTGCACTATATCGTTAGCGAATGTCTCTCGTGCAGCAATGGTAGCGGCGCTGAGGGGTTGCCGCGTTTGAATTTTGTATGGATAGAGGTGTAAACTCTGGCGCATGAGACGATACGTGGACGTTGGCGTCATTTGGACCGCAGCTGCAACACGGCGAACGGAAACCCGAGGCCGCTGTTGGATCACCTGCTGCACTAGCTGCGCGTTGCCCCCTGTGGTTGCCGTACGCGGTCGCCCTACCTTTCCAGCACGTTCATCCGTCACGTTCCCAGTCCGTTGAAATTTCTCGAACAGATCCTTTATTGTATCGCTTTTCGGTCCTTTGGTTACATTAAACCTCCGTTGAAAACTTCGTCTTGTTGCAACAACACTGTGTTCTAGGCGGTGGAATTCCAACACCAGAAAAATCCTCTGTTCTAAGGAATAAACCATGTTGTCTACAGCACACTTGCACGTTGTGAACAGCACACGCTTACAGCAGAAAGACGACGTACAGAATGGCGCACCCACAGACTGCGTTGTCTTCTATATCTTTCACATCACTTGCAGCGCCTTCTGTTGTTGAAAATTGTAACTACTGTAATTTCGAAAGTTTTTCCGCCTGAAAATGTACTGTTGTCCCAAGCATATTGCAACAAACGGTGTATTTCTATCGCTGCTCGTTTAGTTTTTATTGCCGTTTCAAATATACCGGTCATTTTTGAAACACCCTGTATATTTAGGTGTTGCGGTTAACACACTAATCAGCATTAATATTGTCTTACACATGACTGAAAACAGTCTGACAAATTTCGGATAGATTTTCAATTTCACGCCTGTCGATAGTATGTCGGTAGCACTTCTTCTCCTTGCCTGTTATGCTGTGTAGCAGACTTTAAAGCTGTGCAGATCAGCATAACGAAAAGGCGAGGGGTCTCGCTCGTTATGTCCACGACTGTGCATGTCATTCGTCCGCAAGCAGCCTGAATGACAATTGTGATTAAAAGGACTGTCAATTATTTATGAACAGTGATTTGTTTAGTAATTTTATATTGTTTGTGTTAAAAATGCTGTATATGTGGCAGGCTAGCAGCATTGTAGGCTATCGGAATAACGAACAGTGAAATTTTGTTTCTTTGGCATTTTTCGATTGCAACCCTTACGAAAGTAGGAGTGTCACGAGGTGGCGCGTGTTTTGATTTTGTGTTGGGGGTTCAGACGCTGAGCCGCGTTGTTTCCAGGTTTGCTGCGTGCCTGACATCGCGGAGTGGAGTTCCGGCGCCCGTATCCAGCGCCACCCCGCCCCCTGCTTCCTTCGCCGAGTCAACGGCGCAGCAGATCTGCGCATTTATCCCCTCCACCTGCCGCCGCCTGTCACAGCGGTCTCCGATCACCGGCCTGGCCTCAGCGCTGCCGGCGACCAAACCAACACTGGCCGTAACGCGAGAAAAAGCCACTCTCGGCCGCGCCACCTGCTTCTTGGCAACAATCGACGCTCGGCGCAAACGGCTGCCGCCATTAGTCAGCTGCTTCGTCACTCTGTTAGTGAGTGTGTGCGTTGCTAAAAGCGTTGTGTGGTAAAGTAAAACGCCAAATACGCGTGTTAGTGAGCGTCCCGTTTCACGAAAGTGTTTTTCAATTTGTATTAATTGTACACTACTGGCCATTAAAATTGCTACACCAAGAAGAAATGCAGATGATAAACGCGTATTCATTGGACAAATATATTATACTAGAACTGACATGTGATTACATTTTCACGCAATTTGGGTGCATACATCCTGAGAAATCAGTACCCAGAACAACCACCTCTGGCCGTAATAACGGCCTTGATACACCTGGGCATTGAGTCAAACAGAACTCGGATGTCGTGTACAGGCACAGCTGCCCATGCAGCTTCAACACGATACCACAGCTCATCAAGAGTAGTGACTGGCGTATTGTGACGAGCCAGTTGCTCGGCCACCATTGACCAGACGTTTCAATTGGTGAGAAATCTGGAAAATTTGCTGGCCAGGGCAGCAGTCGAACATTTTCTCTATCCAGAAAGGTCCGTACAGGACCTGCAACATGCGGTCGTGCATTATCCTGCTGAAATGTAGGGTTTTGCAGGGATCGAATGAAGGGTAGAGCCACGGGTCGTAACACATCTGAAATGTAACGTCCAGTGTTCAAAGTGCCGTCAATGCGAACAAGAGGTGACCGAAACGTGTAACCATTGGCACCCCATACCATCATTCCGGGTGATACGCCAGTATGGCGATGGTGAACACACGCCTCCAATGTGCGTTCACCACGATGTCGGCAAACGCGTATGCGACCATCATGATGCTGTAAACAGAACGTGGATTCATCTAAAAATGACGTTTTCCCATTCGTGCACCCAGGTTCGTCGTTGAGTACACCATCGCAGGCGCTCCTGTCTGTGATGCAGCGTCAAGGGTAACCGCAGCCACCGTCTCCGAGTTGATAGTCCATGCTGCTGCAAACCTCCTCGAACTGTTCATGCAGATGGTTGTTGTCTTGCAGACGTCCTTATCTGTTGACTCAGGGATCGAGACGTGGCGGCACGATCCGTTATAGCCATGTGGACATGCGGATAAGACGCCTGTCATCTCGACTGCTAGTGGAACGAGGACGTTGGGATCCAGCACGGCGTTCCATATTACCCTCCCGAACCCACCGATTCCATAGTCTACTGACAGTCATTGGATCTCGACCAACGCGAGCAGCAATGTCGCGATACTATAAACCGCAATCGCAATAGGCTACAATCCGACCTTTTATCAAAGTCGGAAACGTGATGGCACGCATTTCTCCTCCTTACACGAGGCATCACAACGTTTCACCAGGCAAAGCCGGTCAACTGCTATTTGTGTATGAGAAATCGGTTGGAAACTTTCCTCGTGTCAGCACGTTGTAGGTGTCGCCACCGGAGCCAACCTTGTGTGAATGCTCTGAAAACCTAATCATTTGCATATCACAGCATCTTCTTCCTGTCGGTTAAAATTCGCGTCTGTAGCACGTCATCTTCGCGGTGTATCAATTTTAGTGGCGAGTAGTATATTTCTTGACGTTTTTCAGCTGCAGTTATCACATTTTCTGCTTGTTTTGCTGTTACTTAAACAATAAATTGACATTTAAGTACCATGTCGGATAAAATCGCAGTACCAAAAATAATTAATGTAGAGTAATGAAATTTGGGGAATAGATTTGTCTAGATAATATACGTAGGTGATTAACATTGCAAGATCACAGAATGTAAGTCCGACATAAGCCATTGGAAATGTGAAGTACTGGTGGTACATTAATAACCGGTGTGCCGCCATAGCGTTGAAGGAAAGTATGCAAACGTGCATGTGTTGCGTTGTACAGCGGTCAGTTTGTGGGATGGAGTTCCATTCCAGTTGTACTTGGTCGGTCAGTATGGTTGTGGATGACGCTGGAGATGTCGCACGATGATATCCCATATGTAGTCGACTGGAGACGTATCTTGTGATCGAGCAGGCCGAGGCAACACGTGAACACTCTGTGGAGCATGCTGGGCTACAACACTGTGTGTGGATGAGCGTTATCCTGTCGGAAAACAACCCCTGGAATGCTGTTCATGAATGGAAGCACAACAGGGCGAATTACCAGGCAGACGTACAAACTTGCAGTTCGGGTGCGTCGGGTAACCACGAGAGTGCTCCTGTTGTCAGACGAAATCGCACCCGTGACCATAGCTCCAGGTGTAGGTCCAGTGTGTCTAGCGCACTGACAGCTTGGTTACAGGCTCTTCTCAACTGGCCTCCTCCTATACAACATTCGACCATCACACGGACCAGGGAAGAACTAGCTGTCATCAGAAAACACAACAGACTTCCACCCTGCCCTCCAATGAGCTGTCGCTTGACACTACTGAAGTCGCAACTGGCGGTGAGAAGACGTCTGAGGTGTCCTTGAAGTAACCGATTTATAACATACAATGTAAGCTTTCACGGCCGGTATGTCTTCACTTAAAACTTCCGGGCTGATAGGCCGTGGTCGAAGTATAAAACTTTTGAACAACGGGCGTTGCAGACTGCCAGTAAGAGACCAGCCAGATGGTATCGCTACGTCGATGACACGTTCGTAGTATGGACACACGGAGCAGAGGAGTTGGATACCTTCCTGACACATTTAAACAGCATTAATCCGAAAATCCAATTCACTATGGAGACGGAAAGGAATGGGCAATTGAACTTCCTGGATGTGTCTGTGATTAAACGACGGGACGGAACGTTGGGCCATAAGGTGCATAGAAAGCCCACACATACTGATCGTTATCTACACAAAGAATCAAACCACCACCCTAGACAAAAAAGAGGTGTAATGAAAACTTTGGTAGACAGGGCGTACAAACTTTGTGAACATGTTTATTTAAAAGATGAGATTGAACATCTACGGTCGACGTTCGTGAAAAATGGCTATTCTAGCAAGGATATAGATCGAGCACTTCGCTCTAGGCAGAGAATCAGGAGTAACGACGAACAACAGTCGTCCAAGGGCAAAGTTTTTCTTCCGTTCATTAGTAAGGTCACAGACCGCATTGGGAAAGTTTTAGGCAAGTATGGGGTGGAAACTATTTTCAGACCCACCAGAAAAATAAAAGAATTTTTAAGGTCGGCAAAAGATGCACGAGACCCTTTGGCTACACCGGGGGTATATAAAATTCCTTGTAGTTGTGGACAGGTTTACATCGGTAGCACAAAGAGAAGTGTGAACACCCGTCTTGTTGAACATAAGAGGAATTGCCGCCTGGGTCACACGGATAAATCGGCCGTAGCGGAACATGTTTACCAGGAAGGTGATCATGAAATAAAATTCAGCGAGACGAGCGTCATATCAAAAACCACGCATTATTATGCACGCTTGTATAGAGAGGCTATCGAGATTGATAAACATCGTAATAATTTTAACAGGAAAGACGAAGGTGTTAAATTGGATAAAATTTGGATGTCAGCGTTGCACCGCAAGCGTGACGATCGATTACTTTCAATCGAGAATGTTGTCATTACCAGAGACATCTCATAGCCGACGCCACGTGATCGACTGTGGCGCCCTCTGTACTGCCTATATAATCAGCGCTTCGTCGAGTTCTCTTCGCAGTTCGCCGCTTTACCTCCGAGGATGTCTCCCGCAGTCGGAGACGAAACGTCAGGAGAGTGTTTTATACTTCGACCACGGCCTATCAGCCCGGAAGTTTTAAGTGAAGGACGATTTATAACAATTCGTTGTGTCACTGTGGTGCCAACTGCAGCTCAAGTTGCTGCTACAAATGCGGTGTAATGCGGCAGAGACATACGCCAAACACGATGTGATCCTCTCGGTAGTTGTACGTGGCCGTCCGGAGTCTAGTCTTCTTGTGACCGTACATTGTCGTGACCACCGATTCCAGCACTCATGTACAGTGGCTACATTCCCGCCAAGCCTTTCTGCAAGACCGCAGAAGGAACATCCAGCTTCTTGTAACCCTATTACATGACCTCGTTCAGACACAGTGAGGTATTGATAATACCATTTCTGTTGCTTTAAAGGCATTCTTGACTAGCATCAACTCGCCTCGCCCAGTCTCAAAGGTAACTAACTCATGACCGTTACATCTTGTATTTAAAGCAAACTTTATTTGCATCGTCATACTGGCGCTACTTGCGCTACTCGTATGTGACTGGTGTTGAACTGGATAGACATTTTCTTTCACATGTAGAAACACGTCTACGAACTTTCGTTTATGCCGCACAACTCCTTCTTGATGTTGCTATTAGAGTCCTGCATGACCGAGTAAGCGAGCACAAAATACGAGGTGGGGCGAGCACACCCTAACTGGATAGGCTACCCGCACTAGTTCTTGTGACCGAGCATAGAAGCCGTGACCGAATACGTAGCACATAACTTCAAACACATTACACGTGTTATCATCCGTGTGACACTGCAGCCAGTACGGGCTTCTTATTTGTGGTGTGTCTCTCCCTGTAATCATGCAGCGCGAGGAAGCCAGTGTAGTAAGACGTAAGATTGAAACCAATGCTTACACATTAAAGAAACGGGAAGGTCTAAAAAGCCAAGTATGGAGTACATTTCTGTTAGTTGTAGATGAAAACATTGCGTCTACTGGGTACGTATCGTGCATAAACTGCTCCACTTTATTGTTTTTCCAGTCGGGAACCACTCATTTAAAGAAACACAGTTGCAAGAAACCTCACAAAGATCGTTTCTTTGGACGTCTTCCGTTATCTTAATATGCTTGAAATAAGTGAAAAGCAGGAAATTCTTAACAATGTGCGACAAATATGTGCTACGTACGCAGGTACAACATTCAATCATTAACATAATCGTTTTTGGACAGTCAGTGGAAAGTGTATTATTTAGAAACGGGAATGTTGTGACTCGTATAATATTTCATTAACGTAAAACATCTCGTTTTTATGGGAACGGGGGTCGGTTTGTTTGGGGGGAGACCCAACCAGCGAGGTCATCGGTCTCTTACGGGAATGTTTCGATGATTTCCATATCAGTTCTGTATTACTTGTCTCTTTTGTTTATTATCATAGATCCTTCAAGTACTGTGTCATCACCACCCAGAAAGAGAGCTCGTTTCAAGGAATGGAGGAACAACATATCATCCGCAGCAGATGAAGTAGATCTGTACCTTTTAATGCACCCCGGAGATGATGATGACATCTTAAAGTGGTGGAGCAGACATGAAACAGATCTGCCAGGTTTGGCTGCAGTTGCAAGACGTATTTTATGTATCCCAGCAACAAGCGCACCTAGTGAAAGGTGCTTTAGTAAAGCCGGCATGTTAGTAACAAATTGCCGCAGCCAATTAAATCCGGAACGCGTTAGTGATTTCCTGCTGATCAACAATAACTATAATTTTGTTTATGTTGCAAACAATTGAAACGTATGACAAGTTACGTCTGTAAATGTTTAACGTTCCTTGTATGCTTTCTTTATGAAGATGGTTGTCTTCTAGATTACAGGGAAAGCACTTATTTAATGTTTCCTATAAATGAAAGGAAAAATATCTCTTTTGTTTGGAATTGAGACTCGTCTTCTATCCGCGATTGTATTGAAATATCATTTTACTTTCCAGGTGCTTTATGAATTTAGCTGTGTCACGTACCCGTTCTTGGAAATGTTACTTTTGTATTAAACGAGAGAGAGAGAGAGAGAGAGAGAGAGAGAGGCGTTGACTTTGTACAGTACAGAGCAGCGAGCCGTGGCGAGGCGAAGTGAGACGTCAGCGGTGCCCGGTCATGCTCGGTTATCTGCGTGTCCGGAATCCGGACATCAGACATGGGGCGAGTACGTGACCGAGCCGAGTCGTATGGGGCCGGACACGAGCGGCTCGGTCCCCACGTCAGCAGGCGAGCCGTGAACGGTCAAACATGGAGCGTTGCAGCACTCTAGTTGCTACACTCCTGGAAATTGAAATAAGAACACCGTGAATTCATTGTCCCAGGAAGGGGAAACTTTATTGACACATTCCTGGGGTCAGATACATCACATGATCACACTGACAGAACCACAGGCACATAGACACAGGCAACAGAGCATGCACAATGTCGGCACTAGTACAGTGTATATCTACCTTTCGCAGCAATGTAGGCTGCTATTCTCCCATGGAGACGATCGTAGAGATGCTGGATGTAGTCCTGTGGAACGGCTTGCCATGCCATTTCCACCTGGCGCCTCAGTTGGACCAGCGTTCGTGCTGGACGTGCAGACCGCGTGAGACGACGCTTCATCCAGTTCCAAACATGCTCAATGGAGGACAGATCCGGAGATCTTGCTGGCCAGGGTAGTTGACTTACACCTTCTTGAGCACGTTGGGTGGCACGGGATACATGCGGATGTGCATTGTCCTGTTGGAACAGCAAGTTCCCTTGCTGGTCTAGGAATGGTAGAACGATGGGTTCGATGACGGTTTGGATGTACCGTGCACTATTCAGTGTCCCCTCGACGATCACCAGTGGTGTACGGCCAGTGTAGGAGATCGCTCCCCACACCATGATGCCGGGTGTTGGCCCTGTGTGCCTCGGTCGTATGCAGTCCTGATTGTGGCGCTCACCTGCACGGCGCCAAACACGCATACGACCATCATTGGCACCAAGGCAGAAGCGACTCTCATCGCTGAAGACGACACGTCTCCATTCGTCCCTCCAATCACGCCTGTCGCGACACCACTGGAGGCGGGCTGCACGATGTTGGGGCGTGAGCGGAAGACGGCCTAACGGTGTGCGGGACCGTAGCCCAGCTTCATGGAGACGGTTGCGAATGGTCCTCGCCGATACCCCAGGAGCAAAAGTGTCCCTAATTTGCTGGGAAGTGGCGGTGCGGTCCCCTACGGAACTGCGTAGGATCCTACGGTCTTGGCGTGCATCCGTGCGTCGCTGCGGTCCGGTCCCAGGTCGACGGGCACATGCACCTTCCGCCGACCACTGGCGACAACATCGATGTACTGTGGAGACCTCACGCCCCACGTGTTGAGCAATTCGGCGGTACGTCCACCCGGCCTCCCGCATGCCCACTATACGCCCTCGCTCAAAGTCCGTCAACTGCACATACGGTTCACGTCCGCGCTGTCGCGGCATGCTACCAGTGTTAAAGACTGCGATGGAGCTCCGTATGCCACGGCAAACTGGCTGACAGTGACGGCGGCGGTGCACAAATGCTGCGCAGCTAGCGCCATTCGACGGCCAACACCGCGGTTCCTGGTGTGTCCGCTGTGCCGTGCGTGTGATCATTGCTTGTACAGCCCTCACGCAGTGTCCGGAGCAAGTATGGTGGGTCTGACACACCGGTGTCAATGTGTTCTTTTTTCCATTTCCAGGAGTGTATTTTATGTCGTCAGTGTAGTTACTTATTTTTTGATAACCGTGATGTCGTACAGTATCGATAACATACCGCTCATGACGCATCCCGAGGTTGACAGTAAAACATGTGACTGCCTCCCCAATCTGCGGTCTGCTCGAGACATCTATTCGTCGGCACGCCACCTCTGACGGATCCAACATGCCCACGAGTGTTTTGGTTCTGTTTGCCGCTATACAGTGACGAGCGAAAACATTATGACCTCCTGCTTAGTAGCTTATTAGTCCGTTTTGGAACGAAATACATCACTGATTCTGCGTATAATGGATCCGACGGTTTGTTGGTGGGTTTGTTGAGGAACGTGGCATTAGCTGCCTACGCACAGGTCATGTAATTTTTGTAAGTAACGGGCCGTTAGTTTGCGTACGCTGTGATGGCACCCGGTAGCGACCCAGATGGGTTCCATAGGACCTACATCAGGCGAATTTGGCCACCGAGACAGCAACTTCAGTTCACTATAAAGCTCTTCAAACCACTGTAGCACGGCTCTGGCTCCGAGACACGGACAATTATACTGCTGAAAGATGACACCTCCGTCGGGGTTAAAAAATGGTTCAAATGGCTCTGAGCACTATGGGACTTAACATCTTAGGTCATCAGTCCCCTAGAACTTAGAACTACTTAAACCTAACTAACCTAAGGACATCACACACATCCATGCCCGAAGCAGGATTCGAACCTGCGACCGTAGCGGTCGTGCGGTTCCAGACTGAAGCGCCTAGAACCGCTTGACCACTTCGGCCGGCCGCGTCGGGGAAGACATCAAACTTGAAGGGATGCAGGTGGTTCGCTGCTGTATGTTTGTGTTCGATTAGTACCACAGGTCCAATGCAAGCGCAGGAGAATGTCTCCCATAGCGTAATACTGCTCCCACCAGCCAGTGTCTGTGGTGCGCTGAACGTTTCGAGCCGCCGTTCACCTCTATGACGGCGTTTGTTGAGACAACCAGCGCGATAGTGCAGCAAAAATGTGATTCATCCGAAGAGCCGACACGTTGCCATTGATTCACGGTGGAATCCCCATTGTCCTGTGCCAACTGCAATCGTAACTGACGATGTCGTTGGGACAACATATGATCCCCCAGGGGTGGTCTGCTGCGGAGCTCCATGTTCAACAATGCACTATAAACGGTGTGCACTGAAACACTTGTGCGTGCACCAGCATTGTGCTCTGTCGGCAGAGAATTCACAGATCACCATCTTCCCCACTTTACAGAGCAGACAAGCTTCCCAACCCCACCACCTGTGAAGAGTCGTGGACGTCCAACCATTTAGCGCATAGTGGTAGTTTCCCTGTCCTCCTACGTGTTTCTGTTGATACTCACACAGCAGCAACTGAACATTCTACCAGTTTCTCCGTTTTCGAGATACTCATTCACAAGCTCTGTGTAAGAACAATCTTCCCTTTGTCAAAGTGGCTTACCTCAGTGGCTCTCCCCACTGGCAGCCCACATCTTCTCTAGGGTGATCCCCACCCCGCGTCTTCTCCGTTTACATACTTTTGTTACCGCGTCACGTGCCTGCAACGCCACCAGGCGACATCCATCGTCGCAGCAGTGGTCCTAATGTTTTGGCTGATCAGTCTGCAGCCACCTGGCAACAAATTTACCTTTGTGTGTCTATATTTTTGGCAGATTTGTCGCCGCTCCGGTTCTTGCCATTATTTTATTGTGTTCTTTTTAGACCAGGGCCGGCCAAACGCTGCACAGTGTGCAGACGTGCGGAAGTGCTGCACATGTGCGCACGTGTGCGACAGCGAGTGACAGCGACATCTGTTAGTAGGCATGTGTCCTAAATGAACGGCGGCGGCTCCACTTCCCTGTGGTACAAGCAAGAGCGCAACATATCCAGTCTCGTTTACCTCTGGTGACCGTAACCTTAACACAGAAGTACTGAGAAACGGCAAGTACTGTGAAAAAGCGAAGGACGGGAGATCTATGTTCTCAGTCGTTTAAAAATGACTGGGAACTGCAATTCTTTTTTGTAGCCGTTGGTGAAAACTCACAGTGTTTGCTGTGCCGAATAATAGGTGGCCAGCGTAAGTTTTCAATTGAAAGATACTTCAGTACATATCACAAAGGCGGGTGTAGTGTACTCAACAGTGAAGAACGGCAAGCAAAATTAAATGTCCTTAAGAAAATGGATGAGACACATCAACTGGATTTTACTGTACGTCAAAGTAAGTGATACTTCTTGAACTCTTAGTTTCTTGTGTTACATTTATGTCTCTTTTACTGTACGCTGTACAATGTACTGTTTTCAGTTTTCCAGAATGAAAACCACACTAAATCTTCACTGCGAGCAAGTTTTAAAATCGCATTAAGAATTGCACAATCTGGGAAACCCTTTTACGAAGGGGAGTTTGTGAAAGGTTGTCTGGTTGATGCTGCAGAACTTGTGTGTCCCACGAACGTTAGCAGGTTTCAAGAAATCAATCCATCCAAACAAACAGTGACAAGACGTATCAGTGCTATGGCCGGCGATCTGCACAGGCAGCTAATAAATAAGGCTAAATACTTTGTTGCTTTCTCTGTTGCACTCGATGAAGCAACAGATCTTACAGATACAGCCCAGGTTGTGATATACATACGAGGTGTCGATAGCGCACGTCGTGTAACAGAGGAGCGACATCTGTGCGCACAAACATGCACTACATGAACGCTGACGGCTGCGGCGCGCACGCTGTGACCCGGAAGTTGCACATGTGCAAGAGCACCGCACGCGTGCAGAATTTCTGGCCGGCCCTGTTTTAGACCCTTGCTCCGTGCCTACTTGCAAATTAAATGTGTTTTCTCTTTTGAGAGCCTCACTGTTTCATGTATTCTCATATTTCCTTCTACTTTTGAATGTTAAGCAACCTTATTTTCTTGCAACAGTACGAATGACAAACTATTGCGTCGCTTACAAATTTTTCCCTATCGTTCGCTCTGAAAATGTTCCTTACAACGAACTGGTTACTGTACTAGACAAGTATTATAATGAAGAGGTTAATGAGCAGCTGCCCGTTACAAATTCTTTCGTCTGCGGAGGCAATCTAATAAAACTAATAAGCAATGGGTAGCAGACTTCCGATGGCTGACATGTCATTGCTAATTCAAGTGTGAATGTGGAAATTTGTGCCATGATCAGGGACGCCATTACTCAGAATGTGTCAGACACTCTCATACACGAACATATTCTGAAGTATCCCGATCCTAGTTTGCAATAGGTTTTGGAAAGTTTGCAAAAACACACTTTGCGCGTTCTCACAAGTCTCAATCAATGGATGTCAGTGCATTTCTTTGCAAGCCATTTAGTAACTCTCGTGTTAAACAGTGCAAATCAAGTGCAACTTTTTGTGTGAAACCTGTGCACGTAACTTAGGTAGATCTACACGAACATTCATTGACGTTAGTATAATTACGATGTGCTGTATGATGCAGACATTTAAATGAACTGCGTTAAATACTTTTTTGGCACTACTTTTATGGATGTCTTTAGCAAAGCATTTCAATATTTTTATTGCTATTTAATCTAGTTATTTGACCAATTTGATTTCTATGTACGTTCATTGCCTACTTAACATATCCGTAAACAAAAATGTAAAAATTTTAATTTTCGGTGTTGGGACGAGAGAGTGCTTTATATTCTTGTTGGTCTACAATATAGGAGGGCTATCCACAAAGTACATTACGTTTTGGAATTAAAAATAAATAAAGTATTGGAATTTTTTTAAATTATATACAGATGAAAGCCACACATCAATACTACTTTTCTACATAGTTCCCATTTAAATTAAGGCACTTATCGTAGCGATGGACGAGTTTGGAAATTCCTTCGTCGTAAAATTCGGCCGCCTGCGCCTTCAACCACGTGGTTACCTCTTCTTGAAGCTGTGCGTCGTCATCAAAACGCTGCATAGCCAACTACTTCTTCATTGCTGGGAATAAGTGGAAGTCGCTCGGTGCCAGGTCGGGACTGTACGGCAGATGAGGAAACAACTCCCACTTAAAAGATTCGAGAACTTCACGAGTGGCATTTACCGTGAGGGCCCGGGCGTTGTCGTGAATCAGCAAGATCTTTGAGCGCAACTTTCCCCTGCGCTTGTTTTGTATTGCTCTTCTGAGGTTGTGGAGAGTTTGGCAATACCTTTGAGAGTTTATTTTAGTGCCTCTTTCCAGGAAATCCACAAAAATCGTATTTCTACCGGGTTACTGATTAACCACGTGGTTGAAGGCGCAGGCGGCCGAATTTTACAACGAAGGAATTTCCAAGCTCGTCCATCGCTACGATAAATGCCTTAATTTAAATGGCAACTATGTAGAAAAGTAGTATTTAAGTGTGGCGTTCATCTGTATATAATAAAAAAATTTCCAGTACTTTATTTATTTTTAATTCCAAAACGTAATGTACTTCGTGGATAGCCCTCGTAATAACTCAGAAGGGCACCACTGCTGAGTTATTCATCGTTTATTTGATTTTATGGGAATCTTGTTGCTGAATTAAAATTTTAGTGGGATCTCTATTGTCTTCTTATTTGGATTTCCAGAAACTTCTTTATCGCGATTTTGAAACAAATCTGCTGCGATGACGTAAGGAGTACTGCTATATTTGATGTCATAACGTATCGATACTGTACTCCTTACTGACCGCTACCATCTGGAACTTTCGGAGACGAGCGTCTTTTCTGTGTGAAAGCGTTGTCTTGCTATACTACGACAACGATGCCCCAGTGCTAGCGGTCACGAGCTGTCTTGGCGTGGGGAGGAGGGTCCGTGGTGAGTTTCCATAAGGAGAGGCCACGCTCCGCAGATAAGTGATATGCAGAATTTGGTAGAAAGTGGAATTAATAGCTAAAAGTGCTACGTCGCTTTTTAGTAGAAAAGTAATTCAGTTATTTCGCGTAAAGGTGCACGGAGTTAAGTGGTTTGTGTCTGACACAGCATTGTGTTTGAGAATCAGTCATTGCAGTGTGGAAAGATGTTGATAGCAGAACGTAGATGAAAGGGATTCCGTTATCAGCGATTACCTGTTTACTTAATGTGGAAACGCAAAGTAGCGATGATTGCTTCAGTGTGAATGTGGAGAAAAAAAAAATTACAGAGTTTCATGTGCAAAAGGAAAAAATAAACGAAAGTACTCGTAATTTAAGTTTTACTTTATCATTTCATAGACATAACGTTTTTCATTGTTTAATTAAATAACTTCAACATTTGCACGTATAAGAGAGACGTATTCGTACTAGGCACATGATAAGGTCATTTTCGTAACAAAGCGTAATATCTATGTAAAGCTCCCATACGAGGTGCATTCAAGTTCTAAGGCCTCCGATTTTTTTTCTAATTAACTACTCCCCCGAAATCGATGAAACTGGCGTTACTTCTCGACGTAATCACTCTGCAGACGTACACATTTTTCACAACGCTGACGCCATGATTCCATGGCAGCGGCGAAGGCTTCTTTAGGAGTGTGTTTTGACCACTGGAAAATCGCTGAGGCAATAGCAGCACGGCTGGTGAGTGTGCGGCCACGGAGAGTGTCTTTCATTGTTGGAAAAAGCCAAAAGTCACTAGGAGCCAGGTCAGGTGAGTAGGGAGCATGAGGAATCACTTCAAAGTTGTTATCACGAAGAAACTGTTGCGTAACGTTAGCTCGATGTGTGGGTGCGTTGTCTTGGTGAAACAGCAAATGCGCAGCCCTTCTCGGACGTTTTTGTTGCAGTGCAGGAAGGAATTTGTTCTTCAAAAGATTTTCGTTGGATGCACCTGTTACCGTAGTGCCCTTTGGAACGCAATGGGTAAGGATTACGCACTCGCTGTCCCAGAACATGGACACCATCATTTTTTCAGCACTGGCAGTTACCCGAAATTTTTTTGGTGGCGGTGAATCTGTGTGCTTCCATTGAGCTGACTGGCGCTTTGTTTCTGGATTGAAAAATGGCATCCACGTCTCATCCATTGTCACAACCGACGAAAAGAAAGTAACATTCGTGCTGTCGTTGCGCGTCAACATTGCTTGGCAACATGCCACACGGGCAGCCGTGTGGTCGTCCGTCAGCATTCGTGACACCCACCTGGATGACACTTTTCGAATTCTCAGGTCGTCATGCAGGATTGTGTGCACAGAACCCACAGAAATGCCAACTCTGGAGGCGATCTGTTCAACAGTCATTCGGCGATCCCCCAAAACAATTCTCTCCACTTTCTCGATCATGTCGTCAGACCGGCTTGTGCGAGCCCAAGATTGTTTCTGTTTGTTGTCACACGATGTTCTGCCTTCATTAAACTGTCGCACCCACGAACGCACTGTCGACACATCCATAACTCCATCACCACATGTCTCCTTCAACTGTCGATGAATTTCAATTGGTTTCACACCACGCAAATTCAGAAAACGAATGATTGCACGCTGTTCAAGTAAGGAAAACGACGCCATTTTAAGTATTTAAAACAGTTCTCATTCTCGCCGCTGGCGGAAAAATTCCATCTGCCGTACGGTGCTGCCATCTCTGGGACGTATTGATAATGAACGCGGCCTCATTTTAAAACAATGCGCATGTTTCTATCTCTTTCCAGTCCGGAGAAAAAAAATCAGAGGCCTTAGAACTTGAATGCACCTCGTACTTGGCTCCGACAGTCCGATAATCGAAAAAATAAAAGAGAAAAGACATTAACGAGAGAACACAGGAGCTTTATACTGTGTACAGAGAAACCAGACTCCTGATATGAACTTTTGCTGGCTGTTCTCTAGTGACTACTACTTCTGGGAACTTGCCGCGCGGGGTAGCCGCGCGGTCTAGGGCGCCTTGTCACGGTCCGCGAGGCTCCCCATCGGAGGTTCGAGTCCTCCCCCGGGCATGGGTGTGTGTTGTCCTTATCGTAAGTTAGTTTAAGTTAGATGAAGTAGTGGGTAAGCTCAGGGACTGATGACCTCAGCAGTTTGGTCCCATAAGACCTTACCACAAATTTCCAAATTTTTGGAGACTTTCTCGTACTTTGCCACGAGGTTCTCGTTACATCTTCTCCACCTGAGGTGATGATCTGTTGTAACCCCAAGGTTGTTTACAGAGCTGAGTAGTTGCGGGTCTACCTTGTGTGGTGAACGAGGACGCTTTCCTAGCCGCCTGGTCAGCATTATAGCCAGACTTTATGTCGCCGTTAATTAAAAAAAATGCCACAAGACGGCCGCCGGCTCGGTTGTGATTTGATATCGCCTTCGTGTTGAGACGCATTCGCGTGGTAAAAGTGGTGTTTACCAGCTGTTGATTATTCTCACAACTGTCAGAAGTGACATTTGTCGTGTTGGGTGGTATTGAAAAGAGATGTGAGGTGCGAATAAGACAATTCGAGTGATAAAAATTACGAAGTGCGATCGATCCCGCCAGCGTGAAGGGATTATCGACGTTCCGCGGTGCTGACTGCGAACCGGGTCGCACTTAGTGATGGGGAGCTCGTGAATGAGTCGTTCAAATGAACGCTTCATTCCAGTGAAGTGTGAACTAACCACTCATTTTCAATGAACTGGTACTTCAAACTCTTCACAGATAGCACACTCCACACTTTTTTCTAGTTCACTCACTCTCTTCCCCTCTCCCTCTCCCACTACATCGGCGTGTCTACGGGTAACCTACCGTTGGCAGCGCTTGCAGACAAATGAATATTAAAGATACAAACGAAGAGGCTGGCTGTTAGTTAATAACACTGAAAGAGGGGTTTTACCTGAAATCGTACCAGTGACTACAGGTGACAGTTTATGTTTTGGATCTGGAGGGTTATTATTCTCAACAAAAATAAAATCTACAGGAAAACTTCTGAATAATTACTTAACGTAGGTATATAGACTTTATGACAGTGGTAAACATACTCATTCTATTTTGGACTAAATTTTAAAAGGAACATAAAATTTGACTGCATTTCGTTGGTAGTCCTAGTTTTCAGTCCATGAATACAACAAATAATGTTTCATTTGGCGCTTTATGAGAAAATGTCGAGCAAAATTAAATGTAATACTTTCTTTATATGTGACAGGCTTCTCTGTTTATCTTTCCTTTGTCCCCTTCGACGATGCTCTGTTTAACTCAAACGCTATAAGAGCGCAAATCGTTGCGTGCACGTTACTGCATAGTTCGGCCATCTGTTGGTATTATTATGAAGCACTACGAAGCTTTATTGTACGAGCGAGGCGAAGCGAAGCGAGCGCTGAGCAGCTGAGCGGCGAACTGGCCAACTTCGCCAGGCTTCCGTACTTCATGAATGAACTACTTCATTTGAATGCTTCACGGCAAAGAGTGAAATGAATGAAGTAGTTCACAGGAATGAACGAGTTCGACCCATCTCTAGTCGCGCTACATCGGCGCGTCGCGCACCGTCAGCTGAGCTGTGGGAACAACGTGCAGACTGCTGTGCTGCGTCAGGCGTTCCTAGCTGCCAACTGCCCAGCCGTCACTAACAGCTGCGGCTGACTCAGCAGACGCCGTCTGCAGCACTACGAAGCTTACGAAGTGCTGTTTGCAGGTATTCTCAAGGGCAATACCTGTGAGGAGTCCTGACTCACTCCCACAGCTTGTGTCGTTACAACTCAGTACCTCACAGTTACTGACATTTGTAGTTGGTGAACTGTCTGAGACGTGGAAGTTCAGCTGTTTGTCATGCAGGGTTTTACACACGCGTAGTAAGCGTGTACACTGGGGAAAACTACGTGGTATTCGTTGGCAGCAGCTGTTGTCAGTCCAAATCGCGAGGTAGGTGCCACGCCGAAGTTAGTGGTAAGTGTGACATCGGAGACGAGAAAAAAATGAGACGCCGATGAGTAGGAGGTGGAGGAGATTAGTGTTCAAAATCGCGTCGATAACGAGGTCATTAGAGACGGAGCACAAGCTCGGATTAGGGAAGGATAGGAAGGAAATTGGCCGTGCCCTTTCGAATTTGCCTGAAGCGATCTAGGGAAATGACGGGAAACCGAAATCAGGATGGCTGGACGCAGGTTTGAACCATCGTCTTCCCGAATGCGAGTCCAGTGAGCTAACCACTGCGCCACCTCTCTCGTTGATGAGTAGGACAGGTGCTGTTGAAAGTACTAACTCAGGTGACATGGCTGGTGAAGGGGCAGTTTCGTGTACATCTACTGCTTAAAAAATCGCGGCAGAGTACAATATTCTGAGTGACATACCGAACTGAAATAAACAAGACGCCGACAACAATCACAGCTAAACAAAATATGGAGATCTGCACCGACACAGGCAAAACGTGAGGGGCAGAATGGAGAGTTACGTTTAGAAAACGAACGCATGTACCGCGAGTTGGCAGCAGCAAGTGCAGCGGACGCAAAGGACAAGACTGAAAGACTAGAGGC
The DNA here is from genome assembly GCF_023864275.1 of Schistocerca cancellata. NCBI lineage: Eukaryota > Metazoa > Arthropoda > Insecta > Orthoptera > Acrididae > Schistocerca > Schistocerca cancellata. Next base: position 821,842,564 of record NC_064629.1, read on the forward strand.
AGAAATAGAGGAACTACGGCAGGAAGATGTACGAATTAGAAGCGAAATAGGTCCGCTTATCACATCCTTTGCAATGGTCGTTACGGCTGGCACTGCTACCAAGCCAAAAGGTAGAAGCTAGGCTAGAATAAACATGAGCGTAGCAAAGGAATGTTCTGTTCATCAGACTAACCAACAATCAAGAAACGTGCGTTTTTGGGATTCCTTGGCGAAGAGAATCAGTCCCCAACAAGACGAAAAATGGTTCAAATGGCTCTGAGCACCATGGGACTTAACATCGGTGGTCATCAGTCCCCTAGAACTTAGAACTACTGAAACCTAACTAACCTAAGGACGTCACACACATCCATTCCCGAGGCAGGATTCGAACCTGCGACCGTAGCGGTCACGCGGTTCCAGACTGAAGCGCCTAGAACCGCACGGCCACACCGGCCGGCAACAAGACGAAATTAAGATTAAGTCCATCACAACCGCAGCCAACATGGTGATAACAGAAACTACGTCACAAGTTTCAAAATGATGGAGTACAGCAATCAGTCGTCCTTTCCTTTCAGGCTTTATTAAAACAGATCCTGATTTGGGCTAGTAACTAAAAATGCTAAAAATACAAGAAGTACATAGTGAGGTGATAGTACAAAAAAGTTACAACTCGTGGCACTTTTTATAATCACCTGACTGTGTACTTGTATTTTTAGCACTGATAATGGCTAGTTACTAGCCGAAATCTAGATTTGCTTTAATAGAGCCTGAAAGGAGAGAACGACTGATTGCTGTGCTCCATCATTTTGTCACAGTCGTTGAGTGCATTTCACATTCCTAATGGAAGGTAATGTGATGCGTTGCAAGTGTACCGAAAAAGATTATAGGAAAAACTACAGTGATGAAAGACATTAGGTGCGAAGAACCGAAAAAGAGTTGGCCGCTCTTGACGGGTTATCAAGTGCCGACAACACTTTCTGATGAGAAATTTCCGACCAGTTGTACGAAATCAGCCTAAGTGACGACCTAGATACAGAGGAGTTCAAGAGGGAGGGAAACCTGTGATTCAGAGAAGAGTCAAGGGGAAACGGTTTGCAAACAATATCACTGAAGTCAGTCTTCGAGTTCGCTACTTCTCCTCCGTAAAGAACGAGTATACATACATTGACTCTGAGGCACTGCGAATCAAAGATTTAATGGACGCCCTACGGCGCTTTAATTACTATGACTCAGATCACACAGCAAAGAAGCGTAGAGAACGGGAAGTATCTTGTGCCAAGTGTGGCAAACCAGGCCAAAAAAAGTTTGATTGTAAGGAATCTGAAAGCGTTAGGGGCATATCGTGCGAGCGGCGGTTAAACTACTGCGACAAGGCAGGTGGACCGGAGTGTGTGACATACATACTATACCAGACAGATCGCACAAAAAAATGGTTCAAATGGTTCTGAGCACTATGGGACTTAACTGCTGTGGTCATCAGTCCCCTAGAACTTAGAACTACTTAAACCTAACTAACCTAAGGACGTCACAAACACCCATGCCCGAGGCAGGATTCGAACCTGCGACCGCAGCGGTCGCGCGGTTCCAGACTGTAGCGCCTAGAACCGCTCGGCCACTCCGGCCGGCCAGATCGCACACATTGAACAAGACCATGTACATGTTCACCGACATGACACATGAGCACGACAGTGAGCCCGTATATAATGAAGGAGAATACATCTGCATCGACCACGTCGTAAACTCAGATTCCAAGAAGGTCAGGAAGAAGTAGAAATCAGCGACGATGCATGGACTTCATAACCGAAGTCGACATGCAGACATGCTCTCTGCCTCCTCCACTTTTAAATGAAGTGCACATCAGTTAAATTACTATGATGGACTACATAGACGAAACTGTAATGCAGGGCCTAATGGACTAAAACGTAGCTAGGCACCTGAGTCATGAACTATACCAATTTACATTCATTCACATAGGATTAGCTTTACGCATTAAGACCTACAGCATGAGGAGGTCAATGGCGAATGCGTAAGTGGAAAGGAAGCGAGCATGTATACCTTAGAGAAACGGTGAGCACAAAGTGCACAACCAAACACATCCGACGCTATAACATCGGATCCAGAAGAGCACTAACAGATTGACGCCAGACGGCTCTTTCTTCTGGAGACACACATCACTCAGATAGTTCAGACCAACAGTAAGACCAGACACACAGACGAACACACAAACCAACAACCTATCATATAACACAAGACGGGAGACCAGAGGGAGTAGGAAGTCTGCAAGACAAACGACACACATACCAGAAAAAAGGAACATGACACGACGGAAAGTAGCCGTTATGTCAAGCCAGTACGCTCCGTATCAGGTGGATACACAGATGCTCACAGCAAAAATCATACAGAGGACATAAATTTACATAACAGAATAATGATTGTATCGCCAGCGACAATAACAGTAACCAACAAAACATATGGTAAGCGACCACTTGACAACGACGACAGCACGCAAACTGATGCATCGACCCAGACGCAGCAGATCACAAACGACGTAACACACAAAAGTAAACATCTACCGAACACAAACTCTTTGGTGTGACGTCACGTGTACTGGACTGCTGTTGAAATTGCTCGTCAATATTTTATAAAGTTTTAGTTTTCAGTTACTTATTTTAACGTTTATTTGTGTTAATATTTGCTGTAAAAGTAACTTATTAGTGGATTTTCATTAATGTCTGTCTTTCTTACTATGTTATTGACTCGAGTGGTCTGTTATTCGTGAGTGTGCTTACTTGGTTCGTCTAAGCCCCTCGCCCGAGTAGTGTGTCTACATTTTGCGGCGTGCAGTTGCAGCTGTAGCGGCTATAAAGGTAACTACTGACAAAGTTATTTGTGCACTGTTATACAGTTATTATATTTAATAAGTTTTCAGCAATGTTCCGTGCTGTTTGTGGCAGGATTAACCAATTAATAAACTTTTGGAAACGTTCGCTCGCTGTGGTTTTATAGTTTTCTGTGCGTTGACGTCGCTTAGTAAACTTCGTGCTTTAGTTTTCAGCTGACGTTTCTTATGGTTTCTAGTGAAATATTTCAGTAAAATTTTCATTCAGTGTTTTAACTTTCATAAGTGTTACAGTGGCCGCTTGAATTTTTGGTTTTAGCTAATAATTTTGTGAAGTTTTGTTGGTATTGGTATTAGCTGTGGTGTAGTATTAATACAAGTAGTTGCTTTCTTAGTAGACAGAGAATTTCAAGACCGCTATTGTTAGTTCTATAAGTAGTTCTCTGGTTTAACTGAACTTAGGCAACGTAGACGTATAGTATTTTTTCAGTAACTGTAAAATTTTACCATGAGTGGAACGTGAGGGCTCTGTCGTAGGTTTGTGAGTAGTGGGTTACGGTGTGGTATTTGTTCAAAGTATTTTCATTGGTGGGGGGCGGGGGAAGCAATGGGGAAGCCACTGGGCATTCTGGTGAGATCCACTTCTGGAAATGCAGAATTTGTAGTAGAAATAAATTGAGAGAGGAGCAGGACCGTACGATCTGTGCCCTTCAGGTGCAATTACAACGCTTAAAGGAGGAACTAGATAGGTCGAGGAGGGTGAAGGGTGGTGGGGAATGGGAACTGGCAGTTGGCAAGAAGGCAGCTAGGAGGAGGAGGTATTCAGACAGTTAAACTTTGCGTATATGCAATAGATTTGACCGACTGTCAGAGATGAGTGGAGGGGAACCTCTTGCAGCTGTAGATGTAGGGAAGATGCAGCAGTCCTCAGAAGTTAGCAGGCCTAGTTCAGTTGCAAAGTCTAACAGAAAGAAGTAGGTTCTGCTGCTAGGTAGTTCGCACGGTAGAGTGTGGGCCAGCAGTTGCAGGTAGTGTTAGGGAGTGAGTTCCAGGTCACCAGATTGTGAAGACTGCTGCAGGATTGGCTCGGGTGACTGACAGCATGGGGAATTTATGTAGGAATTTTGCGGAGGAGGATCAGGTAGTGATAATGGGTAGGAGCGGGTAACAGTCTTGACGGGGAATATGATGTAGGTGCTGACCTGTTAAAGATAGATACTGAAACTGCTGGTATTAATGTTCATATTTCACGCACCTGTTTCATCCTTATTATCGGGCTCATCTTAATACGGCTGTTACGCGCGTTAATATGGGGCTGTGGAGGGCGCTGATGACAGAGGGCATGGGTCAGATTTCAGTGGGTCTAAAAGTAGAGCGGGTTTCACAAGGCATGGCCTGCACCTCAATAGGTATGGGAATGGGAGGTTGGCAAAGCTAATAGGTGACAGTGTAGTGGGTGGCAGTGGTGGGATCACTCATGGAAAAATTCCTTTAGTAGTAAGTGTTAGAGCTACACCTTTTTTAAATTGATGTCAGATGATAGGTATCCCTGCTTAAAGGAAGTCCCTTTAACTAAGGGCTCACCTTCAGAGGACGTCATGTTTCCAAGTAGAGAAGGAATTAGCATATTTCATCAAAATATGAGGTATTAGAGATAGTTAGTGAACTGAATATAGATGTTGAATCTGAAATTATTGGTATGTCGGAGCACCACTTCAATAATTTGACAATTCAGAGGATTGATTCACCAGGATACATATTAGCTGGCTGTTCTTCAATAAGTTCCTTGTGGGGTGGGGGAGTGGCTATGTACGTAAAAAACAGTACTCCATTTGAGGCCATAGGTGTATCACGGCAGTGCACTGAACAGATATTTGAATGTTGTGCAGGGGAAGATTGTTAAAGTATTGTGCTGCACATGTTAGCCCTTCATTTAGCCATATTTGTAATTTTTTCTTTAGAAATGGTCAGTTTCCTGAACGATTAAAGTACTCAGTAGTAAAGCAGCTTTATAAAAAAGGAGAATTTAGACAACTTTAGACCTATTTCTATGCCATCAGTATTTGCTAAAGTTACTGAAAAGGCTGTATACGTAAGGATAATTGATCATTTTATATAACACGATTTGCTATCGGATGTACAGTTCGGTTTTAGAAGTCGCTTAACCACTGTAAATGCTATATTCTCTTTTCTCTGTGAGGTACTGGATGCGTTCCAACGCTAGGCATATTTTATGATTTAACTAAGGCGTTTGATTATGTTGATAACAAAATATTGTTCCAGAATTTGGACCATTACAGAATACGGAGAGCAACTCACAGTTGGTTCACCTCTTATTTTAGAAGCAGACAGCAAAAGGTCATTATTCACAGTCTTGAGAATGGCTATGATGTGGGGTCTGAGTGGGGTACGGTCAAGTGTCGGTGTGGGCGGGGGGCGGAGGGGAGCGGGGTGCTCCAGGGATCAGTGTTTGGGACATTCCTGTTCCTTATTTATGTACATCACATGCCCTCTAGTATTAAGAGTGACTGTAACATATTTCTGTTTGCTGGTGACACTAGCTTGGTAGTAAAGGATGTTGTGTGCAACATTTCCTCGGTTTCAAATAGTGCAGTTCATGACCTAAGTTCATGGATTGTAGAAAATAAACTAATGCTAAATCACAGTAAGACTCAGTTTTTACAGTTTCTAACACACAATTCAACAAAACCCGACGTTTTAATTTCACAGAATGGGGATATGATTAGTGAAACTGAACAGTTCAATTGGCTAGGCGTTCAGATAGTTAGTAGACTGATGTGGAAAGCTCACGTTCAAGATCTTGTTCAAAGACTCAATGCTGCAATTTTTACTATTCTAAAGGTATCTGAAGTGAGTGATCGCTCTACACGAAAATTAGAATACTTTGCTTATTTTCATTCGCTTATGTCGTATGGAATTATATATTCCTATTCTAAAAGAATATTTGACTCAGAAACGGGCGGTTCGGGCAATAAGTTGTGTAAGTTCACGAATCTCTAGTCGACCCCTGTTCACGAATCTGGGTATTTTGACATTGGCTTCTCAATATATATATATATATTCCTTACTGTCATTTCTTGTTAACAATATTAGCTTACTCCCAAGAATAAGCAACTTTCACCCAGTTAATACTCGGCAGAAATCAAACCTCCATTTGGGTCGGACTTCCTTAACTCTTGTGCATAAATGTGTGCAGTATACTGCTGCATCCATTTTCAATAAGCTACTACTCGAATTCAAAAATCTTAGCAGTAATCCACGCGCTTTCAAATCAAAACTGAAGAGTTTCCTCATGGGTCACTCCTATTCTGTCCAAGAGTTCCTTGAAAAATTAAGCTGATTCTTGTTGTATTGTTGATTGAATTTACCTAAACTTATGGACTCGCTTTTTCCGGGTTCATAAACATTTTATTTTTATCTTTTATTACTTTTATGTTGTAATTTCATGTACTGACACGTTCCATGACTTTGGATCACAAAAATCAAGTGAACTGCTTCTATGACTACGGGGCCCTAGAGGAGACCTTGCGCATTAACAGATTGGAACAGCGAAATATCTTTCAAACCGCCTAGCGTGTCATAACACGCAAAAGGCACCCAAAATGGAGCACAATATGTTTTTTCTCTAGCGAGAAATCAGACTGAATGATGTTAAAGGTTGAAAACATGTCAACTGATACCTGCATACTAGGTGAACTCGTAGGTAGAGCACGTGCGATGGGATCGGCAGGGTTCAGCCTGGACCAAGTGTACACACACATTGTGAGGGCGTGCCGCGTAGTCTTTGACTCGGCCAGTACATGCAAGAAATGGATTATTTTCACCAAGTATCCGTGACGCTGTTCTAACTAAAAGCTGTGCGGAGTACCGTCTTGAATGCGGAAATGGAAAAGGTCGTGAACGGGGAGCGCGCGGACGTGTCATACTTGCAGGAACCACACGCAAGGAACGGACTGCTGATTAATTAGCAAACAACGCAACGGTGATCACAGAGGGCAATGATCCAAAAGCTGCACTTGCATTGCACTGTCCAGTCACATTAATGTGACAACTTGTCAGAAGCATGACTTTACTTTTACTTTTTCGTGTCCGGAGATTTGTTTCAAAGCCTTTCAGCCCAATGTCGGGCCAAGTCCAATGTTTCTCTCTTCTCAAGCCATAGTTCAAGGGTACACCTTGTGGGGCAGATGGAGCACTGTAGAAGGTGTTCCATATCCTGAACTTCACCACGGTTGGATTTGTTGTCTCCTTCGTCCTTGAAGCCCCATTTGACTGTTTGCTTTAACTGGTGCTACGCCTGTTCTGATGCGGTTCAGTGTTCTTCAAATCTTCCAGCTTGATGTACTGCCGCTGGGTATTTCTCGTGAGGCAGGGTAGTCCTTCGGAGGCTCGTTCAATTCACTAGTGAGGAATCTCTTGCGGGATTTAAGTCTGCTACGTCCACATGAAGAACCATGCAGCGGGTGGCGCTCGTCGAAAATCTGTTAAAATTTTTCTGTATGTTCGTGCGCAATTCTTTGGGATTCAGGGGATGAGAATCCAGCTGCTTTGTATATTTTCCCAAGTGGAGTGGGTTTCATGGATCCTGTTGTTAGCCTGCATGTTTCATTAAGGACTGTAGTAACTTTTTTGGCGTGTGTGGATCGAGACCATACAGGGCATGCATATTCTGCCGTGGAGAAGCAAAGTGCTTGAGCAGTTGTTCGTAATACAGTCGGACTAGCTCCCCATTTACTATTCGTCAGTTTTCTTAAAATATTGTTCCTGGCAGCAACTTTTTGGCAGGTTTTTTCACAGTGATGTCTGTACGTCAGTGATCTATCCAGCACGACACCAAGGTATGTTGGTTTGTCCGTATGGTCCAGTTTGTTGCCATACTAAGTGACGTTCAGGTTAGAAGCATGAATAACCACCTTTTGCAGCGTGCAGGAAAAGAGTCAGTGGCGTTCTGGAAGGTACCGACAAGGATGTGGAGCCATGATGACTCGCGGGTCGTGACCTGCTGTGCTAGGTTTCTCGGCTGAGAATCTATGGCGTGAACAGCCGAATCGAGGTTGTCCCACATATTCTGGACTGGGTTTAAATCCATTGAGTCTGGTGGCCGGGGGAGTACGGTAAACTCACCCTGGTGCTCTTTGAACCACGCATGTACACTGCGTGTGATACACTGCGTTGTCTTGCTGGTAGATATCACGCACAGGAAAAATAAACTGCATTTAGGAGTGGAAATTGACACCAAGGATTGATCCATGCTTTCGCTGATCCACCGAGCGAGGTGGCGCAGTTGTTAGCACACTTGACTCGCATTCGGGAGGACGACGGTTCAATCCCGCGTCCAGCCATCCTGATTTAGGTTTTCTGTGATTTCCCTAAATCGCTCCAGGCAAATGCCGGGACGGTTCATTTGAATGTGCACGGCTGACTTCCCTCCCCGTCCTTCCCTAATCCGATGAGACAGATGACCTCGCTATTTGGTCTCTTCCCCTAAACAACCCAACCCTTTCGCCGCTCCATTGTATCTTTCAGAATGAGGGGATCATTCGGGGAACGCCACGAAACCAGGCCGTAACGCTTCCTCCTCGGCCTGGACTCATGCAGTGATTGTTACAGAGCCGTAAATGCCAAAGGCCATTTGTCCGATGGAGCATAAAACGTGTTTCATCTGAAAAAGCCATATGTCGTCACTCAGTGGTCGTCCCGTTGCTGAATTGGCCTGCAAATTCCAGCCTTCGTCCCCGCTGGACAGCCGTCGCAATGGGTGCATCAAATAGGGGCCTTATGCGGAGGCCCATACGCAGCAACGTTCGTCGAGGGGACACTGACTACCCCGTAAATTCATCTTGGCGGTCAGTTGCTCAACAGTTGCACGTCTATTCGCTCGCACACATGTTCGGAGCCGTCGTTCATCCCTGTCTTTTATAGCCCGTGTTGTACATCAGTTGCCTCGGCGCCGTGTTTGGATAGCGTCATTTTGCCATGCATGGTATACTTAACCACAGTGACGCGCGAACTGTTTTCAGACTTAGCCGATACGAAATTCTTCCACCCTTGACCCGCAAGCCAATCATCGTGCCGTTTTTGACGTTTGATAAATCGCTCCGTTTCCGCATTACGAAAACGACTGTACTGTTTCTCGCGTTCGCCCAACACACTTTATACGAGGGCTATTCGGAAAGTAAGAAACGATCGGCCGCGAAACGGAAAGCACAGTGAAAATCCGTTTTATTTGTAACAGTTAGCTGCACCTCCCAATTATTTCTCTACATAGTTACCGCTCCGACTTAGCTGTTGTAGCGTTGTATCAATTTTCCAATACCTCCGTCGTAGAAGGCAGCCTCCTGTGTATCCGACAATTTTCTGCGCTGGACTGCAGCTCGATGTCTGTGCCAAAATGTTTACTTCATGAAGAAGGAACTGCATGACAGTTACCTTATGAGGCGTTGCATGACGTCGGGCTAAATCTCTCGCCAGGCGCCCATACTTGGCTGGAGACACTAATTTCTAGACATCTTTACGCACTCACTGTGCCCTCAGAACTGAGAAAAGCGACGTCACGCTGTCTGCGGGCATACTATAGACACTACGCAACACATCTGTACGAAGATTCATCGTATTTACTGTGGTTTCTATTATGCGATCCATCGTTCCTTACTTTCCGAATAGCCCTCGTGTATCCTCCACTGCTAGTGCTGCCGCCTGCTATCTGTGAGTGGCTACTGCACGTTGACGTCGAACATAGGCAGTGGTCACTTAACGCTACTTGACCGTATAGTCAACAGGCGCGGGACAGCGACAAAGATGACCAAGCTATGCTCTGACCACGTAGTTACGATGGAAATATGTAAATGGAATGATACACGGGTAATTTCGTCAGTTTATGCGCAGTTCTATTATGAGATCTGTCCTTACGAAGAATGGATGGACAGAACTCCACAACTCGCACGACATAAAAATTTAATCATCGATGCAGATATCAACGCGTTTTCAACATGGTGGTACTCATCATTAACAGACAAGCGGCGACGCTACATTAACGACAAGACACACAGGAGCAACCTACACATAGTTAACAGGGTGGGTCAGCCCCGTACATATAGCACCAGGGCGGGGGCAGAATTAAATATACACACTTTATTGGCAAATATACCATCTGTCAGCCTCATCTCACCATGAAAAGCGCGCGACGGGCCTACACATAGCGATCACAAACACTGCCACACACGCGACACAAGTAACGCAGAACAAGCGGTCTTTGTTTAGTAAAGTACACTGTCAAAAATTACAGGACTTTGTAGAAGCCCAATATATTTCATAGGTTGAAGAAGTAGAAGAAGGAGAAGAAGAGCAGGAGAAGTAGATCAGTGCTCAGCATCCTGGCGACAAAGAGTCTGTTAGAGACAAATCACAATCTCGATTTAAGGAAGAATGGGAAAGGAAATCGACCGTTTTGATTCAAAGGAACCATTCCAGCATTTGCCTGAAGCGATATAGGGAAGTAACAGAAAACCTGAATCAGGATGGCTGGACGCGGCTTTGAACCATCGTCCTCCCGAGTGCGTGTCCAGTGTGCTAACCACTGCGCCACCTCGTTCGGCACACGTTGAAGGCAGCATTGACTGTAAGATACACAGACTGAAGGATACTCTGCAAGAGGCACGAAATAAAGCAGTACCAACAGAAACAGATAAGAGTAAAAGGAAAATACTCTGGCCGAACGCATTTAGCAGACTCAGAAGGGAATCGAGAACCAAACGCAAATACTACCAGAGGGCAGCAACAGCGAGAGAGAGACAAATACGACTAGGACAGTTTCGGGAGGCGAAGCGACAAATACAAGGACTTGCTACTACAAACAAAGAGACGCCTCTATGACGAGTATGTTCAAACACAATTAAGCGACAACTTATGGGGAGCACTGTACAAATTAATGATCGAAAGGGTAAGAAAACATTATTTGTGCTAGCATAATTTAGGCGGGATGGAGGGACTTTCACACAGAGTATAGCAGAATTTCTGCTTTACAGGCTCGTTCTCGATGACAACCAAAACACAGATGATCCACACGACACCAGTTTAACAGCTCTAATACAGATAGAATACACAATGGGGACCGTCACCTGCACCTTCCTGCAGGAAGAGGCGACGCTAGCCACAGAAAAATTAAAAATATAAAAAACACCAGGTCCGCATGACATGCACTCAGACCCCCCTGCCCCGCGGGGTAGCCGTGCGGTCTTGGCCGCCTTGCCACGGTTCACGCGGCTCCCTCTGTCGGAGGTTCGAGTTCTTTCTTGGGCATGGGTGTGTGTGTTGTCCTTAGCGTAAGTTAGTTTAACGTAGATTAGGTAGTGTGTAAGCCTAGGAACCAATGACTTCAGGAGTTTGGTCCCGTAGAACTTCCACAAATTTTCAAATTTCCGAGACCCTTAAACGAGAAGCATCGCAGATTATCTCATTTTTAAGTTAGCTAATAACTAAAGCCCTTTGACTACGAAGAGTACCTGCAGCCTGAAAATTAGCAAATACAATAAACATCAATAAATCAGAAGACAAAGACTACGCCAATCCAAAGCCTTATAGACCAATTCGCTTGAGCAACACCTTGGCTAAGGTCGACGAGCGGGTTCTGTGTAAGCTATTACAGGATCACAGACGGCTCTTGGGCAAGGGCGCCCACATAGTTTGTGGGGGGTGGGTGGATAAGATCTGGGGTATGGTGTATTTTTAATATTTTGGAAGATGAATGGTAACATCTAAATAGTAATAAAAATTTTCAGATCAGACAACGTTAAAAACCTGTGTAACACTGACTTTTAACTCGTTTTCTTGAAAGAAAACACCTGAAAATACTATTTTTTTCCTTTCCCTAAGAGCTAGAGAGGGGGTATGGACGCCTTGCTCCTGTGCTCAGCTTGCACGAATACAGGTACCCAAATATAAGTCGATTAACGATTTAATTAAACGGGCACTCTAATAGAAGTGGATGAGGATACACAGACTGACTTGCTTGTTGCATACGCTGATATCCTGTTGGGTATGGTATCAGACAGCTCAAGAAGAGAACTGGAAACCAAAGTCAGTGGTATTCTACACAGTGTTGGCTGAAAAACAAGCTCACTGTGACCTCAGACAAGACAGTCTACATATTACTAAAGGGAAAACTTTAGAGGGACCCGATTAAAAATCTGAACAACGCAAATATTCACAGAAAACACGTAACCAGTTGCTTAGACGTACATATTATCGAACGACTGACGTTTATCCAAAATATAAAAGAGGAAACTGATAAAGCAGAAAACTTGTACACAAACTCGTTCGCATCAACACAATCACCTGTAGCATAGCCTTCAGCCACAAGCTATACGAACGTATCTCCGTGTCTTGTTTGAACCACGTATTGCAGCGAGCACATGGATACGCAGACTCTGTCACCCCCATCAGAACCGTTGCTCTACTGAGACCATCAGAGGCTTTCAGCACCGCCACAGTGGAAGCACTGTGGGTGATTCTCGGAATAAACGCAGTTGCGACATACTGGCTGTAGAGGGGCAGACTAATGGAAATTGCGGGGGAAGATTAAAGGGACAAGAGCCAACTAAAACAGAGGCGAGTGAATGCGTGGCACCGCGAGGGGGCAACCACTGTTAAAGGCCGTAGAGATTAACCCTCTTTGCCCGACATCCGAGAGTGGCTGCAAATGCGCCATGCAGACTCCAGTCAAGGCGTGGTGCACATTTTAATAAGATACGGTTCCTACCCATCACACCTTCACAGAATGCACCTCGCTCAGCGAGTAGAGTGTTCTTTAGGGCGAACAAAGAACACCTGAGAGTATATTTCTACACTGCGCACTTCATATCCGGACCCGACAAACAAATGTCTCACATGACGACATCTACGAATCCACAAGAGACCCTGAACAGAGCCACTGATATTACATCACGAACACTACACGCTGAATACATAGAAACAAGACCGTGACGGGCAATTACTCGAGATGAAGCTGACTAATGGGAAGTATTTGACACTGAACAGAACGACAACATTGAATCTTACAATGACAGTTTATAATTAATGAACGACGCAGCAGAAGCAAAATGGGGCACACAACACTGACAAACTGACCACTGACAGCTCCCAGTTTTTGAGACACGAAGATAAAACATCTGCTAACGATAACTTCCTATAACTTTCTAGGATGTGTCTTAATAGGCACGTTAAACAAATAATAGATGTATTGTAGAAGTAGTAACACTAAATCACTAGATAGCCCAGTCAAATTAGGGCAAATTTTGACGTTTAGGAGAAAAAAATCGGTAATAAGCTGAGGTTTAGTGAAGACCTTCCTTCCACCTTGCAGAACAACGTATTACAAGTCTCCACTGATCAGGTTGGTGCTTCGTACGCCATATTGGAAAAGGGTGGCAAAAAAATAACCTTTTCTCATATTTATGGAAAACGATCGCATTTATGAACAAAATATTCCACTACAAAATTAAAGAACACAAACTTATCTCCAAAAATGTCCTATGTAATGTTTTCATACGATTAACGGTTCGGCCACAAAGGCCTTGTATTTGACATTTTATTACGAAACAGCGCATCTTATAAATCTTTTCGGCAGAAACTAAACTGATTTTTGTCTGTCTAATTTTCGATCGTTATGTGTTTAACCAGGAAAGGAGAGCAAGGCACAAACATTATACTCATCACATGAACTACAAGCCAATGAAAAGTTCATGGAACATATGATGTTTTGCTCTTTGCCTTTAGTGGATGTGACAGCACATCAGCAGCATTCATGAAAAGGAAAAAAAAAAAAAAAACTTCGCAGTAATAAAGAAATCCAAATATTTGGTACTTTCTGCGTCAGTGTATAAGGATCCCAGTGCATCATACACGCCATTTTTGACGCTAGCTGTCAATGGTTTACGGCTCTGTGTAGGGCTACTGTCAACGGAATTTCTCTGAATACGTTGCGTTATCACCACTTCATAATATCAGCGACTAGGAATGAAGTGAACCTTCCATCACTTCCTTCAACAGACGGAAAGTTCTAGACAACACTCATACAGTGTGTAGCATCAGCAACAATTGTGCAAGACTGTTTCAAAGTCATCTGATGAGTGGTAGTGGAGGAAATTTGTTAACACGTTAGTCCCAATAGCTACTCAGCCCCCTCCCGTCCCAGACCGCCGGCTGAAGTTAATAAGCGACAAGTGTGCAAAAGGATGTGGGTCTATGTGTAGTTACAGGAAAGCTGCTCTACTGTGTTCCAAAATATGCAGCTTTTGACGGGTTTTATCTTGCCTTGACAAATTCTCCACAGCAGCACTGCAAGAATAAGGCACTGAAATACCTACAGCTGAGAGTAACGATATAACATCAGACCAGGATGCTGACGACCAAGAAGGTTACGATAGTGAGGCTCAGGAAGATGGCCAACCAATCTTATGAATCATAGCACTATGTATGTAATGTTACATAATACGTGAACAATTAAAACTTAATCAGTCAATGTTAATTAAACATTTGTTATGTGTCAGTCCATGATATTTATGCAACAGTTGCGCTGACATCCACGACAGAAACGGAAATCCCGCCATTATACTGTTAGAATAGATTTATAATATCGTTTTGAAGCTGAACCTTTAATGCTACGGAAACAGTACATAGGACCTTTTTTGGAGACAATTTTGTGTTCTTTAATTTTGTACTGAAGTGTTTTGCTCATAAATGCAACAGTTTTCTATAAAAATCCGAAAAGGTTATTTTTTGCAGAAATTTCAAATATGGCGGTCGAAGCTCCAGCCCGATCGGTGGGGCCTTTTAGTATGTTGTTAAGAAAGATATAAGGAAGGATTGTGCAAAACTCCAACTTATTACTATCTTTTCCCTCTAAAAAACTTCTTTTTTCCCCTAACTAATCAAATAATCTTAAGTTAAATTCCTATAATTTTTCACTATAACGTTATTTTTGTTTTAATTTTTGCTTGTTTGTAGAAACGTAAGTATATGGTAGGATACAATAAAAATGTCTTTTGTACATCTTGTAAAAATATGTAATGCAGAAAACGGTCTGTTTAGTTAACTAGGTGATGAACCATCAATAAAGATAAAGGTAAATATATATGTGTAAATGGAACTTAAAGTGTATGGAGAACTACACGAGCGGTTGTTGCCTACTTCTATAGCAAAGCATCATATTAATATTACCCATAACTGGCTATATTTAAAAGTCATATCGAAGCTTATACTACTTTTATCCGCAAGATACTGAAGAGAGATTTGTGTTTCAATGTAAAGTATTGGCGTATTGTATGCAGACTGTATGCTGGACAACATGATTCTCCAACCCCATTCGCTATATATGAGACGATGTTTCTTTCGACGATGGAATTTAGAATTTGCTGTCTTACAAGGACTTATGCAGAGAACATAGTGCCTATAAATGATAAGAGACAGAAAGAATGTCGTAACATTGATGCAACAAGATGCGACTGCACAGTCTTCCAAAAGCGAAATCTCCTAGCTATCGACATGTGCGTTAACATTTTGATGAGCCCATACCTTGTCCACTATATATAAAATCCGTGGAAGAGGAACTCCTCTCGGCACCGAACACAGCTTGTTTCATTCTGTTCATACACTAACGGAAAGCGTTACACAATAAAAAAACCTTCACCGAACGCTACAAAACTGATACTCAGATATAACCATGTCTGTGGGGTATGTTGATTAAAATTACATCCTTATTCGATGTTATCTCCAGAACACAAAAGACCATTCCTACAAATAGAAGATGTGAGTACATGACGCCTGTTCTGTGTGTTTAACATTACTGGAACTTATCCGGTGGAGCTAGAATTACTGTATGCCCAGATGATGTGCACTTGCAGCTTTTTGCCATCTTATGGACTTTGGAAAGATAGTCATAGTCGTTGGCATGAGGCAGAGTTACCATAAAAGTCGGTACTAAAATCGGGACAAAATCCACAGAAATCATATCATAAGATAAGGATGACGAGGGACTTCAATCGCCTGAAAAAATTAACCTATATGTCACTTCTGAGCATAACACTTGTATAAATGTGTTTGAAAAGGACAAGGTATAATGTAAAATTATTACTATTGTTACGCAGATGATTTCATATGCTAGACATACGTCTCAGATGATCTGACAGCTTTTAGAAGATCAGTTTGCTCACTTGCTTAGTTATAAAATTCTGCACAGTTCGTTCGAAAGTTATAAGTACATTGTAAGATGGTCTCAATTGTTGATACATCCAAACGATTCTGCGTCTCAGTCCATTGAGCTCCCATTAATGAAAAAGCTCTCTAGACATCAGAATTACTTGCCACAATGGAAATATAATGGCATATCTTTAGCAGTTCTGACTTCTGAACGCCGAACTGTGTATTTCTGAAAAATTCCAGCTATTTGTTCTGGGCAGGAAATGCTGATTTACAGTTATCCTCTGGAACTTTTGAAGCCATAACATTCTTCAGTGCACGTACTGATCACACAATGGTGACTCACAAATCTCTACTCCTTTTTCTTTGAAATAAACTAATGTCCTTTCTGTGTCTTCCCATTCCATTAATTTAGTCAAAGACATACACTCAAAAATGTCAAAACCTGATAGTTTGAGACCTTGTTGAGGAATATGATGACAGTTTCATAAAACTTTTACGTCACTAAATTTTTTTGATCATTATTTCGGAGCAATGATCTGCATTTTTAAAAAAATTCTTTAGTTTTCATATCCAAATAACAAGTTTCCTTTCTCGTGTAGTTAGTGTATTCTCAATAATGACCATCACTTCAATCACAGACATGTTAGTATTCTCAATTTTCTTTATTTGCTTACTAAGCAGACCCACCTGATCGTGAATAAATTAAAAACAAGCCTCGCTTAAAATTAGTATAGAAACATTCTACTAAGATCTTACGTGCTTTTTCTACTGACAAGAAGAGGTTTCAGAGCGTCCCACAATTGTAAGATTTTCTCGACAGCAGGCATTAAAGACAGCCATCTAGTTTTAGAGTGTGACTGAAGACCCTCTATAGTAGGTATTCACGGTTCACCAAAGTCAGCAAGTCTTGAGATTCTGATTGTATAGATGGAAAAGTAGTTAAAAAGTTTCGCCATGGTTAACACGATATCAACAATAAAATATCTGTAGCAGCTGAAACATTGCTGTGTGAAATGAATGCTAGAGATTTCGGTTACACGCTAAAGCACACAAATCTAAAGGCTGTAAATTTAACTACGTACTTAGGGGTTACCGTTACGAATAACTTAAATTAGAACGATCGCATAGATAACGTTGTGGGGAAAGCAAACCCGAAAATGCAACAGGTCTGCTTACATTACGCTTGTCCGCTATCTTCTGGAGTATTGCTGCGCGGTGTGGAATCCGCGTTAGACAGGATAGACAGAGGGCACCGGAAGAGTACAAAGAAGGGCAGCTCATTTCGTATTATTGTGAAATAGAGGAGAGAATGCCAACGGATATGGTACGCCGGTTGGGGAGGCAATCATTAAAACAAAGGCGTTTTTCGTAGCGGCAGGATCTTCTCATGTAATTTCAGTCACTTTCTCCTCAGAATGTGAAAATATTTTGTTGGCACCCACCTACACAGAGAGAAATAATCATCATAATAAAATAAGAGAAATCAGAGTTCGCAAGGATAGATTTAAGTGTACGTTTTTCCCGCGCTCTCTTCGAGAGAAAAACAATGGAGAAATAGCTCGAACGTGTTTGGGTGTATCCTCTGCCAGGAATTTAATTGTGAACTGCAGAGTAATCCTGTAAATGTAGACAGCCCACTCCTTCGATACTTATTCCAAGTTTCGTTTTTAAGTGACTCAACATGCTGTTTTCTACTCTACGGTTCAACCCCTCGAAACTGGTGTTGCAGTTGTTGCTGCAAAGTGATACACACTATTTCAAATTAATTTTAAGATCTGTGAGAACTGAAACGCTTAAGTTGGGTACAGTCTCCGATGTTTCATTTTGTACGAAATCCAGTTTAATTACTTTAGTTTTTATCACTTCATCTGCTTCAAAATTCTGAACAGCTGTAGCAAATAATTTCAGTTGCTAGTCCGCAAAACGGGGTTTCCTCAGGTCAAAAGTGCAAATGGATACAAGATGGGGAGCAACAATATGTCTGATAATTCATGTGGCTTTTGTTCTTGCGACACTTTACTGTTTAGGAATCACAAAATCGTGATGTGTAACTGACCACTATTTCGTCGTGCAGTCAGGTGACTTGAATGGTAATGTTTTACATTTACATGTACTGTTATCTGTTCAGCGGTAGCTCTCTTGTATCTAGTTTTACAAAAGAAGTTGTGCCTTTTGATCTGGACGCTTCTGCTTGAGTACTTCTTTTGTGGCGGCTGGCTCTGAGCACTATGGGACTTAACATCTATGGTCATCAGTCCCCTAGAACTTAGAACTACTAAAACCTAACTAACCTAAGGACATCACACAACACCCAGTCATCACGCTTCTTTTGTGCTTTTAGGTCTCCATATGATTACTTAACGTCAGATCTCCCTCCATGCTCAAGTGAAAAGCAAGAGGAGCACAGTTTCAGAATGTTTCTCCGTTTGTGTTTCCTTTTTTTATATGAAGGGCCATATTACCGTGTAACTGATACGGAAAGAACACTTACTGTCCGCTTTTGGCATCACAGTACAATGAGAACTCACACAACAGCACTGAAATTGTAAACGAACTTGTGGAGATCAGGTTAGTCAACAATATGAGCAAGTGAGTAATGGTTGTAATATATCATTGTCAACTGCAGTCATGTAAACTAGACATCTTATGAGAGTAAGCCGCTGACGCTTACTTATATGTTACATATTAATACCTATTATAATTTATTTATTCGAATAACCGTTTTGGAGGGCACAGTAACTAAACTTTGGTTCTGCTTCTTTGTGTTTAATTTTTATTGCTCCAAGACTTCCTTCATCCTTCGAAAGTGTCGTTCCTTTTCTTCCTTGGTCCACTTTCTTCCTTTTGCAGACCTCTTTCTATCCTGAAATCCTGCCTTTCGTGTTGCTTCTCTAAAAAGTATTGTTATTTATTACGTCCATTCTAATTCCTGTGTTTTTTATATCTTTGTCAATTTCGGTGACCGCGTGGGTTTGGATTTGTAGCTGTTTATTATGCTGAAGATGTGCTAAGTTAGTCTGTTATTGTTCATTCGTTATATGTGGCCATAAAACTATAATATTATTTTTCTCATTACATCAGTTAGCTTTCCAATTTTCATAGAGTGTTCTCTGTTTGATCTTAGTTTTTATTCAATGCTGCTATTACTTCTAGGTCCCAGAATTTTTTTCAGATTTTTCCAGTTTTTCAAGATACCCAAATCTTGTTAATCTAGTGTTTCTGCTGCGTACAGTGTTTCAGGCCTTATCACTGTCTGATAGTGTCTTAGTTTTTTTTGTTCCAGGACAAACTTTTCTTGTTTCATATGTTTTTTGAAATTTGGAATGCCCTGTCTATTTCAAGTACTCTATTTTCTATGGCCATCTTTTCTTTCGTGTTGCTTGTTATCCATTTTCCTAGATATTTAAAACAGTTTTAGATATTGTTTTTTTATGAATTTTAAGATTTGGAGGGGCATCATTGATATTTTCAGTGAAATGCGTGTGCGTGGTTTTTTTTTTATTCAAATGACGTTTCTAGTCCAATTTTGTCTGCTTGTTTTTGTAGTTTTGTGGTTTGTTCTTTGTCACTGTACAGTGAGTCAGTAATTAATGCCGTGTAATCTGCAAAAGCCAGACAATTTATAATGATTTTATCTGGGTTTCGTACTAGTTGAACACCCTTAGTATTGATGGACTTTCTCCATTCTCTCACCACATTTTCTAATGTGCATTTAAAACGTAGGGGTGATAAACCATCTCCCTGTTTTACTCCTGATTTTATTTCAAAACGTTGTGACAGTTGCCCATAAATTTTACATTTGATGTTGTGTTTATTAAAGTTCCTTTAGTTATTTCTATTGTTTTACTGCCTTTAAAATGTTGATTAGTGCATTTCTAGCAATTGAGTCATATGCCTTTTTATAAAAGTTATCATATATTTCAAGTTTCAGATTTTCCTCATTTCTGTTATGTTTTTTAGATTTCGTATTTCCTCTGCACAAGATATTCGCTTTCTATATCCTGCTTGATAGTCTCCTAGTTGACGGTCGAGTAATCCTTCAGCTATCGTTAAATGTGATATGGTCACTAGTAAGAGGGAGATCTCTCTCTGTAGCCGCGCGGTCTGGGGCATCTTGTCACGGTCCGCGCGGCCCCCGCCGTCGGAGCTTCGAGTCCTCCCTCGGGTATGTGTGTGTGTGTGTGTGTGTGTGTGTGTGTGTGTGTGTCGTCCTTAGCGTAAGTTACTTTAAGTTACCGTAAGTAGTGTCTAAGCTTAGGGACCGATGACCTCAGCAGTTTGGTCCCATAAGACCTTACCATAAATTTCCAAAATCTCTCTATAATTGATAGGACCAGTTTTCTTTCGTTTTTATGTAGTGGATGTATTAATGCTGATGTCCGATCTGATGGTGATGGAAAGCTGCTCCTTGTCCTAATTTCATTAATGATTTCTATTACACGCAGAAAACATTTGGTATTGGTTCAAATGGCTCTGAGCACTATGGGACTTAACTTCTGAGGTCATCAGTCCCATAGAACTTAGAACTACTTAAACCTAACTAACCTAAAGACATCACACACATCCATGCCCGAAGCAGGATTCGACCCTGCGACCATAGCGGTCGCGCGGTTCCAGAATGTAGCGCCTAGAACCGCTCGGGCACTCCGGCTGACTATTTGGTATTGCTGCTTTTTGTTGGGATTGGGGCGGTGATACATGAGATACATGTACTACCAGAATCATCCCATATTTACACAGTCCGATGATCTCACGTTTCTGGTGTGTTACATGTATTCTCACACAGAAATTTTGTTGCGCATATGTGATTTCTTGGAACAGAGACCGCATCTGCTCGTCATCACCGACTGCGTCCACATTTGTGGTATATACAGGGCTTGCCTAGAAACGAAAGGGACAGAAGTTGGCTGAACTCTAAGAAAAAATCTTCTTGGCGCTGATAGGGCGATGCATGAGCTATTTATGCTAGCGTAGTTTCCACGTAGCGGTTGGCGCAGCGGAAAGATTGCAGGACGGTATAAGATACTGCAGTGCCTGTGTTATTCCGAATTACGATGCAAAGTTCCTTCGGACGTGCATGTCCAAGGAAACTTTGCATCGTAATTTGGTATAACACAGGCACTGTAATATCGTAATTATGTGCCTATACCGAGCAAACGACTTTCTAGTAAAATGCGTCTCCTGTACGGGAATATACATAGTGGCGGTACGAGTATGGGTTGTAGACCCGTGGTTGACAACATATGGAAGTTTGGGCCTGGCGGTCCGTCGTGTACGGATAGCCAAATGTAAAGGTGACCGCTCGAGATAAGCGAAAATCTGCGTTCCAGTACCGGACCACCACAAATTTTCGTTGTAGTCATTGCATTACAGAGATGAAGGTTGTCCATATTCGCAGTTAATACGAGGGTGTGGAAACTTATTTTTGTTTTCAATTTTTGCGTTATTTACACTGCAAGTAAACCATAATAGCGGTCAGTTAATTGTGTTTATTAATATTTTTGTGAAAGACGTGAAAAGGAAAAGCAAAGGATAATTTCGTATTGCAAATTTCCAGAATGGGATTGTAAGGCGTGAACGAGAACATCGTATATAACATTAGATACTTTTATTATTTTACAGTTGATGATTTACACTGATTGCTGTGATGTACATCGTAAAAACAGGGGAAGAAGAAATTTTCTCGTCATCTTGCACACGTTTAAGCGCCGCATTTCTACAATTAAATGATTGTTTTGAGTGTTTACAGAATATCAAAAGTGATTTTCATTCCTAAAAGGTTCTCTCATCGCCTAGTATGGCGGAAAACCACCCGTAAAGAACACTTGAATTACGATCACCTCTTCGATACTTATTTGCAGAGTGCTCGAGGCAGCTTTAAGTAAAATATCTACTTGGACTTCTATGTACAGTCCCAAATTTTCCTTTGGTTTTCTTTTATGAAAATATTAATAAACGCCACGAGCCTCGGGTTACCGTTCTGTACTCTTCCCGCTGCGACAAATGCTGCGCGGTAAAGCTGCACTGACATAATGACTAATGCCACTCCTTCAGTTTTCACCAAGTTCTGCACATACCATAACTTCGGACGGAATCGGCGATGGCGTGTAGGCGCGCTCCCCTTGTGAATGACACTGGCATTAAACCAAATTCTTATCGTTAATGCCATTGTTCCTTTTCCAGAAAACCGCTTCCTTCGGTAGCGCTAGGATACTGTATATGATAGACATTGGAGGTGCATTTTATACTAAGCAGAAGCCAGCCTTCTAATCTGCAAGATGGAGGAAGTTGTGTAATTCTGAGCCGGCCGAGGTGGCCAAGCGGTTCTAGGCGCTACAGTCTGGAACGGCGCGACCGCTACGGTCGCAGGTTCGAATCCTGCCTCGGGCATGGATGTGTGTGATGTCCTTAGGTTAGTTAGGTTTAAGTAGTTCTAAGTTCTAGGGGGCTGATGACCTCAGAAGTTAAGTTCCATAGTGCTCAGGGCCATTTGAACCAATTATTTTGCATCCGAGAGGACTGTGGTTTCCGTAAATAACTTGCGGAAAATGGTTCCTTCGAAACGTGTACAGCTGATTTCATTACACTATCGAAAATTGTGTCCCATGTCTAATGACATGGCCGTCGAAGAGTAGTCGCATTTTAACCTTTCTTCTTTTTTTTAATTCTGACACATGTGAATGTGTATTTCCGCGAGTGTGTGTGTGTGTGTGTGTGTGTGTGTGTGTGTGTGTGTGTGTGTCAGGTCGTATGCGGCAGGTGTTCGATGATTCCACATACTGCCTCATTATTGATTTTACAAGTCATTGCTTTGTGTATTTGTTATTGCTTTATGGTTATGATAGCTTCCTGGAGAATGAGAGGACGCCGGTCCTATTATTGTAACCATGTATGGCGCATTTGTGCCACGTTGTCTTTCATAAGTGAAGTGAAGCAAAATGGTCAAGTACAGACAAATGAAGGTGCGTTATATCAATAAAACCAAATGGGACTGATCGTATGAAGGAGATTATTAGCAGCTGCGAACACAGCTCAAAGGGAAATAAATTCTTTAAGCAACTGCTCTTATACATAGTATACATACGAGCAAGTTTTACAGTTACACTGATACGCGCTTGAACACCATTTCAGCTGCATCTGTCATGTGAAACTGCAGGATTAACATGACAGCTACACTTTTTGAAAGTTATGCCGTTCACAAAGAGAGGGAATGAATCACTTGCTAAGCCGCTCATTAGAATATGTATTTTGCGGATCCTCTGTCCGGCACTAGGTTAATTTATACAGGAACACGATCCCGATTTGCGTAATGCACCTTTCAGGTATTCGCTTCTAGAACCTCGAGGAGCGGCAAAGATCTTGAATCAAGGTGAATTTGAATGAGAGAATTGGACACTTGAATATTTCGCAGGTGTACGTCTGCAGTTCTACTTAATCATGAATTTTAGCCGTACTCGGTCTACATAACGCTGACTGTATACGTACACAATGGATAGGAGACGCAACCGAATCCCATGCCGTTCGTAATAGTACTGTTTACTATAAGAATGCATGTTCAAGACAACTAGAAATAAAATAAAATAAATAAATAAATAAATATAGAATTTAATGTCGACTTTCTTGTTATCGAACACTTGCCTTAAACACCTGAACATAAGCCGAAGCATATCGTGTGACATTTCATCTTGTCTTTACAGGATCTCCAGCGAATGAGTCTCTATTTTCAAAATAAAGTATCTAGAAAAGTAAGGAGCTGATACTGAACTTTCGAAGTACTTCGAAAAACCACTAACAGATGGCGCTGTAATCGCAATACGTAGTGCCTTCAAATAGTGCACAGCAACTCAGAGCGTTCAGTTCCACCATTGAAACGCGAAAGAAGGTTAGCGTACCGAAGGAAGGCGTTGAAGCCATGTATTTAATTGAAGAACATGTTTTTCTGGTAACGGAATACTGTGGGTTAGTTCATAGTCGTACTGAAACAAGACGCAGTTTCCAAACGCAATTTAAGTTCCAAAAGGCCCGCAGGCTCTTCGCCAAATTCCAACGGACACACAGCGAGGCTGATGATCTGGGCGTGAATGTTCGTCCCAGACAAACTG
The DNA here is from genome assembly GCF_023864275.1 of Schistocerca cancellata. Classification (NCBI taxonomy): domain Eukaryota; kingdom Metazoa; phylum Arthropoda; class Insecta; order Orthoptera; family Acrididae; genus Schistocerca; species Schistocerca cancellata. The sequence goes on from NC_064629.1 coordinate 821,866,702, forward strand.
TAGCTACTCTTGGAAATCTCGCCACGGTTTCTGGAATTGTTCAGCAAAATCCGTCCTAAGGACAGCGGCAGAGACTTGTTTGAAACTTTCCATCGCCGCGCGGGATTAGCCGAGCGGTCTTGGCGCTGCAGTCATGGACTGTGTGGCTGGTCCCGGCGGAGGTTCGAGTCCTCCCTCGGGCATGGGTCCTTAGGATAATTTAGGTTAAATAGTGTGTAAGCTTAGGGAATGATGACCTTAGCAGTTAAGTCCCATAAGATTTCACACACATTTGACATTTGAAACTTTCCATCACCTAGAAAATACTAAGACAGAGCCTACATACCCTTTCATTAAAAATCCAAAGCCACTTGTATATCGACATTTTTATCTGTTTCCGCCTTTGCTTTAGCTGCTCTAAATTCGTGGCGGTATGTACCGTCCATGCAACTAAATGAAGGCAGTTTGTTTCTTGCCAAACGCGTTTCGCTTTTATTTGGGAAGCATCGTCAGTGGCCTGAAATACACGTTTCTTTTTATACATACAATAAACGTATTACGTGATAAATATAATATGCTGCTATATTATATTCTGTCGTGTTTTTCTCTTGCCTTTTAGGTTAGAAGCAACTTTTGTAGCACAAGTTCCGTATTGTGAATGTATCGTTCGGTGTTACTTACGATTTCCAGCGTTGTTAACACGTGTGTGTGGTCTTGGAGATGAATTTGTTAGCTTCCCGATTTCTGGTGTTGTTTATCCACATTTGTTACATTGCATGTCTCATCAGGTGCACTACCATTTGATAATCAACATATATGTGTGTTTTCGGTGTGTAGTGTTGCCAACTGCTGTTGCGTGGTTGTCTGTATTTTGTTTCTGTTGTGTTTGATGTTTTTCATTAGTTTCGTGTGTGTGTGTGTGTGTGAGTGTGTGTGTGTGTGTGTGTGTGTGTGTGTGTGTGTGTGTGTTTTAAAATAAAGATGAGTTCACGTGTCTGTGTGTTTGGGGGAGGGGAGAAGAGGGGAAGGAGGTTCATTAATTATTTATCCTGGTTACATTTCGGTTTGCTATTGTTTTGGTAGCTAGCATGATCAGAGAGTTTTGTTTATATGGATTTGGTCGTTGAGTACCTTCTTTTCCATTGCCATGGCTCTTTGTATGTGAAAGTTTTCTTGCAATGTCAGGAGCTTTTTGTTGTGATTATTCACTGTGATAACTGTCATGTCAAATTCCATGTCGGATGGCTCATGTCCATGTTTTATCTGGTGGTCGGTGAAGGTAGAATGGCTATTTTCATATTTCCAACTTCTTATATGTTCTTTATATCGAGTTTTAAAGTTTCTGCTTGTCATCCCATATGTACTGATTTACATTCTTGGCACACTAGCTGGTGTATGCCTGCTCCTTGGTATTTATCTGTTCTTTCTGTTTGTAAATGTGATTGGAGTGTGTTTCTTGTTCTGTAATCTATTTGTAATCCCTATTTCTTTAGCATATTTCCTATCTTGTGTGGCGCTTAGTGTTTTCATGTAAATGCTTCGACACTGTCCGCATACAAAGGATTTGAGACAGCAGTCTTAAGGTACGAAGATCAGAAAGTAAGACCAAAATCAAACAATGCAGTTTACATCGGAACAATGCAGTTTATACTCGCTTTAATAAATATTCCAAATTGGTTACTTTTACCAGGAGCGCCTCCAGGTAATAATTAACATCCTGATCTAATGCAAGATTGTCACCGAATAAAAGAAGCCGACAGGACTAAATTACCATGCACATGACTAGTAACCTCGCAACCGCATGACAGCTACCACTAGATCAGACCAGTACCAACAAGATCAGATGCACGCGTGCAAATATCGGTCTTTCTTTAATGTTGTCATCTTGCTTTCAGCTATAAGTGTACTATTTTGTGACTGCATTTTCGTCAGTATGCAAATTTCAAGCGTCAGATTTGGATTTAAAAAAAAAATGGTTCAAATGGCTCTGAGCACTATGGGACTTAACATCTATGGTCATCAGTCCCCTAGAACTTAGAACTACTTAAACCTAACTAACCTAAGGACATCACACACATCCATGCCCGAGGCAGGATTCGAACCTGCGACCGTAGCAGTCGCGCGGCTCCGGACTGAGCGCCTAGAACCGCTAGACCACCGCGGCCGGCCGTCAGATTTGGACATACAGGTCAAAATATTAGGCTTTAAAATGACATAATGCCGAAATTGCAATCGTAAAATAAAACGCTGACAGCAGAAAGCAAGAGGAAATAATTTAAGTAATATATAGAAGGTGTGGACACATATTACAAGAAAGTAAAAATCGCCCGGCCGGCCGGTGGGGCCGTGCGGTTCTAAGCGCTTCAGTTTGGAACCGCGTGACCGCTACGGTCGCAGGTTCGAATCCTGCCTCGGGCATGGATGTGTGTGATGTCCTTAGGTTAGTTAGGTTTAAGTAGTTCTAAGTTCTAGGGGACTGATGACCTCAGTAGTTAAGTCCCATAGTGCTCAGAGCCATTTGAACCATTTTTTTTAAAAATCGCCCTGTTTCTTACTTCAACCAGACCAGCCTTTCTTCCACCTCTGGCACTCACAATAGGCTCACCAATCTCACCAGCTCTGACTGACTCTCGGAAGTTGTTAAGCGTTTGAGGCCTTTCAGCCAGTTATCCCTGTGGTTGCAGAATGTTTGCCTTGTTGCTAACGCACGGGCGCTCTCATTCGTTCAGTCCCGTTTACAACTAATAATAGCTCTTTATTCGATGATTCCGCCTGACAGAACCTAATTTATCACACTAATGACCAGAAAAGCTCCCACCATTCTACACGTCGGTGGCCGAGCGGTTCTAGGCGCTTCAGTCTGGAACCGCGCGACCGCTACGTTCGCAGCTTCGAATCCTGCCTCGGGCATGGATTTGTGTGATGTCCTTAGGTTAGTTAGGTTAAAGTAGTTCTTAGTTCTAGGGGATTGATGACCTGAGATGTTAAGTCCCATAGTGCTCAGAGCCATTTTGAGCCATCTTACAGGAAACCTTCGCAATACAGGTCGGTTGGAAGGCTACCCTGAATTTCCGGCAAAGTATTCACCACACATTGAAAGCATTACTGAGAATCGTAGTCGGCTCGGATTCAGGGAAAAGCCTACAAATCGACTAAAAGCTGCCGACAAAGGAAGTATCCCAGTTCTTGGAACATCCTTCGACAATCTCGCTCACTCTATTCAACGACTGCGGCACTCTCGCGAACAAGATTAAATACTCGTGAAATCACCCTGTGGGTGAATTGAATATTTACTCCACCGACAACCCGTCCCTGTTCACCTACAAAAGATACGTCACATAGTGCCTTCTACTTCCTGGAAAAGAAGAACGTTCGAAGCGTCAGGCATTAGTAGCCGACAGAGACAGACGCAACAACAGGGAAGTAACCGATTTTTTTACATTTACGAATTCCTAACAAGGAGCGAATTTTATTATATCATCTGTGTTTTAATAGTTTAGTTTATTGAGTTTCTGCGTGTAAATTTAATATCTAATAGCCACAGCTCTCGCTTTTTCGTTTGCGTCGGAAAGTGAACCGATTTTGTGACATATTACAAGTCCCTTATCAGGGAAAAATTATTTAGTTTCACCTGAGTGCTTCGGTAGTTTGGTTCTTGAATATCTGCTTATTACTAGACACAGTTCGTGCGTTTTCGTCAGTGTCTACATTAGAGCTGCGCAGTACGTGCCGGTAGTCCGTTTATCTGCATAATTTAGTTTTCCACGCTCTATGGTATGGAAAGGAACTGCGATTGTTGTGTGCGGATGCGAGCCGAGTCGGTGACACTTCGCTCTCAGCTTCAGGGTGTGATGGCTACGGTTACACAGCTTAAGGCTGCAGTGGATGGGCACCACTGTTGTGGGCCGGCCGTGAGGATCCAACGGACGTCCAGCACGTCCGAGTCCTCCGATCGGTCCTCATTCTAGTTACTGCTCGCACTGAGGTTGACCCCTCACCTTTGGTCGAGTGGGAGGTCGCCCCGGGGCGAAGCAGGCGGCGGAAGACTTCCTAGGCGGCCGCACGTAAGGCCTCCCTCGTTTGTCTGACAAACAGGATCCAGGAGCTGTCTGTGGCTGACACGGTCGCTGAGCCAGATGCTGTCGCCTGTCCTGTTCCAGAGGAAACCACTCAGCCTGCAATATCCGGGCAATCACAGAGGGTGATATTATTGGTAGTTGGGAGCTCGTTATGGGGCCCCTTAGGGACTTGGCTGACAAGATGGGAAAGAAAATGAATGCTCACTCCGTGTGCATACCGGGTAGAGTCATTCCAGATGTGGAAAGGGTCCTCCCTGATGCCATGAAGAGTACAGGGTGCAAATAGCTGCAGGTGGTTGCTCTCGTCGGTACCAATGATGTGTGTCACTTTGGATCAGAAGAGATTCTCTCTGGTTTCGAGCGGCTAACAGAAGTGGTAAAGACTGCCAGTCTTGCTTGCAACATGAAAGCAGAGCTGACCATTTGCAGAATAGTCGACAGGACCGATTGCGGACCTCTGCTACAGAGCCGAGTGGAGGGTCTGAATCAGAGGCTCAGACGGTTCTGCGACCGTGAAGGCTGCAGATTCCTCGACTTGCGGCAAATGGTGGTTGGGTTTCGGGTTCCGCTGAATAGGTCAGGTGTCCATTATACGCAGGAGGCGGCTACACGGGTAGCAGGGGCTGTGTGGCGTGGACTGGGCGGTTTCTTAGGTTAGAGGTTCAAATGGCTCTGAGCACTATGGGACGTAACATCTGATATCGTTAGTCCCCTAGAACTTAGAACTACTTAAACCTAACTAACCTACGGAGATCACACAATCCATGCCCGAGACAGGATTCGAAGCTGCGACCGTAGCTGTCGTGCGGTTCCAGACTGAAGCGCCTAGAACAGCTCGGCCACAGCCGCCGGCAAGGTTAGAGGGTCTCGGGAAAACGCAAGAAAGGCTGCAGTCACGAAGGGTGCAGGCTGAACACAGGAAGAACATAGATACAGGAACCATTGGTATAACAGTTGTAAACTGTCGTAGCTATGTTGCGGAAGTAACAGAGCTCCAAGCGCTAATAGAAAGCAGTGATTCTCAAATCGTCATAGGCACTGAAAGCTGGCTAAAGCTGGCTGTAAGCTCAGCTGAAATTTTTGCGAAGAACCTAACAATGTTCCGAAAGGATAGGCTAAACACGGTTGGCGGTGGCGTGTTTGTTGCTGCTAGTAGTATATATAACTTGTCGCGAAATTGAAGTAGATACTTCCTATGAGTTAGTATGGGCAGAGGTCATTGTTCGCAGGTGGAATAAAACAATAGGATCCTTTTACCGACCTCCCAAATCAGATGATACAGTTGCCGAAAGTTTCAAAGAAAACTTGAGTTTGATTTCAAACACGTACCCGACTCATACGATAATAGTTGATGGTGACTTTAATTTACTCTCGATATTTTGGCGAAAATACATTTATAAATCCGGAGGAACGCATAAAATATCATCTGAAATTGTGCTAAACGCATCTCTGAAAATTACTCCGAGCAGTTAGTTCATGAGCCCACGCGAATAGTAAACGGTTGTGAAAACTCACTTGACCTCTTGGCAGCAAATAATCCTGAGGTAATAACTAGCATCAAAACCTATACAGGGATTAGTGAATACAAGGTTGTCGTAGCGAGATTTATTATTGTAATCCCCGAATCTTCGAAAAATAAACGAAAAATATACCTATTCAAAAAAGCTGATAAAAATTCACTTGACGCCATCCTGAGAAAGAATCTCCACTCATTCCAAATTAATAATATAAGTGTAGGCCAGACGTAGCTTAAATTCAGAGAAATAGTATCGGCAGCAATTGAGAGATTTATATCAAATAAATTAACAAACGACGGAGATGATCCTCCTTGGTACACGAAACGGGCTAGAACACTATTGCAAAACAACGAAACAAACATGCCAAATTTAAACAGATGCAAAATCCCCGAGATTGGCGATCTTTTACAGAAGCTCTAAATTTAGAGCGGACTTCAATGTGAGATGCATATAACAGTTTCCACAACTAAACTTTGTCTCTAAACCTGGCGGAGAATCCAAAGAGATTCTGATCGTATGTGAAGTATGTTAGCGGCAAAAAACAACAAATGCCTTCTCTGCGCGATAGCAATGGTGATACTATCGACGACAGTGCTGCCAAAGCAGTTACTAAACACAGCCTCCCGAAACGCCTTCACAAAAGAAGACGAAGTAAATATTCCAGAATTCGAATCGAGAGCAGCTGCCATCATGAGTAACGTAGAAGTAATTTTCCTCAGAGTAGTGAAGCAACTTAAATCACTTAATAAAAGCAAGTCTTCTGGTGCAGACTGTATACCAATTCTGTTCCTTTAGAAGTATGCTGATGCATTAGTTCAATACTTAACAATCATAAACGACCGTTCGCTCGACGAAAGATCCGTACCCATAGACTGGAAAATTGCACTGGTCACAGCAATATTCAAGAAAGATAGTAGCAGTAATCCACTAAATTACGGGCCCATATCGTTAACGTCGATATGCAGCAGGATTTTGGAAGATATACTGTGTTCAAACATAATGAATTACCTCGAAGAAAACTGGAAAATTGCACTGGTCACAGCAATATTCAAGAAAGATAGTAGCAGTAATCCTCTAAATTACAGGCCCATATCGTTAACGTCGATATGCAGCAGGATTTTGGAAGATATACTGTGTTCAAACATTATGAATTACCTCGAAGAAAACTGTCTATTGACACACAGTCAATATGGGTTTAGAAAACATCGTTCCTGTGAAACACAACTAGATCTTTATTCACATGAAGTGTTGAGTGCTATTGACAAGGGATTTCAGATCGATTCCGTATTTCTGGATTTCCGGAAGTCTTTTGACACTGTACCACACAAGCGGCTTGTAGGGAAATTGCGTGCTTCTGGAATATCGCATCAGTTATGTGACTGGAATTGTGATTTCCTGTCAGAGAGGTCACGGTTCGTAGTAACTGACGGAAAGTCATCGCGTAAAACAGTGATTTCTGGCGTTCCCCGAGGTAGTATTATAGGCCCTTTGCTGTACCTTAAGCCGGCCGGGGTGGCCGAGTGGTTCTAGGCGCTTCAGTCTGGAACCGCGCGACCGCTACGGTCGCAGGGTCGAATCCTGCCTCGGGCATGGATGTGTGTGATGTCCTTAGGTTAGTTAGGTTTAAATAGTTCTAAGTTCTAGGAGACTGATGACCTCAGAAGTTAAGTCCCATAATGCTCTGAGCCATTTGAACCATTTTTTGCTGTTCCTTATATATATGAAAGATAATCTGAGCAGCCGTCTTCGGTTGTTTACAGATGACGCTGTCGTTTATCGACTAATAGTCTTCAGAAGATCAAAACAAATTGCAAAACCATTTAGAAAAGATATCTGAATGGCGCGAAAATTGACAGTTGACAGTAAATAACGAAAAGTGTGACGTCATCCACATGAGTGCTAAAAGGCACTCGTTAAACTTCGGTTACATGATAAATCAATCTAATCTAAAAGCCGTAAATTCAACTAAATACCTAGGTATTACAATTACGAACAACTTAAATTGGAAGGAACACACAGAAAATGTTGTGGGGAAAGCTAACCAAAGAGTGCGTTTTATTGGCAGGACACTTAGAAAATGTAACAGATCTACTAAGGAGACCGCCTACACTATGCTTGTCCGTCGTCTTTTAGAATACTGCTGTGCGGTGTGGGATCCTTACCAAATAGGGCTGACGGAGTACATCGAAAAAGTTCAAAGAAGGGCAGCACGTTCTGTATTACCGCGAAATATGGAAGAGTGTGTCACAGAAATGATACAAGATTTGGGTTGGACATCATTGAAAGAAAGGCGTTTTTCGTTGCGACGGAATCTTCTCACGAAATTCCAATCAACAACTTTCTCCTCCGAATGCGAAAATATTTTGTTGACACCGACCTACATAGGGAGAAACGATCACCTTGATAAAATAAGGGAAATCAGAGCTTGTGCTGAAAGTTTTCGCGCGCTATACGAGATTGGAATGACAGAGAATTGTGAAGGTGGTTCGATGAACCCTCTGCCGGGCACTTAAATGTGATTTGCAGAGTATCCATGTAGATGTAGATGTAGAAACCTAATTACAAGTGTTTCGTGTAAGCTGTGTACGCATGGCTATATATTTCGAGCATTTTCAAAAATTAAAAGCTGTCAAAATTGAAGGAAAACGACATTAGATAAAAAACAAGGAAAAAGAGACGTCAGAGGCTGACGTGTTGTTCAAACGGTGTGTCCTGAGCCTCATTGTATGTTTGAAGTCTTCGCAGAGTTGACCACCCAGCTCCCTCGAGTAAGGCAGAATTCTGTTTCGTGTCGTGAAACCCATATTCGGGAAATCAATTCAGCTAGCCCTTTTGACAACTGAAGTAATATAACGTAAATTGTTGGCATGTCCCAAAGAAAAAGGCAAAGGACATTAAATACACAAAAGATTCTGTTAGAACTCTCTAATGCTCCCAAGAGTCGAGAGCACATCATTGAAATATGCTGGGGCTCCAATATAGAGAAGCAGGAACTCACTGCAAACTCCAAATAGTACTATGTTCTGGATGTGTAGTAAGGAGAACGGAGCCTTTTAGCAAGTGGGATGCGTGGTTTCATATAGTTATCGGCGTTCTCTTGCACTATCAACAATGTACTGCGCCAGGTCAGGCACGATTTTCCCACGTTTCAAGCTGTAAGCAGAGGTAAATACATACGTTATATAATTAAAAGTACAGGGTGTTTCAAAAAGGACTTTGCAACTTTGAAAATTCATATAAATTAACTCATAGTATCTACAGAGGTGATTGTAGTGTCAATTTGTAGGGAAGGACATAAAGTTTTGTCTTGCGTAGTTCCCTAGCGGCGAATCGCACCATATGGAGCGCTAGCGGCAGTTCCGTTAAAGATAGCTGCCTGCACTGGACCTGACAGTGCTAGCTGTGTGTTTTGGTTTGAAGAATCGAGGTCGGAGACTACAAGTCAGCGTAATTTCCGTACCAAGTACGCTAAAGATCCTCCCAGTAGGCCTACAATTTCTGAGTGGCATAAATATTTTGTAGAAACAGGGTGCTCGGTAAGACATGGGAAACCATTAGGTCGTCTAAGCACACCTGACGACATCGTTGAGTGAGACAAGAATTTGTCAACAGCCGTACGAAGTCGACCCTGCGTGCATCTCTTGAACTGCAAATCCCACATACGACTGTTTGGCGTTTGTTGTGGACCCGTTTGCATTTGAAACCGCACAGATTGACATCTACATCTACGTGATTACTCTGCTATTCACAATAAAGTGGCTGGCAGAGGGTTCAATGAGCCACCTCCAAGCTCTCTCTCTACCGTTCCACTCTCGAACGGCACGCGGGAAAAACGAGCACTTGAATTTTTCTGTGCGAGCCGTGATTTCTCTTATTTTATTGTGATGATCATTTCTCCCTACGTAGGTGGGTGCCAACACAATGTTTTCGCAATCGGAGAAGAAAACTGGTGATTGAAGTTTCATGAGAAGATCCCGTCGCAACGAAAAACGCCTTTGTTTTAATGATTGCCACTCCAATTCACGTATCATGTCTGTGACACTATCTTATCTATTTCGCGATAATACAAAATGAGCTGCCCTTCTTTGAACCTTTTCGATGTCATCACCTGATGCGGATCCCACACCTCACAGCAATATTCCAGAATAGGGCGGACGAGCGTGGTGTAAGCAGTCTCTTTAGTAATTTAGTTTGACGATCGCGCAAGCAATAAGACACTGAAACAATTGCTCGCAAGAACTGTGCGACTGTGTTAAATCGATTAGGCCTACACGAGGATGAACATTTCCTGGACAAAATCATCTTTTCTGACGAGTCGACTTTTCACTTAAGTGGCAAGGTTATCACACACAACTGTAAGATTTGGGGCAGTGAAAATTCAGATAAAATATTGCAACATATTCGTGATAGCCCTAAACTGAAGGTTTTTTGTGCATTGAGCAAGAACAAAGTGTACAGCCTCTTTTTTCCGTGAGAGGACCATCAACGGGATAGTGTACCTGGATATGTTACAAAAATCTTTGATACCACAGATCGAAGAGGATGACCAAGAATGAAATGTTTACTTCACAAAATGGTGCATCACCCCACTACCTGGCTGACGTCCGGGATTTTCTCAGTGACCGCATTCCAAGTCAATGGACGGCCGTGATACGCCAATTACGTGGCCCCACGTTCCCCAGACCTGACACCACTCGATTTTTTTTTATGGGGATTCATGAAGGATATCGTGTTTGTACCTCCTGTGCCAGCTTGTCTACCTGAACTTAGAGCATGAATTTACGCCTCCATTGAGCAAATGTCACCTGCAAAGCTACATCGAGTTTGGGAAGAAATTGATTTCTGATGAGATGTGTGTAGGATAACGAACGGAAGCCACACACGACATCTTTAGTTTGAGGTAAAAAACCTTGATGTGTTTCCCTGCAAAATAACATTAAACCCAGCTCTATATCTTCTTTCAATAAATTTATATGAATTTTTAAAGTTGTGAAGTTCTTTTTGAAGCACCTTGTATGCGGACATCCGTAGGTAATCCAGAATTTACCACGATATGTCAAGAGAAGCACATTCACGAATATAAACGGTGGCAGGGAATACTATGTTGGCAGCAGAGAAGTACTAACAGCAAAATAGGTCGTTCAGGAGAGCTCAGAGACTTCGAACGTGGAATAGTCATTTTATGTCACCTCAGTAACAGATCTCCAGTGACATTTCAACGCTTCTAAAGCTACCCAAGTCGACCGTTCTTGCTGTGACTGTGAAGTAGAAACACGGAGGAACAACCACAGCTAAACAAAGACCAGGAAGACCTCGAGTGCTGAGTAACAGGGGCTGTCGAGCACTGCGGATGTTGGCTTTAAAAACTCGCATGAAATCAGCAGAAGGAATCACTCGTGAGTTCCAAAGGGTGAACAGAAGTCCAAGTAGCACGATTGTAAGCAGGAACTTAAAAAGAATGAGGTGCTATAATCGAGTAGCTCCTCGGAAGCAATAGATCTCTGTAGCCAGTGGTAATCGATGCTTGAGATGATGTGAAGTCACTGGACAGTAGATGACTGGAAAAGGATGGTTTCTGCATCTAAATCTACATCCATATTCCACAAGGTACCTGACGGTGTGTGGCGGAGGGTACCTTGAGTATCTCTATCGGTTCTGCCTTCTATTCCAGTCTCGTATTGTTCGTGGAAAGGAAGATTGTCGGTATGCCTCTGTGTGGGCTCTAATCTCTCTGATTTTATCCTCATGGTCTCCTCGCGAGATACACGTAGTAGGGAGCAATATACTGCTTGACTCTTCGGTGAAGGTATGTTCTCGGAACTTCAACAAAAGCCCGTAACGAGCTACTGAGCGTCTCTCTTGCAGAGTCTTCCACTGGAGTTTATCTATCATCTCCGTAACGCTTTCGTGATTACTAAATGACCGTGTAACGAAGCGCGCTGCTCTCCGTTCGATCTTTTCTCTCTCTACTATCAACCCTATCTGAAGATAAGGTTGATGAGGGGAGATATTTGTCTATCTGGTACGGATCCCACACCGGTGAGCAGTATTCAAGCAGTGGGCGAACATGTGTACTGTAACCTACTTCCTTTGTTTTCGGATTGCATTTCCTTAGAATTATTCCCATGAATCTCAATCTGGCATCTGCTTTACAGACGCTAATTTTTTTATGGTCATTCCATTTTAAACCGCTCCTAATGCCTACTCCCAGATAATTTATGGAATTAACTGCTTCCAGTTGCTGACCTGCTATATTGTAGCTAAATGATAAAGGATCTTTCTTTCTATGTATTCGCAGCACATTACCCTTGTCTACATTGAGATTCAATTGCCATTCCCTGCACCATGCATCAATTCGTTGCAGATTCTCCTGCATTTCAGTACAATTTTCCATTGTTACAACCTCCCAATATACTACAGCATCATCCGCAAAAAGCCTCAGTGATGGTTCAAATGGCTCTGAGCACTATGGGACTTAACATCTGTGGTCATCAGTCCCCTAGAACTTAGAACTACTTAAACCTAACTAACCTAAGGACATCACACACATCCATGCCCGAGGCAGGATTTGAACCTGCGACCGTAGCAGTCCCGCGGTTCCGGACTGCAGCGCCTAGAACCGCACGGCCACCACGGCCGGCAAGCTTCAGTGAACTTCCGATGTTATCCACAAGGTCATTTATATATATTGTGAATAGCAACGGTCCTACGACACTTCCCTGCAGCACACTTGAAATCACTCTTACTTCGGAAGACTTCTCTCCATTGAGAATGACATGCTGCGTTCTGTTATCTAGCAACTCTTCAATCCAATCACACAATTGATCTGATAGTCCATATGCTCTTACTTTGTTCATTAAACGACTGGGGAACCGTATCAAACGCCTTGCGGAAGCCAAGAAACACGGCTTCTACCTGTGAACACGTGTCTATGGCCAATCGATGAATAACGCTGTACACAGTGGAAATAGGATGGAAGACATTCGGTTTGGGGAATACCTGGAGAACTTTACCTGCCATCGTGTGTACAGACAGTGAAATACGGAGGATGTGGTGTTACGGTGTTCCCTTTATACGGCTTAAGAAAACGATAAATGCGAATGAGATAGACACAATACGCAGCATTGTGTACCGTGTGTTGTGCAGGAACACTTCGGAGACGATGATCATTTGTATCAGCATGAGATTGCAACGTTTCGTAAAGCAGCATCTCTTAGGTAATTATCTGTGGACAATATCATTCCTGAAATGGACCGGCCACTTACAGTCCCGACTTGAACCCAGTGGAACATATCTGGGATGGATTAGTGCGTTGACTTCGCTCCAGATCCCAGCGTCGGACATCTCTACGTGCTCCAGTTTCGACTCGTGAGGTGCTACGATTATTCCGCAGACACTCGTACAACTACGACCACTAATAGGTGCCACGATACTTTTGATCAGGTAATGCGTGCTGACAGTTTAGTTTGAGAAGGATCTGACAGATTGTTGACCGTGCCATTATAGTAGAAATAATTCAGACATATCCCTAAAGTAATTTAAGGAAACTACAGAAAACTTCAATCAGGTATATGCGGGTGGGGATTGGAGCCTTCATCGTTCAAATATAAAACCAGCCCGTTTAAAACAGTACAACCTCATTCAGTTTATCCCTAATGTACAGGGTTATTACAAATGATTGAAGCGATATCAAAGCTCTACAATAACTTTATTATTTGAGATATTGTCACAATGCTTTGCACACACATACAAAAACTCAAAAAGTTTTTTTAGGCATTCACAAATGTTCGACATGTGCCCCTTTAGTGATTCGGCAGACATCAAGCCGATAATCAAGTTCCTCCCACACTCGGCGCAGCATGTCCCCATCAATGAGTTCGAAAGCATCGTTGATGCGAGCTCGCAGTTCTGGCACGTTTCTTGGTAGAGGAGGTTTAAACACTGAATCTTTCACATAACCCAACAGAAAGAAATCGCATGGGGTTACGTCGGGAGATCGTGGAGCACATGACATGAATTGCTGATCATGATCTCCACCACGACCGATCCATCAGTTTTCTAATCTCCTGTTTAAGAAATGCCGAACATCATGATGGAAGTGCGGTGGAGCTCCATCCTGTTGAAAGATGAAGTCGGCGCTGTCGGTCTCCAGTTGTGGCATGAGCCAATTTTCCAGCATGTCCAGATACACGTGTGAAACTTGCCCGCACGCGTTCAACCGTTTCCTCGCTCACTGCAGGCCGACCCGTTGATTTCCCCTTACAGAGGCATCCAGAAGCTTTAAACTGCGCATACCATCGCCGAATGGAGTTAGCAGTTGGTGGATCTTTGTTGAACTTCGTCCTGAAGTGTCGTTGCACTGTTATGACTGACTGATGTGAGTGCATTTCAAGCACGACATACGGTTTCTCGGCTCCTGTCGCCATTTTGTCTCACTGCGCTCTCGAGCGCTCTGGCGGCAGAAACCTGAAGTGCAGCTTCAGCCGAACAAAACTTTGAGTTTTTCTACGTATCTGTAGCGTGTCGTGACCATATGTCAATGAATGGAGCTACAGTGAATTTATGAAATCGCTTCAATCACTTGTAATAGCCCTGTACAATACTGCCACATTTATACATTTCCGCAAAGAGATTATCTGATAATGTAAAGACCTACAGGGGGTGGAGAAAACTATGGAAACACGCGATAAATGCATGGAAATGAGCGTACGGCATTGTGGGCCGCGAGTTCCCCATTCGGGGAAGTTCGGCAGCCGATGGCAAGTACTTAATGCATTCGACGCCACATTGGGCGATTGCGCGTTGGAGATGGGGATGAAATGATGATAACACAACACCCAGTCCATGAGCGGAAAAAAATCTCGCTGTGGCCGAGCCCTTCTAGGCGCTTCAGTCCGGAACCGCGCTACCGTCGCGGGTTCGAATCCTGACTCGGGCATGGATGTGTGTGATGTCCGTAGGTTAGTTAGGTTTAAGTAGTTCTACGTTCTAGGGGACTGATGACCTCAGATGTTAAGTCCGATAGTGCTTAGAGCCATTTGAAAAAAAATCTCCTGTCCCAGCCGGGAATCGAACTCGGGCCCCTTGGCGTGGCGTTCTGCCACGGTGACAATTTTTTTTTCTTCGATATAGTTTGTTGCTTTTGGTATGGGCGGACGTCACAAGACATCCGCTCAAGTTGATCGTTGATTCCTTTACTCAGTTTTCTTTATTACAGAGGGTGAACAGTCCTTTGATCGAACACGCTGAGCTACCGTGCCGGCAGCCAATCAGCTAACGGGGGCGGACTGCGATAAATGCGTGCTTGAACATAAATGCAGCTACAAGCCAAGCCTGTAGGTGGAGCTGTTGCGACTGACTAGAACGGCATCTGTGCAATGTCGTCAATACGTTGCAAGTATCAGTCATAGTCAGAACAGCGTTCGGTGTAGTTGCGAGTGCAATATCTCGGAGTTCAGTGCATTTGAACGTAGGAAAATTGTTGATGCTCGTATGGTGGTGCTTCCGTAACCAAGCTAGCCGAAGTGTTAAGTGTTTCAAGAAGGCATCATGTCGACGATTTATACCGCATACAGGGAAAGCGGAAGAACATCATCGGCTAAGTCACAACGCTGACGAAGGTGTGTGTTGAGCGATCGCGATGGACGGTCATTGAAGAGGATGGTGACGAAAAATTTGGGGACAGCAGCTGCAAAAGTCATTTCAAACTGAACGTTGCACTCGCGAACCCTGTCAGCGCAAAGACAACACGATCTTAGTTCCATAAGCACGGAATTACAAGGCAAAATGGAATTCCATAACACATCAGTGATGCACATGCTTGTAACAGGAAAATGTGGTGCCAAAGCCATTAAAGCTGATGCTACACAGTTCGTACGTAGATATCAGAAGCACAGCTAAAGAAAATTTTCCCAAAGAAAATATCTCTTCTTGTCTCCCATAGCGTTTATCTCGTTTAGTACGGTTTTTCAGGATTTGTAAAATTTTATTCTATTATTTAACATTGCGGCCGGATGTTCTTGTGGATGACACGGTCGTCAAAGTAACCTAAGGGACAGAAGTCGTGTGTGACATCTGTGGATGGTGAAGCTTCGTTCTGTGTGCCATCGTATTGTAACTGTTTGTGTATCGTAATCTCTGAGGCGAAATTTGGGGACCAGCCCATTAATCTCTGGCTGACCAAATACCAACCAGTGTTCTGGGCGTAGCGCTATACGAGCAGGACGCTCAACAATCTATCTCTGCTGGTATCAACTGCTGACATGTAACTGAGGAATAAACTACTGAGAAAGTACGTCTGCAACTCAGCACTGCGCGGAAGTGCAACAAGGAAAAACCAGGGAAGAAGAAATTAGAAATATGTGAAATTTGCTGACGTAGAAGGATATTAAAACTAAATGACTCCATAAAACACGAAGTGAAGATGGTTCAGGTGGCTTTAAGCACTATGGGACTTAACATCTGAGGTCATCAGTCCCCTAGACTTAGAACTACTTAAACCTAACTAACCTAAAATCTACCGAGCGAGGTGGCGCAGTGGCTAGCACACTGGACTCGCATTCGGGAGGACGACGGTTCAATCCCGTCTCCGGCCATCCTGATTTAGGTTTTCCGTGATTTCCCTAAATCGTTTCAGGCAAATGCCGGGATGGTTCCTTTGAAAGGGCACGGCCGATTTCCTTCCCAATCCTTCCCTAACCCGAGCTTGCGCTCCGTCTCTAATGACCTCGTTGTCGACGGGACGTTAAACACTAACCACCACCCTAACTAACCTAAGGACATCACACACACACACACACACACACACACACACACACACACACATACACACACACACACACACATCTATGCCCGAGGCAGGATTCGAACCTGTGACCGTAGCAGCAGCGCTGTTCCGGACTGAAGCGCCTAGAATGGCTCGGCCACAGCAGCCGGCACGAAGTGAAGAAATAGTGGAAAGAATGAGCGAGAAAGTCAGAATGCATCGTAGAAGAAGGGAGAGATTAGCAAGCTAACTGCTTCTGCTTGAAGGTACATTTAACTCGACATTGGTGGCGGCAGCAGAGGGGAAATATCGTATGCAGAACAAGTCGAGAATACGTAAAGCAGTTTATACAAGGTGTTGGATGTATTGGGTATGTGATGACAGTCAGATTAACATAGGATAGCCAGAAATGAGGAACGGCTTCAAGCCAGTCGAAAGAATGACGACTTAAAAAAATGTCAGAAGTTTGTATTTGCAACATCATGGATTCATTTCCAAGCGGTGATACGCAGCAAGGGTGAAACTCGTGATAGCTTTCAAGTTATCAGCGCAGACACGAGAGATTGCCTGGGGTGTCAAGGGCGGGGGGGACATGGCGCTGTCTCGTCGCAATTCGCATGCAATTTAACCAGCCCCCTCAGGACAAGCTGCTGACGCAGCCTTATATTACGCTGCACGTGCCTCACTTTCATTTTCCAGTAAATGAGCGCTAGCGTCTTGAGATACGAATATACTGAAAAGCGCCCGTTTCAGACGTTGCGTCTGTGTATCTACATAGAGCTATAAAAACAATTCAGACCTAGTAATGCACATTCATATAAAGTACTATCACAAACCGTGATGGAAAAGTAAATGAAGCAGTTTACAGTAAAACTATAACCTTAGGAGACGTTCGGTTTTGTCAGCGACTAGCAACAGATTGGAAGAAGGAATTCTAGTGATTAAAGCAATGTCTACGGTAAGGATACTGGAGACGGAGTCAAAGTTCGGTTTGACAAGGATAGGGTAAATAGGGCTTTTTTTCTTTTCGCTTAGTTCCACACATTAGAATGTGTAAAGAACAAATTTATATTCTGTAATGTGTATTAAATATGGTTGTTATTATTTTGTTACATGTGTAGGCGTGGACGAAAGTATGGAAACACCAAATACACGACAGAATACGGTGCCGGGAAAACAGCTTCCTGTCATCTTGGAATGGATAATTGCAGGTCCTGTGTGGTTTTCATGCCATGTTTCCTGGAAAACAGTGCTAAGTTCAGGTAACTATGATGGAAGTGGGTTGCAATCACGCTCTTTTCTCTCCAAAGTAGATCACAAAGGATCAATAACATTGAGATCTGGTGGCTGTAGTGACCTGGGAGATGCGACAATTTACGCTCGGGCTCACAAAACCAGACCTGGACGATGCGAGACGTGTCAACAGAGGCTGTCATCTTGGAACGCAGCAACATCATCATTGGGGAACAAGAGGCCAAGTCATCTTGGAAAACAGCACCATCATTGGGGAAAAAAATTGTACCGTGGGATGGATCTGAGCAACAATACCTTTACGTAGCTGTCAGATTGTGTAAGCTGCAACAGCATACGCATCCCACTTTGAGCCGGTTTCTGTAAAGTTCTGCCGGCCGGTGTGGCCGTGCGGTTCCAGACGCTTCAGTTTGGAACCGCGTGACCGCTACGGTCACAGGTTCGAATCCTTCATCGGGCATGGATGTGTGTGATGTCCCTAGGTCAGTTAGGTTGAAGTAGTTCTAAGTTCTAGGGGACTTATGACCTCAGAAGTTAAGTTCCATAGTGCTCAGAGCCATTTGAACCATTTGTTAAGTTCTACTCGGTTCCCCGAACTACAGTTTCTCGCCTGTCTTATTCCTTTTGCGTTCTTTCATATATGTATACAAGACTGAACAGCCTACGACGCTTTAAACGGACATTTACTTTGTAAAATGTCCATGAGATACCAGGGAGCATCCTGAAATAAATAAGTTCCTTGCTGCCGGTGGCTTTGTAACGGGGTTTCCTGCTACATACATCTAACGCACACTGTTTTGAATCAGTTGACAGGCCATCGTGGGTAAGCGTCACTTAAGTCGGAGTGCTTGTTTCCGTTAGGTGCTGTTTCACAGTTCGGCGAATTTGATTTCATTTCTTCCATGTTCTAGAAACGGTCACCTTTTATGTCTCTTTCTCAGTCTTAGTAATGGGAGTACGTCACAAGAGGCAGTCCGGCGAATAGAATATGTACGGAACTATTATCGTAATATGTATTCTCATTTGCGAATATGACCAATCATCAGCTGTGTAATGGAATAATTACAGTGAAAATTTGTGCCGGATCGGTACTGGAACCAGGGTTTCCAGCTTATCGCGAGCGGTCACCTTACCAGTAGGCTATCCGAGCACGACTCACGACTACAACCTAAACTTCCATATATCGTCAACAATGTGTCTACGACCTGCACTCGTACATTCATTACGTATAGTCCCGTACATGGGAGACGTTTTAATTGAACGACAGTTGCGTGGTGTCGCCGGATAAATTCGATATTGCAGTGCCTGTGTTGTTCAGAAATACGATGCAGTATTCAGAGGTACTATGCAGTGGTCCTTCGAACATGCTTGGATGTCTGAAGGACGACACTGCACTGAAATATCGTATCGAAACTATTATTATTTTTTACATAATTTGCCTGAGACTGAATGCTTTGTGTCTACGCGCGTTGTAGGGATGAGCGGGACAGTGCTTCGATCCCCACGATACAGACCGTTATTGTCGCAATTCCTCACGCGCTAGTTTTAGCACTTGTAAACAGAAATGCTCCTTCAAGTTGGAAAACCAAACCAACATTGGTTTCACGAATGTTCTCACTTGTTTTCTTACTACGGGCGATGAAGCAATACTCCACTCACTCCATAGTTGTTTGGTTTCTGCGTCATTCCCATAATACTCCTATCGCCTATTGTCATTTTGACTAAAACTTAGTAATAGCACGTTGTTTTGGCGTTTATGAAACTGAAAATTTTCCAAACTCGTGAAACAACACTTACAAAAACAATCCTCTTGCATG
Organism: Schistocerca cancellata; assembly: GCF_023864275.1. Taxonomy (NCBI): domain Eukaryota; kingdom Metazoa; phylum Arthropoda; class Insecta; order Orthoptera; family Acrididae; genus Schistocerca; species Schistocerca cancellata. Next base: position 821,886,110 of record NC_064629.1, read on the forward strand.
ACGTGCGCTTCCACACAGATGACTCTTGGTCAATCGATTCCGAACAGTGCATAGCAATGGGACGTAGAGGATTACCTCCCCACCGCTTGCAGAAAATGAATTTGAGTTATTTGGTCCCTCTCTCGTACTTTCTCACATTACGATTGCCTGCAAAGATCAACTACGGTGCGACGTTCGAAAATATGCAAGAATTTCGTTGAAGGTATGGTCATAACTGGACGCTGGGCAGCACAACAGCGTGCGCATTATGCTATTGTAGTTTAATTAAAAGCACACCCTTTTTCTCCTGGTAGCTTTGAATTATAGTGGAAATCAGCAGGAGAAACCTAACTAATCTACAACGGCAATAGCAGCGAGGTGTTTACCATCTGTGTCGGATATTTCTTTTCAGTGTATACACAAAAATGTTAATGCAGAATAAAAAAAGTGACATATAATAATATTGTTAATAAGACTCAGTTAAACATCGTTAGTCGAATAGAAACAAATGAAGTAATTGTGTCTGGCAATTATACCAGTTACGTTTTTAATATTTACCTGTTAGCTTCGCAAAATATCCTTCTCGCCCAGGACTCGTTAAAGTTTCCCAGTATTATACGAACATCCTTCTCTTTTAGCTTTGCTAGGGCAGACGTGACTTCGTTTCCAAAGCTTTGTGTTTCTTCTACTTGAAATCCCATAGTATCTAAGTCGGCCACCAAGCGGTTGTGAGCCTGCAAAAGAAAACATGCATTTATAAGCACAGGTGTTCCGCTGCGTGTTGAATAGCAAATTCCTTAAAGTTTCAGGCATGGTGATGATGATGATGATGATGATGATGATGATAATATAATTTGTTTTGCACCGTCGACATTGTGGTTTTAGCACTCAAATTAGTTAGAGACAAGTTTTCTTACAAAAGAATAAAGAACCTCGAGTTTTTCCATTAACATTAACATAAGGTTTCTTCCTAAAGTGCACCGCATCATGTATAAAAAGAGCAAACATCGATAGTGGAGAAACAAAAGTAGTGAATAAGCTAAAATAGGATGATATGCTTTATGCAGACGGCGCCACACTGACCGCAGATATTTAAAGACCATCACGTTTATCAAGATAAGTCTCTGAGTGAACGAAAAATGTGCACTTTTCTGCTATTATAGTTCACACGTATCAGCAACTAAAGTATAAGTCAGGAAATGAGCGCTGGGATAAATTCGGGGCTCCCATGTTGCCGTCCTGGGCAAGATCTTAACGAAAATAGTTTGCTGTTGCCCTCCTCAGGCCTGTTCATAGAGTGTCACGTTGGCAACGTATCGAGTAGATGACTGTGATGAGTCATTCTGCTGTGTACTCTAGTGTTATGTTGTGTTTGTAGCTTACTTCTCTCGAATAGCACCAAGGGAACCGCCCCAACACGACGGCCGGATTACCACCAACAGATTCGCATGCATGATCTCACACCATAAGACTCTGCGGTGATATTTGAAGTTTAATCCAGAATATTGTTGCAAATTTCCTCGACTAGGAAGCTACACTCTCTCTCCTCTTCTTGTCGGCCAAAGACTGAACGTGAACATTCCTTCCAATACCAGGATTTGAATTGGCTGCCTCTGAGCGCCGCCGTATAAGCGTGCATTAGCGTATTAAACAACGGAGGCATATCTCGATCATTGTCCGCCCCCGGTAGCTGAGTGTTCAGCGCGACAGGCTGCCAATCCCAAGGGCCCGAGTTCGATTCCCGGCTGGGCCGGAGATTTTCTCCGCTCAGGCACTGGGTGTTGTGTTGTCCTAATCATTATTTCATCCCCATCGACGCGCAAGTCGCCGAATTGAGGTCAAATCGAAAGACTTGCACCCGGCGAACGGTCTACTTGACGGGAGGCCCTAGACACACGAAATTTTCATTTTTACATCTCGATCATCAAAAGATGCCACAATATGTCAATACAGACTACTTGACACATATAATACGTCATTTTTAAATGTAGTCCGTGTGGTTCTGTTACAGTTATAACCACTGATACAATGTCATACGACATCACAGTCAATGATAATCATATGGCATCCGACACAAACTGTGGACAGTTCTGTAAAGCACATGATTTGTTACGAGACCCACTATTCACAATCACAGGTTGTATTCGATTATTCAAGACACATTACTATCTATGTTGAATAAAATGGATTGAACTATTATAGCCGGCCGCGGTGGCCGTGCGGTTCTGGCGCTGCAGTCCGGAACCGCGGGACTGCTACGGTCGCAGGTTCGAATCCTGCCTCGGGCATGGGTGTGTGTGATGTCCTTAGGTTAGTTAGGTTTAAGTAGTTCTAAGTTCTAGGGGACTTATGACCTAAGATGTTGAGTCCCATAGTGCTCAGAACCATTTCTGACATATTATAATACTTAACATGATGAGCTCGGAATTCTAAGGTGGTAGTAAAAAAAAAAAAATTCAGTCAGCAGCTTATTTTGGGGACTACAAGGTTCTTTGACGATAGGATAAGCTACCCGCTCTATAACACTTAGAATCTCCTAATCAAAAATCTTATATGCGGTCCTAATAATTAATAGAATCAAATAAAACGTAAGAAACGTGCAATACGCTTGTTTTGTGCTAAACTAAAATAGAAGGCTGGGCTCTAATCAGATTTACAACTGTTTTCTCGCCGGAATTCAAAATGTCCTAAAATGTGGCGTATTGAATTGAGTACGCCTCACGTACCATAAACGGAAGATTCTTCTCGCCAGAGTAAAAACCCGTGTGTCAGAAGACGTAAATGAAGTACCACTGCCGGCCGCGGTGGCCGTGCGGTTCTAGGCGCTCCAGTCCGGAGCCGCGCTGCTGCTACGGTCGCAGGTTCGAATCCTGCCTCGGGCATGGATGTGTGTGATGTCCTTAGGTTAGTTAGGTTTAAGTAGTTCTAAGTTCTAGGGGACTGATGACCACAGCAGTTGAGTCCCATAGTGCTCAGAGCCATTTGAACCATTTGAAGTACCACTTGATATAGTCTCTGTCAGTGGAAGGAGGAATGCCACTTCTGGACAGTTATTTACAATGATCACAGCTTATTAAATCTGACTTCTAGGCACTCAGGCTCACATGGGTGCATGAACGTCTAACACATTAACGACGTAACATATTGCAGCGTAATAAAATAGTTTACCACAATGTTTCTACCAACAGTTTCTTTCTCTACTTTGTCAGCTTCCTTGCTGCTTAGATTCCAGGTGTCTAGCAGAAAGCTTTTTCTTGCTTTTGTACCTAGTGATATCTGTTGAATCGCTATAAAATTAGAGCAAATTTATTATTTTGCCAGAAGTATCCGGTCGCCTATTAGTGTACATTAAAATGGGGTGTGTCCACCATTCGCCCTTATGATGGCTTGAACTCTGGTGGCGACACTTTAAAAAATGAGGTGCCTGAACGTCTGTGATGGAATGGCAGTCCATTCTTTCTCAACGGCCGAAACCAAAGAAAACAGTGATGTTGGACTCTGGGATCTAGAGCGAAATCGACGTTCTAACTCATCCCAAAGGTGTTCCAGTGCGCCCAGGTCTGGACTCTGGGGCGGTTAGTCCATTTCAGGAATGATATTTTCCGCAAACCATTCCCTCACAGTAAAAATCATCCTCTCCGAACTCATCCTCTACTGTACGCTGTAAAAGCCGTTCATATCCTTCCACAAGTAGCGTTTTCTTAAGCGCAATAAGGAGACCACACATCAACCACCTCCTGCGTATTAGAATGTTGGCGCTACACAACAGGTAACGTTCTCCAAATATTCGCTAAACCGAAAACCTTCCATCGGATTGCCACAGGGTACAACGTGATTCGTACTCCAAATAAATAGTTTCTAGTCATCCACTGTCCAGTGGCGCCGCTGTTCAGTGGCGCCGCTGTTCACACCGCCTCAAGTGTTGCCCGGCACTGACGGCAGAAATGTGAGGATTATGAGGACCTGCTCGACCACTGTATGACATTGTTTTGGACTCCTATGCACATTCGCTGTGTTAACTGGCCTGCTGGTAGCACTCTGCAGCTCACTGGTGATTCTTTACGCTGTCTTTTGGGGTGTTTTACAACCACCCTCCGCCATGCTGACAGTCCCTGTCCGTCAGTATGGGAAGTCTGCCGGGTCTTGGTTCCGCTGCGTTCGTTCCTTGGTGTGTCCACTTTATAATCACGTCACCAACGATCCCCTTGGGCAGCTCTAGAAGGTTTGAAGTATGTCAGATGGATTTATTACTCAGGTGGCACAGAATGACTAGTCCACGTTCGAAGCAGCTGATGTTACTGCTTTTCCACGGACAATAGAATACTCCCCACTTCATTTTATAATGGTGAATCCGCCTCTCGTGAAATCTCGTGGTCATTTCTAGCTTAGATTGGGTGTCAGGATACTTTTGACGAGATGGTGTCGTTTTTGCCTGTTTCCTACATCTTGTCGCTAACACGCTTCAAAATGCTGAATGCTTTGAGGGACCGTGCTTCCAGAGCAGATCATATTATTCAAGGCAGCTAGGGAAATTTATAATCGATGATGAAGCACACAAGCCTCACTGACTGCCTAAAATTTAAGAGTGTTCCTCATCCTTAGGTGATAAAAAATACGACAAAAACTGTTAACAAAAAGAATGCTTAAAGATTTTTCAGACTATAATGCTTTCTTCGAATATTCTTCCCGTCTCTCAATAGTTAGTTGCGATTGTTATGTGGTGGCTGGCAAGCTGAGGGAAGAGCAGAAAATCTAAAATGATGCGCAAATAAAGAACACTGATAGCGACTTTTTAGCATGAACTTTATAATATGTGTAACAATTCAAAAAAACAATCACAGTTACAACCCTGTCTTTTCCTTCAGATACCCAATATCTAAAATAACGTATAGAGAGGAAGAGAGGACGATACCGTTCCATCGATGAAGTTTTATTTTGTCTGTTTCCTTAAATTTCTGCCAAGGCGGAGGTATTGATAGAGGGGTTTATAATTCCCTCTGGCAATTTCGAAACATGCATCGTCTGCACTTGGATCGTTCTTTAAAACGCAGCTGAAGAGCGATTTATGTGCTATGTGTAGAGTAGTAAAACTACTGTATGCAACCGCAGACTATCATACTCACATCAAAAAAGTTTTGCATCATTCCGGTTCCCAGAACTCCTGAAGATAGACGTTGACTGTGGATATTGTATCACAGACACAATCCCCTTTCACTGTACAGAGATGCTACTAAACCCGCCCAAAGATGTGAACAACCATGCATCAGCAGCGTCTGTTAGATGGAGGGGGTCCGACAGCCGATCAGTTCTAGTTATTCTACCAGGAAGAAAGTAAAAAGGTGTTAGCATGTGGACGTAATGTGCTGTTCCAGTCTCTTCTGTACCTAAGATCCATCACCGTTCCCTTTGGATCCCTAAGTAATTCGGTGCTCTCTGATACACACGATCGAACAGCGAAGGAGTGGTACTCAAGCGTCAACTTTAAGTTACAATATCTCCGGATTTAATTAACATTTTACAATGCAACGAACGGCACTGATTACGTATTTGTTTATATGTTCAGATGTCCTAACAAAACTAACGTGGATCCATTTAAAAAAACGTAGGTTTGTGTTAAAAAACATACTTCCGTGCATTTTTGTAAGGTTTGTATTAAACAATCACACTAGCCCCTCTCCTGACGTTCGGTCTGTGGAATCGGTTCGTCAGTATTTGATGTGGTTTACGAAATATGTCCAGCGGTAATGTTAGGTGACTCACCCTGTGTGTATATATATATATATATATATATATATATATATATATATGTGTGTGTGTGTGTGTGTGTGTGTGTGTGGTAAGAGTGAGATTTGAACACAGATCTTTCTGGACCGTTCACTGCTTTATTTTGTTCAGCAAACCTTTTCATGCTTGATCTATATTCAGTTTTTGATAGACTACCACTGCGCCATCTTACCACTAAATGCTAAGGGGGGGGGGGGGGGGAGTGGGTGCACAACCTTCCCTGAAACACCCTTAGGAGTTTTTCAAACTATTTTGACACCCTACATATATAAACAGAATACTATTCACCGCTGACCAGTCAGTCATTATACTGGTATATGATAATCGTCATACCCAACGGTTGCTAATGTAGCAGTAATGCCGCAAGTCCTCGGTTATACTTGCGAGCTCGTGTGTACTCGCTCTCATTCCTACGCTAGTATGGTTCACTTTTATCATACAGGACACAAGCGACGAATTTACGGTTATAAATGGGCAATGGCGGAGACACGCGCGTCGAGTGTCCGAGCGTGCGGAGAAGATGAGCTCGGAGATGACTTCATAAGAGGCGAGATGAAAGCGAGTGGCCGGAGCTTATTTCCGATCTCCGCTTCCTCCCCGGCAACCTCGATGGCCGCCGTCACACGCAGCTGTCTCTCTTGCTGAGGCGACCTCCGCAGCCCAGGGTCAATGGACGCCATGAGGACGCCGTCGTCAGAGGCTGTATGAGTTTTTGATAAATAAGGTATGATGTTAATGCCGCTGCATTTTTGATTCCACGACCGCCGAAATACTTGTTCTTCGCACTTACCCCATACATACCATCATGAGACATTGTACTGACAATTACCGCGTCATTACCTAGTGGACCAGCTTGCTTCCATAAGAAGCTGTTCGAAATCATCTATTCACTCACTGGCCATACAGGAACCGAGACGGAAGATAACAGAGGGAAGGCTGAGATACTGAATTCGGTCTTCCGAAATTGTTTCACAGCAGAAAATCGTAACACGGCCCCTTCTTTCAGTCATCGTACGAACTTCGAAATGACAGATATTGAGATAACTGATCGCGGAATAGAAAAGCAGTTACTACAATGACTTAGTAATGGAAAGGCAGGAGAACCAGATGAGATAACTGTAAAATTCTACAAAGATTATGCGAAAGAACTTTCTCCCCTTCTAGCCGCAGTTTATCGTAGATCGTTGGAGCAACGAATGGCACCTTGCGACTGTAAAAGAACCGCAAGTCATTCCCGTTTTCGAGAAGGGTCGTATGACAGATGCATACAATTACACGCCTATATCGTTACGTCATTCTGTTGTAGGATTTAGGAACATGTTTTGTGCCCAAGAATTATGACGTTTTCGGAGAACGACTATCTCCTCTGTAAAAGTCAACGTGGATTCCCCAGAGATTTTGCGAAACTCAGCTAGTTCTGAAACTTCCTGGCAGATTAAAACTGTGTGCCGGACCGAGACTCGAACTCGGGACGTTTGCCTTTCGCGGGCAAGTGCTCTACCAACTGAGCTACCCAAGCAGCACTCACGCCCCGTCCTCACACCTTTACTTCTGCCACTTGCTCGCGAAAGGCAAAGGTCCCGAGTTCGAGTTTCGGTCCGGCACACAGTTTCAATCTGCCAGGAGGTTTCATATCAGCGCACATTCCGCTGCAGAGTGAAAACCTCACTCTGGAATCAGCTAGTTCTGTTTCTCCATCAGATCCATAGCGCTGTAGTCAACGGTGCGCGCTCCTCGATTTCAGAAAAGTATTTTCACCGTCCCGCACTGCCATTTACTGAATAAAATACGAACTTGCCCAGTATCGGACCAGATTTGCAACTGGGTGCAAGAATTCCTTGCAGACAGAATTCAACAAGTCGCTCTTAATGGAACAAAATCGGCAGATGTGAAGGTAATTTCCGGAGCACCGAAAGTAAATGTGGTAGGGCCGTTCTTTTTACAGTGTATATAAATGATCTAACAGAAAGCGTCTGAAGCTCTTTAAGACTGTTCGCAAATGATGCGGATGTATTTAAGATAGTAGCAATGCTAGAAGACTTTATCATTTGAAGAAGGACCTACAGAGAATTAATGAAAGATGTAGGCTCTGGCAGTTGACACTGAAAGTAAATAGATATAACACATTGTGCATACGTAGGAAAAGAAATCCACTTCTGAACAACTATACTAATGGTGACAAATTGCTGTAAACATTATGTACCGTAAAATACTTAGGAGTAAAAATCTAGAGCTACCTTAGTGGAATGACCACATAAAACAGCAGGAAAAGCAGATACTAGACTGAGAGTCATAGGAAGAATCCTAAGAAAATGTAACTCATCCACGAAGGAAGTGGTTTAAAGGCGCTTGTTCCACCGATTCCTCAGTGTTGTTCATCAATCATGGATCCTTACCTGGTAGAACTGATAGAAGATACAGACAACATCCAACGAAGAGCGGCGTGTTTCATCAAGGTATCGTTTAGTCGGCGCGAGAGCGTTACAGAGATGCTCAAGAAACCCCGTTGGCAAACGCTACGAGAGAGGTGGTGTGCATCACGGAGAGATTTAATACTGAAATTTCGAGAGAGTACTTTCCGGAAAGAGTAGGAATACATGTCCCTTCATTCCACATACATCTCACGAAATGGCCACAATGAGAAAATACGAGCAATTAGAGTTAACACATAGGTCTACCGACAATCATTCTTCCCAGACCCCATTAGGGAGTGGAACAGGGAGGTGGATCAGATAGTGGTTCTAGGAGTACACTCCGGCAGTTGGCTTGTTTACGAATATGTGGATGTAAAGCGGAAGGATCTCGCATTGCACCATTGGGGTACTAGGTCTCATTATTTCAGGGCATGTGATTTCATTCGTTGGGCGTTTGTGAAGGATTTCGTCCATGTATTTCCTCTTCCAGTTACGTTTGGGCGATCCTCGACACCGCACAGCAACAACAGTAATGGATACACCGTCGCAAATGTATAAGATGAATGTGATTATCATCTGTATATCTGTCGTGCGTCCGGCGGAGGGCAGTTTTAGCATCTGTGAAACTTAAATGGAAACTTTGATGCCAAATGTAACTACGAAAAGTTCCCCTAATTTTATGTGCATGCATGTGAAAGATATGCTCATGTAAAATCGGATGATTCTTTCGACAATGAAAATTTCGTAGTTGTATGTGTAAGTTTAAATTCACCTCAAGTTTCTGTCTTCATTCATGTAGAAGATTAGTTGTGTGTATAATCCCTGTAATTACTGCAAGCGTACATAATTACAACGTAAACATTTTTTATTTTATAAATTATTGAAATTTTGACCTGTGAGTGGTTTCATATTTTCCAGGTGAAGCTATTTCCGGTTTCCTGTGGTCTCTAAGTAAGCTCCATGGCATTTTCTACTTGGGCTATTCACTCTGCAAGACCTGTTTCCATTTCAGCTCAGTGTCTGGTACTTGCAAATATCTTTTGCTTCAGAGGACTTCTATTGACACACGGTCAACACGGATTTAGGAAACATGGTTCTTGTGAAACACAACTAGATCTTTACTCGCACGAAGTGTTGAGTGGTATTGACAGGGGATTTCAAAGGGACTCCGTATTTCTGGATTTGCTGAAGGCTTTTGACACTGTGCCACACAATCGGCTTGTAGTGAAATTGGTTATGGAATATCGTTTCAGTTATGTGACTGGATTCGTGATTTCCTGTCAGAGACGTCACAGTTCGTAGTAACTGACGGAAAGTCATAGAGTAAAACAGAAATGATTTCTGGTATTCCCCAAGGTAGTGTTATAGCCCCTTTGCTGTTCCTTGTCTATATAGACGATTTGGGCGACAATCTGAGCAGCCGTCTTAGGTTGTTTGCAGATGATGCTGCCGTTTATCGAATAGGAAGGCCATCAGAAGATCAAAAGAAATTACAAAACAGGTTTAGAAAAAAATATCTGTATGAAGCGGAAATTGGCAGTTTACCCTAAATAACGAAAAGTGTGACGTCATCCACATGAGTGCTAAAAGGGATCCGTTAAACTTCGGTTACACGATAAATCAGTCAAATCTAAAGGCCGTAAATTCAACTAAACACCTAGGAATTACAATTACGAACAACTTAAATTGGAAGCAAAACATAGAAAATGTTGTAGGGGAGGCTAACCAAAGACTGCCTTTTATTGGCAGGACACTTAGAAGATATAACAGACCTACTAAAGAGACTGCCTACACTACGCTTCTCCGCCCTCTTTTAGAATACTTTTGCGCGATGTGGGATCCTTACCAGATAGGATTGACGGATCACATCGAAAAAGATCAAAGAAGGGCAGCATATTTTGTATTATCGCGAAATAGGGGAGAGAGTGTCACTGAAATGATACAGGATTTGGGGTGGACATCATTAAAACAAAGGCGTTTTTCTTTGCGGCGGTATCTTCTCATCAAATTTCAATCACCAACTTTTTTCCTCCGAATGCGAAAATATTTTTTTATACGCTGACATACATAGCGAGAAACGATCACCATGATAAAATAAGTGAAATCAGAGCTTCCATGGAAAGATATAGGTGTTCGTTCTTTGCGCGAGCTATACGAGATGGGAATAATAGAGAATTGTGAAGGTGGTTCGATGAACCCTCTGTCAGGTACATAAATGTGATTTGCAGAGTATCCATGTAGATTTAGATGTCCCTTGCATCGATGTGAAATTCGATTCTTCCAGGTTGCACTTTTTGTATTTTGGAGAGAACAGTTCCGCCACTGTCGTGATAGATTCTTATATTTTGGTATTTAGAGTGCCGTTTCTTGCGCTCCTGATGAATATCAAAATATATGTAAAGCTTATGTTCGTCTTCAAGTAACATTCTTTACTGACTTACAGTTTTATCACTCTCTATAATTGTTTCTTTCAGCAGGATAAACAGCAGACATGAGATCTGACTTCTTTTCGTACATTTGATATAGTATCCACAGTCTCCCAACTAATAACTCATTTTTATCTAAATATGCGTTTGCATATTTTCTCGAAATTATTTTGAATATCGTGTGTCTGTAAATTTGCATTTGCGCACTCACTCCCAACATTCTAGAATAAAATCATACGCTATTAGCCATTATGTTAGCTTGGACACTATTTATTGTCTGTTGAGAATGGTGGTGTATAAGAACAGAGGTGATTTTTTTCCAATTTTTGACCGGGAGAAATATGATGCATTGTCAGCTTAGTGAAAAATACGGTCTCAATGTTGCAAGCGATGGATAGGTCGTATATGGAGGAATTATTGAAGTGGACCATGGGAACATAGACCATTATAACACGTAAGTATCACATCTTCAGTCACTAGCTTTGTGTATTATCAGTAGACTACATAATTTATTAAAACTGATAACTCACAATTTTTCCCTATGTGGAAAACTTCATATGTGTCACTGCCAGTCCTGTACAAAAGTGTACAAGGAAACTGGAGATTTGGGAAACTGCAGTATAAACGCTTTCCACGGATCGGCGTGCTGTTCGACCTTCCAGGAACTTCGTGCTGCTCAGAGTAAATGTCGCAGCCAGCTGTCTGCCGGAGCTTTATTGCTTCACGGCAAAGCGAATTTCACACCGCTCACGAAACTCAAGTTCCACGCTGACTCGTTTCGCTGGCAGCAATTGGATCATCCCAGTTAGAGGTCACACAGTGCTTCTAATATCTGTTACGTCTGCCGGCTACTAATCTGATTGTCAAATTGCTTACTAACGGAGAATTAAATGGAACGGTTCAGAAATTGTATCCCCAAGTACTGCCCTTAAATGACGAGGATGGAGAGCAGCCATTAGCACGTTACGACAAACCTTAAGATATAAACAGAAAAATTCTATAGAAGGTGACGAAGGTATAGTGAAATTAAGAAACAATAACAACCCATTTTTAAACTGGTTGAGAAATAGAAAAATGGCTCTGAGCACTATGGGACTTAACATCTGAGGTCATCAGTCCCATAGAACTACTTAAACCTAACTAACCTAAGGACATCACACACATCCATGCCCGAGGCAGGATTCGAACCTGCGACCGTAGCAGCAGCGCGGTGCCGGACTGAAGCGCCTAGAACCGCTTGGCCACCGCGGCCGGCTGAGAAATAGAACAATCATAATTAAAATCGTACTTGCCATACTGCACGTTTTTCACTTGTCACAAAAACGCAACTTATGGACGTTGGAGGAAAACTTGAATTCAATTGTAGTATCTTTAATAACTTATCTACAATACTCGGTTTCCAAGTATCGACTCCCGAAGTAACTCATTTTGCTATTTCATATTAAGACAACGAGGGAAATACCACGAGGTTAATGCGCTGGACCCGCATTCTGAAGGAGTGGAATCTCAATCCTCCATCGACCATTCTGACTCAGGTTTTCCTAATTATGTAATGCGATTACGTGACTAGCTGATTTGATATGACCACAGAAAATCCCTTCTCTCATCGGTAACCAACCAACTAGTGCTCCTAGATGAGGAAGAATCGTTAATATCTATTTAACCTTCTTCCCTTCCCTTCCCTTCCGTTCCCTTCCCTTCCCTTCCCTTCCCTTCCCTTCCCTTCAAATAAAGAGCTCCTCTTATAACATCGATTACCACGTTTGCTGAATGGCTTACCAGTCTGTTATTCAATCCCTTTGCAATTTTTTCGGGCAGCTTATACCTGTTCCCGATATCTACACCCATTTTCGTATTTATCGTTCCTATTGAAATGAGCGTTTGGCGTCATTGGCCGGGAGTCCCCTTGCGGGGCAGGTCCGACCGCCTTGGTGCAGGTCCTATTACATTCGACGCCACATTTGGCGACGTGCGCGCCGGATGCGGATGAAATGATGATGGAGACAACACAACACCCAGTCTCTGAGCGGAGAAAACCCCCGACCCAGCCGGGAATCGAACCCGGACCCGTAGGACGGCAATACGTCACGATGACCACTCAGCTATTGGAGCGGACATCGTTCCTATTTATAAGAGGCAAAGTGAAATTATGATCGTATAATATTTGCAAGAGAATGTTATTTGTCCTGTAAGTTTCTTTCTTAATTTCTGATTAGCAACGTTGTGGGCCTAGTAAGTACACTGCAACAACTTTTACTCCTCATTGTTATGCTGTACATAAGACACGAAATAGTAGAACAAGTATCTTTTGCCTGATAATAGTAGACCATTTACGCCTTCGCAAGAGAATAAGATTTAATGGCGTGGTCATAGATGGGTGGGATAGGCAAAGACCGAAGAGAGTGTTAATTGAAATTTGATTCGATATAAATCATTCGCGCTGTCAAGTAAATCAGACAAAATGAAAGCTTTCTGTGTCGTTCATGTACGTTAAATGTTTGGGTGTAGCAAATGTAATATTAAAAGCGATGGCAGTGATAATTTTAATTCAATTCTCGATCTATCATTAGCACAGTTGAAACTAAATTAGGCGTGACGGATACAGATGAGGCAGCTTTGCGCATTTGGTGCTTGCGGCATCAAATTCACGGGCTATCAACGAGCAGAGGAACCAGAGCGTGGCGTTTACCTGATTATCCGCACTCGTCAGAGCGAATATTTTTCCGCTCCATGTTTGAGTTCCTCGTGTTGTTCAAGACGGTTTAATAGCTCACTGATAGTAGGGACATTATAAAAGTAGCGATACTAAATTTTATCAGTAATAGAAGATGGCCTTATTAAATAACATGTCTTACCATTCAAATGGTCTCTGTTTGACCGCTATGTTGCATTGATACTTGTAGTCTGTGTCCTAAACCCTTGCGCTAATCCCTCATCAGCCTTTAGAGTCTTCAACTGCGTCAATTATCGGTCAAATGCTTGAGCGGAGCCCACACAAGACTCTCTACAGCTTACGTAATGGATTTTTGTCCGAAATTTCATAGCCAAATTAAAAGCGGAAAGTGGACACCTTAGGTATCAAGCCGACCAGCGTGAGGTCTAGTTTTGCAAAAAATGCTTGAAAGTAATCAGGGTAGTTAAGAAAAAATTATTGATTTGAAGGAAAATTCAAAAATATTTCGCGAATACCTACTGCTTAGTCAAAAAATATCGAATCACAGCATACGTGAATCTCTTTGACTTCTCTTGATCTGTAGTCTCTTAACAATAATAATAACAATAATATTAATAAAAGAATAGTGATCAATATTTAAATATGTTATGTTTCATACTTTTGGAAAAAAAACTTGAAAATGAGATATTTTGTTAAAAAGTTGCTGTCGAATGTTTTGTGAAATGATTTGTGTAAAGGTAAGAGCTAAAATAAAGTGAGGAAACAATTGTTTCATCTTTGAAGTATGCAATCAAATACAGCAAACGAGGTGCCGATCCAAATTAAGAGTTCAAAGTTTAACTTAGAATTTTAAAGACAGAGAATATTTGTCTGATGGAATTTCACTCATTGATCTCTTTACGTCACTAACATACGGGCATCTGAGCTGTCGTCCGTGATTTTGAACGTCTTTCAAAGGTGAGTCAAATGTTTCTCTAATCTGTCTTATTTCTTACTTTTGGACATATAATTTCACAAATCATTTGACCGTTTTTGTCAAAATTTCATTTTAACGATTATGACGCATAGCGCATCCATTTATAGTACCAATAAAGTCATAGGGCAACTTTCACAACGTATGTTTATTTTCGAACGAAAGCTAAATTTTGAGATTAAAAATTAACAAACAACAAATAGAAACCGAGTCCCAACAGGTAATCATATAGCGCTTGTAGAAAAAGTGTTCAGAGACTGTTACCTGAAATGTTCCTCCATAATACTGACAAGTGGGAGATTGAGTTAATAATTAAATCAGTAAAGACCAAGAACTCTCATGGATATGACGGGGTATCTAGCAGAATACTGAAGTATTGTTCTATGTATGTTGGCCCAATACTTAGCCATATCTGTAACTTCTCCTTTAGGGATTTTCTCTGCCTCGTGATGACTGGGTGTTGTGTGCTGTCCTTACGTTAGTTGGGTTTAAGTAGTTCTAAGTTCTAGGGGACTGATGACCATAGATGTTAAGTCCCATAATGCTCAGAGAGCCAACTTTTCCTATAGGAGTGGTCGGTTTCCTGACCGATTAAAATACTCGGTAGTGACGCCACTTTATAAAAATGGAGACAGGAATAATGTTGACAATTATAGACCTATTTCTATGCCATCGGTGTTTTTTCTAAAGTTATCGAGAACGTTGTATTACAAGGTTACTGGAGCACTTAAATTCACCTAATTTGCTGTAAAATGTACAGTTTGGTTTCAGAAATGATTTAACAACTGAAAATGCTATATTCTCTTTTCTCTGTGAGGTTTTGGACGGATTAAATAAAAGGTTGCGAACGCTAGGTGTTTTCTTTGATTTAACGAAGGCTTTTGACTGTTGACCACAAAATATTACTGCAGTAGTTGGACCATTATGGAGTAAGGGGAGTAGCTTACAATTGGTTCGCTTCTTACTTTAAGAACGGAAAGCAGAAGGTAATTCTCCGCAATATTGAGAGTGGTAGTGATGATAAGTCCCAATGGGGCACTGTTAAGTGTGGCGTTCTCCATGGGTCGGTGCTGGGGCCACTGCTGTTTCTTATTTATATAAATGATATGCCTTCTAGTATTACAGGTGATTCAAAAATATTTCTGTTTGCTGAAGACACCAGCTTAGTAGTGAAGGATCTTGTGTGTAATATTGAAACAATATCAAATAATGTAGTTCATGAAATAAGTTCGTGGCTTGTGGAAAATAATTTTATGCTAAATCACAGTAAGACTCAGTTTTTACAGTTTCTCACTCACAATTCAACAAGAACCGATATTTTGATCAGACAGAATGGGCATATTATAAGCGAGACGGAACAGTTCAAGTTCCTAGGCGTTCGGATAGATAGTAAGCTGTTGTGGAAATACCATGTTCAGGATCTTGTTCAGAAACTAAATGCTGCTTTATTTACCATTAGAACAGTATCTGAAACAAGTGACAGTTCAACACGAAAAGTAGTCTACTTCGCATATTTTCATATGCTTATGTCATATGGTATTATTTTTTGGGGTAATTCTTCTGATTCAAAAAGGGTATTTTTGGCTCAAAAACGGTCTGTTCGAGCTATATGTGGTGTAAGTTCGAGAACTTCTTGTCGACCCCTATTCAATAGTCTGGGAATTCTGACATTGCCGTCACAGTATATATTTTCTTTCATGTCGTTTGTTGTTAGCAATATTAGCTTATTCCCAAGAGTTAGCAGCTTTCACTCAGTTAATACTAGGCAGAAATCAAATCTGCATGTGGAATGCACTTCCTTGAGTCTTGTGCAGAAAGGAGTGCACTATTCTGCTGCATCCATTTTCGATAAGCTACCACAAGAACTCAAAAATCTTAGCAGTTGCCCAAACACTTTTAAGTCTAAACTGAAGAGTTTCCTCATGTCTCACTCCTTCTATTCTGCCGAGGAGCTCCTGGAAGAGCTGAAAAATTAAGCAAATTCCAGTGTTGCATTGTTGATTTTCTTTATTTAAACTTACGAATTGTCGCCTGAATATGTTTCTTATATTTCATTTTATCTGTTTCTACTATCATGTTATAATTTCATGTATTGACTCGTTCCATGACCATGAAGACTTCTCCTTAATTTGGTCCCACGGAACAATAAATAAATAAATAAATAAACATATGCGCATTTCCAAACATAGCGTAAATCGTCACCTAAAAAAATAGAAAACTGTAAGTATTACACAAGAAATGAGATAGAAATACTTAGTGAATGACAAATGTGTGAGAATGTACATCGCAAAAGAAATGGCAGAAACCACATTGCTTTGCTGTAATAAAACTGGGAACAAAAGCGTTCTGGTAAGACCAATGGTAGAGTAAGGATAGAAGTAAACAATGAAAGACTGTGTATCAAGTGTTGTGATGAAATAAAAGGTAAATGAATGTTTGTTTAAGGACTGTGACAGAAATAAATTATTGGAAAACGCTCTGTGAGAGTAAATAATAAATACTGAATTCCAATTCGGAGGAAGGTATAAAAAGGTGAAATAAAAAAGATGTTATCTATTTTAATATGCATATAAACTATTAATTTTTAATGAATGAAAATTAAGTTGGTAAACATGTATGACTGTGTTTAAAATACGAAAAAATAACCAATCGTTTTTTCGTACGCTATAGGAAGTTTTCATGTTCCACTTCAAATATCGGGGAACCTTGAAATTCTCTTTGAAATTGGAAAATAGGTCGGGTAACAGAAACATTTCTTTTCCAGTCGTAATATTTTACGTACATAGTGTATTTTTTGTGTCTGCAGTTAATATGAAGGATCCAAACCTTTATATTGAATATAGAAACGTTTACGGCTATGCTTGTCTCTGACCATTAAGTAATGTATGAAAGCTGCTTTCAGTCAGAAAATGATTTTGTTCTTAGTGAATTATACGTTTTGAACCCAGAAGGTTCCTATTCATTTGCTACTTAAGTCTTAGTATATTGTCACATTTGATGTTCGCCACTTTTATGCCTATTGCGATAGTATTTTTAAGTTACATTTTCACCGAGCTTTAAAATACACTTTCAAGACACGTCATTTTATCTGGTTTTTCTGGTTATTCGTGTACCTTAAGCTTTGGACACTATTCGTACTCGCTTGATGTATGGACTAAAAAAAAAAGTTCAGATATACGAGACTTAACATCTGAGGTCATCAGTCCCCTAGACTTAGAACTACTTAAACCTAACTGACCTAAGGACATCACACACATCCATGCCCGAGACAGGATTCGAACCTGCGAGTGTAGCAGCAACGCGGTTCTGGACTGAAGCGCCTAGAACCTCTCGGCCACAGCGGCCGGCGATGTATGGACTAGAGACTGAGTTTATGCCTGTGAGCGTATTTGGATTTGAAATCCTGGCCGAAGATAAGTAATGCTAGAAATAGCAATCGCAATAAACAAAAAATATAGATTTCACAGCCGTAAGTGTAAACGACTATGTTTAATAACTTCAAGAAGTCTGTTGATCCATTCCACACGAAACTATAATAACATTACTAGTATAATTTTTTAAGTCCTCCATAATATGAAAAAGCAAACGTGTAATATATATTATAAACTCTCATTGCTGTGACAGTATCATCGTAACTTTCATAATTCCCTTCTAAGCAACAGTTAAATATTTACGTTTACTTCTAAAATGGGAATCTTACCAATATTACAGATAATTTTCTTACCATCATTGAGCCTTGAATAACACTGAAAATTTATTCTGTACGAACGTTCCTGGCCTGCGTCAACGTATGACGTAAGATGGTGGTTTCAGAAATGTATACGTAATCCTGTGATGATCTGAACAACATTTATTGCGAACTGTTATACGAATAAGTAAACAACAAAAATTGCAATGCTTTTTTCATTTGTCATGAACAGTAACAATCTGTCTTACTTTTAGTGGCATTTTATAAAATCCGCAGAATATATCGCAGGAAAGCCTTAAAATCAACATCGTCCACGTTTCAGCAGTTCAATAAGAGTCCTACCTAAAGATGAGGCACAACTAAGTAATATCAGTGATTGTATGCAGTGTTTTTTATTTGTAAATTTATGAATGTCCATCTTATTGTATGAACGAGGGATTTCAGCTGACAATGTTTATGAGAAAAAGTACCACCGCAGTTGTATCTTGAGAATGTCTTTATTGTATCACACGACTAGTGTCTGCGGCACATTACAGCCATCATCAGGCGCTGTTTACCAGAGAAGAATAACGCAATGCCAATATTTGAAAACTAAACAACTATAAAACAACGAACACATAAATTATGTACCATAATTTGATGTGTTCATTGTTTTATAGCTGTCTAATTTTCAAATATTGGCATTGTGTTACTGTTCTTTGGTAAACGGGGCCTGAGAATGGCGGTAATGCGCCACCTAAACTAGCCGTGCGATAGGATAAAGACATTCTCAAGATACAGCTGTGGTGGGCACTTTTCCTCGTATCTTTTGTCATTTAACCTTAGGCTTAACCAGAAACCAAATAAGAATGTTATTATATTAAATATAAATAAGGATGCAACGCACTTCACAAAATGTAGAGGTACAGGACCTTGGTCGTGGCAACAATTCCATCTCCTTGAGAGACAAAACAGAAAAATATAAAACTTTTAAGCAATGCAAAGCACAACAGAACAAGTAAAACAGGAGAAATACATGGTGGACGAGCTCTGTAAGTATATCGATATACAACTGTAATGAAAGCAACTCAGTTTGCCGTGATGTAACAGGTAATTTAAACGGGGACTCAGATCGTATACGTCTACCTTGCGGCTTCATGCTGGTGATTAATAGAGCACCGCCGTGTAGTTCCTAGTCCATTTCCTTTTCTTGCCTTTCGACTTCACATTTCTCGAAGAAAAGTGATAACGCACTTTCGCTCTGTGAATGACACTCTTGATAGAGAACGTGGTTGTCTCCGGTGTCGAATAAGATGCGGATTGACAGTATGACACGTTTTCTGGTTTCAGTGATGGCTGAATACGATTTAAATCCTACTGTGAGGAATACTGTGCGCCAGTGTGAGCTTTTGGTTTCGTGGTCAATGAACGACAACCATAATGAGATTTTATAGGCCCGCGTTCAATCGGCAGGTGACTTTCGTGTTGCTTATCGGATGCGGTTATCCGAAGGGTAAATCGGAGTTTTGGAATATTGCATTCCCTTCACTTCTCTCTGGCTCCGCCGTATATAGTTTCTAGGTACTGGGGCGCTGACCGAATCAACTAGAGTGTTTCTGTGCAGCTCATATGACCAATGACACCGTTGCTGACTCATTGCCCAGTATCCGAGTAACATAGAGAAATTTCTATCTGTAAAGTTATCCTTAACGTAAAATAACACGAGGATATGGCTAATGGAAGAAAATAATTTTGTCCAACCCGTTAATACTGATATTTCCTAATGAATTGTAAGTTGAATTGATGAATAACAGCTCCAGTTGCTTAAAAGATTTTTATTTTACTTCTCGGCCTGTTTCGTCTTTTATACTGAACCATATTCTAGTGGAATCTGAATATGATGCTACAAATGTAACCACACGTTGCAATTATAATGAATATCTAAATGCCGGCCGGTGTGGCCGAGCGGTTCTAGGCGCTTCAGTCTGGAGCCGCGCGACCTCTACGGTCGCAGGTTCGAATCCTGCCTTGAGCATGGATGTGTGTGATGTCCTTAGGTTAGTTAGGTTTAAGTAGTTCTAAGTTCTAGAGGACTTGTGACCTCAGATGTTAAGTCCCATAGTGCTTAGAGCCATTTGAACCATTTTTGAATATCTAAATAATTTACATAACAGGAACGTTGAGTTTCGACATGAAATACATTTCAAGTATAAAAATATACAGTGTAAGCACAGAAAGAAGAAAAATATAGCTCACGTTGCTCTGTGGAGAAGCGAAGTCAAGTGATTAAGAAAACAGAAGTGAGGTGGATTGTCTACAAGATAAACACGTGTTTACTAACAGCTGAACGCAGCTACGAAACTACCTAGCGTCTTTAAAGAAATGTATAACGTGACGAAACTTATTCAGGAGGTTGGAGTTTTTTTAGTGAGCACTGCTCGTTGAACGTTGACTCAATGCATTATCCGACAGATAGGCACCGTCCTGGTTGATCAGATTCTCTACTATGCGTATTTTCACAGTGTCTTTGGAATGCATACAGTACGCTAATAAAGTGAGTGACTTGGGTAGTCGATGTCACTTCTCGATGGCTCACCTGAATATATTTAGAAAGTATCCAGCCACTTCGACCGGCATCAATTCTGGGGCAGCTTAGAGTATTCGGTAGGGAGGACGAACTCGAAAATTCTCTCTCAGTAATGAGTTTCATATCTAGTGAAAGCCTGTAATCAACGTTTTCAGCCGTGGAATAATGAACGACGACGTAGAGAGGTCTGACTGTCTGGAGAGTTGGCAGGTGGGACGATGCGTAAGCCGATGCAACACGACTCTGCTAGCGCCTGTCGCGGCCACGATAAACGTCAAGCTTCGAGTTCTTACGGCTCTGACCTTATGCACATGTCTAAAACTGTACCTTCGATTTTACAATAAAAGTACTCCCCGCCGTAGCCGAGGTCACTAAAGCACGCCTGTGCGGTAGCGCCCGACTCAGAGGTAGCCGGTTCGAAACTTGCTGGTGGAAAGAAATTATCACCACAAACATTTGGCCGGTAGGGGTGGACAGGTGGCGGCTAATGTATTAAATTACTGTAGTTCAATTCTTTTATCTTGGCGGTTCTCGCATGCCCGCCCAGACGCGGGAGATTGCTGCGTTGCCAGTTGTACGCGCCAAGAGAAGCAGCGCCATAGTATAGTTCGCAAACTTAAGTTTAGGGGGGAGCGCGCAGTTTATGAAGTAAAGCCACCACGGCCGCATTAACCCTTTAGCTGCTACAGAGACGTGCTCCCCGCCTTCCGCGATGTGCGCGATTTTGTCATCATTGCACTGCTCGCCTGTGCTGACACATGGTGTTTCGACTGCTTTGACACACTTTATCATTCGATTTCACAAAAACTATTTGGCCCAAAAATTTGATTTTTACACATCTACTTGACTGATACCTTCCCCCCAATAAAGGACTTTATTTTGTTTCGATGTTCAACGCAGTTATTGTGCAGCATTAGATGTAGTAAAGCATTGCACGAAATTTTGAAGAGTTTGCAGAGGTAAAAGTCCATAGCGTATACTTTCCATATGGTCGATTTTAGTTGCCACTAGAAATTTCAAAAAATTGCATTCAAACTAATAAAATTCATGAAGTTAGACACTTTGATATTGATTTTAAATAAAGAAAATTTTAAGCACCGATCAAGGTTCGTACTCAGAATCGTTCACTTAGCAGCCATACACTTTAACCATTACGCTATCGCAGCTCGTCATTAAATATAACTCCTGGAGGACTGTAAAATATCACGAAAAATACCGACAAACACTGTTTGTATGATTATGAATTACTCGCGTTTCGTCGAAGTACAATAGGAAATAAACAATTACCGCTGTTCTTTATTGAGAAAAAGCGGTTAGTGAGAATGATACAAACACCTTTCCTTGCTATCGCCTGAATTAGGACGCTTATTGCTTGTTTGGTTTAATTAATTAGCAGAATATGAAGCAATTGGTATAAAGAATATTTTTTTCCAAACTTTCTATAAAAGAAAGTCTACTATCAATACATTGCTTTTGCTCAATTACTTTATTTATGACTGAACGTTTCTAAAACTGAAGACGCTCCTCCGTGCTCTGCACTGCAGTCGAGCTCTGGCAACATCGTTCTCTGTTCATTGGCTGACTGTGTTTTGTGACGTCAGATGGGCAGAACGAACCTAAACTCGGCCGCCGCCATAAATGACGCCCACTTTAATCTCTCGGCATGACTCATGAAGAGAGGACATGTAACACCATTGACAGTGATTCGTCCGTGAGACAGGGATGTTAGACTTGGCACCCGCTTGGTGGTATTAGAGAGGAATCATCAACGTGCCAGCGCCGATGGCGTTAAGAGGCCGATCGTGACAATTTCTGTCGAACATCGTCACAGGCTATGAAAGTTGGGCTCATCACTTCGAATCGGAAACAAAACGACAATCCAAAGAGTGGCGCCACACCACTTCTCCTCCGAAGAAAAATTTCAAAGCCGCAACCTCAGTCAGTAAATTAATGGTGACGGCCTTCTGGGAATCTGAAGGGGTTATTCTGGTGCCGGCCGAAGTGGCCGCGCGCTTCTGGCGCTGCAGTCTGGAACCGCGAGACCGCTACGGTCGCAGGTTCGAATCCTGCCTCGGGCATGGATGTGTGTGATGTCTTTAGGTTAGTTAGGTTTAACTAGTTCTAAGTTCTAGGGGACTAATGACCTCAGCAGTTGAGTCCCATAGCGCTCAGAGCCATTTGAACCATTTGGTTATTCTGGTTGTTGTGTTACCTCATGGTGCAACGATCGACTCAGAAGTGCATTGTGCCACTCTAAGGAAACTGAAGAAAAGACGTCAGCGTTACCGTCACCACAAAAATGCAAACGAACATCTTCTCCATGACAGTAAAAGGCCTCAAACAAGCCAGGGTATCCGAGAGAAGCTCACAATACTTTACTGAACTGTTCTCCCTCATCCATCCTACAGTCTGGATCTCGCAGCTTTCGACTTCCATCTATTTGACCCAATGGAGAATCCAGTCCACGGGAAGCAGTGAGTGAATTATGGGAAGATTATTAATGCAGCAAGAAGTTGGCTCCGAGGTAGACCAGTAGAGTGTACCATGCGGGCATAGAGGCCCTCGCAATAAGGTAGAGTAAGGTTGTCGCATTGAACGGAGATTATGTTGAAAAGTAGAGTTTTGTAGCCGATAGAGTGGAGAATAATGTGGTGTATTGGAATACTGAATAAAACAAACCTGCTTTCAGGAAAAAATGGGTGTCTCATTACTTATTGAACGCCCCTCATTACTGAGTTCCAAAGGTGGACCGGTATGCTTTAAGCAGGTGGTCATAACGTTTCGCCATTGTAATGTATATGGAATGGAGAAGTAGGACACTTATAAACTAATGGAACAGTGACTGAAGCGATACGAAATAAGTTTTATTCTCTTTCAAAGCCTTCATCACTATTTGTAAGCAATTATATTCCTGAGAACTGTCGTAAATTTTGCACACTGCTGGGAAGTAAAAGTGTAGGAACATTGTCGGCCAAATACTTAAAAAAATTAGCATTAATTTGCTCCAGAAAATGCGTACATACAAACACATAAAGTCGCGCGGTGTGAGTCATCTTGTCACGGCCCGGGCGGATATCCCCGTCGGAGGTTCGAGTCCTTCCTCGGGCATGTGTGTGTGTGTGTGTGTGTGTTCTCATAAGAGTAAGTTAGTGTAAGTTAGATTAAGAAGTGCGTAAGCTTAGGGACCGCTGACCTCAACAGTTTGGTCCCGTAAGACCCTACCACAAATTTCCAATTACACATCAAACAATATTTTTGAAGGCAACACTTAGCATATTTTTACTTTATCTTATGCGTTTTTTTCTTTCTACGTACCAAATAATGCTTAAAAAACTGAATTTTTCTTCTTCACCAAGTCCGATTTTTTCACGCTTCTGATTTGACACGATACTAGATTGATGAAAGAATACGCTGGTTGTATCAAGGAACTTGCTTTGAGTTGAAACTGCAGTCTCGCTACTGACGTTTTTTATTTAATACCCTGCAACTGTACATTTTTATGCAATAACCAAAGCAGTAAAGTTTCTAGACAGCTACAATTTTGGATTGAACATAGTGAAATCTGAGTACCAGCTATTATTGCAACACGTGTAGAAACTACATTTGTCCCTGCTCATTTTAGAAAGCTAGTGGAAACAGTCCTAACTGTT
The DNA here is from genome assembly GCF_023864275.1 of Schistocerca cancellata. Taxonomy (NCBI): domain Eukaryota; kingdom Metazoa; phylum Arthropoda; class Insecta; order Orthoptera; family Acrididae; genus Schistocerca; species Schistocerca cancellata. The sequence continues at coordinate 821,910,264 of NC_064629.1, forward strand.
AGCGCTATAATCCATGTAATCTCTGCAAATGGCTCTTTGGTACTCATTGCAAAACTGTTCGATGCAACCACTAGATTTAACAGCACTAAACATTCTGTAACGCCCCATTATTGGAGGTAGAATGTAGTTGATTACAATAAGCAATCTCCGGAGGGAAGTTTGCGAGACTATTGGGACAGAGGATGAGCAGAAACTCTGGTGTAATTACCACCATGAGAACTACGAGGAGCAGTGGTGGCTCGCGTGGAGAGCTGGAGTTGGCTGAAGTGTTTGTTACTCTTAATCAGTATCGGGTAGCGAGCTTAGCTTCTTCAGCAAGTCAAAGCCACAAATAGATGAATGAGCCGGGCAAGCGCCATAAGTTTGTTGCCTGGGAAAACCAAGTTAAGCGAACTATATGAAGATTTCTTTCGGACATGTCCGAAAGAACAGATACCATCTTCATATAGTTAAGGCTAACCGGTCATTGACCTGCTTCTGTGCTGGATGCACACGCATTGCCCGAACTCTTACGGGACGCGGTAAGTTTGTTTGCTGCGAGTAATGAGTGTAATGCGCAGGGGAACTACGAATGCAGTGTGTGGACATAAGTTGGGGATGTGTGTCTCACGGGGAAAGTGCAAGGGATAAATCTCTGCAGTCGCACTATCCTCTGTGCCCTCGGTGGCTCAGATGGACAGAGCGTCTGCCATGTTAGCAGGAGATCACGGGTTCGAATCCTGGTCGGGGCGCACATTTTCAACTGTCCCCGTTGATGCATATCAACGCCTCTGGACAGCTTAGGTTCTTGATTTAATTATCATTTCAGTAAAGCGAACGGTCTGAGTACCAGATTCGCAATGTGGAGCACTGGGATTGATCGCAGGACGACAAATGGGAAGAGAAGTAATGCACCACTGGCGGACACTCTTATTAACTGCCTAACTGGGGGTGAGCGGTAGGAAACAGTTTTAAAAGCGAATTTCGACAAAGTTGAGGAATTAGCGAACCGAGGCGACAGCTCGCTTTATGCAGGCAAGGCTGTACCTGGAGGTGGCCCCAGCGCCAGCGAGAGCCCGTGGGCCTCAAGCAGGTGCTCATCAACGGTACCGTAGTTCCCTGAAGCAACACCGCAAAATACACTATCTGATCAAATGTATCCGGACACCCATAAGTAATGCGGAATCGACCACTACATGTCACGAGAGGCTATTTGCCAGTGTAAAAGGAGGTTTGGAGTGTTGTATGTCGCTCGAGGGTGTTCAGTGACTTACATCGTCATTGGAAGTCGCCAGAGTGACAAGTCCATCAGTAACATTTCAACTCTTCTGACGTTATTTAGCAGTGTATGTGTTTTAAGCTGTATTATGAAATCGACTTTAAACGTTCGTGCATGTGTAAAGGAACAGACACTGCTGCTATATATAGCTGTATGAAATACAAGAATCGTATTCGGAATTGCAAATCATCCTTCTAAAGCTGCCTCTTGGTGATGTGATTATCACGTGGAAACACTAAGGAAGTCACAGTGAACCCAAGATTAGGTAAACTTCATGTACTGACGGACAGGTACCATTGAGTATTACGGAGGGTACTTGTAAGAAATCAGATGAAATTAACGGAAGGTATCAACAATTAAATGACAAATTTAACTGCGGCATAGGTAGTTTAGGAAAGCAGTTCTTATTTTTGCTGCCGTACATTCGATGATCGTTTGCTTGAAGTGTGATCAGGTACTCGTTTTTAAGATACTCGTAACCATAAAGGAGACAATTTTTTCTTGATACGTTATTATAGTTTTTTCGGCGATCATCCGTTAAGAACTCATACTTTCTGTAACACTCAAATAAGATTACAATTCAGGTCCATTGTCTTACGATTTTGACCTAATATTTTCTACGCTCAGTTCAATTGGCTAACGATTTAAATTGTCTTATACCACAGCGATGTTTGAAACCCACGGAAAGTGGTTGAGATAGGAGGCCAAATGTAAAATCACGAGCCTCGTGCAGGTGGCTATATATTATAGGAACCAGTGGGTATGTGTCAGAGAGGACACTAGGCTGAAATCCTGGGTCTAAGGACCGAGTTAACGCAGTCAGTCAAAATAGCTTCTTTGCAGCTGTGATGATTTCTCTCCAAGAACATAGTTTGATTTTTACATCTGGTGACTCGGCTCTTTTATGGATCGCGAAGAGTTCTCTCTTTTGAAAAAGCCTTTAGTCACATTTACTTGAAACAACGAGCTGGTATTAGGAAAACTTTTCAGCGTAAGCGAATGAGACTTGATGCTTTCTTAATGCTTAAGTAAATGAAACACAGCAGAGCGCTAATATATCGCCTAATTCAGCCACTGGCATTAGTACGTCGTTGATGCGAAAGGTTACATGTTGGTTTCGTGGACCTGAGAGGAGGTCTCTTGAACTAACAGGACTAAAAGTCACATTTTTATTAAAATATAAAGTAAAACTAAAGAACTTTCTCAAACTTACAAGATATCAAGTCAATTATTTACAGGTAATTTCAGGATTAAAGAAAACTCAAAGATTTACTTCCCAGCGGACATACAGAAGAATCCAGAATGAAATTTTCGCTCTGTAGCGGAATGTGCACTGATATGAAACTTCCTGGTAGATTAAAACTGTGTGCCGGACCGAGACTCGAACTCGGCAAAGGTCCCGGGTGCGAGTCTCTGTCCGGCACACAATTTTGCCGGCCGTTGTGGCCGAGCGGTTCTACGCGCTTCAGTCTGGAACCGCGAGACCGCTACGGTCGCAGGTTAGAATCCTGCCTCGAGCATAGATGTGTGTGCTGTCCTTAGGTTAGTTAGGTTCAAGTGGTTCTAAGTTCTAGGGGACTGATGACCTCATATGTTAAGTCCCATAGTGCTCAGAGCCATTTGAACCATTTTTGAACCGGCACACAGTTTTAATCTGTCAGGAAGTTTCATAAAGAAGAATGCATAGAGAGCATAAATTTCAGTAATCCACTTTTGTTAGCTCTGAAATTCGAACCCCTCCAGAGAAAACTGCACAAATCTGTCTACGTATCTTTATGGAAAAATATTGTTATTAAGTCACAGTGTTTCAGGTTATGAATTTTCGACAGTTAAATAAGGCATACACCGGACCATGTGTTGTACCGCAGCGAACAGTACGACAATAGTAAAATAAGGTTCATTTTCCGTGTCATTAAAACCTATACCTAATCAGGGTAGTCTAATTAGGTATATGTCTGAATGGTACGGACACTGAACCTTGTTTTGCAAGTTCTGAGTTTTATGTGCTCATGGCTGTAGCCGAAACGACGCTATAAATTAATAAATAAATAAATATCTAGACGGTTTTGTTTACAAAATGTTCACAATTATCGCGGACTCATACAGAATTCGGGAGGATGGTTGTTTGAATCCCAGTCGGCCCACGTAGAATACTTTGTGTGATTTACCTAAATCGCTTAACAGGAATGCCAGGGTTGTTTCCGTAAAAGGACACGGCAACATTTTCTGTCCCTTTCTCTTTCCCAACCGAGCTTCTTCTCCTTCTCTAACGATCCCGTCGTCGACAGGACTTAAAACTCTAATCTTCTTTTTGGCAAATAGTTTGATAAGTCAGTATGTTGAGATACGATTGCGATTGTTTTTGTGGTATATCTGTAACAGACGGAGTACACAATGTGATTATCTCCCAATTGGCACCAGTTTCGAAATGATAAAGATTCTTATAATGCACGACAAAAAAGTGAAACAATCAGAACCAAAGGAGGAAACGAAATAAAGCTTCGCGGTTTGAAAGGGTATGTGATGTCATTGCAGTGATTACGAAATCGAGTCAAATTGACAAAGAACTTCGCAGCATAAGCTCACTTAATAATATGACGCTGCACCACCTCTGGCTTAGATGCACTGATTCGGCTGGGAACGGTTCCATAAAGCCGTTGTATCCTAATGTAAGACAAACTAGCCTACAGCAGTTGTAATTAGTCGTTTATGTCCCGGATACTGGCACTGGGACGGAGCTGTCGTCCGAATTGGTCCCACAAATGTTCTATAGGCGACCCGTCTGGGGATCTTCTTGGCCACGGGAGTACCTGTACGTCATGCAGACAGTTCATAGAGACACGTGCCGTGTGTGAGTAAGCATTGTCCTGTTGAAAAATAGCAATACGATACTGCAGAATTAGAAAATTGCAGCGAAATGTAGGAAGATCTGCAGCGGATAGACACTTGGTGCAGGGAGTGGTGCCGCGCGGGATTAGCCGTGCTGTCTGAGGAGCTGCAGTCATGGACTGTGCGGCTGGTCCCGGCGGAGGTTCGAGTCCTCCTTCGGGCATGGGTGTGTGTGTTTGTCCTTACGATAATTTAGGTTAAGTAGTGTGTAAGCTTCGGGACTGATGACCTTAGAAGTTAATTCCCATAAGATTTCACACACATTTGAAAATTTTTTTTTGCGGGGAGTGGCAACTGACCCTTAACATAGACAAAATGTAATGTATTGCGAATACATAAAAAGAAGGATCCTTTATTGTATGATTATATGATAGCGGAACAAACACTGGTAGCAGTTACTTCTGTAAAATATCTGGGAGTATGCGTACGGAACGATTTGAAGTGGAATAATCATATAAAATTAATTGTTGGTAAGGCGGGTGCTTGGTTGAGATTCATTGGGAGAGTCCTTAGAAAATGTAGTCCATCAACAAAGGAGGTGGCTTACAAAACACTCGTTCGAACTATACTTGAGTATTACTCATCAGCCCGCATCTCGTGGTCGTGCGGTAGCGTTCTCGCTTCCCACGCCCGGGTTCCCGGGTTCGATTCCCGGCGGGGTCAGGGATTTTCTCTGCCTCGTGATGGCTGGGTGTTGTGTGCTGTCCTTAGGTTAGTTAGGTTTAAGTAGTTCTAGGTTCTAGGGGACTGATGACCGTAGATGTTAAGTCCCATAGTGCTCAGAGCCATTACTCATCAGTGTGGGGTCCGTACCAGGTCGGGTTGACAGATGATATAGAGAAGATCCAAAGAAGAGCAGCGCGTTTCGTCACAGGGTTATTTGGTAAGCGTGATAGCGTTACGGAGATGTTTAGCAAACTCAAGTGGCAGACACTGCAAGAGAGGCGGTCTGTATCGCGATGTAGCTTGCTGTCCAGGTTTCGAGAGGGTGCGTTTCTGGATGATGTATCGAATATATTGCTTCCCCCTACTTATACCTCCCGAGGAGATCACGAATGTAAAATTAGAGAGATTCGAACGCGCACGGAGGCTTTCCGGCAGTCGTTCTTCCCGCGAACCATACGCGACTGGAACAGGAAAGGGAGGTAATGACAGTGGCACGTAAAGTGCCCTCCGCCACACACCGCTGGGTGGCTTGTGGAGTATAAATGTAGATGTAGATGTAGATGTAGATGCAGATGCCGCATGGCAAGTAACATTGAAACGTCCCCTTTGAAAAATTATACATGACTGTGCTTAAACTGACACACAATATTTTTAGCGCAACGCAATCTGACTGGTGGCCCACCAATACCGTAATCTCTACCAGGACTACAGTGGGTCTACTCTTTGATGACCTACCTACCAATATTCTTCAAAACGTCGAATGACTCTGCTGTGGGTTTGCTCTGTTGTGGCCCATTACCTGTCTGCATGTCAAGAGTCAGCACTGTCTTTCCGTTGGAAGGACACTACTTCTTTAAGACTGCATGGAAATCCACTACTTCTGTGTGCAATTTCTTTTACTAATGAGACTTTGTGGGAAAAAAACTGTAATTACTATTATGAATGATCAGGACTATCTTTATGGACTGTGAGAAAATTTTAGCTTTTGACCAACATTGTATCAATAAGTGTGTGCATTTGATTTCTTTGTTATTGTAATTACGATTATCAAAAATTTTAACAAATATGTATTGCCCAGTGACCAAAACAATTTGTAAAATTTTTTGTGGGGAGCATGGGGGCTATGTAAGTAGGCTGTTTATGTTTTCTTATTGGCAATGTTACGTAGCGCTCTGTATGAAAATCACTGGCTGTGCTGTGTGCAGTCTGTGGTTAGTTTGCATTGTTGTCTGCCATTGTAGTGTTGGGCAGCTGGATGTTAACAGCGCGTAGCGTTGCGCAGTTGGAGGTGAGCCGCCAGCAGTGGTGGATGTGGGAAGAGAGATGGCGGATTTTTGAGTACAGAATGGATGTCATGAACTGCTATATACATTATGACTTTTTGAACACTATTGAAGTAAATACATTGTTTGTTCTCTATCAAAATCTTTCATTTGCTAACTATGCCTACCAGTAGTTAGTGCCTTCCGTAGTTCGAATCTTTTATTTAGCTGGCAGTAGTGGCGCTCGCTGTATTGCAGTAGTTCGAGTAACCAAGATTTTTGTGAGGTAAGCGATTTGTGAAACGCATAGGTTAATGGTAGTCAGGGCCATTCTTTTGTAGGGATTTCTGAAAGTCAGATTGCGTTGCGCTAAAAATATTGTGTGTCAGTTTAAGCACAGTCATGTATAATTTTTCAAAGGGGACGTTTCAACATACATGAGGCCGCAGAATATTCGTGACCTACAGTTGTGCCATCAGAGTTCCCTCAACCGCTACCAGCCTTGACCAGAAGTCATACCCGATGGCTCCTCATGTCCTGACACCAGGAGTAACATCACTGTGCCTCACCAAATCTTTGGAAGAATGGTACCTCTTCCCGGGTCGCCACTGTACTCGCTGATAATGGTCATCTGGAGTGGGGTAAAACCGCAATTCATCGCAAAACATAGTGGAACGTCATTTGTGAGCTGTCAGCGCTTCCCGGTTACGGCACCACTCTAAACGCAGCCGCTTTTGTTGAGGTGTTGACAGAATCTTACGCATGGAACGATAATTCCCCGTCCGTCTGCTGTTAGTCTCCAACCAATGGCAAGGGGTGACATAGAATGTTACAGGGAACTCATTATTTGTTCTCGGGTGACACACCCAAATTGTGAAGGGGTAACGATGTGACTGGTGCACAATTAAGCGATGATCTCTTATGGTAGAGAGACGTACTTGACTGGAACCTTGACCACGAGTATGGCGTCCTCAAGCTCCCGTATAGTCCAACATAGAGCCACTGTCACATTAGAATGCCTCACAAATCTGGATATGCTATGATTCGACCAAGCAACTAAGTAGAGGTCTACAATGACGCCCCTTTCGAACCCTGTCTGGTGCTGATAACTCTGTCTCAAACGAGTACGGGGCATCTCCGTGATCTTCACAGTGACCACTCACCATTTAACGCTGTTCAGTTCCATATTTATTCTACAAGACTTGGTAACTACATTAAACAAGAAAAACACTAAAGTACTCTGGTGGTCGTTCTACCTGTTACAGAGAATTGCGCTTAATAATCATTTACATACCCGACGATGGTCTGTACGTATACGAACTTAACATTGACATCCGACCATGTCTTCTGGTGCTTCACTTTTTTTGTCAGGGAGTGTAGTAAAGCTCTCTCTCTCTCTCTCTCTCTCTCTCTCTCTCACACACACACACACACACACACACACACACACACACACAATCACCTTCTGTCTTCTGTATTGGATTCAGGAGCAAATGGTTTAAATTACTTCTTAAGAGCATTTATATTACTTGTTAAAACTTTTACTTCTCTGAAGAGGTTTTAGTACATTTACAAAACTATATAATTTGTTCCTACAATTACCGAAATCAAATTACGTCGTTAGTAGTGGAAGTCAGTTTATATCGCGTGGCTATATTTATGAAGATAATGTTACTTTCATATTGTTATCGTTGTTAATGATAAATTTAATTTGGAGTAAATAATGCGTGGGACACTATATAGCTGTTAAAAATGTTTTATGAAAGAGATTTTACATAATTTGTTATCCGCATGTCACATACTTGTGTAGTAAACCCACTGTGTGAACGTGTACAAGCACTCCGTAATATGCTTCAGTGCTACCTTTATTTAGCTATAGTGAATGTCTATTTGCTGAAAACTATTCAGTCCTTGTGTTATTACATCTCTGGTGGACTTCATTCTTTTTTTCCATTCTGTCAATCAAAATGTTAAGTGATCGAAAGTGTTAAGGAAATTAAATATTTTCTCCATATTTGATAAAGAACAGATAAAGTGCGCTCAGAATGTTGGTCTATAGATCTCGTGAATTACTCTTCTTGCAGCATTCCGTGTAGTTAAATGTGTAAGTATTCAGGTCACAATACTAGAAATGTCACTGGCAGCGAGGGACTGGCAGCAGAGGCGAACAGGAAAGAAACTTAAATGGCACAATGATCACGCCAAATGTGGATTTCACAACTGGTAGCACATTAGCTTTCTTTACTCCTGCGTTTGCGGGTGCGTGTATGGAGACATCAGTATATTACTTTTGATATATCGCTGTCTCCACGTCAGTTGTGCGTTTAAGATGGCATTGGAAAATTTTCCAAACTATTTGAAATCAATTAGACATTGATGTTACGCTGACCTCAATCGTGGTTAGTTCGAGGGATGAACTGAAGACTTGTGTTATCCATATTGCCTCAAATGTTAGCTGATAAATACCATGGAATTTTATCCACCGTAATCTGAAAGGTTTTTTTCATCTGCTCACCCGGGGTAAGCTTCCATTGCGGCGTCTAAGTGTTATAGCTCACGTGCAGCTCTTTCAGTACAGTAGTTTTATTTTGATGTTTGAGAAATGAACGAGGGCTGGATTTTAACGACTTGTCGAGGTCGAGATCATTAGGGAGAAGCAATATTACATCCCGTCAAGCATGCAGCGATTTAAGGAAACAGTGAGTCAAAGGTGAATGAAGTATCCTCGCGCTTTAGGTGGTGATCACACGTTTACGTCATTTTTGCTGTCGCATCTCATCCAGGTGTCTCTAGACGCCGCACGGCCAAGGTATCGACCTGTCCTGACGCTGTTCAGAGGACAATGCGAAAGACAATAGTCTGCGGGGATTCTAGTCCCGCTGCTGTGGAGTTGAGCCTCGCATTTCATGCACGTTCAACCGGCACAGCTTGAAGTCGAAAGTCATCCGATCTGTGGCGTCTTAATTAAGCTATGCTCGCCTTTGGTAGGAGTTCGCACCAGGCGGAGGCCTGTTAAGACGCCTAGCCCGTTGGCCAAGTTCGGGTTACACAGAACGGGGTCGAGTGTCGTCTTCAGGTGAGCTCCCCGCCTGATCAAAGGAAACCGCCACGAGTTGCCCTCCTCCCAGTTTGCTGCTCGCCGTCAGCTCTGCGCCCGAGGACTGCTCGGTATGTGACGAAACGCAAGTAGGCGCGCAACTACATTTGTAAGACAATGCTAGTCTGACTGCGGCCGGGCTATTATACACAACAGGCGCTCCAGTAATGAATTTTGAGCCCCACATTGTGCGAAATGCCCTAAAAATGTTAAAAGAAATTGACTCTGTTAGTGGGATTTTTCAGTGTCAGATGGTCTACTGTTTCGGGAAATGCCTACGATTTTTCTTACAACTCGACGAAACTGAGAAACTTCTAAATATCCATTCAAATGAATGATGTCTGTAGCTCTTCAGATACCTAAATTACCTTAGAGCTAATCATTCACATACGTAGTTATTCTATAACTACATTCTGTACACATGTCTGTTTATTTATAGAAAGACTATCCATTCTTTTTACACTCAGTACATTTTTCTCAATCACCATATAGTTTACTGCAGCTTTGAATTAAATTAACTTTGAAAATTGTTGTGGGTTATGGAAAGGCTGCTAATTTATTTCGTTGTTGCATGTTTCATCCAAAATCAATATCTGAACAATGTCGCAACGTCATGGACTTGTGCTGAAACAGTAACAGATTGAAATTTCAGTTCCATATCTTTCGTACTGTCCCTGAACTGTTGTTTCTGTCTTTTCAGCAGCATATTTCCCCTGAGTGTCAAACCTCGCCCAATGCTTTCTGGAATGACATCTAAATGATGGTCGTGTTAAACCAGAAATAAACAGCATTAATCACTGATTTTATCATGCAGATTATTACTAAGCCATGACACAGAGACACGTAGCAGCCCACTTTTCATGTTGTCGCCAGATTTGATGCCTAGTCTGCTCATGGTTTTTAATCTGCTTGTTGCTCCATAATTAAAACATATTATGGAGTCCATCACACTAATATGGAAAGCTGACATACCATGTACTGGCTTTAGTTTTACAGTATCAGTTTCTGGTTCAAAAATGGTTCAAATGGCTCTGAGCACTATGGGACTTAACTTCTGTGGTCATCAGTCCCATAGAACTTAGAACTACTTAAACCTAACTAACCTAAGGACATCACACACATCCATGCCCGAAGCAGGATTCGAACCTACGACCGTAGCGGTCGCGCGGTTCCAGACTGAAGCTCCTAGAACCCCTCGGCCACTCCGGCCGGCAACAGTTTCTGGCATGGAGTGTATGTTCTTGTCCATTTCCTTCGCATCTATTATACTTGCACCACGAAGTGTTTCCTTTTAAGGAGAGGTCATGCTGTGGTGTGGATGCACACCATTGAATATTCTGTGAAGCAGTGTTGCCCAAATTGATTTTCTCATCTCATTGACTTTTTCGCTGTTTCTCCTGATGGCTAGTCCATAATATTCTGTGAGGTTTTCTAGTTCTAATTTGGTAAATCTGCTTTGTTCACCAAGTACTTTGCCATCAGATTTTTTGTTTTTTCGTGTCATGTCCTTGCAGAGTTTCCCAAGTCTTCCTCCCATTCTCTCTTCAAACGTTATATATTCCGTTTCTTTAAAATACGTTTCACCATATGGTCTAGCACACACAGTACTATTGATGTCTTTAAAGTCACCATCACCAAGGTAGTGAGTTTACCGAACCCCATATCTAGCAACTGATCTACTAAAAACAGAGACTACATCTACTGAAACCTTCAAAGTTTTTGCCGCGTTTGTTTTCATGTACCTTAATGGCACACTCTTGACTGTTTAGTCAGACATTCATAGTCCAGCACCTTGCCTGTATCTATAGAGGTAAGTGTGACAACTCAATTCAGCGTTGTATGGCCTCTCTTCTGTCAAGAACAGTCTAGCAGTACCAATATCAGTAGACTGACAAATATCTACAGTTTCTTTCGCTGTCCTCTTCATAGATGCTTCACTGACTTCTGTCAGGGCATTATACAGACGGTTATAATACCTCTCAAATTTGACAAATCACGATGGGAGATCCATCGTAGTACAGAATATCTGGGCTGATTTTCTTCCCATCCCAATACATCTAATGGCATAAGCAAGGCGAATATTCGCTTCGCTATGTTTTATGCATGTTACAAGAGATGTCATTGTACATTGTTCCTTTACACAATTTGCATTCCACTAAAATTTTGCTGGGTAGGCCTTTGTCTTATGTCCTCACTAAACATAAGGGATTTTTCACTGTTACGGTATTTACATTTAGCAACAGACAAAAGCAATTATGAAAGCTTGCTCTTACTAATTAAAATGTAACCGTTATTTTTACTATTTTCAACATCATTTTCTGTAACATTTTTCAACTTGCGTTTTGAAACACTGCCTTGCGAATTTTTACGCCTAACCTCATTTCGCTGCGGCGTAAGAAAAGATCGACTACAATAAATCCCTGCTCATAGTGCAGTCGATGTGTTCAAGAATATTACATAAACGAGTTACTATGGAAACAGGGGCGCCAAAGTGAAATAACGAGACATTGTAGGCAAAGTTTCGTGTTTGAGAGTAGTGTGACACCTAGGCATTCACGCACCGCATTTGCCTCTGAAAGGCAATTAAATACGAAACTGATGAGATGCGAGACATTAAATCGATATTTTTAGAATAAGAAAGAGTCACAGAATTGTATTAAATAAAAAGTACCCTTTCTTGGGCTCTCATGACGTCCGGATCCCCTTAAGCCAACGCTTATAACATTGGCCTGTTACCGCAAGGTTGCTGGCCGCTGTGGCCGAGCGGTTCTGGGCGATTCAGCCTGGAACCGCGCGACCGCTACGGTCGTAGGTTCGAATCCTGCCTCGGGCATGGATGTGTGCGATGTCCTTAGGTTAGTTAGGTTTAAGTAGTTCTAAGTTCTAGGGGACTGATGACCTCCTATATTAAGTCGCATAGTGCTCAGAGCCATTCGAAATTTTGAACCGCAAGGTTACATTCAGGAGCACTAATAGAAAACTTTAACATGTGCATCCACATTTTCGCACATTATTTCTAGAAACTTTCAGAAATATTGAGTACGCACTATTGCTAAACATCCATCTCATAATATCAGCAACATTGTGCTGTAACTCAGGACTTTGACGAAATCAGTTATTGTTTTAAAGATAAAAAATGGTTCAAATGGCTCTGAGCACTATGGGACTTAACTTCTGAGGTCATCAGTCCCCTAGAACTTAGAACTACTTAAACCTAACTAACCTACGGACATCACACACATCCATGCCCGAGGCAGGATTCGAACCTGCGACCGTAGCAGTCGCGCGGTTACGGACTGCGCGCCTAGAACCGCTAGACCACCGCGGCCGGCGGCAAACTTACATTTATACCATTTGTAGACTTAGAGAAAGCTTTGTACAATATGGAATGGAATACTGTCTTTGAAATACTGAGGTATCAGGGGTAAACACAGTGAGCGGAAAGCTATTTGCAACTTGTACAGAAGCAAGACGGCAGTTACGGAGAGTCGAGGGGCATGAAAGGAAAACAGTGGTTGAGAAGGGAGTGAGACAGGATCTGTAGACTATTCCCGATGTTATTCAATCTGAACAATGAGCAAGCAGTACAGGAACCAACGAAAAGTTTGAATATTAATTAAAGTCCTGGGAGAAAAAAATAAAAACTTCGAAGTTTTCTCATGACATTACAATTCTGTTGGAGACAGAAAAGGACGTGGAAGAGCAGTTCAACGGGATGGACAGTCTCTTGAAGGATACCAGACGTACATCCACATAAGAAACGAATGTAATCAGGAGATACTGAGGGAATTAGGTTAAGAAACAAGACACTTAAAGTAGTAGATAAGTTTTGCTATTTGGGCAGCAAAATAACTGATATTGGCCGAAGTAGAGATGATATAAAATGTAGACTGGCAATGGCAAGAGAAGCGCTTCTGAAGAAGAGACATTTGTTAACGCCGAATATAGACTTAAGAAGTATGTTCTGAAGATATTTGACTGATGTGTAGCCATGTATGAAAGTGAAACATGGACGATAAACAATTTAGACAGTAAGAGAATAGAAGCTTTTGAAATGTGGTGCTACAGAAGAATGCTGAAAATTAGTTGGGTAGAGCATGTAACTAATGAGGAGGTACTGAATAGATCTGGGGAGACAAAAAAATTGTGACACAGCCTAACTAGCAGACGAGATCGGTTGATAGGACACGTTCTGAGACATCAAGAGATCACTAATTTAGTATTGGACGAAAGTTTGGGAGTGTGGGGGGGTTGTACAAATCGTAGAGGGAGACCAAGAGTAGCATACAGAAAGCAGATTCAGAACCATGTAGGCTGCCGTAGTTATTCGAAGATGAAGAGTTGCACATTATAGAATAGCATGGAGAGCTGCATCAAACCAGTTTTCTGACTGAAGAGTACAACAGAAACAACATGTAGCTCTTGCACCCGTGACATCAGGCAACAGCATCTGAATTTGTCTGTCGATGCTCTACCGTGTTTATATAAGGTTTCGTTTAGATTTTGTGTACAGCCGTGTGGGCAGATGCTACTGCCTCATCAGTGTGAGGTGCTAAATGGCGCGACGCTTTTCTAGGACTTTTTCCCCAAAGCCACTCCTAACTCGTCTAGTTTGGATAAAGCCACCAGCCAGATTCCGAGGAATGGGCCGCAAAATATGCGGCGATCGGAAGCTGTCGCGCTGGTACTGGTTTCCGAGCAATGTCGGACAGGGCACTTAACGTCGCAGATGAAACACCACGTAGAGTCACCAAAGATCGACAGTAGTTCTTCGCCCTAGCGATTAATCGGGCTGTCATAGTGACTGTGACACTGGAGTCGCATTAGGGAGCACCGGGCCTCAAAGCCCGCCTGGTTTTCGAAGTTTGTGTTTCCCAAAATGTTTTAGAAATTATTTCAGGCAAACACCAGGACGTTTCCTTTCAAAAAATCATGGTCAACGTACTTCGCCTTTAGCATCCAATCCCAGCTACTAACTTAATGACGTCATTGTTGACAAAATGTTACACGTTGACCTCGCTACCGTTTGTGGTTTTTATCAAAGAGAGAGAAAAAGACTAGCTCACTTAAACTGGAACTCTGCGGAGGCTTACGTAGCCAACGGGGACAGGTGCAATCGCTTTTCTTTCACTTTCCATTGGTGATAACATCTGTGGCGTGGCTACTCATGCAAAAGCCGGCGGCGTGATGCGTGCGTAGGCTTATAACGTGCCATGAATCGGTGGCAGTGACCCAACTCTATGTACCTGCCTTTAGCGATCATTACTACGTCTACAGGCTACTGTAATTTTCGAACTTTCCGTGTGAGAAGAATAAGGGACGCTTTAGAGCTTGGTAACATGTTGTAAGGTGTTATTACTTTCCATTACACGTCTTTCATTGCAACAGCAATGCATGTGAATTGTTTTCTTTTTAAGGTTTCGCGGAGCTTCAATTTTGCGACAAAAGCTACATCACGCAAACTGATTACAGGGGCTGTATAAAATATGTTCTGTCCATCTTCTGGAAATCTGTAAGTAACCTGATAAGATAGCTAGGCTTAAAACGTCAAATTAGTGCATGCACATTATTTCAAATTATTTTAAAGAATTACAGCTACAGATATAATGGTATATTTTCGCTGGCAGTGCCCAACAGGACACCGAACTGTAGCTTTCAGGGCCATAGTGCTCGTCGTACATCTCCTTCAGTGTCTAATGAAGATTTTCTAACACAGTTTGACACCCTCAGGTCTTTTTTCTCGGCGCTGGCTGCAGCCATGTCCTAATTGGCAATAACTTACTAAGCACATTAAAGGAGAAGATAATACTCATTCTGTCTTATCTCTCTGTTTCTCCCAGTACCTGCAGCAAGTAATATACTGCCCCTTTCTTAGGACAAGCTTTTTAGAATTTGGCAAAAATAGTGAAATATTGTAATTATAAATTTTGATTTTATTTTTGAGGTGCCACATCAAAAACATTTTCAACATTACAAATAACGAGCAATTACTGTACAGTATTAACGGATATAAAATTGCTTGTCTAGGCTGTTGTAAATTATTATTGGTCAGTGAGGGAGAACTAGTTTGGCTATACACGAACGTATGTCGAAACGTCGCAAGTCTGACTCCACATTTGTTTAGCATGTTCTGGATAAAGTTCACAGCTGCCAAACGCAATCCCTTCACCTCCGCTTGTCAAATAAAAGGAGAAAACCTGCTGTAAGTCATTATGATGGTTAAATATTGGCACAGAGTATCCACTCGATTTTAAATGTTCAGACTCTGCTTGTAATGCTCCTTCTTAACATCACATACTCGTAATCCATGCAACTACTGTATTATTCTTTTCCATGCTTTCCATAAGGTGTCATACTCTAGTCAACCACTTGGTTCTGTATCTAATTTAGTTAACGAAAAGGTTATTCTTAGATGATGATGATGATGATGATGATGATGGATGATGATTGGTTTGTGGGGCGCACAACTGCGCAGTTACCAGCGTCCGTACAAATTCCCAACCTTCTTCTCAGTCCAATATCGCCACTTTCATGAATGATGACGAAATGGTGAGGACAACACAAACACCCAGTCATCTCGAGGAAGGTGAAAATCCCTGACCCCGTCGGGTATGGAACCCGGGACCCCGATGATTATTAGAGTAGATGCACCATATAGCTGCTTATAATAAGTAATCTTTATTTACGATAAACTGTTCGGCTTTATCGCATTTTCAAGTACCTGCGATTACAATTTTGCGGAAACGTATGAATGTCAATGTCATTTATCTTAAAGCGGGTATATTCTACTCACGTCCAGACATTGACAGCCATACCTGTTCTCACCAAAATTGCTATCGCAGGTACTTGAAAATGGCAACAAAGACGAAACAGTCTGTCGTAAATAAAGATTACTTATAATAAGCAGCTATTTGGTGCACCTACTAAAATCATCATGTCGCTACCAGACATATATCATGCTGCTGGCCCTAAAAGAGGAAACAATAATTTAGTCATTGTAAAATTGTGTGTTATACTTAATATAAAACAGTTATACCATTTGCCGGCCGGTTTGGCCGAACGGTTCTAGGCGCTACAGTCTGGAACCGCGCGACCGCTACAGTTGCAGGTTCGAATCCTGCCTCGGGCATTGATGTGTGTGATGTCCTTAGGTTAGTTAGGTTTAAGTAGTTCTAAGTTCTAGGGGACTGATGACCTCAGAAGTTAAGTCCCATAGTGCTCAGAGCCATTTGAACCATTAGTAATACCATTTACGTCTTAAAACAGTCAGTAATTCTTCAATTATAGTTTTTATTTGTAACTATTGCAAAAACGTAGCATACTATAAATTTGTTTCACTCGCGCATCCCGTTTCCGGTCTCCCTTTAGATTTATTGCTGCACAGTTTGAAAGTTTTCTGCTATATACCGCTTCCATAATGCAACATAATACAGGATTATTACAAATGATTGAAGCGATTTCACAGCTCTACAATAACTTTATTATTTGAGATATTTTCACAATGCTTTGCACACACATACAAAAACTCAAAAAGTTTTTTTAGGCATTCACAAATGTTCGATGTGTGCCCCTTTAGTGACTCGGCAGACATCAAGCCGATAATCAAGTTCCTCCCACACTCGGCGCAGCATGTCCCCATCAATGAGTTCGAAAGCACCGTTGATGCGAGCTCGCAGTTCTGGCACGTTTCTTGGTAGAGGAGGTTTAAACACTGAATCTTTCACATAACCCCACAGAAAGAAATCGCATGGGGTTAAGTCGGGAGAGCGTGGAGGCCATGACATGAATTGCTGATCATGATCTCCACCACGACCGATCCATCGGTTTTCCAATCTCCTGTTTAAGAAATGCCGAACATCATGATGGAAGTGCGGTGGAGAACCATCCTGTGGTACGTTTAGCTCCCTGCTTGCTTTATTCATCGACTTCCGCGGGCTACGCGTGAAACTTGCCCGCACGCGTTAAACCGTTTCTTCGTTCACTACAGGCCGACCCGTTGATTAACCGTTACAAAGGCATCCAGAAGCTTTAAACTGCGCATAACATCGCCGAATGGAGTTAGCAGTTGGTGGATCTTTGTTGAACTTCGTCCTGAAGTATCGTTGCACTGTTATGACTGACTGACGTGAGTGCATTTCAAGCACGACATACGCTTTCTCGGCTCCTGTCGCCATTTTGTCTCACTGCGCTCTCGAGACCTCTGGCGGCTGAAACCTGAAGTGTGGTTTCAGCCGAACAAAACTTTTGAGTTTTTCTACGTATCTGTAGTGTGTCGTGACCATATGTCAATGAATGGAGCTACAGTGAATTTATGAAATCGCTTCAATCATTTGTAATAAACCTGTATTTATATCGCAATTTACAGCTACACATCTTTTAACTGTTCGTCTTCAGCATTGCTCACCAGTATCCTATCATCTTTGACGACAGTAGCCAGTCGTTTGATGATGGTTTTATAGGCGGAACCAGTTTACACCAAAAATAAATAATAAATTACTTCAGCATTTAAAGGTAATGAGGAAAGCCGTCGATAAAAACGTTATCATTCGGGTTTACTCTGCAGTCCTGGTAATATGTATCTTTAGTTGACCATTAACGGTCTGTGGATACAAGCTATGACCACAACAGCGGTCTCTGCCTCAATCAGTAACACCAGCTGTTCATTTCGTCCCAAATTTTGAAGGAAAACCTGAAACTGACATGCGTCGCAAAAAGGAATGCCATGGGTAAGTAAAGTTAACGAAGCACGAGACTAGATCGGTAAAGTGCGAAAAACTGATGAGATGCTACTTGAGAAGTTTTGATATGGAACTTGTGACTGATGAAACAGAGCTTTTTATTGCACTGCATTTAGTTGAGAGCGATATAAGAATATTACGAATAACAGCTTAAAAATAGAACTGATGAACGAAAGCAATATTTTTTTAGAAAGATGAAGCGTTATATTGAATGAAAATGTTTTATCAAAATGGCAAAATACATTTTTCGAAAAGATCACTTCGACTCCTGAAGAGTTGTAAAAGAGTTAATAACAGCACTCAGACAATATTACATTCTCTAGTGCAGTGGTTCGCAACCTGGGGGTAGTTACCCTCTGAGGGGTAAAATGAAATTTTCTGGAGGGTAAAAACAAAAGGGTTCAGTTGTGTTCCGGTCACGAAATTAAATTATTTTTAAAAGATTATAACCTTCATCACTTCTCATAAACTGTAGTAACGATCACATAAGTTTCCAATAAATAAATTTGGTTTTCGAATACTGGCATTAACGTTTGACACAGTGTGGTAGGTGTTACAGCCTGTGAAACGAATGAGTCAACATCATCATCTTCACATACTCTACCCATTACATAGATGTTCTGTACTTTGTGCCAGCATTCTATGACAGCCAGATTCAGTCACACACATCGTTTATGGTTAAATATCTCATGGAAATGGTTTCTACGAGTTTTAGGTAGTTCCAGCAATGGATCAGAAATTGTTTCATTATTTACTTCGCAGCAGATAAATGAAGTAATTGGCAGCGCGACACAACAATAACCATGTAATAGCTACTCATTGCCTGGAGCCTACACAATGTTATCAGTATTATTACTAATACTATAATTGGTGGCAGTGGTTAGACACAAAAGGGTTGCCAGTCTCCAGTCTTCCAATTACCACGTTTCAGGTTTAAGTGCTAAAGCAATCAAGTGATTTACAAACAGTAAGTGAAGAGTCCACATTTTAACTTGTTTGATTTTAAATGGGGTTGCAGGGTCCGGATGAAGAAGTAGTCATTAGGGAGAGGAGTGCTGCAGATCAAGCATGTTTTGTAACAATTGTCTACCCTCAATGTAAACCGTTAGCTTTCTTCTTTCAGCAGGTCTTTTGTCATTTTAAAAATAAAAGTGTTCAAAAAAAATTCTTTTTCATTCCACAGTTTACTTAGGCGTTAATGTCGATGATGATGGTTGCAGGGGGGGGGGGGGAGATGGGGGTAACATCTGGTTACATCCAGGGGTAACGGTCTCAGAATGGTTGGGAACCATTTCTCTAGTGTAATTTATGATTTTATTTAGCTTACCATGAAAAATTAACTGTGATAAGTCTATTGACATAGAGGATGGGGAAGTAAAGGGAAAGGTTGGGTGCGAAATTGTGTCGTCCAGCAGCACAGGGCACTGTGGTGATGTGATAAATCTAACTATAAATTATACGGTTTAATTATATTTCGGTTGCGACGTGATATTTATTGAAATTAATACTCGATGTCCTGCGGAATATTCCGTAGTTAATTGAAAATGTCACTCATCCACTGTGTATAACAACCCAAACTGTAAAAGGATATTCAAGAATGCAGAGAACGCACTGTAAGCAGATAATGTGTGGCTATCAGTTGCCCCGATGAAAATTCAAAGGTAGAATTAATTACTACAGCTAGACAATAACAAGCCTGTAACTCAGCTCTGACATTGTTTACCAATATATAACCGTGGCAGTGGCAGCGCTAAGAACATTTTTTCTTTCCTCTGCTTTAATAAACTGAAAATTAACAACCATTTGTTCTCCGACGCGGTCAGAAGCTGCCAAAGTAATGACTAAATGCAAAGTAGGGGTTGAAATCTTCACAAAACCACGACTCCCTTCAGAGCGATGTGTGCAGGCTGAATGCAAAAATTTACAACAGAAAATTAGTAGAAAATAGGCATGTTTGAGTGTTTAACGAGCTCCGAGTGAAACGAAATTCACCTAACCAAATACATACAGGTGTGGCAAGGCCAATGCTTACACTTCATTATGACCAACCGCTTTCTACAGTATAAGTGTAGAGGCAAAACTGACGTTTTCATACTATCAAGTAACAGAAATGAAGTGAGATTCAAAGCCTGCAATGGCGATTTTGAACACTAGTGTCAAACCGCCGTATCACAATTTCCAGTCATTTATAGTAACCGTAGATCACAAGGATGGAGGTACACTGTTGTAAGCAGTTTTGGGAGACAGAAGTACAGATTAATTCGAGTGAAAACAATTCCGATAAATGTGTAGATGTAAACACTCGTTGACGTTGACACGTGTAGTTGCCACCCCAAAATGGCAGGGAACCTCCACCTTGCTGCTCTCGCTGGACAGTGTGTCTAAGGCGTTCAACCTGACAGGGTTGCCTCCAAACATGTCTCCGACGATTGTCTGGTTGAAGGCATATGCGACACTCATCGGTGAAGAGAACGTGATGCCAATCCTGAGCGATCCATTCGGCATGTTGTTGGGCCCATCTGTACCACTCTGCATGGTGTCGTGGTTGCAAAGATGGACCTGGCCATGGACGTTAGGAGTGAAGTTGCGCGTCATGCAACCTATTGCGCACAGTTTGAGTCGTAGTACGACGTCCTGTGGTTGCACGAAAAGCATTATTCAACATGGTGGCGTTGCCGTCAGAGTTCCTCCGAGCCATGATCCGTAGGTACGGTTATCCACTGCAGTAGTACCCGTTCGCCGGCCTGAGCGAGGCATGTCATCAACAGTTTCTGTCTCTCTGTATCTCCTCCGTGTCAGAACAACATCGCTTTGGTTCACTCAGAGACGCCTGGACACTTCACTTGTTGAGGGCCCTTCCTGGCACACCGTAACAATGCGGACGCGATCGACTCGCGGTATTGACCGTCTAGGCATGGTTGAACTACAGACAACACGAGCCGTGTACCTCCTTCCTGGTGGAATGACTGGAACTGATAGGCTGTCGGACCCCGTCCGTCTAATAGGCGTTGCTCATGCATGGTTGTTTACATCTTTGGACGGGTTTAGTAACATCTCTGAACAGTCAAAGGGACTGTGTCTGTGATACAATATGTACAGTCAACGTCTATCTTCCGGAATTCTGGGAACCGGGGTGATACGAAACTTTTTTTGATGTGTGTAGTTGAATGAGGCTGGGCTACTTCCAGGTGCATGGACTGTCGCACGTATCACCCCAATCCCGAAACCTGATAACGGCCTTAAACTACCGACTAACTTCCGTCCTATCAGCCTACTTGCCACCTTACCGAAGTTGCTGGAACGGCTCATTTTGCGCCTCATGAGACCATTTATCAACGAGCAGGGCATCATTAAGCCACATCAATTTTCTTTGCAGCCTTGTCTTTCAGCTGAACTAATTACACAGCTACCATATTTTGAGATACAGAGAAAGGTTATGGCCGTGTGTGCGCTGATAAGCTCTTGATCAATCTGCAAGATCTGCAAAGCTTGCCTGACTATTGTCTACGTATAATTGGCAGTTTTCTCCAACACTAGCAGATAATGGTTCTACAGGAAAGTCTCCCACAGGGATAGGTCTTGTCCACAACTCTTTTTCACCGTTGACCGGTAGCCGGCGGACATTCATCCGTCTCAACGCCGACAAAACTAAGGCTGTCCTCTTCACTCGCAAACGCCCCAACTTTCAGGACGGGCTTACTCTTCAACATCAGGAACTTGGACAGATGAACCAAGTAAAATGCTTAGGGGTAACCCTGGATAACGAACTCCTTTTCAAACGTCATATACACAAGAGGATTCAACTATTACACCTCGTACACCAATTATAGCCATTGTTGAGTAGTGGCCAGATGAATGTTCCAAAGAAGCTTTGGGTGTATAAAGCGACAGTTTTACCTGCACTTCCTTATGGCTGCTTCACATTAGGAGCTATCAGCACGTCCAATCTTCAGCCGCTACAAGTCGTTGAAATCTGATGCCTCCGCTTCATCTTAGGAGCTCCAAGATGAGCCCAATTTGCCTACCTTCACGCCGAACTGAACAACCTACGCATCCCTGATCACATCACATCTGCAACGCAGAAACTCCACCACAGGATTGATGAACTCACTCACTACCCACAACAATGGCACCGAGTGCGAGTCCCTCGTGCAATCATCAACGCCCCCTATAACTGGATCCAACTAAAACGAGCACCTTTAGTAGTGTCATGGACTACGAGCCCTGCCGCCTGCTTACGTCTGACTGCAGCTTGAATAAATCCCTATACCCAGGCATCCCAGAGGTCGGATGTGTCACATCACAGTTCGGAATACCACTGTAAAGTGACTGTATCTTCGGAAACCTTACATTTGATTAATTGCTGAGTAATTAAAACTATGGTGTAGCTAAAGAGACCTGCCCTGAATTCAACCTTATTTTATGTAGAAGTAAGCAAAGCAACTGTAAGAAAATTAAATTATTTAGAGGAATAGTGTACCCATTGGCACAACATATGAAGAGAGGTGGTGCAGTCGGCGGAAAGTGAAAGACGCGACGCCTAAATGATAAATTCGCAAGGCGGGTGAGGCCTCAGGCAACGGCGGTAGGTCAGAAGGTGACAAAGGTGAGCGACGAAAACAGCCTGAGGCTCAGGAATTTAAGTGATCAGAATTAAAAGTTTGCATGCAGCAGATTCTTTCAATTAACATTTTTCTGGCAGTCAGTGCATAAACAGTTTTATCCTATTATTAAGTAAAATGACGTGGCATGTGGCTTCACAGGCCAGGATTGTAACGGACAAAAACTATAAAGGTTGTTGTATTAACAAACGTCCACCAATGAAGAAACGGAGTCTATGGCATCATGGTATATTCATTACATGCGTGTTAAGTATTCCAGTGCACTGCCCAATCTTCGCTGGTATCGTTTCATCTCATTGGAACATTAATTTCATCCCACCTATCGGTTCCTTTAATTTAATTAACACACATTGTGTAACAAAATGAGACAAAAAACTTCGAAAAGCGTCGTGAGGACAATGTGAGGATATCACCGAACATCCATGTTGTGGTGTATGTTCGGACAACTTCTGTTATTGTATCTTATGTATAGTAAGATGACATCATAAGCGGTTTTTTCTGATTTTAATCATATGAAGCCGGTTTCGGCATTGAAACATACTACGGGCGATAATAAGTTTAGTGGACACCGATATTTGTGGACCTTCTGCAGAGGGTGTAAGGGTGATTTCCGATATCAGCGTGGTCATTCAATCATAGAGATGCCTGAAGATTGTGTATTGTAACACCGAAAGAAATTGCACGTGAACAAAACCAGTACATAGAGCTGATGGTGTTATCTGAACTACATATAAGAAATTGAGAATAGGGATCCATGTCCAGAAACGTGATTCAGCCATGTTGTAGTCGCCATCGCTTTGTTAGCGGAATGCTATCATGCCCATTGCGAGGACTCCAGCTTGTGGTCCTTTAGTATGACCTAGCGACAGATGTTTTCCCCTTTGCGTCGGCGATCTGTGGCGTGGGCGAATAACGTATCCTCAGTTTATATCTCATGACACGCTCGAAATTTGCACCTGTTGTTTTGCTACCCTCTCTATACCGCTTTTTTGCATGTCCATAAGTTGCTTTCACAACCTCTGCAGGTGATGACGTTCCGGTTTTCATTGCAGTAAATTGATAACAATGTAGCAGTTTGCACAACTTGGAAGACAACGGACCACAAGTTATGGATGCATTTTTTCTGTTGCGAGGTATATACTTGCGTTATTTCGCTCAGCATGTTGATACTCGGGTAATATTTTAGTCGATGTAGTCGGACATGTTGATCTGCAGTGTGAATAGATACCAATCTGTCATAGTGCCACTCTTTCTTCGTCAGATCAGGGCAGTAGTGACAACTTCTATTAGGCAGTTGAAGAACTTATTTCCCGAACTGCCACAGAACACTGCCTTGGATGAGGATTTTAAGCTTTTTAACCATAGAAGACATGCGTCTCCGAGGGTACTGACTGTGCACAACGCGCAGCTGTATAGTATGCTGTGATCATGAGGGACGTTTTTTTTTGAGTGCGTGCTTAATAAAAAATAAACACATACGTGACTCAACCTACTCCTATATGTACATCATACTCCACAAGACATCCAACGGTGTGGCAGAGAGTACATCTGGTACCAACAACTGATCTCCCCTTCACTTCTCTACTCACGAATGATGCGTGGAAAGAATGAGTGTCTATAAACCTCCTTATTAGCTCTAATTTCTCGAATTTTCTCATCATGGTCATTTCGAGAAATGTACACTACAGTCCATTAAAATTGCTACATCAAGAAGAAATGCAAATGATAAACGGGTATTCATTGGAGAAATATATTATACTAGAACTGACATGTAATTTCACTTTCACGCAATTTGGGTGCATAGATCCTGAGAAATCAGTACCCAGGACAACCACCTGTGGCAGTAATAACGGCCTTGATACGCCTGGGCATTGAGTCAAACAGAGCTTGGATGGCGTGTACAGGTACAGCTCTCCATGCAGCTTCAACACGATATCACAGTTCATCAAGAGTAGTGACTGGCGTATTGTGACGAGCCAGTTGCTCGGCCACCATTGACCAGACGTTTTCAATTAGTGAGAATGTGCTGGCCAGGGCAGCAGTCGAACATTTTCTGTATCCAGAAAGGCCTGTGCAGGACCTGCAACATGCGGTCGTGCATTATCCTGCTGAAATGTAGGGTTTCGCAGGGATCGAATGAAGGGTAGAACCACGGGTCGTAACACAGCTGAAATGTAACGTCCACTGTTCAAAGTGCCGTCAGTGCGAACAAGAGGTCCCCGAGACGTGTAACCAATGGCACCCCATACCATCACGCCGAGAGATACGTCAGTATAGCGATGACGAATGCACGCTTCCAATGTGCGTTCACCGCGATGTCGCCAAACACGGATGCGACCATCATGATGCTGTAAACAGAACCTGGATTCATCCGAAAAAATGACGTTTTGCCATTCGTGCACCCAGGTTCGTCGTTGAGTACACCATCACAGGCGCTCCTGTCTGTGATGCAGAGTCAAGGGTAACCGCAGCCATGGTTCAAATGGCTCTGAGCACTATGGGACTTAACATCTGTGGTCATCAGTCCCCTAGAACTTAGAACTACTTAAACCTAACTAACCTAAGGACATCACAAACTTCCATGCCCCAAGCGGGATTCGAACCTGCGACCGTAGCAGTCGCGCGGTTCCGGACTGAGCACGCAGCCATGGTCTCCGAGCTGATAGTCAATGCTGCTGCAAACGTCGTCGAACTGTTCGTGCAGATGGTTTTTGTCTTGCAAACGTGCCCATCTTTTGACTCAGGGATCGAGACGTGGCTGCACGATCCGTTACATGGTTAGCACACTGGACTCGCATTCGGGAGGACGACGGTTCAATCCCGTCTCCGGCCATCCTGATTTAGGTTTTCCGTGATTTCCCTAAATCGTTTCAGGCAAATGCCGGGATGGTTCCTTTGAAAGGGCACGGCAGATTTCATTCCCAATCCTTCCCTAACGCGAGCTTGCGCTCCGTCTCTAATGACCTCGTTGTCGACGGGACGTTAAACACTAACCACCACCACCACCACGATCCGTTACAGCCATGCGGATAAGATGCCTGTCATCTCGAGTGCTAGTGATACGAGGCCGTTTGGATCGAGCACGGCGTTCCGTATTAGCATGGCGTTCCGTATTTGCACGGCGTTCCGTATTACCCTCCTGAACCCACAGATTCCATATTCTGCTAACAGTTATTGGATCTCGACCAACGCGAGCAGCAATGTCGCGATACGATAAACCGCAATCGCGATAGTCTACAATCCGACCTTTATCAAAGTCGGAAACGTGATGGTACGCATTTCTCCTTCTTACTCGAGGCATCACAACGACGTTTCACCAGGCAACGCCGGTCAGCTGCTGTTTGTGTATGAGAAGTCGGTTGGAAACCTTTCGTATGTCAGCACGTTGTAGGTGTCGCCACCAGCGCCAAACTTGTATGAAAGCTCTGAAGAGCTAATCATTTGCATATCACAGCATCTTCTTCCTGCAGGTTTAATTTGGCGTCTGTAGCACGTCATCTTCGTGGTGTAGCAATTTTAATGGCCAGTAGTGTACGTGAGAGGAGGTAATATGTTTCCCGACTCTTCCCGGAAAGTGCTCTCTCTAAATTTCAAAAGTAAACATCTTCGCGATGCACAACGCCTCTCTTGTAGCAACTGCCACTGGGCATCTCACTAACGCTCTCGCGCCGACCACACGATTCCGTGATGAAACGCGCCGCTCTTCGTTGACTCTTCTTTATCCTACCTCGTAAGGATGACAGATTGATGAACAATACTCAAGAATCGATCGGACAAGCGCCTTTAAGCCACTTTCTTCGTGGATGAGTTACATTTCGTTAAAATTCTTCCTATGAATCTCACTCTGGCATCTGATTCTCCTAGTATTTGATTTATGCGTTCATTCCTTCATGGTCGCTCTGGATAGTTACTCCTAGTGTTTTACGGTAGATACTGTTTCCAGCAGTGTTTCATCGTTAGTGTAGTTGCACCGTAGTGGACTTCTTTGCCTATGTATGCGCAGTATGTTATACACTCCTGGAAATGGAAAAAACAACACATTGACACCGGTGTATCAGACCCACCATACTTGCTCCGGACACTGCGAGAGGGCTGTACAAGCAATGATCACACGCACGGCACAGCGAACACACCAGGAACCGCGGTGTTGGCCGTCGAATGGCGCTAGCTGCGCAGCATTTGTGCACCGCCGCCGTCAGTGTCAGCCAGTTTGCCGTGGCATACGGAGCTCCATCGCAGTCTTTAACACTGGTAGCATGCCGCGACAGCGTGGACGTGAACCTTATGTGGAGTTGACAGACTTTGAGCGAGGGCGTATAGTGGGCATGCGGGAGGCCGGGTGGACGTACCGCCGAATTGCTCAACACGTGGGGCGTGAGGTCTCCACAGTACATCGATGTTGTCGCCAGTGGTCGGCGGAAGGTGCACGTGCCCGTCGACCTGGGACCGGACCGCAGCGACGCACGGATGCACGCCAAGACCGTAGGATCTTCCGCTCACGCCCCAACATCGTGCAGCCCGCCTCCAGTGGTGTTGCGACAGGCGTGACTGGAGGGACGAATGGAGACGTGTGGTCTTCAGCGATGAGAGTCGCTTCTGCCTTGGTGTCAATGATGGTCGTATGCGTGTTTGGCGCCGTGCAGGTGAGCGCCAAAATCAGGACTGCATACGACCGAGGCACACAGGGCCAACACCCGGCATCATGGTGTGGGGAGCGATCTCCTACACTGGCCGTACACCACTGGTGATCGTCGAGGGGACACTGAATAGTGCACGGTACATCCAAACCGTCATCGAACCCATCGTTCTACCATTCCTAGACCGGCAAGGGAACTTGCTGTTCCAACAGGACAATGCACGTCCGCATGTATCCCGTGCCACCCAACGTGCTCTAGAAGGTGTAAGTCAACTACCCTGGCCAGCAAGATCTCCGGATCTGTCCCCCATTGAGCATGTTTGGGACTGGATGAAGCGTCGTCTCACGCGGTCTGCACGTCCAGCACGAACGCTGGTCCAACTGAGGCGCCAGGTGGAAATGACATGGCAAGCCGTTCCACAGGACTACATCCAGCATCTCTACGATCGTCTCCATGGGAGAATAGCAGCCTGCATTGCTGCGAAAGGTGGATATACACTGTACTAGTGCCGACATTGTGCATGCTCTGTTGCCTGTGTCTATGTGCGTGTGGTTCTGTCAGTGTGATCATGTGATGTATCTGACCCCAGGAATGTGTCAATAAAGTTTCCCCTTCCTGGGACAATGAATTCACGGTGTTCTTATTTCAATTTCCAGGAGTGTATTTATTGACGTTCAGGATCAACTGCTAGAGCCTGAATAATTCATCAGTCCTGTATAGGTCGCCCTGTCTTCTGGCGTTGCTACTTTCTTTTAGACAACCGTATCATCTGCGAGCGGTCTTAAAGAGCTTCTGACATTTTCTACTACATCATTGCTATTCATTGTAAGTAGTTACGTTCCTGCACACTTGCCTGGGGCAATGCCGAAATTACCTTTACACATGTCGATTTTGTTCCATTAAGAGCCATTTGTTGAGTTCTATCTGCAAGGAAGTCTTGAATCCAGCCGCAATTCTGGTCCGATACTAGGTAAGCTCGTATTTTTTCCACTGAATGGCAATCCGGGACAATGTCAAATGCCTTCCTGGAGTCTAGTATCATAGCATCAACATGAGCGCCGTCGGCTACAGTGCTAAGAATCTCATGGAGGAACAGAGCGAGCCGAGTTTCACATAGAAGCCATGTTGATTTTTATAAAGGAAATTTTCGTTCTCCAAAAACGCCATAATACACGAACATGACAGATGTTCCATAATAGTGCAACAGAGTGACGTCAGCTATATAGCCCCAACACTGTGTGTCTGTCCTACGACCCTTCTTGAGAAAGGTAATGACCTGCTCTTTTTTCCAGTCGATAGGTACCCTTCACTGCTCTAGCGATAGACGATAAACTGCTGCTAGAAGCGGAGCAAGTTCTTTCACATAAATCTCACAGGCATCTTATCTGGTCCTGATGCCTTTCCACTACTAAGCGATTGTAGTTGCTTTCCTGTTCCGCGATAGGTTGTCTCAATATCTCTTATTCTGTCATTCATACGATGCTTGAAAGGAGTGAACATACTACGATCTTCCGTTGCGAAACTATTTCGGAAGACCGAACTAAATATTTCGGCCCTCCGTATGTTATCTTCCGTTTCGGTATCGGTATGATCATTGAGTGACTGAATACAGGATTGCGAACCGCTTACTGACTTCATGTAAGACCAAAACACACAAAAATTTTTAGTCAAATCAGTTAACAAAATTTTACTTGTCTCATTGATATCCTTACGCTCATTTTCATTTCGTTGAGCTTTGTTTCTCAGCTAGGTTTTCACTTTAAACGATGGCCTGTTACTTCCACCACACAGATCGAACTAATGTGGCACAGCTGTGTAATGAACCCACCGTGGGAGGAATGTCATCAAACCTTTATCCTATGGGAAAAAAGTGATACAAATTTTCACTTTGGCGTTAATAAATGGCTGCTTAAAATTTTCTGTCCGAATAATATTTTCTCCTTTTCGACATTTGATTTACAAGCATTTGTCGTTTTTAGTTTGAGTGTCATACTTGGCATGTTGACTCGATATGTCTCAGTTTATTGTGAGCTCTCGTGGTCGTGCTGTAGCGTTCTCGCTTCCCACGCCCGGGTTCCCGGGTTCGATTCCCGGCGGGGTCAGGGATTTTCTCTGCCTCGTGATGGCTGGGTGTTGTGTGCTGTCCTTAGGTTAGTTAGGTTTAAGTAGTTCTAAGTTCTAGGGGACTGATGACCATAGATGTTAAGTCCCATAGTGCTCAGAGCCATTTGAACCATTTTTTATTGTGAGCTTTCAAGCCTTATCAAAAGACATTTACTTTTGCGGCAAAAAACGAATGTGGGCTACTTTAACTCATGGAGAAGTAAAGATAACCTCTGTTGCTTGTTAGTGTACTTTGCTTGTTTTAAATGCTCTAGTAACGTATATTTGAAATGTGAACGTACGACCATAAAAAAGTCCGTCCAAATAGTTCTGAGATGTAGCAGTTCTCAGAGAAGGGTGAGTGATGCACCTAGAAGACGTGTACAGCATAAACTCCGTAGCGCATGTGAAATGAGAAACACAGTACATTTAAATTTATAAAAACTTCAGACAGTGGCCCTAAGAAAATCGAGGTGCTCGCGAATTCATATTAGTTGTCATTTTTGTCAAACCACCACCTTTGTGGTAGTGTTGAGACTTCAGCCTTATATAAAGCTGTATTATTAAGAAAAGAATGACCGTACAAATTCTCACAGAATTCTGAAGTTCTCATTAATATGTTGATTTGGTTAAGGACTGACCTTCGGTAGTGGCCGTAGATCTACTGTCTAAAACCGCGCCAGCACCACAGGAAAATCGAGCGCGTTCCCTCACATCTAACAAGATTCCATGACTCAATTTGCTTTGGCCCCAGGGTAGCAGCTTAGCAGCTTCCCGGAATTAACCTGAGTTGATTAAAGAGCTGCGGTGAGTACCGAATATAGCACTACTCCTCTTGGTTAAGAACTTCATGTCTTATTAGCACGACACTTCATGTAACATCAGGTAACGTCTACGGCTCTGTTCTTGAATCCATTGGAAAGCTTCATGTCGATACAAACACAAAATATGAGCAGTTAGCCCACAGAGTGGATATTATACAGGAGAAACGTTAATCGTTGAAGCCTGTCATGAATAAAAACGTTGCTGTAGGGCGGTGTAAGTGTTTCAGCCTACTGTAATAGAAATGATGGGATGAGTCAGCAGAAGTGTGCAGTATATACGATTGTCTGAATATATCGGGGGCATTATTTTGAGATTAAAAGAATCTGGGAACTGAAAGATTCTCTAGAAAGGCCGAGCTACTGCAGTGGTGCTAACTATCGGAAAGATCCGATCTGAGGCGAGGTAAATCTGACCACAAAAACTACGTATTTGAGACTCGGTGAACATAGAATGCCTTTCCATCACCGGACTAAACAAAGATTAAATCATCAATCAGCGAAAGTATTGGTATCCTCTTATAATACACGATTCTCAAACTTACTGGAAGGTTCTTCTACAACTGACAGGAATTTCACTGAACGATGATGAACTATTATAAGCAGTCGCTTACAACACCTACCCACGCCACTGACACCATGAATCATTTCGCTAGTTAGTGAAACCAAAAGAATTTATCAGTGTCTGACAACAGAAAGATCGTAATCAGTCTGTGGGGTGGTACTTTAACGCCTTCAGAAAGTTTCAGAGCTTTAGTAAATAATACGAACCGAGTTCCTCGACAATATGAGGAAAATTCAAACTGTCAGCGCACCTCAAGAGGACAAGCCAAAATAGTCGATGGTATCAGAATTAAAAACAGTCTTGGTTGCAGTTTGTTCTTTTATTAACAACATGCTTCACCTTCGTGGTTTTCTCTGCCTCGTGATGACTGGGTGTTGTGTGATGTCCTTAGGTTAGTTAGGTTTAAGTAGTTCTAAGTTCTAGGGGACTGATGACCTCAGATGTTGAGTCCCATAGTGCTCAGAGCCATTTGAACCATCACCTTCGTGGGAAATCTTCAGATTATTTGTGAGGATAACAAAATAAGCAAAAATTAGGGTATGTTCCAAGTTAATTCACTAAAAGTCAATAAGTTATTGTTACTCACCTTAAAACTTTCTTTCAACAACATATTAAAAACAATAGAACGGCACTGTGTTAGATTGAAGCACACGCGTCGAATCAGATGAACCCACAGGGACCTAGTCAAAAACAACTAATGTAATGCCGCGTAACCGCTTGATAGAATGCTAAATAAATAATCAAAATGAACGAGATACACCTCAATAAAGTCGTACCAGCAGGCCAGGATGGTGCAGTGATAGGACCACCCATTTAAAAATAATGTACAGGGTGGTAGCCAATCAAGCAGTAATTAAAGATTTGGTTTTATAAAAATAATTTTAAAGCCCCAGTCAAATCTTTACAAATTTTCTCCCAGACCACGTTCCGCTGTACGTACGTGACACAAGTTGCCTGCCTTTCAGAACAGATGCACTTCTGCCCATTTAAAGTTGCTGACAAAAGACACCTTGAACCCTCTGCTGAAATCGCTAGCGAATTCACGTCATCGGTTTTGGCCAATAGCTTGCGTGGGATACAGGTCACGTATTTGGACGCTGTATGATTCTGCAGAGCAGAACGCAGTTGCTTCTCTCTCTTGTGATCTAGATCTCGAGCAGAACAGACGTCCTTCTTGGGAGGCAGGGCCTCAGTGACCGGTCACCAACATAACATGAACCGCCTCTCCATCCGTTACCCACTTACTTAGTTGTTCGTCCTCCTAGACTGGCCTAAACCTGGTAACTTCCTCCCTAGGAGCGCCCGTTGTATACCATACAATAAAATATATTCTCTTTATTTTACCTAATTTTCTGTTCTATCATTTAACGGCAGCCCTGAATGCGCACTCACAAGCCCTGACCGCTGGACCTTCTGCACATTGTCGTCATTAGCCGGATGTAACAACTTCTTCCATCTCCTTGCCCTCATACAATAATACACAGACTACGGCCTTAACTTCACAGCAATAACGTCAGACAGACACACAGGCGAGCAATGGAATGAGGCTTGGATACGGTATCTGCAAAGGATGTATATAAGTGGCCCTCTAAGCAGTTATATGACCGTCGACATATTTAATGCTTACAAAAAAGATCTAAATGTACCGACGGTTACATAACTGCTTCGAGCGCCACCTCTGTACGTCCTCTGCAAACATTGTATGAAAGCCTCATTCCATTGCTCGACTGTGTGCCCGCTTGTCATCCCCGCCGTGACGTTACGACGGCAGCACTGTGTATTATGTTTGAGCCCGCTGCTACACTTTTATTAAGAACTGTCTCGTTCATTTTGATTATTTATTTAGCATTCTAACTCGCAGTTACACATTACATTAGTTGTCTCGACTAGGTCTCTGCGGGTTCATCTGATTCGATGCGTGGTTCACTCTAGCACGTAGCTGTTTCAGGTTTTTTAAAATGTCGGACAAAAGAAAGATCTCGGCGGGTCCATCTGATTCGACAACAGCTTCAGTCTAGCACAGAGCCATTTATTGCTTTTTAATACGTTGTTAAAGGGAAGTTTTGAAGTAAGTAATAATAACTTATTCACATTTAGAATCGTGCAAGCTTGGACCATACCCAATTTTTTCCTTATTTTGTTATTCTTATACTGGGTGATTATAACTAAACTTTCCCTATTTAACAAGTTATGGCACGGAAACTAATTACCGTACGAGGACTAAATTTGGTAGCATTAATATCAAGGACATGGGGAAGAGGAACAATGCAGAATCAATTCAACTGAAACATTTTTAATTTGCAGCTATGGTACAGCATGCCATTACGCACTGGTACCATTACTGCTGCAAAAGGGGCTCAATTGGGCACCCATCAGTGTCCAGAAAAGTCTGAAAACGCAGGATTGCATTCTGCACAGCAAAACGAAACATGTCCGTAGGTATGCTGCTTGTCTCTCTTGATATGGTACGTTTGAGATCAGCACATGTGTGAAAGTTCCCCTAGTAAACCCTGTCCTTCAGATAGACCCACAACCAGAAATCACAGGGATTGAGATCGCCGGCCTGGGTGGCCGAGCGCTTCTAGGCGCTACAGTATGGAACCGTGCGACCGCTACGGTCGCAGGTTCGAATCCTGCCTCGGGCATGGATGTGTGTGATGTCCTTAGGTTAGTTAGGTTTAAGTAGTTCTATGTTCTAGGGGACTGATGACCTCAGAAGTTATAGTGCTCAGAGCCATTTGAACCAGCTGGAGTAAGATCAGGTGATCGTGCCGGCCAAGCACTTGGAAACGATCTGCTGATAATTCGGTCGTTTCCAAATGTGTTTCGGAGAAGCAGGGGAACTTCACGAGCTATGTGCGGTGGGGCCCCATCTTGCTTGAAAACTGTTGAGTTCAATGGGTCTCTTTCGTGTAAGGCGGGTTTGACATGCTGACGAAGCATATCACAGTAACGCTGGCCAGCCACACTGAACGTCTTTAGTCCTTGAACGCCAACGTGTTCAAAAAAGAATGGGCCAATGTTGGACGTAGCTGTGAACCCACACCATACGGTGACACGTTCACCATACAGAGGAACTTCATGCACAGTGACTAGAGGTGAAGATCCCCAGCTCGACAGTTCTGTGTGTTCACCTCACCCGTCAGAGAAACACTAGCTTCGTCTGTTCATAGGATGGTCCAGGGCCAGCCCTCGTCAATTCCAATTCTTGCGAGGAAGTGGAGAGCGAAGTCTACACGTCATTGTTCGTCCTGTGATGCAAGCTACTGTATGATGTGGATCTTGTGCGGATACCGTTTGAGAATGGTTCGAAGCATATTCCGTTGAGTGAACCACGAGTTGTTCAAGTGTCGTGACACACCCCGTGCACTGCCTGACGACCGAGAATTGCGCCCAACGTTGTCTGCCGTAGCAACAGCGATGTCATCAACCACCTGTCATGCAACCGATCGTCAGCCTCTTCCCGGAGCAACGCTCGATTCTCCAGTTGATTCGAACTTCATAATGTTCTACACAACAGGTGGAGAAAGAGGACCCTTCAGTAATCCTTTCAGACGGCGATATTCTTCAAGTGCAGCTGCAGCATTACTGTTGTTTTGATAATAGAGCTTCGCCAATAAGGTCCTGCTCCTTTTGTTCAAGCTCGTGTTGACATGTCAATAAGTGCACTGTGACTGGTCAGGTGTGCGAAACTATGAATCACGATGACTGATCACGGCAGTTGGTGACTATAGTTGGAACTGGACGGGGGCTCTGTGACTCATGGAAATCATGCAGCCCATGCTCTGGACATTAATGCTACCGAGTTTGGTACTCGTACGATACTTTATTACGTGTTAAATAGGGAAAATTTAATTATAACCAACCGATAGATAATCTGAAGATGTTCCACGAAGGTGAAACGTGTTGTTAATAAAAGAAAAAGTTTTAACCAAGACTGTTTTTAATTCAATTATTCTGCACACAGTAAGTGTTCCAGACAGCCAAATGAAAAGGAAGAAATGTTGGTAGTTGACAGTAGTTAAGATACTGCTTTTAGGCAACATACGCAGCGTTGTGGAGCAGCCGACAACCAAGTTCGACAGTGAGAAAATCTACGTCATATGCCCGATGGGAATGCACCATTTACTTGCACGTATGGACTACATAAGCAGATACTGCTGTGCCAACATTGCATCAGACTGGTTTCTCCGCAAAATTGATCTCATTTATTCAATTAATATGGCAGCTGGGCGATTAACAAGAAAAGAGTTCAACTGGAGCAACGAGTTACAACAGTTTTTCTCCGCGCTATTGGTTGCCAAGTGTATTTTTCCCGTCGAGTACCTGAGGCGATGGATCTGCCGTGGATGTTGACCACAGTGCAGTGCGGCAGCGGCTGAGTTTTTAGATCCGTTTGTGGCAAAGCCAAAAGAAATATTCTGAGTCCAAACATAATCACCTTGCTGAAACGGAACGTACTCTCCCCGGAATTCAGCGCGGACCCTGAAAGCACCGATCATGCGCATCTCACCTCGAGCTCTTGCTCAACTTATGACGTCCTCAGTGACTTGAATCGAGGTTGCCACGTTGATTCACTCTCAGTACCACATAGAAATCTTACAAATAAAATAATTTCGTATGGGATAGAAGGATCATAAACTTCATGAGAGGTTGTCTTGGATGAAGAGTCATACCCAAAAACTGAAGTCATATCACATGTTTCGCAGGACGATAACTGCTCATATTAAGCTCTAGTCATTTCTTGTATCGCTGTGTTCTTCAGTCAAAAGTGTGGTGTAATGCTTCTGTCCACGGTCGTCTATCCTGTGCAAGCCTGTTCGTCTCTGTATAACTACTGCAACCTACTTCCATTTGAACTTGCTAACTTTAGTCAGTCTTTGGTCTCCCTCTACAAGTTTTACCCAGTAATCTTCCATCGATTTGCAAATTGACGATTCATTAATACCTCAGAGTATGTCCTACTGTGAACAGGAGACCTCTATAGTGTCCAGACCTTACAAAGAAAGAGTTAAGAAATATTTAATTAATGTAAGATCGACGGCCAGATTAGAACTGTAGAGGAGATTACAAGCCAAACGTCTGCTACAATGGTTTCTTTGTGTATATAATTAATGAGCTGTAAATTTAATAGGCAAACATCCCCCCAAAAAGTAATTTTTCCTGCGATTGTGAACCGACCAGCGTGTTGCCAAGGAAAAGGACCGCAGTAGAGGAGGGTGTCACAATTTTTAGATTCCTGGAAATCAGTTTACGAAAGTAGCCCCAAGATGTGGTATTCGTTGAAAAGTAAGTCAGTGTCCATTGTATTCAAGCTTGCAACCTGAAATGCTGCAGGAAGGTAAATGTTGTCTCCTTGGTCAAATTGTCTGCAAGGAACTACTTTTTCTCGGCGTAGTAACTTCGCAGTGTTCCTACCGAGCACATAAAGCCGGGGGACACATGCTTCAAAGCTTACACTAAAGCGGTATCTAGTTGCGGTCAGTTGATTTTGGTACATCATGAAGACACGTGCAAGTCTGTGGCGATCTTAGTTGCAACATACGCTGAACTTCATTCCTTTGAAGTTAGACGTGTGCGGGAAACTTACGATAGAAATTCTGTCGCATTTATAGAAGATTCGCGCTATTTCAGCGATTGCTACGAGTAACAACACGCGCTTACTTCCCGCTGTGCAATCAGCCGACCTCCAGGTCATCGATGCTTTTGTGGTAGGCAACGCGTTCATATGCATGCGCCCTCGTTCTCGTTTCTACCACTCTCGCGGCTCAGTGACTGCTTTTTTATTTCCTTCCGATTAGTTCACTCACTCGGTACATCCAATAAATTTCCCGAAAGGCTGGATGACCTCCCGTTCTTATTTTCTTGTGTGTTTTATGTATTCTTTTCCCGGTGGATAGCTTGTTGGTGCCAACAGCATTCCAGAATTGTGAATTATGGCCCGTTCCTGTATTGTGAAGGCTGCCTCACCGTTTCCCATGTGTCTGAGGTCAATACACGGGTTCTGAATTCAACTGCACCATGTCTGTTACGCTTATGTAATCCTTTCACCTGCCCCCTAAGAAACCCAAACAAGCCACTTTTGAAACACCTACTGTACGTCTCGAGCTCCGATACTGAACAGTCGCGGAGACAGGCAGTTTTTGCAGGAAAGCTATAATTTATCTCTAAGAAGGAATTACAGAGTTGCAGGCAGAGTTTTAATCATCGATAAGAAACAATCATATACTTCCACTGTAATTGAAGCAGTCCTACCTAACAATCTTTCTCCGTCTTTTCCTTTGTTAATCTCGCCACGAGGGGTGACGAAACTGCGCAGTAATTTTTTCCAGGGCTTTACAGTCCTGGAAAATATACCATCCAATAAGTTTATACAACAACAGCTACACTATCAGCCGACCTCATCTATTAAACCAGTTGTGTTATAAATTTACTTTCTCTCCAGTCAGTTTCAATAGCTCCCCATTAGGAATCGGGACTACACGTCTAACATTCAGCATTCTTCTCTAGCACCACATTTCAGAAGCTTCTACTCTCTTCTGTCTGAACTACAGTATCGCCTACGTTTCACTTCTGTAGAGTGCAGCACTCCAGACAAATAACACTAAGACTGACATTTGATGTTAACAGATTCACTCTTTCTTGCTATTATCAGTCAGCATTAACATCCTCCGTACTTCGACCATCATCAATAGTTATTTTTCTCCCTAAGTACGCTGATTGACAAAAAAAGTGAAGCACACAGAAAGGAAGGAGGAAACGAAATGAGACTTCACGAGTTGAGAGTTCATGTGATATTATTTCAGTGATTACAAAATCGGGTCAGATTTCTAGAGAACAGGCGCTATGAGGCCATTTTTTACTATGATGATGCACCCCCTGTGAACTGGATGCATGCACTGTTTCGGATGATAAGGAGGCCACGAAGCCATTTTATCCTCTCCTGGGGCAAGCTTGCTCACACTGTTGTAACTGGTTCTTGATACCCGGGATACTGACAGTTGGACGAGCTGATGTCCGAGCTGCTACCATACATTAGCTCTCGGGGCAGACCTCGGGTTATTGCAGGACACAGAAGTACCTCGACATCACGCATACAGTTCTCGGAGACACGTGACATGTGTGGACGAACATTGTCTTATTGAAAAATAGCACGACGATACTATCGTATGAGGGCGCAGACGTTAAAGTAACCTCTGGCGTGCCAAAGGGGAGTGTTATGGGCCAATTGCTTTTCACAATATACACTCCTGGAAATTGAAATAAGAACACCGTGAATTCATTGTCCCAGGAAGGGGAAACTTTATTGACACATTCCTGGAGTCAGATACATCACATGATCACACTGACAGAACCACAGGCACATAGACACAGGCAACAGAGCATGCACAATGTCGGCACTAGTACAGTGTATATCCACTTTTCGCTGCAATGCAGGCTGCTATTCTCCCATGGAGACGATCGTAGAGATGCTGGATGTAGTCCTGCGGAACGGCTTGCCATGCCATTTCCACCTGGCGCCTCAGTTGGACCAGCGTTCGTGCTGGACGTGCAGACCGCGTGAGACGACGCTTCATCCAGTCCCAAACATGCTCAATGGGGGACAGATCCGGAGATCCTGCTGGCCAGGGTAGTTGACTTACACCTTCTAGAGCACGTTGGGTGGCACGGGATACATGCGGACGTGCATTGTCCTGTTGGAACAGCAAGTTCCCTTGCCGGTCTAGGAATGGTAGAACGATGGGTTCGATGACGGTTTGGATGTACCGTGCACTATTCAGTGTCCCCTCGACGATCACCAGTGGTG
Organism: Schistocerca cancellata; assembly: GCF_023864275.1. Taxonomy (NCBI): domain Eukaryota; kingdom Metazoa; phylum Arthropoda; class Insecta; order Orthoptera; family Acrididae; genus Schistocerca; species Schistocerca cancellata. The sequence goes on from NC_064629.1 coordinate 821,948,729, forward strand.
TACGGCCAGTGTAGGAGATCGCTCCCCACACCATGATGCCGGGTGTTGGCCCTGTGTGCCTCGGTCGTATGCAGTCCTGATTGTGGCGCTTACCTGCACGGCGCCAAACACGCATACGACCATCATTGGCACCAAGGCAGAAGCGACTCTCATCGCTGAAGACGACACGTCTCCATTCGTCCCTCCATTCACGCCTGTCGAGACACCACTGGAGGCGGGCTGCACGATGTTGGGGCGTGAGCGGAAGACGGCCTAACGGTGTGCGGGACCGTAGCCCAGCTTCATGGAGACGGTTGCGAATGGTCATCGCCGATACCCCAGGAGCAACAGTGTCCCTAATTTGCTGGGAAGTGACGGTGCGTCCCCTACGGCACTGCGTAGGATCCTACGGTCTTGGCGTGCATCCGTGCGTCGCTGCGGTCCGGTCCCAGGTCGACGGGCACGTGCACCTTCCGCCGACCACTGGCGATAACATCGATGTACTGTGGAGACCTCACGCCCCACGTGTTGAGCAATTCGGCGGTACCTCCTCCCGGCCTCCCGCATGCCCACTATACGCCCTCGCTCAAAGTCCGTCAACTGCACATACGGTTCACGTCCACGCTGTCGCGGCATGCTACCAGTGTTAAAGACTGCGATGGAGCTCCGTATGCCACGGCAAACTGGCTGACACTGACGACGGCGGTGCACAAATGCTGCGCAGGTAGCGCCATTCGACGGCCAACAAAAAAATGGTTCAAATGGCTCTGAGCACTATGGGACTCAACATCTTAGGTCATAAGTCCCCTAGAACTTAGAACTACTTAAACCTAACTAACCTAAGGACATAACACACACCCATGCCCGAGGCAGGATTCGAACCTGCGACCGTAGCAGTCCCGCGGTTCCGGACTGCAGCGCCAGAACCGCTAGACCACCGCGGCCGGCGACGGCTAACACCGCGGTTCCTGGTGTGTCCGCTGTGCCGTGCGTGTGATCATTACTTGTACAGCCCTCTCGCAGTGTCCGGAGCAAGTATGGTGGGTCTGACACACCGGTGTCAATGTGTTCTTTTTTCCATTTCCAGGAGTGTATATAAATGACCTAGTAGATAGTGTCGGAAGTTCCATGCGGCTTTTCGCGGATGATGCTGTAGTATACAGAGAAGTTGCAGCATTAGAAAGTTGCAGCGAAATGCAGGAAGATCTGCAGCGTATAGGCACTTGGTGCAGGGAGTGGCAACTGACCCTTAACATAGACAAACGTAATGTGTTGCGAATACATAGAAAGAAGGATCCTTTATTGTATGATTATATGATAGCGGAACTAACACTGGTAGCAGTTACTTGTGTAAAATATCTGGGAGTATGCGTGCGGAATGATTTGAAGTGGTATGGTCATATAAAATTAATTGTTGGTAAGGCTGGTGCCAGGTTGAGATTCATTGGGAGAGTCCTTAGAAAATGTAGTCCATCAACAAAGGAGGTGGCTTTCAAAACACTCGTTCGACCTATCCTTGAGTATTGCTCATCAGTGTGGGATCCGTACCAGGTAGGGTTGACGGAGGAGATAGAGAAGATCCAAAGAAGAGCGGTGCGTTTCGTCACAGGGTTATGTGGTAAGCGTGATAGCGTTACGGAGATGTTTAGCTAACTCAAGTGGCAGACTCTGCAAGAGAGGCGCTCTGCATCGCGGTGTAGCTTGCTGTCCAGGTTTCGAGAGGGTGCGTTTCTGGATGAGGTACCGAATATATTGCTTCCCCCTACTTATACCTCCCAAGGAGATCACGAATGTAAAATTAGAGAGATTCGAACGCGCACGGAGTCTTTCCGGCTGTCGTTCTTCCCGCCAACCATACGCGACTGGAACAGGAAAGGGAGGTAATGACAGTGGCACGTAAAGTGCCCTCCGCCACACACCGTTGGGTGGCTTGCGGAATATAAATGTAGATATTCGTGAAGTGCGCTTGCGCCGTCGGGCTGTTCTCAGTCACGACCAGCGTTGATGGCGAGTGTGCCTGCCCTCGCGATTCCAAGCAGTCTAATATCGGACCACTATCATATCCGAATGCCCCAGAAATCTGGATATTGCACGATTCGACCAGCTGGCCAAATCGACATCCACAATGAGATCGTTTTCAAACTCTGTCAGGTGCTGATAATGCAATCTCAGGTGATTACGCCTCATCTCCATGTCCTTCATCATGATCACTCTACAACTGACGCTATTCATGCCTCTTATATACCCTGCCAGGTCTGGTAACAACACTTGACACAAACAACTCTAACTGGCCATTCTATCTGTTACAGATATTTGCAACTTGAAATCATTTAGATGACCGCCGATTATGTGTATGTGTTCGAAATGACATTAATGTCTCGATTCTTAACTTTCTTGTCAGGCAGTGTAATAAATGTAACTTATCACGATTAATCCCTCATTTCATAATCAATTACCTGATTTAATTCGACTATATTCCATTATCTTTGTTTTACTTTTGTTAAAATTCATCTCACAACCTTTTTCCAGACCCAAACCATTTCGTTTTATTGCTCTTCCAAGTATTCCGTCATTTCATATAGAATTACAGTGTCATACTCAAACCTAAAGCAGTTATTTTTTTCCTAAGTAGACAGTATTAGTTGCAAATTGAAACTTTTCTCGGATGATACAGCTATGTATGAGGAAATTCTGCCCTATAAAATTTATTGTAATAGCCCTACCCAGTTATACAAGATGGTCTATTGATCGTGACCAGGCCAAATATCTCACGAAATAAGCGTCAGACGAAAAAACTACAAACAACGAAACTTGTCTAGCTTGAAGGGGGAAACTAGATGCCGCTATGGTTGGCCCTCTAGATGACGCTGCCGTAAGTCAAATGGATATCAACTGCGTTTTTTAAAATAGGAACCACCATTTTTATTACATATGCGTGTAGTACGTAAAGAAATATGAATGTTTTAGTTGGATCACTTTTTTCGCTTTGTGATAGATGGCGCTGTAATAGTCACAAACATATGGCTCACAGTTTTAGACGAGCAGTTGGTAACAGGTAGGTTTTTTAAATTAAAATACAGAACGTAGGTACTTTTGAACAATTTATTTCGGTTGTACCTTTGTGAACTTACCATTTCTGAGAAAGCATCCTGTTACAGCGTGATTACCTGTGAATACCACATTATTGCAATAAATGCTCAAAATGATGTCTGTCAACCGCAATGCATTTGGCAATACGTGTAACGAAATTCCTCTCAACAGCGAGTAGTTCGCCTTCCGTAATGTTTGTACATGCATTGACAATCAGCTGATACATGTTGTCAGGCGTTGTCGGTGGATCACGATAGCAAATATCCTTCAACTTTCCCCACAGAAAGAAATCCGGGGACGTCAGATGCGGTGAAAGTGCGGGCCATGGTATGGTGCTTCGATGACCAATCCACATGTCATGAAATATGCTATTCAATACCGCTTCAACCGCACGCGACCTACGTGGCGGACATCCATCATGTTGGAAGTACATCGCCATTCTGTCATGCAGTGAAATATCTTATAGTAACATCGGTAGAACATTACGTAGGAAATCAGCATACATTGCATCATTTAGATTGCCATCGATAAAATGGGGGCCAATTATCCTTCCTCCCATAATGCCGCACCATACATTAACCCGCCAAGGTCACTGATGTTCCACTTGTCGCAGCCGTCGTGTATTTTCCGTTGCCCAATAGTGCATATTATGCCGGTTTACGTTACCGCTGTTGGTGAATGACGCTTCGTCGCTAAATAGAAGGCGTGCAAAAAATCTGTCATGGTCCCGTAATTTCTCTTGTGCGCGGTGGCAGAACTGAACACGACGTTCAAAGTCGTCGCCATGCAATTCCTGGTGCATAGAAATATGGTACGGGTGCAGTCGATGTTGATGTACCATTCTCATCACCGACATTTTTGAGATTCCCGATCCTCGCGCAATTTGTCTGCTACTGATGTGCGGATTAGCCGCGACAGCAGCTAAAACACCTACTTTGTTGCAGGTCGTCGTTGACTTTTCACATGTGGCTGAACACTTCCTGTTACCTTAAATAACGTTAGTATCCGGCGAACGGTCCGGACACTTGGATGATGTCGTCCAGGATACCGAGCAGCATACATAGCACACGCCCGTTGGGCATTTTGATCACAATAGCCATACATCAACACGATATCGACAACACGGGTAATGTTTCACGAAGCAAATACCGTCCTCACTGGCGGAATGTTACGTGATACCACGTACTTACACGTTTGTGACTACTACAGCGCCCACTATCAGAAAGCGAAAAAAGTGGTCCAACTAAAACATTCATATTTCTTTTCGTACTACACGAATATGTAATAAAAATGTTGGTTCCTTTTTTGAAAAACCGCAGTTGATATCTGTTTGACCTATGGCAGCGCCATCTAGCGGGCCAACCATAGCGCCATCTGGTTTCCCCCTTCAAGCTAGACGGGTTTCGTTCTTTGTACTTTTTTTCGTTTGATGCTTATTTCGTGAGATGTTTTGCCCCTGTCACTATCAATGGACCACCCTGTATATCTTGATCTTTGCATGACAAGCTCTTGGTCATCTTTCTGCTGAGAATAAACAAAGTATAACCTTCGCGTATCTCTTGAACAGTGAGTTAAAAGAAGTCTGTCAATTGCCTAGTTATAACAACAGTACCAGAGGAAATATTCAAACGCATTTGCTTGTAGTCGCCTAGACTTACATAGGAGAGGAGGACGGTAAAAGTCGTTAAATCAAAGGAAATGTATCTCTGTCGTTCATTTCGTTAAGATTCCTATTTTGAGTCTTCCCTTGCTTCTTCGTAGAACTACATAATTATAAATGAAAATCATAATATTGTGTACGTTCTACTTATTTATTTGGTTAGTTAAACGGTTTTCCGCTTGCATGACTGTCACCATACTTGAATAGCCGGCCGCGGTGGTCTAGCGGTTCTAGGCGCTCAGTCCGGAACCGCGCGACTGCTACGGTCGCAGGTTCGAATCCTGCCTCGGGCAAGGATGTTTGTGATGTCCTTAGGTTAGTTGGGTTTAAGTAGTTCAAAGTTCTAGGGGACTGATGACCACAGATGTAAAGTCCCATAAAGCTCAGAGCCATTTGAACCATTTTTCATACTTGAACTGACTGTCATCGTCAAAGAAGTTATCGCATTTGTGAACAAAACTGGAAAAGATGTTACTCATCTAGAGCGACGCACGAACACAGAATCATTGTCATCTTTGACCGTGCAGTGGTAAAGTAATTAAAAATGTTTAAAGTTGAAGATTAAGTAAGTACAAAGGGAGAAAACCTGAAGAATCGTTAGCACTATACTCAAAAAAACAGTGCCTATATAACAATTTTTAATTAAATTAAAAATCTCAATAAAATAAAATAAGTATTTGTCAAGAGAATTTTTTCGAGTTTAGAGTTAACGTTTTTTTCCCGTTTGCTTCCTTTATACTTACTTACTATTCAGCGTTAAACCTTTTTAACTGCATTATCAAATGGCTGGCTCTGAGCACTAGGGGACTTAACTTCTGAGGCCATCAGTCGCCTATAACTGAGAACTAATTAAACCTAACTAACCTAAGGACATCACACACTCCAATGCCCGAGGTAGAATTCGAACCAGCGACCGTAGCGGTCACGCGGTTCGAGACTGAAGCGCCTAGAACCACTCGGCCACTCCGGCCGGCCGTAAAATAAGTGGTGCTTGTGTCTTTGCATTACTAATCTGACGTAGAGACAATTCGAAATGTCTGGTAAACATTTCTTATCTATATATAAATTCGAAACATTTGCAAACATTCGCAAACATTCGAATGAAGTAGCCTAGTTTAAATGCTCTGCACGTGTTTATATAACACATAAGCGCCAGTAATACCTGCATGTGGCTGTAAATACAGATATTGGGAACAATTAAAAAGAAATAATCTGTCTCCTGGTGACCCAAAAAGTCAGACTTAGTCAACCTAAGTATAAACGCGTAAGTGGGATTGGATATGTGCGAAACGTTAATGCAAGGGAATAATTAGTTACCCATCGTAGGTAGCATGCTGCTGGGATGACTCCTGTTAATACAAAAAGTACATACAGGCTAAAACAGCAAAATGTACGTTGTAAAATAGTTTTATTAGTGTATCGTGTATACTGCAATATTTATACTAGGTGTGCAAATGCTGCACACCTCTGCGGTCTTAATTAAGACAGAAATAGATTTCTTCATAAACGTTACAAGGCCGGTGTCTTGTTAAGATTAAGACAACAACTGCAGAGCACTATTCTCCTTTTCTTCTCCTTTTTTTCCTTGCTAGGGTTTACCTTCTCTTAGACAGCGAAGTTATTAAAGACGGACATTGCCGTTTTGGACAAAGTCCAAGTGCAGGAACATGGCCCTCCTCCGGCGGGAAATTAAAACTGGCTCGTTGTAACTAAAGCCCGAACGCTGCTGCCAGGAATCCCGGGGAGCGTATAGTCCCAAATATCACAGCATTTTTTACTCAGATGATGATCATAGAGTAGCTACAGAATTATGATAATGAATTATGCTGAGGCTTTTGTAATTACGTTTAATCTTGGTCTCGCTCTCAGTCCATGAATACTTGTAAAGGCTATATGGCTTGAGAAGTGATTTTCTAGGCAATGTCCTCACAGTGCCTGGTTCGTTGGTCCTTTCTCAAACTATATTAATTACGGGTTGTGTAAGAAACTACTGATTTCATATAAATACAATGAACAGCGTGGCTTTCGAATCCTCCCAGAAATTACAGGTTGAAGCTTTCAGTATACCTTCAAAAATGCTGGCAGGGTGGTGAGCGCAACTTTGTCAATTCCGTCTCCGTCATTTTCTGCCCTCATTGTGCTTTGAATTCATTACATCCTAAGACCGAATCATATTCTGGAAAACGGAGTAGTGATATAATGTGACGAGTCTTCCAAAGAAGATCTGTAGTCATATTAATTTTGTGTAAAGAAATAAAATCTTTGCATAGTTGTTTGCTACGTTTGGAACATCCCAAGATGATTGCCGTCCAGATTCTCAGAGGTTAAATATACACAGCTCTTCATCTCACACACTCTTTAACTGATAAGTTTTGCGACTCATCATCTTCTTTTCAGTGTATTATCAATTATTGTGTAAATTTTACTAACAAAATGTCGCGATCTTTTAACTCCCTCGGGTTGTACACGTGTCAAAGCGAGCAGCTGTTGAAGGTAGAAGTCCTTAAGCAAATTTAATTCAACGTATGTATATTGGCACGTGCTTATTAATATTTTCAATCGCAGCATTATTTATTGTTGTCTACCAGACATGCGTCTGTTCGCCTGTCGAAGAGATTTATGTTATAAGTTTTGCAATTGAACTGCAAGGAAATAGCAGCTACCGACACTTAATGTGGCCATCCAAGTATTATAAATCTTTTTGGAAGTACTTTTACTGTGGTAGGCACTGTACTGTACAAGCTGATTTTCTGTTCTGTGTGGTCGATCTGTGTGTGACTTTAAAAGTTGGTCTTGTTGCAAATTGCGAAAAGTCATGCAGAGTCTCAAAATAAATAATACGATATTGCCTTAAATGCGATTGGAACTGGTTCATTAATTCACTCACAACAGCCAAATGATGTAGATGATCGTGGACGGTTTACACTATTACAAGCTATCTTCAGAGTACGACTGGTAGATTACAGTGTAACATGTCACGTTGTGACAAATAAGTGACAAAGTTAGAAATTTTATACGCTATTGAACTCTATACTGGCTGTCAAGGATATCGATAAATCCGATCTATACTTCTTTCTGTTGTCATTATTTGATGGCGCCTTAAATGGAGAATACCACGGCTTAACCTAACCCAAAAAAAACTTTATTGTGCTTACATTTTAGGTTGAGTGTATCAGCTGAGCTGTGCGCATAATACCGCCCATCAACATGTGTCCAGTGTTCACCTACAGGCGATATTAGGGGCATTCATATCATAGACCATGTGCCTATTACTCTGCAGAATTTCAATAGTCTGATTTCAATTTTATGATAATGCTGCACCCTTTCACAAGTCTCCTTCCAAGTCCAGTGCTGTTTCCATTTCCATCTCATCCAAGGACGTGGTACCGGTAAGAAATCACAAATGGAAAGCTGGAGAGAGAACAGTGTTGACCATCTCCCCAAAAAGAATCGCGAAACTTCTAGTAGCTGTAACAATGAGAACAGTAAAATATTGCTCGTGCCTCGACAAATAATGCTGCTTAAGACAAGAAACCTGCCGCTAAATCTCGGAAGAAATCTAGAGAAAGGCATCGCAAGGTTTCAACGTACATGATATTAAAAACAGGGGTAGGCGCAATTAGGAAGAGGTTTTCGAAAATTCTCGTTTTCAAACTCGTCTGAAAAATGTTATCCAAGAAACTGTTAAGAGAAAACTAAACAAAGTAGGACTGTTACTTGTAATATTTCTTGTGTTTCTAGCTTTATCTGCCGTCACACGAGAGAGAAATAACAAAAAGTAATCAGGATAGCCCAAATTTCGGTTAGTTAGTTAGTTACCTGTATATGTCCCATGGATCATTTTGCACTGCAGATCGTAATGATGTGGAACGAGTCATTTTACATTCACATCGCAGATTAATTTATACGGTTACGTTCAAAACACATCTAATTAGAATAACAGAAATTCTTCTACGGAGTAGGAGTACTTTTCAAATTTTACTTTGCTTTCTGCCAGACATTTTATACCACTGGGTGACAAAAATTTTTCTTGCAGCATTGTACACCGCTTTTTGTGCGAGACAGAGTTTATGTGGAGTAATGAATGCCATTTTTCCTTCTGGTATCGTATTTATATGCCTAATTGTTCGTTTTGAACTGCAGTGGTGTATTTACATCATCTTCCTTAAGGGAATAAATATACTGTGAAGCAGTAGTTAGAATGCCCAACTCCTTACGCAGATGGCTACAAGATGATCGTGGGTGACACCGTGTATTATTCTTATTGCACTTTTCTGCGCAATGAAGACTTCTTTTCTTGCAGATGAGTTACCCCAGAACATTATTCTGTATGACATTATTGGACGAAAATATGCAAAATATATCAACTTACTGATCTGTCTCACTCCAAGATTTGCAATGATTCTAAGCGCAAATGTGGCTACACTAAGTTGTTTCAGAAGTTCAGAAATAATTTCTTTTCCAGTTTGAGTTCTCATTAGTATGGTCCCCTAAGAATTTTGAAATTTCGCCTTATTTATTATTTCCTCACTGAACTTTGCGGAACTCCATAGGTGATCTCCCCGCAGTCAGAATTATGTCCCTGGATTATATTGCTTAAATTACTATACACAAAATTCTGCACTCTCTTGGTTAGATATGGCATTACCCATTGGTTGTCTATACCCTCAGCCCCATAAAATGTCAATTTATCGAGGATAATACTGTGATTCACATAGTCAAACGCCTTCCTGAGGTCGCAGAAAATACCAACCGGTGCTATTTTACACTACTGGCCATTACAATTGCTACACCAAGAAGAAATGCAGATGATAAACGGGTATTCATTGGACAAATATATTATACTAGAACTGACATGTGATTACATTTTCACGCAATTTGGGTGCATAGACCCTGAGAAATCAGTACCCAGAACAACCAACTCTGGCCGTAATAACGGCTTTGATACGCCTGGGTACTGAGTCAAACAGAGCTTGGATGGGTGTACATGTGCAGCTGTCCATACAGCTTCAATACGATACCACAGTTCATCAACAGTAGTGACTGGCGTATTGTGACGAGCCAGTTGCTCGGCCACCATTGACCAGACGTTTTCAATTGGTGAGAGATCTGGAGAATGTGCTGGCCAGGGCAGCAGTCAAACATTTTCTGTATCCAAAAAGGCCCGTACAGGACCTGCAACATGCGGTCGTGCATTATCCTGCTGAAATGTAGGGTTTCGCAGGTACCGAACGAAGGGTAGAGCCACGGGTCGTAACACATCTGAAATGTAACATCCACTGTTCAAAGTGCCGTCAATGTGAGCAAGAGGTGACCGAGACGTGTAAGCAATGGCACGCCATACCATCGCGCCGGGTGATACACCAGTATGGCGATGACGAATACACGCTTCCAATGTGCGTTCACCGCGATGTCGCCAAACACGGATGCGACCATCATGATGCTGTAAACAGAACCTGGATTCATCCGAAAAAATGACGTTTTGCCATTCGTGCACCCAGGTTCGTCATTGAGTACACCATCGCAGGCACTCCTGTCTGTAATGCAGCATCAAGGGGAACCGCAGCCATGGTCTCAGAGGTGATAGTCCATGCTGCTGCAAACGTCGTCGAACTTTTCGTGCAGGTGGTTGTTGTCTTGCAACCGTCCCCATCTGTTGACTCAGGGATCGAGACGTGGCTGCACGATCCGTTACAGCCATGCGGATAAGATGCCTGTCATCTCTACGAGGCCGTTGGGATCCAGTACGGCGTTCCGTATTACCCTCTTGAACCCACCGATTCCATATTCTGCTAGCAGTCATTGGATATCGAGCAACACGAGCAGCAATATCGCGATATGATAAACCGCAATCGCGATAGGCTACAATCTGACCTTTATCAAAGTCGGAAACGTGATGGTACGCATATCTCCTCCTTACACGAAGCGTCACAACGTTTCACCTGGCAACGCCGGTCAGCTGCTGTTTGTGTATGAGAAATCGGTTGGAAACTTTCCTCATGTCAGCACGTTGTAGTTGTCGCCACCTGCGCCAGCCTTGTGTGAATGCTCTGAATAGCTAATCATTTGCATATCACAGCATCTTCTTCCTGTCGGTTAAATTTCGCGTCTGTAGCACGTCATCTTCGTGGTGTAGCAATTTGAATGGCCAGTAGTGTACTTATGACCATTAAGAGCCCTGGCTTTTTGCTCCCAGGTATGTCGCACACCTTTAGCGTCTTGAACTCAGTTTGTGGCTAAATGTCTTATTTATTCCTCTTTTTATTTCTTTGCATTGCGTTCTTTATAAGAAAAAATGTTCATGTAAAACGTCAGTGAGTTTTTGGATTGGAATTCGGGAAAAACGAATTCCAATCGTTAAAGTATTTCCAGATTTAAGTTTTTTTTTGTTTCCCTACACCATTATAGTAGAATGACTAAATAGTACCGTAGCCATTATTCTGTGTATGTTCCTAGTAACGTAGAGCTATGTACCTTGGCACTGACACAGCGCCTGAATGTTGCTTTCGTCCCTAAGTTTTGCACATCAGTGTAACTGGAAGTTACACCTCTGACTGGCCAAGTCATCTGAATGTTTGAGATGCAGGGATTTTCTGTGAACTCACGGGAATCGAGGAGGTAATAGTAGATTTTTTTAGAGGAAAGAAGCTTGATCCATTAAATCCTGGAGGCTGAGTTATTGGCAGTTTAGTAGCTGGAATTCATCTTTCCAGTGCAAACTCGTGCGGATTATGGAGAAAGCTTTGCAGCAGAAATAGTTCACCGACCGTTTTCTCTCTGAGTCGGATGTAAACTGATTTAGATATTGCCAGAAAGATTTGTCATCAGGTCAGGGAGCTGGTAGGTACCTAAATTTTTAATTTTTTGTGGATTTCTTACGTTCGCGTAGTTGAACTGTTTCCCCGAGATTGCTTTCTTTGTTGAGACTGTGAGAACGTTGCAAAGAGCTAGTTGAAGATGAAATGGCGTTTGATAGCTTTGTATGTTTCCTGTCCGGTTGTTGGGCTTGGAATTTACGATGTGCCAGGATTGTAATTTTCTGTACTTGTCTCGCGGGTCAGTGGACGGCTGTAGAGCTTTGTTACACACAGTTTAGGTAATCAGCAGTGGGGAAGGGTCGTGGACCACGGCAAGGACATTTCGCAACATCGCTCTTTTAAGACAACTGATTGTTAGAAAATGAACCCGTTCCAGTGACGAAATCTGAGAGCTTTTTCATTGGCACTACAGAGGAGCCGATCGGCAACACTTCTGCATGAAGTCAGGATAGCAGTTGGGTACCCGTGAAGCGGCCCGCCCTGTTGGCCGTGCGGTGTAACGCACGGCTTTCCGGGCGGGAAGGAGCGCCTGGTCCCCGGCACGAATCCGCCCGGCGGATTTGTATCGGGGTCCGGTGAACCGGCCAGTCTGTGGATGGTTTTTAGGCGGTTTTCCATCTGCCTCGGCGAATGCGGGCTGGTTCCCCTTATTCCGCTTCAGTTACACTATGTCGGCGATTGCTGCGCAAACAAGTTCTCCACGTACGCGTACACCCCCATTACTCTACCACGGAAACATGGGGGTTACACTCGTCTGGTGTGAGACGTTCCCTGGGGGTCCACTGGGGGCCAAATCGCACAATAACCCTGGATTTGGTGTGGGGTGGCGGAGGGGTGAAGTGGACTGCGGTAGTCGTCGTGGGGTTGTGGACTACTCCGGCTGCGGCGGGGACGGAGCCTCTCCGTCGTTTCTAGGTCCCCGGTAAACATACAATGCAATGCAATACAATACAATACCCGTGAAGTGTATTGTCAGAGTTCAATTATTTATTGACGATGTTTACAGTAGTCTTTCCACATAGGCTTGTAACGGATGACTCATTCAGCTGGTGTTGGATTCCCGCTGACGGCTGCCGTGTCAGCTCCTTGTCGGCAGGCCTAGGCGAAGAGTGAGTGACCTAGCGCCGTGGCGCGCTGCCTGCGCGGCTATGCCCCAGCACGAATGGTCTCGTACTATCTGCTGGAGTGTGCTCGATCCCACTTCGAATTCTATGTTGACACTTCATGACCCATTCGCTATACGGTGTTGTCAGAAGTCGTGTGGTCGGTCGATCTCATTCCTAGGTTTCAGCACCCGGAGGCGCCTAGGTCTTGAACAGGAACGTGGGCCCCACGAGGCCCTGCTGCTGTTTTCCGCTCTGAAGTTCAGTGCTGTCAGCACTCCACTATGTGGTGTTGTCGGATGGTCTCCACCACCAATGGCAGGCGGCGAATAGCATGAAGTTCATTAGACGAAGGCAGTCATCTCAGTTACATCTTCGGCTGGTTCGTAGGCTATTCTGGAGTATCTAGGACATAGATTCTCTACAGTATCGTAATGCCACGCGGGGTAGCCGGGTGGTCTCAGGCGTCTTGTCACGGTCCGGGCGACTGCCCCCGTCGGAGGTTCAAGTGTGTGTGTTACCCATAGCATAAGTTAAAGTTAGATTAAGTAGTGTGTAGGCTTAGGGACCGATGACCTCAGCAGTTTGGTCCCATAAGACCTTACCACAAATTTCCAAATTTACAGTATCGTGATCATTGATTCGAGTGCTATTACTGTCAACGTCATCGATCTCAGTGAGCAACTCTTTGAGAGCTGTAGGGCTCGATGATTGAGCTGGAGAGCCCGAGTATTTATAGGGAGCTAACGTGAAGCTATGACGTGATGCTGTATTCGTAATGTGACCACATGTGTCCTCCTTATTCCGCCTATACATCTCTTACGAGCTGACCAATGTGCGTGTCACGTTTCCGTTGGTTTTCTGTTCTTTGCTATTTTCTGCTGACGTCGTCCTCTCTCTCTCTCTCTCTCTCTCTCTCTCTCTCTCTCTCTCTCTCTCTCAGAGCGGTGTTGTAACGTCCTGAGTCCTGACCCACTAGCGCCATACCGCTTATTTCCTGGTTGTGCCTCTGCTTCTGACATGACCACACTTTACTTGCAGCAAGGTGAATAATTTTTATTAAAAGTTTCTAATTTTCAACCCCTTACTATTCTGTGCCGTAACAACACAGCCACCGACAGAAGAGGCGTAGCTGATACGACCACTTACTCGTTTAAGTTGACACGCAATTCAAAACTCCGGTCCACCGTCCTTAGATTTTCACGGATTCCACCACACCAGGTGCATATTGGAATGCTGAGATGGTTTCATAAAGACGGCAATTTAGCCAAGGACCGACTCCTTCCTTATTCGCATTAGATTTATCGCCGGCCGGTTCTAGGCGCTTCAGTACGGAACCGCGCGACTGCTACGGTCGCAGGTTCGAAACCTGCCTCGGGCATGGATGTGTGTGATGTCCTTAGGTTAGTTAGGTTTAAGTAGTTTTAAGTTCTAGGGGACTGATGACCTCAAATGTTAGGTCCCATAGTGCTCAGAACCATTTTTTAGATTTATCTACAGGTAATGGTTGTCCGTTTATTTCTCTTCTAAGGCATCCGTGTCATCAGGCTTCATTTGGTTACCACAATTTTTGCTGCTGACAGAATAGCAATAAAATAATTCCAAAAATTTTCCGTAGATGCCCTTCTGACAGAAAGAATGAAACAGAAAGGTCTCCTTGGAGTGCTGTGTACAGATAACAGTGCAAGCCGACTTTAAAGACTGAGAGTGGGACACGGATGTTTGCAAGAGAAAATGCCGCAGCGTGGTATCGATGAATAATGTCAGCTTTAATTGGCCACTCTGCTTTTGTACTCGCAGTCGCGCTTTCCTTCCTCTTTGAAACATGAAAGGAGCTTACCAGAGGAGTTTAGCTGCACGCTTATGCACCCAATGCAGTTTTCTTTAATTTTTGATGAAGCTCTTTACGTTGAAGGTATCGGTCGGGGAGTTGCTACAACGGCTCGATAGAATGTACTCGTACAGTTACGTTCCGTTGTTTTTTTTATTAATTTTCTTAATTTTTTATGACTCAGTGAGATTCTGTGCTAAAAATATTAGAATTACAAAGTTTACTGACAGTAGTGGTAGTGTCACTGTGCAGTGATTACCATTACGTACATGCTGATTATGTTCTCCTCCACTACTTAACAAGCTCTGCTCACAACTGACTGGTCGAATGTACATCTGCTGTTTGCAGTTGTTAGTTCAAGCTGCCAACGTACTTACGGCACTAACGACATTTATACGCCAGGAATTAAATCAGTCTCGGAACCTTTTGGTCTTACCGTGTATACGTAGACTCACGGTACAAATTTATATAAAAAGTTAATTAGAACTTGTCCATATTGCTACCATCTCAAGTATGTGTTGTCTCTCCGGATCACCGTAAAATACATATCTGTTGTGACTTGGCAAGACAGCCAAGCCACTATGATTGGTAGCCGAAAGGCACGCGTTAAGCTCACGCAGGCTGGCGTGAGGTCTGGAACAGGACAATGTAATTAATATAGCCAATAAGGTACGTTGCTGCTGGAATACTTAACTTTAATTCATAATTGATGAACATCGGTCTGACGGTACATGCATCACAAGATAAATAGCAAATGATAATGGCGCCTTGCTAGGTCGTAGCAAATGACGTAGCTGAAGGCTATGCTAACTATCGTCTCGGCAAATGAGAGCGTAATATGTCAATCAACCATCTCTAGCAAAGTCGGCTGTACAACTGGGGCGAGTACTAGGAAGTGTGTCTAGACCTGCCGTGTGGCGGCGCTCGGTCTGCAATCACTGACAGTGGCGACACGCGGGTCCGTCGTATACTAGCGGACCGCGGGCGATTTAAAGGCTACCACCTAGCAAGTGTGGTGTCTGGCGGTGACACCACAATATCACACACATGTTATTGTATACAGTTGCCGTGCGAGGATGGAAAGATTATTCGATAGTGGTATATTTACAACAAATCAAGCATATTGAAAAAAAGACGTAGTGGTATGTCAGATGCCTTAGGCTCTACTTCCCCGTGTGTGCATTTTTCTGTAATGGTACGCCCGTTACCACTGTAACAGTCGTACACTTTATAATGCACGATATTAACGTGCCTGTGTTAATCAGCAGCACGATGCATATCCGAAGGAACAGGCACTGTGGCGTCTACAGCCATTATGATATACGTGAACTGTATTTGTAGTTGAGAATGTAGACAAGCATCAGCCGTATAATCAAGTCGTACGAGAAAGACAGCCCGCGGCGCGTACGTCACGAAGGTAGGCCGAGCTTGCTCGCTCAACGTAGCAGAAAAACTGCGTTTCTACACCTGTTAACTCGTAACTGGGTTTGTATGTACAAACGAAAATTGCATCTTCTTCTGGATTACATTATTATGGAATGTAACTGTTATTAGTCCTTCAATGATACAAAGTACATAGGCCTACTAATTATTTGTTACCCCACGCCCAGGTTCCCGGGTTCGATTCCCGGCGGGGTCAGGGATTTTCTCTGCCTCGTGATGACTGGGTGTTGTGTGATGTCCTTAGGTTAGTTAGGTTTAAGTAGTTCTAAGTTCTAGGGGACTGATGACCATAGATGTTAAGTCCCATAGTACTCAGAGCCATTTTTTTTTGTTACGGCTGTACGGGGGTACAATAAAATAAAAATCATGCCGAAATGATTATCAGCTGCATAAGGCACTACAGTTTGTATTAAATGAGGATAGTTATACAGAACAGACTAAATGCGACGAACAAGCCGTTATACTGTTTATGTCGAGAACTGTTCTTAAATTTTGTTGTACGAATAGCAAGCAGTAAGATTTCATAATAGCAGATTCTTGTACAAGATGCAGTTCTCGTTAGTACATACACGCCCAGCTGCGAGTTAACAAGTTTAGAAACTCATTTTCTCTGCTGAGCTCAGGCGTATCTTCGTGACGTACGCGCCGCGGCCTGTCTTTCTCGTGGGCCTCGTGTATAATGGAATGACGACAATGAAACTTCGTGCCAGACCGGGATTGCAACACGGATTTCCCGCGGCCGTCTTACCACTGGGATATCCTAGCACGACTCATGCCTAGGCCCAAACTTCCATGCGTCGTCAGCCATGTATCTACAACATACACTCGTACATTCATTATTTATATTCCCGCAGAGGGGGGATATTTCAATTGAAAGTCGTTTGCTCGGTGTCGACGAATAAATACGATATTGCAGTGCGTGTATTGACTTTAAAATAAAATTGCACGATGAGGGGAAATTTGCGTTCGAGTATCGGCCTGGCACAAATTTTTATTGTCGTCATTCCATTATACGTACTATGGTTATCCGTATTCGCAACTACGAATACATTTTATTATTTCATAACGCCTGTAGTCGCCGCAGTGCCTGTTCCTTTGAGCATGCATGCATGTCCGAGGGAAGATTACATCGTACTTCTGACCAACGCCACTGCAATATCGTATTTATCTACCGACATCAGGCAAGAGATTTTCAACTAAAATGACTCCGCTGTACGGCAATAAACATAGCGAATGTACGAATGGAGATTGTAGACACATGGTTCACAACATTTGCAAGTTTGTGTCCAGCCGTGCGTCGTGTTCGGATAGCGTACTGGTAAGGCGACCCTTCGCGATAAGCGGGAAATCTGGGTTCGACTCACGGTCCGGAACAAATTTTCACTATCGTTACTCCGTTAAACAAAAAAGGTTCAAATGGCTGGAAGTACCATGAGACTCAACATCTGAGGTCACCAGTCCCCTAGACTTAGAACTACTTAAACCTAACTAACCTAAGGACATCACACACATCCATGCCCGAGGCAGGATTCGAACCTGCCGGCGTAGCAGCAGCAGCTGCAACGCGGTTCGACACGGAAGTGCCTAGAAACGCTCGGCCACAGCTGCCGGCATTCCGTTATACAGCTGATGATTGTTCATATTCACAACCGCAAATACATTTCATGCGTGTACGCTTTATGCTTACCATTGTCTTTGCTCATTATAATGGTAGTTGCGTAAATTTCAACACTTGGATTGTCCGCCCCGATTGCTGAATGGTCAGGGTGACGGACTGCCTTCCTAAGGGGTCCGGGTTCGATTCCGTGTTGTACAAATGGAGAGACGGTTAGCACTCCCCTAGACAAGGATGGAACACGCATAAGGTTGAGGCACCGCTGACCCATTTTCTTATATCCGCCGGCACGGTAGCTCAGCGTGTTCGGTCATAGGGCTGCGTGCTCTCTGTAATAATAATAATAATAAAAACAAACCCTGAGTCAAGGAATCAACGATCAACTTGAACGGATGTCTTGTGACATCCGCCCGGACTAAACGCAACGAACTATACCGAACAAAATGAAAAAAAAAGAAAAAAGAAGATGGCTGAATTGTCAGCGTAACGGACTGCCATCCTAAGAGGCCCGGGTTCGATTCCCGGCTGGGTCGGAGATTTTCTCCGCTCAGGGACTCGGTGTTGTGTTGTCTTCATCATCATTTCATCCCCATCCGGCGCTCAGATCGCCCAATGTGGCGTCGAATGTAATAAGACCTGCACCAAGGCGCCGGACCTGCCCCGCGAGGAGTCTCCCGGCCAATAAAGCCAAACGCTCATTTCCATTTCAACACTTGGAATACCTTCTATTTATTACACTAACTTCTCTGTTTTCAAACGAACGTATACAGATTTTTCAGTTAAAGAAGAAAATATTATTTCGGCTCCGTTTTTGACCATAACATTGTGCTGGCAGCTATACTATCATCGACATTCGAACCAGAGATGACTTCCTTTCATTGCTACAATATCTTCTCCTGTAGAATGCGTATATGTTTTCCAAATGCAATATTTTTGAGTGAAGAAAGTAAAGTAGCTGAAACTTAATGAACTAAAGTGTTGTCGAAAACATCGAAAGATTTCTTACCCTGTGATCTTAAAAAAAAGGACAGAATGCTGCGGGGTCGACCGACAGCACAAGACGCTGCAATGGTGCCGCTCTGAAGTCAGCCGAGTACAGTGTGGCTTCATGGATAGTGGCCGGGCAAAATATCTCATGAAATAAGCATCAAACGAAAAAACTACAAAGAACGAAACTCGTCTAGTTTGAAGGGGAAAACCAGATGGCGCTATGGTTGGCCCGCTAGATGGCGCTGCCATATGTCAAACGGATATCAACTGCGTTTTTTAAATAGGAACCCCCATATTTTATTACATATTCGTGTACTACGTAAAGAAATATGAATGTTTTAGTTGACTACTTTTTTTGCTTTGTGATAGATGGCGCTGTAATAGTCACAGACATATGGCTCACAATTTCAGACGAACAGTTGGTAACAGGTAGGTTTTCTAAATTAAAATACAGAACGTAGGTACGTTTGAATATTTTATTTCGGTTGTTCCAGTGTGATACATGTACCTTTGTGAACTTATCATTTCTGAGAACGCATGCTGTTACAGCGTGATTACCTGTAAATATCACATTAATGCAATAAAAGCTTAAAATGATGTCCGTCAACCTCAATGCATTTGGCAATACGTGTAACGACATTCCTCTCATCAGCGAGTAGTTCGCCTTCCGTAATGTTCGCACATGCATTGACAATGCGCTGACGCATGTTGTCAGGCGTTGTCGGTGGATCACGATAGCAAACATCCTTCAACTTTCCCCACAGAAAGAAATCCGGGGACGTCAGGTCCGGTGAACGTGCGGGCCATGGTATGGTGCTTCGACGACCAATCCACCTGTCACGAAATATGCTAGTCAATACCGCTTCAACCGCACGCGAGCTATGTGCCGGACATCCGTCATGTTGGAAGTACATCGCCATTACGCAGGAAATCAGCATATATGGCACCATTTAGATTGTGATCGATAAAATGGAGGCCAATTATCCTTCCTCCCATAATGCCACACCATTCATTAACCCGCCAAGGTCGGTGATGTTCCACTTGTCGCAGCCATTGTGGATTTTTCGTTGCCCAATAGTGCATATTATGCCGGTTTACGTTACCGCTGTTGGTGAATGTCGCTTCGTCGCTAAATAGAACGCGTGCAAAAAATCTGTCATCGTTCGGTAATTTCTCTTGTGCACGGTGGCAGAACTGTACACGACGTTCAAAGTCGTCGCCATGCAATTCCTGGTGTATAGAAATATGGTACGGGTGCAATCGATGTCGATGCGATGTAGCATTCTCAACACCGACGTTTTCGAGATTCCCGATTCTTGCGCAATTTGTCTGCTACCGATGTGTGGATTAGCCGCGACAGCAGGTAAAACACCTACTTGGGCATCATCATTTGTTTCAGGTCGTGGTTTACGTTTCACATGTGGCTGAACACTTCCTGTTTCCTTAAATAACGTAACTATCCGGCGAACGGTCCAGACACTCGGATGATGTCGTCCAGGATACTGAGCCGCATACATAGCACACGACCGTTGGGCATTCTGATTACAATAGCCATACATCAACACGATATCGCCCTTTTCCGCAATTGGTAAACGGTCCATTTTAGCATGGGTAATGTATCACGAAGCAAATACCGTCCGCACTGGCGGAATGTTACGTGATACCACGTACTTATACGTTTGTGACTATTACAGCGCCCACACTATCACAAAGCGAAAAAAGTGGCCCAACTAAAACATTCATATTTCTTTACGTACTACACGAATATGTAATAAAAATGGGGGGTTCCTATTTTAAAAAACGCAGTTGATATCCGTTTGACCTGTGGCAGCGCTATCTAGCGGGCCAACCATGGCACCATCTAGTTTCCCCCTTCAAGCTAGACGAGTTTCGTTCTTCGTAGTTTTTTCGTTTGATGCTTATTTCGTGAGATATTTGTCCCGGTCACTATCAATGGACCACCCTGTATATGCAGCTCTCTGCCGCTATATGTCTCGGAATTGTAACGTGGCAGTGTGTGACGTAAATTTGTCGGTCCGTGAGGAACAGCATGCTGTAATCAAGTTTCCAGTTCGAAGAGTTCGTCGACACATGTAACACTCTCTTCTTCAGTATGACAATGCCAGACCACACCAAGCGCTGCAGCGTTTGCAACACTCTGATGCCTTGCATTCGTTGTCAACAGTCATACTCCATACTGTCCCGACTTGGTTCCATCCGATTTTCACCTGTTCCCATAAGTGAAAGAACACATCTGAGGACTTCACTTTAATGGAGATGACGCGGTACAAGCAGGAGTAAAGTTGGGGCTCCGTCAACAAAGTCAAAGAGTCTACAGTGACGGTATCAACAAACTGGCCCCCGTTGGGAGAAATGTTTTTGTCGGCAGGGCGACTATGATGAGAAATAAATATGTAGAAATGAAGAATAAACTTGTAGAATGTTAAGGGGGGTAGGACGTCAAACGGGCCGACTTGGAGTAGGAGAGGCACCACAGGAGATTTTATTTTCTATGTCTATACTGTTACAAATAAATTCATAAGACTTTGTCAGCATGAACAGGAAGGATCAGGATTCACGCTCGTAGCAGTGGAAGTTCAAAAACATAACAAAATAAATTTTTTTAGATATGAAATTTCATCATTTTTTCACTTACTGTTCGCTGCATTTGTTGCTATAGGTACATTTTTCTCCACATGTAAGAGAACTTCTTTGATGAATTTTGCACAGCATACAAACCATACTTACAGGTCTATGAAACTCTAGAAGTTTCCAAATCTATTAAAAACTGTGGAAAATATTGAGATAATTAACTACAAAATTTGATTTTTTGCTAAACATAAAGTTTAAAACGTAAAAACCCATTCATTTTTCATTAATTAAATAGATTCTAGAGTTTGATACCTGTACGTATGGTTTGTATGCTGTGCAAAATTCATCGAACAGTCTCTCTTACTTATGAAGAAAAGTGTACCTATAGAAACAAATGAACCCAATAGTAAGTGAAAAAATGATGAAATTTCACATGTAAAAAAATTATATTGTTATGTTTTTGAACTTCCGCTGCTACGAGTGTGAATCCTGAATCCTTCCTGGTCATGCTGATAAAGTTTTATGAATTTACTTGTAAAAGTGTAGACAGTGAAAATTAAAATGTCCTGTGGTCCCTCTCCTGCTCCAAGTCGGCCCGTTTCACGTCGTACCCCCCTTAATATGTTTAGTTTAGTTAAAAAGAATTTTCACGTAAAAAATTTGGGGGCATTACTTTTGAAAAAGCTCTCATACTTACGAGCGAGTTAGATGACAATTTCAATCCTTCGGTTATGGCTTCGATATTTTTGTCCAGGTTTTGTTACGCTGCGAGAAAGTGTTATTTCTAATAACAATAAAATCTAATGGCAGAAAAAATGTCACGCAAGAGATTGAAATGAGAAAAGGGCTATAAAGTGGTACAAGCCGAGTAAGAGAGTAGTGATGTGTAGCTCGATCGCCTGCCGTGAGGACGTTAGAGGTGGAGATAAGGAAGCAGGACCGCCAGGCTGGGAGAAAGAGTTCGGCAAGTTGAGCGGAGCGCTACTGCAGCAATCAGCAGTCGCGGCGGCGGCCAAACTGATGCTCATCGCTCGCGTGGAAAGACCAGATAACGACGGCGCCAAGGCGGCCAAATTGATCGCCCGCTCTCAAACTACACAGTGGAACATGCCAAGCGACGTTCGAGAGTCCAAAGAGAGTGTCACCGTCATGATCGCAGTTTTCTTCAAACTGCAAAAAGATTAAGAAGCGAATTTCGAGTACATGGTTCCTTAGACAGTTATCCTAAGCGGGATTTCAACAATGACAGTAGCAACAACATAATATTCGTTTAGTCAGGGGTAATTTTACAATGGAATTAAGGCTTTGAAATACCACTAACTGCGATGTCACTTCGAGAATTAATACATCCTAGTGTGCCTATAGTAGGCAGCTCAGAAGAACGTCGTTGTCTTCCGTTTCGTTGTTTGCCGTTTCCAGTATGTAACATAAACTAAAGAGAGAGAGAGAGAGAGAGAAAGGTACCACGAAGAAATTATATGAATTGGACGGAAATCGCTAGATGTGACGTACATGTAGAGACACACAGAGAAACAGATGATCACAATTTCAGAAAAATTGCATTATTTATTCAAGAGAAAGTGCTTCAAAACTGTAGCAAGTCAATAACGCGTTGGTCCACCTCTGGTCCTCATGCAAGCAGTTATTCGATTTGACATTAATTGATAGATCTGTTGGACGTCCTGCTCAGGGGTTCCTAATTCTGTTCAGTTGTCGCGTTAGATCTTCAAAAAATGGTTCAAATTGCTCTGAGCACTATGGGACTTAACGTCTGAGGTCATCAGTCCCCTAGAACTACTTAAACCTAACTAACCTAAGGACAACACACACATCCATGCCCGAGGCAGGATTCGAACCTGCGACCGTAGCGGTTGCGTGATTCCAGACTGTAGCACCTAGAACCGCTCGGCCACCCCGGGCGGCGTTACATCTTCAAAATCCCGCATTAGTTGGAGAGACCTGCCCACAATCCTCCAAGCGTTCTCAATTGGGGAGAGATCCGAAGATCTTGTTGGCTAAAGTATGGGTTGCAAGCATGAAGACATGCGGTAGAAACTCTGGAATCTCATTGACTGGAGTAGAACTGCCTTCAGTGATGGGTCTCGCTTCTCTCGTTACCCGACGAAGGGTATCTGGAAATGCCCCGGAGAGTGGTGGAATACCAACATGACTGTCACCCGTCATGCGGCGCGACAGGCAGGGGTAATGATCTGGGGTGCCATTTCGTTTCATAGCAGGCCCCTTTGGTGTTCATCCACGGCACCCTTGTATGTATGTTGTATGTTAACCGGGGACCTAGAAACGACGGAGAGACTCCGTTCCTGCTGCAGCCGCAGTGGTTCACAACCCCACGACGGCTACCGCAGTCCACTTCACCCCTCCGCCGCCCCACACCGAACCCAGGGTTATTGTGCGGTTCGGCCCCTGGTGGACCCCCCCCCCCCCCCGCCCCCAGGGAGCGTCTCACACCAGACGAGTGTAACCCCTATGTTTGCGTGGGGGAGTAATGGTGGTGTACGCGTACGTGGAGAACTTGTTAGCGCAGCAATCACCGACACAGTGTAGCTGAGGCGGAATAAGGGGAACCAGCGCGCATTCGTCGAGACAGATGGAAAACCACCTAAAAACCATCCACAGACTGGCCGGCTCACCGGACCTCGACAGAAGTCCGTCGAGCGGATTCGTGTCGGGGACCAGGCGCTCCTTCCTGCTCCGGAAAACCGTGCGTTAGACCACTCGGCTAACCGGCCGGGCGACTGCACCCTTACGACACAGCGGTACATCGACGATATTTTACGCCCCGTTTGGTTGCCCTTCATGGCAAGCCACCCTGCGCTTACATTTCAGCAAGGTGATTCCCACCCTCAGATGGCGAGAGTTCCTACTGCTTGTCTTTGTACTAACAAAACCCTGCCTTAGTCAGCAAGGTCTCAGAATCTCTCCGAAACTGAGAACTTTTGGTGCGTTATCGGCAGGGCTCTCCAACTATCTCGGGATTTTGACGATATAAAGCGCCAACTGGACAGAATTTGGAACTATATCCCTCAGGTATACGTCCAGAAACTCTATGAATGAAAACCAAACTTCCTGGCAGATTAAAACTGTGTGCCGGACCGAGACTCGAACTCGGGACCTTTGCCTTTCGCGGGCACTCCGCTGTAGAGTAAAAATTTCATTCTAGAATGAAAACCAAGCCGAATAACGGCTTGCATAAGGGCCAGCGATGCACCAACGCGTTATTAACTTGCTCGATTTTTGAAGCTCTTTCTCTTGAATAAATCGTCCAATTTTTCTGATCATTTATTTTTCTCTACACGTTCATCACATTTGGATAATTCCTTAGTGGTGTATCTTTTATTTTTGCCTTAGAGTGTATATATCTCCTTACAGAGCAGTATCCAAGGGAAATATACTTTAAAATATACCTGCCGGTATCACATCCAAATTGGAAGCAAGAAACGGACGAGAGAACCATACCATTAACTGAATAAATCGAATCACTTATGGCGACGAAAAAACGAATTTCAGTAGCTGCATATTCGATACAATTGTTAAGAAGCTGGTTATGCAACAGCTAGTGATACCTTGGCATTTCAGAACAGAACGTGACTGAAATCATTAGCGAAGTATCAGTACATTGGTGGGGTGTGAAAATTCAATAGCCGCGCGGGGTAGCCGCGCGAACTGAGGCGCCTTGTCATGTTTCGCGCGGCTTCCCCCATCGGAGATTGGAGTCCTCCATCGGGCATGGGTGTGGGTGTTGTCCTTAGCGTTAAGTTAGTTTAAGTAGTGTGGAAGTCTAGGGACCGATGACGTCAGCAGTCTGGTTCCATGGTAAAAAAATAAATAAATAAGTAAATTTAATATATATACTTCTCTCGGAGCTCGTGAAGTCAGTCACATTGGCAATGTTGGCATACAGGATGCTCATAATCAGTCTGAAAAGCTTGTAATGGTGTTGCAGGGTAGGCTATACTGAGATATAATTATTAAGAAATATGTCAGATACATGGAACTGTTTCCGAGTTAGTTAGCATTGAAGTTAGCCGATTCCCGGCGGGGTCAGGGATTTTCTCTGCCTTGCGATGACTGGGTGTTGTGTTATGTCCTTAGTTTAGTTAGGTTTAAGTAGTTCTAAGTTCTAGGAGACTAATGACCATAGATGTCAAGTCCCGTAGTGCTCAGAGCCATTTTGAACCATTTGAAGTTAGCCGATCAGGCTGTTGCATACGCAGTCTTGTGCGGTATCCTCTACGCTATGAGAACAACTGACGCAAATTGTATCTGTGAGAAAAGAAAATGTCTACAGCAGTCCTTACGATTTCATTTATTTTGTTGCAACCAGTTTCAGCCCTTCAATGTGCCATCTTCGGGCTGTAGTTGATGGAGAACAGGTTGATACGATCCATATACAGGCTGTTACAAAAAGGTACGGCCAAACTTTCAGGATACGTTCCTCACACACAAATAAAGAAAAGATGTTATGTGGACATGTGTCCGGAAACGCTTAATTTCCATGTTAGATCTCATTTTAGTTTCGTCAGTACGTACTGTACTTCCTCGATTCACCGCCAGTTGGCCCAACTGAAGGAAGGTAATGTTGACTTCGGTGCTTGTGTTGACACGCGACTCATTGCTCTACAGTACTAGCGTCAAGCACGTCAGTACGTAGCATGAACAGGTTAGTGTTCATCACGAACGTGGTTTTGAAGTCAGTGCAATGTTTACAAATGCGGAGTTGGCAGATGCCCATTTGATGTATGGATTAGCATGGGGCAATAGCCGTGGCGCGGTACGTTTGTATCGAGACAGATTTCCAGAACGAAGGTGTCCCGACAGGAAGACGTTCGAAGCAATTGATCGGCGTCTCAGGGAGCACGGAACATTCCAGTCTATGACTCGCGACTGGGGAAGACCTAGAACGACGAGGACACCTGCAATGGACGAGGCAATTCTTCGTGCAGTTGACGATAACTCTAATGTCAGCGTCAGAGAAGTTGCTGCTGTACAAGGTAACGTTGACCACATCACTGTATGGAGAGTGCTACGGGAGAACTAGTTGTTTCCGTACCATGTACAGCGTGTGCAGGCACTATCAGCAGCTGATTGGCCTGCACGGGTACACTTCTGCGAATGGTTCATCCAACAATGTGTCAATCCTCATTTCAGTGCAAATGTTCTCTTTACGGATGAGGCTTCATTCCAACGTGATCAAATTGTAAATTTTCACAAGCAACGTGTGTGGGCTGACGAGAATCCGCACTCAGTTGTGCAATCGCGTCAGCAACACAGATTTTCTGTGAACGTTTGGGCAGGCATTGTTGGTGATGTCTCGATTGGGCCCCATGTTCTTCCACCTACGCTCAATGGAGCAAGTTATCATGATTTCATACGGGATACTCTATCTGTGCTGCTAGAACATGTGCCTTTACAAGTACGACACAACATGTGGTTCATACACGATGGAGCTCCTGCACATTTCAGTCGAAGTGTTAGTACGCTTCTCAACAACAAATTCGGTGACCGATGGATTGGTAGAGGCGGACCAATTCGATGGCCTCCACGCTCTCCTGACCTCAACCCTCTTGACTTTCATTTATGGGGGCATTTGAAAGCTCTTGTCTACGCAACCCCCGTACCAAATGTAGAGACTCTTCGTGCTCGTATTGTGGACGGCTGTGATACAATACGCCATTCTCCAGGGCTGCATCAGCGCATCAGGGATTCCATGCGACGGAGGGTGGATGCATGTATTCTCGCTAACGGAGGACATTTTGGACATTTCCTGTAACAAAGTGTTTGAAGTCACGCTGGTACGATCTGTTGCTATGTGTTTCTATTCCATGATTAATGTGATTTGAAGAGAAGTAATAAAATGAGCTCTAACATGGAAAAGTAAGCGTTTCCGGACACATGTCCACATAACATCTTTTCTTTCTTTGTGTGTGAGGAATGTTTCCTGAAAGTTTGGCCGTACCGTTTTGTAACACCCTGTATATTCCGCATCAGTAGCGAGCATAACTAGATACGCAGATAATCTGAAAACTTAGGTGTCAGCACTCTAACCATTAACTGCCAACTGACTGGAGAACCAGCCGGCCGGTGTGGCCGAGCGGTTCTTGGCGCTTCAGTCTGGAACCGCGCGACCGCTACGGTCACAGGTTCGAATCCTGCCTCGGGCATGGATATGTGTTATGTCCTTAGGTTAGTTAGGTTTAAGTAGTTCTAAGTTCTAGCGGACTAATGACCTCAGATGTAAAGTCCCATAGTGCTCAGAGCCATTTGAACCATTTTTGACTGAAGAACCATTCAAAATACAACATCCAAAGATACGTGTTAGCGAATACTCAGATAAATTCAAACTCGGAAACGGCACAAAGTATTGATGTTTTTCTTAACAGTTATTTGTTTCATAGCATTCCCACAAATCACCTACAAGCGTTTCAAACTGTCTCTGACTAACCTGTATACAATATATAATACTCGTATGTGTATGTACTGAAGCGCCAAAGAAGCTGGTACAGGCATGAATATTCAGATACAGAGGTGTGTAAACAGACAGAACACTAAGCTGAGGTCGGCAACGTATATCTATCGGACTGTGCTATTTTTTTGATCTAAGGCGTATCACAATGGACACCCACCTCATTGCAACACTCATGTCCTGCGCTTCCTTCTCAGCAGCGAACACTACGTAATAAACGCGAAAATCCTGATAAAAACGCTTGATTTATGGAATTTGCTTCCTGTCCCTTCTCTGATACAGTGCAGTATTGTTTTTTTGTTTACTGCATATGTTGTAAAATGTGGGAAACTGATCCGAGCTACCAGTAGTCCTGTTGTTATTGTGGTGTCATGTTAATCTCATGTCACATCTAGCCGCTTGCAGTGAGTGGAAATTGTAGTTGTGTTTGTAATGTATTATTTCCGAGACGCTAATGTCGACGAGTGCTGATCGCTGTTGCGAGCGACAGCGCAGGTCGGGGCACGGGAACAGTTTCCCGCGTCGAAACAAGTGTCCGGCATTTGCTTAATCCAGTTAAAGGGCTGTGGCGCCGCGCGACCTGGCGGTTTTCAAAGGCGGGTGTTTCCCATAGAATGGCTGGTGTTTATAGTAACCTTTGGGTCACGAACTCCTGAAAGCGTCGACAGGCATCAGCACTTTGCACATCAACATGATATTTCCGCATTCACAATTAAAGCCTGACGGAGGGTTCATCGAACTACCTTAAAGCTATTTTTCTACCGTTCCATTTTCGAACAGAAGGAAAAACGAATATCTAAATATTTCCGTGTGAGCTCTAATTTCTATTATTTGCAGCTCGGCGCCAACGAAATATTGTAGCATTCGGAGGAGAAAGTTGATGATTGAAATTTCATGAGATCATCTTGCGCCACCGAAATACGCCTTTGTTTTAATGATTTCCAGCTCAATTCGAGTATCATATCCGTGGCACTCTCTCCCCTATTTCGCCATAATACAAAACAACTGTCCTTCTTCGAACTTTTTCAGTGTTCTCCAACAATCGTAGCTGAAATGCAGCAGTACTCCTGAAGAGGGCGGCCAAGCATATTGTAGCCAGTCTCTTCAGTAGACCTGCTGCGTTTTCCAAGACTTAGGCAATAAATCGCAGTCTTTAGTACGCTTTGTCCACTACATTATCTATGTGACCGTTCCAATTTAAGTTATTCGCAATTGTAAGCCCACAGAATTTAGATACGTGTGATTTATCGTTAAGCAAACTTAATCGGATTCCTCTAATTCTCATGTGCATGACTTCACACCTTACATTACTTAAGAGTCAAGAGACGGTAAACGACAGCGTCTTCTGCAAACAGTTTACGAGGACTACTCAGATTGTTTCCTAAATCGCTTCTACAGGGTGTTTGGTAATTCCCGTTACAAACTTCTAGAAATTGTAGAGGAAAGTGATTACATAGTATTTTGAATAGGAAACCATGTCCGGAAACGTCGTGCAACAGAACTTCAAAACCATAGGCACTGACACCCGTAAATATGCGTATATACAGGGTGATCCTGCAGTGATGTTACAGACTTTACGGACTTCCTAGGATGATGGGGAAGGATTAATGTATCAGTTTGAGGTAGGAGTCCCTGTACTGATAGGAACGAGTCGAAAGGTAATAGCGATAGCGTTATGATACTTCTGACAGTGGAATCCATGTAATGGATCTGTTGTTACTAAGATTATAAGACAGGCAACTTCCAGTGGTGATAAGATGGACCAAAACGAGGAAAAAATGCCCAGTAAATATGAACTTTAAAATGCATATCCGAGGAGCTATGAGCACTTGCTGATCTTCGCTACTGTCAAACCCATCTTATATATTGAACAAGTGCTCATAGCTCTTACGGTATGCATTTTAAAGCCCATGTCTACCAGACATTTTTTCTTGTTTTCCTCCATACTAGAGTTGCTTACTCTACAACCTTAGCAACAACAGTACCAGTACATGTATTCCACCGTCACAGGTGTTAGAACAGTTTTCGCTTACGACTTTCGCCTGACTCGTTCATTTCCAGTACAGGGAACCTTACCCCAAACTGGTAAAATAATCCTTCTCCATCATCCTATGAAGTTTGCAGCATCATCACGGAATCACCCAGTATGTACATACATTTACAGGCGCTGGTGCTTGAAATTTTGAAGTTCTGTAGCGTCGTTGGATGACATTTCCAGACATGAGTTCCTATTCAAAATATTATGTACTCACTCCCCTCTATAAGTCCTAGAAGTTTGTAAAGGGGATTTCAAAACATCCTGTATAGATCAGGAAAAACAGAGGGCCTATAACACACTTTTGGGGAACGCCAAATGTTATTTCTGTTTTAGTCGATGACTTTCCGTCAGTTACTACGAACTATGACCGTTCTGACAGGAAATCGCGAAACCAGTCACACAACCGAGACGACACTCCTTAGGCATGCAATTTGATTAGATGTCGCTTGTGAGGAACGGTGTCAAAAGCGTTCTGGAAATCTAAAACTGTGGAATCAGTTTGGCATTTACTGTTGATAGCACTCATTTCTTTGTGAGAATAAAGAACTATTTGTGGTTCACAAGAAAGATATTTTCTGAATTCGTGTTAACTATTTGTCAATAGATCTTTTTCATAATGTTCGAACCCAGTATATCTTCCAAAATGTTCCTGCAAATCAATGTTAGTGATGCGGGTCTGTAATTCAGAAGATTACTTCTACTTCCTTTCTTGAGTATTGATGTGGCCTGCGCAACTTTCCAGTCTTTGGAAACTGATCTTTGGACGAGCGAGCGGTAGTATATGACTGATAAGTATGGAGCTATTGAATATGTATACTCTTTGTAGTTGTGGTCTTCAGTCCTAAGACTGGTTTGATGCAGCTCTACATACTACTCTATCCTGTGCAAGCTTCATCTCCCAGTACTTACCGCAACCTACACCCTTCTGAATCTGCTTAGTGTGTTCATCTCTTGGTCTCCCTCTACGATTTTTACCCTCCACGCTGCCCTCCAATGCTAAATTTGTGATCCCTTGATGCCTCAGAACATGTCCTACCAACCGGTCCCTTCTTCTTGTCAAGTTGTGCCACAAACTCCTCTTCTCCCCAATTCTATTCAATACCTCCTCATTAGTTATGTGATCCACGCATTTAATCTTCAGCATTCTTCTGTATCACCACATTTAAAAAGCTTCTATTCTCTTATTGTCCATACTATTTATCGTCCATGTTTCCCTTCCATACATGGCCACACTCCATACAAATACTTTCAGAAATGACTTCCTGACACTTGAATCTATACTCGATGTTAGCAAATTCATCTTCTTCAGAAACGCTTTCCTTCCCATTGCCAGTCTACATTTCACATCCTCTCTACTTCGACCATCTTCAGTTATTTTGCTCCCCAAATAGCAAAACTCCGTTACTACCTTAAGTGTCTCATTTCCTAATCTAATTCCCTCAGCATCGCCCGACTTAATTCGACTACATTCCATTATCCTCGTTTTGCTTTTGTTGATGTTCATCTTATATCCTCCTTTCAAGACACTGTCCATTCCGTTCAACTGCTCTTCTAAGTCCTTTGCTGTCTCTGACAGAATTACAATGTCATCAGCGAACCTCAAAGTTTTTATTTCTTCTCCATGGATTTTAATACCTACTTCGAATTTTTCTTTTGTTTCCTTTACTGTTTGCTCAATATACAGATCGAATAACATCGGGGAGAGGCTACAACTCTGTCTCACTCCCTTCCCAACCACTGCTTCCCTTTCATGCCCCTTGACTCTTATAACTGCCATCTGGTTTCTATACAAATTGTAAAGGAACGTAACTTGTACACAATCTGCAATGGAAACCTTGTCTTTATTAAGTGATTTAAATTGCTTCGCTACACTAATGATATCTACTTCTAAGTTACTCGTGTTGTCAGTTGTTCTTCACTTGAATTCTGGAATATTTACTTCGAATTATCTTGTTACGGAATTTAGGAAATCCGTTTGTAGTAACTATGATTTAGTGGCACAGTGATCACTAACATTGCCATTGCTATCGCGCAGTGAAGATTTTGACTCCGTCTTACCGCTGGTGTACTTTACATGCGACCAAAATATCTGTGTTTTCTGCCAGATTTCGCGAAAGAGTCTGGTGGAAACCATTAAAAGCATCTCGTATTGACAATCACGGTAAGTTTCGAGCTTCTGTAAAACTTTGCCAGTCTTGGGGAATTTTTAATCACTTAAATTTCTCATGTTTTTTTCGTTGCTTCTGCAACAGTGTTCTGACCTGTTTCTTGTATCATGGGAGATCTGTACCATCTCTTATTCATTTATTTGGTATATATCTCTTAATGCCGGCGATACTATTCTTTGAATTTAAACCACATATAGCCTACGCTTACATGGTCAGATTATAAGGAGTGGAGACTATCTCTTAGGGAGGAGCAAGCGATTTTTATCTGCCTTTTTTCAGTATATATATTTTAAATTTATTTTTGATGGATTTGGATGTTACGGTATTCAATCTTGCTACAGCGACCTCGTGGTCACTAATCCCTGTATCCGTCAAAATGCTCCTTATTTGTTCAGGATTATTTGTTGCTACTTTACAGTAGTACTTCGAGTTTTAACAGGAGATCGCAAATAGTAGCGCGTACTTGCTGCTATGGAGGCTGGTTGACTCAAAGAGCTGTGGGTTAAAATAATTTGGTGGAGCAGTTGGGAGCTAGCGAAGTCGAGGGGTCCGTCGGCAACGGTGATGGGGTGCAGGAGGCGAGTTTTGAGCCCTCGGCGACGGAAGTGATGTGGGATATACTTCGGAAGTCTGTATTCAGGGATGAGTAAAGTTGTTCTTTCTGTGGAAAATGTAGGAAGTTTTTGGAAGTGTTTTCCCGTGTACGGACGTGGGAAACGTCGTAGTTGCCCGTCTACAAGGCTGGTTTCGCTATTGAATGAACGTGTACTGGCTGTTGCAAGAGGCCGCCTAACAGAGCCTGGAGCATCATAGCTGTCTGGGGTTGTTGTCTAATGACCAAAGTGGACTTGATGAGATTATTAGAAGATAATAAATTGCGGTTTGCTGCAATGGAAATTAGAAATGTGGGGTTCTTGTGTATGTCTTCATCCTCTTTGACTGTAAACTCTCATCCTGTGTTACTAATAGAGGAGATGATAGAAACCGGTTGGTGACGCTTTAGTAACTGGCTGAGGTGTTCGTAGTCGAAACCAGTGGTTAAATGTGAGAGATTTTTCAAAGTAGTTACAAGGCTGCAGAGCGATGATTAGTGGTATGGAGGAAGTGACTACTTCAACCCTTTCTCGTGGGTCGCAGCATTTCGATAAAAAAGAAAGAGAGAGAGAGAGAGAGAGAGAGAGAGAGAGAGAGAGAGAAAGAGAGAGAGAGCATAAAGATGTTTGCCTGATTACTATTTCCATACAACATTTATAATGCTGATAATGAGTTTGCTATTTCAATGTACAGGGTCTTTCAATACTCCACTGAATACAAGCATGTAATTCGCTGAAATGCATCATTATTACAACTTATCTGTCATGATTTCGTCATTCAGAAAGCCTTAACTACAATGACTTTTCGTGAGAAAAATCTTTATAAAGTGCCTTTGCCAGTTAAGTGTGAGAAATTGTAAGTATGCCATGAAGCTTGCCAAGAAGTACGTGCCAGCCTCAGACATGGAATTTGTTAGAGGTTGGTCTGTGACAGAACTGTTATGGATGTTAAAACCAATTAATCAGAAGGAGAAGCATTATGAATTTCTTATTAACTTTCCATAGCTACAACTTTTATAGGATATCTAGTCTTTTGTAATTCTCAGAGTCTTCATAATATTCAGGAACCTTCAAAGTGATAATAGTTTTTGATTGTTTCGTTACTTGTTTACTCATCTGACATCATATTCATAAAACAAAGCTGTTCGGTACACGAGAGGGACAAATCCAATGTTATAAAGTTCCATAAATATTATAATAAATCTTTGTATCTTATCCCTGTTACGATGTGCTGGTGGCCTAAATAAAGGTTGGAAAACATAAGACCGATTAAATATTTTTTCCCAGTTTATGGATATTTTTTTGTGCTTTGCTCGAAATTATTTAAACATGACTTACCTGGTTATTGCACCAGTGCCTTCAACCCCCAGATTTCGCTCTAGTTTCCTTTACTGCTTGCTCAGTGTACAGATTGAACAACACGTGAGAATCTCTACAAGCCTGTTTAACTCCCTTCTCTATTACTGGTGTTCTTTTATGTCTTTCGACTCATATAACTGCAGCTTGGTTACTGTACAAGTCGTAGATAATATCTCACTCTCTGTACTTTATCCCTGTTGCACTTAGGATTAAAAGAGTTTATGCTACTCAAAAAGAGTAGAAATTCTCTAAATCTAGATATGCTATAAATGTAGTATTGCCTCGTTTCAATCTTTTTTAAATATACGTTATAGAGTTAATGTTGCCTCACGTATGCTACATTTCTCCGGAACACCTGGTCTTCAACGATATCGGCTTCTACCATTCTTTTTTATTTCTTCTGTCAATAATTCATGCCAGTATTCTGTACCCATAACTTATTAAACTGACAGTACGGTAATATTCACACCATTAAGTAACTGTCTTCCTTAAAGTCGGAAGTATTACAATCTTCTTGACGTCTGAAATTAACACTCATCCCTCATGTGTCTTGCATTCTTGGTGGAATGGTTTTGCGATGATTGGCTCTTCCAAAGTTCGTAATAACGATGACAAAACGTCGTCTCCTCCACGTGCTTTTTTTCGATTTCGGTCTTTCAGTGTTCTGTCAAATTCAGTGCCACGCAGATTCTTCTCAAACTAACGTATCTCCCGTCTCATCGTCCACTACTTGTTCTTTTCTTTCCGTAATATCTGGCCGTGTGTGGGCCGCACTGTTTGCGGCACGACGTCTGCGCCCTGCGGGTTGCCTGCCCTTGGCTCTCAGGGTCTCCTCCCTTCGGATTCTGTTCATGCACCTCGCTAGTACACTGCATGTTTGCATCCTGTACTGATTGCAAACTATCTGTTGACAGGATAAATGCTCGCAGGTGCTATGAGGGACCACCATCATCGTTCACAGCAGGTGAGGGAGGTATAGGACATTTTCGGCAGGGAGACCTTCTCGTAAGATGATGGCACTACCGGTGTCCGAAGCGGGAGAAAGATGCGCCGTGAAGCCATGTGGTGATGAAAAATCGGCGACATGCACTTCCTGAAAAAGTGCAATATCTATGTCCGCATCATAAATGATATCGCGGAGCAGCGCTAGTTTGTGGGGCGCACGAATGGTCGCGAGGTTAATCGTTGCGACACGGTAATGCTGGTGTTTGAGTCCCACGGGCACAGGTGGGGCTCCTTCTTCAGGAGCGAGAGGTCGTCGATCTTGCCGGTCAGCCGAAGAGGTTGCTATTGTGAAGAGTTTTCGGGCGCGGGCGCAACCGATGGGGGCGCCCCATCATGAGCACCATCCACCCCAGTCCCTTCGATCTCCACGTCGTCTGCCCAGGAGACTGATACTGCGGTAGGGCATCGGCTGTGCACGTCATCCACATGGAGAGGAGACGTAGTTTTCTGCTCAGCGGATAGGCTGTCTTCAACGTCGACCTCGGGGAGGGGCGACGACGCCAGTAAGGAGGGGTGTTCGATGCCAGTGGTCGCCTGTGGCGGGTCGTTCGCATCAGACTTTCGGTCATCAAAGAGTGGTTTGTCGTCCATCTTCGGGTCTGCATCGCTGGTACCCATCCGCAGAATGGATTCATCAGGGGGTGTACGGCTACGTTTCTTTCTCTTTCGTGTCGCCCCTTGTTTTCGAACATGTCGTTCAGAGTCTGATTGTGGGTGCCTTTCGTCTGACTCCGGACCAGCCTGAAGGAAAGCAGAAGTAGGTACCACTCCCGAATCAACGTCCATCTCAGTAGCATTTGCAGTCACAGTGCTGCGAAGATTCGGCAGGTCAGGATCTGGCGTCTGTGGCACCTCAGAAGGAATCTCAGTAGCGGGTACATCTACCTGATCAGACGACGTCAACGGAGCCGGAAGACCCTGTGTAGAGGTGCTACCTTCCTTGGCAACCTTGGCATACGTGACAGGGATCTGAGTGATCACCGCTGGGGACGCTTCCTCGCTGACCGGCGTCTGGATCAGGTGGCGTCGCATGCAGGCGGATCTGACGTGGCCTTCTTGTCCACAACCCGCACATGTTCGGGGTTGGCCGTCGTACATGACAATGGCTCGCACCCCGCCAATTGTCAGGTATGATGTTATATGTTTTTTCAGTTCAATTCTGACCTGACGCACACCATTAAGGACATAGTAGGTCTTGAAAGTTTGCCATTTTTCCTCTGCGTAACCGATGACGTTACCGTATGGTAGTAACGCAGAGACAACTTCGTCCTTCGGTACTTCAAAAGGTAGATCAGACACCCTAATCGTGCGTTGACCGTACTCTGCGAGTTCAAGTGTTACAGCTCCGACGTGACTTTCAGAGTATTTGAACTTAAGTCCATTGGCATGGCGGCGAATAACATTTTCACACACCTCGGTGTTTGTCATTTTAATATAAACGACACTACTCGTGATCTAAAAATGGATTCCGATAACGTGGTTAGGATCTAAACGAACTTCTTCACGTATGAACGTTTCAACTTCATGTGCACGAGGTCGCGCATGTTCAGCTGGGAAGGAAACTTTATGGGTCGCACAGCGGTAAGCGCTCGACAAGTTGTTCACGGTGGACGGACACAAGCCTTAAAGCTACGACGCGGAAGTAAACAATGCCTGCAGCGGAGGACTGGCCGGCGCGCGGGGCCGTCCGCACGCTGCCACGGCTGAGAGCCGACTGGCCACTCAGCTACCGGGGGCGACCGTTCAATACGTAATGCAACACATATTTCTTCTCGGTCTGTTTCGGTTGGAAAAAAATACGCAGAATTTGTTGTGGGGCATCATGGAATATTGTTGCTTCATCTCCCATTGTTTCATGAAGTTCCGATAGGTGGTGGTTTTCTCTGCCTCGTGATGGCTGGGTGTTGTGTGCTGTCCTTAGGTTAGTTAGGTTTAAGTAGTTCTAAGTTCTAGGGGACTGATGACCATAGATGTTAAGTCCCATAGTGCTCAGAGCCATTTGAACCATTTGATAGGTGGTGGCACTATACGTAATATGCAAAATGGCGTGCGTCCCAGGCAGAGAGCTGTCATTGAGTTTCTTTTGGAGAAAAACCAGAGCGCCACAGATACTCATAGGTGCTTTCAGAATGTCTACGGAGACCTGGTAGTGAACAAAAGCACGGTGAGTCGTGGAGTGACGCAACTGTCATCATCGCAACAACGTCGTGCAGACCTATCCAATCTCCCGCTTGCCGGCCAACCGCACAGGTATGACTGTTGCAATGTTGGAACCTGCGGATACTATCATTCGAGGTGATAGACATATCACGATCAGACACCTCGCCGCTCAACTGGATGTCTTTGTTGGAAGTGCTGACACACTCGTCCTCCAGTTAGGCTACTAGAACGTGTGTGTTCTTCCTTATGCACACTACTGCCTGGATCTCGCACCTTCCGACTTCCATGTGTTTGGCCCAATGAAGGATGCACTCCGCGGGAAGCAGTACGTGAATGATGGGGGAGGTTATTGACGCAGCAAGACGTTGGCTCTGACGTTGACCAGTAGAGTGGTACCATGCGGGCCATTCCTGTAAGATGGCGTAAGGCAGTCGCACTGAACGAAGATAATGTTGAAAAATACGTTTTGTAGCCAAAAGAGTGGGGAACAATATTATGTACTGGAACACCGAGTAAAACCAACCTGCTCTCAGAAACAGAAAGATGCGATGATAATTGGATTGACACCCTAGCTGCAAACAGGCGTTGATATACATCATTGGGGATATGTTAAAAATGTGTGCCCCGACTGGGACTCGAACCCGGGATCTGCTGCCTACATGACAGACACTCTGTCCATCTGAGACACCGAGGGCAAAGAAGATAGTGCGCCTATGTGCCTTGCACGCTCCCCGTGAGACCCACATTCCCAGCATGTCCACACCACTACATTCGTAGTGCGCCTAATAGATCTTTGCCCATCACACTCCTTACTCGTGGCAGATTAATCTACCAAGTCCCGTACGAATTGGGGCATAGTGTGGGTGTCCGCACAAGGAGGTCAATGGTAGGGTATCCAACTTGTACGGGACTTGGTAGATTACTCTGCCACGAGTAATGAGTGGGATGGGCAAGCATCTATTAGGTGCACTACGAATGTAGTGCTGTGGACATGTTGGGAATGTGGGTCTCACGGGGAGCGTGCAAGTGATACGCCCCTGCAGGCACACTATCCTCTGTGCCCTCGGTGGCTCAGATCGATTGAGCAACTGTCATGTAAGAAGGAGATCCCGGGATCGAGTCCCAGTCGGGGCACACATTTTCAACATGTGCCCAATGATGTATGTCAACGCCTGTTTGCAGCTAGGGTGTCGATTTAATTATCAAATGGTACAAATGGCTCTGAGCAATATGGGACTTAACTTCTGAGGTCATTAGTCCCCTGGAACTTAGAACTACTTCAACCTAACTAACCTAAGGACATCACACATATCCATGCCCGAGGCAGGATTCGAACCTGCGACCGTAGCGGTCACGCGGTTCCAGACTGAAGCCCCTAGAACTGCTCGGTCACACCGGCCGGCATTTAATTATCATCTCATTCTAGAGAAGCTGCACGGGCATCAATTGTATCTGTTCTTTCGGGAACAGATGCTACCTTCATATATACAAAAATATGTGTTGCATTACTTACTGAATGCCCCTCGCGTACTTTCCTTTCGTTTGTCAACCTTCCGTTCTACGATTAGCACTCTTGACATTCATACATCTGATGATGCTGCTGCTCCTGCGGATTGTGTTTTTAAGCAGATGATACCCCTAAGGTCAGTAGTCCCCTATTCGCTTCCAAGGACGGAATCAGCGTACCCCATCTGTCTGCGTCTAGAGTAAATTTTATGTGCGAGTGTAAGTTTCCGAAATGTTTGTGTAAGGTGTATCGGAGGCGGGACGTGGGTACCAGGCAGGTATTGCCTGCTGGGATGGGGGAAACAGCCTAAAAAAAGCACATCCATGCTGCCAGCACGCCTCCCTTTATCCCGGTAGCGAACGCTTGAACACGCACGGCTATCCAGGCGGATAACATGCATACTGATCCTTATTTTTTCCCCGAAGGTTTTCCTACACGCGGGATCTGTATTTCCCATAGCTATTCGTGGTTCTACGGCTTTATATTTCTCTTCTAGCGTCTTGTTTTGCCATTTTGCATTTTCTGTCAGTCCAATTTTTTAGACATCTCTTTGCCTGCTCTTCTTTATGTACTTTTGTGTGTCATCTTTTCCTCGGTTAAATTCAACATCACTTGCGTTTTCCAAGAACTTCTGTTGCGCCTTGTGTTTCTGCATAGGTGTCCCTTTACTGACTTCAGTATTTCACCTCTCAAAGACACCTATTCGGTTTCTCTTGTACTACCTCCCCCTTTTCCAGACAATAACTATTTAACGCCCCTTTTGACACTCTTAACAATATTTGTTTAGCTCATGTTGTCCAGACCCCACGTCCTCAGTTTCCTATCTTTCAGCAATTTCTTCATTTTTAACCTGGATGTCGAAGAAAATCAATTATGATTACAGTCTATATCCGCTCCTGAATATGTTTAGCTGGTTTTCATCTGGTTTCGAAATCTCATTCCTACGATTATACAGGTTGGTCAGAAACAGTCGGGAAAGCTTGTAAGGGTGTTAAAAGGTAGCTTTCCTATTTAATTAGCATTGGAGTTAGCCAGTCAGGTCGTTGCGCACGCAAACTCAAGCAGCCTGCCAGAGACAATGTTGCTAAACGCTTACTTAGTTTGATTTCTCAAACCGAACAAGAGAGCGATACAAAATTTGGACACTGGTTGGTAGCAAGGATCCAATGGCTCAGCAATCCCTTGCGGTATCATGTACGCTATGAGTACAACTGACATTAATGGCATCAGCTTATGTAGCAGAATTTTGTCAGCCAGTCATTCGATAATTTTAAGAAATCTGATTTACACAAGCGATCTTTGTCGAAAGTATTCGTTTAGTTGCGAATTAACACCGAAAGAAGCGCAATAGGACAACGACGGAGGTGGGCTTCACAGCTCTCACAGCAGTGAATGTAGGGATGACATGGTGGATTATCGTTACTCCTTTGACAAATACGCCGATATGCATTTAACATACGGCGATAAGGGGCAGAATGGACTGGTGGCCCGCCTAAATTACAACGCGGGATTTTCAAATCGCATAATTCCGTGTGCGAATACTTCTGTACCGCTTAATAGAAGATTAAGGGAGACCGGAAATGTAGTTGTTAACAAAGCTGGCAATGGACCACAATGGTATGTGCGGCACGTTTAATTTGAAGAAAAAGTTCTGGATATGGTTATTGCAAATCCTACCACCAGCTTGAGAGCCACTGGTAACGTTTTGGGACTAAGTGACATTAACCTGATGTCATTAACCTGATGTCATTAAATTATGCCTGAAAATTAAACGCCGTAAAATGTATCCGTTTGTTTGTCACTACAGGTCTCGCACGCTGTAATACTGAACATCCTGCACCACGAAAACATACTTCCGTACCACCGAGTGTAAGTGCAAGATTTGGTGGAACAGGACTATCCTTTTCTAAATAAATATTCCTTGTGGTGCTTAAACCAATGCATTGAAAATACAAATTTCTAAAGGGTGGTATTTTGGGCACACAAGGCATGTTTCACCAAAGAAGGGTCGTTAAATTCTCGAAACAGCCACATCTGGAACGACGAAAGAACGCATGAAATTTACGTTAATTCGTATGAACACAGGGCTAGCGTTAATATTTGGCAGGTATCGCAGGCCACTCTTCATTGAATCCCGATTTACTTCGTCCCTGTTTAAACGGACGGCCTTATTTAGCATTCCATGAAATCGTTTTCCTGTTGCATTTAGAACGGTCCGTCAGGTAATTTGGTTCCAACATGATGGCGTACCGCCGCACTTCACTATTGCGACCCGTGAGCATTTAGATGCATTCTATCCGCAAAGATAGACGGGCCTACGTGGTCCACTTCCCTGGCCACCTCGTTCGTTACATTTTACACTTTTAGATTTTTATCTGTGGGGGCATGTGGAGGAAATTGTCCAAGCGAATTCAGTAGACACAATCGAAGACCTTCTTGCAAGAATAATTTTAGACTTTGATGAAATCAGGAGAACTTCTGATTTAAAAAAAAAACTTGCGGACTTCACGACGCAGCATTGCAATGTGTGCAATCAAGTTGGAGGAGGACAGTTTGAGTTCCTGAAAGTTGTTGACACTCTTCGTTCTTGATTAATGACTTGAGAACACATCGGATTTATTACTTCACAATTATAATTACTTTTCCCTGTATGTGCTACATTTATGGATGTCGACTAAGTATGACGTTTATTGCATTTTAGGAATTACCTCCAAAGAGTTACACATTATTGGAATTTTAACGGGTGAAATCATAAGCAATTATCGAACGTTATAGATACTGTAGGTGTTTGAATACATGTACGTGTTTATGTCAACTTTCCTCTAAATGAGCCACCCTTCAAAAAAAAAAAGAAAATGAGCAGAAGAGAAGAAAACAAAAACTCATTCACAAAAACTGTCGAATAATAATGAATAGTAACAATCTCATCAGCTACGTTTAAATACAAACTTTCCCTTTTTACAGAAAATCATAAAACTGACTTACGCAACTGAAACACATGGAAAAAGTCATACAACATTCCTATGGAGCCGTCAAGAGAAAATCAAACATGTTTGGTTCTAAGTTTGGAAAATTAGATACCTTTATCTGGAATTTAGGCTAAATTTGCGAAAATTCTCAGAAAGTACATCCTAAGTTAGTCTAGTTCCCAAACATAGCTTTTGCTCACGTAGCTTAAATTTATCGCTTCTGAAAAAGGCACTTTGAAATTGATATTGGTGAACATGTAGTAATTCAAAGACCCACAGATGTCTGTGGATTACCGCAGTTTTGGGTATGCAAGTGTGGTTTATAGTTAACGATTTTCAAGAACAATACAGTACACTGTTTTGATAGGAAAGTTTTAGAAAGTGCAGCTGTTCCTGGGCATTTGTATTAGAAATAATCATTTAAAATCTCGAATTGCTGGTTTCAGGTACTTCGGAACCAGAAGTCAATAACTACTTTAACGCACTAACTAACGCTAAGTTAACAGTAAAATGCGCACGTTTCTCTAATCACTTCCCCTGTTCCCCATATACGCTACACAAACTGATAGAATTAATGTCAATTGTTCTCTTAGCGTTGGTGGTAGCGCATCAGACTGCTGACCATTTGGCTGAGGGCTCGATCCTCACTACCGTCGAATGGTTTCCTTTTTTTTTTAATATATAAAACCAAAAGAAGAACACATTTGGCAACACCACCTCTAGCAGGCTGCTTGAATTTGCAGGCGCGACGACCTGATTAGCTAACCTTGCTGCTGCGTCCTCGGCATGTCTTCTCGAGTTTCGGTGTCTTGTCTCCGCCATCGTCGTCAGGAGTAAAAACTACTGACTGCGAGGGTTGGCACGGTTTTCCGCTTACGCACGATTGCAGCATCTGGCACCTATCAGAGTTGGTCGAAACGAAGCACGCGCGGAAGGTGAGTTGGACAGCTCATAGAAACTCTGGCCCGCCGCTGGACCGGTGACGTCAGATGGCGAGAGGGACCAGCGCCACGTCTGAAACTGCCACGCCCGCCTCCCTACAAGAGTCAAGTATCCGTCTTTCGATATCCAAAGTTCGACCTCATGCCCATTTAAGCGTGTACCCTGGTCTCTGTTAAAATTGTTCCTGGTTATTCTAATTTCATCCGCCTCCTATATAACGCAATCCCAATATGGTGACATATGAACCACGGCTCTCGTCTTTTAAAACTGTATTTTGTGTTCGTTTTCATTCAATGCTCAGCTATGGCCGACGTATCAAGTTCCATTTGTTTAATACACTGAAGAGCCAAAGAAACGTATATCTGCCTAATATCGTGTAGGGCTCCCGCGAGCACGCTGAAATGCCGCAACGCGATGTGGCATGGACTCGACTAATGTCTGAAGTAGTGCTGGAGGGAACTGACACCATGAATCCTGCAGGAATGTCCATAAATCCGTGAAAGTAAGAGGGGGTGGAGATCTCTTCTGAACAGCACTTTGCAACTCATCCCAGATATGCTAATAATGTTCACGTCTGGGGAGTTTCGTGGCGAGCTGAAGTATTTAAGCTGTTTCTCGAGCCACTCTGTAGCAATTCCGGACGTGTGGGGTGTCGCATTGTCCTGCTGGAATTGCTCATGTCCATCGGAATGCACAATGGACATGAATGGATGCAGGTGTTCAGACAGGATGCTTACGTAGATGTCGCCTTTCAGAGTAGTATCTAGACTTATCAGGGGTCCCATGTCACTCCAACTGCACACGCCCCATACCATTACAGAGGCTCTACCAGCTTGAACAGTCCCCTACTGAACACGTCTTTCCTTTCTATACAATTTTAAATGAGACTCTCCAACACGGCAACATTTTCTCAGTCATCAGCTGTCCAATGTCGGTGTTGACGGACTCAGGTGAGGCGTAAAGCTTTGTGTCGTGCAGTCATCAAGGGTACACGACTGGGCCTTCGGCTCCGAAAGCCCATATCGATGATGTATCGTTGAATGTTTCTCACGCTGCCACTCGTTGATGGCCCAGCATTGAAATCGGCAGCAATTTGCGAAAGGGTTGCACTTTCGTCACGTTGAACGATTCTCTTCAGTTGTCGTTGGTCTCGTTCTTGAAGGACCTTTTCCCGGCCGTAGCGATGTCGGAGATTTGATGTTT
The DNA here is from genome assembly GCF_023864275.1 of Schistocerca cancellata. Classification (NCBI taxonomy): domain Eukaryota; kingdom Metazoa; phylum Arthropoda; class Insecta; order Orthoptera; family Acrididae; genus Schistocerca; species Schistocerca cancellata. The sequence goes on from NC_064629.1 coordinate 821,992,278, forward strand.
TACCGGAGTCCTGATATTCACGGTGCACGCGTGAAGTGGTCGTACGGGAAAAATCCCGACTTCCTCACTGCCTCGGAGATGCTGTGTCCCATCGCTCGTGCGCCGACTATAACACCACGTTCAAACTCACTTAAATCTTCATAACAGGCCATTGTAGCAGTAGTTACCGATCTAACAACTACGTCAGACACTTGTTGTCTTATATAGGCGTTGTCTACCGCAATGCCGTTTTCTGCCTGTTTACATATCTCTGTATTTGAATACGCATACCTGTACCAGTTCCTTTATGGCTTCAGTGTATGTCGCTTGTGCGATATTCGACGATATTCTACGCTCCGTGTTGTTGCCCTTCGTGGTAAGCCATCCTGGGTTTGAATTTCAGCAAGATAATGCCCGACCGCACGCGACCAGGGTTTCTACTGCTTGTCTTCGTTCTTGCCAAACCCTACCTCATCCAGCATGGTCGTCGAATCTCTCCCCAGTTGAAAGCGTTTGGAGCAATATGCTCGGCATTCTGACGATCTAATGCATCAGTTGGACAAAATTTGTCTCGTGTTTGCGTTGTACGATGATGAGAGAAGGGAGAGGGGCAAAACCGAAAATAGCCAATTTCTCTCGAATAGCACCAACGGGGCTGCCGAGCTTCATGTCACGATCCGACGGACGGATCACCATCATTAGTGTCACATGATTAGTAGCATGAGACAGTGCGACAAGGTTTGGAATTTAATCCAGGACACTGACGCATCTGATGATCATGAGTATTATGCCACCATCCATCATCGCGGTTGCCAGAAAATTGACTATAGCGTGTGACCTACGTGGGTGGTCACCCTCAAATACCGATAGCGCACGGTGTTAATTGCCTTCAGTGATCTGGAAGGAACCGGTGTATATAACAAGGCAAGGCCGTTGGGATACCAACATTGTCATTCACCACGTTCACATGGGGCTCTCAAAACCGTATTCGTAAACAGATTTCCGATATCGTCTTCGGCTGGCCATGTAAACACTCCAATATCTGTTCTGGAAATACGGTTCTAGCTGCCAGATCTCCACTTCTACAATAGATTTTCGCTCTCGGGCCAGTTCCAAATCGTTTTAGAACCGTGCTTGGATTGTCAGATTTTTAAAAATATTTTGCTAAACTGGATGCAGTGATTTTTATGTAGTGAAAGAGAAGTCAAATATGGGGTAGTTATAATTAAAGTGCAGCTTCTCCTGGAGGTTCAGTGTGGGCTGCAATTATCGTATAACAATGAAACTTGGTAGCTATTTTAATGCGTTAAGGCGGAACGGATTTGCGTTGAAAAAAAAGTTCCAGTTTTGGACACCAGGTGCAAATCTGGCATTTTACAGGATCTCATCGACTTCTCTGGTGTTCATATTGAACAAACTGTGTATGCGGCAGTTTATTATGCCTTTCTCATTTGTTTGACCTTTTCTGCCCACATCCCGTTCATAATCCATTGCATTTTAAAACATTCCTATACGTCTTTCCTGAATTGACAGCGCCAGATTTGCACCATATGGCCAAAACTGAAACTAATTTTTTTTTCCCACGTAAATCGGTTTCGCATTAACGCACTAGAATGTATACCAAGTTTTGCCGCCATACGATAATTACAGCTCACATTCGACCTCCGTGACTACGTATTATTACACTGAGCTTGAAGTTGTCTGCCTCTAATATTTAACTGAAGAGAGAGAGCTATTGTGCTGAATAAATTAGAAATGGGGAGCCGGTTTCCAGATGCTATTTACACTACTGGCCATTAAAATCGCTACACCAAGAAGAAATGCAGATGATAAACGGGTATTCATTGGACAAATACATTATGCTAGAACTTACATGTGATTACGTTTTCATGCAATTTGAGTGCATAGATCCTGAGAAATCAGTACCCAGAACAACCACCTCTGGCCGTAATAACGGCCTTGATACGCCTGGGCATTGAGTCAAACAGAGCATGGATGGCGTGTACAGGTACAGCTGCCCATGCAGCTTCAACACGATACCACAGTTAATCAAGAGTGGTAACTGGCGTATTGTGACGAGCCAGTTGCTCGGCCATAATCGACCAGACGTTTTCAATTGGTGAGAGATCTGGAGAATGTGCTGGCCATGGCAGCAGTCGTACAAGACCCGTACAGGACCTGCAACATGCGGTCGTGCATTATCCTTCTGAAATGTGGGGTTTCGCAGGGATCGAATGAAGGGTAGAACCACGGGTCGTAACATATCTGAAATATAACATCCACTGTTCAAAGTGCCGTCAATGCGAACAAGAGGTGACCGAGACGTGTAACCAATGGCACGCCGGGTGATACGCCAGTATGGCGATGACGAATACACGCTTCCAATGTGCGTTCACCTCGATGTCGCGAAACACGGATGCGACCATCATGATGCTGTAAACAGAACCTGGATTCATCCGAAAAAATGACGTTTTGCCATTCGTGCACCCAGGTTCATCGTTGGGTACACCATCGCAGGCGCTCCTGTCTGTGATGCAGCGTCAAAGGTAGCCGCAGTCATAGTATCCGAGACGATAGTCCATGAAGCTGCAAACGTCGTCGAACTGTTGGTGCAGATGGTTGTTGTCTTGCAAACGCCCCATCTGTTGACTCAGGGATCGAGACGTGGGTGCACGATGCGTTACAGCCATGCGGATAAGATGCCTGTCATCTCAACTGCTAGTGGTACGAGGCCGTTGGGATCCAGTACGGCGTTCCATATTACCTTCCTGAACACACCGATGCCATATTCTGCTAACAGTCATTGGATATCGACCAACGCGAGCAGCAATGTGGCGATACGATAAACCGCAATCGCTATAGGCTACAATCAGACCTTTATCAAAGTCGGAAACGTGATGGTACGCATTTCTCCTCCTTACACGAGGCATCACAACAACGTTTCACCAGGTAACGCCGGTCAACTGCTATTTGTGTATGAGAAATCGGTTGGAAACTTTCCTCATGTCAGCACGTTGTAGGTGTCGCCACCGGCGCCAACCTTGTGTGAATGTTCTGAAGAGCTAATCAATTACATATCGCATCAACTTCTCCCAATCGGTTAAATTTCGCGTCTGTAGTACGTCATCTTCGTGGTGTAGCAATTTTTGGCCAATAGTGTACATTGCATATGAAAACATTCCTATACGCCTTTCCTGGATTCTCAGCGCCATATTTGTACCAGATGGCTAAAACTGAAACTAATTTTTTTTTTCACGTAATCGGTTTCGCTTTAACGCACTAGAATGTGTGACAAGTTTTGCCGCCATAGGAAAATTACAGCCCACATTCGACCTCTGTAACTACCCAGTATTACACTGAGCATGAAGTTGTCTACCTCTAATATTTAACTGAAGATAAAGAGCCATTGTGCTGAATAAATTAGTAATGGAGAGGCAGTTTCCAGATGCTATTTATGTAAAGCATCTGGGGACTGGAAAACCGGTATTTACCCGGTCTATCAAAGTCTCTTCAGGGCTTAACACGACATCGAAAAATGGCTTCCGAAATTTGGTTTTTTGTCACAGGCAAACATAGTGGCTGAGTCGCACTTCTCGTTGTTGCTGTACTTCATAGCCCCTGTTCTTTTATTTTCGGTCTGCCGTTGATCCGTATTGAGAATATGGTAATTCGTCAGCGACAAACTGATTTACGAGCATCGAGCGCAACAGAAACAAAGAAGAAACGTTTACGGAATACGGAGAAACACCGTCGCCGTATTCCGGCGTTTGTCCACGAAAGGTCTCCGCTTATCCTCCGCCGTTGTGTCGCCGGCGGGCAAGGGTCACTTCAGAAGTGGCAGAAGGAAAAACAGCGTCGTAGGCACAAAAAACGGTCCTCGAGCAGACATCAAGTATTGCGTGGCTACAAAGCTGTTGCATCAGGGAGCCCCGCGCGGCCGCCACCCCACACGTTATTGTGCCAGGCGGCCGGCGGGCGACGGGAGACGGCGCGTATAAACCTGTCCACTGCTGGCCGAAAGGGCCCCGGGGGAAACGCCGTCTGCCCTCGCGGCTCGTCGTCAAACTTTATGCGTCTGCCCCTATATCGGAGAAAGCCTCTCGATCGCGACAACATCATCGTTCTCTCTTATGCTCTACTGTAAGTGATACCTCGTGAAAAGACATGTTGCAGGCTGTATGCACATACGGCTGTCTTACAGTAAGTAACACTTTTCCCCTAAGAGCATATTTCCGACTTTTTCCTTCTGCAGGGCTCTGGCTCGTTAAGTGCCGCTGCAGGTACGCGTATTTCGTACCATGAATAAAACATAGCCGATGTGATTTTTGTCTTAACATGTTAACTGCACACGAGTCTGTCTCTCTCCCTCTCTCCCTCCCTCTCTCCCTCCCTCCCTCTCTCCCTCTCTCCCTCTCTCCCTCTCTCCCTCTCTCCCTCTCTCCCTCTCTCCCTCTCTCCCTCTCTCCCTCTCTCCCTCTCTCCCTCTCTCCCTCTCTCCCTCTCTCCCTCTCTCCCTCTCTCCCTCTCTCCCTCTCTCTCTCTCTCTGTCTCTCTCCCTCCCTCCGTCCCTCCCTCCCTCCCTCCCCTTCTTTCTTTATGCCGAGTGACGTGCCGTAACTATGAATACAGTGGATCAGCGTCCAGAAGGAGTGAGGTTCAAATTCTTGTATGGCCATCGCGAGATATCCATTTATATTCGGAAATGGCTTTGAGGATTTATTACAGTTAACCGGTTTCCACAAAAGCTGTACCTTGTAGCGTCAAGTCGTCAACAGCGCCTCATTTGAGTTGATTTTAAGCGATCGCGATGGGCACTTCATGACAACGTATTACTTTCGTAACAAGATATTCTTTATAATAATAGAACGTGTACGCAGATTTTAAAATATCAGATTTCGTCTTCGTGATATATGTGAACACAGTTGTCTACGCCAATGTCGACATGATTCCTAATCGCAATTTTTAGTCATTTTAAAAATCAGCCAGGTACACTTATCAACGAACAAACTAGACTGCAAACCAGAAAATTTCAAATTTAAAATTTCACTTGGTATATAGACAATATAAATCATCCAACCTGTCAGTGTCGAAATTAAGACTTTATTCGCTTATTTGGTTTAGATTAGCCAAAAGCACAAGCCAGCAAAGTTATCGAGAAACCTTCTCTTTATCTTCCTATGCCTGTTTAGTTATAGCTATAGCGATGTACGTAATTATTTTATTATATAAAAACACTGTAATTTTGCCAAGTGATTACGGGGCACACAAGGGTTATTCGAAAAGTAAGAGCTGTTTGCTCATCTTTAAATGTTAGCTGTTCAGAACAAACTTGCACCGAACGCTTTTGACTGTTTTCGACGCCTCTAAAAGAATTATTTTGCTTCAGTACTCATTTGGCCGTGGGAGAAAGCAGACAACTGTATCGTCGGAAAACGTTGCTGTCTCCAGCTGCGAAGTTCGTGCTGCAATACTTTTTTTGTGAAAAAGGATATGCTTTCTGCTCAAGTAAATCGGAGACGTCCCTAGTTTATTGGCCTACAGTAATAGTAAAGAAACACTAGAAATGACGTCGAGACTTTAAATGTGACAGTACAAATGTGCACCACTGAGTGGGGACTGGCAGGCCCAGTCATCAGACAGACGGAATCGTGGACATGTGAACAAAGAACTACTTTCTGGTCGATGACTGGTGCACTGGCTGATGCATGTCCTCATGTGGGACGCACAACTATTTACACGATTCTCAAGGTACAGATGGGGCGTCATGAATTGTGTGCATGGTGTGTATCAAATGTTCTGCTATGTACTGAGGATAATATTCAAAATTTCCGATGGGAAATTTTCGATCACTCGCCCTATAGTTCTGACCTCACACCCAACGATTATTAACTCTTCTTGCACTCGAAGCATTGGTTTGGTAGACAAATATCTGAAGACGACGAGGAGCTGCCGTTGTTAACTATTTCAATTACTAGCTGGAGCACTTGTGTGCAGAGAGGTTAAGTAAATTAGAGCAACATTACGAAAAGTGTCTAGCGATTATGCGGAAAAATAAATTAGGTTTATAATGACCTAAAAGCATCTATAAAAGCTTTTTTCTAACGAGTGTATTTTGTTATCACCGAATCCATCTTAATTTACGAACACAAATGGTAACACTATTTTAGGGTAATTGAAAAGGATTCTGAGTGGTGGAAAGGATGATAATAGAAAATAATTCTGTATTCTTAAGTTATGAACTGAAAATTACTAACTCTGTAAGTGGAATGGGAAAGTGACGCTCATGACCTGTTACGATGAAGCACAAGAAATAATTTGGGGAAAATCATGGAAAACAAAAACCTGGACGGCTGAACTAGGTACCAATCCTGCCATCATCACAAGAATAGTAGTTCGTCGACCTCATTTATTTTACTGTGGATGTTCGATATTCTTTTTTTTTTCTTTATTGAATTTCGTTTCGGGATGGGATGGCAGCAGCTTAATATGCCGCTCTAAGAGTTAAAAAACATAATGAAAAGATAACAAGAAAAACAGACGATAAAACTGCGACTTCTTAAAAACTGTGAAATGGTGGAAAGTTGTGGAAGCTAAAATATAAAAACACAGGGTTTACGATGCTAATGAAGACACACAGTAAATAGACAGGCAGAATTAAAAAACACGGCGACAGTCTGGTTTCTGTTCGCAACACTTAAAAAAGGGGATGCACAACATTGAACACTCACGTAAACACTGCACTATAGAGCAGACACGAAGATGATACACCTCAGGCTAAGACAGAATGGGGGGGGGGGGGGGGGCGGGGAGAGGACCTGGACAGATGAGGGGGAAAAATGGGGGGAGAAGAGGAAAAAGCAAGAATGGGGGGGGGGGGCGATGGAGGGAGAAGACACATAAAAAGGGGGGGCAGGACGGACCCGAGAAGCAGTGGGGAAGGCAGAGGAGGGGAAAGAAAAAGGACTTGGGGGGAGAGAATGGAGTCAAAGAGAGGGTAAGTGGGGAAAAACAGGATGGAAGGGGGAGGGGGAAGATGGTGCCCAGGAAAAGGAGAGAGGTAGGGAGGGTTTGATATTCCTGATGAGACTAGGGTTATTTTTTCCCTCAAAAGAATGGCTTTTCACTTAAGTCTGAAGTACGCGGATTGAACCAGAAAGCAGTTGAAAATACACTGTTCTGACGATCTGTCCCTGATTCGCACGAGTAGCACTAAGTATTAGGGTCCTTCAAAAAGAAACTGGCTGTAAAATGAAAACTGCTGAAGGAATAGTAATGCCATTGTCTACGGAATAAGATGTGGCCCCTATAAGACCGCTGAGGCCCTAAACTGGCCGCTAGCGGCTAATTCCAAACTGGACGGAAATGTTTCTGTGGTGTATGCAGGTATGCCCTTTGCGCAGTTCAACAACCACACTTCCGTCTATGTTTAGCGAGAATACTTATTTTACGTTGAAAAAGGTGATATACCACAATACTAGCGATTGTCAGTAGAGAAATGATAATGTTTTTCTGTGCGGTTCTCTTACTTTTGATTCAAATTTCCATGCGATGTAGCTGTGGGAAATGTTGAAAGCACCACGAGACGATGAGCTGGGCCGAAGTCGTAAGAGAGTCGCCGCCCAGAGATAAGTTCCTGGAAAGGACGCCGGGTTGCCACTAGCCACCGGAGGCGCTGCTGGAAATCGGGCCATTACATAGAAACACAGATAGCATCTCCCGAAGACAAACACCTGGCGAAAACGTTTTATGATCAGGAAAAGTAGTGATAATCCGCCCCCTTTAGCTGGAACATAGCTTTGCACGAAATATGTCCAAAGCTGGCGGTTTTCCCATAAGTGCACAGAAAACTAAAGATGAATATCTCAATGATGGATAGGGGCGCTCTGTCTTGGGCCTTTGAAGTTGTTGGAGACCGCCAAACGGTCTGACTTCCCAGAACAACCTTCGAGGTTGCTAGTAAATAGACGAAACAAGGCACTGTATAAAGACGAGCCATCAGCAGTTGCCACAGCATCCGGGGACGCCAGCTTCGCTACTACATGGTGTGTGAGTCGCATCACACAGCGCTGTGATCGGTAGGCAGTTCGTTACGTTCGCTCAGTCACGTGCTCACGCGCCGTGTTCTTCTGCAGGCCGCTGTCTACACTCATGCTCATAAATTAAGGATAATTGCAGAATGTGGTGCCACGTAACGCGGCGCTTCACAGAACTGTCGCTAATAGCATAGGCACATAGGGAACACACACTACACAGATCTGTAAGTCGACGGTATTGGTGATAAGTAGAAAAAACCGTCCCGAAACACATGTGCTACAAAACGCCACTGTTTCTTGCGCGTGTACCCCGACATCAATATGGGATATGATCACCACGCACACGTACACGGATCGCACAACGGGTTGGCATACTCTGGATCAGGTGGTCGAGCAGCTGCTGGGGTACAGCCTCACATTGTTGCACCAGTGCCTCTCGGAGCTCCTGAAGTGTCCTAGGGGTTTGAAGACGTGCACCGATTCGTCGACTAAGAGCATCCCAGACGTCCTCGATGGGGTCTAGGTCTGGAAAACAGGCAGGCCACTCCATTCGCCTGATATCTTCTCTTTCAAGGTACTTCTCCGATGGCAGCTCGGTGGGGCCGTGCGTTATCATCCATCAAGAGGAAGGTGGGACCCACTGTACCTCTGAAAAGTCGGACATACTGGTGCAAAATGACGTCCCGATACACCTGACCTGTTACAGTTCCTTTGTCAAAGACATGCAGGGGCGTACGTGCACCAATCATAATCCCACTCCACACCATCAAATCACGACCTCCATACAGGTCCCTTTCAAGGACATTATGGGGTTGGTTTCTGGTTCCTGGTTCACGCCAGATGAAAACCCGGCGGGAATCACTGTTTAGACTATAACTGGACTCGTCCTTGAACATAACCTGGGACCACTGTTCCAATGACTATGTACTGTGTTCTTGACACCAGGCTTTACGGACTCCCTTGTGACCAGGGGTCAGTGGAATGCACCTTGCAGGTCTCCGGGCGAATAAACCACGTCTGTTCAGTCGTCTGCAGACTATGTGTCTGGAGACAACTGTTCCAGTGGCTGCGGTAAGGTCCCTAGCAAGGCTACTGCAGTACTCTGTGGCCGTCTGCGGGCACTGATGGTGAGACATCGGTCTTCTTGTGGAGTTGTACACTGTGGACGTCCCGTACTGTAGCGCCTGGACACATTTCCTGTCTGCTGGAATCGTTGCCATAATCTTGAGATCACACTTTGTGGCACACGGAGGGCCCGTGCTACGACCTGCTGTGTTTGACTAGCCTCCAGTCGCCCTAGTATTCTACCCATCATAACGTCATCAATATGTGTTCTTTGAGCCATTTTCAACACACTGTCACCATTAGCACGTCTGAAAACGTCTACACACTTACTAGCTGCACCGTACTCTGACATGCACCAACACACCTCTGCGTATGTGGACCGCTGCCAGCGCCACCGTGCGACGACCGCAGGTCGAATGCACCGCATGGTCATACCCCGAGGTGATTTAAACCCGAAAACCGCCCACCAGAGCGCTGTTTCACCATGTATCAGGATTATCCGTAATTGATCAGAATGAGCGTAGTTAGGCGCTTCGCTCAGAGGAGGCGAAAACGTCCCAGACTTTGATAGATCAAGAACTGTTTCTAGTCCCCGCAACGGATGCCAGCTGCCGTGACCGCAGCCGCTCCAGCTGCTCGTCGGTTGTGGATTCTTCGCCGTGACTCTCATCCGCTTCCAACAGCCGCTCGCGAGGCATTGCTTTCCCGTGGGTACCAGTTGCTGCGCACAAGCTCTTCACCTCATACGACCGTACTGAAATCTCTTCCCTGCTCCTCGAGATACTGTACAGGATAGCCAGTTTTCAGTTATTAAGTTGTGAGGATATTATCTCTCAGAACTGTACTTTGTTTCGTTAGTGTAATAAACAATTGTGTTGCAAAATCGTGTTTCATCACTCCTCAGCAGAGTATACTACAGTTTCTAAGTCTACAGTTCATCGGTTCAGGAGGCTTTTCGGCGGCTCCCAGTGTTAAAGCCAGGTGATGGACGCTCTGGATCTTGATCTGAATTGCAGAAGTTCACTTTCCATCTCTGATTTACAGTCGAAAGTGAAGTAAGAGAAATCTTCGCTTTGCCACCTTTTCCTTTTCTCAGATTATTTGATTGGCTCATCTCCGAATCATCTGAGTGCTGACTGGTCAAACTGCTCATTACAAAAACTCGGCTGCTTCCCCGGATTGTGTAACCAGTGACTCGTGTCCTACCGCACTCTATCGAAAAAACTCTCATTACTTTCTCTCCGTCTCTTTCTTCAGCCAATGAGGTGCTCTGTCTCACCACTGTCCACCGTCTCTTTGTAACTTAGATTTTGTGTTAGCCAATAGCGTCAGGTTTCACATCAAATCAACATTGTTTTTCTGAGAAGTCGGAGCATTTGGTGGTCTCCCACAATTTCAAAGGCCCAGAACCGAGCGTCCCCCATCCATCGGTGAGATGTTTATCTTTAGCTTTCAGTTCACTTATGGGAACGCGGCCAGCTTTCGACATCTCGGGCACAAACCGATGTTCCAGCTAAAGAGGGTGGTTTATCGCTCCATTTCCTGATCATAAAACGTTTTCGCCCGATGTTTCTCTTCGGGAGATGCTATCTGCGCTTCTGTGTAATGGCTCGTCTTCCTGCCACGCCTCTGCACGGCAACAGCCTCTATTCTGTGGCCAGTGGCAACTCGGACTGCCACCGGTGGTCCTTCCAGGAACTTCTCTCTGGGCGGCGACTCTCTTACGACTTCGGCCCAGCTCATCGTCTCGTGGTGCTTTCAACATTTCCCATTGCTACATCGCATGCAAATATGAATTAAAAGTAAGAGAACAGCACAGCAAAACATCATTACTTATCTCCTGACAATCGCTATTACTGTAGTATATCAACTTTTTCGACGTAAAGTATTCCGAATAAATGGGAGTTCCATTACTCGTTTTCATAAAATCCAAAAAGTATCCCGTCAAAATTCCACTCATGGAGGTTTCAGACGAAGAGCGAGAGTGTAGTGCGTTTCCTAACGGTGGAAATTCATCAAAGAATGGCAGAAGTGTACGACGAGCAGCATGTCCGTTGCAAGGATGAAGGCAGGGAACAAGCGATTCAAGGACATTCCCGATACCATTGCCCCGAAGGTAGACTTGCTCGCTGTTGAAGACCGACATGTTACAGTGTCACCCATTACAACGGAGGTCGGACTGAGCGTCGGAACTGCAAGGGGAATTCAACGCTCTCCATACACTTGGCCATTCTTAGATGAACTTCTATTCCCTGCACTCCTTTCACTATACGGAAACGTACTGTACCCTTTGACACCTCTTTTGAAGCCTAAATTTCTGTGTTTTCAGCACTACTGAGTGCAGAGCAAGCTCGACGCTAGCACACGCTCGCCCTGTCGTCACGTGGGTGCGCCCCTGACCCTCCAGCGGCGAGTTTGGAGCCTCAGCGCTCTTATAGGTCCGTACCTTCTTTCGAAGGCAGTGGTACTACGATCCCTTCAGAGGTTTTCATTTTAAATCCACTGGTTTGTTTCCATTTTGATGACCCTCAAATGACTCTGAGCACTATGGGACTTAACATCTGAGGTCATCAGTCCCCTAGAACTTAGAACTACTTAAGCTGAACTAACTTAAGGACATCACACACATCCATGCCCGAGGCAGGATTCGAACCTGCGGCCGTAGCGGTCGCGCGGTCCCAGAGTGAAGGGCCTAGAACCGCTCGGCCACACCGGCCGGCTGATGACCCTCATACATAAGATCGAACGACTTGTCTGGCATAATTATGATAAATTATATGCACAAACATTCTTACTGAATCAGTCTCTCTATTATCGAAACCTTATTAAAATACCTACAGCAGTTCCTGGGGTTAGCCTTCACAAATAGACAGGAAAAAATGCGGCGCGGGACTCTGTAGTGTTACTGCGGAAAATATATTTCCTAAATGGCAGAGGAAATTCCCCCTAAAAACTGTCTGTTCCTCTGCCTTGTCTGCTAAGTCGATGCAGCTGATCTAAGCAAATAAATGCGTATTGTTAACAATAAATGCCAGCAGAGATTGTATGTAGCGTAATGTCTGTGTAATAAGTTGTGGATTTCTAAAATGTTGCGTTTTTGAGACTTACGAACTGATACCGCATATCGACCATACAGCATGCTTTTTGAATAAATGTAGCTATTGTACCTGAGTTGAAATGTGCAAAAATATTACCGCATATGGCATCAAGAAATGAAAGAAATCGAAGTAAGTATCTTACGTGTATAGCATGTGAGACGGTGGATACCTCGGAGATCATTAATGCACCTGCGTTCCACTTCTGCAGGAGGCTCCGTATACGTGCTTTTCACGAGAGCTTACCGCCCATCCTGTGTCCCAGAAATGTGACGCCTACGTTTTACTAACACACCGCCATTGAAAGAGAGTAGTCTGTCACTCATAACAGAAATGTGTGTGAGAAACTGAAAATATCGAATTTCATTATAACAGAATGAACTCATTATCTACGAACCATCACCTGATTTCCTAAAGTACTGTGTTTACTTTATTACTTAGTTTGTGAGGCGAATATCTAATAATCGTGCTAGTACGGTATCAGTAACAGATAAAATGACTTTGGCTTCATTTGGTAGCTCAGTGTTAGCTACCTGGTCGAAGTGCTCCACCGTGTTGTACAAAAAGAACTGTGAGTACTTTTTTACGTTCACTATCAGCTTCTCAAAAACAGTAATTAATGTGGCAGTCTTGTAAACTACAGGAGTTCACTCACGCAATAATGTTACATTTTAACCCAGGAATTTTTAAAATTAAATGCTGCTTAATATTTTACTGGTAGAAGAGCAATAAAGACAAATAAACGTTACCTCATTTCAGTTTTATTGCGTGGTAGAAAAACAATTGAGGTCGCTGTTAATGACACATGTGCACACTTTTACAAATCTGCTTCAAAAATTACAGATACACGAGTTCGGATCAGGACGGATGTTCACACTAAATGAACGGATTACAGCAAGATTAAGACGCGTCACTCTCTTTATACAGCGTTGTTGTAATTAAACTTTTGCTACTTCAGAGTACCTCCATTTAAAACAAGTGATCCTAGGTCAATGAAACTTTATGGAAACGTTTGTAAGGACATGCGGTTGAGAAACAATAAATAAACCATCGAAAGAAACACGTTTTAATTTCCACATGAGACGGTAACATCTGTTAATAACCTTGGGTTCGGGTGTGGGGCGGCGGAGGGGTGAAGTGGACTGCGGTAGTCGTCGTGGGGTTGTGGACCACAGCGGCTGCGGCGGGGACGGAGCCTCTACGTCGTTTCTAGGTCCCCGGTTAACAGACAATACATACATACAATACAATACTACAATTCTTAACTGCGTACCACGTTTACGCTCCAGATTACAAACTCTGCTCAGTGTGACGACCATCTGTATCCACGACAGCCTGGAACCGCGCTAGGGCCTGCTCTATTGTTGCCCGAAATATCTCAGGTCGGATGTTGGCTATGTCCCTCGCCCTAGAGTATATCCGCTCCTGCTCAGGTGAGTCCTTCGTTATCTGTAGCGATTCCCTGAGCGGTTTACGAGCTCTCGACCAGTGTTTTCCTCGTTCTCGTCTGGTGATGGCTATCCATGGTTCAAATGGTTCAAATGGATCTGAGCACTATGGGACTCAACTGCTGTGGTCATAAGTCCCCTAGAACTTAGAACTACTTAAACCTAACTAACCGAAGGACATCACACACATCCATGCCCGAGGCAGGATTCGAACCTGCGACCGTAGCGGTCGTGCGGTTCCAGACTGTAGCGCCTTTAACCGCTCGGCCACTTCGGCCGGCGGCTATCCATGAGTCCCTGCATACTCTTGCGCGTTGCGGCAACTCTGTGGTCTTTGTGTGGACCCCCGGTCATGTCGGTATCCCGGGCAATGAACATGTTGACCGCCTGGCGAAAGAGGCCACGAGTAAACCATCTCTGGATGTTGGCCTCCCAGAGGCTGATTTGCGGGCAGTCCTCCGCCGAAAAGTTTTTGCGCTTTGGGACGCTGAATGGCGCGATCGGATTACACCCAATAAACTCCGTGCCATTAAGGAGACGACGACTGTGTGGCGGTCCTCCATGCGAGCCAACCGCAGGGACTCAGTCGTCCTTTGTCGGCTCCGCATTGGCCCCTCCCGGCTAACACACAGTTATTTACTGTGCCGGGAGGACCCTCCTGTATGTCGCTGCGGGGCGGCTTTGACGGTGGCCCACATTCTGTTGGCCTGCCCCCTTTTAGCTGTGGTCAGGCAGACATTTGCGCTGCCTGATACGCTCCCTGCCGTTTTCTCTGATGACCCTGTTATGGCTGCCTTAGTTTTACGTTTTATTAGGGCAGGGAGTTTTTATTCTTTCATCTGAGTGTTTCTGTTTTATTTTATTTTTTGTGTTGATTCTGGCGTTTCGCCTATGATTTTAAACTGATCTTTTAATGTGTTCCTAAGTGGTTGGCTTTTCCTTTTTTATTTCTATGGTCGGCCAACCACTGTCACACTCTGTGTGGTTTTAGTTCGTTTTGTCTTGTCCTTGTCTCCGTTTCTGTTGTTCTGTATCGTCTGTGATCTATTCTGTTCCTCGTTTTTATTCTCTGTGGGTGTTCTTTGTATTTGGAAAAAGGGACCGATGACCGTAGCAGTCTGGTCCCTTTCATCCCCCAAACCAACCAACCAACCTATGTCCCTCGCTATGCTTATCTTCACCCCCAACATGTGTTCGTGTCTCGTTGATAAACACTGTGCTTCATTCAATCCCACAGCCAGAAAACACACGGGTTCAAATCTAATGATTTTGGTGGCCACGCAGTTCGGACCGATCGGCCAGTGGTTCGGTTTTCTCCAAATGTGTTACGCAATAACTGAGTGACCTCAACAGCAAAAGAGCGAAGTGACGTGGAGCTTCATCGTGCATCAAAACAGTTGTGTCCAAAGCAAAATGGTTCAAATGGCTCTGAGCACTATGGGACTCAACTGCTGTGGTCATAAGTCCCCTAGAACTTAGAACTACTTAAACCTAACTAACCTAAGGACAGCACACAACACCCAGCCATCACGAGGCAGAGAAAATCCATGACCCCGCCGGGAATCGAACCCGGGAACCCGGGCGTGGGAAGCGAGAACGCTACCGCACGACCACGAGATGCGGGCTGTCCAAAGCACCTGCCGCTTGCAGTGCGGAGATCACATATTGGCAAAGCAGATCACACTATCGTGTGACGCTCACGCTGCATGTCCTTGTGATTGGAGTTCCTCAAAGAAAAATGGACCAATCATGAACTATGTCGTGATGCTACACCACACAGTGACGGGTCCACAATGCGGGGTTCAAATGGTTCAAATGGCTCTGAGCACTATGGGACTTAACATCTTAGGTCATCAGTCCCCTAGAACTTAGAACTACTTAAACCTAACTAACCTAAGGACATCACACACATCCATGCCCGAGGCAGGATTCGAACCTGCGACCGTAGCAGTCCCACGGTTCCGGACTGCAGCGCCTAGAACGGCACGGCCACCCCGGTCGGCACAATGCAGGGGAACTTCATCAACGTTCGTTAGCAGTGACGGTCCCCAAATGCGACAATCTTGAGTGCTCACTGCCCCAGTGAGTGTAAAGTGTGCTTCATCACTCCACATAACATTCGAAGGCCACATGTCGTCAACTTCAACCCTTGCGAGAAAAGTAGGAGCAAACTCTACTGCAATGTCTGGGTCGCGTGGCAAAAATTTCATGGATATGATGAAGTTTACACGGATACTATTTCGCAACAGTCTGGATCACTTTTCGAAAAGTGGATCACGGAATTTTCAGCTGCCGTGACACAGCTCGTTCACTGCTTGAAGGTCGCACATTGCGTCTAGCATTCCTAGCCATGGCAGCTAACGTCTTCAACAATTTATGGCTGTTGGCCTCTCCCAGGTGCAACTCTAACATCACCAGTTCATTCGAACTTGCGAATAATATTCTTCAACTTTTCTCTGAATTCCTTTCGTGCATCGGTACTCGTGAAGAGTTGCAACACTATTGCTTTTTGCCTTGATAAAACAACTACGAGTAAAGCCCTGCTCACCTTGTCTATACCCATGTTGATCGTGTTTCAACCTTACGTCCCCGTACCAGTACCGGCGCCGAACGGCAAGTCGTCTACATTGGCTCAAGCAACGGAAGTTTAATTATAACCATCCTGTATAAAGAGTCACGGAGCTCAGTGTATAGAAGCCTCAATCTTCGCCGGATGACCACTGATACGATTCTATACATTTGAACGCGCAAGAATTTCACTCTTTCTAGCCCAGTAACACAAATATTACCAGATGCAGCGCTGCTAGAAGGGTGTACATTATCTGATCATAAGTATCTGGACACCTATTAGTGGACATCAAGCCGGCCGGAATGGCCGTGCGGTTCTAGGCGCTACAGTCTGGAACCGAGCGACCGCTACGGTCGCAGGTTCGAATCCTGCCTCGGGCATGGATATGTGTGATGTCCTTAGGTTAGTTAGGTTTAATTAGTTCTAAGTTGTAGGCGACTGATGACCTCAGAAGTTAAGTCGCATAGTGCTCAGAGCCATTTGAACCAAGTGGACATTAATATGAGGTACTGTAACACTGAAAATGCAGGATGCATGGCACCTGCTACCCATATATAACTATTTTTCTGAATTGTATGTAAATATTTGTAATTTAAATGCTTTCTTTTAATAAGTAAGGACATTGCTTCACTCTGTGTGTACATTTAGGTACAAGTCTGTTGACATTTCGTTGTATTTATCAATGTTTTCCTGTGAAAATTATAAGCCCTGGGATAAAGCTAAAGAAATTGTTATTTGCATCGACTAGCAACGATAATAGCAGTGCTTGTGCGTTGTAAAATCTTTGGGTAGGGAGTTGGGCAGAGCGCTCGGAGAGAGCGGGAGACGGGTTCTAGCGGTTGTAATGTGCGGAAGTGTGGTGCTAACGCTCTCGCAGTAGAGTGTATCATTTTCGGCGGCATCATGTACGCGCGGCGGCCATATGTCTAGAGCAGGAGTACGGACAGTGAACGGAAGGAAGAGGCTGTATTAATTACGATTGCCCGTTCATATGATTAGCCGTGGCTCCACAATATGCTACCGTCTTCAACAACAGCAGCACTCCCAGCAACACAGGTTCGTCGTCGGCTCCGAGTTTCGTCGTATGCATAGCACTGAAATAAGACTGTTCATCGGTAGAAAATATTAACGGCTAACCCAGCAGCACAACTGAATGTGATTTGATTGATAAGATTTATTTAAATAATAATCAGTTAAATTCAAGGCGATTGTGTCCTCGTTGCCCCCAGATATTGTTACCAAGCAGGATTCTTGTTCCTTTTTTTCCCTAATATGCTAACTGAGTGTCATAAGAAAGAAATTGCATAGTTACAGCCAGTTTATTAATGGACAATTTCTCTTTAAAGAATTTTAACCTCAGTCTACTTTCAATTAACTGTTGTACAACAGAGGCTTCAGTATGTGACTAAAGTAAAGCAATTTCATTTTTCAAGTTTGAGAATCAATCACTGGAAAAAATCAAAATCTAAGGAAATGCACAAATTCAGAGTGCGGAAGTTTTATTTATTTTGCATATAGCTTGGAGCACATGGCTGTTTAGTTTGGTACATATTCTAGTATTTAATTCTGTTCAAGTCAATAAAAAAAGGCTCAGTTGTTCAGATAATAATATGAAATCTAATTTGCAAAATAAGTAAAAAGTGCTTGCCTTTTTTTCTCTAAATTTCTTTGATGACGTTATGCTGAGGTCACCGAAAGTCATTATTCACGTAACGAAGTTCAGTACTAACATACAGATTAATTATATATTTTCAAATCATTACTCGATTGCCTTTTTCAAAATTTAATGCCAAACATAACGTAAGAGTAACTTCTCAATTTTCTTTATCATTACATACTCGCTTCAAATTAGTGTGAAAAAAAAACTTGGCTACCTTTACTTGCCGAGTCAGTGTTTAATAAAACATGTTTCTCTTTCCCATCATCTTGTACAGTATTTTGGATGTAAATTGCCTTAGTGGGCTGGCGACCGTTAATTAATTCCTTTTCATTCATTAGTGTAACTTTTGGATTCATGATCAGTGGTACCCCTTGCTGTCCAGTGTAGTTCGTGAGTGAATGCACGAAATAACTTTCATTTGTAGCCCTGTTAGGTTTAATTACTTTTATTTTTAGTAGACTTTCCATCAGAAGGGTCGGTTGTACACTTTCCTCCTACTTATCGGTATCACTTCTTCGGGAAAGATAGCCTTATACAATCAGAAAAAATCCATTAGGCACACACGCGATCCACGGTCATATTTTATATCGCAAGCAGGATAGGCCGATTAGTAAGAGGGAGGTTACAGTACGTCCACTCTTCACATTTGTGACGGTTTGAACTCAGTTTGGGACACTTTTGATGAAGTGTGTGAAGCAACGGCAGCCAATTTTTCCTGAAGGGCCAAAACCAGATATGGTAGTGATCTTGGACACTGGGGTTTGGAGCGAAGTCGACGTTGTAACTAGCCACAAAAAATAATTGTCTCACAGATGTTACTTTATGACAGGGTGCATTGTCATTCTGGTGCCAGCAATCGCTGTCTCCGAATTATTCCTCTACTGTACGTACTACAGAATGTTGAAAAACGTGTTCGTCTCCTTCCGCATTTAGCGCTTTCTTAAGCTCAATAGAAGGACCATGCCCAAACGACGAAAAACACCCGCATACCGCAACACCACCTCCTCTGTACTTCACTGTTGGCAGTACACATGATGGCAGGAAACTTTCATCAGGCATTCACCAAACCGAAACCCTTCCATCGGATTGGCACAGGGTGCAGCGTGATTCATCACCCCAAATCACTCGTCCCCACTCATCCAATGTCCAGTGGCGTCGCTCAGCAATGACTACTTAAGAGGAGCTCTTCGACCATTATACCCCATTCTTTTAACACCCTACGCTAGTTGGTCTGCTGATAGCACTTGGGTACTTAAGAGTAATTCCTTTTACTGATTTCACGCGATTTTTACAACCTCGGTGGACAATGCTCGACTGTCCCTGTCCATCAGGTCCTGGCCCTGGTTTAGCTGTGGTTCTCCCTTCGCGTTTCTGATTTACGATCACATCACCAACAGTCGACTTGGACAACTTTAAAAGGGTTGAAACATTGCTAATGGCTTTGTTACTCAGGTGGAAACCGACTGCTAGTTGGCGTTCGAAATCAGTGAGCTCTCCTGACTGACCCATCCTGCTATTACTGCTTCTATAATGGCAACACAGCACCACCACATCCATTTATACCGGCTGGTCCGCGACTCATATACTGGTGAAATTCGCGTTACACAGGGGTGTCTGGGTATCGATTATCACTGAAACAACCGTTTTTCGGTTATATCATGTTTTTTCAACGCCACTTTAACCTAGCTATTAAAATCGCTCAAAATAACCGTTTTCTGAAATAACTGATTTTTGGTTTTTTATTCCTTGTATTTTCTGAAATAAAAGTTGAAATCGAACAAATGTTAAAAACTTTGTCTCCCTCAGTTTCAAGATACATAAAATAAAAATATTAAATTACATAGGCATTAGAGGAAACTTAGTCGGTCCACGATTCGCTTATTTTCTCGAAAAGTGATAAGTGGTTGAATACTACAAAAAATCACCAGTACTCTCCCATTGATTCTAATTTCTTGAAACTTGCTCAAAAAGCATGTTGGAATCGAGGACGATACCACTATTTACGTATTACGAATAGTCAGAGCTAAAGGGTCAAAACAGATACTGAAGAACTCTATTTTTTGTTTTAATTTGTCCGTTTTCAAAAGCTATAATCAGATAAAGACGTATTATGTAGGCACAGGCGGCAGATCATCTACTTTCTATTTTTATAGTAAACTATAAATGAATTATTAAGATGTAAGTTTTCTCCTCGTATGATACCGCAGGTTTCTTGTGGCTCCTTCTATTCTTAATCTTTTGAGGCAAATGGAGCATTGCACTTCACTGATACACACGCCGTAAAAGCAGACTAAGGATGGTTCCGCCCTTTAACACAGTTAATGTTCGACGACAACAGCGAGAAAGTACCACATAGACAAGATGGGGCAAGGCCTGCACACTGCATATTCATGCGTACCGTGCAACAGTCCTTACCACATGGTAATGGGTACATTACTGTCTTTCAAATGCTGCACCAATTCTTATGCCATGTGTTTATTGCTCGTTTCTGTCGGCATTGTTAATAAAATAGCACTGATCGCTTTTCCCATTTTTTAGAAAAAGGCAATAATTTGTAGCAATCGAAATCTTACGAATAAAAGTTAATTACTTGTTAGAAAAGGTTTATTTAAAAACCAAGAATTTTAGCACTGTTGTGGTGGTTAATTGATATTTCGTTTATTTACCCTTTTATTAGTGAAAATAAGACCTTTTGTAACTGAGACCAAACAAATATCGAAAATACCGGTTGTTCAGAACTGAAATACCGGCGTCAGTTTTAAGAGGTCGATTTTTCGTATCCCTGCGGTATATACCTGCCGCAGGGGACAATATTGTTGTTTGGGAAAAATAAAAAGCTTCGTACATAAATAAATCGGTCACACATGTCATAAATAACTTTGAAACCGACAATCGCAAATGCAGCACTGCACAAGGGTCAAAAGTCGGGAACTGCTCTTGAAATTTATGAGTTAGAATCGGCTCTAGCGCATCTGTTAAATATGTAGCCCGTAATTCGATACCCCATACAGTGCTCGGGAGTTGTGTGTAACGTTTCTGCAGTGGCACGACGGAGTAAGCATCTACCGCTTCTACAATTAATGGACATTATTATTACGCAGTTATAGAAGTTTGTGCGAAGCTATGTAATTAGTCTCCTCTTGGTCAGATGACCAGATGAGAGAGTTGTATGTGGTATTAGGCGAGGGACGTCGGCAGAATATTAGAAGAGACTCCTTCGGACCGCGGAAGGCACGCATACGAAGGTAGATGTAGTGGTTGCAGCATCGACGCAGGGCTAACGACAATGAAAATTTATAACAATTTGCTTAAAGGTTAACTCTAATTATGTTGTCATTTTTAAACACCTTCCACACCTACATGTACATTACGAAAAGCTTGGAAGATGTATAATGTAAGTATAGCGCTATACAATGATGAACAAAAATATGGTAACAACCTGGTTAATAGGACGGCGATCCACCTTTGGTACGGAATACAGCAGCGATTCTGATTAGCAAGGATTCGATAAGTCTTGGGAAGGTTTCCGAAGGTATGTGAGACCACATGTCTACGCACAGGTCACGATATTCCCGTAAATTACAGGCCACTGGTTTGTGGGCTCGGAGTTGCTCCCCGATAGCGCCCCATATGTGGTCCAGTGGGTTCATATTAGGTGAATTTGATAGCCAAGACGAAAACGTGAGTTCAGTATCAAGTTCCTTGAACCACTATAGCACGATTCAGGCCTAGGGACTCGGACAGTTATACTGTTGGAAGATGCCATCGCCGATGGGGAAGACATCAGTCATGAAGGATGCAGGTGCTAAGCAGTTACGTTCACGTAGACCGCAGCAACCACGATGCGGGACCGATGACCTTCGCAGTTTGGTCCCTTTAATCTTTAAACCAACCAACCAACCAACCAACCACGATGCCTCCGATTACTAACACAGGTGAATGTCCCCCATAACACATTACTGTCTACCGAATGAGATTCATCCTACTAGACGACACGTGTCAATTGCTGGACAGTCCAATCTCCCTTGCCCACTGCAGTGGTAAGTGATGATATCGTTGGGTCAACATGGAGGTACACTATGTTATCAAAAGTATCCGGATACCTGGCTGAAAATGACTTAAAAGTTTGTGGCGCCCTCCATCGGTAATGCTGGAATTCAGTATGGTGTTAGCCCAACCTTGCCTTGATGACAGCTTCCACTCTCGCTTAGTTCAGTCAAGTGCTTGAAGGTTTCTTGGGGAATGGCAGCCCATTCTTCACGGAGTGCTGCACTGAGCAGAGGTATTGCCGTCAGTCGGTGAGGCCTGGAACGAAGTCGTCGTTCCAAAACATCCCAAAGATGTTCTATAGGATTTAGGTCAGAACTCTGTGCATGGCAGTTCATTACAGGGATGTTACTGTCGTGTAACCACTCCACCACAGGCCGTGCATTATGAACAGGTGCTCGATCGTGTTGAAAAAATGGTTCAAATGGCTCTAAGCACTATGGGACTTATCTGAGGTCATCAGTCCCCCTAGCATTGAACTACTTAAACATACCTAACCTAAGTACATCACACACATCCATGCCCAAGGCAGGATTCGAACCTGCGACCGTAGCAGCAGCTCGGTTCCGGACTGAAGCGCCTAGAACCGCTCGGCCGATCGTGTTGAAAGATGCAATCACCATCCCCGAATTGCTCTTCGGCAGTGGGAAGCAAGAAGGTGCTTAAAACATCACGGTAGGCCTGTTCTGTGATAGTGCCACGCAAAACAACAAGGGGTGCAAGCCCCCTAAATGTAAAACGCGACGACATCATAACACCACCGCCTCCGAATTTTACTGTTGGCACTACACACGCTGGCAGATGACGTTCACCGGGCATTCGCCATACTCACACCCTGCCATCGGATCACCACATTGTGTACCGCGATTCATCACTCCACACAACGTTTTTCCACTATTCAAGCATCTAATGTTTAAACTCCTTACACCAAACGAGGCGTCGTATGGCATTTACCGACGTGATGTGTCGCTCATGAGCAGCCGCTCGACCAGGAAATCCAAGTTTTCCTCACCTCGTGCCTAACTGTCATAGTACTTGCAGTGGGTCCTGATGGAGTTTGTAATTCCTGTGTGATGGTCTGGATAGATGTCTGCCTATTACACATTACGACCCTCTTCAACTGTCGGCGGTCTCTGTCACTCAACAGACGAGGTCGGCCTGTACGCTTTTGAACGTTTCTATTTCACTATCACACCGGAAACAGTGGTCCTAGGGATGTTTAGGAGTGTGGAAATCTCGCGTGCAGTCGTGTGACACAAGTGACACCCGATCACATGGCCACGTTCGAAGACCGTGAGTTCCGCGGAGCTCCCCATTCTTCTCTCTCATGATGTCTAATGACTACTGAGGTCGCTGATATGGAGTACCTGGCAGTAGGTGGCAGCACAATATACCTATATTGAAAAACGTATGTTTTTGAGGTGTCCAGATACTTTTGATCACATAGTTAACGGAAAAGACAAAGAAGAATCAAAGAGGAGCTGAGTGGTTTATCACGGGTTTGAATAGTGAACCAGAGAGCGACGCAGAAATGCTAGAAAAATTTCAGCTCGCCAAAACTCAGCGAAGGGTGTAGTATCTCTTTTAAACCTACTCTCAAGGGAAATAACTCACTTTCAACGGGTAAAAGCCAATAACATTTATTTAAGAATGCGGAGATGTGTCTGTTCTACAAGCCGTCAAGATCATTTACCCTTAAAACTCAAAATTTGTGTACGGTCGATTTATGGAGGTTAACGAAGCTAAAGACTACATAAGCAAAAGTCTCTGAAGAAACAATATCGTGCATCCGACAGTTATAACCAGGAGATTATAGGATTCATCAATTAAGGTTTTGTTTGGCAAAAGTCTAATGTACGAGGGCGTAGTGGAAATTAATGCCTCCGAATTCTTCATGTGAAAACTCTTAAAGCCCTTTAAATAAAACAACGTTATTAACATTCTACAACTTCATGCTTCATGTCTACATATCTGCAGCCCTCTGCCACTAGAGAGCTCAAAATTGTGGCATATAACATGGAGGTGTGTCACGTAATTATGTCAGTGTGTAGGAAACGGCGTGCTGCAATCGAGTTTCGAATTCTAAGAGTTCGTCCGCACCTGTAGCACTTTCTCCTTCAGCATGACAATGCCAAATAACATACGAGCGCTGGGAAATTTGCAAAAATCCGACAACTTAGGTTCATTGTCACTGATCATTTCCCATACAGTCCAGACTTGGTCTCATCCTATTTTCATCTTTTCCAGAACTTAAAGAATACCTTCGAAGACTTTACTTTGACACTGATGAAGCGGTACAAGCAGAGGTGGGGCTGTGGTTCTGTCAACAAATTCGAACGTTCTAAAGTGACGGTGGTGGCTCTGAGCACTATGGGACTTAACATCTATGGTCATCAGTCCCCTAGAACTTAGAGCTACTTAAACCTAACTAACCTAAGGACAGCACACAACACCCAGCCATCACGAGGCAGAGAAAATCCCTGACCCCGCCGGGAATCGAACCCGGGAACCCGGGTGTGGGAAGCGAGAACGCTACCGCGTCACCACGAGCTGCGGACTAAAGTGACGGTGTCAACTAATAGGTCTCTCCTTGGGAGAAATGTGTTCGTCGCCAGTGTGACTGTTGAGAAATAAATATGTAGACATGAAGAATAAGGATGTTTATAACGTCTGTTGTATTTAAAAAGCTTTCAGAGTTTTAATATAAAAAACTCGGGGCATTACCTTTTAACATGATCTCGTCTCCAGAATGAGAGAGCACTTGCCCGCGAAAGGCAAAGGTCCCGAGTTCGAGTCTCGGTCGGGCAAACAGTTTTAATCTGCCAAGAAGTTTCATGATCTCGTCTGTTAACACATGTAGGTGCAGTTGAATCTAGGGTCTTCTTCAGTGAGAGTTCGACACTGAGTGTACAGAGTAACGTCTCAAAGCGAAACTTCTTCAACCTCGTTGTTCCTTAATGTGTGGGTAGGGGCTCTGCAACCTCATAAATATGCGAGCACTTACTCTGGGCTTTGTGCCGGCTGAAGATCAGCTGACTGTCATTTTACTTCACTTAGTTATTCTACTGTCAAAGTAGGGATATCCTTGGAATGCGCCTCCTTTCAACAGAATAGCCTCAGGAGAATAGCATAAGGAATTGCAATGGACAGGAAAAGTTGGTGGCGCTTTATCACTAAAATTAGTGATACAAACAAATTTATTTTGCCTCTTACTACTAACGTATTGGCAATTTTTGCTGTATGTTATGTCTAGTACCAGATCAGGGAAGCCACTGTAGTGAACGCTGACATCGGAGTGGTATCCAGTTGCTGAAGTACTCCTAGACAATGTCATTGTAGCCAAGAAACATGGCTGACAAGAGAAATCTCCCGTGATTAAAATGTCAAGTGCACGCTCGTCCTGTCCACTGTGTTATTGTCACTTCGGTGAGATTCCACTTTTCCATTTCTATGACATGTTAGGTAAGAATGTACGATAACACTACAAGTTTTAGTTTGGGAAATACAGCTCTGTAAGTATTGTATGTGTTAACGTGTTGTTCCAAGATAACGTTACCTTTTTGCCAAAGTACCCCTTTTATGACTCTTGTGAATCTGACAGTCGGAACTGCTGGTTACACGGTATTGTTTGTACACTGTTTTGAGCTTAGAAGTCTTCAGAGTCTGAAACGCATCAGACTCTAGCGAGCCTCATGTTTCAATTTTATTACGCGCAGTAATTTAATACGTAATACGATAGTGCGCTGTTATTTATAAAAGCAGGAGAATATGGAAAATTAAGATGAATGTTGCGTAGAAGTGATTGATGAATGCTGAAGTTACCCTTTCTTCTCACGAATTATAATTTGTATGGCAATTTTACTTGAGTAGCTAGCTGGGACTGCAGTGTTGTGGCGCAGAAGCTCCCGATAGCCGCCGAGACAGGACTCTGAGGTACACCAGATGGTCTTAAGGGCCTTAGGAAGGGCGGAAGGATGGACCTTCCACCTATTCACTGGCAAACGAGTGCGGCGCGGTCTTTGAGTGGATTAGTAGCTGTGTGTGCAAACGGCGCCTGGGAAGCCTCGAGTTCGTTTGGCACCCTCTGATCTTGTCGTGGTAGCGAATACGAATATGGAATGTCTCCTAAGAATCCTTGATCACCCGAGTAATGGGCAAAGACATCGGTGGCCGGGACTACAAGGTTTAACGTTACAATCGCCTAGGACAGATAAGCTCTTACCATGACGTGGGATGAACAGAACACGTTATAATTTGTGTGGCTCAGAGGCTGCTGACAGCTGCCGAGACAGGTGAAGTGAGCTCGAAGGACTCTGGGAGGACACCAGACGGTCTTAAACTCTTTATCCTGGCATGAACGGTGGACCTTCCATCTGTCCACCGATGACGAGTGCGGCGTGGTCTTTGACTGGATTAGTAGTTCTGTGTGCAAACGGCGCCTGGGAAGCCGCGAGATATTACTTCAGTGTGGGATGAACAGAACTCCTCCGTTACACTTGGCTCTGTAGCGTACCACCGCCACGCTGGCGACGAAATTAAAACATTTCTTATGGAAAATTTAGGAAGGGAAGGCGTGACCGCATTTGATTGGTCGGCAATCGCAAACATTGGTAATGGCGACTTGCTATTGGGCAGCACTCGCAATCTCTCGAAATCGCACAGAACATTCTGGTAAATGGGAACGACAGTGTTGTAACAAGATTTCCTGTTGGGAGAATTAGAGATGGGGCCATAAACTATAAGGAGCAGAGGACACAAGATTTCACACATTCGGGGCGAGACCTTTTTACTTCTCAGATGTACAGGGTGTTTCAAAAAGAATATACGTATTTCGAATGCATATATTTATTAAACTTTAAGACATAGGAATATGAAACTTTATACCAATACACTCCTGGAAATTGAAATAAGAACACCGTGAATTCATTGTCCCAGGAAGGGGAAACTTTATTGACACATTCCTGGGGTCAGATACATCACATGATCACACTGACAGAACCACCGGCACATAGACACAGGCAACAGAGCATGCACAATGTCGGCACTAGTACAGTGTATATCCACCTTTCGCAGCAATGCAGGCTGCTATTCTCCCATGGAGACGATCGTAGAGATGCTGGATGTAGTCCTGTGGAACGGCTTGCCATGCCATTTCCACCTGGCGCCTCAGTTGGACCAGCGTTCGTGCTGGACGTGCAGACCGCGTGAGACGACGCATCATCCAGTCCCAAACATGCTCAATGGGGGACAGATCCGGAGATCTTGCTGGCCAGGGTAGTTGACTTACACCTTCTAGAGCACGTTGGGTGGCACTGGATACATGCGGACGTGCATTGTCCTGTTGGAACAGAAAGTTCCCTTGCCGGTCTAGGAATGGTAGAACGATGGGTTCGATGACGGTTTGGATGTACCGTGCACTGTTCAGTGTCCCCTCGACGATCACCAGTGGTGTACGGCCAGTGTAGGAGATCGCTCCCCACACCATGATGCAGGGTGTTGGCCCTGTGTGCCTCGGTCGTATGCAGTCCTGATTGTGGCGCTCACCTGCACGGCGCCAAACACGCATACGACCATCATTGGCACCAAGGCAGAAGCGACTCTCATCGCTGAAGACGACACGTCTCCATTCGTCCCTCCATTCACGCCTGTCGCGACACCACTGGAGGCGGGCTGCACGATGTTGGGGCGTGAGCGGAAGACGGCCTAACGATGTGCGGGACCGTAGCCCAGCATCATGGAGACGGTTGCGAATGGTCCTCGCCGATACCCCAGGAGCAACAGTGTCCCTAATTTGCTGGGAAGTGGCAGTGCGGTCCCCTACGGCACTGCGTAGGATCCTACGGTCTTGGCGTGCCTGACACACCGGTGTCAATGTGTTCTTTTATCCATTTCCAGGAGTGTATTTACGAACCTCTCAAGTTCAGGTTACAGATGTTCAATATGTCCTCCATCAGCGACACGAACAATACCACATCGATACTCAGATTCCTCCCATACTTGGGAAAGCATGTCCTTCGTCACTGATGTTATGGCAGTACGGGTCTGGTCCTTCAACTCTTCCAGGTTGCGTGGAAATGGTGGTACATAAACGCTGTCTTTAACGAAACCCCACAGGAAGAAATCAGAAGCCGGCCGGGGTGGCCGAGCGGTTCTAGGCACTACAACCAGGAACCACGCGACCGCTACGGTCGCAGGTTCGAATCCTGCCTGGGGCATGGATGTGTGTGATGTCCTTAGGTTAGTTAGGTTTAAGTAGTTCTAAGGTCTGGGCGACTGATGACCTCAGCTGTTAAGTCCCATAGTGCTCAGAGCCGTTTGAACCATTTGAACAAGTCAGAAGGTGTCACATCCGGAGACAGGAGCCCAGCTGAGACATGCTAAGTCGCCGGCTCCTTGACGACTAATCCAACGGTTTGGTAGAGTTTCATTCAGATATTCACGCACTTGGTGAATCCAGAGAGGGGGTGCCCCGTCTTGTTGAAAAATGTAGTTGTCTTCGTGCAGCCTCGGAAACAAACAGTTTCGTAAAATAGCAAAGTTCGGCTGACCGTTAACCGTGTATCCATCAAAGAAAAGTGGACCGAAAACAGATGATCGGGATATCGCACAAAACACGTTGACTTTGGGCGAATCTCTTACATTTTCAGTGGGTGCATGTGGGTTCTGTAGGCTCCAAATTCGAACATTGTGTTTGTTTACCTGACCACTAACATGGAAAGTCGCTTCATCACTGAACACGATGCATTGTGCGAAAGTGTTATCATTGTCAATAGCATCAACAATCTCGTTACCAAATGCCACACGTTTGCGTTTGTCATCAGGACGCAGAGCCTGTAACTTCTGTAACTGGTACGGCTTCATAACCAACCGACGTCTCAAAACGCGCCAAATTGTTGTTGTAGGCAGTTAGTTGTAACTCTCGACTGGCACGACGAGTTGATTTTGGAGGACTATGTTGGAAAGCAGTTTGAATTCGTGCAAAATTTTCTTCAGGAACACGAGGGCGACCAGGAGTCTTTCCTTTGCATACATATACTGTATCTAGAAACTGTCGATACCATCTGAAAATGTTCCACCCATACAGAGGATCAATTTGGTACCTCAACCTGAAACGCCTTTGGATTGTAATCACGGAACTGCGCTTCACAATCTCGAGAACACAAAGTGATTTCTACTGCGGAATAACCATTTTAAACATATGACGGTTACGAAGCAAAACAGAAGACAACTGACATCTAGCAGCTTTAATATAAATTAGATTATGTATTCGTTTCTCCAATAGCCGAGCCGAGGAGCAGCGATCTATATTTTGGACAAAATTAATACTTTGTAATACGTATATTCTTTTTGAAACACGCTGCATATTCTGGTTAGAGACTCCTGGTGAGCGGACTGGTGCAGTAAAACAGAAAAGAGACAGCACGCCAGAGTCCCATACCGCCTGTAATTTCGTCTCACCTCGAATCACCTTCTTTATGTATGTGTCGAAGCAATCTGCCGAGTGTCTAATGCTTGCAAGATAATAGGCGCTTATTTTGCAGAATAGTCAAACATTCACTTTCGGGGTTACCTCTTGGCCGTCACTTTGCTATTTGGGGTTCTCATTATGTTGATTCCTCTCACTAAGCTACCGATACAGTCATCACAATTAATTCAGCTCTGCGTTTAAATTCATTTAGGGCAGAACGTAATGTTTGTAATCACTTCAGCCATTATCTTTATACAGCAAATCCGCTCATTCCTTTTCCTATGAGCTTCCATAATTGTATTTTGGATTTTAGTATCCACACTCATTTTCTCCAAATAAAATATTTGCTAAACAATTTGTTCTCGCGTATTATCCACAAACTCTGATGAATAAATTTATAACGTTTCAGAATTTTTGTCTCCATTACTAATGACTGAACTGGTAATGTTTGTCAGGGCACACAGCTACGGTTCATATCTTGAGGCCATCCTACCTTCCGTTTCCTTGCGTGCAAATCATTATCAAACCTCTGAACAACTCTGGGGTAGTTTTAAAATTCAGCGTTTTAAAGATAACTGAACCTGGCGAGTGGCAGAAAAGACATCTTGGTATTATTGTGTAAATAAACACCCTTTTTCGTTCCATTGAGCGTTTCCTAATGCACTGTAATTACCAGGCACTGAAATGAAATACCTGTCCCATTATGACTCAACAGTCGTGCAGCTTATATTACTATGACATATACAACTAAATTTCTTGAAATTTCGTAGGACAAAGCTTTCAGTATTTTAAACACGGTGGTATATTCACAATAAATGGCGTACTAAAAGACAATTATACCAGACAGTACAAGCAGAACTGTCTCATATGCTTTTCGTCTGCCAACAGTATCAAGGTATTAGCCACTGAATGGACAGGTAATGAAGCCGAATATACACGAACTGTCTCACACTAGTATTTTATATTAGTTTACATTTTCTGCCTTGATCGAACTGCAACAGAATGAAACAAAAGGGGAACTAGTAGCAGAATTCAGAGCCAAGAACTGCAACGAGGCCACAGCCAGAGAGCAGGTGCTGGTGACTGAACTGCGTGATCAGCTCATGTGCCGACAAACCACAAGCGCTGTAATCAGGCCGTAGCCCGAAGTCTCGTAATCGACGCAACTTGACCGACCTACTGCCGGTTACGTCATACCTTCCGGACTTCGACACGCTCCAAACGTTTCGACGCGACCCAGAAACACCGCTGCTACCGTAGAATTAGTAGGGAGAAGGATTATTTAACCACAGCCGAACCAGCTCGCCATCGCTCGACTAGTTGGACTGTAAGTGATGCTGTGTTAGTCGGAGCCGCCGCCGTAACTCAGCCGTCACTGGGATGCGAACTAGGGACCTCTGCATGTTTGCCCGGCCCGGGCAGCCAACACGACACCAGCCGCCCGCCCCTGCTCTCCAGCCGTCTGTCCACAGATCGACCCCGGGCAACGCCACCGCCACGCCACCGGGGACGCGGCGGCCTGCAGTAAAGACAGAAGACGCTGCTAGCTGGTCTTACATCGCACCGCATCCGTAGCGGACATCGTGCTCGGAGGCCACGAGAAATACGGGCCCCTCAACGAGCTTCTGGCTTCACACTAGTCGTCTTGTTCGCCACACGTTGCGAACGCTCGGTTCGGTGCAGAGCACACAGGAGATCAATAGGTAAATGAAACATACCCACTAAAGGTCTTTACCCTAGTAGTGCACACCTCTGAAATTGTCACACGAAATGAACTCCAGGGAAACAGTGATGCTCAATTATTTACTGGAGGAATTGCCTCCATAAAGAATATTTTATAATGAAATTGGACTCTCATATACTAAACTAATTTTATTTCAACTCTTTCACGTAGTTTTTTAATCATTATTAGTATTGACGTATCCAAATTTCAAGACTACGTAAAACTGACATGACAGCTTTTCTATGATGAAACTTGAAAGTGATCCAGACCTAAGACTTTATTTGGATTTTAATTAGATAACGATGCTATTCATTTCATTAAGTGCACGTATTACACAAATATTTTGAGGTGCTATCAGTTATGCATAAATCGACTAATTCATGGCAGCCGTTGTGGCCGAGCGATTCTAGGCGCTTCAGCCTGGAAACGCGCGACGGCTACGGTCGCAGATTCGAATCCTGCCTCGGGCATGAACGTGTGTGATGTCCTTAGGTTAGCTAGGTTTAAGTAGTTCTAAGTTCTAGGTGACTGCTGACCTCAGATGTTAAGTCCCATAGTCCTCAGAGCCATTTGAACCATTTTTTTTTGACTAATTATTTCCACACTCTTGGAATATGGACTACAATGTTACCAGCAACTGGCAGGACTCTTCCGCTACGACAGATGTATTCCAACAACGACCATTCATACCGTAGACGACTGTATTTTCTTCATTGCTGTTTGAAATTTGGCAGGCTGAACAGTTTCGCCATTGCCCATGACTTCTGCAGGAACATCAGCTCCAGAGTCACGTTCATCACGAAAGCTACTTACGTCAGTTTCACTGTTGAATTCTTCTAACAATGCTTCCTGTGTAACATCTTCAGTCAGTAAAATGTCATTACTAAGTGCCATTTTCACATAAATATTCTTCACACTCGGAGACAGAATAGTTACATAATGTGCACTCCAGGCTCACAGTGACACTTAAAAAATATTTCTGTCAGATTAATCAAACAGCAATGCCTTACAACTTCGGACGTCCGCCCGCTACTAGATTTCACTCAGTGCTGCGGGCTTTGTATCTGCAGTGGGGCATGCACAGTAACCGACAAAAAACTCCAGGCTCAGAGTGACCCTGGTGTACATTCCTAGCGTTAACTGTGTCGTGTGCTATCGAGAGCTTGCCGCCGGAGACGGCTGCTGACACTCGTAAGACCTGTAGAGTCACGTGCTGTGACGCACGTGCCACCGCCTGTCTTTCTCGTGGGTCTCGCCTCGTTAGATGACTACCTCACCGTCGCCGAGTCACTGCAGCGTGACGATTCTCCGTTGTTTAAGGAGTTGTGCTCTATGTGCCACTGGCCGTCTCTACGTCTGACGCTTATAACGTGAAGAAGGGAATGCATTTGAATGACTGTACTAGCTGGATTTAATAACGGAAGATTTTTTTGTGTTCATGGAAGAGTCAAGTGCAATTATTAAATAACTGGATTGTGCATGTCCACTGCTGGTCTATCCGTCGCTTTCACACACGTCTCCCCTGTCTCCCAAGCCGTCTACGGATCTTTCCACTCCCACAAGAAGACTCGAACCCATCCCGATAAGCAAGAACAGCTCATGTTTAGCTCTGGTTTCTCCGCAACTGTCCGTGATCCGGCAGATTTTGGTACCAAACATTTTTCGGCATTCACCTGTTATAGAATGATCGATATTTCTTCCGATGAACGTTCTAGAAGACAGAACGATCGCTGAAATAGCAGTCGTGACAGAGCCGGCTGAACTCCACCATCCTACATTTTATCCCTGATATTTCATGTATTGAGATCTGTATAAAATTTTAGCTAACTTTCTTTACAGAATTCCATGTTAAAGTTCTTACATTAGACACACAGTATGCATACTATCGAAATGGTAAAGCAAAATCCCCTCAGAAAACTTTATTATTTGGATAATTCGGTTTGTTCTCCTGGTTGAAATGAGCTAATTAGTTTCGTCAGAAATGATGGCAATCAAAGGTTACTGCAGTTATAAAACTTCATATATCAATCCGTAGAAAATTCTCACGAGCTAATATTTAAATTCAGAAGGAAAGACCACTTTCAAATTAAAGAGCTGTTTTTCCTCTTTTTAGTAAAGTGTTTAAATTAACTCAAACGTAATTATTTTAAAACATATTATTAATCAAAGATTTCACCTGATTCTAATTTTCGGTGTCGATTATAGCTAAACTACTGTAAGTTTCCGGGTTCTGTTAATATACTTCTGATCGACTGGTTTTTCTGAATCTATTGACACCCTTGGAATGAGAAAGGATCCTTAATTAAAAATTACTAAATTTTGGATACTAAAATTTTAACATACAGGGTGGATCCCATGGTCCTAAAACCGGGATTACCTTTGCGTAGGCGTAAATTAGTGATGCATACTTTAATAGGTAATACTTATGAGAAATAACATACAATCAAAATATAAGGCAGACTCGGTGACCAACAAAAGATGAAATTTTTGACCTATGGAGTTTGTGACTGTTGTAAATTAACGAAGTTCAGTAATATCCTGGAGCGAGTCTTTATAAGGCCTAAGCTTATGTCATTTTCGGTCATTCTGTTCATTTCGCTCATACTCTTCGGCTGGTATAGCTAGTCTGTTCTCCAGCGCAGCCTCGGGAACTTTTCGAGTTGTATCTCCGTTCGTGTAAACCTGGCTGAGAGAACTTGTTTTACAACAATGAGCATTAGACAATTAAAAGATGTGTTCGATCATTTGAACAATGTTTTTGACTAGTGACAGTTCTTTGACTTTTGATACTTAATTGGGTGAGAGGAACTTTTATTCACTTCTTCCGTACCGGGCAAAGTTTTTCTTTTTGAAGAAATAAGAACTATTATGCTCCGCATATGTTCGTGCTAACTACCAGTTTATAAACTTTATTAGAGACTGTAAGAGACCTGGTAATCACCGGTAGGAGCTTATAATTGCGATTAAAGAGTGGTAAATTCAAATTCTGAACCTAAGAAGCAGCTTTTTGGCTATTCGTTTTAAGGATAGTTCCTACACCAGAAGTTTTAGGTGGTGGTCCAGCGAAAATGCATAGGTGCCAAGGCTAATTCCATAATAGGTAGGACCAGTTCAAGTGACACAGTAAGATTAATCTTTTTAATTACGGTTTCTGTTGAGTGATGGGATTCTGTCTTAATACCAACTTAGAACAAAGGGAAAAGTACAAATAAATCAACTTGACCAGCTCAACAAGATATGGTAATTATTCTTTGCCCAGTAAGATCCAAAGGTTGGCCTCTTTGTAATTGAAGAAGGTATAACTATATACTCGATACGGAGAAAAACATTAACGTAAACTGCGTCAGCACTTTGTGTCAAACGGGCACATTGAATCATGTGGTGATCAAATTAAAACTCATTTGTTAACTTCACAGCAATCTCAAGCCAGATTATATACCCCTGCGGTGGAGAACTCTTTGTATCATGGTTAACTTTGAAACTGAGTGAGGGCTTTAATATTGGCACTGATGTCAACAGTGTTTACTTACAAATGCATTTGGTAACAAACGTTTCGGACGCGCGTTTATGAAATGTGGATGGTACCGAGTGCTTTTTACGTCAGTATTTCTGTGCATTTTATCTCCAGGGACGCTAATGAAAGGAGGGAGACAACGGATTGAATTAATGCAATCATTCTTTTAAAGTTTATGGGTATGTATGAAGTATATTATGAAATAGTTTATTATTAGGACAGTGTTTCCAGAAATTATGACATTTATAAAATGATCAGTGTAAGCAGCGGTTATCCTATGTAACAGAGGCTTGAAACTGTCTTGCCTGTTGTTTAAACCAACGCTCGTCACCCATATGCTCTGATATTTAGAAACGGTTTTTGTTGTTTAACTGTGCTATAGTACTTCTTGTAATTTGGTACCACGGTATAATCTCACTGCAATACGGAATTGCTTCTTATACTAGAACAGGAATCGATAATTTCCCGATAATATACTCATCTTCCTCACAGAATCTTTTTGTACTTACTGTAATGTCGAAGTAAAACGACAATTTTCAATGTTTATAAAACGTCAAAATCACAATGGCCCTATTGTGTATTCCTCATTTTCAACTCGCACCACCAACTCTGTGGATCAACAACAATTATACAAAAGGTATAAACTTAGTAGACTGATCAGAGAGAGATAAACTACAATTTGTATTTGATACTAAGCAGAAGCCAGCCTTCGAATCTGCAAGATGGAAAAAGCTGTGTAATTATGACTTAAATTTTAACCACAGCACAGAACTAAGTCACACTGTTAAAGAAGTGCACGAAAACTTTCCCAAATCACAACATTGACCAATTTTTATCATACTAGGCATAACCATTCCCATCAATTGTTCCCTTCCCCTACCTAGATGGAATTTTAGAAAGGCTAACTGTAACAAATTCTGCGAACTACTGGAAAATGACATCAAAAATAGAGAGTTACGAAAGATTTGAAGTCTTAGCTCTGCCAAGAAACATATCCCCAGAGGAGTAACAAGATCCTATATTCTTTGTTGGAATGAAGAGTGACAAAAACTGTACTATTCATACGAACTCAAACGAGACCGAGAATTAGATGAACA
Organism: Schistocerca cancellata; assembly: GCF_023864275.1. Classification (NCBI taxonomy): domain Eukaryota; kingdom Metazoa; phylum Arthropoda; class Insecta; order Orthoptera; family Acrididae; genus Schistocerca; species Schistocerca cancellata. Next base: position 822,027,976 of record NC_064629.1, read on the forward strand.
ACTGTCAGAAGCCTTAATAACGCAAGAACAGTTAGATGGAAAGAAACACGGGAGAGCCGAGACTTTAAACACAGCAGCTGAACAGTATAGCTTACTGCGCAAAATGGAAACTGGACAAAAAACATCCACCGTTTCTGCTGACTCCCTTGGGCCAGAAATCATAGTCAAAAGAATTAAACATCTATCTAAGACCACCACTGCTAAGACACAAAACAGAGAAGTGAGGTATGCAATCAGGGACATCCGTAAAAGCCACCAACAGCTCTTTCCTTTATGGACCTTATCAGCACGGAAGACCTCAATACTGCAATCAGTTTTAACAAATCGCTGAAAAGCTACATGGCTAGACAATATATACCCTGAATTCATTAAACATATGGGTCCAAACACACGACAGTGGCTACTAAATCTTTACAGTGGTATTCTGCGAAGAGGCAAGTTACCAAAGCCTCCAGAGATGAGCAAAGTTTTTGCTATTCCTAAGCCTGGGAAAAACATCACTGTGCAAGAAAGCTCCAGACTAACTGCACTTCTAAGCACATAGATTTTATTCGCAGATGCGAATGTGGACAACCATCAGCTGTAGGTGTAGCTGTAGCCGCTGCATGCGGGTCCGAAGGAACATTGAATCGTAATTCGGAATAACAAGGCACTGCGATATCGTAAATATAGCACTTTTAAGCGTTTGCTTCGAGATGGTTGAAAAAAATACTTTATGCGCGTCTAATAGCATAGCAACAGAGCAAGCTGGTTTTATGTTGGGAAGAAGCTGTTGCGATTAGGTCCCCTCGCTCACAACCTGCACGGAGAGAGGATTCAAACAACAACGCAAAACATCCGCTGCGTTTATTGGTTTAAGTTCAGCCTATGACACAATTTTAAGGGAGGACTGCTACTCACCGTATAACAGCTCCTTCGCTGCAAATTTTTTCTTCATCTACTGAACGAGATGTTCAGTGACAGACTTTTCCAATTACACTTTAGTGGAATGTCAAGTATTTACCATAACCTACAATATGGCCTGCCACAAGTATCTGTACTAGCTCTTCTAATGTGCAATACGTACATCTCAGATATACCACCAACACCATATTGGAAACTAATGAAAATGGATGATATTGCTATCTATACCCACAGTTCGAGCTTTGCTGTACTGACAGGAGACCTTGGCATAATTTGTAAATATTAAAAAAAAAATGGAGACTCCAGCCGAATACAGACAAAACAGAAATCACGCTGTTTCATCTTATATGATAGTCTCACTGAAACATAGTCCACACCTTACGTACTTCGATGTCACCTCAACATAACACTCACTTTCAGACATTTGAAAAAATTATCGTAACAAATCAAAACCAGATCTTAAATGATTCAGAAACTGGCCAGTACGTCGTGTGTTACTATCGCCAAAAGTACAGGAGTTAGCACAGTAGCCATTGTACACTCAACAGCAGAATACTGTGCCCCTTTCTGGTTCAATAGCTGCCATAACAACCTTACCGACACGCAGTTAAACAAGGCAACGGAGGCCATAACTAGAACCATTAGAGCAACTTCGTTCCAATGGCTTCTATTAGAACAAGGCAACTGACAGTCCTCAAATCGCGGTTGGGGAAAGGTAATGCCATACCGATGCAGATTTCCTTAACAGGAAGAAAACGAGACTGAAGTAAAGACATGCACCTGTAGCAGTTGCCAACCAACTAAATGACTTCAGCATCATTGGTCACTGAACATCATTTAGGCAATATCAGAATGTCACGAACTCCATCCTCGTGAGAGATCAAACTTGGAAGATACCAGGATTTTCCCTTGCCAGAAGACAGTGGTGCAACGACAACAGGATTTGCACAAACTATGGTATCTGACTCAATGGGGATCTTCAGAATGCCACCGACGTGGAGCCGAAGAGCAAACAGTCGTCCACCTGGGCCTGATTTGCCCCTATACATCCTTCAGGGGAGCGTTACAAGATATCAATGACCTCATCACCGAAGCATTTGCATGGCTGGCCTGCGTTTCAGATAAAAATGTGCAAATTGTACTAGACAAAATAAATATCCGTTCCATTAGCTTACATTTTCAATAGCTATTGTAATTTTTAATTTGCTTGTCGCAATTTGTGTAAGCCCGTGCAGATATATAGCCCTATCAAAAAAAGTAGTTCATATTACACTCCTGGAAATTGAAATAAGAACACCGTGAATTCATTGTCCCAGGAAGGGGAAACTTTATTGACACATTCCTGGGGTCAGATACATCACATGATCACACTGACAGAACCACAGGCACATAGACACAGGCAACAGAGCATGCACAATGTCGGCACTAGTACAGTGTATATCCACCTTTCGCAGCAATGCAGGCTGCTATTCTCCCATGGAGACGATCGTAGAGATGCTGGATGTAGTCCTGTGGAACGGCTTGCCATGCCATTTCCACCTGGCGCCTCAGTTGGACCAGCGTTCGTGCTGGACGTGCAGACCGCGTGAGACGACGCTTCATCCAGTCCCAAACATGCTCAATGGGGGACAGATCCGGAGATCTTGCTGGCCAGGGTAGTTGACTTACACCTTCTAGAGCACGTTGGGTGGCACGGGATACATGCGGACGTGCATTGTCCTGTTGGAACAGCAAGTTCCCTTGCCGGTCTAGGAATGGTAGAACGATGGGTTCGATGACGGTTTGGATGTACCGTGCACTATTCAGTGTCCCCTCGACGATCACCAGTGGTGTACGGCCAGTGTAGGAGACCGCTCCCCACACCATGATGCCGGGTGTTGGCCCTGTGTGCCTCGGTCGTATGCAGTCCTGATTGTGGCGCTCACCTGCACGGCGCCAAACACGCATACGACCATCATTGGCACCAAGGCAGAAGCGACTCTCATCGCTGAAGACGACACGTCTCCATTCGTCCCTCCATTCACGCCTGTCGCGAAACCACTGGAAGCGGGCTGCACGATGTTGGGGCGTGAGCGGAAGACGGCCTAACGGTGTGCGGGACCGTAGCCCAGCTTCATGGAGACGGTTGCGAATGGTCCTCGCCGATACCCCAGGAGCAACAGTGTCCCTAATTTTCTGGGAAGTGGCGGTGCGGTCCCCTACGGCACTGCGTAGGATCCTACGGTCTTGGCGTGCATCCGTGCGTCGCTGCGGTCCGGTCCCAGGTCGACGGGCACGTGCACCTTCCGTCGACCACTGGCGACAACATCGATGTACTGTGGAGACCTCACGCCCCACGTGTTGAGCAATTCGGCGGTACGTCCACCCGGCCTCCCGCATGCCCACTATACGCCCTCGCTCAAAGTCCGTCAACTGCACATACGGTTCACGTCCACGCTGTCGCGACATGCTACCAGTGTTAAAGACTGCGATGGAGCTCCGTATGCCACGGCAAACTGGCTGACACTGACGGCGGCGGTGCACAAATGCTGCGCAGCTAGCGCCATTCGACGGCCAACACCGCGGTTCCTGGTGTGTCCGCTGTGCCGTGCGTGTGATCATTGCTTGTACAGCCCTCTCGCAGTGTCCGGAGCATGTATGGTGGGTCTGACACACCGGTGTCAATGTGTTCTTTTTTCCATTTCCAGGAGTGTAGGTATACTACGAATTTTGTCATAGACGACACGGAACGCCTTTTGTAAATATCTGTACGCTACGCTGCACAGCATAGCTAACTGACGTGTCACGACAGTAGAGTTAAACAAATTTCATTGCCCGTGGGTCATTTCTAAGGTACTGGTGCTGAGGTTTTTTATTGATCTATTACATTCTAGCCAATGTTGGTTGTATTGCAGCGGGGTGAGGGTGCAGCGGGGAGGGCGAACCTTTCCGCCAACATCTTCTTCATTTCGATGTCATGATACAAATAGCGGCAAGAGGACAGAATATCGACGTGCATATTGGTGAATTCTTTACTCCAGCACAAATTGCACCCATTCGTATTCACAGACTATTGCTATGGAGAGGGTATAGCGAATGAGTACAATAACTTTTCAGAGAGGGTAGAACAAACGGGCAAGGCAAGGGACTCTCAGCAGGCTTCTACTAAGCTATCACGGAAAGCTTCCTGATCGACTTATTTTTGCTTCAAGTATAATTGTTCTTTTTCTCTTCAACGTGCGCCGCAGTTAGGAAAATTTTTCATCATATGCATTTAGATGTATTTGTAAGGGATAGTCAGTGGTCACTGCCGTTTACTGTTCCTTTTCGCATGTTATAGCTTTTACTTCCGATGTGAGCGGAGGCTAAAGTCCAAAACTTGATAACACATTCAGTACTCAATTTATCTGGCTCTTAGAAGCTAAATTTTTCTTGAACTGCGTTAGGTTTACCTGTATGTATGCACTTCACTTAATTTTAGCAAAACTCTGTGTTACAGGTAACCTCATATAAATTATAGTGTATCTAAATTTTGAACTCAGCGCTGTGTTGTTGCGTGGTTATTAGTTTATGATAAAAACATGAACTTTTCCTTATTTATTCATTACTCATGTATCGTGGAACCATGTGAGCGTAAGCTGCTCGGCCATGGAACGCCTCTCCACCTAGTTAACAGAATGCACTTAAAAATTTCAAATGAAAAAAGTATAAATATTAAAAACACGAATGGAAATGGCCTCGTGCAGTAAATTACACATTAAATTTTAAACTGGCGTGAAGAATCCTCGCACAGAATAGCAGGAGCTACACAGCATCTAAAAATATGGTGTTGTCCACTCTATTTTTTTTCAGTGAAATGAAATGTGAAGACCATGGGAAACAGACTCTGAACAACGTCCAGTACAAGGATTAAGAAAGTATTTTCTTCGTGCAAATCATGTTTGGCTCTTAGTATTCGCTAAGTGAATGCTGCAGTTAGTTTGGAATGAGTCCACGTTGTCAGCCGCAATAATATCGTTAGTGGCCAAAACAAATAGAATGCAAATATTATAGTGAGTAATAGGGCGAATCTTTTGTGTACACTGATAACTTTTGCGATACAGTGATGCAGCCGAAGTCACGCGCCACGATTAAGCAGGCGGCAGCTACAGCGTCAGATTTCGCGCGCAGTGACAGAGACGCGGAACAATAGCTTTCGTTATTCAGTATAAAAGTTTTGACCATAATTGGTGCATTTCAACGATAGTAACTTATGCAAAACACAATTACAGGACCAGTTGGTCACAGAACAGCAGTTTTATAGTAACTGTCAAACAAGAAACGTGAAGTGATTGTACACAATTTGTTGCCGCTTTAAACTACAGATCGAGATAACGTAAAATAGTGACGGCTCGGTCGCACATTCATACTTACGTAGAACATCACACAGTTTTGGGTTGGCGTAATTTGGATTATCTCTATTCATCAGATTTGTGAGAAAATGGTTGATGCGTGAGGAAATCTCGATAGAAATGGTGCGACCAACATTAAAAGGAAAAAAAAGCGTTATAGAGAAATGAAGGTCTCTTCTTTGTCAAGGTAATTAAAAATGAAATTATGGCTTAGTCTGAGGCGGAAGATGGAAGGAACGGTCCCAGAAAACAATAAAAAATTCGAATAATGTGGTCATGGAGGGATCTGAATCTTGTTCTTTTAATGCAACTTCAATTTTTCAAGCAGTAAGCCAAATTGTTCGATGTGTGCTTTACAGACGGCTGGTAGAGTATAACTCATGTTTTTCCCATTTCCACGTCTCGGACCAGGCAAAACAAAAGCAGAGTGCTGAGAACAGAGAGGTGCGTGATGCCTGTTCTGCTCCTAGTGTGGCGGGAGCTTCCTTCTGCAGAATCTTTGTCATGTCGGCACCGGCGACCATCTCCTTCTAGTGCCATCAAGGGACGTATACAGGCGGGGCGGCTCCGTCTTGTTGGCGCCGTACAATAGCACCCCCAGCGGACAATTTCTGGCAGAACGTTCCTCAGGAGCACCAAGTCCGAAAGTGCGGGGGAGTCGCACAGGCCCGTCTGCGCACGCCCCTTCTCTCGAGGCTACGAACTAGGCCGACAGACTTGGCAAGTGCCCTAAATATGTCACAGCTGTAACTGATCTAAAGAGAGAAGTGAGCAGCGAGAGATGACCACGTAAGAGTGAACTCCATGAGTGGAATGTGTTTGTCTATATTTTCTGTATTAATGACCTAGCATTAGAGTTTCGCTCTACGAAAATTGCGGTTCGGTCGTTTTGGTAAATGACGTAGTAAATGGTAGAATTGCCGGTAGCATTGGTAGGGTAAATGAATGTGGAAGAGACTTGGAGTCGATGACTTCTTTCTTTTTTGTTTGTTTTGCATATGATTAGAACCCCACATCAATCAGTGTTAGTCATTATGGATTCTATATCCTTACGTAATACCAATTGCATTTTGTAAGTAATAAAAAGTAGTTGATAGCGTAACTTCTGCTCTATTATGTAGCCAAAGCAATTTTTTAAGCATAAATTTCAGTCGTCAGTTGCAAATAAATTTTGTTATAATTTACCGGTTTCGACAAATTAATTTGTCATCTTCAGAAGCCTACAAAATTACGGATATTAATAAAATTTATCTACCAATGATGACTGAAAAATAATACTAAACTTGCTTAAAATTACAGCCACGAATAAAATAATCAAGGCAATTAATTTTGATGCAAGTACAGTTCACATGCACAAACATCTAAAATCTATATTGCTATTGTTGTTTTTTGTACTCAGTAGAAAGTTCTCCAGCATGATCAAAGGCAAGAGTTCCCTGTTGTTACTGATAAGTCCGAAAACTGGTAATGAATAGCAAAAACATGCTTTAGATAAGCTCGACGAAGTATTGAAAAAATGCTTCATACATTTTTGCTTTGCTTTTTTAAAATTTTACCTTCTTTGAGGGAATTACGTTTTCTAGCTCCGTATGATAAATCTGTATTGTTTTTAATTCGTACTACAATACCCCTGTGTTTCACGTTACAAATCAACAATTTTCGAATAAAATCTGAATTAAATATTGACTATTTTATTTTGCTGTAAATGCCGTTTATTTTTAAGTAATAAACAGGAGAGTAACTACGTAGAACATACATGTACCACAGGTTACGAGGCCCTTTATATGTCTCCGCTCAATTTTTAGACGGTTCACAGCTTCCGGTTTCTAGGGGTTCTAGTAAGACACTGATCGCATACACAAACAAAGCGATGGTAATGACGTAATGCTAGATAGGTATGCAACACATCTAATGTACAGGCAACCCGATTATGATCTGATCAAAACTATAAGGAAATCTACTGTAGTCCAGGCTTACTTGTGGTGGTCTACAGTAACCGACGCTAGTTTTACAACTCTGTCTAGCATACAATATTTCTTCTCTTCTCAGGAGACCAATTAAAGGCACAAGATAGTGGTATCATAGTCATTCATAAATTTTTAACTGACAGTCGGCGATTGCCCTTAAATGCATACACAAATGAAACATATTAACAAAGTTACAATCGAAGTACGCTGCGTAAACCTGCTATACTTGCGTAGACTTCCTGTAACTTCCGTAATTCGCTTCAGTCGAATTTTTGGAAGTTTCCTTCCGCGAGGACAATTCTTTCTTTCACTGTAATCGAAACTGAGCCAGTATTAGCTCTTGAGCATGAATGTTATGACAGATACGTGGTACTTCAAAAGGTAAGTCACATGTTATCATGACAGACTAACTTCTACTGAACTACTACGCTTCACCGTGACACAGTTACATGACAAATTCTTCAACATAGTTGAATGGAAACAATGGTCGGAATGTTTTATCAATCGTTCAATTCGTTGACAGTAGAAATCCACTCCTTGGTCAGGCAGTATTCAAAGGCTGTGTGAACGCCTTCATGTTGGAAAAATCTGTGATTGCTGTGAATCAGTTCCTCAGTTCCCTCTACATTGTTGTTTACGGTCGATGTCGATAGCATCACTTCCAGATCAATATCACCGTCTGTTCGGACTTGCACCAGAATTTCACGTTGAATCTATGTACAATTTATGGGTTTTGCCCACAAGAATCATTCTGTACCGAGTAATTGAGCTTTGCAATACATTTGCAGTTGTCACGCCATTTCATTCGCACAATACAATGCACTGTTAACCGTATGGTAGTAAAACTGTGCCTGAAGCGAGGCTAGAGCACGTACTCTGTTCTAACATTGCGCCAGTCTTGTTGCTCAGTGGTCTTAGCGTGGGACGAAATGTATAACTTACGTTCTGAAGTCACGCGTACCACTTGACACAGTATGTTACGTTTGTTTCCTAACATTCGGATGATGGGACGTACCCGAACGAAGTTTTTGTATGTCCATCCTTGGGACTGGAGGTCTGGGGAACCTCGGCCGTTCACTTATGTAAGAAAATAAAACACCTACTGCCATCCTTATGATGTCATTTATTGTACGGCCACCATCTTCAGGAGTTCGCAGATGCTATGGGGTTAACGCCATCCGTATACATGATGAATCAGTGGCCAGCATCTATAATTGGTTTTCGCAGACTTCCTGTAGCCACAATGTTGTCTCTCCAACCATCAATTATCAAAAAAATTAGATGGTTGGAGAGACTACATATCTGTTACAGGCAGTCTGCAAAAACCAGTTTTAGCCGTCGGCAGCTGATGCACCATGTATACGGATGGTGTTAACTGCATAGCATGTGCCAAGGCCTGAAGATGCTGCACTGAAGCACTGAAACTGGTAGCCATACAACAAATGACATAAGGACGGCTGTAGGTGTTTCACTTTTTTACGTACCCAAATCACGTCAATATACACTGCGCAATACAATTAAAGCACAATTTTTCGAAACACCATGATTGTTACACATTGCGGCGTAGAAGTTCGAAAGTGTGTCTAAGATACCTTCCTCGGTAATGGTGCACAAGCGCGGCTCGCTGCGACGTCATTCTCGCGCTCGGCTGCGATTCAAACAGCAAGGTAACACATGCGAAGAAAAGGCCAGAGCTCGGGACCTCATGTGAGGTGTAGTGTGTGTCAGATTGACTCCATAATTCACAAAAATTCTGCCCAAAGCCACCGTTGACGTGCTATGAGATGGGAGGGTTATCACAGCCCTTCTTACCCACATTTTACCCATTCTTTTGACGCCTCTGTGATGGAGCTTAGAATCGCTTCGTCCAGTGTTAGAAATCACGCCGCGTCCTTATGGGTAACCGAGGAACACATTTCAGACATATAGTCGCTGAGAATAGACACAAAAAGGCTACAAGGGTTGGCCTTAAGGGCGTCAATGAAACCATCCCTTCTCCTCAGGCGTTGATTCCCACACATTTCGCGCTCGAAAACGATAGTTCGCAACAGGACGACGTTCTGAATAATCTTTGACGATTCTGACACCCCTGGACGTTTCAATCTCTCTCTATGAACATCGTGAGCCTGTAACTACAATGGTCATAAGCCCGCCACTTTGGAGTGCGACCACAGTTTTTGCTCTAGTGTACAGTGTGGAACCACTACAGGGCGTTCAAATTCATTCGATGCACTTTGAACGCGATCCAAAGCAGCAATTAATGCTTATGCAAGTAAGCCCTCCTTTTCCATGACCTCGTATAGCATGATTATGGAGGGGTGTTACATTGACAAGTCCATGTAAAAAACGTCAGTGTCCCTCAAAGGCCCCCCAGTTCGGCAACATCCACTCAGGTTTCTTAATTACTTTAAAATATACCTGTACAGAGAAAACCCTTGAAAGAGTCCTGGCTGCCTGCTTGTAAGCATTCAGAATCGGACGGATGTCGAGGGGTTGCCTGCCTGCAGGGGCCTAGAAATCTCATCACAGGTTTTCTGTGTACAGTTATTTTTTTAAGTGATCACCAAATGTGGGTAGATGGCACTGAAGGTGTCGCAGAACTGGAGGGCCTTAGAGGGACACTTTGCTATTTTATTCAGTGAAGTTTCAATGTGACAAATCTCTGTGATGACGCTGCAGGAGTATGCAAAACAAGGGGGCTTAAAAGCAGTCACCATTTGCTGTTTCAGATCGCGTTCAAATTTCGTCGAATGATTTTGAACTGTCCTTAGTGGTTCCACTGTGTACACCAGAGCAAAACTTGCGGTTGCTGAGTACTCGAAAGGAGCATGGTCACGTTGTTTGGGATGTATGGCCAACGATGCCCTTAGAGAAAGGCTGAAGCGTCCGTGGGGTCCCAACAGTGCCAAAGATTGGCAAGTACGTCATCTTGTTGCATACCGTACAGCGAACTGTCGTTTTCGACCGCGAAATGTGTGGGAATCAACGTCTGAAGGAGTGGTTTCATTGACGCCCTTTATACCACCACCTGTGACCTTTTCTTGTTGATTCGGAGCATTGGTGTGAAATGTTTCTCTCGTCAACTCGTAAGAAACTGATTTCAACGCTGGACTTTGCGATTCTAACATCCATCACGGAGGCATCAAAAGAAAGGGTGAAATGTGTGTAAGAGAGGGTGCGACCACCTTTACCATCATGTGACACGTCAACGGTGGCGTTGGGAATAATTGTGTTGAAATATGGAGCAAATGGGACATCATTAATCCTTCTTTCACGTTACATGAAATCCTTATATAAAACATGTTTCTGCTATCCATTAACAGATTTAAGACTTACCAATAATTACAGGAAACTCTTGTCTTTGATCTTGTTAAAGAGCCTTCTATTGAGTACAAAAAAGGACAATAATAATATAGATTTTTCATGTCCACGCATTTAAAATGTACTTGAATGAAAAGTAATTTTCAAATGTGATCTAAGACAATACACAGCACAGAAATTACGCCATCAGCTAATTTCTATTACTTACAAGATGCAATTTTTATTTTGTAAGTACACTCCTGGAAATGGAAAAAAAGAACACATTGACACCGGTGTGTCAGCCCCAACATCGTGCAGCCCGCCTCCAGTGGTGTCGCGACAGGCGTGAATGGAGGGACGAATGGAGACGTGTCGTCTTCAGGGATGAGAGTCGCTTCTGCCTTGGTGCCAATGATGGTCGTATGCGTGTTTGGCGCCGTGCAGGTGAGCGCCACAATCAGGACTGCATACGACCGAGGCACACAGGGCCAACACCCGGCATCATGGTGTGGGGAGCGATCTCCTACACTGGCCGTACACCACTGGTGATCGTCGAGGGGACACTGAATAGTGCACGGTACATCCAAACCGTCATCGAACCCATCGTTCTACCATTCCTAGACCGGCAAGGGAACTTGCTGTTCCAACAGGACAATGCATGTCCGCATGTATCCCGTGCCACCCAACATGCTCTAGAAGGTGAAAGTCAACTACCCTGGCCAGCAAGATCTCCGGATCTGTCCCCCATTGAGCATGTTTGGGACTGGATGAAGCGTCGTCTCAAGCGGCCTGCACGTCCAGCACGAACGCTGGTCCAACTGAGGCGCCAGGTGGAAATGGCATGGCAAGCCGTTCCACAGGACTACATCCAGCATCTCTACGATCGTCTCCATGGGAGAATAGCAGCCTGCATTGCTGCGAAAGGTGGATATACACTGTACTAGTGCCGACATTGTGCATGCTCTGTTGCCTGTGTCTATGTGCCTGTGGTTCTGTCAGTGTGATCATGTGATGTATCTGACCCCAGGAATGTGTCAATAAAGTTTCCCCTTCCTGGGACAATGAATTCACGGTGTTATTATTTCAGTTTCCAGGAGTGTATATAGGATATACAATGCATTGACCCTGAACAACGTACGGTTCTAATTATGTGTAAAACAAACAAAACAAAAAACAAAGAGAAGTCATTGGCTCCCAGTTTCTCTCTCACGCATTCACTTTTGTTTCCGTACCATTACGGGTAATACGATTTACTACGTCATTTACGTATTGTACCAAAACGACGGTACCGCAGTTTTGCTAGAGCGCAACTCTACAATTAATCCATGACACTGGTGGGAAGGCTTCTGATCAGGATCTTTACGGCACCAGCTGTCCTACCGTTGTCAGTCAAATACTGACAGTGAAAATTCCATCTACCACCAGGATTCGAACTAGCTTACCTTCGAGTCGATCACCACCGCACATGCATGTGTCGTTAGCGACCTTTTTTATGTTCCAGTAGTCTACTTTATCAATTTGTTTTTCGTTCCAGCAGTCTACTTTATCAATTTGTTTTTCGTTCCAGCAGTCTGCTTTTTTAATTTTTTAAAATTCTGTATTTTCAAAAGTAGAAGAGGAATCAAAACACTTTTTACAAGGTAACGACTAAAACTGAACAAGATCCACAGTTATTTAGAACGATATCATTCACCAGGCATTCTTTACTCAGGAAATGATACGTGTTCTGGAATAACTAAGGAAAAGAGGGAAAAAAGAGTCTCCGCTGGTGGGTGAGTATAAGAGCAATCCTCTCCAGACCTTCTGCCTCCGGGCACGTCGCCTTCTAGAACTGGGGAAAATAACCTTTTCGTCTTGGTCACTGTATGCCTCTTCATCGTGTTTAACATCAGCTTCTTATTCCCGGGATGTTCCAGCTGTGCGTGGGATCTCGAAACTCAGTACCCAGGAAATTAGAAAAAATTGTTAGTATTTCGGCTCACGCGCAATCGCCGTATCTCGTTCATACAGACGGTTTCAGATGTCCAGCACATTCTTGAGGCCGTCGCGAAGCAGATAATGCACAGCTTGGGTTTGTAGTCATGTCACCGCGTTTGTCTTGGGTTGTGGGTAGAACGTTGTATTCGGAAAAAGAACAATCGTAGGCTCAATAGCTCTTTACCCTACGCGGAGAAGGAAGGCAGTCATCTTTATCACTAGATGCTACACTTCCACAGAGGCGCCGCACATAAGACGATGGGAGTCGTCGTCTCTAACATGACATACCTGGTATAATGGAGAGGTCAGCATGCCGATGGCGTGGAGGCGAGATCCGGTGACTACCGGGTACCGCGTTGTTCATGTTTCTGTGTCAAAGGTGGTATGGTAAATTGTCCGCCATATCACGTGCAGTGAATTGTGTCGCGCCGTGTTTCCGCAGGTTTGGTGGGGTGCCTCTTCGCGAGTATTCAGTAGCTGTCGCCGGTCTATTGACCGGTAGATCTGTCATAAAGTTCGATAATCAAGAAACAATCTCTGATCTGATGAAATGATTGGGCAACGTTCTTCACTATCACCGGCGCAATTCGAGAAACTGGTGACATTTTATCTATCAAGAATCCCGATAGACTTGATTGTTGTCTACCTCATATTTTTAACACCGTGCAAAGATAAAGGGCCACCTTGCAATCGTGAACGTGTACGAGCCAGAGGTCTCCTCTACCATTGGGTAGGGTCAGGGCATCGCATTGGATCTTGAAGAGTAATCTAGCACTGATGAAGGATCCAGACGCTGCCAGTATGCGTCGAGTAATCATCTTCGGCATCGGAAGAATCTGCGCGTAGTGGGAGCTGCGTGAAGCTAACTTTGTATTTACATAGGCAACCCGCCGAATCATGTCTAAGGCGCTCAAGCCGTTCGCTCTGTCACCATACCTGACGACTTGGAGCAACCGCTTGAAGTTGAGCACCGCCGTGCGTCGTACATCATTCGTCAATACAATCCCCAGACACTTTATACTGTCCCGTATCTGGAAGGGTGCAACGCAGTCAGCAGTCAGTTTAGTACCAATATTCAGAGAGACCGATCTGTCCACATTCTTGCGGTTACCCATAGTGGCACCGTATCTGTTGATCAAATGCAATGTCACATTAGTGTCGTTGCCATTCTGTACCACCAGTAATAAGTCATCTGCATACACCTTGCACTGGAAAGTGTCTCCCCGTATTTCAAGTCCTGTCAAGCCGCTGAGAAGTCGTTAAAGGACCAGTACATAAATGATCATGGATAAGGGACATCATTGTCGGATTGAGCTCGCAATAGTAAGTGGCCCTACTAACCAGACATTAACAAGTACTTCAGAGGTGGCTCTGTGCAGTAACCGCTTCACTGTGGTGATGTAGGGCGTGGGAACTTCATTTGCTTCTATACCTCCGTAATGTAGGTGTGGCAAACCCTGTCAAAGGCTCGATAGAAATCTGTGGATATTAGAGCTTCGTGTAATGGATATGCTACCGTCAGTGCGATCGAATCGGGTATTCGCCGATTGTCGCCTGTATGTTGCTATCACCACCGAAGGAATTCTAGTCAAGTGACGCCATGTCATGCAATATTCAAATAAGTCGTGCCGCCATCAATCTGGTAGAAATCTTAAATTCACAGTTAAATAACGATAGTGGACGGTAGGTTCAAATGGTTCTGAGCACTATGGGACTTGACATCTGAGGTCAGCAGTACCCTAGACTTAGAACTACTTAAACCTAACTAACCTAAGGACATCACACACATCCATGCCCGAGGCAGGATTCGAACCTGCGACCCTAGCGGTCGCGCGGTTCCAGACTGAAGCTCCTAGAACCGCTCGGGCACTCCAGCCGGCTGGACGGTAGCCTCTGAGTCTAATGCCACCTGAATGCTTAGGTATTGGGAAGATCAGCCCCTCTACAAAGACAGGCGGAAGTAGCACGTCTCGGGGACATTATAACACGGCGGATTTCAAAGGTCCGATAAACGCCGAAGGTATTCCGTCTGGCCCCAGGGACTTATTGAGCGTCCCTTGCCTATAGCTTCTGCCACTTCGTTCTAGTTAATTTTCTCCCGTAGTATGGCCTCCGCGTCTTGATCGAGCGTCCAAAAGAACATGTGACTAAACGTCTTATAGGGCCATCTTCTCGTGTTCTTCTTCGGTGTATAATCGGGTGTAATGGTCAATGAAAGTATTTGTTGTGCCATTTGGTGTCGCCAGATGTGGTCAGTGGTAAGCATTAGGACTTTGAGTGGCCGCGTGACATGGTGCATCGAGGAGTGTTCGCTCGCGACACAAAGTAATGTCCTCGCACGGACCGCTGCTCCTTCCATATGAGAACACATAAAAACAATGATTTTTACCTAGGCTCGTTGTAGCACCACCTGTAGTTGAGGAGGGGGAGGCTCTTTGGTAGACTCACGTAATATTGTGAAACAGAAATTTAAAGCTCGCCGTCTTCACAGGAACGTTTGCACTCCAACACAATCAGTTCTCGCTGTTTTGCTGGATTGGTACATTACAACCTCCAAACTAATGTCGTAGGGTATATTCGTCGACGTCCTTCACAATATTGCCAACTTTCTTGAATAACTTGGCTACATTTTGGAGCTTAAAGGTGGCCAACATTCATTTTCCGTAGACTGCGTCTTCGCGTCGCCTCTTGGCTGTGGAGGGCGATCGTCAGATATATATTATTCAGTCGGTGAAGGCCGCCGGCCATAGTTCTGTATCATGAATGACAGGTTGGCGGCGGCAAGTGATGTAGACGCGATCGATGCGGTTGGCGGTGTGACTAGTTACGTATATAAATCCGGTTCGGTCCCCATGGACGTGTTCCTCCAAATCTACTAACTGCAGATCTCGTACCAATGTTCTCAATTCTGGACATGGTTAACCATTTGGCTCCAGCACACAACTGAAGTCGCCAATGAGGATGTAATGACCGTGCCCTCCCAGAAAGAGCGTGGATAATTCTTATGCGAGGAATCGTTATTGTTCTCTTCGTTTTTCCGTGCCTGAGGGCGTGTAGATGTTGATAGGCCACACTCCAACTATTGTTATAGCCGTTCTACGTGTCCATAGTAGATA
Source organism: Schistocerca cancellata (assembly GCF_023864275.1). NCBI lineage: Eukaryota > Metazoa > Arthropoda > Insecta > Orthoptera > Acrididae > Schistocerca > Schistocerca cancellata. Next base: position 822,043,609 of record NC_064629.1, read on the forward strand.
GGTGTCGCCCTCCGCTACGATGCCTTCTGTAAGGAGTATCGATATGCCACTACTGGTTTCTGAAGCTGATGACATCAAGTTGCTGTAACTATAGAACGATGGGAATTCATCGATGTGTACTTCTTGCAAAGGAGCGATTACTATATCTGCCGCAAGTAGCATGTCTCTGAGTAGGGTCGCCTAGAACCATGATAGTACTGTATTGGTATTAATGGATGCGATGCGGAACGCCTGTTGACGTTCTACATGTCGTGGGGCGTGAATGTTAGGCGCACGTCCTTGTCGGTGAGGTCTCCGTCGGTGGCGTCAGTGAATTGGCCATCGTCAGTAATAATGTGGGCTCTGTAGGCGGTGTCGCCTCAGCCGTGACATCTGCAGTTACAGGCAGCTGGATTTCCTCACTGTCATCGGCCCAGTTCTGCCAAGACGAATCCTGTGGCCAGACCTTCTCAGTATCAGCTGTTATGGCCATGTCTTCGTCTACTGTGTCGAGTTCTAGGATTTCCTGGTACTCTGCCTGAAAGGTATCGCTGGTGTAGAAAGCACCATCGCATTCGGTGGTGTGCAGTGGTCGTCATTGGAGACCCAACACTCTCTACTGTGGTGTCGTCATCCTTTGTCTGTTCGCATTCATCTCCTCCCGTACGAAGAAAGCAGTCTTTCGATGGTGTGTGACGTCTTTTCTTTCGCCGGTTTGGTGACCTCTGTTTTGTGCTGTCGTACAGCCATATCCATATCGGCCTGCTGTTATGAAGCCCCGTTGTCTTAGATGTTGGGGACAAGAGCAGCCGTTGTTTCCAACAGCTGGCCGATTTCCATATTCATCTATGTTCCTGCGACATGAGACTTCTGTTGCAGCTGCTCAGCGGTGCTCCCTCGCGTGACATCTTGGACGCATCGTCATCCACCTGTGTCGACTGTGCCCTGGGATCGTCCGCCATTTGGTACTGCGGAAAGCGCAACGGGGAATCCTTCCGGAAGCTGGCAATGTACGTAAGAAGTATGGATGCTGTCGTGAGTGTGAGTACAGCGTCACCCGTCGATATTTGAATTATCCTCCTTTGGACATACTCTGGACAAACATGAACCTCCTTGCTACAACCCAAGCGGGTCCTGGGCTGCGCATCATAAATTTTTATCTCTCTACGGCCACCAATAAGGAGCTTAGATGGGACATGCCGTGTAAGAACGTTCCGAACTTGCTTCACCCCGTTAAGAACTGGGTACATCTATTCCCATATTGCCATCAGAATGTTTGAATTTTAACCCATTCTTATGGTCACATACAATTTTATCACATTCTGTGTGGTTAGATGTCTATCTGGTCCAGTTAATCTGTTTTAATCTCTTTCCCTACGAATCCTTTGATTTCGAAGGGTTTGGGTAGCTCAAAGCCGTAATCGAAGCTGATATTGATGGTTGACTTATCATATGAGTGAGCCACGTTGAGTCTATAGCCTAGTTACTCTCAAGAAAAAAAAGAGGTAAACAACCCCACACGCAGACATAAACAGAGGTCTGTGTCGCTCAGCCGCTGGTGGCGAAGTGACCTCGGCTGCGAAGGCGAGGAATTAAGGGTGGCACATCCAAACACAGCAGATGGTTTTCGACATCCTGTAACGTCTCCACATCGACCTATCTTACTACACTTTCCATACAATCGACCGGGATATACACACTATTTTACTACCTCGACATCTGTCAGCGTTGGATGGTTAGATGACGTCATGTACCAGTTCTACACGATCTAAAACGTTCCAAAGAGACCGTGTGCTCTTTTAAAGGGCTCACTTAATATTTTGTACTGTGAATGTACTATAATTATTATATGTATACTCATTTTTCGCAGTTTCGTAAAGTTTCACTTGAAAATATCTGAAGCCCAAAATTGTGAAGGCAGATTTTACAAATTAATAACTTTAAAAGTCGAAGTCAGCAATGACGACGATTTTTGAAAATATTATGCGGCTGTGAATCCCACCCAAGAAAAGATAAACGGAATTATAGACGTCATTGGTGAAAGATACCTTTACAGTACAGAATTATAGCTGCATTTGGATGAATTTGACAGGAAATACACAAAACAACAACACCAGGGAAACAAATTGACAACACAATAATATCGTTCTCTCTATCAGCTCCAAGAATATAGGTCGTCATATAAAAAGTTTGGGAGAGTGCAATGGTACAAATTCTGAAAGGATGCACACCATTACTTCTTCGTGGTAAGTAAGAAAGAAACGAATGGTAGAGTTTGTCTCGTTGCATTCGAGGTTATAGGACGAAGGAAGTTGTGATGGAACGTCTCGCCTACTGCGAGGTCCTTATAGACAAACACTGAATTGAGAACGATGGGAGAAGAAATGAACTGTGTTGTTTTAGAAGAACCATCGCGTTTTCCAAACAAGGGAACCACGGGGAACACAATTCTGGAATGCTGGATGTGTATTTAATCCCTTGTTTTCCCGAAGTGGAATCCCAGTGCCTTAGCCATTCCGGCTAAATGGCTCTGAGCACTATGGGACTTAACAGCTGAGGTCATCAGTTCCCTAGAACTTAGAACTACTTAAACCTAACTAACCTAAGGACATCACACACACCCATGCCCTATAGCCATTCCGACTCTCTGTCTGAAGGAAGGAGACATGTGAGAACAGCAGCGAAACTATAAAGATTAATGGTATCCAGATCACTCGGGAAGTAGCCTCCATTAATAAATAAATTTTGAACGTATTACGATAATAATATCGTAAATTTCCTTAAGAGCGAAAAGCGTCTATCTACAAATCAATTCGGATTTGATAAACATCGCTCTTGCGGTGCTCAGCTTACCCTTTTCTCGTTCAATATCCTGCGAAGAGTGGGTAATGGGCAACAGACAGAGTCCATATTCGTAGATATCGGGAAAGCATTTGACTCAGTGCCACACCGTAGACTTCACAAAGGTCCGAACTCATGCTATAGGTTTTCATACGTGCGAGTGCGCGCAGAACTTTTTAAATAATAGAACCCAGTATGTTGTCCTGGACGGTGAGTGAGTGTTCATTGGAGATAAAAGTATCGTCAGGGGTACCCCAAGGAAGTGTGATGAGATCGCTCTTGTACTTCATATACATAACCGATGTGACGGACTGGGTGAGCAGCTGTCTGCTACTGCCGATGACGCTGTAGTGCACGGGGCAGTGTCGTATTTCAGTGACTGTAGGAGGACAGCGGATAACTTGGATAGAATTTCTGTCTGGTGAGACGAATGGCAGCTTGCTCTGAATGTTGGCAATTTTAATTTAATGTAGATGAGTGGGAAAAATAATCCTCCAACGTTCGAATATAATATTAGTGATGTAGTGTTTGACACAGTCATGCAGATAAATGTCCAAGCGAAATGTTGCAAAGTTACATGAACTGGATCGAGAAACTAAAGTCGGGAGTAGGGAAGGCGAATGGTCAAATTTGGACTATTCGGAGAATTTTTGGAAAGTGTAGCACATCTATAAAGGTGACCACGCACAGACCACTAGTGCGACCCAGTCTGGAGTACAGCTCGAGTGTTGGGGATCCCCACCACATCGAATTAAAGGAAGACATCTGTGGTGTCACCGCCAGACACCACACTTGCTAGGTGGTAGCTTTAAATCGGCCGCGGTCCATTAGTACATGTCGGACCCGCGTGTCGCCACTGTCAGTAATTGCAGACCGAGCGCCACCACACGGCAGGTCTAGAGAGACGTGCTAGGACTCGGCCCAGTTGTACGGACGACTTTGCTAGCGACTACACTGACGATGCCTTTCTCTCATTTGCCGAGAGACAGAATAGCCTTCAGCTAAGTCCATGGCTACGACCTAGCAAGGCGCCATTAACCATTTCTAGAGAGAGTCTCACTTGTATCATCAATATAGCATTCATTACGTATCCTGTTTCAGACCTACCGCCCACCTGCGTGAGTTGACGCGTGCATTTCGGCCTCCTTCTCTAGCTATATAGCAACATCGAAGCAATTTAGAGTAGTGCTGCTAGATTTGCTACCGATAAATTCGATCAACATGAGAGTATTACGGAAATGCTCCGTTAACTCAAATGGAAATATCTGGAGGGAAGGATACGTTCTTTTCGCGAAAAAAAATTCAGAATGTTTAGAGAATCGGCATTTGCGTTACACTACAGAACTATTCTTATGACAACAACATACGTCTCGTAAGGACCACGAATACAAGATAAGAGAAATAAGGCCTCGCACCAAAGCAAACTGACAATTGTTTTTTCCTTGCCCCATTTTCGAGTGGAATAGGAAACACAATGACTAATAGTGGTTCAAGGTACCCTCGGCTTTGTATCGTATCTAAACGTGGATGTTGACGCCAAGCAAAGGAGAAGAAGAAAATTTTTCGAGATGACTGCCAGTTTTCGGTAGAATATTGCGTAAGAAGAACATCACTGTAATTTTAAAGTACAAAGGCATACCTTTCGTCGCGCCTTAATTATCTGCGTACAGATATCTGCTTGTCTCTCTTTTCTGGGAAATATTTTAATCCACGTCGGCATCGCTACTTCGCTTTATATTACCTGCTGATCTGCTCCTTAAGGGATAGCGGCGTGTGTATCTTCCGAGGGTCGGGCAACATGTTTTGAGACATAATACCGGCCTGAGGAACGTGATGAAGTTCCGGCAATTGCCGGCGGGCACAGAATTCCTCTGGGGCGGGTAGTTCAATGTGCCCAGAACTTGCGCCGGCGCCCGTGCCGCTGACAGAAACCTGCGTGAATACCGGCGCCTGCAGTGGAGAGCTTATTCACGTTGTACCTGCTAACCTGGAATGGACGTAATCTGAAGAACGTACTACAGGCCGGATACGAATATGACGGAAGTTTCCACACTTCACGAAAAGTAGTAAAGAAAACACGCTCGTATTTTTCATCGAGCCAGTCTAGCGACTTGACAAACAGAATGCCGAGAGATAGCGTTGATGGAGAATCTTCTATAGACACAAAAGTTCTTCGAGTTGCCGGCCGGTGTGGCCGAGCGGTTTTAGGCGCTTCAGTCTGGAACCGCGCGACCGCTACGGTCGCAGGTTCGAATCCTCCCTCGGGCATGGGTGTGTGTGATGTCCTTAGGTTAGTTAGGTTTAAGTAGTTCTAAGTTCTAGGGGACTGATGACCTCAGATGTTAAGTCCCATAGTGCTCAGAGCCATTTGAACCATCTTCGAGTTGTATCCCTGTGAAGTGTGATATGTCCATTACTGTTCATGATGAATATTAATGACGTAGCACAGGTTATTATAATCTCAGATATTTCGCAGAGCTAGGGGAGCGGTCTAAGGCCCTTTAGTCATGGACTGTGCGGCCGGTCCCGGCGGAGGTTCGAGTCCTCCCTCGGGCATGGGTGTGTGTGTTTCTCCTTAGGATAAGTTAGGTTAAGTAGTGTGTAAGCTTAGGGACTGATGACCTTAGCAGTTAAGTCCCATAAGATTTCACACACATTTGAACATTTCGCAGAGCATGTGTTTATCGATTAGGAAGTCTCATTACATAACAGTGAGAACTTACGAAAATGTCATTCTAATGCAGATTTTGGCAAGTGGCTATCAACACGATTATATACTATCCCTTTATTACATGAGCCACAAATCGAAACATGTAAATCATATAAGTGTCCGACTAGCAGTACATAAAGATCTCAAGTGGAACGCTCAAATATGCTATATGTACATGTGTACATGTGTCATATGTACATATGACACATTTTAATTTATTAATTAATTTTTAATTCATTGGCTTTCGGGGCGTTCCCACGCAGCCATATCAACAGTGGAATGTCAATTAAGACGGTACGACCGTAAGGCCAACAGAACACCCAGTCGTCAAGCGGAGAAAACCTCCAATCTGGCCAGAAATCGAACTCTGGACCTTTCGGTTAGCAATCCATCTTCGAGCAGCTACTGAGACGGACCAAAATTTAATGGGTGGATACTGGGAAACTGTAGATTGCTTATGGAGGGAAAGAAACAGCTTACGAAATACTTTCGCGGCCTGTAACGATGTGTGGAGTTTAAATCACGCCAAACTACGAGGGCTCTAAAAAAAAATACATGATGGTTATAATTAAGCTTTGGCTACTTGAGGCGGTGTAGACGGAAAACTGTTTACCTAATGCGTACCCAACACTGTAGGAATGATGTTCACACTGTGCGCTACAGGTTGGTTGGTTGATTTGGGGGGGAAGGGACCCAAACAGCGATGTCATCGATCCCAAAGGATTGTGGAAGGATGGAGAAGGAAGTCGGTCGCTCCCTTTCAAAGAAACCAACCTGGCATTTGCCTGAAAGCAATTTAAGGAAATCACAGAAAATCTAAATCAGGATGGCCGGACGCGAGTTTGAACCTTCGTCCTCCCGAATCCAGTCCAGTGTGCCACTGCGGCACCTCACTCGGTGGGCGGCAGGATTTGCGTTCTTAGTAGTGTTAGCGTCATGATTTGCCGTTAGTCACAGCTGCTGGTACGGCGACGTAGGGCTGAAACAGGTATTAGTGTGCATTAGAGTTGCAGACAGCCAACATGAGTCTGGATGAGGTGAGCAGGGTCTTACTCGTAAAGCGGCTCTATCAGAACACCACCAGTAGTGTAACTGCTCTTTGCGAGTATGGAGCTCAACCTTACTTTGCTCGTGAGGTCACTGTACACATTTGGACAAAACCGAATCATTAGCCGAATGTTCCAAACTGAGTGGCTAGAAAGATAAACAGATTTGAACCCGCGTGATGTCTGGCTGTGGGGTTACCTGAAGGACAGGGTTGGTCTACGAGGCGCTAACACACGTTGGACGTCGAAATTGAGTGAAACGAGGGACGTAGCCAACATCCCACCTGAGACGTTTCGGACAGCAGTAGAGCAATCTGTAGTGCGGCTCCAGGGTGCTGTGCATGCAGATCGTCGGCACATTGAGCAACGTTTGTAACCTGGACCGTAAACATGGTACGCAATTAATAAATGTTATCCTCTCATATGGTTATTAAAATGTGTTTCTTTCAATGGTTTATTTATTATTTCTCTTCAGCATGTCCTTATAAACGTTTCCACGAAGTTTCGTAATCCCATGATCACTCGTTTTTCGTGCGGGTCCTTCTCAGGTAGAGAAAGTTTAATTATAACTAACCAGTGTGTGTCACAATATTATGGTTGGACAAATAACTTTTATAGATAATTACACTACATTTAAAAAAGACACAGATATACGGCAATTTTTTTCGTTGTACTCACCAAGTCTCTGTCAAAACCAGTCGGAATGTTCTGCCAGTCGTTCCAATTCTCAACAATAGTACTGTGCTATTTGGTTGCGGAGCCATTCGAGAAAAACTTTGGAAACCTCCTCATCATCGGAGAATCTGCTCTGTTGATAATGAGTTCTTAGATTACCTGTACGTTGGCGTCTATGGTCAATATCGATGTCGTTCCTTCCCGATCAACATCAGCCACTCCTGTGCGACCAAATAGGTGGCACTATTTCACTACGACGGGACGCCTCATTGCAATTGGTCCATATACCGTCAGAATTTCACGGTGAATCTGTCTATGGTTTAGTACTTTGGCCCACAAGAATCGTATTACCCCGAGTACGTGATCTTTAAAGTACATTTCAAGTTGCCGCGCCATTCCACTCCCATACCTGTTATCTACGCGTCATAACTGTGGCTCTAGGAAACCAAGAACATGTACTTCCTTCTGACAATGCCCCACTCTTGACGCGTAACGGTCTTAGCGTCGGACGACATGTGTACCTTACTTTCAATGTTCTCTCGTAACAGGGTACACCGATCGTCTGCAAAGAAGGGCAGTGAGAATGGTCCGAGACTTGTTCGCCTTAGCGGAGAATGTAACAGGGATACAGCAAAGTCTCGACTGCCAGATACTTGAATAACTTACTCAGAACTTTCAAGAAGTTGTTTTCAGGTCGGAAGCTATGGCTATTCTCCAGCCTTTGATGTGTCGGTCCCGTAAAAACTTAACGAAAAAATTAGAATATTAATATGTTGCACTGAGACATTTAAGTAACCATTTTTCTCATGTTCCATCAGTGAATGTAACTGGAAGAAACTTAATAATTGGTAGAAAAAAAGTACCCATTGCCTCGCACCTCATAGTAATTTTTTACACTACTGATGTAGATTGTAGTTTAGATCAGTGATTACCATGTTAGGGAGAGCGTGCACACCTTTTGACACGTATTTTTCAGTCTTAGCTCGCGTAAAGGATGAGCTTTGGTCTAAGGCTACATCATAGTATCTCGAGCGTAATCATACATGCAAGGTTGTCATCAGCAGGCAGTCTGCTAATAGGAACCTCGCATGTGTAACTACGCGCGACACAGTCTGACGCTGCATTATGCCATCGTCGCCGGCCGTTGTGGCCGAGCGGTTCTAGGCGCTTCAGTCCGGAGCCGCGCTGCTGCTACGGTCGCAGGTTCGAATCCTGTCTCGGGCACGGATGTGTGTGATGTCCTTAGGTTAGTTAGGTTTAAGTAGTCTAGGGGACTGATGACTCCTGGGCCAGATCGGATCCAGAGTCAGATGATTAAACATCTCTCATCTGACTAAAAGCGACATCTCCTCGTCATCTTCAACCGGGTCTGCTGCGATGGCGTCTTTCCATCGCAATGGCGGGAGAGCACCATCGATAGCTATCGGCCCATCAGCCTCACCAACGTTCTTTGTAAGCTGCTGGAATTTATGATGTGTCGGCGGTTGGGCTGGGCGCTGGAGTCAAGTGGTCCACTGGCTCCATGTCAGGGCGGCTTCCGCCAGGGGCGCTCTACCACTGGAGTCTGCCATCCAAACAGCCTTTTTCAGACGCCAACACCTGGTTGCCGTCTTTTTTGATTTACGAAAAGCGTATGACACCACCTGGTGACATCATATTCTTGCCGCACTAAACGAGTTGGGTCTCTGAGGCCGGCTCCCGATTTTTATCCAAAATTTCCTGTCGCTTCGTACTTTCTGTGTCCAAGTTGGTGCCTCCCATAGTTCCCCCATATCCAGGAGAATGGGATCCCGCAGGGGTGTGTATTGAGTCTCTCTCTCTATTTTTAGAGGCCATTAATGGTCTAGCAGCAGTTGTAGGGCCGTACGTCTCACTTTCTCTGTATGCAGACGACTTCTGCATTTCGTACTGCTCCACCAGTATTGGTGTTGCTGAACCGCGCCTACAGGGAGCCATACACAAGGCACAGTAACGGACTGTAGCCCACGGTTTCCAGTTTTCGGCCGCGAACTCGTGTGTTATGCACTTTTGTCTGCGTCCACTCGCTGTAGTGGAGACCTATCGATTCTTAGGACTGGTTTTCTACGCCCGGTTGTCTTGGCTTCCTCACCTTCATCAGCTTAAGCGGAAGTGCTCTCAGTACCTCAATGACCCTCCGCTGTCTGAGCAACACCAACTGGGGTGCGGATCGCTCTTCGCTGCTGCAGCTCTACAGAGCCCTTGCTAAATCCTGCCTTGACTATGGGAGTCTGGTTTATGGTTCGGCGGCGCCCCCAGCGTTGCGTTTACTCGACCCAGTGCATCCCTGTGGTGTTCGCCTAGCGACAGGAGCTTTTAGGACGAGTCCGTTGACCAGCGTCCTTGTAGAGGCTCTGTTGCAGGTAAGGCGCGCACCACTGCTGGCCAGTAACACTGCACACGTTCGTAGTTCTGCGCATCTGAATCACTGTCTCCTTTTCCTACCCACGGCGGTTCATCTCCCGCATCGGTGGCCCAGGTCAGGGCTTCCAATTGCAGTTCGTCTCCGATCCCTTCTCTCCAAACTCGAGTCCTTGCCTTTACCACCAATACTGGAGATCCATTCACGTACACCTTCATGGTGTACACCTAGGCTGCGGCTTCGTCTGGACCTTTCACATGGCCCTAAGGACTCAGTTAATCCTGCGACTCTCCAATGTCACTTCCTCTCGATTCTCGACATGTACCGGTGCCATGTAGTGGTTTACACCGATGGCTGATGGTCACACTGGCTTAGCCTATGTTTATGGAGGACACGTAGAACAGCACTTCTTGCCAGAGGGCTGCAGTGTTTTCACTGCAGAGCTGGCGGCCATATATCGTGCTCTTGAGCACATCCACTCATGCCCAGGCGAGTCATTTCTCCTGTGTACCGACTCCTTGAGCAGCCCACTAGCTATCGACCAGTGCTACCCTCGTCATCCTTTGGTAGCGACCATCAAGGAGTCCGTCTATGCCCTGGAATGGTCCAGTCGTTCAGTTGTGTTTGTCTGGACCCCAGGTCATGTCGGAATCCCAGGCAAAGAACTTGCCGACAGGCTGGCCAAACAGGCTACGCGGAAACCGCTTATGGAGATCTCTGCAACTGGCCTGCATTCAGTACTACGCCGCATGGTTTTGCGGCTTTCGGAGACGAAATTGCATAACCCCAGCACGCACAACAAACTGCGTGCCATTAAGGTGACGAATGTGTGGTAGTCCTCCATGCGGGCCTCTCGCGTTGGCCACGTTTGGGTGACACACGGCTACCTCCTGCACCGTGATGACCGAGCTCAGTGGCTCATATCTTGGTGAGTTGTCCTTCTCTGGCTGCCTTGTGACGGACTTTTCAGTTACCGCACTCGTTGCCATTAATTTTAGCTGACAACGCCTCATCCACTAATCTAGCTTTTCGTTTTGTACGCGACTTTGGGTTTTATCATTCTATATCAGTTTTAGCGAATGTCCTCTGTCCCTTTGTGTTCTCCACTCTAATGCTTTTAGGGTGGATGTTTTAATGTGTCGCAGAGTGGCTGGTTTTCCATTTTATACTCGTGGTCTGCTAGCCACGGTCATATGCTCTCTTGCCAGCCGGAGTGACCGAGTGGTTCTGGGCGCTTCAGTCTGGAACCGCGGGACCGCTACGGTCGCAGGTTCGAATCCTGCCTCGGGCATGGATGTGTATGATGTTCTTAGGTTAGTTAGGTTTAAGTAGTTCTAAGTTCTAGGGGACTGATGACCTCAGAAGTTAAGTCCCATAGTGCTCAGAGCCATTTGAACCATCTGCTCTCTTGTTTTTACCCCTTCTACCTGTTTCTTTCTCTCTCTGTGGTTTTCTTTTCCTGTTTTGTCCATGGTAGTGTTGGTTGTCCTTCTGTCGTTCTTCTGGTTCTTCCTTTCTCCTGTTATTGTGCTGTACGTCTCCTTTCTTTTCTTCTTTTCCTTGTGTAATTATTTTTCCGTGAACAGTGAACAAGGGACAGATGACGTCGCAGTTTGATCCCTTTGCCCCCCCCCCCCTCTTTTAAACCAAACAACCAACTACAGCATATTTCACAGATATTAAAAAATTTTTCAGTTGGCTGATCAATTACCTGTGTCTTCGTACATCCATAGATGAAATGGATGACAGTGGGGCGTCAGCTGGGATAAATTTATATTAAAAATGAAGAAATTCCTCCAGCTGTATTTAAGGTGCCGATTTTATTTTGGCAACTTGTTTCAACGTTGTAACAACGTCATCTTCAGGCCCATACTCTTGTTGACGTCAACTGCGTGCGGCTGATACTAGAAGTAAGCGGTGAGATACGGACGTGCTCCGTCAAAGCAACGTTGTTACAACGTTGAAACTAGTTGCCAAAATAAAATTGGCACCCTAAATACAGCTGGAGGAATTTCTTCATTTTTATTATGAATTATCTGTGTAGCTTACCTTCGAGGACTCTTTGCTTAGTTAAATGTATCTTAATGGGAAGTGGTCATTTTCAATACAGATCAGCGACCACCTCTCAAGTAAAGTGTGCACGAGTCGGAGGGAACAAAAAGAGGTTAGTGATAGACCCCCGTAGTTACAATGTAGCACATGTTCTGCTGCAAGGTCAGAAGGTCAGATCTTCTCTAAACGCGAGCATCTTGACCGTACGGCCTCTGCTGCAGGAAGACGGAGAGACTTGTAGTGAATTGCGTACGTTCAAATCCTCTCAAAGGACAAGTGGAATGGGGAAACGTGACATGAGGGCATGGAGATTCTCATCTAGAGGGTAATTTGGTGGAACTAAAGGGAACGTCTCGTCACTGACACTGGAACTGCCGTTTCTGATGAACAGAACACGCCTGACCTCCCTGCCTCAAGTGTCGACCTAAATATCGCAGACTGAGAAATCTACAGCCGAGATAATCATTCGTCCAAAAGCAAGAGGACGACAATCAGTCCGGGGAACACTCTTACAAAACTGTAACCGTGGTGAGATATCGCAATGTAGCTGTCTTCATCTCTTCCTTCACTCTTTGGGAAGAATCGCTGTTGTTTAATTTCCCATGTTACAGATGTCATTGGTTCCATGTGAGTGACAACCTGTACCTCATCGCACCTCCCTGATTCTGCTGCTCGCCTGGAGAACAATTCCTTCTAGGGGAGGCACCGTTTGTACATTGGATTTTTTAGCCATGCTGTAACGCTGTTCCCTTAAGAGGTCTCATCACGTCACTAATTTTCAAGCTTCATATGGAAGGTAAGGACCGCACGTACAGGCCTGAGAAATTTTTCCAATTACGACATTAATTTGATGATACAGGAAGAGAACAGATGAAAATATCTGAAGTTACTTAACCCATCTGTTAATAGAAAGTTCATGCCTAGCGTTACTATGTTCTTACATCGTCTCGTAATAACAAAGTAAAACATTTCCCCAGAAAACTTATACGTGCGTGTAATTTAATGACAGAAGTGTCGGGGATAAATGTATTTAAAAATTCGAAAATATGACCAATTTGAAGAGAATTCTGATTACACGCCACAGGAATGACAGATGGCAGTTTTCCCACGGCATTGAGACAGTCGTGAATATACAAGCCAGCGGCACGTTGAGTTGTAACGAGAGATTTATACGCCCGTAGCATTTTATCTAATCTTTGACCTTTTGATCAGAAATACAGCAACTGAGCGGTTGTAGGAAATGGGGGCAAAAGACCCTTGTAAACCTCCGCTAGCTGTCAGCGATAAACTTCTAAAACAAAGAATTTGATCCACGATATTCCAGTTCATCCATTTAAAGGAAGCACGTAAAATACAGCCACTTTAAAAAGTGTTATAAATAAAATTATGCCACAAATGAAGTTGACATTTCACTTATATATTTTCGAAACGTGTTCCAATGTAACGAAACACAGTTTACAATGGCAGCCTGTCCGCGCTGAGAAATTTTCATCTTTCTCTTGTGTCTATTAATTCCGATATTAAGATTTTCTCCAAGGGCAGTAGCTTCGGACATAAACGACCTCTAATACAATTAAGAACCATCCGCCTTCCTTAAAAAATGTTTATTCTAATAATCATGGAAAATTACTAGTGAACATTACTATTTTATGAATATTCGGCAAGCCATATTGGGATAACATGCTGTGTTTACGATGGAAACTGTGTCCCACTGAATTTCTTTTTGTGACAATTTTCATTTTGGAATGACAGTTTCAGAGACTTTATTGGTCTCACACAGATGTGATTTTATGTGTATAGACTGAAGCAGAGAATGAAGATTTGTACGAAGCACGGGAAATCAACCCGCGTCTCCTGCATACTAGGCAGGTGCGCTAGCTACAAAACTACCTTGGCATAGCGGTTCACACAACTGCACTGATGACCCTGGCACGCGCCCCCTGCGGGTTCGGGGGTGAGAATAGGCCCGCTGTATTCCTGCCTGTTGTAAGAGGCGACTAAAAGGAGTCTCAACAGTTTCGGCCTTTAATGAGATGGTCCCCATTAGGGTTTGACCTCCATTCTTCCAAATTCACCAGAAGTACGAGCCTTCTGGGGAAGGACGCCTTACGTGGTGCACCAGTCCTCTGTACCCTAAGACCTTGGCACTCTTCATCGTCTTGGCGTCGTAACTGCAGCCTCCATCCCTCATTTTGGGCGTACACACCTGATGGGTTGCGTAAGTTACACCCTTTGTGCGTCACCATCTGAACCCACGATAACTAAGGACTACCCATGACACCCAAAATCCTGCACGGTAGCCAGCCCGTTGTGGTGGGGTCGCCATGCACCCTCTAGGTTGTAGCCCCCTGACAACACAGGGATCGTACTGCCGATGCCTGAGCTGACACCTCCCCACGTAAGCCAAGGAGTAGATGTCCGTCTCTCTGGGGCATCGGGACTCCCAGCAACGGCCATCCTACCAGGTGGCCTTTGTTGCGGCTGGGTGGCGCCCGTGGGGAGAGCCCCTGGTCGGAGTAGGTAGTATCGGGGCGGATGCCCCGCAATGAAGCGGGTGAAATCTCAATCTGGTGATCGCCCGACCGCCAGTGTCTCTAAGCGTGGTAAGGTGGAATTTAAGGCTGTGACATATAACCCCAAATCGTTCCCTTCCCTAGCCACACCATGAGAGGAACGTAGGGCTGCAGACAGACAGGAGCCGTATTCACCGCGATACCTTGTGTGCAGCAGAACTGATGGGGATTCGTTTTTGGGGACTAAGCCTCTTTTCTTTGTGCACAATCTCGAAGATAAGTTTGGGGAAGTGGCGTCTCTTTCCAAAATGAGGAGCGGGTCCATTCTGGTACAAGCAGCTTCATCTGCACAGTCATGGGCATTACTCGCCTGTGAGAAGCTCGGTGACATCCCCGTTAACGTCACTCCCCATAAGTCCTTAAATTTGGTCCAGGGCCTTATTTTTCATAAAGATCTTCTGCTGCAGTCTGATGATAATAGGGTCGCTACCGGTGCCTTCATCCTGGCCTTTGAGGGCGACTGCTTGCCTGAGAAAGTCAAGGTCATGATCTACCGGCGTGATGTCAAGCCCCATGTCCCGCCCCCTATGCGATGCTTCCAGTGCTGGAAATTCGGACACATGTCCTCCAGGTGCACTGCCAGCCCCAAGTGTCGTGATTGTGGACGACCTTCGCATCCTAATGCTCCATGTGCCCCGCCTCCCACCTGCGTTAACTGTGGAGAGCATCATTTTCCCTGCTCACCAGACTGTGCAGTCTACCAACGACAGCGGAAGATACAAGAAATTAAGACCTTGGACCGTTTAACTTCCCAAAAAGCAAAGAAGAAGCTAGAACGACTCAACCCCACACCTGTGTTGAGGAATTGTGTTACCATCACACTGCAGCCACCAGTTCCTGCAAGGACTCCCTTCTCGGTTGGCCCACAGAGCAATCACGTTATGCCTGCACCACCGCTGGTAGGGGTCAATCTCTCTTCCACTACTCCTGAAACACCCAGTTTGGGAGTAGTGCAGCCTGAACAACCGGGGACGTCAGTCCCCACCTCTCAGCCGGAGAAGCGACATCCTTCTGCAGCTACTCAGCCGGAGAAGCGACAGCCCTCTCTGGCTACTCAGCCGGAGATGCAACAGCCTCCTCCGGCCTCACTCGTTCGGAAGGGGTCCCTTGGGGGAGTCCCCTGCAAGGACTGTATCAATGTCTCACAAGACAGCCAGTGGCTGGAGAAGCCACCAGCTGCTGGTCGAAGGGCTTCACGCTCTTCCTCTGTTCCTGACAATATGTCAGGAAAGCCCTCCCAGCATGAACACCCTCCTCCCAAAGACGAGAGAGAGAAGAGGAAACTCTCTAAAAAGAATAAGGACCCAGTGGTTCCCGCACCACCACTTCCTGTCAGTTTAGCCTCTGATGATGAGGTCGAGCTCTATGCGTCCCCTGATGACCTGGATCTCGCCGTCTCCTCAGAAACGATGGACTTTGCGACGTCAGTCACTCAGTCGGTGGCATAATGTGACCCTGCAAAGTAATTTGCCTTTTCAGTGCCTTCATGCCCCTACAGGACACGCTTTGTACCATCCTCCAGGGGAATTGTGGCGGTTATTTTAGCCATCTACCTGAGCTACGCCAGATTCTAAGCATGACACCTGCTTTCTGCATTGCCCTCCAGGAAACCTGGTTCCTGGCAATGCGGACCCCTGTCCTTTGTGGATACAGGGCTATTACTGTAACCGTAGCACTTACCATAGTGTGTCAGATGGAGCCGGCGTGTATGTCCTTACGTCTGTATATAGTGCTCCTGCGCCCCCTTCAAACATCATTGGAAGCTGTGGCTGTCCGCGTAAGGACTACCCAGGACATAACCGTCTGCAGTGTGTATCTCCCTCCGGCTGGTACGGTCCCCCTGACTGAATTTGCTGCACTTGTCACCCAACTTCCCACGCCTTTTCTTCTCCTGGGGGATTTTTCGCCCACAATCCGCTGTGGGGAGGAACGAAGATTACTGGCCGAGGCAGAGATGTCGAGAATCTCATCTCCCAACTCGACCTCTGCCTCTTAAACACTGGCGCCGCCACACATTGCAGTGTGGCGCACAGCACGTTCTCGGCCATAGATCTGTCGTTGTGCAGCCCAGGGCTTTTACCATCGGTCCACTGGAGAGTCCATGACGACTTGTGTGGTAATGACCATTTTCCCATCTTCCTTTCACTGCCCCAGCGTCGCTCCCCTGAACGCTTGCCCAGATAGGTATTTAGCAAGGCAAACTGGGAAGTGTTCTCCTCTGCTGCCACTGTTGAATCTCTCCCCCACGGTACCATCGATGTGGCGGTTGAGACAGTGACTGCAGCGATTGTTTCCGTTGCAGAACGTACCATTCCTTGTTCGTTAGGGTGCCTCCAGCCAAAGTCAGTGCCTTGGTGGTCGCCGGAGGTCGCTGAAGCCATTAAAGAACGTTCTTCAGCGACATAAGTGGCACCCGTCTTTGGAGAACCTAATTTTCTTCAAACGTCTCCGTGCTCAGGTCCGGAGGCTCATAAAACGGCGGAAACAGGAGTGATGGGAGAGGTACGTTTCCACCATTGGTTCCTGTACTTCACCCTCCCAGGTGTGGATGAAGATTTGGCGCATCTTTCGATTGCAGCTCTCTGCAGGTGTCCCAGGGCTTTCCATCAACGGGGCGCTATGCACCAATGCCGATGTAATCGCTGAGCATTTCGCTCAGTATTATGTTCGGGCGTCTGCGTCGGGGAATTACCCGCCTGCGTTTCGTGCGCTAAAACGCCGGGAGGAAGGCAAACGACTTTCTTTTGCTTCTTGTCACCCTGAGGCATATAACGCCCCGTTCAGTTCGTGGGAACTCCAAAGCGCCATGGCACGGTGCCCCGATACGGCCTCTGGGGCAGATGGCATCCACAATCAGATGCTCAAACACCTGTCCCCGGACTGTCAGCGATGTGTTCTTGCCATCTTCAGCCGCATATGGGGCGATGGTGTCTTTCCGTCGCAGTGGCGAGAAAGTACCATCATTCCGGTGCTGAAGCCTGGTAAGGACCCACTTAATGTGGATAGCTATCGGCCCATCAGCTTAACAAACACTCTGTGCAAGCTACTGGAACGCATGGTGAGTCGACGGCTATGTTGGCTGCTAGAGTCTCGGGGTCTTCTGGCTCCGTGCCAGAGCGGCTCCGTCAGGGCCGTTCCACCGCCGATACTTTGGTCTTTCTCGAGTCTGCAATCCGCAAAGCTTTTTCCAGTCGCCAAAACCTCGTCTCCGTCTTTTTCGATCTCTCCAGAGCATATGACACGACGTGGCGGCACCATATTCTCGCCACGTTGCACGGGTGGGGTCTCCGGGGCTCTCTCCCCATTTTTATTCAGAATTTTTTATCTGTTCGGACATTCCGCGTTTTACTTGGCACATCCCATAGTTCACTTTATGTCCAGGAAAACGGCGTACCACAGGGCTCTGTACTGAGTGTGCCACTTTTCCTTGTGGCCATTAATGGCCTTGCAGCAGCAGTGGGGTCGTCTGTTTCCCCCACGTTATATGCTGACAATTTCTGCATCTTTTTCAGCTCCTCCACCATTAGTGTTGCAGAACGTAGGTTGCAGGGAGCCATACGCAAGGCGCAGGCGTGGGCCCTCACCCATGGGTTTCACTTTTCTCCTGCGAAGACTTGTGTTATGCACTTTTGTCGGCGTCGGACTGTCCATCCCCACCCTGAGCTCTATCTTCAGGATGCCATGCTCAGGGTTGTTGACACTTACCGTTTTCTGGGATTGCTGTTCGATGCCCAGCTTACTTGGCTTCCACATATTCGTCAGCTCAAGCGTCAGTGCTGGCAGCATCTGAATGCCCTCCGCTGCCTCAGCAACATAACTTAGGGTGCAGGTCGTAAAACGCTGCTGCAGCTCTACAAAGCCCTCGTGCTGTCCCGACTGGATTATGGGAGTGTGGCGTATGGCTCGGCGTCACCCTCAGCGTTGCAGCTGCTGGACCCCGTTCACCACTGTGGGGTTCGACAGGCGGCAGGAGCATTCCGCACCAGCCTTGTTAATAGCCTACTTGCTGAGGCTGGCATTCCTCCACTTCGCATCCGTCGTCAACAACTGTTAGCTAACTATACTGCACACGTCCGTTGTTCGCCCTATCACCCTAACTACCGTCTCCTTTTCGCTAATGCGGCAGTCCATATCCCACACAGGCGGCCGAGATCAGGCCATACAATTGGGATCCGTGTTTGGTCGCTCCTTAGTGAACTCGAGTCTTTGCCTCTTCCATCTGATTTCCAGGTCCGCCCACATACACCACCTTGGTGTATTCGTCGGCCGCAGCTTCGGCTGGAACTTTCCCGATGGCCAAAAGATTCAGTTCCTCCAGCAGTCTTGCGTCGCCAATTTCTTGCTCTCCTAGGCGCATACCGTGACTCGGAGGTTATCTATACCGATGGCTCGATGTTTGGTGGCCACATAGGGTACGATTATGCTCATGCGGACTATGTCGACCAGCGCTCCTTGCCGGAAGGCTGCAGTGTTTACACCGCAGAACTGACAGCGATTTTTCGTGCCCTTGAGCGTATTCGTACCAGCACTGGAGAGTCCTTCGTCATTTGCAGTGAATCTCTCAGTAGTATGCAGGCTCTTGACCAGTGCTACCCACGCCATCCCATTGTTGGTGCCATCCAGGAGTCCATTCACGCTCTTGAACAGCGTGGTCGTTCGGTGGTGTTCATATGGACCCCGGGACACGTCGGGATAGCGGGAAACGAACTCGCCGACAAGTTAGCCAAAGAGGCTACCCGCAAACAGACGCTGGAGATCGGCCTCCCGGCAACTGATCTCTGATCGGTGTTGCACCGTCAGGTCTTTGGGATGTGGGGAGACGAATGGCGCACTCTGTCTGCACCCAACAAGTTGCGGCGAGTAAAGGAGACCACGACTGTGTGGGGTTCCTGCATGCGGGCCTCTCGCAGAGATTCTGTTGTCCTGTGTAGGCTCCGGATTGGTCACTCTTGGCTGATGCATGGTCATCTGCTGCGTCGACAGGACCCCCCTCATTGTCGCTGTGGTGCAAACATGACTGTGGCCCATATATTGTTGGAATGTCCAACAATATATGGGCCGCTCTCAGGCGAACTTTTTATCTCTAGGGTGATTTATCATCTCTTTTAGGTGACAATGTCTCTATGGCAGATCGGGTTTTAAGTTTTATTCGCGCAAGCGGCTTTTATAGATCCATATAATTTTATTGCATCACCCTCTTTTGTTCTGTATCTTTTACTTAGTTTTGTGTTGTCATTCGACTCCACCCTAATCTTTTAGGCTTGAGGTTTTAACGTGTTGCAGAGTGGCTGGCTCATCCTTTTATTTTCGTGATCAGCCAGTGACGCTCCTCTGCTGTACAGTTTTAATTCCTTCTGCCTTTCTTCTATATGTTGTTTTTGTTGCTGTACTCAGTTTTCCATATTG
This sequence comes from Schistocerca cancellata, assembly GCF_023864275.1. Taxonomy (NCBI): domain Eukaryota; kingdom Metazoa; phylum Arthropoda; class Insecta; order Orthoptera; family Acrididae; genus Schistocerca; species Schistocerca cancellata. Next base: position 822,063,271 of record NC_064629.1, read on the forward strand.
CTTCATTATTGACCTTGGGGCTTTTCTTCCTCCGGAATTTTTCTTTTAGTGCTTCGAACGACTAATGGATGGTTTCACTGTGCTCTGTGTGTTTATAAAACAAGGGACCGATGACCTTTGCAGTTTGGTCCCTTTAATCTTTAAACCAACCAACCAACCAACCAACCAACCAACCAACCCTGGCACGCCTCCCTCCTCGATCCAAAATCCCACTGCCGTCCCAGTCTACTTTAAATTATGATTTAATTGGAGGAGGAGTGAAGAGAAAAAAACAGAAAGGGAAGCTGCATCAGGATTTTGTGCAGACTTAGCGGTGACGAGCAAAAATGTGTGCCGGATCGGAATTGGAACCCGGGATCTCCTCCTTCCTAGGCAGTCGCGTTAACCACTGCGCCACCTAGAACACAGTGTTCACCGGAAATGGGCGGACATCTTGGTACGCCCCACACTGCCACCTAGTGCCAACTATCCGCAGTCCCTCACTATTTCCTCCGTGCTCACTAATCTGAGATTCCCGCAGGAAGTCGGAAGTACTTGAGCATCCACGCTGACGGAGATGGATCCCTTGCCCATCTACGCGAATAAATTATATGCATGTGTGATGTCTGTTCTTTTGGACATGTACTAAAGAACAGACACCACACATTCATGTATTTTAAAGTAGACTGGGGCACTAGTGCGAATTTGGATCGAAGGGGGAGGCGTGCCAGGGTAATCCTTGCAGTTGTGTGAACCGCTGTGTTAGTGGCTAACACACCTGCCTAGTAAGCAGGAGGCCCGGTTTCGGTTCCCAGCCATGGTACAAATTTTCACTCGCCACTTCAGTCTACATTCAAAATACACTCCTGGAAATGGAAAAAAGAACACATTGACACCGGTGTGTCAGACCCACCATACTTGCTCCGGACACTGCGAGAGGGCTGTACAAGCAATGATCACACGCACGGCACAGCGGACACACCAGGAACCGCGGTGTTGGCCGTCGAATGGCGCTAGCTGCGCAGCATTTGTGCACCGCCGCCGTCAGTGTCAGCCAGTTTGCCGTGGCATACGGAGCTCCATCGCAGTCTTTAACACTGGTAGCATGCCGCGACAGCGTGGACGTGAACCGTATGTGCAGTTGACGGACTTTGAGCGAGGGCGTATAGTGGGCATGCGGGAGGCCGGGTGGACGTACCGCCGAATTGCTCAACACGTGGGGCGTGAGGTCTCTACAGTACATCGATGTTGTCGCCAGTGGTCGGCGGAAGGTGCACGCGCCCGTCGACCTGGGACCGGACCGCAGCGACGCACGGATGCACGCTAAGACCGTAGGATCCTACGCAGTGCCGTAGGGGACCGCACCGCCACTTCCCAGCAAATTAGGGACACTGTTGCTCCTGGGGTATCGGCGAGGACCATTCGCAACCGTCTCCATGAAGCTGGGCTACGGTCCCGCCCACCGTTAGGCCGTCTTCCGCTCACGCCTCAACATCGTGCAGCCCGCCTCCAGTGGTGTCGCGACAGGCGTGAATGGAGGGACGAATGGAGACGTGTCGTCTTCAGCGATGAGAGTCGCTTCTGCCTTGGTGCCAATGATGGTCGTATGCGTGTTTGGCGCTGTGCAGGTGAGCGCCACAATCAGGACTGCATACGACCGAGGCACACAGGGCCAACACCCGGCATCATGGTGTGGGGAGCGATCTCCTACACTGGCCGTACACCACTGGTGATCGTCGAGGGGACACTGAATAGTGCACGGTACATCGAAACCGTCATCGAACCCATCGTTCTACCATTCCTAGACCGGCAAGGGAACTTGCTGTTCCAACAGGACAATGCACGTCCGCATGTATCCCGTGCCACCCAACGTGCTCTAGAAGGTGTAAGTCAACTACCCTGGCCAGCAAGATCTCCGGATCTGTCCCCCATTGAGCATGTTTGGGACTGGATGAAGTGTCGTCTCACGCGGTCTGCACGTCCAGCACGAACGCTGGTCCAACTGAGGCGCCAGGTGGAAATGGCATGGCAAGCCGTTCCACAGGACTACATCCAGCATCTCTACGGTCGTCTCCATGGGAGAATAGCAGCCTGCATTGCTGCGAAAGGTGGATATACACTGTACTAGTGCCGACATTGTGCATGCTCTGTTGCCTGTGTCTATGTGGCTGTGGTTCTGTCAGTGTGTTCATGTGATGTATCTGACCCCAGGAATGTGTCAATAAAGTTTCTCCTTCCTGGGACAATGAATTCACGGTGTTCTTATTTCAATTTCCAGGAGTGTAGTTGAAACTCTTTCAGTGGTAGTAATTTTGGATAATTGAACTGACAAAAGAACCCCTTGGTAGTTAGTAGTGCTCCACCATTAGTAATAATTTACCTATAATGATCATTACTTTTCTGCTGTAATGTACAGATAGTAAGTGTTATTGAGAGCCGGTTGCTGCTTAAACGTATTAATACTACTCCTGTATAGTTCATGCTAAACCACTGGTATATTACTTGCTAAACTGCGCTACTGCCTTTTATGTTATCAGCAAAACAGATTTTCAGTATCAAGTAAAGCCATTCCCAATAGGTAACTTTCTTTAATGAACCATGCTAGTACTTGGTACAAGTTTGGCTAAATAGGCTGGCTACCGTTAACTTTTAAGAAATTACAGTTTACTTGATTACTAATGGAACCTAGGTTCGAGTCCCGTTTGTTCTGCTACCACTTCCTTTCAATAAAAATCTTTAGAGAAACAAAAATAGATAAGCATTCTTTCACAGGAGTAACGTTATCGGTGTATAGCGAATTTGACAGTAACCATACGTGTCATAACACGAACACAAAAGTGCACATAAAGCATGAAAAACACGTTTTTACGTCGACCAAAGATGTAATGAAAAGTTCATGACTCTTATGGGAAGCGAGTAAAGTTCAAAGCAGTTCGTATTCTCTCGTTGAAAAAGGTTATAAGGGATAAGACTATTGTTCAAAATGGTTCAAATGGCTCTGAGCACTATGGGACTTAACATCTATGGTCATCAGTCCCCTAGAACTTAGAACTACTTAAACCTAACTAACCTAAGGACATCACACAACACCCAGTCATCACGAGGCAGAGAAAATCCCTGACCCCGGCGGGAATCGAACCCGGGAACGACTATTGTTTGTTACTTCCGCCATCACCCTGTCAACTTTGCAGTTGTTTGAAATAAGATGGATTTGACAACAGTACTCTGGCTCTGTAGAAATGGCGCAACTTGTAGGGTCCATAATTCTCTGTGAGGAGGAGTTTTATAGCACGTAGGACAAGCCGACATGCAAACAGGACATGGTTGGCTAAATATCAGTGTGACAGGAAGTGATAAATAGGAGCAGAACCACTGATTATGGCAACTAATGATACTCAGAGATCGTATCGCATCCCGGAAAGAAAAATGACGCAAGTAAAAAAACGGCAGTTTTTGTTTGTATCACTGAAAAATACGCGCGAAGTGTCCCAACATGCACAAGAAACGTCATAGCTCTATGTTGCAATTTGTCCACTTCAGAGAAGTTTTGTCAGTTTTGTTGTAGACTACTTCATGTTTCGCCCCGAAAGAACAGTGTCACTTCAGTGTTGCTACTAGCATGTGCGCATGGGTCATTCAAGAAGAGAGGCTCATTCTGAGTTGTAACACTTTCCATGTGTAAGGTAAGTGGAAAGTACTTTTTAATATGATTCATTATTACTATATCTGTAATTATGAAGTGTCTGCATCTTACAGACATTACAATGTTCTTCAGACATGCATTCATGTCCTAAGGAACAGACAGTATTTAACAATTACGGCTGTTGTAAATATTACGAAATTTTATGCAGTGCAGCGAACAAGAAAAAATGGAAATTTCTACCATAAAGGAAGCTCATATTGAATCCCTTTTCTCGGTGAAAAGCGTCCCTACATTACATGAGCCCATTTATGATTCTGTGTTTTCGTAAGCTGTGTTCCTTACACTGCACTTAATTGATATTTTCTATTAAATTATATAATTTTCATAAATTGTAATTTTGTATTTTTCTAATAGAAACATTTCAACCTGTTCTTCATTTTTTTATTCGAACTTAAATACTAATTTTTCTGTATGGACGTTCAAATGTCGTTTTATATCAGTCAGTAAAAAATATATATAGATATATTTTTGGGGGGTTGAAAAGTGGCAAAAGATTGCAAAATGTTTTTATAAAACAGATAAAGTGTTCCAACTCGAAGAACTATTTAATAATAATTACCTCACATTCGACAAGAACAGAAGTACATTTTCACATTACTATTGCATTGAATGTAATGGAATTTACTGGCAAAAATACTTACTTGAAATTTAAAGTAAGCTTATACTTTTTCAGTGTAATTTTTGTAAAATTCTTTAAGTTGATTTTTCTCAAGTATTGTTTGTAGTTTTGAGCTGTGTTACTGTCCTTACTGGAGTGCGATATGTCATGCCGTATCCACGAAAAAAGCGAAGTCCTGATGATATAAGGTGTAATCGTAAATTTTTGACGATCACCTCCGTAAAATAAAATTCCGTAATTAATTTTTTGTTTGCTTGTAGGTAAATGCCTGAAATCATAGTTCACACTGAAATTCGCGCTCTGCAGTACCGTAGCATACTGCTAGAGAGGGCAAAAGGTTATGCTGCAGCCATCTCCCCTTTATCAATGGTCTGATTGGATTGTAATTAAAACTTTATTATTGCCCCTAATATTAAACAAAATTATATCGAAGAATATAGTCTGGGATTTGCCGGAGAAGAAAGTACGCCGCCAAAGAGCTGCGCCAGAGCATACATGACGCGTTGCCTTTCTTCAGCCGGCGTGAAAAATATGTATTCAAACGTTTGTCAAACAAGGTTTTGAAAACAGCCTAAGTCGCGGTTAGCATTTTTTCGCTCTTCGAATGAACAAGAGCATCAGAACATGCGCTGCAAAGGCTACAAACTTAGACAGTACGTAAAACTTACACCGACTTTACCTAAAGTACATATTCCATTCCCAGTATGGTGACTTAACGTTTAAAGTTGGCTGACAGCACTAAAGATTGCGTTTAATGTTGGCTGACAGCTGTAAAAATTAAACTTAAATTTACGTGTAAAGTACGTTCAAAGTACAGTAGTAAATGATGACACTGACAGCGCCAGGGTTTAAACTGACTGTACAACAGTACTTGTAGCATCCATGGTGTAGTATATCTAAAGGTAATTTACAACCACAGAAAACGAAATTTACATTTTAATCGCCTCTTTTATTGGCGTATGTATAGACATATATATACACACACACACACTTGTCTTTCAAAGGTACAAGTACCACTGCACAGTCAATTTAATCTTTGACTCTGTCAGTGTCATCATTTACTACTGTATTTTAAAAGTGCTTTAAACGAAAGTTGTAGTTCTATAGTGCAGCCAGTTTAATATTTATAGCTGTCAGGCAACTTTAAACACTTTCGCTGGCCACCAAACTCCCCAGACGTGAACACAGTTGAGCATATCTTGGGTGCCTAGCAACGTGCTATTCACAAGATATCTCCACCTCTCGTACTCTTACGCATTCATGGAAACCCCAGCAGGATTCGTGGTGTCAGTTCCCTCCAGCACTACTTCAGTCATTATTCGAGTCCCTGCCACGTCGTGTTGCGGCACGTCTGCGTACTCGTGGGGGCCCTACACGATATTTGGCAGGTACTACACCCTGTATTTTACAGGCTTTAGTACACTCTGCAGAAGACTTCCGTAATTCTGTTGTATATATATGCGAATAAATGACAATATTGTTTGTTCCGAATACGATATTGGTGAGGCAATTGCCCAAAATCTGTTATAAATTCTACACGAGCAACCATTTAAGAATGATGCATTGACTTCTGAAATATACAATCGTCTAAGATGTAAATGATGTACTCAAAAAATACTTTAATATGTACACATTCAATCAGAAACGCACCTTTCTTCTCAACATTGCGTTATATGCATGCATTACACAGAGATTCGAAAAAAGGTGTTACATATTCCTGCTGAAGGTACTATTGGTCAAAACTAGACGAAAAGCTCCAATTGTGATATGTCCGGAAACCAATACCTTTTAAAACATGGGCCGTTGAAGATCCGTAGTTCGCAGCGTGCATTTTATTTACAGAAAAAGCTGGATTTACAAGCAATGGTATAGTAAATTACCAAAATATGAACGTGTCTGTAGATGCAAATCATCCAGCAATCGTGGAGGTGAGGCATCAGAATCGCTTCAATATCAGTGTATGGGCAGGAATCGTCGATGACAGACTCATAGAGCCATACACCTCACCAAACAGATTAACAAGTGCTGTGTACCACCAATTTCTGCTCGTTGAATTACCAGCACTATTGAAGAACATTACCCACGCAGAACCACCGCGACTGTGTTTTATGCACGACGCGGTACCATTCTATTTTCTACGGATCTTGCAACGGAACCTCACCGCAACATTTGATGGTCGATGGATTGGTCGAGGATGTCCGGTAGCCTTTCCATTCACCGTATCTTAATCTGTTGGATTTCTGTCCCTGGGGACACTTACGACATCGACAACGTGCAAACATTAAAGAGGAGAGTGACCAAGCCACGCGACGTAATCCTAACGGAGCCAGGTATATACGGAGTAAGAGGTTTACTGTGAAGAAAGGTTGAAGACTGTGACAGGATACGTGGTAACCACATGAAGCACTGCCTATAGTGTCTACTTCTACGTAACAGACAGACGGGAATGAGAGCACACATGGCCAATATCTCAACAGGTATTGGTTTCTCGACATATAATGTAGAAAACGTATCTTCTAGTTTTGACCATTTATGCCTGCTGTAGGTGTATTTGACATGTTTTCCACATACTGCATATGTAATTTTATCTTTACTCAATTAAATGCCCTTGTGACCTAGAAATCAAAAACGCAGAAAAAATGTAGCCGTTGGTTTACGAGACCATGTATAGTATGTTTTTTCTTGTCTTCCATTTACGCTTCTATTTTTTTAATACTTGAGAAACCGTTTAACTGCGCTATTGGTATGATAATGACGCTGTTTTGATGTGCAAATTAGCACGGCGTCCATTACACCAATTTAATTGCTGCGAGCTCTCGGGAAAAAGCACTTTCGCTTTGTTTCTTTCCGCGATATTAAAACACTCACTCGACGCAGCTCCTCATATCCAGTCTCCTTTAAATTTTTGCACGAAATGAATTGCAGTTCATTTGGTGGAGACATCTGCCGGCAGACAACGCGATTTCGGAGGGATTAGTGAGCGCGTCTCTAACGACCTGGGCGTCGACGCCCCGAACACATCAGGCGGGCAGATTAGCGCGCCGGCCGGCCAACTCATTTCCTGGCTCTGCTCTGCACTTAGTCCATAAATCAGGACGCCGCTTCCTTAATAACGCTGACGTGTGTGTCGCTACAATTCACGTGAATACAATCCTCTTCTGCATTCTCTACTTAAAAAAGCGTTAGTTTTGAAGTCGGGAAGAAGTAAAATGCTCTTTTTACTGTAAAACTTGAAATAACGCTACTGGTTTATGCTTTTCTGAGAGGACATCCGTATTCACATGCATACGGGAACTTCGGAATTGTAGTTTGATAGTTGGCAGTCCTTGTGATCTAAAACAAATGACAGTAGTTAAAAATTCAGTTTGTTTTTATCCAGGAACTAGGATAATTGTTTATAGTGTCGCATATCGTACAGGCTGTAAGTGAAAATCGTTCAGCAGATTATTTTTAAGCACGGAAAATTTTATTTTGGCCACTATGAACTTAAATTTCTGCAAATTATATTCTGCTGAAGCACAGCTGAATAATTAATGAACGGAGAAAATATTGTTATCTTTCTATTCTTTCGCATTATGGGAATGTGTGCAGACATGAAAGGCACCGTCTTGAATGAAACGTTTATGCCTTCGAAATACAGAATACGCACCACAAGTCAGATTCTACGAAACGATTTAGAAAAGTAAGACGGTGCCGACTGATTCAAGATAAAACCAGAAGTTTCTTAAACGACCTCAAGTCAGATTTAACGAAGTGATTTAGAAAAGTACGACGGTGCCAGTCCTCTCAAGATAAAAGCAAAAGTAACGTTAACGATTAGCATATGAACGAGATGAGGTTCGAAATTTTGAGATAAAATTACAGATGATTTTTATGATTTTCGGGAAAGTAAGATGGTGTTAGTTGTGTCGAGAAAAAAGAAACAAATTGTATTAATTATCGTAAGAAATCAAGATGCCATCAGTTTCTCGAGAAAACAAGCAGATGTTACTATACTCATTCACGCAAATGAGACGTGAAACATTGACTGTAGCATTACCGGTATAACACAGTCTCACGCTTAAACGAAATTCTACAACGTTGATGGAAGCAAAATACTGCTGAAACAGTAAAAAAAATATTTAGCAAGTGAAAATTATCTTCTTCGTGGTGCGATTCGAGAGATCGGTACAATTGAAAGAAACTATAAGACACCCTTCAGAAGATTTTACGTGTAGGATGACGAATTCCTTGACAGTGCCTCCAGAACTTAAGATGCGCCTAAGGAATACAGTGCGAAGTAACACTGTCCGATGGAAACCGGATAAAATACAAACAAATATCTATTGGTAACCTGTTTTACAATTGGTGAATACAAACAAGATGCTTTGGTGAGGCAAGAAGGCACAAACTCTGCACTACCGAGAGTGGGAGCATACAGTGTGGTACAATGTGTCAGATTTCTAATTGCTAAGTGGAGCTTCCTCAGTGGTACGGGTACGCATGTCATGATCTTCTCTGGGTTCTATAGCTACAGTGAGAGGTCTATAAAAACTTAGTAGTTCATTCAGTGACGTATTCATTAGTCACAAGGGGGATGTGTATCTTCAGAGATGATGATAATCCCAGTCACGTTGACAGTAACGCCGATTTTGTGGCCTTGAGAATGGAATAAGTTACTCTCAAAAGCTTTCGAAATCGCCGGGTTAAAATACTATGCAGTACTTGTGGTCTGCATTCTTGCAAATAATGGGAACTGTTACAAAAATGGCACTAAATGCCGTTGAGCATCATTTAGTATTTGGATGGGTCGATTTCGAGGTTTATGGCTTTCTTGGATGCCATTGGTGACATTACACTGCAACATACACTACATTAGACTGATGAGCACTGTTTTATCAATTTCATGTTAACTTGATCTGCAATCTTTCCTAGTAAAATATGCAAAATGTTCACTACGGTTACCATTTTTACAAGAAGTTACAGTTTTGTGGCTGGCAGGGACACAGTTGTCATCAGTCTGCAAGATGCTAGCCTGATTTTTTATCACCTTGACCTGTAGACAGAATGTGTCGTATACACACACACACACACACACACACACACACACACACACACACACACACACAAAGACAAATAATTTGATTACGAACAGTTTTTAGCTGACGCTGAAGTGATTAACTGCATTTGCATTTCCGAATATCTACTCGCTACATGCACACACATCTTCTAACCCTTTTGAACCACTCTTCTCGCGTGCCGAGCTCGGATTAGTCGATGAAGTGTGACAATGCCCACAGACGATTACACCTCATCTTCAGTTATCGGTAGAGGTAAATCTAGATAGGACGCTCAGTTCCCGTACGACTAACGTTTGTACCCCTTTCGTCGGACAGCCCATTTGCATCCAGAGTTTCCACTTAGAGGTATTTGTGTAAGGGATATGGTTGAAGGTAATAAATAGATCGATATCACAATGCTTGCGGACGTTCAGATCGTATCAAACATTAGTACATGTGTTTAGCCCAGAATTTACTAGGAGGGTGCGGTTTCTTCAGTCTAACTGCTCAGAGTGCGCACAAATCATCACTCGTACTTTATTTTGGAAGTGCTCCGAGACAGATACTAAATCTAAGCCGGCCGCGGTGGTCTAGCGGTTCTGGCGCTGCAGTCCGGAACAGCGGGACTGCTACGGTCGCAGGTTCGAATCCTGCCTCGGGCATGGGTGCGTGTGATGTCCTTAGGTTAGTTAGGTTTAAGTAGTTCTAAGTTTTAGGGGACTGATGACCAAAGATGTTAAGTCCCATAGTGCTCAGAGCCATTTGAACCATTTGAACTAAATCTAAAGGCGCCTTAAGTGATAAAGGCGATATAGCGACAATTTGAATGTCGGCATCGTTAGAGACGGAGCACTACCTCGGATTGCACAAAAATAGTGGGATGAATGGCCGTTGTCATTTTGAAGGAACCATTCCAGCATTCACCTGAAGTGATTCAGGGAATAGCATTAAACGTTATTAAGACAGCTGTTTAAGGTTTTGAATCCCACACCATCGTAAGCGACACTACGCGACCTCGCTCGGGGAGTGTCTTTACATTCAAAAATGGTTCAAATGGCTCTGAGCACTATGGGACTCAATATCTGATGTCATAAGTCCCCTAAAACTTAGAACTACTTAAACCTAACTAACCTAAGGACAGCACACACACCCATGCCCGAGGCAGGATTCGAACCTGCGACCGTAGCAGCCTCGCGGTTCCGGACTGCAGCGCCAGAACCGCACGGCCACCGCGGCCGGCCTTTACATTCATGTAACATCAACATTTACACTTCCACTCTGTGACTCATCATACCATATGTAATGGAGAGTGCGTACCATTCAAGTACCATTTCTTTCTTCCTGCTCGAGCTATAAATGGTCCGCGGGAAGAACGCCATTGGGTACGTATCTCTGTAACATTAGCACAATAATGTGAAATGTGTGTTGCAGGAACAGATGATTGTAGATTTTCGCGTCGTAGGGCTGCAGTGTAACATAGTTCGCAGTACTACAGTTTAAAGAATACTTAATTCTTGGTACCCCTTAGAGTTTATTGTTCTTTCGTACTATATGCTTATGGCATTATTGCCACTTAGTTCAACCTGCAATCATTATACATATTACAGATGTTGTCACGTAGATGGTAGTTTACATAGAATATGTACAAAGGTATACGTGCGTTAAGGTGTTCATAACGTATGTACATATTGCATCTCTGTACGAGACGCTTGTCGAGACTAAAGGGGATCTCCTGACAAGAATTCTCGCAGACTGCGACATTGTTTAAACGACATCGTCGATATTAGAACGGGTACGACGGAACTTTCTGTGACGATGACATGCCTGCGCTGGGGGACGCCGTTTTGAACGACTGTTGTAAATGTAGCAGAGTGGAAAACTTGTGCAGGTAAATAGAATTCATTATTACTGCACTGTAGACTCAGGATATTTGATCTCTCTGACTTAAAGCAAATAAGTAATCTCTAAGTTTCTTTTTTCGCAGACACTAAAACTTTCACTTCGTGAAGAAATAGTGTGGTGTCTCATGAGGTTTCTCCTGATATGCAATATACATTCTACTTTCTAAATTTTATGTTTATTAGAACTCGGCAGATAGCAGAAGTCATTTGTTGCCTTAAGCAGCCCTGCAGAATACGATGGAAATGGGTAGGAAGCTGGTTCCCACAAATGTAGTGGTGACGAGTGAATCATATAGCACGGTAGTGAATCTTCAGAGTGGGGAGAACTACGTGAGCCTCGAGAGCGTATTTTACTTGGCATTCAATACGTAGGTGAACCAGTGGTATTCTGGAGAGAAACTCAGAATTTTCTTTGTTAAATATTAGTTATTAAAGTCCACTTCTGACATAGAAAATACTAGGAGTCTACGTGTCATCAGGTTCAAAATGGCTGTAAGCACTATGGTACTTTACATCTGAGGTCATCAGTCACCTAGACTTAGAACTAATTAAACCTAACTAACCTGAGGACATCACACACACCCATGCCCGAGGCAGGAGTCGAACCTGCGACCGTAGCAGCAGCGCGGTTCCGGACTGTAGCGCGTAGAACCACTCGGCCACAGCGGCCCGATCGTGTCATTAGTGCTTTTATACCATAGCATCGGTGTGCGGTAAACCAGTTAATTCAGTAGACAAATGAATGTAGTTAAATTACCGAAGATGTACGAAGAGATACGAAGTTTTACGATGCAAGCAAAAGATTTCGGTCGCACGCCGATCTCACCACTTGGCGATGTCGTCAGAACTTGTTCTTCAGTGATAGTCGGTCTTACCATCCTCTCGAATTTTATTATCCTTTTGAGAGAATTCGTTTCGAAATATTAAACTGTTACTGTTTTACGATATTTGCTAATAAATGCATCGTAATAGCATCCCGGGACAAATTTCAAGTAAATTAGCTATCCGCTCGTCCACTTATAATCACATGTAGCCTGCTTGCGTCATCTGAAGAATCCAATACACTAAAATAATTGCTTCGTCGAAAAGTCATCTATGAGAGATTCATAGAAAACAGGTAGGAGGAAATACTACCCGCCGATTCATTAAGATAATCAACGAAAGGATTAGCTTAACTAGCGCAGTCTCGGATGAGAAGGCACCTGTACCACTTTCTATTGGCTCACTGTTAAACTGAGAAACTTTTATGTCGGTTTAGTATAGCTAGGGGATTTGACAGTGCCTGTTTAAAGCAGTTGACTTCAGTGATTGAGCGTATAAGATAGTGTTGTTTTATGGTAATGATAACGGCAGGAGATAAGGGACAGAATGGGACGCCGTACCGGCACGCAGCGTATTCCTCTTCAATGGTACCGCAAAGTTTAACGACATTGTCCGACTGACGATCGTCATAAGGATCGTTTCATTCCCTCCCTCCGCGAGGCACGGAGAATTGGTTTGGCACTTAACTCTCGGGAATGAATAGCGTTAGTGACGGAAGGCAGGCTGCACTCTTATAGGGGACTCTGTGAATGGATTACGTAACGCTAATCTCGCAGTGTCCACATCGTTTTCATGTACGATCGTGTAAAATATACGTCCTGAGGTGGGGCAGAAAACGATTCCAATTTAATGTACGTCTAGTAAGCGTACTTCTTTCCTCCGCTATTGTCACGAGTACATTGTTATTTAGTGATCAACATTACGTGCTGGTGGCGTTGGCTGTAGTTTTTCACGTAATTAGACGACTTGCGCAACCTATACACTATCGACGTATAAACAATGAGATTTAGTGGAACGTCGGAATATTGTCATCCGACTTGGATGCTTTCGAAAATACATTATTGAATTTCATCGAACACTTGTTACTTTTAACGATTCTGAACAAGCCGCTGCACAATAATTTTTACGCTACTATACAGAAAATATGGTAGGACAGCACAGTTGAGCTGACAAGTCACAGAAATAACTTCATTGATCCTTATTTTGTGTTACGGTTTGTTTTTTTTTCCAGTTTTTACGTTGTGCTCAGCTTTGCATCACTGTTTCTAAAGTCTCTCGCTGTTCAAGGGGCAAAATCTTCTCCTTCCTCGTATCGATACTGCGCTTGAACATGAACTCAAATAAAATGCTCAGATAATGGTTTTCACCACCTGCATGTCACCGAACGTATTTGGCTTTATGTCCATCACACTAGTGAATGAAAGGATGAACCTTACAGAACTAAAAAGTAACTATACTGTGAAATATAAACAAATTAATAAACAAAATAGCCCATGGCCTTGCCACAGTGGTAACACCGGTTGCCGTCAGATCACCGAAGTTAAGCGCTGTCGGGGTGAGCTAGCACTTGGATGGGTGACCATCCGGTCTGCCGAGAGCTGTTGGCAAGCGGACCCTGAGGAGCTACGTGATTGAGAAGTACCGGCTCCGAAACGCAGTTTATTCGAGTGTATACGTTTCTGTACATTCATGAAAACAAAATCTGATGCTGGTTAACATTCAGTGTTACTCCATCCGATGTGTTGTAACGTTCTTGGATCCTCCTTGGCATGTTCTGCACACGGATGTCGAGACGTCCTTACTCAGTCCTTTCGCACTCTTTGAAGGCAGCTTTCCTCAGGCCAGCGAGTCTGAGAAAAGGGGTTTCTGCTACGACGCACTGCTGCATGTTTCAGTTCTACACCTACATATCTACATCTACGTATATGCTCTGCTAGCCACCAAGCGGTGTGTGGCGGAGGGCACAATTCGCGCCAAAGTCATATTTCCCCCCGTCTGTTCCACTCGCGGATCGCGCGAGGGAAAAACCAGTGTCTGAACGCCTTAGCACGAGCTCTAATTTCCCTTATCATTGAATGGTGATCATTGCGCGATTTGAAAGTTGGTGGTAATAATATATGCTCTACATCCTCGGCGAAGGTCGGATTTCGGAATTTAGTGAGCAGCCCCTTCCGCTTATCGCGCCGTCTATCTGCAAGTGTGTTCCACTTCAAACTTTCTATGAGATTTGTAACGCTCTCGCCATGGTTAAATGTACCTGTCACGAATCTTGCCGCTCTTCTTTGGACCTTCTCAACCTCTTGAATCAGACACAAATGGTAAAGGTCCCATACAGACGAACACTACTCTAAGACTGGACGAACTAACGTATAGTAAGCTATTTCCTTTGTTAAAGGACTGCATCGCTTCAGGATTCTACCAATAAACCGCAATCTACAGTTCGCCTTGCGCGTTACTTGTGTAATCTGATAATTCCATTTGAGGTCATTTCGAACAGTCACACCCAGATACTTGACGCATGTTGCCGCTTCCAAAGAGTGGGCATTTATTTTGTACTCGTACATTAAAGGGGATTTTCGCCTTGTTATACGCAGCAGGTTACACTTATTAATATTGAGAGATAACTGCCAGTCATTACACCACGCATTTATTTTCTGCAAAAGCTCGTTGATTTGTCCACAAATTTCGTGTGATACTACTTTCCTGTAGACTATAGCATCATCGGCAAACAGTCTAACGTCGCTGTCAATGCCATCAACCAGATCGTTTATGTAAAGCGTAAAAAGCAGCTGAACTATTACACTGCCCTGGGGCACACATGAAGTTCCGCTTGTGTGTTGAAGTCACCCCGTTCAGGACGACATACTGCTCCCTGTCTGTTAGAAAACTATCTATCCAACCGCATATGCCATCGGGTCAAACAAAGTCTGTTACGTAGCCTAGCATACTTAATCGGATTCACGTCAGCAGATACCGTAGACCACTCCGCTCAGCTGATTTCTGGCTATAGGGGGTAGCTGTTAACGCGGTAGGCGTGGTGTGTTCTTGCATTATAGTCTTGCAAGATGAACCAATCATCCGAATGTTTTATGCAGGGTCGTAAGATAAACTGGACAATCTTGTGTCGGACTTCACCGCCGATAGATACGAGGGACGTCTGACGTGGTTACGTAATACTGGTCCAAAATATCCTGGCTGACAAAGAACCTGAAGGAATTAGAAGGCATGGTCTGATGTTAATGTAACTTCCTGAACACGCACGCACGCGCGCACACACACACACACACACACACACACACACACACACACACACACACACACACACACACGCACATTGGGATGACTGAAAATGCAATTATGTAGGCCGGGCGCCAGAGGGCAATAGTGTTGTTCGTGTCTAGTATTTTCACCGCCTCTGGTAGAGTATCTAAGGGGCCTGAACAACGTCAGATTTTGAGTCATCACCGTCAAAGATACGTAGATGTTACTTACGCATGTGAGACACGCTTATCAGCGTTGGCAGAGTTTGAAAGGGATTTAATAGCGGTTGTCCAATTGGTCGGCCGGTCGTACTGTGCAATATCCAGATTTGTGGGGCATTCGGGTGTGACAGTGGCCCAGTGCTGGACCGCTAGGGAACTTCAGGGCAGTAATTTGTCATAAAGATAACCACGTCTGTCCACCATATGGGAGAATGGCCGCACTGTGCACCAGTAACGTCATAAGTACTTTAAATCTGCAGGTGCTATCCGAAAACCTCCTGTAACATTCTATATCATCCCACACCACTGATTGGGGACTAGCAGCAGTCGAACTATGGGACTGCCGTTGTAAGTGTAGACTGCCGTTAACACCACCACACGAACGGCTGTGTCTGGAGTGGTGTCGTGGCTGGGAAACATGAACTACTGATGAATGACGTCGCACTGTGTTCAGCGATGAATCGTAGGTTTTGCGATATCTCGGATGACCACCGTCGCCCGAGTGTGGCGGTGACCAGTTGAGAGGTCCCAGTCATCCAATATTTTGGACAGACCCAGCGGAGTTACTCCTGACGTCATGGTGTGGAGAGTCATTGGGTATGACTTTGGTCACAGCTAGTAGCGATTGAGGTAACTCTGACGGCACAACGATATATTACGGATAATCAGCGTCGTCTTATGTAAGCTCTCATGCCACATTATCGTCGTGCCATTTTTCAACAGGACAACGCTCGTCAACACATGGCACGTATCCCCATGAACTGTTTGCGTGATTGAGTTGGGTTGATTTGGCGGAAGAGACCAAACAACGAGGTCATCGGTATCATCGGATTCAGGAAGGGGAAGGAAGTCGGCCGTGCCCTTTCAAAAGGAACCGTCCCAGCATTTGCATAAATCGATTAGGGAAATCACGGAAAACCAAATCAGGAAGGCCAGACGCGGGATTGAACCGTCGTCCTTCCGAATGCGAATCCAGTGTGCTAACCACTGCGCTACCTCGCTCGGTTTTTGCTTGATGTTGAGTTATTCCTTTGGCCAGTGAGATCCACAGACCTGCCTCCAATAAAACATCGCTGAAATACATGATATACCTCTCAAACCGTAAAGTTACACTGAGTTTTCACCTCCCCTTCTAGGTGCTCAACTTTTTTTGTCAGGCTGTATATTACTGACGCACTACTTGCTGAACACGTGGCACCACATACCTATGTCCACATTGGTACGTGGTCACTTCCGCACTGTCGCCAGGCGTCAGACAAATCTTGGAGTCGTCAGTGAAGAGAACCCAATTCCATTGAGCAACGTTTCATTCCATGTGTTTCCCTGCCCGCCATCTTAGCGCACCACGGTGCTGGAGGTCGGTATTTCTATTTTGTAATTGTCGCCTGGAGAACGCTTTGACAGCGTGGAGACGGTTTCACGCTGCCAGGGTCGACAAAGCCATCACAGTTGCGCATTTCCGTTACATTCTTATTGGGAAGGGGGGCGGGGTAGAAGTGGTGGCGTAACCTAAGAGCCTTAACTTACAAGCATTGGTCATGATATAGTAGTGTTTTGCATCCGACTACTAGCAGTTCAGTGTTGTGTACGAGAATTGGGCAGCTTGAGGTGGCCGTTCACAGCACGTTGACAGCCGGAACAGTCTACTATAGCCGCATTTGTCACGTTTCCGACTGAAGACACAGCGCTATCTACTGAACTACACTGAGAATGGAGGTTCACATTTACCTCTGACACAGGTGGTTGTACACTGTCTGACCAAAAGTAGCCAGTGACTACCATGTAATGCGGAAACGATCACTACGTGTCTTGGGAGTCGGAGCCGCTAGTATGAAAAGAGATGATCGTACTGTGTTGTCAACAGAGAAGCAGTGACAGCAGAATGGGTCGGTCAGGACAGGTCAATGACTTCGAACGTGGAATAGTCATCGGATATCAACTAAGTAATAAATCCATCAGGGACATTTCGTCTGCACCTCGTGGTCTAAAGGGCTAGCGTTGCTGCCTCTGGTTCACGGGGGTCCGGGTTCGATTCCCGGCCGGGTTGGGGATTTTCTCTACCCAGGGACTGGATGTTTGTGTTGTCCTCGTCATTTCATCATCATTCGTGAACGTAGCGAGATTGGATTGTGTAAAGATTGTGACTTTGTACGGGCACTGATAACTGCGCAATTGAGCGCACCACAAACAAAACAGGTACATTCCAACATTTCTAAAACTGCGCAAGTCGACTGTTGATTATGTGATTGTGAAGTGGAAACTCTAAGGAATAACTACAGCTAAATCATGTATAGACAGATCTTATTTGCTGGCAGAAACGTCGAGTATCGCATGTCGTGGCTGTAAGAAATCGCATGAAATCAGCGGAAGGAATCACTCGTGAGTTCCAGAGAGCTACCAAATGGTTCAAATGGCTCTAAGCACTATGGGACTTTACATCTGAGGTCATCAGTCCCCTAGACTTAGAACTACTTAAACCTAACTAACCTAAGGACGTCACACACATCCATGCCCGAGGCAGGATTCGAACCTGCGACCGTAGCGGTCGAGCGGTTCCAGACTGTAGCGCCTAGAATCGTTCGGCCACCCCGGCCGGCAGAGTGCTACCAGCAGTCTACATAGCACAATGGCTGTGCGAAGGGAATGAAAAAGAATGGAGAACCATGGTCGATTAGCTTCTCATAAGCCACAAACTTCTTTAGTGAATGCTAAGTGGCGCTTTAGATGACGCTACTGGACAATGCATGACTGGAATCGAGTGATTTGGAGTCATGGATTACGCTATACGCTGTGTCAATCCGAAGTAAGGGTTTGGGTTTGGCGAATTCCTGGAAAACTTTTCCTGCCATCATGTGTACAGTGAAGTACCGAGGAGGCACTGTTACAGTCTGGGGGTGTTTTTCCCAGTTACTGTATGGTACCCTTACTGCAATTAAGAAAACGCTAAATGCAGAAGGATATGAACACCTTGTAAAAACGTGGGTACTGCGTATATTACAGGAACACTTGAGAGACGATGTTTGTTTATACCAACATTACAGTGCTTTCTGTCATAAAGCAGCATATAAGAGGCAATGGTTTGAGCACAATAAAATTATTGAAATGGACTGTCCCGTCAAGTCTCGACTTCATACTTTTAACAGGAGTTACAACATCGACTGCGCTCCAGAACCCTGCGTCCAGCGTCGCTACCTTCTTCAGTTTCTGGTGTTGAAGAAAGTATGTGATGCTATTCCTCCAAAGACATTCAGACACTTAATGTAAAGTGTCCCAGCTTGGTCACCATACAGGCGAATGATGGATGCACACATATTCATGTTCTATTAGGTGTCGGAAACATGTCGTAAAATAATGTACTTGTCAATTTAATTTGGTAAAAAGATTATTGATAAGTCGGTTTCCCACAGAAAACGGGAAATGTGCAAGTCATTATAGTCGTACAAGCTTCTTCTGAGCATGTTATACTGATTTTGGGCTCGTTTCACTACAAAGTTTTTGGAAATTTTGTTGTAAATTGTTATGCATTGCCTCTCTTAACTTTTTTTCTGCAAATGGGCTTCACAACTAACAATTATATTGTGGAATAAAAGGAGTGGCTGAGATATAATCACTGTCATAATGGTTGTCTTTGTGACGACACGTTAATTTGTTAAAGAACAATTTGTCTTCAGAAATAGTCATAAAATCTCATCAAAATATGCGACAAAAATATAATTACTTGCGAAGACACATCCGTGCGATGTTGAAATAATTAAGAACAGAGTACTCCATTGCTTATTGAGGAACATATAACACGAGCATCAATTCAATGTTTCATTGCTATGGAACAGTTAAATCAACAGCTGGATCACCAAACAAATGGAAAGAGGTAGTTTTTGAGATTTAAGTTCCCAACATTTTCTGCAAATATAGCTGTTCATGAGAATGTAGGTCATCATTTATCCTTACACAGATAATGTTTGCAAACGTACAAATTATTGTAACAAACCTTTAGAGAGAGATGGTTTTGTTTTTTAGCGATATGAATAATAATTTCATTTGGTTACACAAAGAATAAATCTTTGATGTGTCTGTTTATTTTATTTGGCTTTAGGTTGTGCTGTCGCAGTGTTACTGGCTTGCAGTCAAAAGGCTTTTCCAATGAATAACGCTCAAAAATTTTCCGATGGTAACACCGAAAGAAACGGGAAGCGGTTGTTACGGCAAAACTGTTGGGTCTGATCATTAGTACCTAATTGCGGTACGCCACGAAGACCAAATAGGCCAATAACAAGGTAGCGCGGTGAACAATCTGTCACCTGCCCCGTTTAATCGGTCTCAAAGTTAAAGCGCTACGTAAGCACACCTAAGAAGATCAGAAACAGGTGGAGCGACTAATGAGATCGACTCGTGAAGTAATGACATCAGCTCCCCAGGCCTTACAAATCGTTCTCAAATGTTTATCAAAATGGAATATTTCACAATAATATCTAATCTTACGTAGGGAGCATTGTTTGTATCAAGTCGAAGTGTTAGATTGTTGTAACAGAGTCTTCGTCTCGAAGGTACGTGTTTTGCATTAAACATACTATAACTAACATTTAGAAGGAATGCAGAGCCACGAACTGCAAGTCACAGTCGGCCGCGGTGGCCGGGCGGTTATAGGCACTTCAGTCCGGAACCGCGCGACTGCTACGGTCACAGGTTCGAATCCTACCTCGGACATGGATGTGTGTGATGTCCTTAAGTTAGTAAGGTTTAAGTAGTTCTAAGTTCTAGGGGACTGATGACCTCAGAAGTCCCATAGTACTCAGAGCCATTTGAACCATTTTTTTGCAAGCCATAGTATAGGAGAAGCACGATTATGCTACCGAAATTGCCAACATTATGTACAAGGGATGCACTAACTTTCTCTCTATGCTTTGTTAGAGAATAATGATCATTTTACGAACTAATTAAGTCATTATCGGTGCGTATAAGTTCATTATAAAAGTTGACAGCCTTTTAGCATGATTGCTTCTTCTGTAGCGGACAGAAAACTCTTTGATTACCTAAATGTGAAATGAGGGACTGCCTTCATATTGTCATTCGTGACAGACGGGAACGGCAATGCCGAATCCTAGCATTAAATACAGAATTTAGGCGTTTTACCTTAATGAGACATATTCAGAAGATCGAAACCTTAAAAACCGCGTCCCAAAGAGCAAAGCCCCTGCATAATGCGCTGACGAAACTGAGCGCTGAAGATTAAAATATCATACATGCTTCTCTGATAAAATATGGATCGAAATAAAAGTAGACCATGGATACAGAGTCTCTCTGTCTCTCTCTAAAACGTGTATACTTTGAAACAAGTTCTGCTCATTAAGACACGGGCTTCAGCCTACTATCAGAAGCAAAATTCAAAAACAGAATTATGAAATAACATGACTAAAGGCGTTCGCTTTTTCACAACGAAAACGCTAGTATTACATACACGATGACGAATCAGTCTTTTAATCAGGAGTGCTGCGCGCTGCCAGAGGCAAGGGAAAAGCACTGCAAAGCGTTACGGGAGATTGCGAAGACATCCTGAGTGATATCATTCTTTCTCTGTTTCGGCTAATCATCGATTTCGTGCAAAAGAGCCTCCCACTGCCAACGGCGCATACTCACGCTCTAGACTTTACAGCGTCAGTAGCGGCTATCTTGAATTTTGCTGCGTTGCCAGAAGTAACAGATATCTGTCCATCGTGAAAAACAGCTCTCGGAAGAGCTTACACGAATTTCTGTGCTGTTAGCTATCGGTGTTTATCGACCTTGTAAATCGGGGAGCCGACAAGTGCAATGTGTCCTCACTCGTCGGCCGAGGTCGTGTGCTGCGCACTGCTGATATACTGACCGCAGCAGGAGGGGAGAAATGAAATATAGTTGGTGAGGACAGCTATGGCTATTGGAACTCTTGATATTTCCGAAATAGGGTACCCTGAAATTCGCACTGTAGCTTTCCACCACGCGATGCGTCCTTGTATGTGAAAACCAAATTCTCTATCCCAAAATAGTGTGATCTATCATTTTTGAGAGAACTCCTCATTGACTGCACGACGTGGCAGCACTGAAGAACGGGAAGCATGGTTTAAACTTATCCCGAGACTCCAAAATTCAATTAATTACATAGTTTTGTAGCCGAAGGTTTTTTTTCCGACTGTAAAAGTTTGCGTGTTCGAATCTCACACGTTTCACAGCTGTAATCTGTTAAATTTTTTCCATTGTGAGGTTCTTTAGCACCGCATATGAATTCCTTTCGTGAGAAGTATAGATAAGCTACACCGCAAATTTAGAGAACATTATAACTATAGTTGAATCGTTCATTACAAAGAAAAAAGTGGAAAGATTTGGTTTAATTAACAATAGGTGTTCAAAATGGTTGCCGTAACTAGCGACCGATTACTGGTAGTCATGGCTTCTTGGAGGCATGATCTGAACTCAAACATAGTATCTGTTTGCTTCCTGTCGTAGCCTCAAAATAATTGTTAACGTTAAACATGGACATCCTTTGTTACAAGACTATTTTAACCTTACTGCTTCTTTTTTTAACATCACTTGTGTACACTGAAAGTTGTTCTCTACCCTGGCGCGTTAACACATCACGTACTTTGTTAGAGGTTCTCTCGCATGCGATAGACCGTAAGACAACTTCAGCAAGACTACTTCTGTTTTGAAGGGAATTATAACCACTTTGATGAACTCATCCATGCTCTGCACATTAATTACCACCTGAGAATACCCTAATTTTTCTCTCATAGAACACTGGAATCTTTTTGGCAGATGAAATCAGCTTCACCTTTTTTGTTGCAAGGGAACCAAGTTTCACACATTGCCTCGGTTTATCTGTTGTTTCTGACATGAAATGGTGGTCTCATCCATACTATAACGGTTGAGACACGTTTAGTGGATTCGTTTTCAAATATACGTTTGGATGACAATCAAGAGTTCACTCTCATAGTTATTTCTTCACGTAAAATGTGTCATCTCTCTTCTTTTGATACAACTGTGGCCTTAGCTATTTCACACGCAATCAAACACTGAATTTCCAGTACCAGATTGTCACTTGCTCAATGTTTAAATTATGGTTGGAATTTTGCAACGTCTTTCATGTTAACCGCCTTCAAGAGAACTACAAAAATTGGTTCAAATGGCTCTGAGCACTATGGGACTCAACATCTGAGGTCATCAGTCCCCTAGAACTTAGAACTACTTAAACCTAACTAACCTAAGGACATCACACACATCCATGCTCGAGGCAGGATTCGAACCTGCGACCAGAGCAGTCACGTGGTTCCGGAATGAAATGCCTACAACTGCTTGCCCACAGTGGCCGGCATCAAAAGGACACACATGTTCGTCTTATTAAATTACAATTATAGTTTTTATTTGTGTCAACGTATTTTTCGTTATTGTAGTCAAAGGCTGAACAGTGGCAACATGGTCGCTGCCAGGCTGCCCTCTAGGTAAGGGAGAGGGATGTAAATAACACATAAATTAAAAAGAACTCACTGTCATAAGTAGCGTTAAACTCGACATTTTTCTTGTATCTTTTACTACTGCGCCGATTGCTTCTGTTTGTGTGTGTGCATTTTGGGATATTCATACTTCAAATTCCTGAAGCTATTTTAAGTACAGCTTGCCTTCTGTCGAATCTGGCTTTGGTTCTGTGTAGAGAATCCTTTTGTTAAAATATGAACAGTATTAGCAGAACACGCTTCGGTAGCTGTCTTCTCATTAACTCACATCTCTCAGCGTCTGACGTTTTCATATTTACCGACAGCGGCTCATAGTCTGGGTGTCTCACTAGGTTTGAAACGTCAATGGTTAATGGGAAAGGAGGACCTAATTGCAAGACATACGAGTAAATCCGGAAGGCAAAGTCGTGGAGAGCAGCACAGGTGAGGGTAGATATCTTGCTGGCCATTAAAATTACGACACCAGGAAGGATAGCAAATAACAAAATTTTACTTATTGTAAGCATAGTTACTGTAAGTATACAAAGAATGTAGCCTTAAATTTTCAGTAATTTGGGATATGTAAGGTGCGAAAATCAGTACACAGAGTCGCCGTCTATCATAGCGGCAACGGCTCAGATCCAGCTGGGCATGGAGCGGAACTGAAATTGGATGGTAGATCCGGTTACGTCATTCCATGCTGCCTCAACTCTACGCCGGAATTAATCGATTATAGTGGCTAGTAAGTTGTGACGTGTGTGTTTCTCGGCAACCCACGACCAGATGTTTTCAGTGGCTGGGCGAACTGCTGACCACGTCAACAGAAGAACACTCTCTGTGCCGAGGTAGGTCAGGACAGCACGCTACCGTCCGGGCTTTCGTTATCTTGTTGAAAGATAAAGTCACGGCTACGTCGAAGACAGGGCACAGACACCGGACTTAACAAGTCAGGAATATAACGGCTACTATTCAGGTACAGGCTGTACGAATCTGAGGTCACAGTGTTATGTACCTAATATGTAACCCATATCATCACGCCAGGTGCTGTGCCCGTACGACGATGATGAACACAATTTAGACACGCTAGCCCTTGTCAGATCCTCCACTCACTGATCTGTCCATCTTGATGCTCTACGCAGAACCGGGACACGTCTAAAAGACGACTTGGTGCCGCTCTTGAGTCCATGGTTGCTGTTAGCGCATCACTGTCAGCACATCTGTCTCTTCTGCCGCGTTAAGAAAGCCCTAATAATGGTCCCCGTGCTGACAAACTATTATGCTGCAGATGTATTATTGCCACAGAGGATAGTTTTGTTGCTGCAGACAAGCCCAGTATCTGATCGGTACGTAACGTCGTTGTACGATCCTGCACGGTCGAGAGAATAGTGTCTGTCCTCCCTGGTTCTAGTCACGTAGGGCTAGATGGTGGTGATGAGTTTCGTTTGTGGGGTGCTCAGCGGCGGGGTTAACAGCGCCCATACAAATTCGCAACCATTTAACTTTCCAGTCTCCCAATTTTCCTGGATGACAAGGAGATTATGATGACAACACAAACACTCAGTGCACGGGCGGAGAAAATCCCCCACCCGGCCGGGAATCGAACGTGGGACCTGAGGATCCAGAGGCAGCAACGCTAACCATTAGACCACAAGCTGTGGACTTTGGGCTGGAGAGATCCCGCATGGTGTTGTGCATGGTCTCCCTGAGCCCATCGATTCCATATACGTGCTGGTAGACAGTTACACTTCTTACCCGAACGTATCACAACCAGCCAACACTCAACTGCGATTTCTAAATAAGAAAACGCTGCATAATGTGCAGAATGTAGATGGGGTTGCTCGTACCTATTTGGTAAGGTTGCAATAATATTTTGTTTCACACATACAAGCATCAAGTACAATTCATCCCAGTTTTACATTTGTTGCATTTTGTCTTCGTGACGTTTCAGTTTTAACGGCGTTATCCGTAGTACAAATTTCGTTACTAATTTCGCCAATAACCCCACTGTTATCCTCAATACCGCCTCTGGTTGGTTACGTGACCACTCAAATATCGATTCTGGGATTGTTTGTTTGCTGTTGAATTACAGTAGATTTTTGATTAATGCAAACTGTTCAACACATCTGAGAGGTGATTGCGTTATCACGTTGCGACAATTAATGTAGACTAAATGACTTTGTGTGGATTATAGGTAAAGAAGTAGTGTGGGACAGATCAGAAAGTTGTTCACTTATTTTATTGAGGAGAAGTAGAGTTTATTTTTACTGGATGAAGAGCAACGCATAAATAAAGATACATTTCCTGAATTAGGAAAGTCAAGCTGCATGCCAACAACCCTTTATTCTGAGTAGTAGGATAATCTGTGAACAGATATTCGTACTGACTGCTACGGTCGCAGGTTCGAATCCTGCCTCGGGCATGGATGTGTGTGATGTCCTTAGGTTAGTTAGGTTTAAGTAGTTCTAAGTTGTAGGGGACTGATGACCACAGCTGTTAAGTCCCATAGTGCTCAGAGCCATTTAAACCATTATATATTCGTACTCTGTGTTCCACTATCTTGTAAACAGTCGTTGGCTGGTGACAAAACAATTACTACAAGGGACGACCAAATAGTTTCCATTCGAAGGTCGTACAGGCCAGAATATGCATGCCAATCAGGCAGAATCGCCGTGAGCATTGAGGCAATCATCCCAATGACGCACCAACCTGAAGATACTCGTTTGGTAAAACACAGTGTTCTGCTGCGTGAGGAAGTCCGTAATGGCCTGCTGCACATCTTCGTCCGACAAGAATCGTCAACCCTTCAAGGCTTCTTTTTTTATTTTTTTTCTCATACGGAAACCTTTCGATTTCTTATATGGACACTGGAATAAGCGTGTGTCTTTACTAGTTCAGAAGTTTTCTAGCTGTTTGACGTCCCCAAATTATTACCTTTTCTCCAAAAAAAAAAAAAAAAAAAAAAGAAAGGGACCGAAGGGGTCTTTTGGGGAGAGATCAGGACTAAAGGCGGGTGCTCGATTGTTTCCCGCTTAAGTTGGCGTAACTTCTGCGTTACAGATCGACTCGAGCCTTGTGTCGAAGCGACCAGAACGAAGCTTAGTGCACCATTCACAATGGTGGTTTTTGACAGACATGCTTCTCCATATACATTCCTTATTCCCCGATGGAAGTCTAACGGTCTTTGTCCTCCGGGAGCCAAGAAAAGAATAACAGCACGTTGGTACTGTTTGGCGTATTTGGTAATACCGTCGCTATAGTTCACGCTTCCGCATTTACCACACGCACGTCGGAAAGACACGCATGTCACGCTAATCTCTTCTCCACACGTCGGTACTTGTATACCTGCATTGTAGTTGCGCTACTTTCCATGTACGCTGCAGTAACGTCCTCAAACGGAAAACTTTCGATCGCCTCTTATAAGTATGTACACTGGAACAAGCATGTGTCTTTACTAGTTCAGAAGTGTGCTAGCTCTCTGAAGTCCCCAAATTATTTTACTACTTCGGCCATTACTTTGCACTTTTTTAAAAACGCCCGTAATGTAGGCGTGTGCAAAAAAGCTGTAAAGGAATTCCGAACATATTTCATGGCGTGGAAAGGTTCTTAAACACCTCTACTTGAAAAATCTCCACCACCACCACCACAACCACTATCTTCTCGTTCTCCTTTCCCTCCTCATCCTGTTCTTACTTCTTCTTTCTTCCTTCTCCCTCTCACGAATTCACAAACCTCCATAGTTACTTCGTACTGATAATATAATTGATTTACCGATGCAATATACACAACTGGCTGTTAAAATTGCTACACCAAGAAGAAATGCAGATGATAAACGGGTATTCATTGGACAAATATATTATACTAGAACTGACATGTGATTACTTTTTCATGCAAGTTGGGTGCATAGATCCTGAGAAATCAGTATCCAAAACAACTACCTCTGGCCGTAATAACGGCCTTGATACGCCTGGGCATTGAGTAAAAACAGAGCTTGGATGGCGTGTACAGGTACAGCTGCCCATAGGGCTTCAACACGATACCACAGTTCATAAAGAGTAGTGACTGGCGTGTTGTGACGAGCCAGTTGCTCGGCTACCATTGACCAGATCTGGAGAATGTGCTGGCCAGGGCAGCAGTCGAACATTTTCTGTCTCCAGAAAGGCCCGTACAGGACCTACAACATGCGGTCGTACATTATCCTGCTGAAATGTAGGGTTTCGCAGAGATCGAATGAAGGGTAGAGCCACGGGTCGGAACACGTCTGAAATGCAACGTCCACTGTTCAAAGTGCCGTCAATGCGAACAAGAGGTGACCAAAACGTGAAACCAATGGCACGCCGGGTGATACGCCAGTATGGCGATGACGAATACACGCTTCCAATATGCGTTCACCGCGATGCGACGATCATGTTGCTGTAAACAGAACCTGGATTCATCCGAAAAAATGACGTTTTTCCATTCGTGCACCCAGGTTCGTCGTTGAGTACACCATCGCAGGCGCTCCTGTTTGTGATGCAGCGTCAAGGGTAACCGCAGCCATGGTCTCCGATCTGATAGTCCATACTGCCGCAAACGTCGTTGAACTGTTCGTGCATATGGTTGTTGTCTTGCAAACGTCCCCATCCGTTGACTCAGGTATCGAGACTTGGCTAGCGATCCGTTACAGTCATGCGGATAAGATGCCTATCATCTCGACTGCTAGTGATACGAGGCCGTTGGGATTCAGCACGGCGTTCCGTATTACCCTCCTGAACGCACCGGTTCCATATTCTGCTAACAGTCATTGGATCTCGACCAACGCGAGCAGCAATGTCACGATACGATAAACCGCAATCGCGATAGGCTACAATCCGACCTTTATCAAAGTCGGAAACATGATGGTACGCATTTCTCCTCCTTACACGAGGCATCACAACAACGTTTCACGAGGCAACGCCGGTCAACTGCTGTTTGTGTATGAGAAATCGGTTGGAAACTTTCCTCATGTCAGCACGTTGTAGGTGTCGCCTCCGGCGTCAACCGTGTGTGAGTTCTCTGAAAAGCTAATCATTTGCATATCACAGCATCTTCTTCCTGTCGGTTAAATTTCGCGTCTGTAGCACGTCATCTTCGTGGTGTAGCAATTTTAATGGCCAGTAGTGTATTTGAAATAACTGAGGATCAGATTATGATATTTGGCAGACATAATAAAATAGATTCAGGTCTAACATGTGAATATCGATTTTCGTCTTCCAGAAGTTGTGTATCATGTCAGCGTTCTATATCTGCTCATGTACGAGAAACAGAGATTAGGCTGCGACTGCGGGAAGGGCGGTAAGTTTGGGCAGGTGTGTGTAGGCGAGCGGTGGGAGCAGGTCGCGTGGTGACCCAGTTAGGACTGCGACATGAGCGTGCTGCGCTCACAGCTGGGACCGCGACGTGAACGTGCTCACAGTTCGCCGCGGGGCCTCTTGTGCGCACGCAGCCCCAGGCCCCGGCTTTTACTACCGCCGCTGAAGGAGCTCAGCACAGGTCACAGCCATACGGCCGCGTGTCTCTCCTCCATTACGAGTACGTTACTTTCAATGGACCCTGGGAAACGAAGCTTATAGTTTGTCACTCGGTCGACTTCATCATCACCACCAGAGACAGTTTATTAGCTCGAAAAGGATTAGACTTTGGAAGGGAATAGGCTGTGAACTTGTGAAAAGAACATTCTGACAAGTTGCCTAACATTCTGAATGAAACTGTTCATGTGGATGGTTGGACGGAAATATGAACCTCGCCTTAGAAGACCACGAGTTCAGTGCCTTCCTTAATTGATGTACTAATGGTATTTTATATTTTCTCTGTCTCTGTTCGGCGTTAAAATAACATTCCAGACGAGTAGAGAAGAAATTAAAAAAAAATTATTAATAATGACAGCTTTCATTTTGAAAAAGAAATGGGAATACAATAAACCAGTTCATAATCTTTTCACAGATTTTACAAAAGCACTTTGTCACTCGGTCGACTTCATCATCACCACCAGAGACAGTTTATTAGCTCGAAAAGGATTAGACTTTGGAAGGGAATAGGCTGTGAACTTGTGAAAAGAACATTCTGACAAGTTGCCTAACATTCTGAGTGAAACTGTTGATATGGATGGTTGGACGGAAATATGAACCTCGCCTTAGAAGACCACGAGTTCAGTGCCTTCCTTAATTGATGTACTAATGGCATTTTATATTTTCTCTGTCTCTGTTCGGCGTTAAAATAACATTCCAAACGAGTAGAGAAGAAATTTAAAAAAAATATTAATAATGACAGCTTTCATTTTGGAAAAGAAATGGGAATACAATAAACCAGTTCATAATCTTTTCACAGATTTTACAAAAGCATATTATTCAGTATTGCAATCAAAACTGTACAGAATTCTTTTGGAACTTGGAATACCAAAAAAGTATGTTAGACTCATAGAAGCGACTTTGAAAAACACAAAAAGTTGAGTACGCCTGGAGAAATTGGAGTCAGAAGAATTTGTAATAAAGAACGGACTTAAGCAGGGAGATGCCCTGTCTCCGCTACTTTTTAATTTAGTCCTAGAATATATTGTACGAATGGCAGCAGGTAATTCAGAGGGTGTGGAGTTAAATGGAAATATTAAAATATTAGGGTCTGCAGATGATCTAAACATCATTAGCGATAGGAAAGAATCTGTAACAGCAAATGCGAATGCGTTAATCAAGGCTAGTGAAGATGTAGGTCTAAGGATAAGTGAAGACAAAACTAATACCTGGTTACTACTAGAATGTCAACAGCAGTAGATCAGGAAATGTTAAGAGTTGGAGACATGCAGTTTGAAAAAGTGAACACATTTAAGTATCTGAGCGTGGACATCTCTTCGAGAAATGAGATTGAATCCGAACTGAAGAAGAGATTACAGGCGGGAAATGCGTGCTACTTCTCACTGAATAGATTACTTTCATCACGGATATTGTCTAGGAATTTAAAGATTTGAATATACAAAACTATTATTCTACTAGTTATGCTGTATGGGTATGAGACTTGGTCTCTCACTGTGCAAAATGAAAAGCCGTTTCGACTATTTGAAAACAAAATTTTGAGGAAAATTTTCCGAGCTAAAAGGGCTGACTTAGTGGAGAGTGGCGAAAACTTCATAACGAAGAGGTTCACGAACTCTATTCAAGCCCTGACATAATCAGTGTTATTAAATCACGTAGGCTGCGATGGGCGGGTCACGTAGCTCGAATGGATGAGGCAGGGCAGCGCGCAGAGTACTGGTAGGGCACTTAGAGGGAAAACGTCCTGTGGGGAAACCGAGGCGTAGATGGGAGGACAATGTGAAGGCTGATTTAGGGAGCCTAGGTATTGAAGGTGAATGGAAGGAAATGGCCCAAGACAGGGACAGATGGCGAAAATACGTTGCTCCGGAATGACCAATGAGTGAGTGAGTGAGTGAGTGAGTGAGTAAGCTTTCATGAGCATTATGTTGCAGACTTCACTAAACACTCACTCACGGCTATCGTGAGTGTTAAGGCGCCGCTTCCGTGACGCACCGGTCCGGTCCCAGATCGAATCCGCCCGGTAGATTAACGACGTGGTCGATGTGCCGGCCAGCCTGGACGTGGTTTTTATGTTTACCAAGGTGAACACCGGGCTGGTACCCAAGTACCATCTCAGTTAACACGATTCGCAAACATTCAGAAAACTTCGTTGCGGGGAGTCGATAGAAAGGGCATCCTGATACCCCTTCAATTAACCATGTCAAATCCCTTAGTAATCATCCCGAGACTGCGCAGATGTGGGACAAAGGCACAGGAAAAAAGATCATACAGACATCATAGAACTCGAAGTTATACGAGGTGACTTAAATATCTACACTGAACATTATGACCACAGACCTACTATCGATATAAACACGTCCAGGCAATAGCAGCGTCACCTGGCGGGGAACCACTACTACTCAGACACGCGCACGGTGCATGTAGCATCAGTGAGCGTGCTATCCGAGTGTAAAATGGGAAACACGCGCGTCGATGCTATTGACAGTTGCCTGAAAAAATTGATTACATATGAAATTGTGGGGGAAAGGAATAGAAACATCCGAGAGCTTTTCGAACAATACTTGTTTGCTGCACTACAAAATGGTTCAAATGGCTCTGAGCACTATGGGACTCAACATCTTAGGTCATAAGTCCCCTAGAACTTAGAACTACTTAAACCTAACTAACCTAAGGACATCACACACACCCATGCCCGAGGCAGGATTCGAACCTGCGACCGTAGCAGTCCCGCGGTTCCAGACCACCGCGGCCGGCGCTGCACTACACAAACGGTGAAATATGAAATGCGGGGAGGGGAAGGAGTACTCTAAAATTCTTCTTCCTTTTGTTCAGGCTAGGGTTCTAAAAATTACTTAAGTTTCGCTAAACATATACAGTTGTAACTGTTTTAGTAGCAGAAGTAGTTTTCGTTGTACAATGTTTTGCAAGCCAAAAGACTATTATGGTCTGAGGCTAGCGAGAAACCAGTAGGAGCGGTAACGCTATGTTCGGGCAAGTAATAGTATATGAAACGGAACATATGACACTCACGATATATAGATACTTCCATAAACATGTCAGGGCATCGGTGGTTATCATAGTAATTGACCCCTTCAACGTACCCTTTTAATTGTTAATTGTGGAACCTATGGAATACGAACCGTGTCGAGAAAACTAAAGCAAAATGTTGGGATTGCCACAAACTAAATCATTATGCAGTGGCACCAAGACAACGTCTGTATCGTAATTAATGCAAGTTATCTACAGTCTACCAAATGCGTGACTGTGTAAGGGTTACAACATGTGTGAAACAAAGGGGATTTGAAGCGTAAATGGATACAAATAGTGCCGAATGTACGCCTTTGAATCTTCAGTCACACTCTTTTTCTGGATAACGGTTCAACCAAATAGAGGCGCCAGCAGTTATATAGGTGACAGAAAGTCAGTGTTCAACGGCCTGTCGATTTCGAGGTCTTTAGACAATGTGTATTTGTTAGTTCGACAGCTCTCTGGGGGAACCATATCAGCATTCGTCTGACGTGATTTGGGGAGACCGTGGATTTTCGGAACGCTTTTTGAACCCTGCTCTCAGTTTGGAGTGTGACTTCCAATACCCATCTGACCACTCAGATTTAGGTTCTCCGATGTGTCCCGAAATCGTTTAAGCCAAACGCCTCGATGAGTGGTAGTTTCCTTCCCCAATACGAGCTTGTGTTCGTCGTCCACGGGTGCTAACACTAATTTTCTTTCCTTTGAACACAAAACTATCCTCAATACGAGTTTTCTAACAGGAATGCTTCAGAATGAGATTTTCACTCTGCAGCGGAGTGTGCGCTGATAAGAAACTTCCTGGCATATTAAAACTGTGTGCCCGACCGAGACTCGAACTCGGGACCTTTGCCTTTCGCGGGAAAGTGCTCTACCATCTGAGCTACCGAAGCACGACTCACGCCCGGTACTCACAGCTTTACTTCTGCCAGTATCTCGTCTCCTACCTTCAAAACTTTACAGAAGCTCTCCTGCGAACCTTGCAGAACTAGCACTCCTGAAAGAAAGGATATTGCGGAGACATGGCTTAGCCACATCCTGGGAGAAGTAAAGCTGTGAGTACCGGGCGTGAGTCGTGCTTCGGTAGCTCAGATGGTAGAGCACTTGCCCGCGAAAGGCAAAGGTCCCGAGTTCGAGTCTCGGTCGGGCACACAGTTTTAATCTGCCAGGAAGGTTCAGGAATGCTTCAGTTTAACTGCAATTCGCACAAAGTATATTACTGACGTAACACTAGCTCAGTCATGGTAGAATATCTTTGGTGGTGGTGGTGGTGTTGGTGGTGGTGCTGGTGGTGGTGCTAGTGTGCCTGGTTAAGGTGAACATCCGGTTATTCGATCAAAGTAATTTGGGGAAATCTTGAAAACCTAAATGACATTGGATTCATCTCGATGACAACTGAATCATTACCAGTAATTCATATACTGATAAGACCGTTGATAATGCACTGTACAGCCCGCATCTCGTGGTCGTGCGGTAGCGTTCTCGCTTCCCACGCCCGGGTTCCCGGGTTCGATTCCCCGCGGGGTCAGGGATTTTCTCTGCCTCGTGATGGCTGGGTGTTGTGTGCTGTCCTTAGGTTAGTTAGGTTTAAGTAGTTCTAAGTTCTAGGGGACTGATGACCATAGATGTTAAGTCCCATAGTGCTCAGAGCCATTTGAACCATTTTTTTGCACTGTACATAATAGGCGGTCCGACTTTATTGTTAAAATAAGATCGAAGAAAGGTTAGAGTTTAATGTTCCGTCTAAGTAATGTCATTAGAAACGCAGTACAAGCTCAGACTCTTTAAGAGAGTAGCGAGTGAATCTACCGTGCACTTCTTTAGAGAATCATACCTGCATTCATTTCAAATGACAAAAGAGAATCACAGAAAATCTAAGCGCAGATGGTATTTGAAATATGCACCTTCTGATTTTTAGTGTTGATCGGTGCTCGATCCTTACTTCCGACGTTTAAGGGGTCTAAAGAAGACTGTACTATCTGACATGACCGATGGACTCCCACGTAACACGTATAATGTTAACGGAATGATGACATGTTAATAACGTGCAAAATTCTAAGAGACCAATGTATTCTATATGCATTCTCTTGTTATAAAAAATACTTGAAACTAAACGTACAGATCGGAATTAGTTGTGTGTAACACCAATAAAGGATAGTTATTACCGAGGTGGTCTGTTCGCCTCACATTTCCTGTATATAATCAAACAGTGGATTACATAACAACACTGGCGTTATTGTGAACGAACTACCTGGATTTCTGCTTTGGAATGTTGTCTTTGGCCTCATATTCGTCGCATCACTGCATCCAGCGCCTGAGTGCGTATACTAAGTCACTGGGTTAGACATATTAAATCTGCCACTGACGCAAAGCGTTCGCACGTTATGTGAAGGTGTAAAATAGATTTAGATAGTAATAAAAATTGGGATAAATACGTAAGACGATTAGTTATAATTCTTTCTATGCGGAAACACATAAGCTTCCTAGAACTTCTTCAGTGAATACTTTGTTTAATCCAGATTTTAAAATATCGTTTCACAGTACCATTTAGCTCCAGGTTGTGGACGATGATTCAGTTCTACCACTGGGGCTTCTGACGGACTGTAAGGAAACTGGCTACAAGAACAAAAACAGAGGAACTGACTGCAGGAAATGTCTCCCCAGCGGAAAACGTTCATCGC
This sequence comes from Schistocerca cancellata, assembly GCF_023864275.1. NCBI lineage: Eukaryota > Metazoa > Arthropoda > Insecta > Orthoptera > Acrididae > Schistocerca > Schistocerca cancellata. The sequence goes on from NC_064629.1 coordinate 822,097,527, forward strand.
GGGGCGGGAATAGAATCACACCGGTGATGACGCTTCCTTCGTCTGCAGGGGAGGTGGTGGTCGACAGCTACGATCCATCGAAGAGCTTTGCGTTAAGGTAAATGGGGACAGTATGATTCCCAGCTCTCTCATACCGTGGTAGCGTCCAGTCGAAAGAAAATAAAAACATTACGGCCAAATATGCAATTTACGATCGAATGTGACAATACAGAGTTGTGGATAAGTGCAAATTCAGTCCAGATATACCAGCGTGTCCCATACACGTTACGTCTTCCTTTTATATACCGAAATTATCTACAGGTATACTTAAAAGTATACACTTAGATATCCTGCGTGAATATCATATTTGTGTTGCACGATTATTAGTGTGCTCGCTTCAGAATCTTAAATAATTATCTCCGTTCGAATATATAAGTCCCCTAGACTTAGAACTACTTAAACCTAACTAACCTAATGACATCACACACATCCATGCCTGAAGCAGGATCCGAACCTGCGACCGTAGCAGCAGCTCGGTTATCGACTGAAGCGCCTAGAACCGCTCGGCCACAGCGGCCGGCGGAGGAGGACAGGATGGTAGGACATCAGTTAAGACATCAGGGAATAACTTCCATGATATTAGAAGGAGCTGTAGATGGTAAAAATTGTAGAAGAAGACAGAGATTGGAATACATACAGCAAATAACTGAGTGCGTAGGTGGCAAGCGGTACTCTGAGATAAACAGCACAGCAGAGATATTCGTGGATGGCAGCATCAAACCAGTTCTGCAGACTATCTATGAAAACTCGCACGTAATTAATGAAATCTCATATTTCTTGTAAAGTGTTAGTTGCAGATCATCATATATTATCTCTGACGATGTTAAAAAGGACCTCAGATAACGTCAGGTGTATCATTGAGGATTTCTAGTACTTCATTTACAAGGTCTTGACAGAATTGTGCTTTTTGTGCACGATGTGTAATACAGCTGTAGAAAACCTGGGATAAGGTAGTAAGAAAGAAATAATAAAATTAACTGATATTCGTAGAAAACATGGAGAAACGATTTTTAAAGGGGAGCTTGGCGTACCGTAGTAACAGAGGTCGAGTACTGCATCGGAAAGCAATTTGCGCCTTCCCTCTCCCCTAAGGGTATGTATGCAAAGGTATGGATGATTCTCCGAATTACACTGGGTTGCCATTATGGCACAAGCACTGATAGTATCAATGCTCTTGATAATATCTATGAATGGTCGGATAGCTAAAAATATAAGTTCTTATTACACTTATTTATTTGACCGTTATTATTATTATTGTTTATTTTTCATTTGACATACATGTTTTATTTCATTCGGTATAGAGATTTTCAGGTAGCTAAAAGAATTCATTCTGCAACAGTCTTTTTGGTGGTGCTGTAAAGGAGTTCGAGTTTAAGTAGTCGAAAAATATCTCTATATCCTTTAAACTGGGCATCATTGTGACAACGGCGCGCTGTAGCTTTTTATTGTTGTATAATGTAAATCGGGTTAGCGTCCAACATACAGCTGTACTGCAGTGTTTTCTTGCATAGTTCTACTATTGCTGATAATAGCTACAAGTACGTGTATTATACTTGAGCTGGTAAGGAAGCCTTTTAGTCTATGGGTGGAAAAACGTTTTTGTAAAGTTCTTGAGAATTTTCTGATTCTGCCGATTACTTTGTAGAGCTGATTAATTAACGGGAAGCTGAGTAACTGAAAGTAAATTGATATTAATTAGTTATATGCGCAGATCAACCTGTGTAAGAGTTAAATTTAAAAAAAAATTTCTTCACCCACTGGAAAGCGAAGAATGTTATTTCCGTAGATTGCAGGAATAGCTGTGTGATCGTACACACAACTACGGAAACCAGTGGAACAATTGAAATTACAGAAGACAAGTCTCTTTAAAGAAATTAGGGACATATGTGAATGGTTTCGTAAAAAAGACAGTTTTATTTAGTATTATTTCTCTGTATATAAATATAACATACAATTACCTAGAATATTATATTAAACGTCCCAAGACTTTTTTTCTCACACCATTGAACTTGTGAGTCTTATTTACTTATTTTAAAAATCTAGACGGGCGAAATGGCGATATTAACGTTGAACACACAGTCTCTTTCTCTCTGTTGCGGGAATCCAAGTAATGTTGCGAACATTAGGGAATGTACACAATGTGGCATATGTAAGTTTGGATCGATGCAGGGAACGTGCACAGAAACCTGAAGTGATTAAGGCGTCCGCTTGCGATAAGCGGGAAATCAGCGAATAAATTCTGTAGGTGTCTAAGAGTGTAAACCAATTTCCTCGCTTAGTGGAATTGGGTTAAACGTATTGTGACCTTTTCTTGTCGCACGGTTCCAATGAACGGATACGCAAAAAGGACTGTGTAATAGTTTGTTTGATTACCTTGTTTAATGAAGTTCAATTTTTTCATTCTTACTTCATTTCTGTGATTATAGGCCTATAATAAATTGGATTTTAAGAAAGTTAGAAAAATTTCTTTCACTAGATTGACAAACTTTGTTATAAACGTTTATCTTGTATCTCATACAATGGGACAAATTTATAACTGAGTTATAACCGTTTGTCGTAAAGACAGACCAAGTCAGCCCATCTTCACGACAGATTAATTGAACTCTGATTTCCGCCGGCCGGGTTGGCCGTGCGGTTCTAGGCGCTACAATCTGGAACCGCGTTACCGCTACGGTCGCAGGTTCAAATCCTGCCTCGGGCATGGATGTGTGTGATGTCCTTAGGTTAGTTAGGTTTAAGTAGTTCTAAGTTCTAGGGGACTGATGACCTTAGAAGTTAAGTCCCATAGTGCTCAGAGCCATTTGAACCATTTTTTGAACTCTGCTTTCCCTGTCTTAGACTTCACATCAGAGTGCTGTCCTGAACTGGGAGTGCCTTTTTTGACAGTTAATTATCCATATTATAAATGTATCATTGTATATAAGAACTTCATTGCAGCAAAATTAAACGATAAAGGTTATATAATTCCACATATGTGTAAAATATATGAGGTTGTACATAATTTTATACAAGGGCGTGCTGAAAAGTAATGCTTCAGAAGTTTTCACGTGAAAACACTTAAATCGTTTTAAATAAAAGATACACTATGTGATCAAAAGTATACGGACACCACCAAAGCATGAGTTTTTCATATTAGGTGCATTGTGCTGCCACCTACTGCCAGGTACTCCATGTCAGCGACCTCAGTAGTCATTAGACATTGTGAAAGAGCAGAATGAGGAGTTCCGCGGAAGTCACGGACTTCGAACGTGGTCAGGTGATTGAGTGTCACTTGTGTCATACGTCAGTGCACGAGATTTCCACACTCCTGAACATCGCTAGGTCCATTGTTTCCGATGTGATAGTGAAGTGGAAACGTGAAGGGACACGTACAGCACAAAAGCGTACAGGCCGACATCGTCTGTTGACTGACAGAGACCGTCGATAGTTGAAGAGGGTCGTAATGTGTAATAAGCAGACATCTGTCCAGACCATCGCACAGGAATTCCAAACTGCATCAGGATCCACTGCAAGTACAATGACAGTTAGGCGGGAGGTAAGAAAACTTGGATTTCATGGTCGAGCGGCTGCTCATTAGCCACACATCACGCTGGTAAATGCCAAACGCCTCGCTTGGTGTAAGGAGCGTAAACATGGGACGATTGAAAAGTGGAAAAACGTTGTGTGGAGTGACGAATCACGGTACACAATGTGGCGATCCGATGGCAGGGTGTGGGTATGGCGTGTGGTGGTCGTCATCTGCCAGCGTGTGTAGTGCCAACAGTAAAATTCGGAGGCGGTGGTGGTAAGGTGTGGTCGTTTTTTTTTCATGGAGGGGGCTTGCACCCCTTGTTGTTTTACGTGACACTATCGCAGCACAGGCCTAAATTGATATTTTAAGCACCTTCTTGTTTCCGATTGTTGAAGAGCAATTCAGGGATGGCGATTGCATCTTTCAAGACGATCGAGCACCTGTTCATAATGCCCGTTAATGGACTGGCCTGCACAGAGTCCTGACCTGAATCCTATAGAGCACCTTCGGGATGATTTGGAACGCCGAGTTCGTACCAGACCTCACCGACCGACATCGATACCTCTCCTCAGTGCAGCACGCCGCGAAGAAAGGGCTGCCATTCCCCAAGAAACCTTGGGGTATGCCTGTAAGCACCTTCTTGTTTCTCCCTGCCGCCGTTGGATAAGCAGCTGCAGCAGCAAGTCGTATACTCCTAGCTCACTCATTTGTTACATAGTTTAATTCTTAATTTCTTTGCGTGTTTTTGGTACTTGCATTGTTTAATTCATAAATTTCGGGCGTATTATAGTATTTGAGAGTTGTAGCATCGCGTTTTAGTACCTGAATAGTGTAAATTCGCGTAGTCGTCTGTCAACTGTTTTTGTTTTGAACGGCCAGTGTCGGTTGGTCACAGTCAGTGTGCTCCCTGCCGCCGTTGGATAAGCAGCTGCAGCAGCAAGTCGTATACTCCTAGCTCACTCATTTGTTACATAGTTTAATTCTTAATTTCTTTGCGTGTTTTTGGTACTTGCATTGTTTAATTCATAAATTTCGGGCGTATTATAGTATTTGAGAGTTGTAGCATCACGTTTTAGTACTCGAATAGTGTTAAATCGCGTAGTCTCCTTCCGCCGCCGAGCAGTGTGTCAGCAGTGCACAAGTGGCAGCATTACTGCATTTACTAGGCAATCTTGTATTTTAATAACCGCTTCAATTTTGTGTCGTTTTGTTTGCGCTCTCTGTAGATTAGTTCAGACGTTCTTTGCACAGTTTTTAGCATGGATAGGGACTGCAACTGCTGTGTTCGGATGCAGGCTGAGTTGGCATCCCTTCGCTCCCAGCTTCAGGCAGTGTTGGCTTCGGTCACACAGCTTGAGGCTGTTGCCAATGGGCATCACTGTGGGGGTCCGGATGGGGGTTTGTCGGGGACGGCCAGCTCGTCCCACGCATCCCCCGATCGGACTACGACTGTGGTTGCCCGGGATACTGCCCGCATTGAGGCTGATCCCTCACCTGTGGTAGAGTGGGAGGTCGTCTCAAGGTGTGGCAGGGGGCGAAAGACATTCCGGAGGGCTGAACGGAAGGCCTCTCCAGTTTGTCTGACGAACCGTTTTCAGGCTCTGTCTCAGGCTGATACTGATCTTCAGCCTGACATGGCTGCTTGTCCTGTTCCAGAGGTTGCCCCTCAGTCTGCAAGATCCGGGCAGTCGCAGAGGGTGGGCTTACTGGTAGTTGGGAGCTCCAACGTCAGGCGCGTAATGGGGCCCCTTAGGGATATGGCAGCAAGGGAGGGGAAGAAAACCAAAGTGCACTCCGTGTGCATACCGGGGGGAGTCATTCCAGATGTGGAAAGGGTCCTTCCGGATGCCATGAAGGGTACAGGGTGCACCCATCTGCAGGTGGTCGCTCATGTCGGCACCAATGATGTGTGTCGCTATGGATCGGAGGAAATCCTCTCTGGCTTCCGGCGGCTATCTGATTTGGTGAAGACTGCCAGTCTCGCTAGCGGGATGAAAGCAGAGCTCACCATCTGCAGCATCGTCGACAGGACTGACTGCGGACCTTTGGTACAGAGCCGAGTGGAGGGTCTGAATCAGAGGTTGAGACGGTTCTGCGACCATGTGGGCTGCAGATTCCTCGACTTGCGCCATAGGGTGGTGGGGTTTCGGGTTCCGCTGGATAGGTCAGGAGTCCACTACACGCAACAAGCGGCTACACGGGTAGCAGGGGTTGTGTGGCGTGGGCTGGGCGGTTTTTTAGGTTAGATGGCCTCGGGCAAGTGCAGAAAGGGCAACAGCCTCAACGGGTGCGGGGCAAAGTCAGGACATGCGGGGACCAAGCAGCAATCGGTATTGTAATTGTAAACTGTCGAAGCTGCGTTGGTAAAGTACCGGAACTTCAAGCGCTGATAGAAAGCACCGAAGCTGAAATCGTTATAGGTACAGAAAGCTGGCTGAAGCCAGAGATAAATTCTGCCGAAATTTTTACAAAGGCACAGACGGTGTTTAGAAAGGATAGATTGCATGCAACCGGTGGCGGAGTGTTCGTCGCTGTTAGTAGTAGTTTATCCTGTAGTGAAGTAGAAGTGGATAGTTCCTGTGAATTATTATGGGTGGAGGTTACACTCAACAACCGAGCAAGGTTAATAATTGGCTCCTTTTACCGACCCCCCGACTCAGCAGCATTAGTGGCAGAACAACTGAGAGAAAATTTGGAATACATTTCACATAAATTTTCTCAGCATGTTATGGTCTTAGGTGGAGATTTCAATTTACCAGATATAGACTGGGACACTCAGATGTTTAGGACGGGTGGTAGGGACAGAGCATCGAGTGACATTATACTGAGTGCACTATCCGAAAATTACCTCGAGCAATTAAACAGAGAACCGACTCGTGGAGATAACATCTTGGACCTACTGATAACAAACAGACCCGAACTTTTCGACTCTGTAAGTGCAGAACAGGGAATCAGTGATTATAAGGCCGTTGCAGCATCCCTGAATATGGAAGTTAATAGGAATATAAAAAAAGGGAGGAAGGTTTATCTGTTTAGCAAGAGTAATAGAAGGCAGATTTCAGACTACCTAACAGATCAAAACGAAAATTTCTGTTCCGACACTGACAATGTTGAGTGTTTATGGAAAAAGTTCAAGGCAACCGTTAAATGCGTTTTAGACAGGTACGTGCCGAGCAAAACTGTGAGGGACGGGAAAAACCCACCGTGGTACAACAACAAAGTTAGGAAACTACTGCGAAAGCAAAGAGAGCTTCACTCCAAGTTTAAACGCAGCCAAAACCTCTCAGACAAACAGAAGCTAAACGATGTCAAAGTTAGCGTAAGGAGGGCTATGCGTGAAGCGTTCAGTGAATTCGAAAGTAAAATACTAGGTACCGACTTGACAGAAAATCCTAGGAAGTTCTGGTCTTACGTTAAATCAGTAAGTGGCTCGAAACATCATGTCCAGACACTCTGGGATGATGATGGCATTGAAACAGAGGATGACAAGCGTAAAGCTGAAATACTAAACACCTTTTTCCAAAGCTGTTTCACAGAGGAAGACCGCACTGCAGTTCCTTCTCTAAATCCTCGCACCAACGAAAAAATGGCTGACATTGAAATAAGTGTCCAAGGAATAGAAAAGCAACTGGAATCACTCAACAGAGGAAAGTCCACTGGACCTGACGGGATACCAATTCGATTCTACACAGAGTACGCGAAAGAACTTGCCCCCCTTCTAACAGCCGTGTACCGCAAGTCTCTAGAGGAACAGAAGGTTCCAAATGATTGGAAAAGAGCACAGGTAGTCCCAGTCTTCAAGAAGGGTCGTCGAGCAGATGCGCAAAACTATAGACCTATCTCTCTGACGTCGATCTGTTGTAGAATTTTAGAACATGTCTTTTGCTCGAGTATCATGTCGTTTTTGGAAACTCAGAATCTACTATGTAGGAATCAACATGGATTCCGGAAACAGCGATCGTGTGAAACCCAACTCGCATTATTTGTTCATGAAACCCAGAAAATATTAGATACAGGCTCCCAGGTAGATGCCATTTTCCTTGACTTCCGGAAGGCGTTCGATACAGTTCCGCACTGTCGTCTGATAAACAAAGTAAGAGCCTACGGAATATCAGACCAGCTGTGTGGCTGGATTGAAGAGTTTTTAGCAAACAGAACACAGCATGTTGTTCTCAATGGAGAGACATCTACAGACGTTAAAGTAACCTCTGGCGTGCCACAGGGGAGTGTTATGGGACCATTGCTTTTCACAATATATATAAATGACCTAGTAGATAGTGTCGGAAGTTCCATGCGGCTTTTCGCGGATGATGCTGTAGTATACAGAGAAGTTGCAGCATTAGAAAATTGTAGCGAAATGCAGGAAGATCTGCAGCGGATAGGCACTTGGTGCAGGGAGTGGCAACTGACCCTTAACATAGACAAATGTAATGTATTGCGAATACATAGAAAGAAGGATCCTTTATTGTATGATTATATGATAGCGGAACAAACACTGGTAGCAGTTACTTCTGTAAAATATCTGGGAGTATGCGTGCGGAACGATTTGAAGTGGAATGATCATATAAAATTAATTGTTGGTAAGGCGGGTACCAGGTTGAGATTCATTGGGAGAGTCCTTAGAAAATGTAGTCCATCAACAAAGGAGGTGGCTTACAAAACACTCGTTCGACCTATACTTGAGTATTGCTCATCAGTGTGGGATCCGTACCAGATCGGGTTGACGGAGGAGATAGAGAAGATCCAAAGAAGAGCGGCGCGTTTCGTCACAGGGTTATTTGGTAACCGTGATAGCGTTACGGAGATGTTTAACAAACTCAAGTGGCAGACTCTGCAAGAGAGGCGCTCTGCATCGCGGTGTAGCTTGCTCGCCAGGTTTCGAGAGGGTGCGTTTCTGGATGAGGTATCGAATATATTGCTTCCCCCTACTTATACCTCCCGAGGAGATCACGAATGTAAAATTAGAGAGATTAGAGCGCGCACAGAGGCTTTCAGACAGTCGTTCTTCCCGCGAACCATACGCGACTGGAACAGGAAAGGGAGATAATGACAGTGGCACGTAAAGTGCCCTCCGCCACACACCGTTGGGTGGCTTGCGGAGTATAAATGTAGATGTAGAAATGTAGATGTAGATTGTTGAAGAGCAATTCAGGGATGGCGATTGCATCTTTCAAGACGATCGAGCACCTGTTCATAATGCCCGTCAATGGACTGGCCTGCACAGAGTCCTGACCTGAATCCTATAGAGCACCTTCGGGATGATTTGGAACGCCGAGTTCGTACCAGACCTCACCGACCGACATCGATACCTCTCCTCAGTGCAGCACGCCGCGAAGAAAGGGCTGCCATTCCCCAAGAAACCTTGGGGTATGCCTGTAAGAGTTGAAGCTGTCATCAAGGCTAAGGGTGGGCCAACACCATATTGAATTCCAGCATTACCGATGAAGGGCGCCACGAACTTGGTGCCATTCTGAGCCAGGTGTCCGGATGCTTTTGATCACATAGTGTATGTTATTGACATCGCACATCTTTATTCTTTATGTCTACATACTTTTTTTCTCCACATAGTCACCCTGGCAACGAACACATTTTTCACAACTAGAGACCAATTTGTAGCCACCGTTGCTATAGAATGGTTGGCTTTGTTGACGGAGGCACAACTTTGGTTGCTAGCTTGCACCGGTTGATCACTAACAAAGTGAAGTCCAAGGTGTCAGATTGTTGCCTAAGCCGCAGCGCTCGTATATGTCATGCTGAAGGAGAGGGTTCTCCATGTGTGGACGAACTCTCCGAATCAGAAACTCGATTACGGCACGCTGTTTCTCAAGCACCGACATAGTTACGTTACACGCTGCCGTGTTATACTCTTCAGTTCGGAGCTCTCTAGTGGCGGAGGGCATGCTGCGTAAAGATGTAGAATGTTAATAATCTGTTTTATTTAAAAAGCGTTTAGAGTTTTCACAAGAATAATGCGAAGGCATAACTTGTCATCACGTCTTCGTACAAGGTGATGATGGAAAAAATGCTAAAGTTGCTCAGTTTTGCGGTAATAATAACAAGTCTTAAGATGTTCATATCAGATCACCTCAAATTTAGCTGTTCTATATACAACAAATTCTCTGTTGTCTCTCAGTATCACAGAACTATCTATGCATCTTACCGGTCTGTTTTGCTGACACTCATAACCTCCGCTCTCTCTACAACGTCACCATTCGATGTATTGACGACAATTTTTAATTCTACTGGTAGATGCTACCGTTATCAGTGGGGCCAGAAGAATGATTGTGTGGAAGATTATTGTTTTGAAGAGCAAGACTTCATGGCCGTTGCTCGTTTTGTCTTTAAAAATGAAAAGCTGATAATGATGATGATGAAATTTAAAATGTTCCTGGCGTGCGTTATGACGCGCGGAATGCGCACGGCGAGCTCATAAATTGTGAGACGGGAAGTCTTCGTTGGTTCTCGATGGCTTACCTGAGCATGAATGGCAGGTCTCAGTCAAAATATCGTACTGTGAAGCCGGCCGGAGTGGCCGAGCGGTTCTAGGCGCTTCAGTCTGGAGCCGCGCGACCGCTACGGTGGAAGGTTCGAATCCTGCCTCGTGCATGGATGTGTGTGATGTCCTTAGGTTAGTTAGGTTTAAGTAGTTCTAAATTCTAGCGGACTGATGACCTCAGATGTTAAGTCCCATAGTGCTCAGAGCCACCCTTACTGTGAAGCCCGAAACATCTTTCAGTAACGATGATGGTGGTGATGATGATCATGTATCATGTCAAGAGTTTCCATAAATCGGACGTCCCTCCACAATCAATCCAACACAGATGATCTCTTATATAAGACGACAGCAAGGCGTAATGCACTGTACTGATAAATGCCGGCTGTAGTGGCCGAGCGGTTCTAGGCGCTACAGTCTGGAACTGCGTGACCGCACCGGTCGCAGGTTCGAATCCAGGTTCGGGCATGGATATGTGTGATGTCCTTAGGTTAGTTAGGCTTAAGTAGTTCTAAGTTCTAGGGGACTGATGACCACAAAAGTTAAGTCCCATAGTGCTCAGAGCCATTTGAACCATTCTACTGATAAACACAAGTAACATAAATAAAAGATGAGCAACGTAAAATGGACTTTAAACGTTTCAGAAGACCCTACTTTCTTTCATAAATTGAAGGAATAGCTAGAGGGCATCTCGTCATTTGCAAGTACAAGAAGGAGAAGAACCGAACTTCAGCTACTCGCTCAGATAGACCAATCTGCAAAGTCAATAAGAATGTACAAACTCGCATCGAAGCTGATTGTATTACCGTAAAATAAAATGATGGCTGAACTCGGTATAGCCAATACCTACCGCACAAAGTGTGATAGGAGTATAAGCCATCTGTGAAGCCTGAAGGGATGTTAATTATATCGCTATGATTTATTTCATGACTCTGTTTCCGAAATAGTACTTCAAACTTTAAAAATAAAACATCTTGGCACTGATCGCAGATCATGACAGAGAACTCTAAAATGTAAAAGTTTTCTTGTAACAGACTCCATTGCTATTTGATCATCAGGTTTGTTCCTTTTGGTGCCCATGTTGTCCAGTACACGTATGAATGTAATGCTGGTGCCCTAATCGTGAAACTCTGTCAGAAAATCATGAGTACACAATTTATCATATGTTTCGTGTGGATAGTGCATCGAACCGCCACTCATGAGATATTTGATTTTTTCGAGTCTGCATGTGATCTGAAACAAGGAGGATGGCTTTCGATTACGCAGTATACAGCCATCAGTAGCAATAAACGTCTTTCTCCGAAAGTGGCAACTGCACCCAGCAGATTCTCGGAAGATTGCGGTGGTCAACGAATTCCGTTATTTGAGGGATACAGATTTCTAGATTCTTATTCGTATTTGGCTATTGTGAAGGTATGATAATAACAACGAATTATTTAATTTCTAACAACCGTTAGCTAGGTCTTTGTTCGTCTGCAACGAATTACTAATTAACACATTCTTTTAGTAATCTCAATGATGAGAAGTTCTTATGATCTTCAGTTGCCATCACGTAGTTAAATTCTCGCAATTGATTCTGAATAGCATTCTGGACTATTAAATTAATGAGAAGCCACTGTCCACTGCGAAATTAAAGAGTGACAAGTGCCACAACTGCAGCAGGAACGTTAAGGCTAAAGCAGGAACATATGTGAGACGTATGAAGCAAATTGAATGCTCACCAATGAGTTTGATATACTGGGAAACTGCTCATCATAAGAGTGCGCACCGTTGTTTCGAAATGAGTACGTCCTTCTGTGGCACGAAAGAGGTGCTGTGGTGAATAAGACACGACACGAAGGGGAAAATCTCAGAAAGAGATGTAAATGGTAATTGAGGGGCAATTTCGGACCACATTTTCTGTCCGTGGTACGTACAAGCTACCTGAGAACAATTCCCGTTGATGAACTGTGACTAGACTCTGGTGCGGCTGCAATTTTCCAAATGCATCATATAAATGTTGTTACGTTTAAGCGCCATTTACATTTAGTAATGATCTATATACGAGCTGTGGCACGTGGCGATAACGAGGAACAGAGCCGAAATGACCATTGCGCATGAGGTTCGTGCAGAGATTAGTTTTCTAAATGCAGAAAACGTGACAGTAGCAATTATTCACATTTAAGCCTGAGAGGTTACAGTGACATTGTCATGAGTCAGTCAATTGCTCTCAGGTTATAGGAACCCCTTCACGGCTCGATGTGTCCTTGCAGATCAGAAAGAGAATATTTTAATGTTATATTAAGTCTAATACAGTAGAGATCTCAGACGTAATTCTACTTATCAAAGGTAATAATGCTAATGTAATATTAGGAATGGAAGGCTGACTGAAACCAACGAAATCTTAATTTTAGATTGCAATATACAGGGTTATTACAAATGATTGAAACGATTTCACAGCTCTACAATAACTTTATTATTTGGGATATTTTCACAATGCTTTGTACACACATACAAAAACTCAAAAAGTTTTTTTAGGCATTCACAAATGTTCTATATGTGCCCCTTTAGTGATTCGGCAGACATCAAGCCGATAATCAAGTTCCTCCCACACTCGGCGCAGCATGTCCCCATCAATAAGTTCGAAAGCATCGTTGATGCGAGCTCGCAGTTCTGGCACGTTTCTTGGTAGAGGAGGTTTAAACACTGAATCTTTCACATAACCCCACAGAAAGAAATCGCATGGGGTTAAGTCGGGAGAGCGTGGAGGCCATGACATGAATTGCTGATCATGATCTCCACCACGACCGATCCATCGGTTTTCCAATCTCCTGTTTAAGAAATGCCGAACATCATGATGGAAGTGCGGTGGAGCACCATTCTGTTGAAAGATGAAGTCGGCGCTGTCGGTCTCCAATTGTGGCATGAGCCAATCTTCCAGCATGTCCAGATACACGTGTCCTGTAACGTTTTTTTTCGCAGAAGAAAAAGGGGCCGTAAACTTTAAACCGTGAGATTGCACAAAACACGTTAACTTTTGGTGAATTGCGAATTTGCTGCACGAATGCGTGAGGATTCTTTACCACCCAGATTCGCACAATGTGTCTGTTCACTTCACCATTAAGAAAAAAATGTTGCTTCATCACTGAAAACAAGTTTCGCACTGAACGCATCCTCTTCCATGAGCTGTTGCAACCGCGCCGAAAATTCAAAGCGTTTGACTTTGTCATCGGGTGTGTGGGCTTGTAGCAATTGTAAACGGTAAGGCTTCTGCTTTAGCCTTTTCCGTAAGATTTTCCAAACCGTCGGCTGTGGTACGTTTAGCTCCCTGCTTGCTTTATTCGTCGACTTCCGTGGGCTACGCGTGAAACTTGCCTGCACGCGTTCAACCGTTTCTTCGCTCACTGCAGGCCGACCCGTTGATCTCCCCTTACAGAGGTATCCAGAAGCTTTAAACTGCGCATACCATCGCCGAATGGAGTTAGCAGTTGGTGGGTTATTGTTGAACTTCGTCCTGAAGTGTCGTTGCACTGTTATGACTGACTGATGTGAGTGCATTTCAAGCACGTCATACGCTTTCTCGGCTTCTGTCGCCATTTTGTCTCACTGCGCTCTCGAGCGCTCTGGCGGCAGAAACCTGAAGTGCGGCTTCAGCCAAACAAAACTTTATGAGTTTTTCTACGTATCTGTAGTGTGTCGTGACCATATGTCAATGAATGGAGCTACAGTGAATTTATGAAATCGCTTCAATCATTTGTAATACCCCTGTACATGGCAAAAGCAGGTTAGACACCAATACTGGAGTAGTATTTATTGCCGCAAGGGAATTTGTAATACAGTGAAAGTTATTACCAATTCCTAATGTGAATTAATCTGGATGAGAACAAGCATCAAAGATGGGATGCTTTCATAGAACAACCGCTTCAGGTATTGCAGAAGCAGAATATCGCTGGCAAAATGTGGAGAATATCATGTATAAATTTCCTAATCATATTATTGCAACGAGGCAGATTTCAGCTTGCCAGCTGTAGAATCGAAAGGGTCACGCAAAACTCGTGCCAGAGACTTCGAGCACTTGATTAGAGATCCGAATCCGGAAAAGTAAGGAAGGAGGATTAGAGTTTAACGTCCGATCGACAGCGTGGTCAGTAGAGATGGAGCACAAGCTCGAACTGCGAAAGGATTCGGAAGTAGCTCGACCGTATCCTTTTCAAAGGAAGCATCCCGGCATTTGCCTGAAGTGATTTAGGAAAGTCATGGAAAACCTAAATCTGGATGGCCGGACGGAGGTTTGAACTATCGTCCTCCCGAATGCTAGTCCATTGTGTTAGCAGCTGCTCCAGCCCGCTCGGACCGCCTGCTGAGAGCAGTTTCGATCTCACAATAACTAACAAACGAGAATTTTCCGAATCCTTAAAGTAGAGGAGGGAGTCAGTGACTCTTAGGTTGTTGTAGCATCAACGTCTGTGTGTGCTAAAAAGAGTATTAAATCCGGTAGGAAAATATTTGTGCTCAACAAGTGGACAGGAAACTTTCTGCAAGCTATCTAAGTAGCCAACATTAGACATTTACGTGGTGGCCGAAGACCTGCAGCATCAATTAATATGATTCAAAAATATTGTATGTTACGTTTTAGACATGTATGTGCCAAGCAAGATTGTGAGGACTGGGAAAGAGTCATAATGGTTCAATAGACGTGTTTAAAGTTACTGTGAAAGCAGGGATTCGTCACAGATCCAAGCGGAGTTGATAAATAAAGGCTAAACGAACCCAAAATAAGCATAAGAACGTGAAAGACGTTCAAAGAACTGCAAAGACAAATATTGTCAACAAGTCAGATCAAAAGAATTACAAAGTCAGTTTACGGAGCATAGCCGTCTGCTAAGTCGCTCAGTGACCATATTGGCACTGAAAGCTAAGATGACAGACACAAGTTCGAGGTTTCTAACTTCTGAAATTGTTTCAGTATGGGAAGATGGTGAGATTGTCCCACCTCATATCACTGCACAAGTGCCGAACCCCCGCCAGATATTGAAATAAGTTATCACAGAATATAAAATCAACTAAAATCGTTCAACATGCGAAGAAACTACTTCATCTACTAGCATCAGTGTAGGGTATATCTCAGGGGCTACGACGTCCTGCAGGCGATCGGAAAAAGGCGTAGAGTAATCGGGTAGGTACGCATAATTTAAGGACTATACAGCTTGCGTCATTCTGTTCCAGAATTATGAAACACTTTTTGTTATCGATTACTGTGAAACGCCTGTTCTAGGGCAATAAACATGGTTTACGCAAACTGAGGTCTGATAAAACGCTTTAGCTCTGTTCGTTCATGAGAATCAGAGGGCTGTAGATAAGTGTGCTACAGTTGATTATAGGTTCCATGACTTCCGCACTTCCTTTAGCTGACGAAATACGAGGCCACGGAATATCAGAGCAGCTTTGTCACTGAATCCTGCATCCCCTAGCAGATGGAACTGAACATGCTATTCTTAATAGGATGAAATCATCCTATGCAAAAGTAACATAGTGCTCCAGAGCTGTTATTGTTCATGACATATACAATGTTATTCAAAAGTGTAAACCTTGTAGATCAGGCAACCACAGCTGTGACTAATCATCTTGAGGATTAAGAAGCCGCTTCAGCTGTATTTAATCCTTTCATTATCAGATCACAATCGGTTTCGTGGCAGTAAAACCACATCCTCGGGTGATATGTAACTAAGTAATAAGAGCTAAGTAGTCCGGAACATGGAACCCAACCTTCAAGTGTCAGACCAAACTAATAAACTGTTAAATGGCGGTACGTCTATGAATCGAAATCAGCCTGACTTAGGGATCCAAGCGCAAATTGGTCGCCGGCCGCGGTGGCCGAGCGGTTCTAGGCGCTTCAGTCCGGAACCGCGCGACTGCGAAGTGCTCAGAGCCAGAGCTCAGAGCCATTTGAACCATTTTGAACCAAAATGGTCTACAGAGCCACAACTCCAGTCTAGGCGCATTCCCGGAACACTGGGCGAGACCGCGTACAGTACACGTGAAAAGAGTGTCGTCTTCCCTCCAGATATTCTCATTCGAGTTCCCCAAGTATCTCCGTAATAATTGCGTGCTGATCGGACACAATGGTAACAAATCTAGCAGCGCGCTTCTGAGCTGATTCGATATTTTACTGTATTGCGACCTGGTGGGTATGCCAAACGCTCGAACAATACTCAACTACGGGTCGCACTAGCATTCTGTTCGCCGTCTCCATTATGAATAATCTACATTTTCCAAATATTCTCCCTATAAAATGAAGTTGAGCACACGGCTTCCCTACCGCCAACCAGACGTACTCATCGATATGCCTGTGTCATGCAGCACTCCACTAATGCTATATTCGAACGTTACAAGATTGTTTTTGTACTCATCAGCACTAACTTAAATTTTTTTTTTACATTTAGAGCAAGCTACCATTAATGAAACCAACTAGAAATTCTGTGTAAGTAATGTTGTATTCTTCTACAGTAACTCAACGACGATGCTTTCCCCTATATCACGGCATTGTCAACGAACATCTATTAAGTTGACGCTCACCCTGTCCGTCAGATCATTAGTGCACAGAGAGAATAAGAACAGTCCTACCACACTTCCCTGGTACACTCCTGACGATACACTTGTCTCTGATGAACACTCGCTGTCGAGGTCAACATACTGGGTTCTATTACTTAAAAGTATACGAACCACTCACATTTCTGGGAACCTAAACCGTATGCTTGGACCATCGTCAACAGCCTGAGAGTTGCACCGTTCAAAATGGTTCAAATGGCTCTGAGCACTATGGGACTCAACTGCTGTGGTCATAAGTCCCCTAGAACTTAGAACTACTTAAACCTAACTAACCTAAGGACATCACACACATCCATGCCCGAGGCAGGATTCGAACCTGCGACCGTAGCGGTCGTGCGGTTCCAGACTGTAGCGCCTTTAACCGCTCGGCCACTCCGGCCGGCAGTTGCACCGTGTCCAACTCTTTGTGGAAATCTAGGAATATGGAAGATGCCTGTTGCCCTCCATCACGGTGTGTAGGATATCATATGAGAAAAAGGCACGAGCGATGCTTTCTAAACTCGTACTGATTTGTGATCAGAAGCTTCCCTACCTCAAGGGAATTTATTAAATGCGAACTCATAATGAATTCAAGTATTCTGCAGCAAACCAATGTTAAGGATATTGGTATGGAAATTATGCAGGCCAGTTCCTTTACCCTTATTATATACAGGAGTCTCCTAATCCTTTTTCCAGTCGCCTGAGTCTTTGCGGTGGGCGATAAATTCGCGACAAATCCAAGGTAAGTAAAGGGCCAATGCCGCATAGTATTCTCTGTAAAAGTGAACTGGGATTCCATCTGGACCTGGCGCTTGTGTGTTTTCATCTATTCAGTTGCTGCTCTACGCCACGGTTTCCAATTTCTATGTCGTCCACGCTGGAGTCTGTGCGACAGTCAAATGACGATTCCTTTTTTACGATCCTCTCGCGTTAATGAGGACACTCCTCGTGAATGACTTCAGTTTCTGTGTTTTTTGTAATAAGGTGTGATTTATTAGTACTACCTGGGAATATTATTGGCGCCGGCCGCTGTGGCCAAGCGGTTCTAGGCGCCTCAGTCCGGAACCGCGCTACTGCTACGGTCGCAGGTTCGATTCTTGCCTTTCCGCGGGCATGGATGTGTGTGATGTCCTTAGGTTAGTTAGGTTTAAGTAGTTGTACGTCTAGGGGATTGATGACCTCAGATGTTAAGTCCCATAGTGCTTAGAGCCATGTGAACCATATGACACTGTACGGCGGTATCGTTTATGGAGTGGAAGCAACGTTTGTGGGACTCTGGGTCCCTCAGACAGTTCTCCCGTGATTGTTCGACCAAGACACCCGCTTGCAGTAGTTTATTGTTGCACTTAAACACTAGCATACAATACAGGGCACACTCAAACGGTAATGGAATATTCCATCCTTCGGGGAAATTTGAAGCATATGTTAACTGTATTTAGAAGCAGACAGGGATACAGTTTCTCAGTCAGTCTAAATACTATTAATACATTTATCCTAATGTGAGACAAGCGGTCAGACCCTTCGTGGTAAAATGTATGCGGTTGCTTAAGGAACCATGATTTTCACCCAGGAATGGGCGGGCTCACATGATAAGAAGGTCGACTCGACTATGCTGCAGAAGTTTCACTGGGAAGTTCTTACACGTCCACCATACAGTCCCAATTCCTCCCCATGCGATGTCCATGTTTTTGGAGCCCTAAAGAAATATATTACCGGCGTCGATTTGCTTCGGATGAAGAAGTGCACGCCTGGGTACAATCATGATTCCGTAGGCAACCGTAAACATTTTTCCACGAAGGCACTGAGCGCCTTGTATCACTTAGGGATAAGTATATCAACAGTTAAGGCGATTACTTTTGAAACAACAAACAGTTTGCTTACTTTTTTACATCTTTCTGATTTTCATTTGACTCCCCTTATACTTGGCTGGTTTACTTACAATTTGTACACTATTGTGGCG
The DNA here is from genome assembly GCF_023864275.1 of Schistocerca cancellata. Taxonomy (NCBI): domain Eukaryota; kingdom Metazoa; phylum Arthropoda; class Insecta; order Orthoptera; family Acrididae; genus Schistocerca; species Schistocerca cancellata. The sequence goes on from NC_064629.1 coordinate 822,116,097, forward strand.
AAACTGAATACAGTAACTTCTGCTATTCCACTTAAAATTACGAGAAATGACGAACACGCTGTTAGTACATATTCCTGTGTTGAGTGGCCAGTTGATCTGTGTTCTGCTTGTATTGATTGGACTCCATGAACAACTGTATAGCTTTCGAGAAGAATCTTACAGTAAAGGAGAAATTTATAACGTTCCTTTACACGCTGTTTCAGACTCGCTACTGTTATCCTGAAGGTAGCTATTATTTGAGTTTACCTAAATCTCTACACCTGAGTACAGTAGAACCCCTCTAATCCGTCACCTTCGGGTCCGGGACCATGGTCGGAACGAGAAAAAGGTCGGATTATCCGAAAAATCTAATATTTATTGCAAAAAATATAAAAAGACATTTAGTACAAAAAATTAAACGATATAAGAACTAAAATACGTCTACAATAATATAAAAATATATTTTTTACACAGTGTTAAACAATATATTAACTAAAAAAGTCTACACACACTATAGTATGTATTGGTTTTAAAAGGAAAAACGACAAACAAATTACAGTCTGTACTGTACTTAATAACGTATAAACGTTATATACTGTAAACTAAAAAATGTTTATAGCACTGTATATAAAAAGAAATTTTTCTCAAAGAAATAAACTACTGTATGTATAAACTAAGAAATGATTTTACTGTATGCATTGTTTTTACGGTAAAAACGAGAACAAATTACTTGGAAAAAAAGTCAGTTATACATTTTTGTTTAGCAGATGTTATTCTAGATTTAGCTGTAATGTCCCTCCATTTTTTATCCGCAAAACGTCCATTGGAGTTAAAGTTGGATTCTGCTCTATGTATTGAAGGGCGATGTCAAAAGTGTTTTTTGTATCGTTGTGTGAAATCCGGGTGGGGGTTCGTCTTCGCCGTCCGAGTCCTCATTCACAGTTTCCTGGCTAACAGCGGCAACAATATGGTCGTCATTGAGCTCTTAAAAAGTGTCACAGTCTTTGTCACATTCGTTGATCCACTCTTCAACTTCATTGGCAGGGACGTTCGGCTCCAGAGTTTGTAGATCTTTAACGATTTCCAGTGCGTCGTTATTTTGCTCATCTTCGGTATGCTCATTTTCAGTCATAACTTGTGGCCAAAGCTTACACCACAATTTCCGCATTGTGTCAGGTTTCAGTTCATCCCATGCGATTGTGTAGATAACATCTTTGATGTTCAGAGACTTTATTGTCTCGAATAAGTTATCACCTCCTTCAGATTTTTCCAAGATTGAGCAGATATATTTTCTGCGATATCGCCTTTTTAACCATTCTATAACGCCATGATACATTGGTTGGATGAGTGACGAGGTCACATTAGAAGGCAGGAAGAGAGCTTTTATGTCCCCTTTCACCAAATCTTCCACAGATGGATGTGATGGTGCGTTATCCAACAGCAGTAGAGCACGAACAGGCAGATTTTTTTGCTTCAAGTCTTTTTCGACCGATGGCACAAACTCGTCGAAAAACCAGGATTTAAAAAGTTTGCAGTCCATCCAAGCAGATTTTTGATTGCGGTAATAAACCGGCAAGGAAGATAAGTTTATATTTTTGAATGCCCTTGGCTTCTTAGATTTGCCAATGACGAACAAGAGGAGCTTGTGGGAACCAACTGCGTTGCTACGAGGAATGACTGTTATTCCATCTTCTATAAGTTTCGCTCCTACCACGGATTCATTTGAAGCTGCGAGCGTTTTTGTTGGCAACATTTTAAAGTTAAGCCCTGTCTCGTCGATGTTATACACTTGGCAGGGTAACAGTTCATTTTCTTCTACAATTTATTGATTTATTTATTTGTTGGCAACATTTTAAAGTTAAGCCCTGTCTCGTCGATGTTATACACTTGGCAGGGTAACAGTTCATTTTCTTCTACAATTTATTGAAACTTAGCAGAAAACTCCGTAGCAGCTGCGGCATCGGCAGATAGTTTTTCACTGTAAATAGAAACAAATAGGACACCATGACGAGTTTTACAACTATCAATCCAGCCTTCAATAGCAGCAAATTTACTTTCGGCTTCCAGTTTTTGTGCAAAACTATCGCTTTTTCTTTGAGAATTGGCCCGGATATTGGATTTCCTTTCCTTCTTTCTTGACAAAACCACATCCACAATGCGTTATCAAGCAGTTTAAGTTCAGGCTTTTTTAATGTTTTATGATTTTTCGGAATGTTTTCATCAATCGAAACTGTATAGGATTCAATGTCTTTACGATTCTTCCTCCAATCCTTAATTGTCGTAACACCCACATTCAGTTCCTTTGCAATTTTTTAGAGCGATTCTCCTTCGTCCAGTCTTTGTAGCCCTGCTAATTTTTCATTTAGTGAAAGAGTTACGGGTTTACGTTTGAATCCAGACATGTTGAAGAACAGACAACTGTACACACAGTGAATCTACAGTAATAATTACTGTAGAGTAATTTCTGTAGAGAACACGGAATAAAGCAAACAACGACGTTTTTTAATCCCAACAAAGGATAAAACTGCACGATAACGTACAGTATAACAATATGCACAGCGATAGACACCGCAACAATGGCCCCACAGGTGTCCAGTCAGTGACAAGTCGGCACACGCTCCCGAGCCTAAGCATGGTCGGACTAACCGGAGTGACGGACCATCCAAGGTCGGATTTGATGGGGCTCTACTGTACTAGGATTGTATCTACATCCACACATAGATCATTACTCTGCAGTCAGTACTTAAGTGTTTGACAATGGCTTTATGAAATCCCTTTAAAACTACATATATCTCTGCTAGCCCGAAGGAAAAATAAACACCTAAATCTTTCTCCCCAAACTTTGAATTTCTCTCATGTTATTGCGATGGACATGTCTCTGTAAGTAAGTGGAAGTCATCAAAGTATTTTGGCATTCGGAGGAGAAGATTGGTGTTGAAGTTTCGTCTAAATACCTCTCCGCAACGTTTGACGTAATTTTTTAATGACTGCCATCCTCAGCTCACTCTCCACAAAGTTTGACGTAATTTTTAATGACATCCTCAGCTCACGTATCATATCCGAGAAATCTCTCCCATACATCGCAGTAATACAGTACGAGCTACTCTTCTTTGAACTTTGTCGATTTTCTCTGTCAATCCTATCTGTTAGGGATCCCATGCCGTGCATAAATACTCCAGAAGACGACGGACAGACATAGTGTAGTCAGTGTCTTTATCAGATTCGTGTAATCTTTTCAAGTGTTTTGCCAATAAAACGCAATCTCGTTCGTCTTCCACACAAAATTTTCTATGTAATGGAACCAATATAACTCTATGCCTGGTTGCGTTTGCAGCTATTGGCCTTTAGGTGAAGCGTTCCGTTTGATATCACCGGGCTTTAATAAAAAGCTTCTATTGCAGTTGAACTCCAAACGTAACATATTTTCCCGATTTCTGCATCCACTGCTGAACATAGCTTCATTGTGAATTGCCCTCTGCTGTCTTTCACCCTTCACAGTGCCGATGTCTCATAAATATTTATTGTTATTATTCCAGCACGTAGCAACGCACCAAAAGTATCTGCATATGTAGATTTATTTAATTTACTGTTTGTGTTAACCCTGTTGCCCCCTTTCTTTATTGCAGTGAAGCCGGTAATTTATATTATGCATTTTACGGACTAGGCTACGGATACGATATAATCCGTAAGGTATAAAATTTTATTCCTATTTAGATAGCCGTTAACAATAATACACTGATTTTTTATAGGTGATATAGAACATATTTTAATAGAATATGATTTTTATCTTGTGAATCGACCTCTGTTTCACATGAGTGCTGGGCTGTTTGTTTAAAAAGCGATACGTGAGTCAAAAAACAGTTACAATAGGATGTGTTTTAACTACAAGTGTCAACCAGAAAGGGAAGCGAGAAAGAAACATTTCTAAGATTCAACCACGAATTTAAACTGAAAGAGACAAGGAGCAAGAGATCCTTTGTCATCTTTGCTCTGGTGTTATGTAAATCATCCCAAATGGTACAACTACTGCCCACTTTTAGTAACGGTGGATAATAAATAAACTTCCTTTGATTTTTTTCAGAAACTTAAATATTAGAGCTAAGCACGTAACATGGGATGTTTCCTTCCTGTGGGCAGAGTTACATACGTGTAAGGCGACGGTATTCGGCTTGAATCGTCACCAAGCAACTTATAATGCCACTACTGCTTCTAATGTGTGAAGCTGCTCCGAATACTTTAAGTCTCCAGTTTGATCGTCTTTGGATACCACACTTTGAATTTTTCCCCCAGAATTACTGGTGCACGCAAAAATGTCAATATCTATATAATATTCACTCTACGACTCTACAATTCATTCCCGAAAGGGTAGATTTACCGGCTGCATGTCGCGTAACCAATCGGCTATACCTCACCCGGGGAGTTTAGATCTGTGGGTACGTGGGATTCCTCGACTGAAAGTAATCATAATGTCTTCGTCCGGTCCAACATTGATAACTGCGTTATAGCCTACCGCGACTGTTTGCTGTTAGTGGCTTCTGAAGAAAAACAAATGACATCTACACCAACAGCATACAAAATAGTGATGGAAATTTAAGACACTGTTATCCAGTTAAGATTTAAGGTAGGGACTTTGTAGATTTACATGTGAGGATTCAGTTAATCCTTGGTAACTTGAGCCACCAAAAGTTGTCGCCCGAGGTTCGAGATTGAGTGACCTGTATTGGTTCTCGTCTTTGCTACTGAGGAGCGTTGTCGTGTGTCGGATCCATCGGACAGGGGAATACTGTGGAATCCACGTCTGCTGCGCACCTTTAAACCGATTTTACTTAAATACTTCAGCGCCAGTTGTTTGGCACGGGGGTTTTAAAGAGCGAGCACAATCCCTTTGTGTTACAGAAGATCGCATTAGTGAGGGCCTCTGATTTGGCCTCTCGGTTGTCACTGAATCGCATGTTGCAAGATTAAGTTCCAAAGAAGTTGATGTTCCGAATGACTGCATATTTCTCCCACCTCTGTTCTCCTACAGGGTGCTTTGATCTGTATAGAAAATGGCGAGAACCGTCGATCAAGTGGAAGGAGAACCAACTTTTGCGGCAGCAGGAGAATATGTAAGCGCACTTATTAGATTGGTATTAGGTTCGACTCCAGGTGCCGTGTGTGAGTTTTGCTGCCATGAGCCAAAGACTTCCGATGACAGTGGGAGGCCGTTAATCAAACGGCCTACATAGTAGGAGTCTACCTGAGAAGACAGATTTCTCGCGAGAGTTGAGCGCTTGAGCTGCTAGCCGGGCAGTGTGTGCGTAGGTGGTTTAAACCGCGCCGGTCGCGGGCTGACCTCGTATATAATCACAGCCTTGCAACCCTTTCCTATCAGGTAAGAGGGAATATGCTAATTCAGATTTATTCGCATAGTTTGCTAGCTAAACATATGAATTACTATTACATGTCGGAAAGAACAGACACCACACATACAATATCTTCATTGAGGTTGCATCCTAGGTCCGACCTCTTGCGGGAATCATGCGAGATGCTGAGAACAATGACGAAAATGCACAGGAGAGCGCTACGGAGGTAAGGTGCGAGAAATTGGGAATTTGGGTTGGACTGAAAGTGTACTCGGGTAGCCGACAGTCTGTCTTCAGCACTGAAGCGATGCGGAAGGAGCTGTTTACGTCCACGCTGCGACAAGTGTCTTGCGTTGTTTACTTTCAGAGTGGTATTCATGCGTGATACGATCGACGATATAATGATCATAAAATGGTTCAAATGGCTCTGAGCACTATGGGACTTAACATCTGTGGTCATCAGTCCCCTAAAACTTAGAACTACTTAAACCTAACTAACCTAAGGACATCACACACATCCATGCCCGAGCCAGGATTCGAACCTGCGACCGTAGCAGTCGCGCGGTTCCGGACTGAGCCCCTTAACCGCGAGACCACCGCGGCCGGCTATAATGATCATAAAATCATATTGAAGTTCACTTTCTCGAAAGACTATGCGCCACCGAAAGCACTTGCTGCCGAACACTTCCTTTGTGACGAACTGAAGATCTCTTGAGCAGACATGATTAGAATATACCTGTCCATCGTCAGTAGTGTTGGCTACGTTAATTTGACAAACGACGTAGCTTATGACAAGATCTTAGCGTGGATGAAAGACAGCCTTAAATTTGGATGGCCTGATGAACCCAGAGTTCCTGGTGCCACCTGAAGATGTTGAATGTGATACGGATCTCGATGCAGTGGTTGTGCTGCCTTCGTTCCTGACCACCACGACTCCATCCTGTCGTTCAGCTCGGAACCACTTACCCGTAAACAGAGGTCACCAAAACGACGCAAGAGCCGCAGTTGTGTGGGATGATTCCACCGAATGATTCCCAGGAATAGGTGACACGCGCAGTTGCCGGTTCCCACCACCATCATGGGCAGGATAATTCACTGAGTGACTCCGAAACACAGCAGAGTCCTGGAGTCCTGACGGTGAAGTTCCTCGTGCCGCCAGCATGGACACCTTGATGACAACGGCTCTTTCTGCCTCAGTTGTGAACGAATCTTACCGCCCCATTTCGTGGGCAGACGACACACGAATTACTTAACCCGTACGAGCTGAAGAAATGACGCAGGTCACCCTGATGAACTGGGCATGATCAGGAGACAGAAATTGCTTAATACCCAACGACATTCGTTCTTACAGATATGACAGCGCACAGCAATGGGCTGCCGATGCAGACATACGGAATTGCCGCCTTCTGTTTGGATATGATCGGCTCCTACATTAATCTCCTATTCTTATGTGATGCTTCACGAGCAGTGGACATTGCCCTGTTCCAAGAGCTACGGACGGAGACTTGACCCTCTCAGGGCCCCACAACCGCACGAGTGGTCGACTGTGAAGAGCGGACAAATTGAATAGCTGGGCGGCGACCATTAGAGTGGTAAACTGACGCGCAGAGTTCGAAATTTTATACATCGCTTTTGGTTATAAAATGCCTTCCCTTGAGTTAGGTCACAAACATAATGCCTCGTTTAAATACGTTACTACAATATACTTTTTAATTTATGAACAAACAGCAACTAGTCACTGTTTCTGAATTTATCTTACGTACTACATGGAATCTGCCGTTGCTAAAAGTTATGTCCTGGACCCCTAGCATTTTTCGTAGTTAATTTACGATAGATGTACGCAAAATGCATCAAAATACTCGAAGATTTTCCCACTATATTAATAGATATTTTCTGACTCTACCTTACTTTAGATTTTATGACGAGAAGTGCGTTATATATGGCATAGTGCTTTGGCAACCCACGACCAAATTATCAAGTTTCAACCTAACCTAGACCATGAAAACACTACCGATCAGCCAACTTTCTTCAAAATGATCAGAACATATAAAAAATTATTCTGTCGGTCGGAAATCTTGCCTCCTGACAGCGTGTAACCATTTTTGTAACAGCTGTGATTTTGAGAAAGGAAACCTGCAAATAGATGCAAACACATTATGCTAATACCGTGTTACAAAAACATTTATTAAGCAAGTGCACTGACATACATAACAACTTAAAATATCCACATACCTGTGAAATGTAATATTCGTTCCTTTCTCGAATTTATTTGTACAATTAATCGCTGCACAACTCTTCACCATTGTACTTCTTTTGATTGGAACGTACACACAGTAGAATTACGGGTAACAAATACTGTATGTACGCCCCAACAAACATACAACGTTGAATCAGGGTCTTCATAAACAACAATACTATACATCACATCAGACTACAACCACTATAATGGCGTCCAGACGGAGGTTCAAATTATCCCGCGACTGCAGCGCCATAAGTGAGTCTAGTTATTTTTTACAAGGTCTTTGGGCCATCTAGTATCGGGCTGCGCGGAGGTTCAGTGCCCGCCAGAGCAAATGCAACCCGATGGGCGATAGAGGGCAGTGTCGCCACAGCTCTGCATTCGTGTAGTGAGTGCGTGCGCCACCGTCTCGCCACGTGAATACACACACCAACAGTATCCATCGCGGCCGGCATAAATGCCGCCGCACCTTGAGTGCAACCTCAGTCGTGTACTTCGTCTGATAGCGTTTGTTACTGTTTCTGACCACTGCCTTCTGACTGTTCGCTGACGGCTTCGCTTCGGTATTACTTTCCTCTTTGGTCTCGCTTTGGATTGTGGCTTGTACTTGACCTGTTGACTGCGTTGTGCCGAAAGTTCCCCCCACCCCCCTCCAGTACACCTCTTGCAATATGCTGATGACACCGCATTCCTCGCCCTCGCTCCTACCCTCCAACGGTCCCAACGCCTTCTCCAGAATCACCTTGACCTTTTTGCTGCATGGTGTAACCAGTGGCTCCTGAAACTCAATCCTTCCAAGACCCAGGCCATCATCGTAGGTCGTACCACTCGCTCCTTCCGGCTCCTGGATTTCCCCCTTACTGTCTGCGCACGTCCTGTCCGCCTCACCCCCACCCTCACCTACCTTGGCCTCACCATTGACCGTCACCTCACCTGGATCCCTCATCTCCGCTCCATCCAATCCAAAGCCCACAATCGCCTCAGACTCCTCAAACTCCTCTCTAGCCGGACGTGGGGCTTGCACCCCACTACCATCCTCCACACCTACAAATCCTTAATCCGTCCCATCCTCTGTTATGCCAGTCCTGCCTGGATATCTCCCCCCCCCCCCCAAAATTCTATACGTCCCTCCAAATCCTTGAGCGTCATGCACTCCGCCTCGCCTTCCGTATACGCCTCCCGTCCCCCACGCAGATCCTCTATGATCTCATTCCTTTCCCCCATCTGCTCCTATTCCTCGAACATATCCGCATCCTCTACACCTCCCGCCGTCTTGAACCCCCCACGCCCTGGTTGCTCCTCTCCTCTCCCATCCCCACCCCCTGCCACGTCCTCACCGTTGTGTCCCCCCTACCCTCCATCTCTACACCCTACATCTCCTTTCCCAAGGTGGCTTCCATCAACTCCCACTCCCGGATGATGCCCTCTCTCCCTCCATTTATCCCTCCTATCAACTCTGATCCTCACTCCCCCTCCTTTCCTCTGTCCTTTTCCCGGGCTACCTCGCCTCCCCCTTCCATCCTCTTTCTTCCCGACCTCCCCTCTCTTTGCCCCCTTCTCTCCCCCGCGTCCTTTTACACTCCTGGAAATTGAAATAAGAACACCGTGAATTCATTGTCCCAGGAAGGGGAAACTTTATTGACACATTCCTGGGGTCAGATACATCACATGATCACACTGACAGAACCACAGGCACATAGACACAGGCAACAGAGCATGCACAATGTCGGCACTAGTACAGTGTATATCCACCTTTCGCAGCAATGCAGGCTGCTATTCTCCCATGGAGACGATCGTAGAGATGCTGGATGTAGTCCTTTGGAACGGCTTGCCATGCCATTTCCACCTGGCGCCTCAGCTGGACCAGCGTTCGTGCTGGACGTGCAGACCGCGTGAGACGACGCTTCATCCAGTCCCAAACATGCTCAATGGGGGACAGATCCGGAGATCTTGCTGGCCAGGGTAGTTGACTTACACCTTCTAGAGCACGTTGGGTGGCACGGGATACATGCGGACATGCATTGTCCTGTTGTAACAGCAAGTTCCCTTGCTGGTCTAGGAATGGTAGAACGATGGGTTCGATGACGGTTTGGATGTACCGTGCACTATTCAGTGTCCCCTCGACGATCACCAGTGGTGTACGGCCAGTGTAGGAGATCGCTCCCCACACCATGATGCCGGGTGTTGGCCCTGTGTGCCTCGGTCGTATGCAGTCCTGATTGTGGCGCTCACCTGCACGGCGCCAAATACGCATACGACCATCATTGGCACCAAGGCAGAAGCGACTCTCATCGCTGAAGACGACACATCTCCATTCGTCCCTCCATTCACGCCTGTCGCGACACCACTGGAGGCGGGCTGCACGATGTTGGGGCGTGAGCGGAAGACGGCCTAACAGTGTGCGGGACCGTAGCCCAGCTTCATGGAGACGGTTGCGAATGGTCCTCGCCGATACCCCAGGAGCAACAGTGTCCCTAATTTGCTGGGAAGTGGCGGTGCGGTCCCCTACGGCACTGCGTAGGATCCTACGGTCTTGGCGTGCATCCGTGCGTCGCTGCGGTGCGGTCCCAGGTCGACGGGCACGTGCACCTTCCGCCGACCACTGGCGACAACATCGATGTACTGTGGAGACCTCACGCCCCACGTGTTGAGCAATTCGGCGGTACGTCCACCCGGCCTCCCGCATGCCCACTATACGCCCTCGCTCAAAGTCCGTCAACTGCACATACGGTTCACGTCCACACTGTCGCGGCACGCTACCAGTGTTAAAGACTGCGATGGAGCTCCGTATGCCACGGCAAACTGGCTGACACTGACGGCGGCGGTGCACAAATGCTGCGCAGCTAGCGCCATTCGACGGCCAACACCGCGGTTCCTGGTGTGTCCGCTGTGCCGTGCGTGTGATCATTGCTTGTACAGCCCTCTCGCAGTGTCCGGAGCAAGTATGGTGGGTCTGACACACCGGTGTCAATGTGTTCTTTTTTCCATTTCCAGGAGTGTACATTTTCCTCTTCTGCCTCCTCTCATTCCCTCTCGCGTCTGCCCTTCTCCCCCCTTTATTAGTCCTCTCCCTCCTTGGTTTCCCCCCCCCTTTTCGTTTTTTCCTCTCCTCCCTCCTTGTTTTTCCCCCTACTCCAGGTCCCCCCCCCCCCATCTGCCTTGGGTCGGGAGTGCCATCTTTGTGCCGCCTTTTTCGTGCAGTGTTTTACAGTGTGTTTTCCAGTGCGTGCTCCGTGTTTTGTCTTTTGGGACGTGTAGCGAACAGCCATCATACTGTCGCTGGGTGTGCTTTTATTACTTGCGAACAGAAACCAGACTGTCGCCATGTTTTTTAATTGTGTGTCTACTGTGTTACTTATCTGATTCCTGTGTCTTTTATCTACATTGCCAACCCTCTTTGCTTTCTGTTTTAACTTTCCGCAATTTTACGCCATTTTTCACTTTAAATCGCCATTTTAATGCCTGTTTTTTTTCTTGTTTCTTTCTCCTTCCTTTATTTAAAAAAGTCTGTAGGCTGTAGAGCAGCGTTGTAAGCTGCTGCCGGCCCGCCCCCTTCGGAGGGAATTGAAAATCAATAAAAAAAAGAAAAAACCCGAAAGTTCGTTGCACTTAGTTGTTGTGCAGGTTGTTATTGACTTGTCCTTGTTGTGCTGGGTGCGTCGTTTGGTCAGCCTGGTTGCTTGAGTACGGAGTGGGTTCGAGTCCCGTCCACAGGCGGTCTTCCTGCCTTCTGTCGTCATGGTTTCTCCCCTGTTTTTCTGACGTGTGCACCTGTATCCGGCTACTCGCAGATACAGCAGGCCCGATTTTTATCGTTATGCTGTAAAAGTCACCCCAGCCAACAATGGAGATAGTGGAGCCGCGAACATCGTGCGCGATGGCATTGCGGCACTAGACGTCACCTACTTGCAGTCAGCGAGAAGTTTACCAATAACAATGCACGCGACCTGAGTAGTGAATATCTATGCGCCATCTGGCACAGACCAACGACGAGATTTCTCACACTTTTATTCTGAAATGATCACGCCTCTTTTTCTGGGACGATATCAGCACATCATTGTCGGCGGACATTTCAACTGTGTTCTTCCGAGGAAGGGCCAACTTCCAAATTTTACCACCTGTCCCGAACTCCGTTACTCAATACGTCGAGTCAAACTCGTAGGCACGGCGTTCGCCTGGGATATATGTACGTCATGATCCACTGAGCCAGTCGCTTAAATTGCACCTACGTGAGTTTCCCGCTCGCTTCGAATGTCCTAAATATGGAAAGCTGGCCTTCAGCCTTTTGAGACCGTAGCGTTTGTGTGTCCACAATCAAATGGTTCAAATGGCTCTGAGCACTATGGGACTCAACAGCTTAGGTCATAAGTCCCCTAGAACTTAGAACTACTTAAACCTAACTAACCTAAGGACATCACACACACCCATGCCCGAGGCAGGATTCGATCCTGCGACCGTAGCAGTCCCGCGGTTCCGGACTGCAGCGCCAGAACCGCTAGACCACCGCGGCCGGCTGTCCACAATCAGCGTCCAATGTCAAACAATATGGTGCAGCCTGAGTCAGAGGAAACTTAACATTGCGTATTTACCAGAACCATAATGTCGACGAATCGTCACGATCACATGGGAATCCTGTGCAAAATTCATCACAAAATACTCGTCCATACTTCTGTGGTGGGAACAAAGTGCAAAGCCAGCCCTACGCCACACACTGGTCCAGTGTATTAAGGAAAGAGTGGAATGGTACCGACATACGATAGAATTTTACTACGTGATCCACTGGGACTTCATGGAACATCCGCCGTCCTCAGAACATCTGGTCGAGGTTCATCGCGTCGAGAATGAGATTTAACCCTTACTCGTTGCCGATTGGAAGGCATAGTAGACCAAGCAAGATGCCAAGACAGTAGCAACAGAGAATTATGTAGTCTCAGATCTGAGACGCCGTCGACAAGAGCTGATCAGATTTTTATTTTATCTGACGGCCGACGGCTGGGATTACAGGCTGACACAGCAACAACCTTCGAAACTCACTATCCTCACTTCTATCGTGAGGAAGACCCTAACGTTTCGGCACTTACAGACATGCAACAGACTGTCCATCGTATTCTTGGTGACCAGGCGGAGGACTCTCTTTAGCAAACATCTCCACTGTAAACATCACTGATGTGTCCGTAAAGGATGCTCTCAGCCGATCGCCCGGGGACAGAAGGATTTGATGCTGCCGGAATGGAGGAAAATGTACCTGGAGGACTAATTATTCCGATAGCCAAACCCTCTGGAAATACGTGGCCTGACGGATGTCGGCCGATCACTTAACACAGATTTTATGACCTTTTTTTTTCGCGCCTCCTCGCGAAGTGTTTCAGACGAGTCCTGTGCCAGGTCCTGTCACCCACGCAGACGTTCTTGTGCGGAGGTACTAATACACAATTGGCTCTTTGTGATTATAGAGACATCGCCATTGCAACAGTCTGGTGACTGCAGGGACCCATGATTTCTTTCGACTTCGCTCAGGTATTCGGTTGCGTAAACCACACCTATCTCGCGAAAGTGATGGGATGAATCACTTTTCCACTTGCCTTCGACCTCGTTATCATGCGCCTACTTCGTGACACTTCGTCGAGGTCGTCGAAGATGATGGTCGGTGGACGGATGACTACCTCAATATCGATGGGCATGATCAGTCCGACTGGGTTGTCCTCTTTCAACGATCATGTACGCCATCACACTATAACCACTTCTATGCGGCCTGCAACGTCGTTTATCAGGGCTCACGCTGTGGGGACACACATTCAGACGCTGCGCCTATGCGGACGACCTTGTCGTCATCACACACACCAACGAGAAGGTCCAAGAGGCAACAAGGTGAATCTAGGAACAAGGTTCAAAATGGCTCTGAGCACTATGGGACTTAACATCTATGGTCATCAGTTCCCTAGAACTTAGAACTACTTAAACCTAACTAACCTGAGGACATCACACAACACCCAGTCATCACGGGGCAGAGAAAATCCCTGACCCCGCCGGGAATCGAACCCCGGAACCCGGGCGCGGGAAGCGAGAACGCTACCGCATGACCACGAGATGCGGACTAGCAACAAGGGAGCGGAGCGGGCAGCCATATGAACGTCGCCGAATCCTGCACTATGACCACTGGAAGGGGAAACCCCCATGAAAGTGGGGCTACGTTCAGGGCGATGGAGACTACGCCGTCTAGGAATAATTTTCACTCAAGATACCTGTCGCACCATGGCGATCAACTTTCGGCATTCTCTTCAGAACGTCACGACGGACGTTCGAAGTCAGTTGTTGTGAGCAATGGACATTTAACAAAAGGTATAGTTCAACTTCTATATGGCATCCAGCATAATACGCATCGCACAAATTTTACCTCTCTCTGCAGCGATGGCGCGTCGGATCTACACTGCTGGCCACCGTAAATGCAACACCCTGAAGGAAGCATCCGAATCAAGTGAAATTTACACCATGAGTTTGCAGCGATGAGATATGCAACTGATTAGAATTTCAGCGCAGACGCACATCACGCGCGCCTGTGGCGCCACCTCATAGCGCCATTTAAGGCTTGGCGATTTCGACGAGTGTACGTTCGGCATGTGTGTTTACCTTGTGGTTGTTTTACAAGACGGTCAGTTATGCCTCGTAGACAACAGTGAACATCTTTTGCTCAAGTATCCGAGTTCGACAGAGGAAGGATAGTGGCTTACCGAGATTGTGGATTATCATACAGAGAAATCGCTAGTCGTGTTGGACGAAACCAAACAACTGTAATGAGGATATGCGACCGTTGGATGCAGGAGGGTACGACGGAGCGACGTGGTCGATCGCATTCACCTCGGTGCACCACTGCACGTGCTGATAGACAAATTGTGCGCATGGCAGTAACGGATCACTCAGTGACACCCCGAACCATAGCACAGCACATTGCGTCTGTAACGCATCATCCAGTGTCTGCGCGTACCATTCGACGCCGTTTACAGCAGAGTGGTCTGTCCGCAAGACGTCCATTGCTTCGTCTACCATTGATGCAGAACCACAGACGTCTCCGTCGCCAATGGTGTGATGACAGACGGATGTGGACGGCAGAATGGAATGACGTTGTCTTTACTGACGAGGCACGCCTCTGTCTGCAGCACCACGATGGTCAGATTCGAGTGTGGAGACACCGTGGAGAGAGGATGCTGGACAGCTGCATTATGCGCCGCCACACTGGTCTTGCACCGGGTATTATGGTATGGGGCGGTATTGGATATTACTCTCGCACGCCTCTAGTACGCATTGCCGGTACCTTAAATAGACGGCGCTACATATCCGAGGTGCTGGAGCCAGTTGTCCTTCCTTACCTTCAGGGCTCGGCCACAGCCACATTTCAACAGGATAATGCGCGACCACACGTGGCACGCATTGTCCAAAGGTTCTTCGTCAATAACGAGATTGAATTGCTTCCCTGGCCGGCTCGTTCTCCGGATCTTTCGCCGATAGAAAACATGTGGTCCATGGTTGCTCAACGAGTGACCCAGATTACATCCCCAGCTGCCACACCAGATGATCTTTGGCAACGTGTGGAAGCTGCTTGGGCTGCTGTACCCCAGGAACACATCCAACGTCTCTTTGATTCAATGCCGAGACGTGTGGCAGCGGTGATCTCCAACAATGGCGGCTACTCTGGCTACTGATTCTGGCAGGAACCACATGTCACAGACGTCTGTAAACGTAATCATTTGATACTTGGTCAACATGTTATTTACAAAATAAATTTTGTTGTGCTACCTCTTGTCTTTCTTGGTGTTGCATTTACGGTGGCCAGCAGTGTAAAAGGCATCTGGTTATTTTGTCAGTACCGGTCCCAAACTTCGTAAAATAAGAGAGGGGTCTAGCTCTGGTCAGTGTCCATGCGTGCGCTACGGATCTTTACGTACATACCATCTTGAAGTTAAGGAATCGCAGCCTCACTGGATTTCTGGTCGACGAAGTCGGACCTAGTTCATGTCAACTACAAACCCCCTTGGCCCGCATTGCACCAGTATTATCACAAATCGAACTTTTTCTCCTTGAATACAGTTATGTCCATTAAGATTTTCTTCGCACTAGGGCTCCCACGATACGAGGCATATACATTACATCTTAGTGCGAACTCTCGCCCAGAATGCTGTCGAAGGACGCCACGCAGACCTTAGGTGGCTGGCAATGTGGTGCGCAGTTCATCGACCACACTTCACCACGGCATTGAGGGCCACCTGGGACATCGTCGTTACCGGTAAATACCCGACGCACGACAAACTCCATTCCATCGCCCTGGCAGACAACCCCTATGCCTGAGATGTAATGTGGACAACACAGACAAAAACTATTATTAAGTACTCGACTCTTATCGATAAACGTTGTTGCGTTTTTAGGGTTCTGTACCTCAGCTGGTACGACCAGAACTCGTATAGGATCACTTCGTTGTCCGTCTATCTATTCCACTACTAAAACCCTCTTCCTCAGAAATTGGTAGACATATGAAGTTGAAATTTATGTCTCGTACTATTGTCTATGGTTAATTGGCGGTGAAAAAAATCAAGCTTCTAACACAATGCAGTCAAAAGATACGGAAATTTTTTGTTATTGGTCTTTACTGACTGGCCGTATTACGGTTCCGTCTTACTCGAGCACTTACAAATTGCAAAACTGGCGTTTGTGTACATTTTATATAAGAAATTTGTAAATTTTAATAGCATAAAATAAACAATTACTCCGTTGTATTCCTCAGGCCTTCTGATTAGAATCTACTGCGCTCGTGAGGCATAAGTATGGACCGAACTGTCAACGTAATTAGTTTCAGTTTAAAGTTAACATAACTCATTTTTTTTCATTATCCCCACGGGCACGTTCAAATTAATAAAGTTAACAAAATAGCTGCTGGTAGCGTAACAGCCCAATGAACAGGGAACAAAAAGGGACTAATATCGGGAATAGTTCGTGTAATCGGAAATTTTTGTTCTGTGGTGGGAGGGAGTACCACGAACAACATGCTAGAAGCCCTGACTGGAGAGGGATGAGTGTGGGGGTGGAGATGCTTTCCTACGTTTCTCTTGAATATCTCGAAAACCGTGGCCTCCAGCGATAACGTACCGCAGTAAAAAATTTAACTAAATCAAATTTGCTAGAAAAACGTCCTGTTCATTTTTTTCTGTCAGACTAATAGTTTCCGCGTAGTGAGCGAGAGAGGACGAAAATCTTGCTCGTGTTTTATGAATCCCAGATACAATGTTGTGGGTAGCATACAGTGACATAGGTAGGGGCTGAATCACCAAGTATACATAATTACGTTTGTACAGAACCCCCGTGGGAATTTAAGGAGATGGGATCTGGATAAACTGACTAAACCAGAGGTTGTACAGAGTTTCAGGGAGAGTATTAGGGAACAATTGACAGGAATGGGGGAAAGAAATACAGTAGAAGAAGAATGGGTAGCTCTGAGGGATGAAGTAGTGAAGGCGGCAGAGGATAAAGTAGGTAAAAAGACAAGGGCAAGTAGAAATCCTTGGGTAACAGAAGAAATATTGAATTTAATTGATGAAAGGAGAAAATATGAAAACGCAGTAAATGAAGTAGGCAAAAAGGAATACAAACGTCTCAAAAATGAGATTGACAGGAAGTGCAAAATGGCTAAGCAGGGATGGCTAGAGGACAAATGTAAGGATGTAGTGGCTACAGGAAAATTAAAGAGACCTTTGGAGAAAAGAGAGCCACTTGTATGAATATAAAGAGCTCAGATGGAAACACAGTTCTAAGCAAAGAAGGGAAAGCAGAGAGGTGGATGGAGTATATAGAGGGTCTATACAAGGGCGATGTACTTGAGGGCAATATTATGGAAATGGAAGAGGATGAAGATGAAATCGGAGACACGATACTGCGTGAAGAGTTTAACAGAGCACTGAAAGACCTGAGTCGAAACAAGGCCCCGGGAGTAGACAACATTCCATTGGAACTACTGACGGCCTTGGGAGAGCCAGTCCTGACAAAACTCTACCATCTGGTGAGCAATATGTATGAGACAGGTGAAATATCCTCAGACTTCAAGAAGAATATAATAATTCCAATCCCAAAGAAAACAGGTGTTGACAGATGTGAAAATTATCGAACTATCAGTTTAATAAGTCATTGCTGCAAAATGCTAACGCGACTTATTTACAGACGAATGAAAAACTGGTAGAAGCCGACCTCGGGGAAGATCAGTTTGGATTCCGCAGAAATGATGGAACACGTGAGGCAATACTGACCCTACGACTTATCTTAGAAAATAGATTAAGTTAAGGCAAACCTACGTTTCTAGCATTTGTAGACTTAGAGAAAGCTTTCGACAATGTTGACTGGAATACTCTCTTTCAAATTCTTAAGATGGCATGGGTAAAATACAGGGAGCGAATGGCTATTTACAATTTGTACAGAAACCAGATGGCAGTTGTAAGAGTTGAGGGGCATGAAAGGAAAGCAGCGGTTGGGAAGGGAGTGAGACAGGGTTGTAGCCTGTCCCTGATGTTATTCAATCTGTATATTGAGCAAGCAATATAGGAAACAAAAGAAAAATTCGGAGCAGGTATTAAAATCCATGGAGAAGATTTAAAAATGTTGAGGTTCGCCGATGACATTGTAATTCTGTCAGAGACAGCGAAGAATTTGGAAGAGCAGTTGAACGGAATGGTCAGTGTCTTGAAAGGAGGATATAAGATGAACATCAACAAAAGCAAAACGAGGATAATGGAATGTAGTCGAATTAAGTCGGGTGATGCTGAGGGAATTAGATTAGGAAATGAGACACTTAAAGTAGTAAAGGAGTTTTGCTATTTGGGAAGCAAAATAACTGATTATGGTCGGAGTACAGAGGATATAAAATGTAGACTGGCAATGGCAAGGAAAGCGTATCTGAATAAGAGAAATTAGTTAACATCGAGTATAGATTTAAGTGTCAGGATGTCGTTTCTGAAAGTATTTGTATGGAGTGTAGCGATGTATGGAAGTGAAACATGGACGATAAATAGTTTGGACAAGAAGTAAATAGAAGCTTTTGAAATGTGGTGCTACAGAAGACTGCTGAAGATTAGATGCGTATACCACGTAAGTAATGAGGAGGTATTCAATAGAACTGGGGAGAAGAGGAGTTTGTGGCACAACTTGACAAGAAGAAGGGACCAGTTGGTAGGACATGTTCTGAGGCATCAAGGGATCACAAATTTAGCATTGAAGGGCAGCGTGGTGGGTAAAAATCGTAGAGGGAGACCAAGAGATGAATACATTAAGCAGAATCAGAAGGATGTAGGTTGCAGTAAGTACTGGGATATGAAGAAGCTTGCACAGGATAGAGTAGCATGGAGAGGTGCATCAAACCAGTCTCAGGACTCAAGACAACAACAACAACACGGAACCCCCAGAGCACGAGTTCTACTAACGCTTACCCGGATTGTTAGCGATACACGGACTCGGAAATTGTCGTTGCCACAGACACAAAATTTGCTAATGTAATAATTGTCATTGTACTCTTGTTTCTAGTTAAAAAAATTTTGTCTTGAAATTCCTATTCAGTGAACGTATGTTTTCAAACAAGCAGATAAAAATTAACTTGATGCCTTCCTGTGAGACACTCTCCACTCCTTCCAAATTACACTACTGGCCATTAAAATTTTTACACCAAGACGAAATACAGATGATAAACGGGTATTCATTGGACAAATATATTATACTAGAACTGACATGTGATTACATTTTCACGCAATTTGGGTGCATAGATCCTGAGAAATCAGTATCCAGAACAACCACCTTTGGCCGTAATAATGGCCTTGATACGCCTGGGCATTGGGTCAAACAGAGCTTGGATGGCGAGTACAGGTACAGCTGCCCATGCAGCTTCAACACGATACAACAGTTCATCAGGAGTAGTGACTGGCGTATTGTGACAAACCAGTTGCTCGGCCACCATTGACCAGACGTTTTCAATCGGTAAGAGATCTGGAGAATGTGTTAGCCAGGGCAGCAGCTGAACATTTTCTGTATCCAGAAAGGCCCGTACTGGACCTGCATCATGCGGTCGTGCATTATCCTGTTGAAATGCAGGGTTTCGCAGGGATCGAATGATGGGTAGAGCCACGGGTCTACAAACATCTGAAATGTAACGTCCACTGTTCACAGTGCCGTCAATGCGAACAAGAGGTGACCGAGACGTGTAACCAATGGCACCCTACACCATCACACCGGATGATACGCCAGTATGGCGATGACGAATACGCGCTTCCAATATGCATTCACCGCGATGTCGCCAAACACGGATGCAACCATCATGATGCTGTAAACAGAACCTGGATTCATCCGAAAAAATGACGTATTGCCATTCGTGCACCCAGGTTTGTCGTTGAGTACACCATCGCAGGCGCTCCTGTCTCTGAGGCAGCAGTCATTGGATCTCGACCAACACGAGCAACAATGTCGCGATACGACAAACCGCAATCGCGATAGGCTACAATCAACCTTTATCAAATTCGGAAACGTGATGGTACGCATTTCTCCTCCTTACACGAGACATCACAATAACGTTTAACCAGGCAACGCCGGTCAACTGCTGTTTGTGTATGAGAAATCGGTTGGAAACTTTCCTCATGTCAGCACGTTGCAGGTGTCACCACCGGTGCCAACCTTGTGTGAACGCTCTGAAAAGCTAATCATTTGCATATCACAGCATCTTCTTCCTGTCGGTTAAATTTCGCTTCTGCAGCACGTCATCTTCGTGGTGTAGCAATTTTAATGGCAAGTAGTGTAACAATCTGTGTGTAAACCAGATGTGGCTTGAACTGAAATAAATAGTATCACCGTAATTGAGACATTTGTGCTAAATAAATTAACATACTACGGAGCTGATTCCCCATGGTGCACAAAACGGGGCAGAACACTGTTGCAGAAGCAACGTAAAAGCGTTCCAAATTTAAGTGAATACAAAATCTCCAAGTTTGGCGATCTTATACAAGAGCTCGAAATTTTGCGCGGACTTCAATGCGAGACGCTTATAATAGTTTCCATAACGAAACTTTGTTTCGAAACCTGGCAGAAAATCCAATGACATTCTTGTCGCGTGTAAAGTATGGTAGGGACAAGGCACAATCAGTGCCTTGCCTGCGTATAGGAATGGAAAGACTATCCACTACAGTGCTGCCAAAGCAGAGTTACTAAACACAGCCTTCCGAAATACCTTCACCAAAGACGACGAATTGAATATTCCAGAATCCGAATCAAGGACAGCAGCCAACATGAGTAACTTATAAGCAGAGTAGTGAAGCAACATAAACCACTTAATAATAGCATGTCTTCCGGTCCAGACTGTACACCAATTATGAAATTAAAATGAAACC
Organism: Schistocerca cancellata; assembly: GCF_023864275.1. Lineage (NCBI taxonomy): Eukaryota > Metazoa > Arthropoda > Insecta > Orthoptera > Acrididae > Schistocerca > Schistocerca cancellata. Next base: position 822,137,060 of record NC_064629.1, read on the forward strand.
CATATCTTTAGCTGCCCGCAGGGGCTGATAAATATCAACGGGGACAGTTGAAAATGTGTGTCCCTACCTGGACTCGAACCCAGGGTCTGCAGCTTACAGGGCGGACGCTCTATCCGACTGAGCCATCGAGGACACAGAGGATGGTATGACTGCAGCGACTTATCTCTGGCACGTTCCCCGTGAGACCCACACTTCCAGCTTACTGTCCACACACTACATGTTTAATTCTCCTGCCCACTATATTCATTACTCGCGGCTGTCAATCTATCGATTCCCGTCAGAGTTCGGGCAATGTGAGTGCATCCGCGCTGAAGAAGATCAGTGGCAGGTAATGCTTATCTATATGAAGATACCATCTTCATATATGTATACCAATTAGGTTCCTTTCAGAATATGCTGATGCAACAGCTCCATACTTAATAATCAGATGCTACCGCTCACTCGACGAAAGATCCGTACCCAAAGACTGGAAAGTTGTGCAAATCACACCGAAATTAAAGAAAGGCAGTAGGAGTAATCCTCTAAATTACAGGCCCATATCATTAACGTCGATATGCAGCACGATTCTGGAGCATGTATTGTGTTCGAACATTATGAATTACCTCGAAGATAACGGTCTATTGACACACAGTCAACGCGGATTTAGAAAACATCGTTCTTGTGAAACATAGCTAGCTCTTTACTCACACGAAGTGTTGAGTGCTATTGACAAGGAATTTCAAATTGGTTCCGTACATCTGGACTTCCAAAAGGATTTTGACACTGTACCTCGTAGTGAAATTACGTGCTGATGGAATAACGTCCCAAACATGTGAGTGGATTCGTGATTTCCTGTCAGAGACGATGAGTTCGTAGTAACTGACGGAAAATCATCGAGAAAAACAAAAGTGATTTCTGCTGTTCCCCAAGATAGCGTTATAGACCTTTTCTGTTCTTTATGTATATAAACGATTTGGGAGATAATCTGAGCAGCTGTCTTAGGTTGTTTGCAGACGACGCTGTCGTTTATCGACCAGTAATCAGAAGATGAAAACAAATTTGGAAAATGATTTAGAAAATGTATCTGTATGGTGCAAAAATTGGCAATTGACCCTAAATAACGAAAAGTGTGAGGTCATCGACATCAGTGCTAAAAGGAATCCGTTAAACTTCGGTTACACGAAAATCAACCAAATCTAGAGGCCGTAAATTCAACGGAATACCTAGGAATTACAATTACGGACGACTTAATTTGAATGAACACACAAAAATTTTGTAGGAATGGCAAACCAAAGGTTGCATTTTATTGGCAGAACACTTCGAAAATCTCGAAAATGTAACAGATGTACGAAAGAAACTGCCTACACTACGCTTGTCCGTCCTCTTTTGGATTACTGCTTCGCGGTATGGGATCCTCACCAGAATACACAGAAAGATAGATCCTTTATCATTTAGCTACAAAATAGCAGGTCAGCAACTGGAAGCAGTTAATACCATAAATTATCTGGGAGTACGCATTAGGAGTGATTTAAAATGGAATGATCATATAATGTTGATCGTCGGTAAATCAGATGCCAGACTGAGATTCATTGGAAGAATCCTAAGGAAATGCAATCCGAAAACAAAGTAAGTAGGTTACAGTACGCTTGTTCGCCCACTGCTTGAATACTGCTCAGCAATGTGGGATCCGTACCAGATAGGGTTGATACAAGACATAGAGAAGATCCAACGGAGAGCAGCGCGCTTCGTTACAGGATCATTTAGTAATCGCGAAAGCGTTACGGAGATGATAGATAAATTCCAGTGGAAGACTCTGCAGGAGAGACGCTCAGTAGCTCGGTACGGGCTTTTGTCAAAGTTTCGAGAACATACCTTCACCGAAGAGTCAAGCAGTATATTGCTCCCTCCTACGTATATCTCGCGAAGAGACCATGAGGATAAAATCAGAGAGATTGGAGCCCACACAGAGGCATACCGACAATCCTTCTTTCAATGAACAATACGAGACTGGAACAGAAGTGAGAACCGATAGAGGTACTGAAGGTACCCTCCGTCACACACCGTCAGGTGGTTTGCGGAGTATGGATGTAGATGTAGATGCAGATGTAGATTGGATTAGCGGAATACATCGAGAAAGTTCAAAGAAGAGCAGCACGTTTTGTACTCTCGAAGAATAGGGGGAGAGAGTGTCACTGCCATTGTACGGGATTAGGGGTGGACATCATTAAAACAAAGGCGTTTTTCGTTGCGTTGGAATCTTCTCATGAAATTTCAATCACCTAGTTTCTCCTTCGAATACAAAAATATTTTCTTGACGCCGACATACATAGGAAGAATCGATCATCATAATAAAATAACAGAAATCAGAGCTCGCACGGTACCATATAGGTGTTCGTTTTTTCCGTTCGCTGTTCGAGATTAAAATAATAGAGAAATAATGCGAAGGTGGTTACATGAACCCTCTGCCTGGCACTAAAGAGTGATTTGCAGAGTATCCATGTAGATGTAGGTGAACCGTTGTTTCTCGATTAAAGTAGACAATGAAAACAATGGTTAGATCACAGACTTGTAGAAAATTGTGTAAGGAAAGTAAGATGTTATAGTGAAGCTGTCTGACACCGGTGCGCGCTGTACTGTAACGCTATACGTGGAAAACACTTGTGAAAACGCAGGTAGTAGCTGTACACTGCTGTACTCCAACCGAAACGTATCGTAAAGATCATTTTGGGGCATGTGCACACGAGACTACCAATGGAGGACCATTCTCGTCGAGGATCAATTGTTTGTTAACCATGCAACGGGAAAGAATATTATTTTGACTGGAGTCCGGCATCATACATCATTCGTGAAATGTCGGTGAAAGGGCAGCTTTTGGAAGAGTATTTGTCTGTGTGTCGATCGAAAGATATAACAAAATAAATGAGACCTGAGGATGACACGGCGGCCGGTCGGTACCCTTGGGTCTTCCAAGCCACTCCGGACTGTGTTTGTTTGTTCTAGATTCTGTTTCAGGCACTCGTGTGAGATTAAAATGGAAAGGGTTACACCAAGAAGTACCATTTTGGTTTTCATTGAAGCTTGAGGAGATGCCCATCATATAACGGGCTTTAAATGATCAAAATTTCTTTCCATTCGGAATAGATACCGATCATCTAAACCAGTAGTCCGCATGGTTAGCTGCGTGGTAACGTGCACGGATGACATGCAAGCGGGCCTGGGTTCGATTCCCGCCCGGGTTGGAGATTTTCTCCGCTCGGGGACTGGGTGTTGTGTTGTCCTCATCATCATTTGGCGTCGACTGAAATAAGACTTGCACTTGGCGGCCGAACTTCCCTTGATGGGACCTCCCGGGCAGCGATGCCATACGCTCATTTCATTTTATTATGTAAACCAGTATGGCATGTGTTCTCACACACTCTGATACACTCTTGTGTTTGTTTGACATGGAGGCAAACGGCCTTCCCACGTGAGTTGTAGGAATTTCTTGCCATGCCTGTAACACGTGTAAGTTCATTAAGGCTGGTGGGTGCAGGATGGTATGAAAGTACACATCTCCCCATCGCATCCCAGACATGCTCTATGAGTGACAAATCAGGGGCCGGCAGGCTAGTCAGAGACATATACATTTTTCGAGCTCTTTATGGCGTGCACTGAAGGGTGGGGTTCCGTATTATCCTGTTGGAATATGCCATTTCGTACCCATATCACGAAGGGTTTGCTATATACTGACGAGCATTCAGTCTCCAACAAAAACCAAGTGAGTCATATTGTCGTATCGAGTAATGACACACGAACATGAGGAATTTGAGAGGTACTAATATCGAGGACCGCCTCTTCCTGCAACCTTTCACCAGATCGTCCACGGTCACATTGGTCTCGACCAGACCGACTCAAGGGGTGTAGGCTCTGGACCTACACCATACAAGTCGCTGTCGACTGTTGAATTGTGAAAAAGACGCATGGCATTTCGAGATCTGAATCGAGCCTCAAATACCCTATTCCAAACTGTTCGTGGTGGCACTTTGGCTGTAGTTACCCTTCGGATTTCAGCTATTGTCGTCTGCCTATTCGTCAGAACTGATCGAACAATCGCATAATCTTGTCGGTTTATAATGCTTTTGGATGGATCCTTGCAAACTACTCTTGCTACACTATCTTCCTGAGTTGATCTCGTGACCACTTGCTATGCTGTCATTGCCCTACAGCCAACAACTATGTGATCTGACGATGCTCCAAGACCGTAATGCCAAAGATTTGATCTTTCTCAAAATCGAAAAGGTGGCGATAAGCTGCACGTTCACCTCTAATGTTCATCGTGTGCTGTAATTTCCAAATGAAAAGTTAGACGCAAGCAATAGCTATCATCTAGGGGAGTTCCTCATTCCATTTTTAAATCAGGGCACTCAGTTTCATATTCTGCAATATCTTTCTGAATTTAGAACCTTTTTTTCTATGATAAGGTGTTTCTAAATTTAAAAGCATTTTCCAAGATACAACATGATCATGTACCTAGGGACAAATATTCTATTGGAATGTAAAAGCGTTGCAACGAGGAAAATCGTTAGAGTACACGAATACAAGAAAATTTATTTGTACGTATCACACCTGCAACCTAATGTATAAAAATAAAAATGTAAATGTTCGTTTATTTATTTATTTATTTATTTATTGTTCCGTGGGAACAAATTAAGGAGAAGTCTCCATGGTCATGGAACGAGTCATTACATGAAATTATAACACGATAGTAGAAACAGATAAAATTAAATATAAGAAATATATTCAGGCGACAAGTCGTAAGTTTAAATAAAGAAAATCAACGATGTAGCACTGGAATTTGCTTAATTTTTCAGCTCTTCCAGGAGCTCCTCGACAGAATAGAAGGAGTGAGCCATGAGAAAACTCTTCAGTTTAGACCTAAAAGTGTTTGGGCTACTGCTAAGATTTTTGAATTCTTGTGGTAGCTTATTGAAAATGGATGCAGCAGAATACTGCACTCCTTTCTGCACAAGAGTCAAGGAAGTCCATTCCACATGCAGATTTGATTTCTGCCTAGTATTAATTGAGTGAAAGCTGCTAACTCTTGGGAATAAGCTAATATTGCTAACAACAAACGACATTAAAGAGAATATATACTGTGAGGGCAATTTCAGAATTCACAGACTATTGAATAGGGGTCAACATGAGGTTCTCGAACTTACACCACATATAGCTCGAACAGCCCGTTTTTGAGGCATAAATACCTTTTTTGAATCAGAAGAATTACCCCAAAAAAATAATACCATACGACATAAGCATATGAAAATATGTGAAGTTGGTTTGTTAAAAATCTTAAATTTCCGGAAGTTCTTCCCCAAGTTCTTCGAAAATGAGACGCAACGTTGAATTCGAATAGGTGCGTGGTTTTCTACATCTACATCTACATGGATACTCTGAAAATCACACTTAAGTGCCTGGCAGAGGATTCATCTAACCACCTTCACAATTTTCTATTATTCCAATCTCGTATAGCACACGGAAACAACGAACACCTGTATCTTTCCGTACGAGCTCTGATTTCCCTTATTTTATCGTGATGATGGTTTCTTCAATGTAGGTCGGTGTCAACAAAATATTTTCGCATTCGGAATGAAAGTTGGTGACTGGAATTTCGTGCGAAGTTTCCGTCGCAACGAAAAACGCCTTTCTTTTAATGATATCCAACCCAAATCCTGTATCATTTCAGTGACACTCTTACATGTACGCAGGAACGCCATCTGAACATAACAGCAACAAATGCAATACTACAATGAGGTGACAAATATCTTGGGATAGCGATATGGACATACACAGACGTGGTAGTATAGCACACACAAGGTATAAAACGGCAGTGCATTGACAAAGCTGTTATTTGTACTCATCTCGTTCATGTGAAAAGGTTTCCAACGTGATTAAGGTTCAAAATGGTTCAAAAGGCTCTGAGCACTATGGGACTTAACTTCTAAGGTCATCAGTCCCCTAGAACTTAAAACTACTTAAACCTAACTAACCTAAGGACATCACACACATTCATGCCCGAGGCAGGATTCGAACCTGCGACCGTAGCGGTCGCGGGGTTCCAGACTGTAGCGTCTAGAACCACTCGGCCACCCCGGCCGGCCGTGATTAAGGCCGCACCGTGGGAATTAACAGACTTTGTATGCCAAACAGTAGTTGGAGTCAGACGCATGGGACACTCGATTTCGGAAATCCTTAGGGAATGCTATATTCCGCGATAAACAGTGTCAAAAATGTGCCGAGAACATCACATTTCAGGAATTACCTCTCACCAGGGACAATGCAGTGGCCGATGGCCTTCACTTAACGACCGAGAGCAGCGGCGTTTGCGTAGAGTTGTCAGTGCGAAGAGACAAACTATACTTGATATAGCCGCAGAAATCAATTTGGGACGTACTAAGAACGTATCCGTTAGGACAGTGCGCCGGCCGTAGTGGCCGAGTGGTTCTAGGCGCTTCAGCCTGAAACCGCGCGACCGCTACGGTTGCGGGTTCGAATCCTGCCACGGGCATGGATGTGTGTGATGTCCTTAGGTTAGTTAGGTTTAAGTAGTTCTAAGTTCTAGGGGACTGATGTTCTCAGCTGTTAAGTCCCATAGTGCTCAGAGCCATATGAACCATTTTTTGAAAAATTTGTAAGGGTGTTGCAGGTTGGGTTGTGCTGAGAAATAATTATTAAGAAAAATAATTTGAAACGTTGTGGCAGTTCCGAATTAATTAGCACTGAAAGCCGATCAAGCCGTTTGGTGCGTAGATTCAAGAGTCCCGTCAGATACAATTAGTATTCGTGGTCCTCATAGCGCAGATTATAGCGCACGAGACTGACCAGCCTTTTGCCTTTCGATCCGACTACCAACCCACGCCCAATTTTTGTGTCGCTCTATTGTTCAGTTTTAGGAAATCAAACTAAGAATTCGTTTGGCGACACCGTCTCTGGCGGGCCGCTGGGGTTTGCTCGCGAAACGGTCTGATTGGCAAACTTCAATACTTATTAACTCGGAAACGGTGCAACGTATCGAATTTTTCTTAACCGTTATTACTGACCACCACCGAATTATATGCTGTTCCGTTTTGTTACCCGCAGTCGGTTTTAAGAAAAATAGCCAATTCGTGTTTATGGCTTACCGGCTTATGATTAGAATGTTACTGCGGACTCTGAATCGTCAGAAACTTCATAATCATACCCTTTCGCAGATTAAAACTATGCGAATTACTGTCACTGAAGCTAGTGTCCTCATAGATACAGCAACAGGAGAGATCTCTTGTACCCCGTATTCCAATGATCCCTACCGATTTACCCGTTCATTTTAAGCTACTTCATTTCCCAATAAACGATTTGTAGGCAGACTCTTTCTCGAGAGACTGTCAACGATACGTACATTTCTAAAATATGTCCCTATTCAGACGTATTAAGTTTTGTTTCCTGAGAAGTCTTCAGTCAAACCGCGAGCAACGCTGAATCACTGTGGGGCAGGCATCCAGGACTGGAATACCCATACTGTTCTAATATTAACTGCGCCAGTAGAGTTATGCCGGAATACGCTCCAATTCGTACCGCAAGTAGAGTTTCGGAACGTGAACACTGCTTACTTCCTAAGGTCGAGGCAAACTTAATTTGTTTCCCCGCCGAGCTACAGTATAAAATCTCCTCAGATACGATGATCACAATGAAAACTCATCAAAGTAGAAAACCCATTAGAATAATATGTGAAGTTGTGTGTAGGAGACTGACCAGCGAGTAGCGTGGCTCGTTCTGGTAGATGGTGCCGACGCGTGTCCAGTTGAACTCCTGCAGCAGCTTGAGGCGTGGTGCGTTGAAGGCGTTCTCGCTGGGCACCACTCGGAAAAAGTTCGGGAAGTGGTCGCTCGTGAACATCGGATGCGTGTCTGCGTACGATAGCTGCAAAAGGCCCAAAATTCACAATCAAACTATTTGGTAATCTAAAACAAAATATATGGAAGACAAGTGAAAAACGCACGGAAAAATTAAATTATAATAAAGTCTTTTGATGCACTCTATTGTCACATTTTTGGTACGTTGATCACAGAGTTTATTTTATAACTGAACAGCTTCAGATCAGTTAAAATAATTTATAGATATATACGTTTATTTCTGGAAATAACCATAATGCTCCGTAAAATTTCCAGAATTCTGCTGAGCGAGGTGGTACAAGGGTTAGCACACTGGACTCTCAATCGGGAGGACGACGATTCAGATCCGGGTGCGCTATCCTAATTTAGGTTTTCCGTGATTTCCCTAAATCGCTCCAGGCGAATGCCGGGATGGTTCCCTTGTAAGGGCAGGGCCGATTTCCTTCCCCATCCTTGAAACAATCTGAGCTTGTGTTCCGTCTCTAATGACCTCGTTGTCGACGGGACGCTACACTCTGATCTTTCTTCCTGCCTTCCACAATTCCGCTTAGAACAATCACCTAGATATTCATTTAGTATGTATACACTGACGGAAATAAAAAGTGTGCCAACATGAACACCTTGACCGAATACTACCAAGCTCCGGTATTTCCATGTTTGTGGAATATGTTCATTACAATTTCATCCTTACGCCAGCTTATTTTCAGTATAGAAAGATAGCATCCCTAGTGTTGAAGAATGAGTGCATGGTGGCTGTTTGCTGTGTCTGATGTTATAGGAACTTTTAATTTGGAGACTGCAACAGATGATGGCGACAGGACGTGAACGTACTGCTTTTGGCCACATTTTGGACTTTGAGAAAGGTCAAATCATTTACAATATGGGCACTGACGCATAGTTGTTGATGTAGTCCTATGACTGCATAACGAGAGGTCGCAAGATGGACTCATGACAACTTTGTGGCAAAAGCAATGAGCATGGTTCCAACTGGAGGTATTACAACACGAGAAGATCATACGATTTTCTACTAGCTCTGTCGAATAGACAGATGATAACAGCTGAAATCCGGGGAGAGACTACAAGCAGAATGCCACCACGAACCGTCGGAAACAGATGACGTGTAGCCGGATTCACATCTCGAGCTGCCATGCGTCTTTTACCACTGACATCGTACCACAGACAACAGAGATTTCCGTGGTGTAGAGCCACTATCTACTGCAATATGACGTGACATTCAATGCTGTTCGGTGATGAGTTGCTTGTTCTTTGTGGCGGTCAGGTCGACCCCAACGTGACTGTGTACAACCTGGTAAAATGTTACAGGAAGCTGCCATTCTTAAGACCCCTTATCTGTCTAATTCCTCGGATCATAATGCGTGGAGTTACTGGATGTGACAAAGAGACTCATTCGTTTGTTGTTGGAGGGAGACTGAAAGCGCGTCAGTATGTGGCATAAATGGAAAAACCTGTTGTCATACCTTTCATGACCAGGGTACGAAATGGCAAAATTATAGCAGGATACTCGCATTCGGGAGGACGACGGTTCAATCCCGCGTCCGGCCATCCTGATTTAGGTTTTCCGTGATTTCCCTAAATCACTCCAGGCAAATGCCGGGATGGTTCCTCTGAAAGGGCACGGCCGACCTCCTTCCCCATCCTTCCCTAATCCGATGAGACCGATGACCACGCTGTCTGGTCTCCTTCCACAAACCAACTATAGCAGGATAATGCAAGAGCCCACACTGAAGTTCATACCAGAAGCAGTTCGAGGACTGTACAGGACTCAGAGCAAACTGCCCAGTCTCTTGGTTTGTCATGCATAAAGTATGTATGCAAAGACGTATATTTTCATACCAACACCGGCCAATAGTATTAATGAACTGACACAGCACGTGATTCAGGCATGACAACGAACTCCTCCAGTTGAGATTCTGAGACTTTTTGGTTCTATGCCGAAACGAATACAAGAGTCTATCCGTGCCAATGGAGGTCGCACCACATACTGGTGTAAGCGGAGGGTATCAGTTTCGTATAGAATGAAAATTTAATTATTTGATGACGAAAATCTCTACAAAATTTGAGTATCGGACTAGTGGTTCATGATGTAACACTCCATTTCCGTTAGTTTATTGTTACTCAAACAGTCGATGCGACCTCGTACAGCTTGCTAATAACTCTTTATTAGTTTGGTCATCTCAATGTACTTATTTATTAAATGCAAGTTGCATGGCAGTTAGCCTTATTCTGCGTTACACTGATTTACCAGCGCCATAAAAATTCTGTCTGCTGATTTTTAGCCATATCCCAGTATAGGGAACCATGGCGAACATTTGGACTGGGAAATGAGTATAGTTTCTCTCATCCCTTCAGTGTCTCACCCTCGTTGTTGTATATGAAAATGATGATCAACGAAATAGTTTATTCTTTCAACATCTGATCGGTCGCGAAATTAAAATCACACTGAAAATCCAATGAAGCTTTGCGCAGAATTGTTACGGAGCGTCTCTAGTAAGTCCATCGATCGCGTCAAGGTCCCAGTTTTCAGTTCTGAGCACACAGTGAGCACGTAAAGATGCTTAGAACAGTAGGGACTCTCGTCAAATGTGAAATGCCTGCTGAGGAGTTTCGTCTGATTTCATGTAGCCCACATAACGTAACTGGCATGCATTTCCTTCTTCGTGATAATACTTGTCCACACACTACAGGTGCAACAACGACGATCCTGCAGCGTCGTCTATGGGAAGTCTTTGATCACCCACCATACAGCCCGGACTTGGCTCCCTCTGATTTTCATATCTGCCCACATGAACCGCTGGCTATGACGACAATATTTTGGCACAGACAACTAGCTGCAGACTAACGCAGAGAATTCGTGGAAAGCACAGGCGGCTACTTTCTATGACGAAGGTATTGGAAAGGTGGTACAATGCTACGACAAAGTCGGAGCGGTCACTATGCAGAGAATTTGCGGGAAGGTGTAGCTAAATGTTGCAAGTAAAACATTTTAGATTTTCGCTGTGGTTTCCGTTTCGGAGCCGATAGAAGGTTGGGGAAAAAAATGAACCACGTATTATCAGAAATCAAGTGACAGTCGGATGTTATTTCTTGGCCATGTATTAAGCGTAGCGTTGTATTCGATCCTCGTCCTACATTTGCAACTGATGGAGACGTATCGTACGGGTAATAATTTCTAGAGCAGTGCAACTATAGCGACAGTTCGCACCTCCTGGAGCAGATGTTTCCACAATAGATACCTACCAAGACAGTGGATTGGTTAAGGCAGGGAGTGACTGGGTTCACATCCCCTTCTAGCGATTCCGATTTGAGTTTTCTGTGATTTTCCTAAGTCATTTGAGGTGAGTGATGAACTAATTCTATAAAGACGATGGCCAATATCCTCCTTCTTAAACTTTTCCCAGTTGAGGTTGTGGACCGTCTCTAATAAACTCAATATCGACTAGACATTAGATTCTAACAATCCTACAAATAATGAGGTCCTGAATAATATGCAGGTCGCCTTACATTTCCAATGTGTTCTGCAACATTTTCGAACATTATACCTAACAATATCTGCCTATAGGAAATGATGGCGATAGTGTAACGTACTGTACTAATGATATATGAAAGTTTGGTTCTAAGGATGTAATCTAGCTGATGCAAGTGCCTGGGTCGTTACTATCTTTGTCTCCACGTGATGTGGAGACATATGTGATCTTCACCAAAAACTGTCTAAACTGTTTTACTACAGATGGCTGAGCACTTGATTAGTTCATTAGTCTAGGACACTTTTCAAACACAATATCTGTCAGTCTTCCAGCAATAGTTAGCGAGAACCGGAAATGGAAGTGACGATGGCGGCATTGAAATCCTCTCTGAAAGAGATACCACTGACTGCAATACGATTCGTCTTGAGAAATGTTTACGTGGATCAAATTTAACGAAGTGGTCCGTCAGATAATTGGCGCTCATCCGCAGAGCTCCTTTGTCAGCGTTGGTAATGATCTCCATTACGCTCTCATAGATTTGTGAAGCTACTCGGGAAGAAAAAGCAATGACTGTACGACGTAGGAGATGCCAATTAAGGAAGAAGTAGAAGAAGCACTAGCTAAAACGAAAGCTGTTTAAAAATGAGCTGTTGCGTCAAAAGATTCTGTTGTGGGGTAATTTCCGGCGTACTTCCTATCGCGCACAAAGTCTGAAGAGAGGACGAAGTAATGACTGCAGTGGGGCATAAAGCTGTGGCATAATAAAAGACGGAGTTCTGTATCTTACATTAAGAATTTCTGCTACCTCTGAATACGCACAAACGTTTTCGATTTCAAACAGCGGAGCAACATAGCTACTACCTGTAAATCTGCTATTTCTACACACGGTTGTAACAAATGTGATTCAAGAAAAAATGTTTTTTGTTACAAAAATATAACGTTTACACTTGTTAGATACGTGAGTTGGAGATGCTTGTTATATAGAATACATTGTACTGTATTAAAACTGAAGATAGAACTAAATCAGAAAGCATTTGTGCAGCCCATCACACGGCAAAAGCTTCACAACGCATCATTACAACTTTGAAATCGATTATCTGTTTCTACTAACTTCCTTCTCAGCACTTCGTTCAATCCCTCCTGAAACAGATCGAATATAATACAATAGATATATTCTCACATCATCTACAAAGTATATACTACTTCACTTTTAGACTCCAATTAAACCGGCCGCAGTGGCCGTGCGGTTCTAGGCGCTGCAGTCCGGAACCGAGGGACTGCTACTGTCGCAGGTTCGAATCCTGCCTCGGGCATGGATGTGTGTGATGTCCTTAGGTTAGTTAGGTTTAAGTAGTTCTAAGTTCTAGGGAACTGATGACCTAAGAAGTTAAGTCCCATAGTGCTCAGAGCCACTTGAACCATTTAAACTCCAATTAAAGTCGTCTATGCACCAAATTTTGTACGACTTTCACTTATGCTACCGTTTATCTTAAAATGATGGACTGTTGGCCGTCTTTTATTCATTTTGCTTTCATATAATTGCTCTAGCTCTGTTTGCTGTATGAGAGTATGATGACGCCAGTTATCGGATACATACTTTACTGGTGCATTTTGCAAGGAAATGGGTGAAGCTAATCTGAAGATTACAAATTAGCAACCGAAATAGGCTATAGAGGGTGGTCAGAAATAGTCTGAAAAGTTTGCAAGAGTATTGCATGCCGAGAAATAATTGTTACGAGAAATTCGGTACGTTGCTCCGTTTCCGAGATAATTAGCGTTGAAGTTAACTGAACAGGCCCTTGCGGTGCTGCAAACGTGTTCTGCGTTTGGTCTCTTAAAACCGAACAAGAGAGCGATACGAAAATTGATCATGGGAAAGTAGTAAGAATCGAACCCGAAACAAAGATCGAGCGGTCTCGTGCGCCATTATGTACGCTATGTGAACAACTGACATTAATCGTATCTGGCGGGCCGATTCTATTTGCACGCGCAACGGTCTGATTGACTAACTTCAATGCTAATTAAGTCGGGAACGGCGCAACGTACCGATTTTCTTTCTTAGCAATTATTTCTTAGCACAACCTACCTGTAACACCCTGACAAGCTTTTCAAACTGTTTGTGACAACGCCGTATATAAGGAGAAATGATACATATGCAGTAGTAGAAACTGATCGCTGTACTTCTGCGTAACGGATTACCCGCAATGCCGACCGTAACAATTTATTAAATCATATAAGAGAGTGTCTCGTAAGTGTCCACATACATATAATATATTTACTGGTTTATAGCATAATAGATATTTCATAGTTTCACATCCGTGGCAAAGTTTAACTATTTTTATCGCGTACTGAATTTAAAGAAAATTTAAGTTGATGCTGAATTTCGCCACTAACTTCACCAAAAGAATCGATAACCAACTAAAAAATAGCGTGATCTTATATATTGCTGTAAATGTCAACGAAATGAAGCAGACTCTCACACATTGACAACATCAATAGAAATCGCTTAATGCACGCAAAAAAACGCACTTGAAAATGGGAATCATTTCCCGAAACGCGTCGTGCGAAAAGTAAACAAAGAAAAATCGTGACTGGTAGCAGAAGATTTATTTATAAACAAACCTACTGGTTTCACAGTCACAGGATTTCAAAAATCATTTATAATGGGTCTGATCAGATCAACTGGTAATGTTCTTACATATTTAAATCAATGCGGTTTTGAGCGCTTCCAGATAATTTTTCCGATCCATAACAACTACATCCTACCTATGTCGTAATTCTTCGCTTACTGGTTTCCCCCTGAAGACTACTGTCCTTTAAATAATAAAATGATATTGGATACGAATCGATAAAGTAAGCTAGAGTAGGTCGTTAAGGATCTCTCTCGTTAAAGCATGGAAGGCATCGTAGATTGCATCCAGTTTGTAGACACAGTAAATCTTTGTTAGCTTGACAGCAAACATTGCTTTTCTTGAAACCTTCCAACAAGCCTGGATTTTCAGAAAATTCGGTACCCATTTGTTTCGCGTGTTTATCAGCTCTTTCCAATAATACAGGCCCTAGTATCGGAGCATTGTAAGCCCTACCTTGCACTACACAAGCTATACCTTCCTGTGTAGCCTCTCTCACACGTTTTCTCTCTGATCGAACATACTTCGTTCATATGTTGCCATAGGTTGATATCTACTTTGAGTTACCGAAAACTATTTACAAATTTCCTTTTTCCACCTGCGTTTTTAATTAACCGGCTTAAGCAGTGCAGTCTTCATTTTAAGCGAAATAGCGGTTGTTTTAGTTCTGATGTCCCTGTCATTGTGCTTAAGAATACATTTACTGTGCCTGTATTTAAAAACAAAAGCTATGGAAAGGTTGTTACACAAAACCGATTGATTTCGACACAGTTCACAGCCTTTGACAAACCTATTAACGAATCCGAAATCTGAAAAGTTTTGACAATGATATTACATAAAAACAACAGGCGCTAGCGTATCAGCAACGCCAACCAGTATTTTCTTTGTTAGGTAAAAGAAAAATATAAGCCAATAAATCTGAGTGATGTCGCAGACGCAGAAATTAGGTATTTTCGTTTGCGAGAGAAGGAAAATCTATTAGTGTTAAACGACTTTTGTTTCGTGTTAAAAGAAAGAAAGTGCATGAAACTGTTCAATATTTAGTTGGGAGCGCAGTATATTTTTCATGTTAACCGATTTTTTTTGTTAGGCGTTTTTGTGTTAATCGTTTTCCATTGTAACGGGGGAAACTCTATTATAACAGATACTTCACTGGTAAGTCACGAAGCAACGTTGGAGAGAAGTAAGAAGAGAACATCAACTACATCAGATACCGCTGGCACGCTTTTCGATAACACTGCGATCAGGTGGGTAGCTGCAGCCGTTCTGGCCACGGACGATATCAGAAAGATCCCATTCTGGATATGCGACTAAAATACCTTCGTTCCTCACTGCCATCCATCGTCCCTCACCTGAGAGGAGAAATGTCCATATGGATGTAAACACCACAGGTCACGCCAGTTCTCGAGCCAGGAAAAGTGCATAATTTGAAAAACTTCACACAATAGCAAAAGCACTTATCAGCATTGCTTTAATGCAACGGATATTATTCAAAGAACTCTGTCAGTGAGAAATAATTAACAAAGAAGATTCGGAATAAAACTCGACAACTGGGAGAGTTTCAGTCGAACATTTCAACGCACACATGAAAACAACCATAATAGATAATGCAATCTATTTATTGTTCTGGCATATCCCGAAGGCTTTCCGTGTTTGAAATTTCTGTTGTTCATCCTTACATAAGCAGTTGCTGTGCTGATATAGCAGTGTAATTTTAAATGTGGAGAGAGTTTTCAACAGAAGTAATCTGACTGCATGCTGTTCTACTGTCAACACGCCTTTTCTTTTAAATATAAGACGTCCTTATTTCTTATAGGCAACCATTTGTTGTACAGAACTATTGTGAAATAAACTCTTTATGTAATTATCAAGCAAGTAAGTAATTTAGCATTTTCTGGCGTTACCAAGCTACAACAGAATAAAAATTGGTATGCTTACATCATGTTATATTCAACACAGAATGGGCAAAAAGAGACATGTGATGTCGTTCCTAATAAGCCAGCGTAATAATACATTAAATTTTTTATTGTGTTGTAACTTGATAATGCCCAAGGGCCAAAATTAACTAATTTCCAAAAAATTAAATAGAAAGTTTATTTCAAAATAAAAGAAAAACCTATGTCGGAAAATATTTTCCTGTAAGAAATTTATAATGCCTATGGACCAATACACACATCTTTATATTGTATCTTCGCGCTATTAATCAACGACAGTATTACAGGGTGACAATTATTGAACTATATGAAAAGAAAACGTAAAATAGTTACGAACTACGGCGTGCACCCATTTTATTCAACATGTAAACGTCACTACAGATATTCGAATTTAGGATATGACGTGTTTGGTATGCATGCGATCATTGGCGATTATGTGGTGCAGATGAATAGAGAAATTCTGCGTAACACGCAGATTTGTCGGAAGATCGATGTTGTCGATTACCTCCTGAATGGCTGTTTTCAACTCAGCAAAGGTTTTGGGGTTATTGTTCCAGACCTTATCTTTAATATAGCTCCACAAAAAGGAGTCGCATGTGTTCAGATCCAGAGAACATAACGGCCAATCGGGGCTCGTGCCAGTGGCCTCTGGGTACCCCAGAGCCAGAATGCGGTCCCCAAACTTCTCCTCCAGGACATAAACACTCTCCGTCTTGCGCGAACCACATTTTGTCGAAATCAGGGTCACTTTAGATAATGGGGAAGAAATCATCTTCGAAAACCTTCACGTACCGTTCGGTAGTCAGCGTGCCATCAAGGAATATCGCACCGATTATTCAGTGACTGGACATAGCACACCACACAGTTATCCGTTGAGGATGAAGAGACTTCTCGATCGCGAAATGCAGGGTCTCAGTCCCCTAAATGCGCCAATTTTCTTTATTGACGAACCCATCCAAATGAAAGTGAGCTGCGTCGCTAAACCAATCCATATTAATTCCCATCACGTCCCACGGCCAAACGTGCAGTTTCAACGTCTTAACGCAAACCGTTCAGAAGTTATGACGATTTCATTTAATATAGTTCAATAGTTGTCACCCTGTTACGGTGTGAAGTCAAGCGTCGACACGCTAGTCGGGAATGAAATGGAAGAAAAGGCTATGAGAAGAAGTCAGCCAATCGCACGCTGACCGAACCTCCTTCCAGGACGACAACGCGACAGTAGCGGTCTGTATGTGAAGAGGACATAAGCACCGTGACCGACTGGTGACGGCCCAGTTCAGTAGCAGCTTCAAGATTAGCCAGTTCTATAGCAGCGTCAGCTCTCTTCACTGCGCTTGTACTCTCTATGTAGCACAGACATGGAATTCTTTATACTGACGAAGGTTGCTTATTTTGTATGTCAACCTTTGCTTGCGACCCATCTGTGTAATTGGAGAAGTTAGGTATTGTAGTTTCCTTTTTGTAACAAAACTCATTAACAGGATTTGTTTGAATGTTTGCCCAGCGAACCGACTATGCAGGTTCCTAGACACCACACACCCTGTATATAGAAAGTATTGATGGTAAGTAAGGGCTATTTTCTTCAAGATATTGCTTGAAAGGCACCGTAAAACGCGTCGAAAATGATGAATTTTTGTTACTAATGCATCTACTTTTAAAAGACTCGTCTAATTCGAAGTTACTCGCACACTCGGTTATCTGAGCGTCGGCGACAACACAGGAACCCACTTTTGCCCTCCTGGATAAGACCGGAGCGCATGCGGTTTGCATTTGCCCTCCTTCGACTTCTTACAAAGTGATCCAGTACTGCAACTAGCACTCGAGGAGGGCTACCGTACTTGAGCGCCTTCGTTTAGGTTTTTGTGGTTTCTCCAAATCGTTTAAGGCGAGTGATGCACGGTTCCTTTGAAAACGCCACGTCCGATTTTCCATTGCATAGTTAAGATTTTCTCTAATCACCCTGTCGTCGAGTGGACGTTAAACTAATATTTGGTTGCAAGTCGGTCCACAGCCACCATTGACTCTTTAGTTGATAATATTTTACCACAATGTGTGTCATTGGTTGAACTAAAATATCTTGAGTTTTGTTTGCATTGCTACAGTTTCGGTTGTGAAGTCATTTTCAAATATTTGTACAACACATAAAAAAGGCTGAGAGTCTAAGAACTCGTCAAAGCAAACAAATAATTGTGTATTACGTTTGTCCGTGTGGCTATTTAAGTTTACATGTTGTTATTTTGTCGTTTGGAGGTAGTGAGTGCCGGCTGTTGTAGCCGAGCGCTTCTAGGCGTTTCAGTCCGGAACCGCGCTGCTGCTATGGTCGCAGGTTCGAATCCTGCCTTGGGCACGGATGTGTGTGATGTCCTTTAAGTTAGTTAAGTTTACTTAGTTCTAAGTCCAGGGGACTGATGTCAAGTCCCATAGTGCTCAGAACCATTTGAACCGTTTGGAGGTAGTGAGTGGAGCTGTGAACGCTAGAAATGGAGTGCCAAGTGGAGAAATCGGAATATTTCCGACAAGTTTTTCTGTTTGAGTTCATTAGAAAGGTGACAGCAGCAGAGGAAGCCAGAAATATTTGAACCATGTATGGGCATAACATTGGACAGAGCGCGGCAAGAAAATGGTTTTATCGCTTTAAGGAGGATCGTTTTGACAGTAGTTACCCTACGTTCAGAAAGAGCCACGCGGGGTAGCCGTGCGGTCTGAGGCGTATTGTCGCGGTTCGTGCGGCTGCCCCCTCCCCTCTCCTCCCCTCTCCTTCCCCCCCCCCCTTCGGAGGTTCGAGTCCTCCCTCGGGCATGGGTGTGTGTGTGTTGTCATTAGCGTAAGTTAGTTTAAGATAGGTTAAGTAGTGGGTAAGCCTAGGGACCGATGACCTCAGCAGTTAGGTCCCATAGTCCTTACCACAAACTAAAAAAATTAATTAAAAATTCAGGAAGACCTTCGTTGTTTGATGAAGATCGTTTAATCGCGTTAATCCACAATGATCCACATCAGTGTACTAGAGAACTGGCAGATGTGATGAACTGTGAATATTCCACTGTCGTATGACATTTTCATGCAGTGGGGAAGGTCCAAATGATCCTGTGTGTGGGTACCGCATGCTCAAAGCCAAAATTACAAAAATCAGCCTGTGGCCATATGTGCCTCTCTCTTTTCTCGTTATCAATTGGCTCGCGAACAGCACCGACCATGCCTTTCCTGTATCGTTACTGGTCTCGAAAAAGGGTGTTTTTATGCTAACACAAGGAAAAGAAATTAATGGTTGAGCCCAAAAAAAGCAGTAACGCCCCCGTACAAAGACCTCCGCGCTTCCACAAAAGATAATGTTATGCATCTTGTGGTAAAGCGACAGTAACTATCAGTGCTGACATTTGTTGTGAACAACTAAGACGTCTTACAGACGCAGTCTTAAAAGCAACGACCGGAAAGACTGCGTGACGTGATGCTACGTCACGATAACGCCTGGTCCCACTATCCTAGACTGCTTAAAAAGAAACTCTGTAGGAGTTGAGCTGGGTAGCAATTTCGTTCCCACCTTATTCACCTGATCTTGCACCCTCAGATTTCACCTTTTCCACTCTCTGTCCAACAACCTTCAAGGAACTTCCTACAAGATGAAAATGCGCTCCAAACATGGTAGTGCGATTTCTACAACCGTAGAATCGAAAAGCTACCCCAGCTTTGGCAGACCGTTGTAAATAGTGAAGGAGAGAGTCTCTGTTATATGTATCTGTTGCGTTTGTAAATTTTATGGAAAGCGCTACGAACTTATGTACCAACCTAATAGATGTTCCTGAAAAATAAGGCATTAAAAATTATATTGAATGCTGCATGGGCCATTAGAAGCACAAAGATTCACGGTGATTTACAAAAAAAGACTGTTCTAGAGAAGATCCGCTCCATATATGAAAGCTTTTCTGCCAAAATTCCTTCCGCAACCTACTTACTCATTCGGCAGTTATCCACATACGATACCACGGACCAGCACGAACATAATCGTCCTATGTTGGTACTGTAACTGGGTCGGTAATACAAACTGAAGTAGACGGCTACATACAATGTTCTAACAATCATTCTCACGTACGTACGTACGAGGTAAGATCAAATGAAAACGAGACAAATGGAGAAAAAGTAAGCAAACTACTTATTATTTCAAAAGTAATTGCCATATCTGTTAATATAGAGATCCCATTGTGAGGCAAGGTGGTCAATGCCTTCATGGAAAAATGTCTGCAGTTGACTACAGAACCAAGATTTTTCTTTGACGAGCATCTCTTCGTACTAAACAGATGGATGGCTAACCGCAAAGATTTTTTCACGAAGGCATTGAGCGTATTACCTCACAGTAAGATACTTGTAATAACAGTTATGGCGGTTTACTTACTTTCCCATTTGTCTCGTTCTTATTCGACCACTTCTCTTACCTTACAGGTCGTACGCCTTCGTCAGTAATATTTTGTCACATTGTAAATTGTAATGTTGTATTTGTCATATTGAACATTGTAAATAATGCTTTGATCTTTTTTATTTAACGATGTACGTTATCCAGTCTTATGTATAAGGCTCCTTGTAAATCTAGCAATAATTAAAATTTACTTGATATGATGTACTTGTAACACAAAACTTGAATCCATGTTCAGCAGTCACCTGTATCTTGTCTTGTTGGGAGATATTTTTATTGGCTCTGTGGTAAATGTTTTGCTGGCAGCAGCAGATGTTACACTGGTTCGCCGTCTTCAGGCAATTGAAGCAAGACAGCAATCCTGATGCCGACTTGTAGCACGTGGCTGACCTTATACATACTGCCGGTGAATATTTCATCCTACGTGGAACACTCTCAGCAACTATTAAACGTCACTATTAGCGACAGTCTGCTTCCGCCCACCACCCGCTGATTGTGACAGGTCTTTAGTCCGCCAGTGATTGCTTCACGTGGGATGTAATCCAGATGGGTTTGCTATACTGTTCTTTGTCTCTGTGACAATGCTGAATACCAAATGCACACAGAATGCAATCAGAACTGCTATACCCAAGAGATGGACTTCTGCGTGCTCATTAAGCGGTCTCGTACACTTGTGCGAAGTATGTCATGTGTTTCCGTGTTGTCCCGCCACTGTTTAGGCTCAATACTGTCGCCATAACGTACTACTTCTAAGTAGATCTCGAAGATCTGTTAACTTATTGACAGGATTTTATATGCATAATTACGAGGGCCTTTGAGAAGCAAAGCCTCCAAGTTCTGAATGTGAAATTTCTTAAAGCCTTTTAAATGAAAGAAACATTATTAACTTTTTACATCTTTATTCTCCGTGTCTACAAATTTTCAGCCCTCTGCCACTAGGGGGCTCTGAACTTAGCGTGTAACATGGTGGACCGAGCGGGGTGGCGAAGTGGTTAGACACTGGACTCGCATTCGGGAGAACGACGGTTCAATCCCGCGTCCGGCCATCCTGATTTAGATTTTCCGTGATTTCCCTAAATCACTCCAGGCAAATGCCGGGATGGTTCCTCTGAAAGGGCACGGCCGACTTCCTTCCCAATCCTTCCCTAATCCGATGAGACCGATGACCACGCTGTCTGGTCTCCTTCCCCAAACCAACCAACCAACCTGTAACATGGTGGTGTATAACGTAACGATGTCGGTGCGTGAGAAACAGTGTGCTGTAATAGCTCAGAAAATTGAGAGCGCTAATTTTAAGAGTACTTCCACACATGGAGCACCATCTCCTTCAGCATGACGATGTCAGACAACACATGAACACTGCGACATCTGCAAGAATCCGACGCCTTAGGTTCGTCGTCATCGATCATCCTCCGTACAGTATCAACTTGGCCCCATCCGATTTCTGTCTGTTGCCAAACTTAAAGAACTTCAAAATAATTGAAAAGCCACGATATTGAAGCGATCGTGGCTTTTCAATTATTTTAAAAACAGAGTGATCGCCCCCACGACACACCATGTGTTCACTGCATTAAAGAACTACTTCGAGGACCTCACTCTGATAGCGATCAATCGGTGCCACCAGAGGTGAGGTTGTGGTTCCGTCAGCCGGCCGCGGTGGCCGAGCCGTTCTAGGCGCTTCAGTCCGAAACCGCACGACTGCTACGGTCGCAGGTTCGAAGCCTGCCTCGGGCATGGATGTGTGTGATGTCCTTAGGTTAGTTAGGTTTAAGAAGTTCTAAATCTAGGGGACTGATGAGGGTTGGGTTGTATCGGGGCGAAGACCAGACAGCGAGGTCATCTGTCTCATTGGAATAGGGAAGGAGAGGGAAGGAAGTCGGCCGTGCCCTTTCAAAGGAACCATCCCAGCATTTGCCTAGAGCGATTTAGGGAAATCACGGAAAACGTAAATCAGCATGACCGGACGCGGGATTGAACCGTCGTCCTCCCGAATGCGAATCCAGTGTGCTAGCCACTGAGCCACCTCACTCGGGACTGATGACCTCAAATGTTACGTCCCGTAGTGCTCAGAGCCATTTGAACCTTATTATTATTATTATTATTATTATTATTATTATTATTATTTTGTGGTTCCGTCAACATTCTACAGTGGCGGTATGAGCTAACTGTTCTCTCATTGGGAGAAATGCGTTAGTCGTCAGTGATTATGTCAAGAAATGAATATGTGGACGTGAAGAATAAAGATGTAGCACTTTAATAACGTTTGTTTTATTTAAAAAAAACTTTTATGAGTTTTCACATCAAAAAATTTTTAGTCGTTACTTTTCAGCACGCCCTCTTAGTAAAAAAGTTGGCATATAGAGCTGACAACAATGTCACACCATTTATTCAAATTTCATCAGTTATCACTGCACACACGTAATATACCGAGTGTATCAGAATTAATGGCGTAAACGCATACAGTTGAAAATGCACGATTCTAGAAGAAAATATGTCTCAGTATACATGGCCTCTAAAACACATACCTTAAGAGCTATGAGAACCTGTTTAGTAGAAGAGATGCTTTAAAGCAGCGGAGATGAAAAATTGCTCACATCTCTTAAGGTATACACTTTACAGCCCATGTTTACTGGACTCTATTTTTAGTTTTGATCTGTGCTGCCATCTCTCACTAAGTGCAACATAGAGAGCTTGCAGTAGAAGAGATTTTTTTTCACAGTGCCGAAGATGAAGAAGTGCAAGTATGCGTTTTATAGCTCATGTTCGATGAGACATTTTTCCTTCTAATATCGTCTACTTTCAGTTGCATGCGTTTATGACAATAATTGTGATACATTCCGTATACTTTTCAACTGGCATGAAGATCATGACGATACTGCCGCATTTATTTTACTAAAAACTGAGTCAGCATCCCTTAATAACGAATAACGTGCTATACTCCGGAAGATAATAGATAACCAGTATTGTCCGTCACAGAGCTAGAATTTACAGCAAAATGCTTTATATTGTGAAATAGACTGTATACTACTTGTCCCAGTTTTTATCTGTTCGAATACTTGAATAGTTCTGTTTCCATTCCTGCAAAGCACAACACACAACAGAGCTATTCTCATAATGAGAAACACACTTCACACTTTTGCCGGATATTCGAGGGGCGGAACCGTTGATACGAATGAAAGGAAGTTATAACGTTTCGATACGATCTCTGTCAGCGGGAATTACGTGCCATTATAGGGGTTGCTGTAGCAGTTTTTCAACAAAAGGTACAACCAACTATTTTCCTCAACTAGGCAGGAAGTTTCCTCCTATAAATTTCGTTTACAGCAGCACCTGCCTGCACAGAATTCAAATGTTGTCACAACTGAAATTAAAACATAGATGAAATAGAATTTGAAACTTAATTTAGCTCTGGCAATGAACGTGTCATGGAGAGCGAACGAGTTACAGGAACTTCAAGAGGAGCCGTTGAGCGGAAACAGCCGTGGAAAGGTGCAGACGTTTGTTTATTAACAACATATGAAATAGTTAAAAAAAATACAGCCCTGAAAAACGGTTGTGCAAATAGTTCACTTACTACGAGTAAACGCCTACAGCTAAGTGTTGCTCACTTTTTCACATATTGCCTGGACAGCGCGTTTCATCTTTTACATTAAGACGTCCTTAGCGGATGTAACCAAAAATAATACACTTCTGTTTCTACGAGGGCTATTCGGAAAGTATGTTCCGATCGGTCGCGAAATGGGAACCACTGTGAAAATCCGATGACGTTTTGCACACATACGTTGGTTAGTGTCTGTAGTATGTCCGTAGATGGCGGCACGTCGATCTTTTCAGTTCTGAGCGCACAATGAGCACGTAAAGATGCCTACAGAATAGTGTCTCCGGTAAAGTACGAGGGCCTGGTGAGAATTTCGCCTGATGTCGTGCAGCGCACATAACGTAACTGTCGTGCGTTTTTCTTCATGACAGTTCTCTGCCGGACTCTGCAGGGGCAACGAAGATGCTCCTGCAGCATTCTCCGTGGGAGGTGTTTCATCACCCGTAACACAATCCGTAATTGTCTTGCCCTCAGTTTAACTTTTCAGCACTATCATACACTACTGGCCATTAAAATTGCTACACCACGAAGATGACGTGCTACAGACGCGAAATTATACCGACAGGAAGAAGATGCTGTGATATACAAATGATTAGCATTTCAGAGCATGCACACAACGTTCGCGCCGGTGGCGACACCTACAACGTGCTGGCATGAGGAAAGTTTCCAACCGATTTCTCATACACAAACAGCAGGTGACCAGAGTTGCTTGGTGAAACGTTGTTGTGATGCCTCGTGTAAGGAGGAGAAATGCGTACTTTCACGTTTCCGACTTTGATAAAGGTCAGATTGTAGCCTATCGCGATTGCAGTTTATCGTATCGGGACATTGCTGCTCGCGTTGATCGAGATCCAATGACTGTTAGCAGAATATGGGTCGGTGGGTTCAGGAGAGTAATACGGAACGCCGTGCTGGATGCAAACGGCCTCGTATCACTAGCAGTCGAGATGACAGGCATCTTATCCGCATGGCTGTAACGGACCGTGCAGCCACGTCTCGATCCCTGAGTCAACAGATGGGGACGTTTTCAAGACAACAACCATCTGCACGAACAGTTCGACGACGTTTGCAGCAGCATGGACTATCAGCTCGGAGACCATGGCTGCGGTTACCATTGACGCTGCATCACATACAGGAGCGCCTCCGATGTTGTACTCAACGACGAACCTGTGTGCACGAATGGCAAAACGTCATTTTTTCGGATGAATCCAGGTTCTGTTTACAGAATCATGATGGTCGCATCCGTGTTTGGCGACATCGCGGTGAACACACATTGGAAGCGCGTATTCGTCATCGCCATACTGGCGCATCACCCGACGTGATGGAATGGGGTGCCATTGGTTACACGTCTCGGCCACCTCTTGTTGGCATTGACGGCACTTTGAACAGTGGACGTTACATTTCAGATGTGTTACGACCCGTGGCTCTACCCATCATTCGATTCATGCGAAACCCTACATTTCAGCAGGATAATGCACGACCACACGTTGCAGGTCCTGTACGGCCTTTCTGGATACAGAAAATGTTCGAGTGCTGCCCTGGCCAGCACATTCTCCAGATCTGTCACCAATTGAAAACGTCTTGTCAATGGTGGCCGAGCAACTGGCTCGTCACAATACGCCAGTCACTACTCTTGATGAACTGTGGTATCGTGTTGAGGCTGCATGGGCAGCTGTACCTGTACACGCCATCCAAGCTCTGTTTGACTCAATGCCTAGGCTTATCAAGGCAGTTATTACGGCCAGAGGTGATTGTTCTGGGTAGTGATTTCTCAGGATCTATGCACCAAAATTGCGTGTAAATGTAATCACATGTCAGTTCTAGTATAATATATTTGTCCAATGAATACCCGTTTATCATCTGCATTTCTTCTTGGTGTAGCAATTTTAATGGCCAGTAGTGTACTTTTTGAGTTATACTAGGTGGCATTAGTTAGCGTCCCACCCTGCGTAGCTTGCTTACATTTATATCTCGCGAAAACCTCACGAAAGTCAAATCTGAGAGATTTGAGCTCACACGAAGGCTTTCCTATAATGATTCCTTCCACCGTTAATTCGTAACTGAAACAGCAAAGGGGGTGCTAATAGCGGTAGACAAAGTGTTCTCCACCATACAACATAAGGTGGCTTGTAAGTGTAGAGATATAGGCAGGCTCTACCCGCGATATGGGCTGCAAATGGAGAAACCCACTGACATAAGAGACTTCGACAGAAGGCAGCATCTGGGAACGAACATCTTCGAAACGGCTACTCGCATACCACTGTTGTGAGCATCTATGTATAGTGGCTGAAAAACTGTGAAACCACGAGTAGTCGACAAGGTGTTGGACGTACAAGTTGCATCACAAAACTTTGGTTCAAATGGCTCTGAGCACTATGGGACTTAACTTCTGAGGTCATCAGTCTCCTAGAACTTAGAACTACTTTAACCTAACCAACCTAAGGACACCACACACAACCATGCCCGAGGCAGGATTCGAACCTGCGACCGTAGCGGCCGAGCGGTTCCTGAATGAAGCGCCTAGAACCGCTCGGCCACTCCGGCCGGCCACAAAACTTTGAGGTCGGAGGCTTCCCTACCCTGTAAAGGAGGACTGAGACCGATTTGTGGCAGATCTGACGACAGAATACAATGCTATGCAGGCACAAGCATTTAGGAGCACACCTTTCATCGTACATTGTTGAACAACGGGCTCCACAGCAGTCGATCCTTTGGATTTCCCGTGTTGACCCAACGACACTGTCAATTTCGATTGCGGAAAGCACGTGATTAACGAGATTGGACCGTGGATCAATGCAAACATGGCGCCTCGTCGGATGAATCGCGTTTCATGTTACACCACGCCGATAGACGTGTCAGAATTTAAGCGAACGGCTGCTCAAAACATGCACCGCTACACAGAGGCAGTCCGATTGGTGTAGTATTACACTACGAGGGACGTTTGTCTGGACTGCCATGGGACCTTCTGTAGCAATCTGAGGCAGCACGACAGCTGAGCGCTGGGTGAAAATCATTGTGGAGCACGTGTATCCCTGTGTGCTCTATGTCTTCCCCGGCGGGGACAACATCTTCCACCAGGATAATTGTCCTTGTCGCAAGACCAGAATGGTGCTGAAGTGTTTTGCGTAGCATGATAGTGAGTTCGTATTGATATCTTGGTCACCTAGTTCTCTTGATCTGAATGCGATGGAACAAGTCTGCGACGCTATCGAGCGCCATCTCCTAGCCCGTAATTTACGGGACTTACAGGATATGTGCGGGGACATATGGTGGCACATACCTCAAGAAGCTTAGCAAGGAATTTTTAAATCCATACCACTGAGAATATCTGCTGTGTTGCGTTCCAGTGATGTACCAGCACCCTATTAAGCGGCTGTTTATGATTTTTGGCTCCTCAGTGTATATCTGACTAATTACCACGACAGTAAAATTATAGAAATTTGGGCCCTATAGATGGCTCTAAGTTAGGATCAATTCCCTACAAGCTGCGCTCTGAGCGAAGGTGAGGTCCACCGAGCGCTCTCACACTTGTCAGTACGCTTTTAGGAAAGTATAAGGTACCAGGTTTGTATTTAGTAATGTGAGCCGACATACGTTGTTGTCGGATATGGTCCTTGATAGTGCGGTTGTTAGTACGAGAGCGGCGGCTGCCGAACTGTACCAAGCAGAGATATTCAGAACCAAGTCCAGGTACCACAGACCCAGTTGAGCGATCACTGAGCAGAACAAGATACCTCGAGCACATCATACAGCCCATTCTGTCCACGTTCGTACAAAATGAGAGAAGACTTCTTCAAGCGGCATATTTTCCGCACGCTTTTTCCATTACCCAACGTGCTCGTCAAGATATTAGATTGTCTCTCTTGGCTAATACAGTGAAACGTCCCCTTAGAAAAATTGTACAGGACTGAGCTTAAACTAACACACAATATTTTTAGCGCAACGCAATCTGACTTTCAAAAATCCCTACAAAAGAATGGCCCTGACTAACATTAACCTATACCTTTCACAAATCACTTACCTCACAAAAATCTTCATTACTCGAACTACTGCAATACAGCGAGTGCCACTACTGCCAGCTAAATAAAAGATTCAAACTACGGAAGGCACTAACTACTGATAGGCATAGTTAGCAAATGAAAGATTTTAATGGAGAACAAACAATGTATTTACCTTAATAATCATAATATATATAGCAGTTCATGCCATCCAGTATTACAAATTTCAAAACTCCGCCATCTCTCTCCCCACATCCACCACTGCTGGTGGCTCACCTCCAACTGCGCAACGCTATGCGCTGTTAACATCCAGCTGCCCAACACTACAATGGCAGACAACAATGCCCCTTATCGTTAAAGAGAACTTTAAGGAAGAGACGCTGCTGCAAAAGGCGGGAATGTGTAAAAGTCATTGTTAATTTGGGAAGTGTTGTATAGGACAAACCACAGTCACTGTACGAGAAAAACGTGCTGAACATTTGCACGCCATCTAACTGTGGCGAACACACCTACAGTGGGTTTTCTATGTATTACAGCAACATTTAGATACTGATCACAGACACTTTCATTGAGACTCTGTGGCTGAAGAAATGGTAGAAACACGATTAACAGGCAACTTATTCAACCGAGACGTTGGTTTTAATTCAGCCGAAGTATGGACTCCGCTCGTGTCTCTTGTATGCTCTCATAGGAGGTTTCGTCCTGAATCTGCACAGTCCAACCATATCTACATCTACATTTACACTCCGCAAGCCACCCAACGGTGTGTGGCGGAGAGCACTTTACGTGCCACTGTCATTATCTCCCTTTCCTGTTCCAGTCGCGTATGGTTCGCGGGAAGAACGACTGTCTGAAAGCCTCTGTGCGCGCTCTAATCTCTCTAATTTTACATTCGTGATCTCCTCGGGAGGTATAAGTAGGGGGAAGCAATATATTCGATAACTCATCCAGAAACGCACCCTCTCGAAACCTGGCGAGCAAGCTACACCGCGATGCAGAGCGCTTCTCTTGCAGAGTCTGCCACTTGAGTTTGTTAAACATCTCCGTAACGCTATCACGGTTACCAAATAACCCTGTGACGAAACGCGCCGTTCTTCTTTGGATCTTCTCTATCTCCTCCGTCAACCCGATCTGGTACGGATCCCACACTGATGAGCAATACTCAAGTATAGGTCGAACGAGTGTTTTGTAAGCCACCTCCTTTGTTGATGGACTACATTTTGTAAGGACTCTCCCAATGAATCTCAACCTGGTACCCGCCTTACCAACAATTAATTTTATATGATCATTCCACTTCAAATCGTTCCGCACGCATACTCCCAGATATTTTACAGAAGTAACTGCTACCAGTGTTTGTTCCGCTATCATATAATCATACAATAAAGGATCCTTCTTTCTATGTATTCGCAATACATTACATTTGTCTATGTTAAGGGTCAGTTGCCACTCCCTGCACCAAGTGCCTATCCGCTGCGGATCTTCCTGCATTTCGCTACAATTTTTTAATGCTGCAACTTCTCTGTATACTACAGCATCAACCGCGAAAAGCCGCATGGAACTTCCGACACTATCTACTAGGTCATTTATATATATTGTGAAAAGGAATGGTCCCATAACACTCCCCAGTGGCACGCCAGAGGTTACTTTAATGTCTGTAGACGTCTCTCCGTTGATAACAACATGCTGTGTTCTGTTTGCTAAAAACTCTTCAATCCAGCCACACAGCTGGTCTGATATTCCGTAGGCTCTTACTTTGTTTATCAGGCGACAGTGCGGAACTGTATCGAACGCCTTCCGGAAGTCAAGAAAAATAGCATCTACCTGGGAGCCTGTATCTAATATTTTCTGGGTCTCATGAACAAATAAAGCGAGTTGGGTTTCACACGATCGCTGTTTCCGGAATCCATGTTGATTCCTACATAGTAGATTCTGAGTTTCCAAAAACGACATGATACTCGAGCAAAACACATGTTCTAAAATTCTACAACAGATCGACGTCAGAGATATAGGTCTATAGTTTTGCGCATCTGCTCGACGACCCTTCTTGAAGACTGGAACTACCTGTGCTCTTTTCCAATCATTTGGAACCTTCTGTTCCTCTAGAGACTTCCGGTACATGGCTGTTAGAGGGGGGGCAAGTTCTTTCGCGTACTCTGTGTAGAATCGAATTGGTATCCCGTCAGGTCCAGTGGACTTTCCTCTGTTGAGTGATTCCAGTTGCTTTTCTATTCCTTGGACACTTATTTCGATGTCAGCCATTTTTTCGTTGGTGCGAGGATTTAGAGAAGGAACTGCAGTGCGGTCTTCCTCTGTGAAACAGCTTTGGAAAAAGGTGTTTAGTATTTCAGCTTTACGCTTGTCGTCCTCTGTTTCAATGCCATCATCATCCCGGAGTGTCTGGACATGATGTTTCGAGCCACTTACTGATTTAACGTAAGACCAGAACTTCCTACGATTTTCTGTCAAGTCGGTACCTAATATTTTACTTTCGAATTCACTGAACGCTTCACGCATAGCCCTCCTTACGCTAACTTTGACATCGTTTAGCTTCTGTTTGTCTGAGAGGTTTTGGCTGCGTTTAAACTTGGAGTGAAGCTCTCTTTGCTTTCGCAGTAGTTTCCTAACTTTGTTGTTGTACCACGGTGGGTTTTTCCCGTCCCTCACAGTTTTACTCGGCACGTACCTGTCTAAAACGCATTTTACGATTGCCTTGAACTTTTTCCATAAACACTCAACATTGTCAGTGTCGGAACAGAAATTTTCGTTTTGATCTGTCAGGTAGTCTGAAATCTGCCTTCTATTACTCTTGCTAAACAGATAAACCTTCCTCCCTTTTTTTATATTCCTATTAACTTCCATATTCAGGGATGCTGCAACGGCCTTATGATCACTGATTCCCTGTTCTGCACTTACAGAGTCGAAAAGTTCGGGTCTGTTTGTTATCAGTAGGTCCAAGATGTTATCTCCACGAGTCGGTTTTCTGTTTAATTGCTCGAGGTAATTTTCGGATAGTGCACTCAGTATAATGTCACTCGATGCTCTGTCCCTACCACCCGTCCTAAACATCTGAGTGTCCCAGTCTATATCTGGTAAATTGAAATCTCCACCTAAGACCATAACATGCTGAGAAAATTTATGTGAAATGTATTCCAAATTTTCTCTCAGTTGTTCTGCCATTAATGCTGCTGAGTCGGGGGGTCGGTAAAAGGAGCCAATTATTAACCTAGCTCGGTTGTTGAGTGTAACCTCCACCCATAATAATTCACAGGAACTATCCACTTCTACTTCACTACAGGATAAACTACTACTAACAGCGACGAACACTCCACCACCGGTTGCATGCAATCTATCCTTTCTAAACACCGTCTGTGCCTTTGTAAAAATTTCGGCAGAATTTATCTCTGGCTTCAGCCAGCTTTCTGTACCTATAACGATTTCAGCTTCGGTGCTTTCTATCAGCGCTTGAAGTTCCGGTACTTTACCAACGCAGCTTCGACAGTTTACAATTACAATACCGATTGCTGCTTGGTCCCCGCATGTCCTGACTTTGCCCCGCACCCGTTGAGGCTGTTGCCCTTTCTGCACTTGCCCGAGGCCATCTAACCTAAAAAACCGCCCAGCCCACGCCACACAACCCCTGCTACCCGTGTAGCCGCTTGTTGCGTGTAGTGGACTCCTGACCTATCCAGCGGGACCCGAAACCCTACCACCCTATGGCGCAAGTCGAGGAATCTGCAGCCCACACGGTCACAGAACCGTCTCAGTCTCTGATTCAGACCCTCCACTCGGCTCTGTACCAAAGGTCCGCAGTCAGTCCTGTCGACGATGCTGCAGATGGTGAGCTCTGCTTTCATCCCGCTAGCGAGACTGGCAGTCTTCACCAAATTAGATAGCCGCCGGAAGCCAGAGAGGATTTCCTCCGATCCATAGCGACACACATCATTGGTGCCGACATGAGCGACCACCTGCAGATGGGTGCACCCTGTACCCTTTATGGCATCCGGAAGGACCCTTTCCACATCTGGAATGACTCCCCCCGGTATGCACACGGAGTGCACTTTGGTTTTCTTCCCCTCCCTTGCTGCCATATCCCTAAGGGGCCCCATTATGCGCCTGACGTTGGAGCTCCCAACTACCAGTAAGCCCACCCTCTGCGACTGCCCGGATCTTGCAGACTGAGGGGCAACCTCTGGAACAGGACAAGCAGCCATGTCAGGCCGAAGATCAGTATCAGCCTGAGACAGAGCCTGAAACCGGTTCGTCAGACAAACTGGAGAGGCCTTCCGTTCAGCCCTCCGGAATGTCTTTCGCCCCCTGCCACACCTTGAGACGACCTCCCACTCTACCACAGGTGACGCATACCCCTAGTGGATACCAAGTGCTCACGTATTTTGAACGATGATTAGCACACGCTTTGCCACAGTTTGTCTGTTTGAACACGTTGGCGCACTAATGAATAAATAGGGACACTGTCGCCATTAGAAGTCAATCAACAGCTCTCCGTGAAAGATGATAAATCCTTTTTAGCAGAAATACCGTAAGAAGAAATAATGTCTCAGGCGCACTACCAAATAATACAACTGACAGGAAAGCTTTGAGACATTTGCTATCTCAGAGAAATGCTGGATGGAGTAGGTTATCTTTCCTGTATGCATACTACAGAGGCATCGTTCCCCAATTAGACAGTTCAGTATCGCGTATTGTTCGTGGCGTCCATGACTTTATCACAGCTGCGGCGATACGACTTCTATTCTGACTTTGCAGTTCGTCAGCCAATCCGCCTACTAGGTAGAAGTGAGATGCGTTGTTTTCGTAAAATATCCCATTAATGTGCTATACTGAGCAACACAATCAAAAAGTGTAGTTACGTCGAAGCAGTTGTGCAACAACATCTGACAAAGACCTTGAAACCTATATTATTCGATTTCAGTATCAGTCTAGGTTCCATGTTAGGTGTCTTAAAAGTTACTTGTGTTGGAGTCGTAATGTGACTATTATGGGCCCGTATCTCGTGGTCGTGCGGTAGCGTTCTCGCTTCACACGCCCGGGTTCCCGGGTTCGATTCCCGGCGGGGTCAGGGATTTTCTCTGCCTCATGGTGGCTGGGTGTTGTGTTATGTCCTTACGTTAGTTAGGTTTAAGTAGTTCTAAGTTATAGGGGACTGATGACCATAGATGTTAAGTCCCATAGCGCTCAGAGCCATTTGAACCATTGTTTTTTACTATTATGGCGTGAAATTTTTTATGCAATCGATTGTGTACCTTTTATCTCGTTCTAAATTTTCTGTGGTTTTCTTCCATAATGCTGCTGCGATTTTTATATCTAGGAGTGTAATTCCTCTTCCTGTTGAGCCCACTTCAAAACTTCTGCTTCAATCATAGATTTAACTATTAATATAAAATTTTTACACATTTCTGCCCTAATAAGCGCATTATTATAGTATATGTGTATTGTTAGGGCTTTCTGTAGTTAGACGTATTACTTTTCCGATTGTCCACGGTGTGTAGCATGTGTCATTGAGAGAAAAAATTTCAGAACTCTAATTATATATATTCGTTAGCTACTAGAAATATAAATATTTTTAAATGGAACACACCGAATATCTTTCTGTTGCGAAGACACCGTAGCACAACTGAGAGTGAAGCGTTTGTATTTCAGTGCTCACAAAATTGCTGCAGGGTGCTCTGTTTCAAGTGACACACGCATTGGCTCACAAAAAGAACGCGAGTAGAGCTATCTGACGCCATAGTTTTATAGTAGCATCTGTTGAAGAGCATTGCACAAATAAAGGAGTACTGACGAATTCCACTGGCAATGGGTTTGAAATGGCTTGGAATGTGTTCTCTAAATAATGGATTTTGTTTGCTGCTGGCATATGTGCCTTTCACAACATAGTGGACGTTGTAGCGATTACTTTGCAATTCTGCGAACCACACTTACGTCAGAGGTCGGTGTCACCGCATTTTAGTTCGAAGCATGTATCATGCAGCAGAGACTTCCGTGAGGGGTGGGGGGGCGGATTAGTAAAATACATAGTACCAGTTACTTACCTAGTGCGAAGGACGAGCTAGACATCATGGTTTGACAATAGTTTTCAGAAATGGGCAGCTCTTATTTCAGTTGCATTTACCTGGAGCAGTGGTTAAGACACTGGACTAACATCCCTGTGGATCGGAGTTAAGATTCCCGTTCGAACGTGCTGACTTGTGTATTTCGTGGTTTCCGTAAAGTATTTAAGGCAAATGCCACGAAGTTCCTTAGCAATAGCTCATTTACAGTTTCTTTTTCCATCATCTACGTCTACATCTGCATCTATACCCGGAAAACCACCGTCAAGTGCGCGATAGAGGGTACTTCCTATTGCGCCTGGTACTAGGGTTTCTTCCTGTACCATTCGTGTATGGAGCGCGAGATGGATGCTTACTAAATGCCTCTTTGTGCGTTGTAAGCAGTTTAATCTTGTCTTTGTGAACCTTCCGGCAGCCCTAGAAGCAGGCTGTAGTATATTCCTATATCTTTAAGCGTCTGCTAGTACAAGGTTTTCGGCACTGTGTGACGATTGTCCTGGTCGAAATAACCGATCCCCACTGATGAGGGCCTTCTTGTTATGCTCTTGGTATTCCTGTTCGATCTACTTGGTATATTCACACACAGTTGGGCAGTATGTACGAGTGTTTTGCGAGCAAATTGCTTTGCAGCTTCGTATTATGGTCTTGATGTGCCAATCGCGAACGACCGACTGCCATATCACGTTGCCAATGACGTCGTTGGATGCGGTATGGAGGGTCGTGAAGTGACCACGCTAGAGATTACACACTGGGTGAGTTTGAGTCTAGTATTGATGGTTGCATACCAACCTCGTTTCTATGTGGGCTTCTCTCCTTCCCCTATAGTTCGGCGAGTATGACGTTAGCGCTGAGGTCGTTTCCTACTCGTCGACTCGTTCCCTTGCTAAAGCGTGAAGGAGTGTGTCACCATTGGCGAGTTTTAGGTAACGGCTACAGTTCTCTTATTACCCTGTTAAAATTGTCGCCTTTTGCCAAAGTTCGACAAAGTTTACGAAAATTCACTTCGCTAAACTGCTAATATTGAGACGGAAACCTGAAACAGTCTGATTAAATGAAAAACAAAGGAAATGACAGGTCAATAGCATATGAAACAGCTCATTCTCAGTACAAAAATAAACGTCTAATTTGTTCGTTAATGTTGTTACACACCCTCACCGACTTCCGTTTCGTCATCCATGGCCCTTAAAAAATTACATTATTCCAGTGAAAAAAAGTCTGTATTTGCTTGGATATTGCGGTAGATAATGAAATAACGCATATTAAAAGCTCACTATTTGTGAATTGGTGACACTCATGTACTGCTAATATCTTAGACCATTCAGTATCGTTCATGGCTCAAGTTTCAAAAAGGTAGCCCAAGTACTCATTTCTGTAGGAGCTGAAGTGGGTTATGAGGTTGATGTGGGGCTATGTTATCCGATTGTAGTTAAGAATCGAATAAAATCCATTGTCGACGCTCTTAAAAAGTTCTGGTTATACGAGTTGCTGCTGCTGTTACCGATAAAAGGGCATCATACCAAACTGATATGTGAATGTACTATGCACGTAAAACAACCTACTACAGTAACTGTATCGATTAGTAGTGAAATGTGGCATATAGAGAACATAATACAGTTTATTGCCCCATTTTCCGATGAGGAAAAAACAGCAGTTTACGTTTTATCGGAGCTTGTTCGTTGTTTCGGGTCCTTGTAACTTTCTGAAGATTTAATGAAGACAGCACCCGTCGTAAAAGACCAAGCTTATAATATAGTGGCAGCACTGAAAGACTTCACTACACTTCTTTGCACCTGTCATAGTCTTAATAGTTTGCTCAAACATACTTTGAAGCCGCTGTTCTGAGCATCGCAGTCAGTACTAACTCGTGTAGGAGAGATAATAAACTTGTGTAAATCACCGGCGTCTTATTGTAAGGGTGCTGGTCTTAGAAAAAGACTCACGAAACCACTCAAACACGAGATCGAACTCCGTGGGAACATTTTATTAGACAAGGTGGTTTCAGTACGTGATACTCTGATTGAACTTAAGTACTTACTCCAACAGAAAAAGTTGAGTAGTCTTTAGAATATAGATCAACAGACTCTAAACGTGCTTATCATGTTCCTTATGTCATTCAACCACGCTAGTAACAATCCAGAACGAGACAACTCTCCAACCCTCAGTCTCGTGCTTCTCTGTCAATGTTAAGTACTGGATGATCACTTGAGTTCTAATTAATTAAATAGCGATGCCCTGTCAATACTATGATTAAGATAAAGAAATTACAAGAACCGAAGGAATGATAAGATTGCCGGCTGCGGTGGTCTAGCGGTTCTGGCGCTGCAGTCCGGAACCGCGGGACTGCTACGGTCGCAGGTTCGAATCCTGCCTCGGGCATGGGTGTGTGTGATGTCCTTAGGTTAGTTAGGTTTAAGTAGTTCTAAGTTCTAGGGGACTTATGACCTAAGATGTTGAGTCCCATAGTCCTCAGGGCCATTTGAGCCAATGATAAGATTAAATTGCACTTGCACCGTAAGATCGCTACGTTTCTGTGTACCCCCATCTCGTGATCTTTTGATGCTGAGCGCTGAAGACAGCGAAAATGATTACAAAGAGATTGTTGCTACGTGTGGAAGCATTCCAGGTGAGCGAACAACTACTTACGCCTAATATTCTATGACCCTGAAACATGATTATGAGTGAATGTTGTTAATAATTATTATTCCGTTCTTTCTAGTTACTCGTGGTTCACAGAAAACACGTCAGGTCCATCGAAACTGCGGCAGTCGTAGAAATTCAAGAGGTATGCGAAACGTCTGGACCATGTGGACAAACTCCGCAAAGTATTGTTGTACCTCCCAATTGCTGCTACCGAAAAGGATACATAGATGGAATCTGTTATTCTTGGATGATGGAAAGAACATGAAAAGACAATGCCTTCTCTGGCTCTCATAGCTAAGAGCGAAGTCACCTGGATCCTAACGCTGCGGATGACATTTTATCGGTTCACAGTAACAATGATCTTTTAAATGCTTTTGACTTATCTTAACTGACGACGATACTCCACAGAAATTAAAACAGTATCACAATATGATGTTATTTAAATTTGATGAACCTTTCTAACGATCTCCTAGGAACGCTTAGGCGGATGACCATCGCCTATGAGGGATTTTTTAAAATTCCGATAGCAAACGACAGAGAATTATCGCACTAATCATAAGCATCGTTAAATTACTCCTGGTTGGTTTTTAACCAACGCAGCTATGAAAAGGCATTGCAATGCAGTATCTGTGAATTCACTAGAAAGAATTCTACGTACTACATTAATATACACTAATACACACTAGTTAGACAAGCTTGTCAGTCCATGTATTCATTTTGTCATGGTAACTTGCATTTAAAGGCTAACAGCGAATTGCATAGCGTATCACCCATTTCCGTAATTTTAAGGAGACTGGTGTGAATTTATTTCAATATTTAACTACTACTTAGAGAATATACCTCAGTATAAACAGGTGATAGTACAGTAGAAACAATGTAAAGGATAAACAAGGTAATCAACTGCAACATGCATAACGGTCTACAAAAATGTACTTCGTTTTTTTTCCAACGGACCGGATTTGCACTCACGTTCCGACAAATGGTTAATTTACTCAGTATGGGGTGTGACAATGACGAGACACACTGTGAATGATGTCGTCAATATTACGTTAATAGCGCACATTCGTCTTGCGCAGAGTGGTTGGTGGATGCTGAAGTGCTGCAACCCGTTTCTCCAGTGCATCACTTATATGCTCTATGGGATTCAAAGCGGGAGAGTGAGCAGGCCACGCCATGCGAGCAGTATCTTTCGTTTTCATAAAAATGATCAACCACCCGTGCTCTATGAGGTCGAGCATTAGCGTCCAACAGTGCGAAGTTTGGGCCCACAGCATCTCGCCATAACCGCGCATGAGATCCTCACACTACCTAACAACAGTTCAATCTTGCTGATTCACCTGTGCAGTTTCATGAAGAGGTGTTAGAGTGCCCACACTATTAGGTTCAAATGGTTCAAATGGCTCTGAGCACTATGGGACTTAACATCTATGGTCATCAGTCCCCTAGAACTTAGAACTACTTAAACCTAACTAACGTAAGGACATAACACAACACCCAGCCATCACGACACTATTAGGGATCCTCCTCGATACCGGTCTCTTTCCACAATATTTGTGTCCCGACATAGTGTTCCGCGTGCCATCCAGATGCGAATCCGTCGAGAATCATTCTCCAGACCAAATTGGGGCCGGCCGAAGTGGCCGCGCGGTTCTGGCGCTGCAGTCTGGAACCGCGAGACCGCTACGGTCGCAGGTTCGAATCCTGCCTCGGGCATGGATGTGTGTGATGTCCTTAGGTTAGTTAGGTTTAACTAGTTCTAAGTTCTAGGGGACTAATGACCTCAGCAGTTGAGTCCCATAGTGCTCAGAGCCATTTGAACCAAATTGGGACTCATCTGTGAAAAGAACATTGGCTCGCCGTTCGACCGTCCAGTTTGAATGTTGACGGCACCACTCGGTATGTTCCCTTCTGTGAAGACATACCAGAGGTAAACAGACAGCAGGTCTTCAACAATAAAGGCCACTCTGTTGAAGCCTTCTGTACACCGTTTTCCTCGATACAACACGTACAGGAAATGCTGCGAGGTCAGATGCCACTTGCAGTGCAGTAGTAAGGCGGTACCGTGGTTCCTTTACAGTCAAAATAGTACAAATGGCTCTGAGCACTATGGGACTTAACATCTGAGGACATGAGTCCCCTAGAACTTAGAACTACTTAAACCTAACTAACCTAAGAACATCACACTCATCCATGCCCGAGGCAGGATTAGAACCTGTGACCGTAGCGGTCGCGCGGTTCCAGACTGAAGCGCCTAGAACCGCTCGGCCACAACGGACGGCCCTTACAGCCAAATAACGGCCCACCATTTCTGATGTCACACGTGGGCGGCTTTGTCCTGGTCTCCAGGGCACAGTTTCGGTCTCTCTAAACTGTCACCTCATCCGAGAAATAACAGAATAATTCCCATTAAGCCCTAGGGCCATAGCAGTTTGCGATTCTCCTGCTTCCATTTTTTCTATGGCCCTCCACAGCAGAGAGTCTGTAGGCGTCTTCTCCGTGACATACTGCACAGCGATTGTGGATGTGCGACTACCCAGCAAACACTGCCCCGGTTTATAGGTGTCCTGACATTATTGCTGGCGTGGTTGTCCGTCGATCGGAACTCCATCTTCCGTGCAGAACATGTCGTAACGACATCTGTTGACAGTTAGTATGATTATATCCTGCATAAGACACAGGACGGGGAAATAGCAGTTTGTTGCTTTAATATACATAGCAACGAACCGCTATTTCCCCGTCCTGTCTCTAATCCAAGATTCTCTTTAACGTTTAGAAACCCCGGAAGTGAGTAGATGATGTTGAGACAAGTAATTTAATATAAGACATGTGGGGTCACAAATGTCGGGAAATAGAAATACCCCGTACGTTTGCATGAAGATGCTTGCATTGAAGATGTGACGTCACCAGATGACGTACCTCGACGTACGTGCAGCAGTGGAGCCTATCAATCTGTCGCACCTGGTCATCCCAACCCATGTCAAGGAATCGGTGTGGCTCTATCACGCGAGCGGCTATAGCGCGTGGGGCTCAGGATTCGAGTCTTGTGTCTGGCAGGCAGAATTTTTTGCATTGCGCTAGACAATTAAGTGTTTATATGGAGGTAATATTCATTATTTTATTTGCCGATTTCACTGTCTCCGCTGGTTAATTACAAAGTACAGTACAACAAAAATCTACGTATTGTGTCACAAGTAAATAAGTATAAGGTTCAGAATTGTTTCGCTACCAATAAATAACCTACGTGTTCTTTTTTACTACATAAAGTCTAAAAATAATCGGGGAAGAAAGAAACACAAAACAAGAACAGCTTTTGCTTTGTTACGACGACCACAATAATTTTGTAACTTTTACGTTGTCAACAGATCACAGTTACAAAAGGTGTTCGGAAACAGAGTATCCTAGCGGATTTGTAGCAGTGCCACCTACTTGCGAGGTTAGCTTGAAGAGCCCTTGCTGACATGCAGGGTCCATGGATTCATGAGGTTGTCTCCACACCCGTACAGTCCATCCACTCGATACAATTTGAAACTAGACTTGTCCTATCAGGCAGCATTTTTCCATTCATCAACACCACAATGTCGGTGCTGACGGGCCCAGGCGAGGCGTAAAGCTTTGTGTCGTGCAGTCATCAAGGGTACAGGAGTGCGCCTTCGGCTCCGAAAGCCCATATCGATGACGTTTCGTTGAATGGTTCGTACGCTGACACTTGTTGATGCCCCAGCATTGAAATCGGCAGCTATATGCGGAAGTGTTGCACTTCTCTCATGTTGAACGATTCTGTTCAGTCATCGTTGGTCCCGTTCTTGCAGGACGTTTTTCCGGCCGCAGCGATGTTGGAGATTTGATGTTTTGCCGGATTCCTGATATTCATTTGTGAAATGGTCGTAGAGGAAAATCGCCACTTCGTCGCTACCTCGGAGATGCTGTGTCCCATCGCTCTTGCCCCGACTATAACACCACGTGAAAACTCACTTAAATATTTATAACCGATCTTACAACTGCACGAGACACTTTTTGTCTTACAGTATACAGGCGCTGCCAGCCGGCCGGAGTGGCCGTGCGGTTCTAGGCGCTACAGTCTGGAGCCGAGCGACCGCCACGGTCGCAGGTTCGAATCCTGCCTCGGGCATGGATGTGTGTGATGTCCTTAGGTTAGTTAGGTTTAATTTGTTCTAAGTTCTAGGCAACTGATCACCTCAGAAGTTAAGTCGTATAGTGCTCAGAGCCATTTGAACCATAGGCGTTGCCGATAGCAGCGGCGTATTCTGCCTGTTTACATATCTCTGTAATTGAATACTTATGCCGATATCAGTTTCCTTGACACTTGACTGGGTATAATGTCATACCCGACCGTGGGGTGTTTTGCGTCAGTGCCGAGAGTCCCCTGTTATACTCGCGCACTCTTGTTCTAGCTCGTCTTTCTACGCTCGTAGTGTCCACTTGTAGCTGACAAGACTCAAGCAGCGTATTTACGATTATAGGAGGACAGCGAGGAGACTAGCGAGTCGAGTTTCCGAGCATACAGAGAAGGTGAGTTCGGAGATGAAGTCATACGATCCGTTAGCGGGTGTCAAGCGAATTTACGGAGCTCATTTCTGATCTCTACAGCACACCGCTCTCCCCGTCGTTGTCGGCTGTCTTGACACTGGAGCCGCTACTTCTCACTCAAGTAGTTCCTCAGTTGGCAGCACGAGGCTGAGTGCACCCCGTTCCAATCCACCCACCAAGGAAAAATCCCTGCAGTACTGGGAATCGAACCCGGGTGCTCCACACTGCAGCTAAACATGACCTCAACGTTGACGGATCGTGAACAAGAATTCTCCTTCTTAACACCAGACTAAATAGCTATGTAAGTGATATTATTTGCACCATACGACGTGTGTCGGTTGTGTAGTGGCTGGTTCAAATGGCTCTGAGCACTATGGGACTCAACATCTGAGGTCATCAGTCCCCTAGAACTTAGAACTACTTAAACCCAACCACCATAAGGACATCACACACTTCCATTCCCGAGGCAGGATTCGAACCTACGACCGTAGCGGTCGCGCGGTTTCAGACTGAAGCGCCTAGAACCGCTCGGCCACATTGGCCTGCTGTAGTGGCTGGTGTTGCAACATTATTTGAAATGGTTCTGATCACTATGGGACTTAACATCTGTGGTCATCAGTCCCCTAGAACTTAGAACTACTTAAACCTAACTAACCTAAGGACATCACACACATCCATGCCCGAGACAGGATTCGAACCTGCGACCGTAGCAGTCGTGCGGTTCCGGACTGCGCGCCTAGAACCGCTAGACCAC
This sequence comes from Schistocerca cancellata, assembly GCF_023864275.1. Classification (NCBI taxonomy): domain Eukaryota; kingdom Metazoa; phylum Arthropoda; class Insecta; order Orthoptera; family Acrididae; genus Schistocerca; species Schistocerca cancellata. The sequence continues at coordinate 822,179,006 of NC_064629.1, forward strand.
CGCGGCCGGCAACATTATTTCGTAGAAGGTTCCTGAGAATCTGCACCAGCAGAATGTAAAGATTGCGCGAATGGAGACAAGTCTTAGTGGAATGGCAGATAAAGGCACAGTGGTACGTTGTATTACGGATAGCTTTATGTTCCGACGCATAGTAAATGCTGAAAGACGTTTCCTGTGAGCACTGCCTGCATTAACTGCAGATATTTTGATCAATATGCTACCGAACCTAAGTCACTGCTGTCACATACTTCATCATGTGGTAACCTTGAACAAGCTATACTCCTTGATAACGTAAACTCATTTACTTATAGTCGCCGTTTTTTTTCCCCGCCTCTTGTGTTTACGACTACTGAACATTTACTTTAAGTGGAAAAATGTCTTCCATTATTCGGTGTGACATGTTGTTTACGCAAAAGTTCTCGAAAAAAAAGCGGGCAGGACAGTGTAGCGTAATTCCTTCTTATACTGTATGTAATTTGAAACAGGAAATGTTATCAGACGTTTTGTTACTCTAGTTGTGGTGGTCTCTGGGCAGAGGTTATTTATTTATTTTTTTTATTCTCTCTCTCTAACTTTGTGAAGTGCAATTTTATAGCCATTCCCCGGAAAGTGTTATTCGAAAAGTTTACCAGCACAATGCTGTGCGGCACGTTGTAGGGAGTGAAGTATTTCGTTGAGGAGGTACACTGTCTGGCGTTTAAGACATTTCGCTGTAAGTGAATTGCCTATTCCTGGACTAAGGGCTGCCCCTACTTTCACCTAGTGCCAGAGATGATCGCTGTGGGAGCACAGCATCAGTTTGGTGGTGTTGCTCTCTTATTCAGCAGGACGACACCAGCGTTTTTTAACAAAAGTACTGTGATATGAGGTATCAAACGAAATTTCTAGAGGGAAGCAGAATGTCATCGACAGAAGTGGAAATACTGGCCATTAAAATTGCTACACCACGAAGATGACGTGCTACAGACGCGAAGTTTAACCGACAGGAAGAAGATGCTGTGATATACAAATGATTACTTTTTCAGGGCATTCACAAAAGGTTGGCGCCGGTGACGACACTTACAACGCGCTGACACGAGGAAAGTTTCCAACCGATTTCTCATACACAAACCAGTTGACCGGCGTTGCCTGGTGAAACGTTGTTGTAACGAGGCGAAATGCGTACTATCACGCTTCCGACTTCGATAATGGTCGGATTGTAGCCTATCGCGATTGCGGTTTAACCTATCGCGACATTGCTGCTCGCGTTGGTCGAGATCCAATGAGTGAGTGTTCGCAGTATATGGAATCGTTGGGTTCAGGAGGGTAATACGGAACGCAGTGTTGGATCCCAACGGCCTCGTATCACTACCAGTCGAGATGACAGCATCTTATCCGCATGGCTGTAACGGATCGTGGAGCCATGTGTCGATCCATGAGTCAACAGATGGGGACGTTTGCAAGACAACAATCATCTGCACGAAGAGTTCGACGACGTTTGCAGCAGCATGGACTATCAACTAGGAGACCATGGCTGCGGTTACCCTTGACGCTGCATCAGAGACAGGAGCGGATGCGATGGTGTACTCAACGACGAACCTGGGTGCACGAATGGCAAAACGTCACGTTTTCGGATGAATACAGGTTCTGTTTACAGCATCATGATGGTCGCATCGGTGTTTGGCGACATCGCGGTGAACGCACATTGGAAGGGTGTATTCGTCATCGCCATACTGGCGTATCACCCGGCGTGATGGTATGGGGTGCCATTGGTTACACGTCTCGGTCACCTCTTGTTGGCATTGACGGCACTTTGAACAGTGGACGCTACATTTCAGATGTGTTACGACCCCCGTGGCTCTACCCTTCATTCGATTCCTGCGAAACCCTACATTTCAGCAGGATAATGCACGACCGCAAGTTGCATGTCCTGTACGAGCCTTTGTGGATACAGAAAATGGTCGTCTGCTGCCCTGGCCACCACATTCTCCAGATCTCTCGCTAATTGAAAATGTCTGGTCAGTGGTGGGCGAGCAACTGGCTTGTCACAATACGCCAGTCACTACTCTCGATGAACTTTGGTTTCATGTTGAAGCTGCATGGGTAGCTGTACCTGTTCACGCCATCCAAGCTCTGTTTGACTCAATGCCCAGGCGTATCAACACCGTTATTACGGCCAGAGGTGGTTGTTCTGGGTACCGATTTCTCAGGACCTATGCACCCAAATTGCGTGAAAATGTAATTACATGTCAGTTCTAGTATAATATATTTGTCCAATGAATACCCGTTTATCATCTGCATTTCTTCTTGGTGTAGCAATTTTAATGGCCAGTAGTGTAACTTCAAGCGGATCTCAGCGCAGTGTACTGGGAGTTTTGCCGTTCATGTTGTATATTAACAATCTGGCAAACAATATTGATAGTACCCACAGACTATTTGCAGTTATTTGTGACATCATTATGGAACAATAGCGATTTTAATAAAAGGAGGCCGAATCGCAATTCATTTTTGTTTTTAAGTCTGATTGCTGGTTTCGTTTTATGCGACCATCCTCAGACCAAGGCTCCAGATGATGTGAGTAGCCGGCCGCAGTTGCCGAGTGGTTCCAGGCGCTTCATCCTGGAACCGCGCGACCGCTACGGTCGCAGGTTCGAATCGTGCCTCGGGAATGGATGTGTGTGATGTCCTTAGATTAGTCAGGTTTAAGTCCCATAGTGCTCAGAGCCATTTGAACCGTTTGATGTGAGTAGCCGGTGCACAGAGCCACCACGAGGTACCGACTGGTAGCTGTCGCAGACTGACAGGTACTACACAGCGGCTCCCTGCCCTGGCTACTCCTGTATCCCAAATCAGAATAATACTGAAGTGTGTAGGACACTTACCAAATGAGACTTACCAGTGACGCAGAATGTTTGTAAAGAAGTACGACAGACTACACAGAAAACTACATTTTCTTTCCTTATATTCTACAATAATAATAAAATGTATATTGTCACTCATATGGATGTAGAAGTCATCCAAAGTTAAGTGTTCTATATTTAAGTGTTTTACTGAAACTGAACTAATACTGTACAAATTATTGAAGCGATTTCATAAATTCACTGTAGCTCCATTCATTGACATATCGTCACGACACACTACAGATACGTAGAAAAACTCATAAAGTTTTGTTCGGCTGAAGCCGCGCTTCAGGTTTCTGCCGCCAGAGCGCTCGAGAGCGCAGTGAGACAAAATGGCGACAGGAGCCGAGAAAGCGTATGTCGTGCTTGAAATGCACTCACATCAGTCAGTCATAACAGTGCAACGACCCTTCAGGACGAAGTTCGACAAAGATCTGCTAACTCCATTCGGCGATGGTATGCGCAGTTTAAAGCTTCTGGATGCCTCTGTAAGGGGAAATCAACGGGTCGGCCTGCAGTGAGCGAAGAAGCGGTTGAACGCGTGCGGGCAAGTTTCACGCGTAGCCCGCGGAAGTCGACGAATAAAGCAAGCAGGGAGCTAAACATGCCACAGCCGACGGTTTGGAAAATCTTACGGAAAAGGCTAAAGCAGAAGCCTTACCGTTTCGAACTCATTGACCGGGACATGCTGCGCCGAGTGTGGGAGGAACTTGATTATCGGCTTGATGTCTGCTGAATCACTAAAGGGGCACATATCGAACATTTGTGAATGCTTAAAAAAACTTTTTGAGTTTTTGTATGTGTGTGCAAAGCATTGTGAAAATGCCTCAAATAATATAGTTATTGTAGAGCTGTGAAATCGCTTCAATCATTTGTAATAACCCTGTATATATGTTATGGCCTCCATACATCCTCCTCCATAAGTCAGACCTATTGAACTATTGTCTAGGCTTTCTACGACATATAAAAAACAATTGGTCACCATGAAGATTAAAATTTATCAAAAAAGTTGAGTTAGTTACACTCTCATCAATATTAGCTTGCCACTAATATTTATTTTAAAGAAGAAAACGTAAATTCAGTTTGAAATCTGAAACAGAATGTTTCAACATTCATTGTTGTGTTATCTGCGAATTATATTATAGAACTACCTCGAAAATATGGAAGTATATAGGTGAGCATTGAAAAATAAATTCACGTCACAATATCTTAACCTACTATCGAATGAGTGATGAGCACTTTCTCAGTCCCACTGTAAATTGCTGTTAGAGTCACGGTAAAAGCTACTTTTGATGGCACCTTGTGTTAATGCTTCTTCCCTTGCGATTAACCATGACGACGTGGAAGCAATGGCTGCTTGTAGGTCTCTGTACGATCCATATTGAAAACAACTTAATCATTATTATCACTACGGAAGAGGAACTTAGGGGGTTGCACAATATCCTCAAGTTCCTAGTTGTTGCTGATGTTGTTCTTGTTTTTCTGGTCTTCAGTCCGAACACTTTTTTGATGCAGCACTGCACGTTAGTCTTGTCTGTGCAATTCTCTTCGATTGTACATAGCTACTGTAGCCTGCATCGATCTGAACACGCCTACTGTAACGAAGTAACTGTCTTCCTCTACAGTTTTTAATTTCCACAATTCCTACCATTATTAAATTGATTCTGAGACCTAACAACCGACTCCTTCTTTTAGTCAGGATGTGTCATAAATTTTCTCTTATATTTGATTCTGTAGTTCTTAATTAACTATTCAATCTAACGAACTAATCTTCAGTATTCTTCTGCAGCAGGATATATAGAAATTGGCATTTATAAGAAGAGGAACAACACCAAAAATGCAAGAGGAGCGGAATATGTAGAAAATCGTCTACGCAACCTGTAAGTACAGTTCAAAATATTACTACAGAATAGCAAAAACCAACCACCAGAACCGTTTATAACCTATAGGTACAGTGACCAAAATGTAAACAAAATAACAAAAATATGTACAAATTCCAGGCCACTGAAGATGCCTTGCAGAAAATAGAGGCGAAACGCGTATGGCACGAAAATTGTGTTTCGTTCAGTTGTCGCAAGACGGTCTATAAAGCAAAAATTATCAGTATACCGTATATAAAAAGCTACTATTCTCTTCTTGTCCGAAATGTTTAACGTCCACGTTCTACTTTCGAATAAGACTACACTACAGACAAATGCTTTCTAACACTTAAATTGATATACGATGTTAACGTATCTCGTTATGTTCTTTAAATTTAGTAAATCGGTTTTGGCAATAAATTGGTGTCTTTCTTTGATCATGTGTCAAATAAGACTTCACATTTGTATGACAACTCTCCGCGTGTACACTCTGTTTCATAGTTAGTTCAATACGAAACGGATTTCATACATCAGAGAAGTCTTCCACCATGCTTTGTACAAGAGTTTTACTTATAAACTATCTTTTTTTAGGGGCCTGCAGTTTCCCATCGATGAACAAAATCATTCCTCTGACTGAGACTAAATGGTCATCTCTTTTCATTATTTACATGTATTTATCTGTTTATAAAGCCATTTCTCTACTGAATGAAGCGTTAGAAACGAAACAAAAATCTAATGGTGAGTATCAGAAAACTGCTGCTGTACCAAGTTTGTGAAAATTTAACACATGAATTTCATTAGCGATGTAAAGCAATCGAAACTGAAACGTTTTCGAAACAAACGTGGCTACTATTCGCTCAGGAGATTTCAAGGCAAGAACCTCGGGTGTCGTCGGCGCTTCGGCTGACCGCATATGGACAATGAGGTCCGAAATGCAATCATAATGTGTTGGCAAAGGTCCGAGGAACAATGGCAGCGGTGGTAACTTCAACTGTGCCGCACAGTCTGGGTAAACGAGCACAGCACTAGTACGCTGTGATCAAATCCCCCTACCTTTTAATTACCTTACCTTTACCAGGAAGCTCATCAGTAGCCACATCTTCTTACTGTTGCTGCAGTTCATTCATTGTCTGTATTCTTAACATTGAAACAATTATTATATCCCCAACATTTGAGTCTCTTAGGTTAAACCTTCAGGATTGTTTGCAATTCTGCATCTACATATATCTCCACAAGCCATTCAGCAGTAGGTAGTACATCGTACCAATATTACCGATTTTCTTTCCTATTCCATTCACGTACTGAGCGTTCGAAAATTGAGTGTCTGTATGCCTCTGTACGCAGTGTGATACATTTAGTCTCATTCTCCCTACGCGAGAGATATGTTAAAGACAGCTTAATGGTCGCACACAGTTTTTTCGAATACAGATCTGCTAAATTTAACCAATTAGTTTTCACGAGAACTACGTCGTCTTCTTTCCAAGGATCCCCTCTCTGGTACCCTGATATGATCTGACGGACAGAGTGAACAGAAGTTTACGGCTGTTTGCTGCTGACGCTGTGGTGTACGGGAAGGTGTCGCCATTGAGTGTCTGTAGGAGGATACAAGGTGACTTATACAGAATTTCTAACTACTGTGGTGAATGGCGCCTAGCTCTAAATGTAGAACAATGTGAATTAATGGGGATGAGTGCGAAAAACGATCCTGCTACTTTCGAATGCAACGTTAGTAGTGTGCAGCTTGACAGAGTCATATCGATTAGATATCTAGGAGTAACGTTGCAAAACGATATGAAATTCAAAGAGCACGTCAGGATGGTAGTAGGGCAAGCGAACGGTCGACTTCATTTTATTGGGAGAATTTTATCGAAATGTAACTAATGTATAAAGGAGAGGCCATATAGAATGTTAATGCGACCAATTCTTGAGTATTGCTCGAGTGTTTGGGATACCCACTAGGTTGGATTCAAGGAATACATCGATGCGATTCAGACACGTGCTGCTAGATTTGTTACCGGGTTTTCGATCAGCACTTAAGTGTACGGAGATGCTTCGTGAACTCGAATGGGAATCCTCGGAGGGAAAACGCGGCTTTTTGCGCGAGGCTTTACTGCGGAAATTCAGGGAACCGGAATTCGAGGTCGGTTGCAGATCGATTCTACTTCCGCTACAGTACATTTCGCGTAAGGAACGCGAACAAAAATTGAGAGAAATTAGGGCTCATATGAAGGCTTGTAGACAGTCGCTTTTCTCTCGCTCTATTTGCGAATGGAACACGAAAAGAAACGTCTGGTAGTGGCACAAGACAGCCTACACCACGCGCCATATTGTGGGATGCGGAGTAATAATGGAGGTGAGATCTAGATGCAGAACTGGTCACACTGGTGTGTTGTATACAATTTCCTTTGCAGGTGCACTGCATTTCCCAGAACCACCCAACAAATCTGAGTCTTCTATTGGCCTTTCCTATTACTGAATTTCCGTAATTGTGCCCTTTCACGTCGCTTCTTACTACTACACCTACACACCTGCACATGTGACGCGCTCACAATGTTCATCACTAATCTTGTAATCGGATAATATTCGGTTCGTTCTCTTTGTTATAGGTATTATCTTACATTAACCCACATTTAAAAAGAGCTGCTATTCATTGCACCGAAAAGTAATTTTTTCCGTGTCTCTCTGCAATTTCCTACTGTATAATAACCTTGTTATAGGTATTTTCTTACATTAAACCGTATTTAAAAAGAGCTGCTATTCATTTCACCGAAAAGTAATCTTTTCCGTGTCTTTTTGCAATTACTTACTGAATAATATGCTAGCGCAGAGCAGTAAAAGGAAAAGAAAATGTGAATTTCAGTCTGAAGACAGATAATAGCTCTGTTACATCAAATGTAGATGAAAATCCTGTAGACTGTATAACAAACACATTATTCGTAGGGATTCACTCTCAGTTGAAGCGGAATGAACACTAAGAGGTATTAGCAGAGGGAATGTCATCGTCATATGAAGGGCTTATTTCTATAGTGGTACAAGTCCATTATCTCCACTTTTCTGTCTATAATGCTTCTGAAATTAATGAGCCAAACAAGCAGAAAGAAAGGTTCATCTCTAGCAAGAAACTATATGCTTGAATATTTCTGGTGTCTCGACTGCAGATTTTTCAGCGCCCATTTAACTTTCGGACTCTGTATCTCAATATGAACAAAAATGGACTTGTACCACTATTGAAATAAGCCCTTCATATTAAGTCAGGTAATGTTTTTAGGGAGCAACAGAAAGTCCACGCAGTACTATTCCTTTCGCACTCAGTCTTTGGCTTTTGGGGATTTAAATGTACAAAAAGTAGCTCGAGTATTCAGACTACAGGACAGTGCCATAAGAGAAATGACTAAAAAGAATAGTGAGGTTCGTTGTAAGATCTGTTTAAACAGTTGCGAATTCTATTTAAACCATCTGAGTACATCTACAAATCCATTGTGCACATTACGAAAAACATTGGTAATTATCACACTATTCACAATGACGGAACAAAATACGTACTTGAACGACATGTATAGAAAGAAATTACCCAAAAATTTGAAGCAGTATTTACTACTTGGGAAACAAACTCTACAACAAATTTCCAGAGCAAATGAACAGAAGTGCTACTACCGTCGTGTTTAGAAAGTCAGTTGCAGCATAACTCTTAAACGAGTAACCAACACAAAGTAAGGATGAATAAAAACAGTTTAGGGCTGATAAAACTGAAAGTAATGAAACATCTCTGTCATTGCACAATACACTTACAGAGAATAACGCACGTTACTTAAAACAGTCTGCACAGGATCCGTGGTGGAAGATGTTAACCTCATTTTATATTTCTGAGCTCAACATTTCCTTCATTGCAGAAGGATGCTAATCCAGTTTGTCAGACAGACAAATGAGGACGAACAAAGAATGTAACAGAGAGGTAGTGATATCATCATGATCCTGATTTCAGCCGAATGGGTGTGTGCAGTGACGCGTAATGACATGTGAATAAATAATGTAACATTAGTTTTGTAATTAACTAGACCTGTAAATAAATATATGCCTATGTGTATGTTAACATTTAATTATGTTTCATTATTGAATTAAGCTAACATGTCTAATATCGTTGCGAAATGATACGTGGATGAGTAAACAACTAACAATAGAACAATGTTTCATCCCCGTCAGCTCAGTGAAACTACTGTTTAAAACTCTCCCTGAAAGGGAACCCAGCGTACATTATCCGCTCTCAGTTGCCTATATTAAGGTGCATAAAATATTTTCCGGACCACTCCTTGAGTGCGAGATCGCAAAAGGTCAATGATGTTTACGGCATTCAAATGGTTCAAATGGCTCTGAACACTATGGGACTTAACATCTGAGGTCGTCAGTCCCTAATAACTTAGAACTAATTAAACCTAACTAACCTAAGGACATCACACACATCCATGCCCGAGGCAGGATTCGAATCTGCGACCGTAGCGGTCGCGCGGTTACAGACTGTAATGCCTAGAACCGCTCGGCCACCCTGGCCGGCCCTCCAAGCCTATAAAGCTTCTTATCGCACTATCTGCAGCTACAACTGAAAGGATGGCCAGTTTCACTATAAGCTCCACGACGGACTGTTTCGCATGTCATCACATTCCGTCACTTTTCATCATTCCATTACACCAGTATCATTGTATATGCATTCTTTAAGAGTGGATACTTATCTGATCTTGATGGTGCGAATCTTTGTGCTCACTGTGGCGCGCCATTTTTCATTCGGTGTTCATGGGGAATTTAATTTTTTTGTTTTGTTTGTCGACGATGTTCATTTTAAAAATGAAGCGTAATACGTACATCCAGTAGAAGGTGGTTCTTTGCACTCTCTATCGTCTTCCTGATGCATATCGTGGTTCATTAGCAGATAATATTTTTCATGTCATAATGCTCAACGTATTGGCCACAAATTGATACTGATACAGGCATATCGACGGAAAATACAAAATTGTGAAATTTAGCGGCCGATGGATGAATGTGTGACGCTGCAGCGCAATTTCAGCATTCAACTTGCAAGGATAGTGAACTTGGGACGAGTCGATATAGTAGGGCCCATAGAAGCCCGCTGAAGTATGGGTGAATCGCTCGTCTTCTCAATAGGAGCGTTGCCACTGTTCGAGGACTGGACAGAATTTAGCACGATGTCTCTCAGGAGATCATTCGACAACTCTCTCAATCAATGTTAAATCGCATAACTGCTTCTACAAGGGTGAGAGGTGGGCCAGTGCATTATTGACTTGCTCAATTTGTGAAGAGCTGTCTCTTGAATAAATCATCCAGCTTTTCTGAAAGTGTAATTATTTTTTGTATGTAAATTTACATCACATCTACCGAACTTCCTCCAATTAGGTTATTTCCTTTGTGGTGCACCGTTTTTCTTGAAGCGAATTTTGTCCACCCTTCAGATGCTTCGTTGGTGACTGATGCACTGATAGGAGCAGTAGTGGTTAGCAATATCCTCCACGTAAAGCAAACCAGTGCCAGATGTATCATTATTCTTAGTATTCCCACAACAAAAAGAAAAGGTACACCTACTTGCAAGTCGGTCGATAACGATCCATATTATTATCAGCAACATCGAATGAAAACTAGACAGATGGAAGAAAAAATAAGTGAAATGTTTATTATTTCGAAAGTAATCACCACAGCTGTTACTACATTTATCCCACTGTGAGACAAGACGGTCAGTGCCTTCATGAATAAACGTCTGCAGTTGCCTACGGAACCGTGACGGTATTCAGGAGTGCAACTCTTCGCAGATCCGAAGCCAATCGACGCTCACTAATGTCTTTCTTCAGAGCTCCAAAAATATGGAAATCACATGGGAAGAGATCGGGACTGTACGGAGGATATGTAAGGGCTTCCAAGAGAAACTTCTGTAACGTACTCGAAACAAACTTGGCAACATGTGAGTGGACCCATTACGCTGCATAAGTTCCGTTGGGAACCCTACACATGTACTCCATGGAGTTCCCATCTTTCCTCATGCGATTTCCACGTTTTGGAGGCCTGGAGAACGACATTCCTGGCCATCGATTTGTTTCGGGCTGTCGGACAGGTGCATTCCTGTATACAGTAATGGTTCCGTCAACCGCAAACATTATTCCACGAAAGCATTGACGTCTTGTCTCCCAGCGGAATGAATGTATTAAGAGTTGTGACGATTATTTTTGAAATAATAAACAGTTTACTTCCGTTTCTTTCCATCTACCTTGTTTTCATTTGTCTGCCCTTTGTACACTCAGTGCCATGAGAAATTTGAGCTGTAAACAGCAAGGTCGGCGTGCCGTCTGTTCATTTTTCCTGTAGGGTTACGCAGACAGATAGGAAAACTCAGAAGTTCTCTTGACTTCTCTCGATTTTATGAACTGCAGTTTCATTGCCAAATTTTGGAACACGAGCGTAGGGAAAACGTTTTCGTGTATGTAGCTCATTGTATTCTTTTGTGATTCACCCTGGATACGTGCAGCAACTCATCCCCTGATCACGACCATCCTTCTGCTTATTTTTAATCTGAAAATAGGTTAATTGTTTCGAAAGCGATCTTTAAAATAAGAATACACGGTGTAAATTGTGCTTTCGCGTCATATTATAAAACAAGATCGTCATTACCTCCAGATAACACAATAACGCCTTTCTCCTGGTTACTAGCTTACCAAAAGTATTCGGACACCTATTAGTAAACGTTAACACGGGGGGGGGGGGGGGGGGGGTGTCTATCCTTCGCCTTTATGGCGGCTTGAACTCCGCTGGGGGTGCTTTGAATGAGGTGTCTGAATATCTGTGGAGGAATAGCAACCCATTCTTCCTCGAGAGTTGTAAGTTGCTCGAAACATCATGTCCAGACACTCCGGGATGATGATGGCATTGAAACAGAGGATGACAAGCGTAAAGCTGAAATACTAAACACCTTTTTCCAAAGCTGTTTCACAGAGGAAGACCGCACTGCAGTTCCTTCTCTAAATCCTCGCACCAACGAAAAAATGGCTGACATTGAAATAAGTGTCCAAGGAATAGAAAAGCAACTGGAATCACTCAACAGAGGAAAGTCCACTGGACCTGACGGGATACCAATTCGATTCTACACAGAGTACGCGAAAGAACTTGCCCCCCTTCTAACAGCCGTGTACCGCAAGTCTCTAGAGGAACGGAAGGTTCCAAATGATTGGAAAAGAGCACAGGTAGTCCCAGTCTTCAAGAAGGGTCGTCGAGCAGATGCGCAAAACTATAGACCTATCTCTCTGACGTCGATCTGTTGTAGAATTTTAGAACATGTCTTTTGCTCGAGTATCATGTCGTTTTTGGAAACTCAGAATCTACTATGTAGGAATCAACATGGATTCCGGAAACAGCGATCGTGTGAAACCCAACTCGCTTTATTTGTTCATGAGACCCAGAAAATATTAGATACAGGCTCCCAGGTAGATGCCATTTTCCTTGACTTCCGGAAGGCGTTCGATACAGTTCCGCACTGTCGCCTGATAAACAAAGTAAGAGCCTACGGAATATCAGACCAGCTGTGTGGCTGGATTGAAGAGTTTTTAGCAAACAGAACACAGCATGTTGTTCTCAATGGAGAGACATCTACAGACGTTAAAGTAACCTCTGGCGTGCCACAGGGGAGTGTTATGGGACCATTGCTTTTCACAATATATATAAATGACCTAGTAGATAGTGTCGGAAGTTCCATGCGGCTTTTCGCGGATGATGCTGTAGTATACAGAGAAGTTGCAGCATTAGAAAATTGTAGCGAAATGCAGGAAGATCTGCAGCGGATAGGCACTTGGTGCAGGGAGTGGCAACTGATCCTTAACATAGACAAATGTAATGTATTGCGAATACATAGAAAGAAGGATCCTTTATTGTATGATTATATGATAGCGGAACAAACACTGGTAGCAGTTACTTCTGTAAAATATCTGGGAGTATGCGTGCGGAACGATTTGAAGTGGAATGATCATATAAAATTAATTGTTGGTAAGGCGGGTACCAGGTTGAGATTCATTGGGAGAGTCCTTAGAAAATGTAGTCCATCAACAAAGGAGGTGGCTTACAAAACACTCGTTCGACCTATACTTGAGTATTGCTCATCAGTGTGGGATCCGTACCAGATCGGGTTGACGGAGGAGATAGAGAAGATCCAAAGAAGAGCGGCGCGTTTCGTCACAGGGTTATTTGGTAACCGTGATAGCGTTACGGAGATGTTTAACAAACTCAAGTGGCAGACTCTGCAAGAGAGGCGCTCTGCATCGCGGTGTAGCTTGCTCGCCAGGTTTCGAGAGGGTGCGTTTCTGGATGAGGTATCGAATATATTGCTTCCCCCTACTTATACCTCCCGAGGAGATCACGAATGTAAAATTAGAGAGATTAGAGCGCGCACAGAGGCTTTCAGACAGTCGTTCTTCCCGCGAACCATACGCGACTGGAACAGGAAAGGGAGACAATGACAGTGGCACGTAAAGTGCCCTCCGCCACACACCGTTGGGTGGCTTGCGGAGTATAAATGTAGATGTAGATGAGAGCCAGAGCCACAGAACATAGTGATGTGGGACCCTGGGGTCTAGGGCGTAGTCGCCGATCCATCTCGTCCCAAAGTGTTCCATTACGTTCAGTATGGTATTCTGTACAGCCGAGTCTGGAAGAAATGTTATTGTGCCCAAACTATTGCCTCACAGATGATGGTTTATGACAGGGTGCATTGGCATGGTGATACATTTCCTCTTCTGTAGTACAGAATGTTGCAAGCCGTGTTCAATCCCTTCAAATGATTCAAATGGCTGAGCACTATGGGACTTAAGTGCTGAGGTTATCAGTCCCCTAGAACCTAGAACTACTTAAACCTAACTAACCTAAGGACATCACACGCATCGATGCCCGAGGCAGGATACGAACCTGCGACCGTAGTGGTCGCTCGGTTCCAGACTGTAGCGCCTAGAACCGCTCGGCCACCCAAGCCCTTCCACATGTAGCATTTTCGTAACTGGCTTAAGGAGTCCACACTCTAACAATGAAAGAGACTCCCATACCGTAACGACCACTTCCATCGTACTTCGCTGTTGGCACTATGCACGATAGCAGGTACGTCCTCCATGCCTTCCAGGCATTCGCCACCGAGCGAGGTGGTGCAGTGGTTAGACACTGGACTCGCATTCGGGAGCACGACGGTTCAATCCCGCGTCCGGCCATCCTGATTTAGGTTTTCCGTGATTTCCCTAAATCACTCCAGGCAAATGCCGGGATGGTTCCTCTGAAAGGGCACGGCCGACTTCCTTCCCCATCCTTCCTTAATCTGATGAGACCGATGACCACGCTGTCTGGTCTCCTTCCCCAAACAACCAACCAACCAACCAGGCATTCGCCAAACCCAAACCCTGCCATCTGATTACCACTGAGTAATTCATCGCTCCAAATCACTCGTCTCCACTGATCAACTGTCCAGTGATGTCGCTCTTTAGACCGAGTCAAGAATCACTTAATACTGAGTTCAGAAATGTGTGGCTTATGAGGGCTTCTGGACCTCTGTACCCTCTCATTACAACCCCCTACGCCCCAATCATTGCGGAAGCTTCACTGCTGGCAGCGCTTTGGAAGTAACGAGTCTTTCCTTCGGCTGATTTGGTACGATTTTTTGCAACCAGCCTCTGAAGTACTCGACAGTACCTGCCCGCCAGCACTTGAAGGCTGCCAAGTATTTTTGCTTGGCGTTTCCACTTTACAATCACACCACCTCTAATCGAATTTGGCAGTTTTAGAGAGGTTGAAATGTCCCTGACGGATTTGTTAGTCAGGTGACATTCAATGACTGGTACACGTTTGTAGTAACAGCTATCCTGGCCAACCCATACCTGCTGTTAGTGCTTTTCACTGATAACACAATACAGGTCCTCCTCTTATGTCTTTCAGTGGTAAATTCCGTATTACAGACGGGTGCCCGTATACGTTCGATCAGATAGTGTATGTGCATTGTTTTTGTTCGCATTTGGTTCAAATGGCTCTGAGTACAACTTAGAACTACGTAAAGCTAACTAACCTAAGGACATCACACACATCCATGCCCGAGGCAGGATTCGTACCTGCGACCGTAGCAGTCCCGCGGTTCCGGACTGAAGCGCCTAGAACCGCACGGCCATGTTTGCATTTACATGGATACTTGAATAAATATTACACGTATACGTTTGATCAGATAGTGTGTGTGCATTGTTATTTGCTCGCATTTACATAGATACCTGAAGAAATATTATTACTGTGCAACTAAAGTTTCACACTGGTGCGAAAAAAAAGTGTTTATCCAAATCCTAGCTTCATTCAATGCGACAAGAAGCGAACGACATTAATTAAAGAAATAGCATAGTTTTTTGAGTAATTGTTGTGTTGGGGTGGAGGTATTTTGTTTCCATTTAATCCCACGCTGCGGCGGTGGAGAAGCGGCCGCCTGTTGCAGCTGCAGGCAGCTGGCGATACGTTCAAAGGCAGCGGCGGCCGGCCTCCAGAGGCCGGAGTTCTGCGCCACTTTAGGTAATGAGTCGTCTGTGGGCGGTCGCCACATTTCACCTCCATTTCTCATTATCTTTCCAAATTAGTTTATGTCAACCCACGAATGATCCTTTGCAGTTTCAGAGAGAAATTATATTGCTTCTTCCCGTAAAATTAGACGTTAGCCACGTTACTGAAAAATCCAATACCAACCAAAATTCGGTAACTAAAGTGCTTTCTCTCTGTATATACATTATGTACATTTTATGTATATGTACATTTTGTGAATGAAGTGTGAGAAAGTACAAGAAAGTTAGTGCGTTACGTACTTTTTATGATGCTTTTTTCTCTTCTCCACAGTTATCTGTATAACGTCTCCGTTCTTCTTCTGAAAGAAATTTACTCATTCTTGTCCGACAGTGATGTTCTTTATCCCTCCACCTGGTTGGCATCTTTATTTTATTGCATGTAAGTACTGGGTTGTGTGACTCACGTGTTCCTTTGTAATTTTTTTCTCCAAACTCCGTTCTTCCGAAGCAGTCATAGGCATACACTACTGGCCATTAAAATTGCTACACCACGAAGATGACGTGCTACAGACGCGAAATTTAATCGACAGGAAGAAGATGCTGTGATAGGCAAATGATTAGCTTTTCAGAGCGTTCACACAAGGTTGGCGCCGGTGGCGACACCTACAACGTGCTTACATGAGGAAAGTTTCCAACCTATTTCTCATACACAAACAGCAGTTGACCGGCGATTCCTGGTGAAACTTTGTTGTGATGCCTCATGTAAAGAGGAGAAATGCGTAGCATCACGTTCCCGACATTGATAAAGGTCGGATTGTAGCCTATCGCGATTGCGGTTTATCGTATCGCAACATTGCTGCTGGTGTTGGTCGAGATCCAATGACTGTTAGCAGAATATTGAATCGGTGGGTTCAGGAGGGTAATACGGAACGTCGTGCTGGATGCCAACGCCCTCGTATCACTAGCAGTCGAGATGACAGGCGTCTTATCCGCATGGCTGTTACGGATCGTGCAGCCACGTCTCGATCCCTGAGTCAACAGATGGGGACGTTTGCAAGACAACAACCATCTGCACGAACAGTAAGATGACGTTTGCAGCACCATGGACTATCAGCTCTGAGACCATGGCTGCGGTTACCCTTGACGCTGCATCACAGACAGGAGCGCCTGCGATGGTGTACTCAACGACGAACCTGGGTGCACGAATGGCAAAAGGTCATTTTTTCGGATGAATCCAGAGTCTGTTTACAGCATCATGATGGTCGCATCCGTGTTTGGCGACATCGCGGTGAACGCACATTGGAAGCGTGTATTCGTCATCGCCATACTGAACTGTGGTATCGTGTTGAAGCTTCATGGGCAGCATACCTGTACACGCCATTCGAGCTCTGATTAACTCAATGCCCAGGCGTATCAAGGCCGTTATTACTGCCAGAGGTGTTCGTTTTGGGTACTGATTTCTCCGGATCTATACACCCAAATTGCGTGAAAATGTAATCACATGTCAGTTCTAGTATAATATATTTGTCCAATGAATACCCGCTTATCATCTGCATTTCTTCTTGGTGTAGCAATTTTAATGGCCTGTAGTGTATGTTAAATACTCGTCATTAACGGGCTGTAACATAGCTTAGTAATTCCTTTCGGAATTTACCTATAATAGCTGAAGAAGAAATTCCAGAGAACATAACTAATACAGACCATTGTAGACATAGCTAGCTAAAGTGAGATTAGAGTTCAACGTCTTGTCGATGAGGAGGCATTAAAGATGAAACATAATACAAGAAGAGACAAAGACGGGAAAGGTCCTGTCCTTTTGAAAGGAATTATTTCCGAGTTTGCTTTAAGTGACTTAGGGAAACCACGGAGCGCCTACATTTAAATCCTTCTGCGAGATCCTACGTTATAGTGTCTGAATATAGCTGCAGAGAGTTAACTTTGACTAAGAAATCTATTTCCGTGCGAACCAGAATAATTAGCAGACTTACTGGTACTATGAAAGTAACTCGTATTATCATTCGAGGTTAACTTTAAATATGACGTCTAGATGATAGACAGTGCAACGGTATTAATAGGCTTTTCATTTTACAAAACGTCCGCTACAGTAACTCTGGTGGACAAAGACCTAATTATAATTACAGGTACATTATGATTCTATTGCTTGCTCTGAATTACCTATAGCTAAAGAACGCTCTATCTTAAAGAAATGGCTTAGAATAGTAGTCGTATTCTGGAAGTATCAAGTCAAATCCCTGGGATGGACGCTGGGATGTTTCCTTGAGAAGAAGTATAATAGAATTTGGCTATCGTCCTCCTTTAGCAAACATACTGAGAGGTTCCCGATATTCTCCATGTCGCCATAATTATTAATTGCAAAATGAACACGGTTACAAACAATACCGTACGAAACCCATAACGTACTTGCATGTCTCTGCGTTGTGACGGTATAGACTTTAGTTGCAGATCACTCCTAAGTAATTTCAGAATTATGTGGCGGCATCTTCGTCAGTTATTGATCACTCGTGAAGTCCCATACCTACAAGCCAGAACCGCCTGGCATGTAGTGCTCTTGCTTGCAATGCTAACGAGGCGCCTGTTTCACTGACTTGCCTCGTCTTCAGCTTTACTGAGCACTGGAGTGTTTCATCGTCTGGCTTGTGCATTATTTATGACTCTCGTGACCTTTGAGCTAACGTTCGTCACAGTTCGCTTTTCAGCTGCTTGCAAGTTCATCGGTTTTTGGAAGCGTAACTTCGAAGTGCTCTCCCTTATCACATTCGTTATCCCCATTCTGCCATTCTGCTGAATCTGCTGTGATATTTCTTTGTTTGATGTTTAATGTTATAGTTGATATACTACCTTCTATTTCTTTGAATTCCCCGTTTATTATTCTACGTTATTTAATTCAGAACATCAATGGAAAATGGAATGGAGTCCCATGCTTCTTGACAGAGCGTAGGGGAACGATGCGGGAGACACGCACAGCCTTACTAGGCAAGGTCCTAGTGGAGGTGGTTTGCCGTTGCCTTCTTCCGGCCATAATGGGGATGAATGAATGATGATGATGAAGACGACACAACAACACACAGTCATCTCGGGGCGGGTGAAAATCCCTGACCCCGCCGGGAATCGAACCCGGGACCCCGTGCTTGGGAAGCGAGAACACAATTTATTGGTTCGCCCTATATTATACACATTATAGTCCACAGCTCGTGGTGTTATGGTTAATGTACGGGGATCGATTCCCGATTATGACGGAGATTTTGTTCGCTTTGGGCCTGGTTGTTTGTGTTGCTATGAATTTCATCATAAGGACGTGCAAGTCACCGAAATAGTGTCAAATATAAATACTTGAACCTGGCGGCCGAACAACCAGGCCAAAGAATGCCATTACAATTATTTCATTCACAGCGAGAACCATAGAGGTCTTGTACGAACTCATAGTATTTAACTATGACTAAATGTAATTCTCTTCGATTTTCGTCAGCTGCAAGACCTGTTCGGATGGAGGGTTTTTTTTCATTTATGTTGATCTGGTCACTAAAGTTGACAACGGCCGGGAGAGCCGTGTGCTGACCACATTCCGTTCCAGATCCGCATCCAGCTGAGGATGATATGGCAGGCGGTCGGTCCCACTGGCTCTTCAAGATTTGTTCGCAGTGAGTTTTGTACGTCTGCCGAGGTGAAATCAGTTAAGATCCGAACGATATGAAAACGCACATTTCAGGTGAACTTGAAGCAGCAAGACAACTTGGAACTAGAACGTTTCATTGAACTGTCTTATAGCTAAACTTGTTTCCACGAGGCTCAAAGAGTGTACCGCAAAACGTAGCCTTTTACAACGAAACTGTTTCATCTTCTTTGTGCCCGATTTGCCACACATCATCTAGTTTATATTGGAATGTCAAGATCACATCAAGACGCTGAGCCATAATTTTCTGTGCTTTTCTGAATATAAAATAGCGAGCTTTACTTTAAGTTTCGGGAATTTTTCTCTCCGTGTGCAGAGCCCCATATTCTGTCAACGGCTCGTCCAGATTAAACTAAAAAAAAAGAAAAAAATCCGTATTGTGGGGCCCGCAGCGTGATATAGGTCACAGTACCACATTTGAATGAGTAATTATTTCCTGTTACAACTCTATTTTTCTTTCATACTATATATACATCGTCCGCCGCTCGTGGTCTCGCGGTGGCGTTCTCGCTTCCCGAGAACGGGGTCCCGGGTTCGATTCCCGGCGGGGTCAGGGATTTTCACCTGCCTCGAGATGACTGGGTGTTTGTGTTGTCTTCATCATTTCATCATCATCCGGGAAAGTGGCGAAATTGGACTGAGCACAGATTGGATAATTGTACGGGCGCTGATAACCACGCTGTTGAGCGCCCCACAAACCAAACATCATCATCATCATCACTTTC
Organism: Schistocerca cancellata; assembly: GCF_023864275.1. NCBI lineage: Eukaryota > Metazoa > Arthropoda > Insecta > Orthoptera > Acrididae > Schistocerca > Schistocerca cancellata. The sequence continues at coordinate 822,198,716 of NC_064629.1, forward strand.
ATACTATAAGCTTATTTCGCCGTTATTGCCTTTAATCATTATACATACTATAGATGTCGTCAATTAGATGGTATTTTAGATGAAATACGTACAGAAGTATACCTATTTTAAGCTGTTCACAAGGTGTGTCCGTACTGCGTCTGTGTCTGGTCGCTATTTTCTTGCTGTCATGTCATGAAAAAGTATATATTTTCCATAATATTTTATAGCTGCCTGTTTTGACAGGTTATTAACTTGATGCGCGTTCATTTGTGTTAAGTTTCTACAACGTATTTATTTGCTGTATTAATGCGTGGTCGTTCAAATGGCTTTGAGCACTATGGGCCGTAACATTTGAGGTCATCAGTCCCCTAGAACTTAGAACTACTTTAACCTAACTAACCTAAGGCATCCATTCCCGAGGCATGATTCGAACCTGCTACCGTAGAGGTCGCGCGGTTCCAGACTGAAGCGCCTAGAACCGCTCGGCCACACCGACCGGCAACGTGGTCGTAATTTCTTGCTGTCTTATATTGAGGATAATTACGCATTTTTCATAAAATTTTACAGCTTTATAATTTGATTCAGAGATGCTGTATGTTTACATTTGTTTGTCTATATCATCGATAGTGTGGTTTGAGTTCCTGTTTGTTCATTCTTTGGTGTATGTTGAATTTGGTTTGTCACTTCAAAATGCTAATGAAGTTTTCTAAAATGTGTTAATGCTTTAGATCCGTTTGTTGGTTAGGAATATTAATTTTAATTTTAATAATCAACAGCCTCAGTTGCACCGTTTAGCCGGCCGGAGTGGCCGAGTGGTTCTAGGGGCTACATTCTGGAACCGCGCGACCACTACGGTCGCAGGTTCGTATCCTGCCTCCGGCATGGATATGTGTGATGTCCTTAGGTTAGTTAGGTTTAAGTAGTTTTAAGTTCTAGGGGACTGATGACCAGAACAGTTGAGTCCCATAGTGCTCAGAGCCATTTGAACCATTTTTTTGCACCGTTTACCTAGAATTAAACGGTGCAACTGAAGCTGTTGATTATTAAAATAAAAATTAATATTTATACGGTTGCTGAAAGAGCCGCAAAATGTTGAAGATATTCAGGTTATGAATATCTTGTGGGTTCTTATTGTACGTGTAGGTAACCCACAAGATGTTCTAAACGAGCAAATATGTATAATGATTGCAGGTTGTAATAGTAAATGGCAATAACGCCGAAATAAGCTTATAGTACGAAAGTTCACTAAAGTTTAAACAGCTAACAGGAAACAACTACTCATACAAATGTCATACTGTAGTAAAAATATGTTCGGTTCCCCAAATGTAATAATATTATGACTGATCCACATGCGAAAAATATATCCTATACATAAAATAAATTCGCGGTGGAGAAAATGGACAACCATATGCTGTATAATGGAATGACGATAATGACAATTTGTGCCGGAACGGGACTCGAACCCGGATTTTCCTCTTATCGCGAGCGTCACCTTACAATTAGCCTATTCGAGCACGCCTCACTACCAGAGTCAAACTTCCATATGTCGACAAGCATGTGTTTACAACCTGCACTCTCTTATCCATTATGTATATTTCCGCACAGAGGAGACATTTTAACTGATAGACGCTTGCCCGGTGTCGGCCGATAAATACATTGCAGTGTATGCGTTGTTCAGAAGTACGTTGCAGTGTTCGTTTGGACATGCGTGCAGTACTTTTGTAGTAGGTCTAAGATACATTTCTTGTGCGTCCGTTAGGGCTGCCGGTGTGTGTTCTCTGTTTTTCTGCATGGAACATATTCCCATTCTATCTTTCTTCGAATCTTTACCCAGTTGTTTACACAAGTTAATAGCGAATATCACACATATTCAGAATTTCTAGGGAAAACTCTGAACTTTACATGTAAACAAACGGTGGGCTGCAAATGATTTAATTTTAAAACAGATGGACGATTTCACAGAATATGCACGATCATAAACATACCGTGGACATAAATTGTAGGCTACTAAAGGTGGGTCCGAAGGTGATGTCAAATCTGTGAACAACATGATCGTACACTGCGTATCTGTGCCAAATTCAGACTTTTTTAATATTCGTGTTTTCTTCCTAAACTCGATGCTACTGATACACTCAACCTACTCGGTGCGTAACTGGCGCATTTGGCATCTGCAATAAACCCCATATGATGAACTGAGCATAGCGTTGTCACTAGGGACGTGTTGACATTTGACTACTGCTGTATAGGACCGCGTGACTCGAGTCAAATACCTATTTGTCAGTGTCCTTCACACTTTACCAACGGTTCGTCACTTCCCTGCATTGGGAGCACTTTCCATTCACTTTTAATTATTCTTTTCATGGAGGTGGAATTTTTCCACCTCTGCTGTATTTGTTTTATTGGTTCACGACTACTGCCGCAGCTCGTGGTGTTGCGGTAGCGTTCTCTATTCCTGCGCACGGTTTCGGTTCCCAGCAGGGTCAGGGATTTTCCCTGCATCGAGATGACTGGGTGTTTTTGTGTCGCTCCATCATCATCATTCATCCCCATTACGGTCGGAGGGAGGCAATGGCAAACCACCTCTCCTAAGATCTTGTCTAGTAAGGCGGTGCGGGTCTCCCGCATCGTCCCCTACTGTATGGGACCTCATTATCGCTACTGTCTGCCTTTCAGACTGTTTTAAATTGATTTTCTTATCGGACACTTACTAGTTTGATGATGATGTTTGGTTTTTGGGCCTCTTAACCACGTGGTCATCAGTGCCCGTACGGAGTCCTAATTTGACACAGTCCAATTTCTTTCACAATCCAGTCTAGCCACTGTCACGAATGATGATGACGAAATGATGACAGCACAAACGCCCAGTCCCCGGGTAGGGAAAATCCCCAACCCGGCCGGGAATCCAACCCGGGACCCCGTGATCCAGAGGTAGCAACCCTATCCGCTAGACCACGAGCTGCGGACGGAACTCCTAAGAGGGGATCAGGAAATGGAATGGAACTTAACGGGTTGAGAAGGTATGTGATATTATATCAGAGATGGCAAAATCGCCGGCCGGAGTGGCCGAGCGGTTCTAGATGCTACAGTGTGGAACCGCGCGACCGATACGGTCCCAGGTTCGAATCCTGCCTCGGGCATGGATTTGTGTGATGTCCTTAGATTAGTTAGGTTTAAGTAGTTCTAATTTCTAGGGGACTGATGACCTCAGAAGTTACGTCCCATAGTGCTTAGAGCCATTTGAACCATTTTTGATTGCAAAATCGAGTCATCGAGTCAAATTTACAAAGAAATTGGCAGTATGAGCTCAGTTATCATTACGACACTGGCTTGTATGCATGCACTGCTCCGGTTGGAGAGGGTGTTATGAAGCAGTTGTATCCCCCTCTGAGGCAAGTGGCCTACAGCTGTTGTAATTGGTCCTTGATATTCCGGATATTAACACTGGGACGGTGTTGACATCCGGTCTGGTCCCACACTGGAAGCTCTATAGAGTCATATCTGAGGATCTTGTCTACTACGGGAGTACAACATAGCGCAGACAGTTCATAGAGACTCGTGCTGTATATGGACTGACATTCTCCTATTGTGGAATAGTACAACGATACTGCGGCATCAGAGATTGTAAATGAAGATGCAGGATGTCTGCGATGCTGTCGCAGTTCCCGCAGCCAGCACCACCCGTGACCTGAACTCATACGAAATGGCTCCCCTCACCATGACTCGCCGAGTAGCACTACCTATGCCTCTCCAAAACTTTGGAAAAATGAGACGTCTTCCCTAGTCGCCACCACATCGATGATGGTCATTTGGTGTAACACAGAACCGCGATTAATCGCTGAACACAATGCGACTTCATTTATCAGCAGTCCATGCTTTCCGGTCACAGCACCACTCCAGACGCATCTATTTGTTTGTGGTGTTGACGGCAGGCTGCACATGAAAGGCTAATTCCTTAGTCAATCTGCTGCTAGTCTTCGACGAGCGGTGCAGGATGACACAGTGTTGTAAGGAGTCGGTTACTTGTTGTCGGATGGCTGGCACAGATATGCTGGGTGCGCAGAACGGAGATCCTCCCTTGTGTGCGTCGGATGTGGTCGACTGGAATCTTGACGACGAGTAAAACGTTCATTCGATAGTCCTCAGTAGTACGTGACTTGTTTCGCAACGTATCACAATGTTTCGTGATACTGCCTGTGACTATCCGCTAAGCCTCGTGTGGCGCTAAAGACGACTGACGTAATAGTTTTGAGATCGAATTAGATATCGCGCTTATTTTGTGCAACTGTGTAAAAGTGAGCCGTCCGTTGTGGCCGAGCGGTTCTAGGCACTTCAATCCGGAACCGCGCGACTGCTAAGGTCGCAGGTTCGAATCCTGCCTCGGGCATGGCTGTGTGTGATGTCCTTAGGTTAGTTAGGTTTAAGTAGTTCTAAGTTCTAGGGAACTGATGACCTCAAATTTTAAGTCCCATAGTGCTCAGAGCCATTTGAACCATTTTGTAAAAGTGAACTTTCGTGAATCAGTAATTTAGTGGAAGGCCTGTGCTTCGTTTTCGATGTTTTGTTTCGCCAGCCGCCAGCTATGTTACCCCGCAAGCAGTCGCGCTATGAGCATTTTGCTCACAGAGATTTTGAAACACTCGGCATTTTGCAACAGTTCTCGTTCTGTCAGTAGCCGGATTTTATACGTCCCCCGACCCTTGTAAACTGTTGTTAATGTGTCAGCTCGCATGGGTCAGTTGATTGGGCCATGCGGCATTTAACTCATCGCGCGAGTGTCGACGTATGTATATATTTCGCCATTCATATTTTTAAAAATGTCATTTTACGTATATTGCTCCTGGTTTATTGCGTTTTTTATTATTTACGATAGCTACATATACAGGAAATGAGTAAACTAGCATTATTTCGTATTTTTATAGATTAATAGACAAGAAGAAAGAAGTGGGTGGAAGAAGATGTGTTATCCTCTACAGCAAATTATAAAACGATTCATCAATGAAAATTAAGTTTCATACGCTGAAAAACCCAGTGGTATATGTCAAGTCCGTCAAAGACTAAAAAGTCGTAAGACAAAAAACCACATGTATTCATTGGAAAAAAATTTGGTTGATGAACATGCTGCAACTTTATGTGATATGCGCAGAGCTCAGATATGACGAAGATTAAGTCAAAGGAGTTAAATAATAATAAATGCTTTTTTTCTTTGTTTATTAGTGCTGTAGAAGACTGGCGATTTTAATTGTCCTAAGATTACTACCAACAATATAAATATACTGACTGCTTTGCACTGCAAATAAATATTTTAAACAGTGAAATATGAGTGTCTTATTATAAAAATGACAAAAAATACTGATTTACGCATATGAGGTACATTCCAGACTGCTTGTTGAGTGTGAGAAAAACACTCAATGCGCGACCGATGGCGTAACTTTTAAAGGCGCAAGTTCTTGCAGGCTACAGAAAACAGCTGTGCAAGAGATATAGATTATTTTCCACTTTTACGGCGACCAGTAAACTGTATGTAATTAACAAACGGAACGATAATTAGTAATACTTAGAACTCGGGTAGAAATCGTCTATGAACTGTGTCGAGTGCTGAATACAATACGAAAACTTTAATGAATTGGCACAACTATTTCCTTTATATATGAACACTTACGATATAATGATTCATTAAACGACAGTGGACTTAAGTTCATCGTCGTAGTTCCTGACTCCTTTCGATAATGCTTAGAGAATTACAACATTTTATTTCAGTTTCGGCGAGCTGAAATGTGGACACGTGGACTCGAGACAATGGGCAGCATGTTCCCCATTGCTCTCTGGCTGTGCCTACCAATGATTTTCAGGCCTTTGTAAAATGCAGTGCCATTCAAAAATCGCATAAACTTTCAAAACATTTCAGCTTCCAGAAATCAAAACATTTCAGCTTCCAGAAACTAACAATTAACCTTGCTGTTTTACTCGCCACCTCGCATTACATTCCTAGGCAGTCCAACCTTTGGTCACTGCTGCATTCTAATGCCCCATTAAACTCGATATTGTTCCATTTGACGATTCGGCCAATTGAATACCCGCAATACGACCTCTTTAAAATTTTGTCAGCTGATGATAACACGAGTATGTGCCATTTCAGAGTTCTACACGGTGATCACTTAACATCTGACGACCGATAGACGTGGCGAAGTGGTTAGCACAGTGGACTGATATTGCGGCTCCGTGTTACTCATTGGGCGGCCCCTCCCGCTGGAGGCTCGAGTTCTCCCTGGGGCATGGGTGTGTGTGTTGTTCTTAGCATAAGTTAGATTAAGTAGTGTTAAGTGTGGGGAACTATAACCTCAGCACTTTGGTTCCTTATGAATTCACACACATTTGAACATTAGTTTTCTGGAGGACGACGGTTCAAACTCGCGTCCGGTCATCCTGATTTAGGTTTTCCGTGATTTGCCTAAATCGCTTCAGCTAAATGCCAGGATAGTTCCTGTGAAAGGGCACGGCTGACTTCCTTCCCAACCCTTTCCTAATCCCATGGGAGCGATGATCTCGCTGTTTGGTCCCCTCTCGTGAATCAACTAACCAACATCTGACGCTGTTCACGCACATTATATTCCTGTTAACAGTACTAAACAGGAACAACTCTGATGGCCGTTGTACGTATCTTAGAGAATTACAGCTTTGTCACTTACATACCCGCTGGTGATGTGTACATGAATGAAGTTACACCGACATCCGACATTATTTAAGCCTCGTGTGGCGCTAAAGACGACTGACGTAATAGTTTTGAGATCGAATTAGATATCGCGCTTATTTTGTGTAACTGTGTAAAAGTGAGCCGTCCGTTGTGGCCGAGTGGTTCTAGGCACTTCAATCCGGAACCGCGCGACTGCTAAGGTCGCAGGTTCGAATCCTGCCTCGGGCATGGATGTGTGTGATGTCCTTAGGTTAATTAGGTTTAAGTAGTTCTAAGTTCTAGGGGACTGATGACCTCAAATTTTATGTCCCATAGTTCTTTCGTCAGGTGTGTAGTGACCTGCTGTAGAAAAATGTGCCATATGCATTAAAATGGCACCGTCTTTCAATTTACAGATACTATTCGTTTAGATTTACACATATGCCAGTTTGTTAGTTTGACAGCTTGATATTTCAATAAAGCGCGAAATTTACAAAGATGTTACACTGTCCAAAGAATAAAGCTAAGCATAGACTATAATTTCAAATAATTATGACTGTATGTTCATGTGTGTGTTTGAGGAAAGTTAATAATCAGTAAAAAATAAAAATATGGAAATTAAAAAATAAGTTAAAAATAAGAGTATTAATAACGTACAGATAGTTAATACTAAATTTTTCAATTTTGTTTATTGTATAGACGATTTTTAGTTTTGAATTAGAAGAATATTACTGAACTTATCGAGAAACCTTCTGTTTGCAGATCTGTTTGTTCGTTGAAATGTGTATCTGTTAAATGATTGAAAATTTCAATTTCTGCTGAGAGGTTCGTTTTCTTCACTTCCTTCGCGCAATGCAGATTTGGAGCTTTTAGTTAATGCTCTTGGGCGTATTTTTGTTGCTTAGGAGATGCGGGATGCCTCAGGAGTGGTCAAACTGAGGGATATGACAGAAACGATCATTCAGAGTCTAGTAAACATGGGCTCTAGAATGCATACTTTAAGAGCTATGAACACTTATTCACCTCTGATACTCTGAAACAAATCTCTTCCAATGAACAAGTGTTTATAGCTCTTAAAATATGCGTCTTAGATTCCATGTTTACTAGACTTCTTTTCATCGAATTATCGTTTCTGTCATATTTCTGAATACTGACCATTTATCATGGGACGTAGTTCATAGTGAAATGACAGTGGTATTCCTATCGTCAGATTTTATCTGATGTTCAAAGCCTATACAGAAGTTTCTATCGGCTTGCCCAATGTACAATTTGTCACCATCGTCATGTTCAGTTTCTTATATCCCTCACACATTAAATGTGCCTGTTGTATTGGTGGTGTGTCTTATAATATTACTAATATTGTTTTCAGTATGTAATCCACTTCTAATATTCGTGGTTTTTAAAGCTTTTTCAGTACAAAACCTAGTTTTGAAATTTGTGTTTTTAAAGGTTTGAATTATCGTGCCAAAAGCGCAACCAACCGCGATTTCGAAGTATCAGCTCTCTGCATGTTATCAAACATCAGTCAGTTCTATTGCTCCCGCATCATGCTCGTATGCAATTTAATTTCTGCCGATTAGTCTTATCGAGTTTGTTATACCGTTGCTAGATCATGATTATCACCTGGTGCTATGGCTGATTTCTCAGATGAGCGAGTTAATCATTCACTACATGCAACCAATGTTCAACCGTTTCTAATAGCTTAACTGACGATTTGGAGCCGACTGTGAATTTACATTGTATTTTAATACCAACGTTATTATGGATAACTAGTCACAATACTAACACACTGTAAGATTCCCACATCTTACGAATTGCCGACACAAAAAAGCCTTGCCGTTGTTTGTTTGGCTGGAAGTTTTTATGACTGGCTGCCTTCAGTCGAAACAAGAGCAAGACAGTCTGTGTTCTCCTGTCCGGGTTGTTTAGGATTTAATCCCAATTCGTTTAGCAGTAAAGTAAGAAAAGTTAAGAAAGGGTGTGATTGGATCACGGAGAGAAGGAAATGAAGCTGGAGAGGAGCAGCAGGACGGATAGGTAATGGTGGCGGCTAAAAGCAGTCGTAAAGTGGGGTATTGGGCCGAGAGGCGCGCAGTGGCTCACGCGACCAGTCGAATTGGGCCGCAGTCAGCCAGCGACCAGTGCGGGGAGCACCTTCCGAGTTTCTTCTCCGGCCCCTTTTATCAGACTTTCTTGTTTTACGGGGGACTCCTGCCCGCCGAAGTAGCGCACAAACAAGTAAGTTACGGAGATAAGTCACTCGTAAGTTCACACTTTCCTCGCAGTGTTTACGGGCGGGAGCGAAATACCACTAGTCACTTTTCACCGTCTGCCAAGCTGTCAATGACTTTAGAAGTTGGAGAAGTTTCATTACATCCTCGGTTGTCTGCCGTCGTATAATGTCTTGACAAAATATGTGACTGAAAGAAGTTACTTAGCCGTCCTATACTCGTGCCCACTTTCTTTATTTATGACGGCAGATACATGGGACTATAGCTGTCGATTTATTTGTCTGTAGCAAGACTAATGGCGCATGGAACATAGATCACCTTTGCTTACGTATTAGATTATGCATTATTATTATGCACTGACATTGCGATATTGCTTGCCTGTTAGAGGTTATAACTCACATATAAGCTTCATGAAGTCGATATCTCGATCTACTATTTCAAAGCTGGTATAGCAGTGCACAACGCTGACTTTGCTACTGGAGATTCATATTCAAATGAGGCAGCGCTTCAAAGTGACTACCAGGGTCAATGTTCGAGGGTTCATTATTCTTCCTTAAAATTCTATGAAAGACATAATCTGAAAAACAATATACGCTGATGAGTTAAAACTTTAGGGACATCTATTCAATAGCGTGGAACTCAATGCAGCAGTAGTTTTGCGCTTCAGTGTTTCACGATAATACTTATTTGGCTAGATCTACACACAGGTCTCTTTGCTGTTCACTTTTGGCTGTATTATGGCGCTGGTTATTAATCAGTAGAGTGTCTGGGCTGTCTTCTTTACACAGAAAGAAGGCGCGTCCCTGTGGACCTGAGGCGTAAGATGGCAGACATACACAAATACATTCCCCAGAGATGGTGTGACTTCTCCTATACTCCTCATCGAAGCTGAGAGGCATCCTTTATTGTCTCGGAAGAGGCTGGAAACGCAGCCCAGAACATTAAAATTTTACTTAGGATGCACTACAATAGCTCTCGAAATGAGTTTTGATAACACACTGGAAATATTTTGCCGCCTATTCGGGATAAAACAATTACTATTCTAATTCGTTGTTTTCTTTGGCGCATAGACCTAACTGAGTGAAATGCTTGTTCTTAGAAAGTATTTAAATTTTGTTCTTAGATGTTGTCCATGAACTGTTCACCTATGAAACTTAGTTTAACATCATATTTGTAAATGAGTTTAAAAAATAATACAGCTACATATATCTGCTGCAGAAACAAAACTGATTTTGAAACTTTGCCTTTCAATATGCGTAAGAACCAGTTTCGTACATGACAGAGCAGCACGCAACATTTATATTTTCGTAGTTTCTTTCTACGTTGCTCTAAAAAACTTTGTGAAATAGTTCTTTCTAAAATTCGTGATGGATAATTTACTACTTTTTTGATGGTGATGTAATGTCTATACTAATAGGCAGTAGTGATGTAACGAAAGAAAACCAAAAGAGAGTAAAGGACCAACAACCACGTAGCAATTACTGTAACAGGATTTAGCATGGACTCTGGAACACTATTTTCTACGCTTGAACAATGGGGTAATATCACCGTCAATAGTAGACGCTGGAACATCCCAATAGTCTGGTACGTCGGTGAGAACATGAAACGGTGGTTGTTTCTGTTCATATGTAGTGTTTAAAATGCGTGACCCCTTATGATGCTCTCGGACGAATATAACTTACTTGTTCTGTCCGGCGAGCGTCTAGAGCCCTGTACATAGAGAAAACCACTGCACCAGTTGATGGTTGGAATCATGAGACCTCAATCAGGGGAAGCTTTAGATGAGAGATAAGTCTGCTGCGTGTGTGGCTGTCAAACGCTCATGGATGAGCAACGCTCCCGCACCTCGGAGTTATTGGGAAGCTAGGTTCCATTCACTCGCATAACATAAGCAACAGTACAGTTATCGAATCACAGGAGTACTCCTACCCTCCAGTACATTAAAAAAAATCGTTAAAGAAACCTTCCACGATACGTGAAATCAAGTTACTACTCGTTTCCCTGAATGAACATGTGGAAGAACGTTAAACCCAAAGTTTAAAACTCCTATAAAAGGAAAGGTAAGTATCTTATACCCCAAAAACCATACAGAATGTAAATCATAATGGGTTCAGTTAACACGTATTTGTAACTAGTTTCCCTGCATTAAGTATATCTGTACAGTACGATGAGGTGAAACGATGTTGATGTTTGGAGTCACAACATTCCACTCCGTAAGAGCTGCATCCAAACACCTATGATACATCATACGCAGGGTGAAGAAAAAATGCCACACTTGAAGGTCGGTACACGATTCCTCATCCCAGTTCAAGACAAAAACGTATGTAGCAAAACCCAGTCCCGCCAATAGGTTTAACAGAAATGTGTAAAAAAACAAGGCTCTGGCAACACTGCAACTGCGTGCAGCATGGCCAAGAACTGGTGGCATGAACTTTGTGCTGTGCCAGAGCTGACCCGTTGGCTCAGTGATACGAGGCAATGCTTTAGGGAACAGATATGCGGAAACTTTTGTTTCAGTTAAAGCATCAAACTGTGCCCGTTTACACCTCCACAGTGATGAATCTTCTGTATTTCTTTCTGTCACTGATACCTTTCTGTAAACATTAAGACATAACGCGAACTTCTTACAGATTTAAAAGTCACACCAACAGGCCAGACACGTGGGCCAAGGGCGCGGAGTCGTAACAGCGGCCCACCAATCTGGCCTGTTGGTGTGACCTATCGGCAAAACATCAGTAGAAGTGACGCAGTCTTATGACTATGTACTGTTGTACTAACATTTAAGTTTGACAAGGCCAGTATCTGGCATGTTTTAATTTAATTTCATATTGTGACATTTCTGAAGAAGGCTACATTATTATAGTCAAAACCTAGGTAAAGTTTCTTTGCTTATGCAACTGGAGGCTGAAATGTAATATAATTACATTTTACAGTTGCTGATGCTGCTGCACCATCCTAAAAATATTCGTTATTGAGCATATCTGGAATGCCTTGAATGGCTTGCAACCTGCTGTTCAGATGAGATATCCACCCCGTCGTACTATTACGGGTTTATGGACAGCCCTGCAGGATTCATTGTGTCCGTTCACTCGACCACTACTTCAGACGTTCGTCGAGTCCATGCAAAGTCGTGTTGTGGCACTTCTACGTGCTTTCGGGGGCCCTACACGACATTGGGCAGGTATACGAGTTTCTTTGGCTCTTTATGTATTTTAATGAGTATAGTTACCAGCCACTTTGTTATTTATTTTTATGTAAGCTGATACGCATTTTGGGCTTTCACCCATCTTCAGTTAGCGAAGTACATATCCAAGTTTTCAGTCAGTACATAATTAGAAGCCGGCCGGAGTGGCCGAGCGGTTCTAGGCGCTACATGGTGGTGGTGGTTGTTAGTGTTTAACGTCCCGTCGACAACGATGTCATTAGAGACGGAGCGCAAGCTCGGGGTAGGGAAGGATTTGGAAGGAAATCGGCCGTGCCCTTTCAAAGGAACCATCCCGGCATTTGCCTGAAACGATTTAGCGAAATCACGGAAAACCTAAATCAGGATGGCCGGAGACGGGATTGAACCGTCGTCCTCCCGAATGCGAGTCCAGTGTGCTAACCACTGCGCCACCTCGCTCGGTCTAGGCGCTACAGTCGGGAACCGCGCGACCGCTGCATTCGCAGGTTCGAATCCTGCCTCGGGCGTAGATGTGTATGATGTCCTTAGGTTAGTTAGGCTTAAGTAGTTGTAAGGTCTAAGGAACTGATGACCTTAAATTTTAAGTCCCATAGTGCTTAGAGCCATTTGAACCATAATTAGAACATTGACTGCAAACTGGGTGCTACAGCTGATTTTCTCCTGTGTTTGTTGTTTTCCCGATTTTTGCACACTTTTTTTAGTTGTATTTTGCACAAAGCTGTCCAGTATCCGCCATGATGCCGACTAGTGATGGTATATAATCCGGTCAGAGAGGAACGGGGAACCATTCTAGCGCCGATACGGTTCGCAAATGGGGAACTCCTCTGGCATAATAACCTTTGAGAAAGGGCTGACTTTTATGGCCGGGCACCTGGAAACGAGAAAGCTAGTGGGCTGTCGCATACCACTGTTGTAGCACCTATGGGTAGCGGTGAAGAACAGTGAAATAATGAGTAATCGACAAGATGCTGGACGTAAACGCCTCATCACAGAACGTGGAAGCCGTGGCTTGCCCACTGCGTACGTCAGGAGAGGTGTTGATCTGTGGCAGATCTGACAACTGAGTAAAACGCTCATGCTGGCGCAAGTCTATCAGAGCACACCATTGAGCGCACATTGTTGAACACTCGGCTCCACACCAGACAACGGCTACTTGCTGTTCCCTTTTTTACCTGGCGACATTGTCAGTTACAGTTACAGTGTGCCCGGGATCATCGAGATTCGACTGTGGATTAATGGCTCAATAGGACCGTGTCGCCTGGTGTGGTTAATCATGTTTCTTTTTACACGAGGTCTGTGGGCGTGTCTGGACACTTCGTCATCCAGACGGATGCTTACTGGAATTGGACACAGGCCGAGGGGGGTAATATTGCGAATCTGTGCTTTCATGGGACTGTGGACTACGTAAAAATTGTTGCGGATCACCTTCATCTCTTCGCGCTTGATACGTTCCCCGAGGGCGATGGTATTTTCCAACAGGACACATGTTGGTGTTGCAACGCCACAGAATCGTGCTACAGTGAATTAAGGAGCATGACAGGGAACTCACGTTAACGTGTAGTGGTTGCCACGAAAATTGTGTTACCTGAACTCAATGCAAGGTGAACGAAAATCGCAGTAAACAGCTTCACACTGATTTGGCTTATCAGTGTATACAGGGTGTCCCAGCTATCTTGTCCACCCAAAATATCTCTGGAACAATAACAGCTATTGGAAAACGACTTTCACAGGTATCAATGTAGGGCTGGGGCCCATGAATGTACATATTTGGAAACATACTAAAACGAAAGCATATGTGTTTTTTAACACAAAATTATGTTTTTTTAAATGGACCTATTATATTTTTTCTTCAGCAATCCATAGCATGACAAAGCACATACACAATGGAGTTGATTGCATCGCAATATTCTCATTACATCCCGAGATATTAAGACGCGAAGTTGACGCTTGAAACACCCGACATGCGCTGCTGGCGCACGTCTTGAGGCTCTGGCGTGAACCCTATGCTGCCCGTAATTGCGATGTGATTACATGCGTATTATTCGTTTCGGACCTCTTAATAAGTATGGAAGTGTGATTACGCATGTCAATCACATCGCGATTACGGGCAGCATGGGGTTCACGCCTGAGCCTCAGGACGTGCGCTAGCAGCGCATGTCGGGTGTTTCAAGCGTCAACTTCGCGTCGTCATATCTCGGGATGTAATGGGAATATTGCGATGCAATCAACGCCATTGTGTATGTGCTTTGTCATGCTATGGATTGCTGAAGAAAAAAATATAGGAGTTCCATTTAAAAAAACATAAGTTTGTGTTAAAAAACACATATGCTTTCGTTTTAGAATGTTTCCAAATATGTACATTCATGGGCCCCAGCCCTACATTGATACCGGTGAAAGTCGTTTTCCAATAGCTGTTATTGTTCCAGAGATATTTTGGGTGGACAAGATAGCTGGGACACCCTGTATATACACATTATACTCAATTAATTTGTCTAATTCTACGTATTGTCGTCTCTCCTCGACATTCTGGTGAAGTTCGACAGTTCGGTTTCAGCTATAATGAAAATCATGAAAACTGACGCCGTTTTGAGGTAATAGATAGTGATATTTCGAAAGTAGCTCTAGAAGGGAAGTGCATTCGCAAGTGCTTAGATGTGGTTAACTACAAGTCGACATCTTTACTGAAGGAGTGCTTGATCAAACAACCGACAACTCGCTCAATAAAGACAACGGCCTGCAGATAAATACAGCGTAGAACCCATCCGTCGGAATGTTGAAGCATGTACATAACGAAAACACTGCGTTAGATAGCGATGGACTGGGAGCAATTCAGCACCATGGCTATAAAGGAATAAAAGCAGCAACCAAAAGAAAGTCACCATTTGAAAATGGCCGAAGAGTACTATTCCGAATGCTCATGGACGCTTAAACCACTTGACGTGGCTGGAAGTTCGAGAAAATTTTATTAGTTTCTAACGCAGCGAGACCATAGAGTCGTAGCTCTGTTGTGTAGAGAACGACCAAAGATCATTTTCTGTGTATTGAATATAGCCGCGGTGAAACTTCCTTGCAAATTAAAACTCTGTGCTGTATCGAGACTCCAACTCAGGACCTTTGCCTTTCATAGGCTAGTGCCCTGCTAACGTTCTTTTTTTATTTTTATTTATTTTGAGCACTGCCAGCATAATCCGTTGCTCCCCGTTTCATCAAATGACTGTGGGATTTGGGGCAGGGGAGAATTTAGTTTTTTTTAGTATATTTACATGATTAGCAAACGGCTACAATAGCAATATACATGAAAACAAAAACAAAAAAGGCCACGTCGGCCGTACAATTATTCATGGCTTCCGAGAGTAGTTCTTCATCGCAGTTTTCTGGTAGACGACTCGCAATCTTGTGGATAACGGTCTCTGTGGCAGCGGGAAACAATTTATTGTGTATGCCGCCAGATTTGTGCGTCACCTCTTTATCCTGTGAAGGTCGGTCACTTGCTGATTCTGATGTCTTGCGGCGTTTATTGTGTGGTTTGGCCGACTTTTGCTTCTAGCAACATGTGTCAGTATCTGAGGAAGGGAGACACTCCCTTCGCTCCGGTACAAAAGCCAGGACTAGTATAATTCAGTCATCAATCTCGATAAGACTCTCGTGTTATCCTTGTTAACTTCGAGCGTAGGTGTGTCCGGATGGAGATGAGGTTCTTGGGTGGAACTATCGGTGGCGAGATTCAGTGACCTCTGGTTGTGTCTGTCCTGAGGTAGGGTCATGAAATGTGTCTTGTGAGGGCTTGACGCGCAATGCCGCCACGTAGGTGTGTGAAATGGTGTTTGTCATTCAGTCTGTGTTCACGTTGTTGTGTCATAGTTGTGTGATGTGATGGTGTAGGTATTCGTGATGGACGTATCCTTCTTTGCGAGAACTGGAGTATGATCGAATTAGTCCGTCTTGAATCAGCAATGCTCGGCATCCACTCCCATGAAAGGCTTACTTATACCAGTCTAGAAATACACGGGAGGAATACGGCTTGATAGTTACCGGCCAATCACGTTAGCAAATTCCGATTTCAAGATTTTCACGCACCTGCTAGCTATACGATTCAAACATGTGCTACGAAAAGTTGTGTCCCATGAAAAATCTTCCTCAGGTGGCGATAAAGTATGATGGGACATGTCGTCTGAAGCGTGTCCAAAGCTGTCTCACACCATTGAACACTGGGTAAATGCGCGGGGTAGCCCCGCGGTTTAGGGCGCCTTGTCACGGTTCGCGCGGCTCCCTCCGTCGGAGGTTCGAGTCCTCCCTCGGGCATGGGTGTGTGTGTGTGTGTGTGTGTGTGTGTTGGTCTTAGTATAAGTTAGTTTAAGTTAGATTAAGTAGTGTGTAAGCCTAGGGGCCGATGAACTCAGCAGTTTGGTCCCGTTGGAACTTATCACTACCACCGCTACTGGGTAAATCGTCAATTGTGTCTGTGTTTCGGCGACATGACTGTGGACTTTTTCATATGGGCTGATGACTTTGCTTCATGCCGCTCGAAAGGCAGTTCGAAAATATAGATTATTTGAGGGCCAACTCCGGCATGGTCCATGCCCACCAGCCCATTGTTGCTGTTGGAGTGTCCAAATTTGAGTCCATACCGCGTCCATTGGATAATCTCATTGCAGGCAGTGTCAGAAGTCAACATAGTCGACTGGGCTGACGATCGATATGTGAATGCCAGTGTGATCGTCGTGGGGAATCATGACATCACCATATAAGAAGCGCTCGACGGCCGGTGACTGCTTCGTATGCATGCATTCGAGAAGGTGAACTCGAGAGTTGGTCATGACAGTTTGTTCAGCTAGGAGCAAAGTGTTGTAGAAGTAAGGTATCACTTAGCATGCGCACTGGCGAGGACGGCTGAGGACGTTCTCATCGCGAAACTAACAGAGGCAGACCGGACGAAACGGATATTTTATTTATATTTCAGTTTCATGTTTGCTGTAAGTGAGCAAACTCTGCCTACTAGATACAGATACTGGAAACAAAGATACTATCACGCACTCCTACAGCCTGAGAGACCTTACCTGCGTTCCTGTTAAGAAAACTTGGACCATGATGGCATATTGGGTTTTTCAATGAATACTCGGTGGTATTGTAATACATGTGGTAGGATATTACATAAATTTGCATGTACGTTGAATAAGAGAGTCTTTGGAGAATTTTTCCCTCTGTCTCTGCACCCATAATACACACTAATTGGCAAATGAAGAGAGAAAAATTCAGGTTTACGTGCAAACATTTCGATAGTCATTCTATTCAAATGGAGCAGGTTGGGCTAAAATAACAGTTACTATTTTAATAAATACAACAATGAGCCACTTTGTTATCAATTTTTATGTAAGGTAATACGCATTTTGGGCTTTCGCCCATCTTCTTTTAGCGTAATACATGTTTGAGCCTTCAGTCAGTACATCGTTAAGCATTGACAGCAAGCTGGATGCTGCAGCTGCCTTTCTACTCTGTTGGTATTCCGATTTTCACCCCTTTGGATGTGGGGCAAACACTTTTTAGTCTCGTTTAGCACAAAACTGCTCAGTATACGACATGATTTCGACTAATCGTAGTATATAAGAGGAGCAGAGACGAATGTGGAATTATTCTAGCGAAGGTAGGGTTCGCAAGGTTGCGAAAGCATACTTGACCTTTTAGCAACAAATAATCCTGGACAGATAGTGAGTATTGTGACGAATACAGGGATTAGCGACCACAAGGCAGCTGTTGCTAGGCTGAATAACGTAACACCTACAACCATCAAAAAGAAATGCAAAGTATATCTATTTAAAAAAGGCTGATAAAAATGCTCTTAACGCCTTTTTAAGAAACATTCTTCACTCCTTCCGATCAGATCATGTAAGTGTAGAAAAGTTGTGGAATGTTTTCAAAGAAATAGTATCGACAGCAATTGAGAGATATATACCACATAAATTAATAAGTGTTGGTACTGATCCCCCATGGTACACAAAACGGGTCACATCGCTGTTGCAGAAGCAGCGAAAAAAGCATGCAAAATTTAAAAGAACACAAAATCCCCAAGATTGGCAAAGTTTTACAGCAATTAGAAATATGGCGCGTACTTCAATGCGAGATGCTTTTAATAATTTCTACAACAAAATTGTATCTCGAAATCTGGCAGAAAACCCAAAAAGATTGTGGTCATACATAAAGCACACCAGTAGCAATACGCAATTACTACCTTCACTGCACGATAACAACGGTGAAGTCACTGATGACAGTGCCACTAAAGCAGAGTTATTAAACACGGTTTTTCGAAACTCCTTTACCAAAGAAGACGAAGTAAATATTCCTGAATTCCAATCAAGAACAACTGCCAAGATGAGAAACACAGAAGTAGATATCCTCGGTGTAAGAAAACACCAATACCCAAAAAGGGAAGTAGGAGTAATCCGCTGAATTACAGGGCTATATCACTAACGTCGATTTGCAGTAGGGATTTGGAACATATACTGTATTCGAACATTATGAAGTACCTCGAAGAAAACGATTTATTGCCGGCCGGTGTGGCCGTGCGGTTCTAGGCGCTTCAGTCTGGAACCGCGTGACCGCTACGGTCGCAGGTTCGAATCCTGCCTCGGGCATGGATGTGTGTGATGTCCTTAGGTTAGTTAGGTTTAAGTAGTTCTAAGTTCTAGGGGACTGATGACCATAGATGATAAGTCCCAGAGTGCTCAGAGCCATTTGAACCATTTGAAGCCAAAACGATTTATTGACACATAGTCAGCACGGTTTCAGAAAATATTTTTGTTGTGAAACACAACTAGCTCTTTATACTCATAAAGTAATAAGTGCTACCGACAGGGGATGTCAAATTGATCCATTTTTTTAGATTTCCAGAAGGCTTCCGACACCGTTCCTCAGAAGCGTCTTCTAACCAAACTGCGTACCTACGGAGTATCGCCTCGGTTGTGTGACTGGATTCGTGATTTCCTGTCAGAAAGTTCACAGTGCGTAGTAATAGACGGAATGTCATCGAGTAAAACAGAAGTAATATCCGTCGTTCCCCAAGGAAATGTTATAGGCCCTCTATTGTTCCTGATCTATATTAACAACATAGGAGACAATCTGAGTAGCCCTCTTAGATTGTTTGCAGATAATGCTGTCATTTACCGTCTTGTTAAGTCATCAGATGATCCGAACGACTTGCAAAATGATTTAGCTAAGATATCTGTATGGTGCGAAAAGTGGCAATTGACCCTGAATAAGGAAAAGTGTGAAGTTATTCACATGTGTACTAAAAGAAATCAGCCAAATTTGGATTACACGATAAGTCACACAAATCTGAAGGCTGTACATTGAACTTAATACTTAGGGATTACACTTGCAAATAACCTAAATTGGAACGATCACATGGATAATATTGTGGGTAGAGCAAATCGAAGACTGCGATTTATTGGCAGAACACTTAGAAGGTGCAACAGGTCTACTAAAGTGACTGCTTACACCACGCTTGTCCACCCTATTCTAGAGTATTGCTGAGCGGTGTGGGAGCCGCATCAAGTGGGACTGATGGATGACATCGAAAAAGTACAAAGAAGGGCAGCTCGTTTTGTATTATCGCGAAATAGGGGATATAGTGTCACAGACATGATACGTGAATTGGAGTGGCAGTCACTAAAACACAGACGTGTTTCTTTGCGACGGGATCTTCTCATGAAATTTCAATCACCAGTTTTCTTCTGCGATTGCGAAAACATTCTGTTGGCACCCACCTACAAAGGGAGAAATGATTATCGCGATAAAATAAGAGAAATCAGGGGTCGCACAGAAAAATTTAAGTGCTCGTTTTTCCCACGTGCCTTTCGAGAGTGGAACGGTAGAGAGACAGCTTGAAGGTGGTTCATTGAGCCCTGTGCCAGGCACTTTATTGTGAATAGCAGAGTAATCACGTAGATGTAGATGTAGATGAAATCCTCTGTCATACGCAACTTAAAAAAGAGATAACTTTTAGGGAAGGGCTCCTGGAAACGAGTATCTCGGAAATTTCGAAGCTAGCTGGCTGTCACGGACTTCAGTAGCAGATACAGGAAGGGGCTGAAGAACGGTGAAAGAACGGGTAGGCGACAAGGTGTTGGACGTCCAAGCTTCATCACAAAACGTGGAAGCTGAAGATTTGCCCACTCTCTAAATCCGATTGTTGTTGTTCCGTGACAGATCTGACAACACGGTACAACGCTGATGCAGGCGTAGGTCTTTCGTGACACACCATTCAGGGCAGATAGTTGAACATGGGGCTCCCCGCCGGACGACCTCTGCTTTTCCCATGTATACATAGTGACATCGTCAGTAACGATTACAGCGTGCATGGTGCAATCGAAATTACACTGTGGATCAGTGGGATCATGTCGCCTGGTCCGGTTAATCATGTTTCTTATTACAACAGTTCTATGACTGTGATCA
Organism: Schistocerca cancellata; assembly: GCF_023864275.1. Lineage (NCBI taxonomy): Eukaryota > Metazoa > Arthropoda > Insecta > Orthoptera > Acrididae > Schistocerca > Schistocerca cancellata. The sequence continues at coordinate 822,219,231 of NC_064629.1, forward strand.
GATACGCCGTCATTCAGACGAATGTCTACTCGAAACGAAGCAGACCTAAGGGGTAGTATTGCGCTATGAGGGACATTCAGCTGGTCTTCCATGGGGGCCATGAAGGCTATGGCTTACGTAAAAATTATTGCGGATCACATGCATCCCTTCACACTTGATGTCTTCCCTGAAACCTATGGCATTTTCCAGTGTCATATCTGTCTGTGTCGCAAGGCCAGAATCGTGCTACAGTGACTTAACGAGCATGATAGTAAGCTTACGTTAGTGTGTTGGTTACGAAATTCGTCTGACCTCGGTCCGATTGAACACATATTGCACACAGTCGGATGTATTACATTCCAAATGTGGACAGACTTGATAGTAAGCAGGTACTCGTATTGTTTGGATTATCACTGTGAGTGTGTGTGTGTGTGTTTATTTGCACATTATATTCAATTAATATTAGTAATTCGAACTGTACTCGTCCCTCCTCGTTATTTTGCTGGATTTTTGACAGTTCAAGTACAGCTATAATGAAAATGATGAATACTGATACAGAATCCGTTATTTTGTAGTGATAACTCGTGATGTTTCGAAAGTAGCACTCGAAGGGAACTGCATTCGTAGATACTTACCAGTAGATGTGGTTAACTACAAGCCGACATCTTTACTGACAGATTGTCTGATCAAATACCTGACAGTGCTCTCAATAAAGACAGCGGCTCGCAGATAAGTGCAGCGTAAAACGCAGCCGTTGGAAGTCTGAAGCAGGTGGGTAACGGAAACATTGCGTTACCTAGTGTTGGACTGGGCACCATTCGGCAGCACAGCTGTATTAAGGATGAAAGTAACAATCAACGGACAGCCACCATAAAAAAAGGCCGAAGTGCAATTTTCAGAAAGCTTGTGGACTTTTAAACGACTTGACGCGGCAGGAAGTTCGACATATTTATTAATTTCTATGGCATTGAGATCATACAGTCGAACTTTTACATGGTTAGATTTAGCGTTTCTCCGTAAAAGAGCAAAACATTGCTTGCTTCGTTGTGCAGAGAACCATCAATGCTCATTTTCTGTGTACTGAATACAGCCGAGGTGGAAGTCCCTTGCACATTAAATTGTTGAGTTGGACCGAGACTCGAACTCAGGGTCTTTGCCTTTGACGGGCAAGTGCTCTGCTGATCATTTTTTTATTTTTATTTATTGGGAGCACTGCTTGCAAAATCACCTTCTCCACTCTGTATGAGTCTACTTCTGTTTCTTTTTTTGTGTATTTACTAGGTTGGCAAATGGCACATGAAAAAGAAAAACATATAAGTCTGTGGATGCAAAACCATCCGCGAGTAAAAAAGTGTAAGGGAAAATGTGTATAAGGTGAAGATAAAAAAGGGGGAGAAAATTAAGGCATATCCTAATAATACGTCTCTTTTCCCTTGTACGAGGGCATGCCGAAAAGTATTGCCTCCGATTTTTTTGTGTGAAAACTCTTGAAGCTTTTTAAATAAAACAGAAGTTGTTAATGTCCGTATTTATTCTTCATGTTTATGTATTTATTTCTCAACATAGTCACCCTGGCGACGAACATATCTCTCCTAATGAGATACCAGTTAGCTGGTGCCGTCTCTGTAGAACGTTTGACTTTGTTATTTTATTTATTTTTATTTATTTACACGTCAACTTCCATAGGACCAAATTGAGGAGCAAATATCCAAGGTCATGGAACGTGTCAGTACATGAACTTAAAACATAAAAGTAATAACAGATAAAAATAAATGTTCATGAACCTGAAAAAAAGTCAGTCCATAAGTTTAAGTAAACGCTATCAGCAATACAATAAGAATCAGCTTAATTTTTCAAGGAACTCCTCGACAGAATAGAAGGAGTGACCCATGAGGAAACTCTTAAGTTTCGATTTGAAAGCGCGTGGATTACTGCTAATATTTTTGAATTCGAGTGGCAGCTTATTGAAAATGGATACAGCAGTATACCGCACACCATTTTGCACAAGAGTTAAGGAAGTCCTATCCAAATGGAGGTTTGATTTCTGCCGAGTATTAACCGAGTGAAAGCTGCTTATTCTTGGAAATAAACTAATATTGGTAACAAGAAACGACAACAAGGAATATACATATTGAGAGGCCAATGTCAAAATACCCAAACTCGTGAACAGAGGTCGACAAGAGGTTAGTGAACTTACACCACTTATTGCCCGAACCGCCCGTTTCTGAGCCAAAAATATCCTTCTAGAATGGGAAGAGTTACTCCAAAACATGATACCATACGACATAAGTGAATGAAAATAAGCAAATTAGACTAATTTACGTGTCGAAGTATCACTCACTTTTGATACCGTTCGAATAGTGAAAATGGCAGTATTAAGTCTTTGAACAAGATCCTGAACGTGGGCTTTCCACGACAGCTTACTATCTATCTGAACACCTAGAAATTTGAACTGTTCAGTTTCACTAATCATATGCCCGTTCTGTGAGATTAAAACGTCAGGTTTTGTTGAATTGTGTGTTAGGAACTGTAAAAACTGAGTCTTACTGTGCCACAACCTCACCTCTGCTTGCAGCGCTTCATCACTATCAAAGTGCAGTCCTCGAAGATGTTCTTTAAGTTTTAGAAACAGATGAAAATCGGTAGAGACCAAGTCGGGACTGTATGAAGAATCATCGATGGGAGTGAATCCAATACGTCGAATTGTCACAGGTATGTCACAGCGCTCGTGCGTGATCTGGCATTGTCATACTGAAAGAGGGAGTGCTCCATGTGTGGATGAATCCCTCGAATTCGAAACTCGATTACAGCACGCTGTTTCTCACGCACCGTTATAGTTATGTTACACACCACCCTGTTTCACTGAGGTGACAAAAGCCGTGGGATAGCGATTTACACGTACACAGAGGGCGTTTGTGTAGCATGCATAAGGTATGAAAGATCAGTGCACCGGCGAAGCTGTCGTTTGGACTCAGGTGATTCATGTGTCACGGTTTCCAACGTGATCATGGCCGCACGACTAGAATGTGCAGACTTTGAACGTGGAATGGTAGTTGGGGCTAGATGCATGGGGCATTCCATTTCGGAAATCGTTATGGAATTCAGTATTCCGATATCCACAGCAGTGTTCGTAGGTTAACAAATTTCGAGCATTATCTATCACCACGAGCAATGCAGTGGCCGACGGCCTTCACTTAACGACCGAGAGCAGTAGCGTTTGTGTCCAGTTGGCAGTACTAACAGACAAGCAACACTGTGTGAAATAACCGCTGAAATGAATGTGGGGCGTACGACAAACGCGCCCGTTAGACCAGTGCGGCGAGATCTGGCACCAGATGACGGACACGAGTGCCTTTGATAACAGTACGACATCACCTCTCCTGGGCTCGTGACAATATGCGTTGAACTCTGGACGACTGGAAAACAATGGCCTGTTCAGATGAGTCCCGTTTTAAGTTGGTAAGAGCTGATGACAGTGTGGCGCAGACCCCACGAAGGCATGGCCCCGAGTTGTAAACAAGGTACTGTGAAAGCTAGCGGTGACTCCCTAATGGTGTGGATTGTGTTTACATGAAATGGACAGGGTCCTCTGGTTCAACTGGACCGATCATTGACTGAAAATGGTAATGTTCGGCTGCTTAGAGACCATTTGCAGCCTTTCACGGGCTTCATGCACCCAAACGACGCCTGAATTTTTATGGATGACAAGGCGCCATGTCACCGGTCCACAATTGTCCGTGACTGGTTTGAAGAACATTCTGGACAGTTCGAGTGATTTGGTCACCCATCCAACATTTACGGGAGATAACTGAGTGGTCGTTTCATGCACAAAATCCTGCATTGGCAACACTTTCGCAGCTATTGACGGCTATAGAGGCGACACGGCTCAATATTTCTGCAGGGTAGTTCCAGCGACTCGCTGAGTCCATGTCACGTCAAGCTGCGGCACGACGCCGGGTAAAAGGAGGTCCGATACGATACTAGGAGCTAAACCATGAGTTTCGTGTACATGCTATAATTCGGATCCCTCTAGCGACAGAGGATTGTAAATATGTACACATGAAGACTAAAGACGTAGAAAAATACCTTTTGTCTGACTTCAAAATGGTTCAAATGGCTCTGAGCACTACGGGACTATGGGACATCCATGCCCGAGGCAGGATTCGAACCTGTGACCGCAGCGCTCGTGCGGTTCCAGACTGTAGCGCCTAGAACCTCTCGTCCACTGCGGCCGGCTGCCTGACTTAAAAGGCTTAAAGAGTTCTCAGATAAAACTCCAGAGACATTACTTTTCAGCTCGACCCTGGTATTTACAGTTTCTGAATGTCATATTCCCGGATACCGAGTAGCAAAACTCATCTTCCCCCAGTTTTTGTATCTATGTTAGTTTGCTCCCAATATGTTAGTCACTACATTTAATTCGCTCAGCGTTTCCAACGTTTGTATTGAACCATATGTTATTCTGTTACTCATACTCTTCATTATAAACTCATGTTCATGTGTTATGGGACCTTTTTATTCACAAAACAAAACATGTCGTTGTGAAAATCTTCGGAGTAAGGACAGCGTTTGTGTGATGTGTGTGCTGATGGCTGATGGATTCTCAACGACAAGGTTATCAGCGCTTTTCGAAAATGAGTTGAAAGAACTGGTTAAAACGTCTAAAATGTTACAAAACAACTAAAACATATGAAATTCCACTCTCCTCCTGCCAATCTCACTCACTGACTGGTGCCAATCGTACGATCATATTATCTCACATCCATTGTCGTAAACTGCAATGGAAATATAGTCAGATTGTCTTATACTGTCAATGAAACACAAGTAAGACAAGGAGAAAACTAAGATAATTACACAAGAATATGTGGCTGGCTGATCACTTACAGAAAATATGGATGAGCTAGCCGCCATAACATGTTAAAAACTTATCACTAAATTTTAGGTAAGAAGTCCGGCATTTCACAGAATCTTGAAAATATTAACACATTCGTGTCATTGTCAGTTATAATAGAGGTGAAACCCTTAGGTAAATTACGTGCTGCCCTCTTATCTGAACATAAAACAGTCTACTAAAACGTGCTGCTCTGTGATCTGTACACCACATTGGAAGGTACTCTAGCAGGAGCAAGCAGCTGTGATTCGTAGGGTCTCATATTGTCTGTGTGGCTGGAAGGAGATAAGCGATGGCCGAACTATAGACTTCATTAAGCACAGCTTGTTGTCTGTGACTTCCAGCCACTCTTCTTTGCGTCTGCTCATGACTCTAAACCTCAATAGTAATGTGATAACGTGCGAGGGGAAGGCACACTGAACTATCTGATCATCGCGACGCGCAGCCTTGGCCGCTACATATGCCATTTCGTTTCCGTTAATCCTCTTATGCCCTGGTACCCAGAAAGACACTTCCTTCCACAGCCTTTGTAGGTAGAGAAGGTTGTCGAGGATATTCTGTAATATTTTGTTCGCTCGATACAAGTGTTGTAGAGAGTTAAGGGTGCTGAGGGAGTCGAAACAGACGAGGAATTGAGCAGTAGTAGCACATCTCATCTGCTGCAATGCCCTGAAGGGTGCATGTAATTCGACATAGAACACAGTGATTTCTTGAGGTAACCAGATCTTGAGGAAACTATCAAGGAGAACGACAGACCAGCCAACGGAGTCCCCTACCTTAGACCCATCCATAAATACTGGTATTTAACTGTGGTGCTCATTTGAAACGTGAAAGGAGAGCATGGAAACACACAACATTCATGGTTCACCAGTACGAGAACTCTGACTTCGCGCTTTAACCGGTGTAAGAGATAGTTCCGCATGAGGAATAAGACGATCTTCATACAAACAAGAAACACTGAAATTCAGTTTTTGAGTTAGAAACCCGCTGCACAGTCTCCCATTACCTAGTGGTTTGATTAGTCTGTAAAAAGCAAGACAAAATGTTTGTTTCGTAAACAACTCACCTTACTTCTCGACATAGTCCCCTTTGAGGGAAATACACTCGGTCCAGCACTCATGCATCTTCTTAATCTGATCGTAAAAATAGGCTCTGCCAAACTCTGCAAAATACTCGTTGACTGCAACTATTATTTCCTCATTTTATGAACATTTCTTGCCAGCAAGCCGAAGTTTCAAGTTGAGGAACAGGAAGAAGCCCTTGGAGCTAAATGCGGTGAATAAGGTGGATGAGGAACAAATTCAAATCCCCATTCATGCACTTTCGCCACTGTTATCACTGATGTTTTGGATGGTGCATCATTCTGGTGAAAGAGCACGTTTTTGGGTGCAGCTTTTGTCTTTTTCCAGCCAACGCAAGTTTGAAACGATCCAGCAATAAAGCATAATACGGTCCAGTAACGTTTCTGCCTTTTCCAAGTAATCTATGAGCATTATTACTTGGAAGTCCCAAAAAATGGTAGCCATCACTTTACCAGCTGACACAGTGGTCTCTGTCTTCTTCGGTGCACTTTCACCAGCCTTTGTCCATTGTTTTGACTGCCGTTTTGACTCTGGTTTGTCGTGATAGATCCAGATTTCATCAACAGTCACAACTTGGAGCAAAAACTATCTTGCAAATTGTGATTAAACATAGCCATAAGTTCTTTCGAAATGTTGTGACGGATTTACCTTTGATCGACTGTGAGCAATCGCGGCAGCCACCCCGCACACAGTTAGTTCATAATCAATTCTCCGTACAGAATGTTATCCACTCGCTCAGTTGAGATGCCTACAATCTCAGCAAAACCACAAATTTTTATTCGGTGGTCTTGTATTAGCATATAATGGATTTTGTAAATCGTTTCATTTGTAGTGACCTCAACTGGACAGTCAGAGCGCGCTTCCCCTTCGGTGTCTGTCCGACCACGTTTAAATTCATTAATCCAAACCTAAATCGCCTCCAGTGAAGTTGCAGAGTCCGCGTGAACTTCATCCAATTCTGTTTTGATTTTTGCGGCAGTCCAAACCTTCTAATGACAATGTTTAATAATAGCACGAAACTCTGTTTCCTCCAGTTTCAATCGGAGTCGACGCTGACCAATTCAAACGGCTGTCAACAGTGAACTTTATGCTGAGTATTTTTGAAATTCTGTATACGATGCTTGGAATAATCGAGCTTACTAATCATGAAGACAGAACAAAAATACTCCACTACTTCATGGAAATTTACCAGACTTATCAGGTCACCCTCGTATATACCCAAAATGTAGAGTTGCCGTCAGACGAACCATAGGTAAAAATTATCAGTACACCGTAATTATTCCTATCTACTTCACGAAGATATACGGAAATGTTGCCCATTTGCATCCACAAGTCTCTAGCGCATTTTATGGCAGTTTCACGTTTGTTGCGTGCCTCGTTCATTGAGTTGTTACTTGAATGGTGAGCAGTGTATTCAGCTTTCAGTTAATCTCCAGAAATGAAATTTTTTTAATCAGAAATGTATAGTATTAAGTTGTCCTAAATGTTACTGTAAACCACAACTCAGTCTCATGTGTTCCTTAACGTTTATATCCTGCCTCTTGCAAATTGACGCCTGGGTTTAATTTGATGGTCACTTCTTTTTGTTAATTAATGGGAAACTACTTACAATATTAAATAATTAGTAGGGTTTAGTCGTTAGCATGAAGCACAGTAATAAGAAATTTGTGAATACAGAACGTGTCTCCCGTTTTCTCTAACAAATCAATATTATTTCTTTAATTGACGTCCTGTAGACATTTATATCTGTTTATATTCTAGTAGGTACAGAAACACGTCCTGTAGACAGCAGACTATTGAAAGAAAGCACAGTTGTGACAAGACACAAAGACGAAATGGATTGTCGGATTGTTGAAGGATGTGACATTTCTGGCTTTGGAGCCATAAGACTCAATCCCAAGATTCACTTGTAATTTGATTGAGACTGCAGTAGCTGAGGCATGACTTATTAAGTGGGCGAGAGACAGACAGAAGATGGTACAGTGAGCAATAATTCCGTGAGAAACTACCACAGTTTATTACGAAAATAATCTAGTTGCCGCCACAGGAACCATCTCTAAATCTCTAAGATACATTCATTAATATTTGGTAAAGTATAATACATATTTGTTGCCATACTGAATACACTTTCAGCAGAAAGATATCATGAACTTATTTTAGATCTCATTTTTATAACAATTTTTATTAGCGTTAGAATAATGATATTCAGGCGAAGTACTTCGTGCATTATCGGCTCCCATCAAAAGTGTGCTACGTAGCGAAGCTATTCGGGCTTTCTAGTCAGTCGGACACGAGAGGTTGTACAGTATGGATCGCTCCACAGGCCACACACTTAAGGTCTCGAATTCACGCCGTATAAAACTGTATTAAATAGTCGCGACTCAGCGTGCAAAGCAGAGAAGAATAGAGTAGAGATATACATTTATTGTGGAGATAGATTACCCAACATATTTAATCTAATAGACTTGTGATTGTTTCACAGCTGATGGTAGGGTTAGTGTGTGTCACAGACCCCTCGAAGCAATGGACCCTAGAAGTCAACAAGACACTGTGCAAGCTGCTGGTGGCTCCATAATGGTGTGGACTGGGTTCTCTGGTCTAAATGAACCGATCATTGATTGGAAATGGTTATATTCGGCTACTTCAAGACTATTTGCAGCCATCTATGGACTTCATGTTCCCAGTCAACGACAGAATTTTTGTGGATGAAAATGCACCATGTCGAGGGGCCACAATCGCTCACGACTGGTTTGAAGAGCGTCTTGGACAATTCAAGCGAATGATTTGACCACCCAGATCGCTCGACACGGATCCCATCGACCAGTTATGAAACATGATCGAGAACTCAGTTGGTGCACAAAATTCTGCACCGGCAATTTCGGAGTTATGGACGGCTATAAAGGCAGTACGTCTCAATATTTCTACGGGGGACTACCAGCGTCTAGTTGAGTCCATGTCACGTTGAGTTACCACGCTGCACCGGACAAAAAGAGGTCCGACACTTTACTGGGAGTTACGACTTTTGTCTCCTCAGTGTATAGGCGTATGTTTGTAACATAAATTGGCTGGAGTTTAATGTTTTGTCTGCAAAGTGATTCGCGAGATGAATGAATAAAGAAAAGCATCTGGCATCCCAGATTTGGAACGTCATAGGTCATTTCGTAGAACTGACAGCCTTAGCCATCTCAGAAGTTATTTTACAGCCCCATCTCAAGTAAAACGAACTCGCGACCTGAGCACTACATCTGCCCAGGGGCAAGGACATCTATAGAACTTCTCAGATTTCTGGAGTATTACACAATCTCTACCAGCTGGCCCCTCGCACGCCCTATGTTTCAAGTACAAATGGAAACAGTTACATATTGTTTGTGATAACACGGAGGAGGGAAAGGAAGCATGGATTAATATGGATAATGCGTGCTGCATTGGATACTAGCTAAACTCGTTACTTTCGATGGTCAGCTCAGTCAACGATCCATCTGATAGGAATTCCACTATCCCTCTTCTCCTGCGTTCGTCCTCTTCGTCCTTTGTACCGCCGTAAGGAGTTATCTAGCACTCCCCTTTGGAGTTCTGTATGTGGCTTCGGGACATTCCTTTTTACTATAGCGCCATTTAGTATAGTACCAACGATGTCAGCAGTATATAACCATACATACGCTAGCTTGTTTAGTCTGAGCAGCGCCATTCGCTGCCATCACACTGCGTAATGCATCGCATAATTCACTGCAGCCGCTAACTTGGCCGTTAGTACAAAATGTGTCTGCATACAATGAGCAGCAGCACGAAATGGCGCAGTAGTAAAACAAAGAGTTGTATTCGTTCTAAGCTATATGCAGTACTTTGGTTGCAGACTTGAAGTGAGTAAATGCATGCAGCCTGGCGGCTGGATGGTGACATACTGTTCTTATTTCTATGGTCACCCAGTGTGCTGACTAAAACAATATATATATATATGTGGCTATTCTACTATTAAATATAAATTGGTAGCTCAAAAACTGAGTTATAAGATCAATCATTCAAACAACTACACGAAGTTCCCTTTTGGTAATGTTGTGCACAGAAAGTTAACTGTCTCTGGTCCCCAAAACCGGACTGACGAATCAGATCTCAGGCTGAGGGAAGGCAAGAAAAAAGCATTATCTATACAAACAAAGATACAAGTATAGCTATCACACCCGACAGACAAGAATTAACTGGTGAAATTGTAAACGATGTTTTTCAGAAAATCATTAAGTGGTTCTCTGCAAATGGGCTCTCATTAAACTTTGACAAAACACAGTATATACAGTTCGGCACAGTTAATGGAATGACCCCATTAATAAATATAGACTTCGATCAGAAATCGGTAGCTAAGGTAGAATATTCAAAATTTCTAGGTGTATGCATTGATGAGGGGTTGAACTGGAAAAAAAACACGCTGAGGATCTGCTGAAACGTTTGAGTTCAGCTACTTATGCTATTAGGGTCATTGCAGATTTTGGCAATATACATCTGACTAAATTAGCTTACCACGCCTATTTTCATTCTCTACTTTCGTATGGCATCATATTCTGCGGTAACTCATCATTGAGTAAAAGAGTGTTCATTGCACAAAAGCGTGTAATCAGAATAATTGCTGGAGCTCATCCAAGATCATCCTGCAGACACTTATTTAAAGAGCTAGAAATCTTCACTGTAGCCTCACAATATATATATATATATATATATTCTCTTATGAAATTTGTTATTAACAATCCGAACGAATTCAAAAGTAATAGCAGTATACATGGCTACAACACTAGGAGAAAGGATGATCTTCACTACTCAAGGTTAAATCTAACTTTGGCTCAGAAGGGGGTAAATTATGCTGCCACAAAAGTCTTTGGTCACTTACCTAATAGCATCAAAAGTCAGACAGATAGCCAGATAGCATTTGAAAGGAAATTAAAATAATTTCTTAATGACAACTCCTTCTACTCATTAGATGAATTTTTGGATATAGTAAGTGGGTAATTTCCCAACCTAAAAAAAAAAGTATTGAGTGTCATGTAATATTTTGTCTAATGTAATAACTTGTATAGACACCTTTTATTAACCTGACACGTTCCACATCATTACGAAGTGTCGTATTCATGATCTATGGAACAAGTACTAATCTAATCTAATCCAAACAGTTTCAAACAATGCAAGGTGACTGTCAGAGAAACCTACTCGTTGTCGATCGCTTTACTTTTTGTGTGCTGTAAATAACAAGATAGCCGAAGTGTTTGATATTTTAAGAGATATCGTATCGAAGATTTATACAGCATACAGTGAAAATCATAATCCGCTAAGTCACAAAGCGTACAAACATGTACGTTGAGTGATCGTGGTGATCGAGGCAGACGTCCATTGAAGAGGATTGGGACGAAAAATAAAAGGACGACAACTGCAAAAGTCGCACTCGAGAGCCTGTCTGAAACAAAGAAACAGGAAGGGAGATCCATAAGCAGGAACTGCAGCGCAAGGTGTAATTGAAAAAGCACTAATCAGTGATGCAAATGCCCGTTACAAGAAAACGTGATGCTGAAGTCGCAAATTCTGGACTATGGAGCAACGGAAGAAAGTAATTTGATCGGATGAGTTTTGTGTCGCACTGTTTCTAACTTATGGACACGTTTTCCCCCAAGAGTGGAACACGACGAGGGATTTGTGACGATTTGGGCAGCCATATCGTAGGCCTCATGATTACTCAAAAATTGTTCAAATGGCTCTGAGCAGTATGGGACTTAACATCTGAGGTCGTCAGTTAAAAGGTGGCTACACTGAGTCACAGCGCCAGAGATTGCGCCAAAGATTATTATTCCATCGCCTCCACTAGTGCAGTAGTACTTCAGAGGTTGTCGTGGGCAGTGCTTGTTGAGAGGATGTCGTGTGCAGTTGTTGTTCTGTTGGGCGAGACAGTAGATGCTGTTCGGTTGGTGTAATGTATAGATGGAAGATGTTGCAATGATCACAGTGTATTTTTCGTCAATATATATGGAGGTAAAAAAAAAATTATTTCACATTTCCCTAATGACAATGCCTCTTGGTCACAGGTTCAGTCAACTAAGCATCTGGCTCGTGTTCATGTATTAGACTTGTAATTCTGGTTTCTATGTGCAGTTATAGTATTTCTGGTTTTTCAATTAGTTCATGGTGTTTAAAATATCTTGTCGTATTGAGGAAGAACCGTGCCAGATACATGTATGTTGCATCAAACTTCCACACACAGAACAGTTACACTTGTGGTTTGTTGTTTCGTAGCTTTTATAGATGCAGGGGACTTAATTAATCAATTGTGTTAACGGAAATTTCCATTCATTCTGTATTGTTATTTTATGCAGTCAGAGTGCCTACTAATACTACTCAGGGCCAACCGGCTACGAGACTTCGTAACCGGACACGCAGCTACTAAAATTATTGCATTTTAAATAATTAAGCCCCCATGCACAGTCCCCTAGAACTTAGAACTACTTAAATCTAACTAACCTAAGGACATCACACACATCCATGCCCGAGGCAGGATTCGAACCTGCGACCGTAGCGGTCGCGCAGTTGCAGACTGAAGCGCCTAGAACCGCTCGTCCAAACCGGCCAGCTCTGACGATTACTCTCTAAGGTCGCATTACTGCTAAAAATTATACCATTTTGGCTGATCAGGTCCACCCTATGGTACGATGTTTGCTCCCCAATGGTGGCGCTGTGTTCCAGACGACATGGTCCCTGCTGATTCAGCTCGCTTTGTCCAGTACTGATTTTGCGAACACGTGAGTGACTCCCCGCATGTTCCCAGCTCACCACAGTCACCTGATCTCAATATTATTGAGCCTTTTTAGTCTACTTCGGAGAGAAGGGTGCGTGATCGCTGCCCACCTCCACCATACTTACCTGAACTTGCCATTGCTTTGCACGAAGAATAGTATAAGGTTCCAGCTGAGACCATGCAGTATCTATAATTACTATTTATTCAGGTAGTGAAGGGAGACGAAAATTTAATAGTCATGGATGACTGGAATTCGACAGTACGAAAAGGAAGAGAAGAAAACTTAGTAGGTGAATATGGATTGGGGCTAAGAAATGAAAGAGGAAGCCGCCTGCACAGGTATAACTTAATCATAGCTAACACTGGTTCAAGAATCATGAAAGAAGGTTGTATACATGGAAGAACCCTGGAGATACTAAAAGGTTTCAGATAGATTATATAATGGTAAGACAGAGATTTAGGAACCAGATTTTAAATTGTAAGACATTTCCAGGGGCAGATGTGGAATCTGACCACAATCTATTGGTTATGAACTGTAGATTAAAACTGAAGAAACTGCAAAAAGGTGGGAATTTAAGGAGATGGGCCCTGAATAAACTGAAAGAACCAGAGAATGTACAGAGTTTCAGGAAGAGCACAAGGAAACAATTGACAGGAATGGGGGAAAGAAATACAGTAGAAGAAGAATGGGTAGCTTTGAGGAATGAAATAGTGAAGGCAGCAGAGGATCAAGTAGGTAAAAAGACGAGGGCTAGTAGAAATCCTTGGGTAACAGAAGAAATACTGAATTTAATTGATGAAAGGAGAAAATACAAAAATGCAGTAAGTGAAGCAGGCAAAAAGGAATACAAACGTCTCAAAAATGAGATCGACAGGAAGCGCAAAATGGCTAAGCAGGGATGGCTAGAGGACAAATGTAAGAATGTAGAGGCTTATCTCACGAGGGTTAAGATAGATACTGCCTACAGGAAAATTAAAGAGAGCTTTGGAGAAAAGAGAACCACATGCATGAATATCAAGAGCTCAGATGGAATCCCAGTTCTAAGCAAAGAAGAGAAAGCAGAAAGGTGGAAGGAGTAATAGAGGGTCTATACAGGGGCGATGTTCTTGAGGACAATATTATGGAAATGGAAGAGGAGGTAGATGAAGATGAAATGGGAGATATGATACTGCGTGAAGAGTTTGACAGAGCACTAAAAGACCTAAGTCGAAGCAAGGCCCCGAGAGTAGACAACATTCCATTAGAACTGCTGACAGCCTTGGGAGAGCCAGGCCTAACAAAACTCTACCATTTGGTGAGCAAGATGTGTGAGACAGGCGAAATTCCCTCAGACTTCAAGAAGAATATAGTAATTCCAATCCCAAAGATAGCAGGTGTTGACAGACGTGAAAATTAGCGAACTATCAGTTTAATAAGTCACAGCTGCAAAATGCTAACGCGAATTCATTACAGGCGAATGGAAAAACTGGTAGAAGCCGACCTCGGGGAAGATCAGTTTGGATTCCGTAGAAATGTCGGAACGCGTGAGGCAATACTGACCTTACGACGTATCTTAGAAGAAAGGTTAAGGAAAGGCGAACCTACGTTTCTAGCATTTGTAGACTTAGAGAAAGCTTTTGACAGTGTTGACTGGAATACTCTCTTTCAAATTCTGAAGGTGGCAGGGGTAAAATACAGGGAGCGAAAGGCTATTTTCAATTTGTACAGAAACCAGATGGCAGTTATAAGAGTCGAGGGGCATGAAAGGGAAGCAGTGGTTGGGAAGAGAGTGAGACAGGGTTGTAGCCTTTCACCGATGCTATTCAATCTGTGCCGGCCGAAGTGGCCGTGCGGTTCTAGGCGCTGCAGTCTGGAACCGCGAGACGCTGCGGTCGCAGGTTCGAATCCTGCCTCGGGCATGGATGTGTGTGATGTCCTTAGGATAGTTAGGTTTAACTAGTTGTAAGTTATAGGGGACTAATGACCTCAGAAGTTGAGTCCCATAGTTCTCAGAGCCATTTGAACCATTTTTATTCAATCTGTATATTGAGCAAGCAGTAAAGGAAACAAAAGAAAAATTCTAAGTAGGTATTAAAATCCATGGAGAAGAAATAAAAACTTTGAGGTTCGCCGATGACATTGTAATTCTGTTAGAGACAGCAAAGGACTTGGAAGAGCAGTTGAACGGAATGGACAGTGTCTTGAAAGGAGGATATAAGACGAACATCAACAAAAGCAAAACGAGGATAATGGAATGTAGTCGAATTAAATGGGGTGATCCTGAGGGAATTAGATTAGGAAATGAGACACTTAAAGTAGTAAAGGAGTTTTGCTATTTGGAGAGCAAAATAACTGATGATGGTCGAAGTAGAGAGGACATAAAATGTAGACTGGCAATGGCAAGGAAAGCGTATCTGAAGAAGAGATATTTGTTAACATCGAGTATAGACTTAAGGGTCAGGAAGTCGTTTCTGAAAGTATTTCTATGGAGTGTAGCCATGTATGGAAGTGAAACATGGACGATAAATAGTTTAGACGATAAGAGAATAGAAGCTTTCGAAATGTGGTGCTACAGAAGAATGCTGAAGATTAGATGGGTAGATCACATAACTAATGAGGAGGTATTGAATAGAATTGGGGAGAAGAAGAGTTTGTGGCACAACTTGACTAGAAGAAGGGATCGGTTGGTAGGACATGTTCTGAGGCATCAATGGATTAGCAATTTGGTACTGGGGTGCAACGTGGAGGGTAAAAATCGTAAAGAGAGACCAAGAGATGAATACACTAAGCAGATTCAGAAGGATGTAGGTTGCAGTAGGTACGGGGAGATGAAGAAGCTAGCACAGGATAGAGTAGCATGGAGAGCTGCATCAAACCAGTCTCAGGGCTGGAGACCACAACAACAACAGTTACCATTTTGAGAGAGTGGAAGCTGTTTTGAATGCCAATGTTTTTCCTTCTCAGTGATAGGCGTAGTAATGTGTTGTGTTTTTTGGTTTTTCGATATTTTTGTCTACCGTCTGTATGCTGTGCTCCGTGTATTTTCCTCCCTTTCTTATTTTCATTAGACTGCTCCAAAAGTAAAGTGGAGAATATTATTTATAGCACACCGCTCTCAGCTTCTCATTTCCGCTGTATGACAATGGCGGTATGGGCGCAACAAAGACTGATGCGCTCACAGTTAACATTAGCGCTACGTTCCGGTACAGCAGTAAATTATAGTATGTTCCGCTGAGTTTTCCATGAAACATTTTTCTGTAATTTACGTGAGTTACTGTATCTAATTTGCAACTCATAAACACAGTTAAAAAAAAAAAACAAGAACTGGAAAACTCGTAGTCTGAACTACAGTTAGCCGTAGAACATATGCAACACGCTTTTAAATATGCAGTTCTTCATTTGCGTAGCCACGGTGGCCGTAGTTGCCGTATAAATACTTCATTAATTCTGGTACTCTCTATGGATTAAGTGAAATGCTTTTCTTCATCACTCTACTGCTTTTGTTTTATAATATCGTCAGTGGTCTTAAACAGAGATCGTTAAAAGACCAAAATAGACAAAGTAAAGGGAAATGAGTGGTGCTGCAAATTAAAAGGAACAGGAAAATAGGCATTAAAGAAGGAAATATGTGTTAAACATGCAGGCAACGGTTAATTACTTACCTCTGTCTTGTCACTCAGGAAGCAAAGAATCTAAGTTCAATTGGTTATGGAGTCAAAAGCTTCAGAAATAGCTAAAATCTTACCTAGTTCATTTTCTGGAGATACTTTGTTCTAGCAAGAAAGCGAATGAATCATTGGAATAAAAATACCAGTTATACCGAAACAAGACGTAGCGTGATTCATTTGATTTGCATATTACTCTGCAACGAATTGGTTCCTGTGACCTGATTACCGATAGTACTGAGTATTTTAACCCACATATCACTAGACGAAATCCTTCTTCTATATTTATTGTGCCTGGTACCAAATGCAGTTCTGAAACACTACTATCATTTCCATCTTTCTATTTGATGGCCATAGGTAGTATCTGAGAAGCCCTCCATAGTAAATTCTCGAAATATTATATTTAATACATTTTTAAGCATGTCAGGTTATTTTTTATTTGATGGAAAGGGGTGGAGTAGCCGGAAACGTAAATAACTTTTGTTACAGAAGCAGAAAAGTAGTCTGAGCAGATTGTGGTAAAACTGCGAAGACAATTAACTCTTGGAAACCAAATGGTCATGGCTGGAAAACATACACTTCCAACTTAAAAGAAGGTGAGGAAAGAGTTCGTTCTACTGGGGTGTGTTTTAAAAACTCACTTTATTCAGCACTACTTCAAGTGCATCTGTGTCAGATGTGGATATATCGTCTTTGTCTTGTCATACAGAAATAGCGTGGCGTGCGTAGTTGTGCATAACTCTGCATAACTCGCTGGTCAAAGTGCATTATCTTGTGATGCATAGTCATAAAACACTAGAACATTCAGCTTTTTATGGTTCTGACACATGCTTACAAGTGTGGTCTTGAAAATAGTCCATTACAGAGACTAGTAGTGCTGAATAAAGTACAGCCCGCTGGAATGAAGCCTTTACTCAGGTTTATAGAGACTGTGGTGCCCAACCAGAAAAATGACATGATCAAAATAGTGTAGTGTCAGAAAAATTTTACAAGTGTACAACCTGTGGTATTTGCCCCTGAAACTTTGAAGGTTTGTAGCTCCCAAACTAAAAGTGATAGGTATGTAATTTAAATTGATGTATACACTGCTGGTGTTACTGATTCCAGTACATGATAGAAACAACTATTGTTGCATTTTAAAAAATTGTATCTTTTTGCTGTAACTCTTTGGATAATAACACAATGAACTATGTTTATAGCTACGCAGACAGTGTAACGTTTCTTATGGTGACCTATCGCAATAAATATTTCCATCACCTATTGCTTCGTAACTTTTAACAAATTCCAGGCCTGCACGGACGGGTTAGCTTTATTGTGAACACCGTTGAACGAGTGACAAAACGGTTCTGGACGTTTTTATGAGTGTTTGTGAGTATCAAAACATGTGCAATAATGGCAGTATCTTTTGATTGCATTGATTTAAAGGCGTGACATTCTCACACCACCAAGGGACTTTATTTTAGCATTTGACATTAATTTCAACTTGTTACTTCTACCCGCTCCTAAGAAAAACGGTTTTTAACTGTCGGATAAATAAGTAGAAAGACAAGAAAATGACCCTATAACGGGTCCGTTTTTACTGAATGAGATATGGAACCTTAAAAACGAGTACGATGATTACAAAATAGAAATATATCGTTTATTTGTGAAGTATTGGAAAATGCCTTAACAGAGGACTTCAGCGTCATAACGTGGGTGAAAGCTGAAAACATAATAAAAGGATGACAATGCCACTAATCACTGACCTTCCGTCAGGAGGAAAGTTGCTACGAACATATGCCCTGCTATACAAAAATAAACACCTAACTCAAGTACGGTTCGTGTGCTTAAGCCATCAGCTGTTGTAGTGAAATGGACGTTGACGTCCGCAGCTCTCTTCACGCGAAAAGGCAATATTATAACGATTACAGAAAGAAAATTCTAAATTATTTTGTACAGATGGTTAGTCATGCCATGTTACAATTCTGATCGGTCCTAATGACTCTTGGCCGAGCAGCTAATGGCGCTGGGCTGAACATTTTTCATTGTGGATACGTCCGTCGTTATTACAAGGCCACCAGTTCAGTGTAGTGAATAATTTAGGTCCATAAGTAGCAGTAGCACTTTCCTTGCTATTAGCTCAAACGTTGAGCTCCCAACGTCATGTGAGCTGAAGAAGGAGCCGAATTCTGCTACTGCAGATTGCCGTAACTTGTACACTCTGTTCAAAAACCTCAGCTGTATCACGCACCTGACTTGCTGGTGGGACCTATATTGATTTCTGAATGTTGGTCTTATGGTATTAGTGCGTGACTGATTTTCAACGTCGAATTCATTCCTTTCACTGTTACACGTGTCATAGTTAACTATCTGTACAATGGCATTGGAAGAGCAGTTTATTGCATCGCCGGATTCCAGAAACAACTACCACCAGACTTGGAAAGGGACATGCAAAAATGTATTCAGCATGTAGGCAAAAAACGCAGAGGCATGTGATCTCAGATGGGCCCTTCTTTGCGGACGCCCACCGCCAAGTAACACAATTGGTAAGTTAATAATTTGCCGCATCATTCTCATTCCCTTTGTGCCAGATCGCGTAAAAAATATTTTACGGCAGAGTTTGTGGGCACGTCCCTGTAAACCGATCGTCCACTGCTTCTGGGGTGTTCAGTTCGTCTGATTGAACGTAGAGAGCTTGTGTTCTGCAAGGATTTCTGGAAATGTAAGAATTTTTTTCTTGATCAATTGCAGCACATAGAACGAACCCGTCACTGCCGATTAGAGATTGAGGTGTTCAACTCACGCATGGTAATCTTCAGTACGGCATAACTGCACTACACAAGATTTGCGTACGTACTGCAAAAATTAAAAGGTACAGCGGGCATTTGTTTCATCTGACCGATTCACACGAAATAATTGATTGTCTCTCATTGTTTCCACAATGCTACAGCTCCAGTTTTTCGTCGAAATATGGAATTAAGAGAGGTATTTACAAAATTCAATCTGACGAGATCCTGGTGTATTTACCTTTCGCAGCGAGGCCGTCAGTGTGTGTGATCATATGTCAAGAACACAGTTTCTATTTCTAGAAACCTGAAGATTTTTTTTCCTCTTGTTTGAAAGCTTCCTAGAGAGCACTGAAACTTGTAAAGAGAATCGAACAGCTACTTGAAATAGAAGTGTCGGCTGCAATTTGGGACATTTGCATTAACGGCTGGAAAAGCTGTAATCAAACCACCTGCCTGCCAATACTGACACGCAATAACGCTATAGGCAGAGGTTCACAGGAATCGGGAGGCACTCTAATCCAGATCGCAAAATCAAGTTTTGAGTACCAAAGCTAAAAACTTACACGTACACTGCTGCCTATAAAAACTGCAATACAAAGAAGAAGACTTTAACAAATTACAAATTTGCGTGAAATGTGCGAGGGCTATTCGAAAAGTAAGAAACGATAGGTCGCGAAATGGAAACCACAGTGAAAATCAAAACTATTTTATTTGCAACAGTTAGCTGCAACTTCCAGCTACTTACCTCCATAGTCGCCGATCCGACTTAGATGTTTATCGTACCGTTGTACCATCTTTCCAGTACCCTCGTTATAGAAGGCAGCCGCCAGTGCTTTCCACCAATTCTCTACGCTGACTTACACCTCGTTGTCTGTGCCAAAATGGTGTCTTCATAGCCAGCGGTTCATGTGAGCAGAGACGAAACTCAGAGGAAGACAATTATGGTCTGTATTGTGGGCAATCAAACATTTACAATTGAAAACGATGCAGGAGTATCTTCATTGCCCTGCAGAATGCGGCTGAGAATTGTCTTGAAGAAGAAAACGCGCGACAGTTATGTAATGTTGGCTGCATAGCTTCAGGCGAAATTTCTCACCAAGCCTTCGTACTTGGCGGGAGACACTATTGTTCTAGGTATCTTTATGTGCTCCCTGTGTGCTCAGAACTAAAAAGAACGACGTAACGCGATCGACGGGCATACTAGACACTGCCCAACACACCTGTGCAAAACTTCATGGGATTTTCACTGTGGTTTCTATTTCGAGTCCGATCATTCCTTAATTTCCGAATAACCCTCGTACTTGGATACGCAGTTCAATATCAGTTAAGCGCAACTGAACAAAATAGGTAGTAGCTACACAGTCTGTTATTTGTTAATAAGAAAACGCGAATTTCTTATTCAACAATCTCATTTGAATGCCATGCAGGATTCAACAGCCCCACGTATTTGGCACCTAAGAGCGCAGACATACAGGAGTTGCTGCTTGCGTTCGTCAGAATGCCACGACTGTCATACGAATATGTAATCATTCATTGGGTTCAGGAGGATCATACTCAATGCCACGCAGGATTAAACAGTCCTACGCGACTAGCGCCTGAAAGGACAGACACACTGGGGTTGGATAAAAACATGTAAACACCACGAGAAGCTCATTTTTGAACATAAATGCAGATGCCAGCCAAATATACAGGTGGCGCTGTTGTATTTGAACACGAATGGCACCTGTGCAATGTCCTCAATACGTAGGAAGTGTCTGTCGTGGTCTGAAAAGTGGTCTGTGTAATTGTGAGTGCATTATTTCGGAGCTCAGTGCATTCGAATATGGGCAAATAGTTGCCGCTCATGTGGAGGGTACTTTCTAAGCAAGGGAGCCGAAGTGTATGGTGTTTCAACAGCCAAAATATCGAAGATTTGTACGGCATACAGGGAAAGAACTTGCTCCCCTTCTAACAGCCGTGTACCGCAAGTCTCTAGAGGAACGGAAGGTTCCAAATGATTTGAAAAGAGCACAGGTAGTTCCATTTTCAAGAAGGGTCGTCGAGCAGATGCGCAAAACTATAGGCCTATATCTCTGACATTGATCTGTTGTAGAATTTTACAACATGTTTTTTGTTCGCGTATCACGTCATTTCTGGAAACCCAGAATCTACTCTGTAGGAATCAACATGGATTCCGGAAACAGCGATCGTGTGAGACCCCACATGCTTTATTTGTTCATGAGACCCAGAAAATATTAGTAACAGGCTCCCAGATAGATGCCATTTTCCTTGACTTCCGGAAGGCGTTCGATACAGTTCCGCACTATCGCCTGATAAACAAAGTAAGAGCCTACGGAATATAATACCAGCTGTGTGGCTGGATTGAAGAGTTTTTAGCAAACAGAACACAGCATGTTGTTCTCAATGGAGAGACGTCTACAGACGTTAAAGTAACCTCTGGCGTGCCACAGGGGAGTGTTATGGGACCATTGCTTTTCACAATATATATAGATGACCTAGTAAATAGTTTCGGAAGTTCCATGCGGCTTTTCACGGATGATGCTGTAGTATACAGCGAAGTTGCAGCATTAGAAAATTGCAGCGAAATGCAGGAAGATCTGCAGCGGATAGGCACTTGGTGCAGGGAGTGGAAACTGACTCTTAACATAGACAAATGTAATGTATTGCGAATACATAAAAAGAAGGATCCTTTATTGTATGATTATATGATAGCGGAACAAACACTGGTAGCAGTTACTTCTGTAAAATATCTGGGAGTATGCGTACGGAACGATTTGAAGTGAAATGATCATATAAAATTAATTGTTGGTAACGTGGGTGCCAGGTTGAGATTCATTGGGAGATTCCTTAGAAAATGTAGTCCATCAACAAAGGAAGTGGCTTACAAAACACTCGTTCGACCTGTACTTGAGTATTGCTCATCAGTGTGGGATCCGTACCAGGTCGGGTTGACAGAGGAGATAAAGAAGATCCAAAGAAGAGCGGCGCTTTTCGTCACAGGGTTATTTGATAAGCGTGATAGCGTTACGGAGATGTTTAGCAAACTCAAATGGCAGACTCTGCAAGAGAGGTGCTTTGCATTGCGGTGTAGCTTGCTGTCCAGGTTTCGAGAGGGTGCGTTTCTGGATGAGGTATCGAATATATTTCTTCCCCCTACTTATACCTCCCGGGGAGATCACGAACGTAAAATTAGAGAGATTCGAGCGCGCACGGAGGTTTTCCGGCAGTCGTTCTTCCCGCGAACCATACGCGACTGGAACAGGAAAGGGAGGTAATGACAGTGGTACGTAAAGTGCCCTCCGCCACACACCGTTGGGTGGCTTGCGGAGTATAAATGTAGATGTAGATGTAGAAAACTGAAAATCGTCTGCTAAGTCACAACGCGGACGAAAGTGCGCGTTGAGTGAACGTGAATGACGATCTCTGAAAGGTTTGTGAAGAAAAATAAAAGGACAACAGCAGTAAAAGTAACTGCAGAACTGGACGTCGCCCTCGCCAACTGTGTCAACCAAAAAACAACACTAAGTGAGCACATTGCGCTGTGAATTACAGGGCGAGCTGGAATTATAAAATCACTCATCAGTGATGAAAATGCCCGTAACAGGTAAACGTGGTGCAGCAGGCATAAAACCTATACTATGGGGCAATGGGAGTAAATCTTGTTTCACGCTGTTTCCAACTTCTGGCCGAGTTCATGTGTGGCGTACGCCATCGCAAGCCTCCGATTCAGACTGCTTGCTGCCAAGAGTGAAACATTGTGGGAATTCGGTGATGATTTGGGCAGCCATATCGTGGTATTACATCGGCTCCTTGGTTACTCCGCAAGGTCGCATTACGGCCAATGATTATGTGATCCCTTTCGCTGTTCAAGTCAACTCATGGTGCATTGTTTGCTCCCAAATTGTGCTGCTTTTTTTTCCAAGACGACATGGGCAGTATTCACACAGCTGGCGCCGTTCAGGACTGATTTCGAGAGCACGAAGATAGATTGTCGCATCTCCCTTGGTAACCCCAGGCACTAGATTTCAATGTTATTGAGCCTCTGTGGTCAAATTTGGAGATACGTGCGCTTGGTTACTGCCCACCTCCACTGAACTCGCCACTATTTTGCAGAAATACTGGTATAAGATTCCTTTGAAAACCACATGGGATCTTTATTCATTCATTCCGAGACGACTGGAGGTTGTTTTGAATGCCTAAGATTTTCGTACACAGCGGCATAGTGACGTGTTGTGTTTTTGGCGTTTGCATATTTTTGTCTACGGCCTGTATAGTTCTTTCAGCCACGTAATTTACCTTGAGTCAGGAAAACGCCTTCTTTGCAGCAAGACAAGTATCAACACCGACAACGAGATGGCATCTGCAGTACCAGACACTGTCACCCCTTCGACAGTAAACTGTTGCGAATACCTGACGCGGCGGTATCCTCTAATCAGAAGGTGTTCGACTGTTGCCCTCGCCAGCACGTTCTCTAGAACTCTCACACAATAAAAATATCGCTTGCTTGCCGAGACACTGGCACGCCATCTCTGATTACGTACTAAGATTGGTCAAAATGAAGCAGTGTTGAAGCAGTACGAGATGACGTTCCTGTGTGTGTTATCGGACCACAGCTCAACTTGATGCCCAGTCTGGTTAAAGCCATTCTGAGTCACAGAGGTCGCAGCTCCGTACACTAAATTTCGCATGCTATATGCCCCCAAATTACCTACAAATATAATCATGTATTCCTTCTACCACACTTTACACACAAAATAATAATATTTCTTTACCTGCAAACCTTCTAGTGAGGCAATTTTTAATGGCCAATGGTGTATTATGGACGCACATAGCTTGATATTACATCTGTTCCATTAAAATATATGTTCATGTCGGCCGCTGTGGCCGAGAGGTTCTAGGCGCTTCATTCTGCTACGGTCGCAGGTTCTAATCCTGCCTCGTGCATTGATGTGTGAGATATCCTTAGGTTATCTGGGTTTAATCAGTTCTAAGTTCTAGGAGACTGATGACCTCAGATGTTGAGTCCCATAGTGCTCAGAGCCATTTGAACCATTTTTATATGTTCATTTTAATACTCTTGAGTAATAGTGGATATGACACGGTAAATGATTATTTACGATCACATAGTACGTAGCCTTTACGTGAATTATTGAGAGTGATATAGTGGATGGTGAAGGTTAAACTAGCGGAAATAATACCGGGTGATTATGATTAAAGTGCAGGTATTCACAGAGATTCAATGTGGGATGGAATTAACGTCTGGCAGTGCAGTTGGCAGATATGCTAATGTGTTACGGCAGAGCCGATTTACGCTGGAAACAAATTAGTTACAATTTGGCCACCAGGTGTAAATCTCGTCTACGGCTTCGGTGTTCATATTAAGGACATCTGATACAGAAACATTTCTGTATCTTTCTTGTACTCCGCCGGCCGAAGTGGCCGTGCGGTTCTAGGCGCTGCAGTCTGGAACCGCGAGGCCGCTACGGTCGCAGGTTCGAATCCTGCCTCGGGCATGGGTGTGTGTGATGTCCTTAGGTTAGTTAGGTTTAACTAGTTCTAAGTTCTAGGGGACTAATGACATCAGAAGTTGATTCCCATAGTGTTCAGAGCCATTTTTTCTTGTACTCACACCGCCAGATTTGCACCTGGTGTCTAAAATAGGAACAATTTTTTCCCAGCGTAAATCGGTTCCGCATAAACGCATTACAATATCTATCAAGTTTCGTTGCCATACGATAATTACAGCCCACACTGGGCCTCTGTGGGTAGCTGCACTTTAATTATAACCACCCGGTTCACTGGTCCCCTTGGCAACATGTCTGTTAATATCATACACTGCGCGTCTGCATGTGTGGCAGTCCAAGCAGATGCTTGCTGATAGACCCCGCACCACACAGTTTTATGAACAAAACACGCTCTGGTAGTTCGGCGAGCACCTGAATTTGACGATCAACAGAAGAAGAAACATACGTGGGTTAGACAAGTCATGGGTTTGAAACTTCCTGGCAGATTAAAACTGTGTGCCCGACCGAGACTCGAACTCGGGACCTTTGCCTTTCGCGGGCAAGTGCTCCACCAACTGAGCTACCGAAGCACGACTCACGCCCGGTACTCACAGCTTTACTTCTGCCAGTACCTCGTCTCCCACCTTCCAAACTTTACAGAAGCTCTCCTGCGAACCTTGCAGAACTAGCACTCCTGAAAGAAAGGATATTGCGGAGACATGGCTTAGCCACAGCCTGGGGGATGTTTCCAGAATGAGATTTTCACTCTGCAGCGGAGTGTGCGCTGATATGAAACTTCCTGGCAGATTAAAACTGTGTGCCCGACCGAGACTCGAACTCGGGACCTTTGCCTTTCGCGGGCAAGTGCTCTACCAACTGAGCTACCGAAGCACGACTCACGCCCGGTACTCACAGCTTTACTTCTGCCAGTACCTCGTCTCCCACCTTCCAAACTTTACAGAAGCTCTCCTGCGAACCTTGCAGAACTAGCACTCCTGAAAGAAAGGATATTGCGGAGACATGGCTTAGCCACAGCCTGGGGGATGTTTCCAGAATGAGATTTTCACTCTGCAGCGGAGTGTGCGCTGATATGAAACTTCCTGGCAGATTAAAACTGTGTGCCCGACCGAGACTCGAACTCGGGACCTTTGCCTTTCGCGGGCAAGTGCTCTACCAACTGAGCTACTGAAGCACGACTCACGCCCGGTACTCACAGCTTTACTTCTGCCAGTACCTCGTCTCCCACCTTCCAAACTTTACAGAAGCTCTCCTGCGAACCTTGCAGAACTAGCACTCCTGAAAGAAAGGATAATGCGGAGACAGGAAGTTTCATATCAGCGCACACTCCGCTGCAGAGTGAAAATATCATTCTGGAAACATCCCCCAGGCTGTGGCTAAGCCATGTCTCCGCAATGTCCTTTCTTTCAGGAGTGCTAGTTCTGCAAGGTTCGCAGGAGAGCTTCTGTAAAGTTTGGAAGGTGGGAGACGAGGTACTGGCAGAAGTAAAGCTGTGAGTACCGGGCGTGAGTCGTGCTTCGGTAGCTCAGTTGGTAGAGCACTTGCCCGCGAAAGGCAAAGGTCCCGAGTTCGAGTCTCGGTCGGGCACACAGTTTTAATCTGCCAGGAAGTTTCATATCAGCGCACACTCCGCTGCAGAGTGAAAATATCATTCTGGAAACATACCCCAGGCTGTGGCTAAGCCATGTCTCCGCAATATCCTTTCTTTCAGGAGTGCTAGTTCTGCAAGGTTCGCAGGAGAGCTTCTGTAAAGTTTGGAAGGTGGGAGACGAGGTACTGGCAGAAGTAAAGCTGTGAGTACCGGGCGTGAGTCGTGCTTCGGTAGCTCAGTTGGTAGAGCACTTGCCCGCGAAAGGCAAAGGTCCCGAGTTCGAGTCTCGGTCGGGCACACAGTTTTAATCTGCCAGGAAGTTTCATATCAGCGCACACTCCGCTGCAGAGTGAAAATCTCATTCTGGAAACATCCCCCAGGCTGTGGCTAAGCCATGTCTCCGCAATATCCTTTATTTCAGGAGTGCTAGTTCTGCAAGGTTCGCAGGAGAGCTTCTGTAAAGTTTGGAAGGTGGGAGACGAGGTTCTGGCAGAAGTAAAGCTGTGAGTACCGGGCGTGAGTTGTGCTTCGGTAGCTCAGTTGGTAGAGCACTTGCCCGCGAAAGGCAAAGGTCCCGAGTTCGAGTCTCGGTGGGGCACACAGTTTTAATCTGCCAGGAAGTTTCATATCAGCGCACACTCCGCTGCAGAGTGAAAATCTCATTCTGGAAGTCATGGGTTTTATTCCACGTCATGGACACATGTACGCGTGTTTGGCACCATCCGCATAAGGCTGTGGATGCACTGTGCATTACATCTGTAGAGGAGGCTGTTATAGTGTGCCACGTTAACATAGCCTGAACGTAGACGTGTGGTACGAGACCCTCCTAGCGGACTGGGTGTCTACAACACGTGGAGCGCTATAGTTCGTATGTGCCTATTGAGGACAGTATGCCCATTTTATCTACCTCCTTGATCCAGTTAACCCACACAGCTATACTGCGACCTCCAGTCTAACTACTGCGCTACTTGGGTTTTCACACGGACCAATCAGTCACATAGAAGAAAGTCGCGATAAAAAAAATATCGCAAGGACACAGTGAGTTCTAGAAACAGCCGTGGAGAGCGTTGTCAAGTCCGGAATGTGGAATGAGGATCAGTCATTCAGGCACGACTCAGCAGTCTTGTGGACTCAGTAGTCACTTAGATGTAGACTCACAACCCGCTCTCACAGGTTTACTTGCGCCACTACATTTCTCCTATTTTCTAACCATACAGAAGTTCTCCTGCATACCATGCGGGAGTACCACTGCCGGCAGTGCGGGAAAGTAGTTCCTCAAGGTAAGCAGGAGAATTTGTGTGAGGTTCGGAAAGTAGCAGACTGGTATTCCACCATCCTTCGAGCTTGCATCCGGGACAGTAACATTTAATACACCTGTTTACCTTAGTCGCTGACTGGATTAAAGCAACTTGACGCATCGGGAGGTATTGCCGAAAGGAAAGATGTGAGAGAGATTGGTGAGTAAACACTTGATAGATCAGTCGTCAGAGCATTTACACGTCGAAGAAAAAGGTTCCGGTTTCGAGTCCCGGTCTGGCACACAGTTTTGATCTGCTACAGAGTTTCAAATCAGTGCACACTCCGCTGCAGAAAGAAAATTCATCCCATAAATTGTTCTTTAATCGTGAGGGAATTACAGATTCTTCACTGAAATCAGTAAGTCTGATGGAACAGTTTAACTCGGTAGCTGTCTAGAAGCTCTGCGAGAGGGTAGGCTCGAGAGTATGTTCCCCTCTCACATTTTTTGTCAGTTCCAAAGTCATCCCTAACATAAATAACACAACACTGTAATCGTTGTTGTCCGCCGCTCGTGGTCTCGCGGTAGCGTTCTCGCTTCCCGAGCACGGGGTCCCGGGTTCGATTCCCGGCGGGGTCAGGGATTTTCACCTGCCTCGAGATGACTGGGTGTTTGTGTTGTCCTCATCATTTCATCATCATCCAGGAAAGTGGCGAAATTGGACTGAGCAAAGATTGGATAATTGTACGGGCGCTGATAACCACGCAGTTGAGCGCCCCACAAAACCAAACATCATCATCACCACTGTAATCGTTATGTACATCTACAATTTTCCGTTTCACGCGGGAGCATCAGTGAATGTCAAAGGAACGTAAGGGCGCAATGTTCGTTGCTAATTAACCCTATACGTTACTAGAGCAGCTAAAATGTTTCAGGGTTAGGAAATACATAGGGTGGTGAGACACACAATGTTGCCTTTTAAGGTAACAAGAGATTTCCTTGTCTCCCATCGGAGAATTACAGGCCACAGCGACAGGCTCATCCTATCATCTTCTAAGGAAGTGTTAAATTTTCCCCTCATGCAATTGACTAGGAAGGAAAAAACAGAGACCCTGCGAAGTACACACAAACTTCGGCGGTCGCACCTACGAATACTGCAGATTAGTGTACGAAGGGAGCCGGCCGGGGTGGCCGATAGGTTCTAGGCTCTACAGTCTGGAACCGCGCGACCGCTACGGTCGCAGGTTCGAATCCTGCCTCGGGCATGGATGTGTGTGATGTCCTTCGGTTAGTTAGGTTTAACTAGTTCTAAGTTCTAGGGGACTGATGACCTCAGAAGTTAAGTCCCATAGTGCTCAGAGCCATTTGAACCATTTGTACGTAGGGGTATTCGTACTGTATATAACAATACAGTACAATTTTTTAAAAGGTTTCAGTTACTCGCTTGAAATAAGTCGTCGCGATCAAAGTGAAGAGAGTTATTTATTTTGCCTGATGCGTGGGCAACTGTCGCGCTCAATAAAAGTGTTATTATCAAATATAAATTGATAGTTTATAAATCATTGCCAACTCCCTATTAGCCTATTTCTTTGTAGCGACAAACGTAGCGTCAAAGGTAAGTGGACAATGAACTGGCGACCACACACCACCTACAGTGACAAGAGACATCGTATTAAGATTATAAGTGAGTGAAAATTAAAATCTTGTCATATATCTGAAGCGAAACATCATGTGAACTGCTAAAACCAAGGCCGGCCGAGGTGGTCTAGCGGTTCTGGCGCTGCAGTTCGGAACCGCGGGACTGCTACGGTCGCAGGTTCGAATCCTGCCTCGGGCATGGGTGTGTGTGATGTCCTTAGGTTTAAGTAGTTCTAAGTTCTAGGGGACTTATGACCTAAGATGTTGAGTCCCATAGTGCTCAGAGCCATTTGAACCATTTTGCTAAAACTAGTGGCACTTCACGTCCTTTGCAGTAAAGTCAGATCGGGTTATTTCAGAAGGGATACTTACTTGTACTAACATCTTATCCAGGATGAATTATTTTTCATACCATTTAACTGCCTTGCAGGGGGGGGGGGGGGGGAGGCGGCGGGCGTGATGTTTATTCCAGCAGATATTTCACGCCCTCGACGTGCTCGCTTGGTTGCGACAATCTGGCGCATAACCACTTGCCCTTCGGCGTCCGCTATTGATCTACATGAAGATTACAGCTACCAGCTGAGAGAGCCATAAGTTTGTGCCCACGACTCGCCATAAACGATACCTCTACTGCCTGACAAGGAGATAATTAGTACTGGAGCCACTAAGTATTTACTATCGGAAGTGTGGCGACTCAAAACATGAGATAAATCTCTCTGATCAGCGAGCAAAGAGTAGGCTTTATCTTGTTGTACAGTAGAAATCACAGGGCATCTGTGGCTGTCGCATATTTTGTTCTGGACACAGAGTTACTTACTGCAGTGCATTAAAAAATTACCCGATGAAATTATACATGTAGCCCACTTTTAATGGACTCGTGTGCACGCGTGCGTACTCGAGTACGTTTTATGTTTGAGTTTGTCTGTGTGGAGAGAGAGAGAGAGAGAGAGAGAGAGAGAGAGAGAGAGAGAGAGAGAGAGAATGCTGCGCATTTTTTTACATTTTGTGGTACACCATAATGTTGAAATAAAAGAGCATGAATAACATTGTGCGGTGTATATAGAGTACACACACTGACAATATACTGTGTGTGAATCAATTACGAAGCAAAATACGAGGGCGTGCTGAAAAGTAATGCCTCCAATTTTATTATTCTCTTAACAGTACTGGATGAGGTACTACAAGGTGGGCCAAATGAAAGTGGCCCGAACGAGTGTATACTATTGGACGTCAATTTATACAGCATTAACGGAGGAGGAAATGACACACTGTTACCTCGAAGAGGATGGAGCAACTGCTCGTACAGCTAGCCGAATCTTGGAGCACATTTACACAATCTTCACGCATGACAGAGATGTTATCAGAAATCACTCTGGTCGCGCTCCTAGCTGACTACGCAGGTCACGTTATCAGACAGTGTACGATTACTTTGTTTTGCGAGCCCTGAGATTTAAGGTGTATCGCAACAACCCTCATAAACTTCAAGAACTGCAGCAGAACATTTCGGATATTTCGGATGAGGATGCAGCAATTCCAGCAGTGAAGCTTCGATCCGCCTTCAACAAGTTGCGGACCAGGGCCCAAAATGCCAAGAGATGAATGATGGTCACTTTCAACTTCTGTTATAGTCAGGTTAGTACTGTATTTCCTTCCCTCTGCTGTGTTTCTTCGTACCCTGGGACTTTGTTCTCTGGGTCACTTTTATTTGTCCCACCATGGACATATCACGCATATTACTCGATCGACTTTCCCTCTTCGTTGACCCAAGTTCTAACCCTCTGCCGCTAGAGGCCTCCGGATTGTAACCTGTAACACGGCGCTGTGTAACGTAACTATATCGGTGTGTGTGAAACAGCCAGTTGTAATCGAGTTTGTAACCGTAGAACACCTGCCTCCAACTTAAATCCATGAAGAATGAGAGATGCTTACGGTGATGATTGTGTTGACATCAGTAAGCTCTGTTCCCAAAGACTGGAAAGTAGCCCAAGTCACACCAATATTCAAGAAAGGAAAGAGGAGTAACCCATTGAATTACAAACCCATATCACTGACTTTAATTTGCAGTAGAAGTTTAGAGCATATACTGTACTCACGTTATGAATCCTCTTGAAGAAAATGACTCATTGATACATAACCAACACGGATTCAGAAAATATCGTTCTTGTGCAACACAGCTAGCTCTTTATTCCCATGAAGTAATGAGTGCTGTCTACAAGGGATCTCAGGTCGATTCCATATTCCTAGATTTCCAGAAGGCTTTACATACCGTTCCTCACAAGCGACCATTAATCAAATTGCGTGCATATGGAGTATCGTCTCAGTTGTGTGACTGGAATCGTAATTTCCTCTCAGAGAGGTCATAGTTCGTAGTAACAGACGGTAAATCATCGAGCAGAACAGAAGTGATATCTGGCGTTCCGCAAGGTAGTGTCATAGGCCCTATGCTGTTCCTGATTTATATAAATGATCTAGCTGATAATCTGAGCAGTCTCCTTAGATTGTTTGCAGATGACGCTATAATTTACCGTCTAGTAAAATCATCAGACGATCAATTCCAATTACAAAATGATTTAGAGAGAATTTCTGTATGGTGCGAAAAGTGGCAATTAGCACTAAACAAAGAAAAGTGCGAGGTCATCCACATGGGTACTATAAGAAATCCGATAAATTTTGAGTATATGATAAATCGCACAAATCTAAGGGCTGTCAATTCAACTAAATACCTAGGAATTACAATTATGAGCAACTTAAACAGGAAAGACCGCATAGATAATATTGTAGGGAAGGGGAAACAAGGACTGCGCTTTGTTGGCAGAACACTTAGAAGATGCGACAAACCCACTAAAGAGAAGAGACAGCCTACATTACACTTTTCCGTCATCTGCTGGAATATTGCTGCGCGGTATGGGATCCTTACCAGGTAGGATCGACGGAGGACATCGAAAAAGTGCAAAGAAGGGCAGCTCGTTTCGTGTTATCACGCAATAGAGGTGAGAGCGTCACTGATATGATACGCGAGTTGGGGTGGTAGTCACTGAAACAAAGGCGGTTTTCTTTGCGGCGAGATCTATTTATGAAATTTCAATCACCAGCTTTCTCTTCCGAATGTGAAAATATTTTCTTGACACCCACCTACGTAGGGAGAAATGATCATAATAATAAAATAAGAGAAATCAGAGCTCGAACGGAAAGATTTAGGTGTTCCTTTTTCCCACGTGCCATTCGACAGTGGAATGGTATAGAAGTAGTATGAAAATGGTTCGATGAACCCTCTGCCAGACACTTAAGTGTGAATTGCAGAGTAACCATGTAGATGTAGATGTAGTAATGTGCGACGATGGGTCCGTCGCGCTCGTAATTAAGGAAACGGTGGTGCTAACCTCGACTTGGTCCAGTCCGATTTTCATCTGTTTCCAAAACTTGAAGAATACCTTCGAGTACTTCACTTTGATAGTGATGAAGCGGTGCAAGCAGGGGTAACGTTGTGGTGCCGTCAACAGAGTCAAACATTGTACAGTAACAGCATTAACAAACCGATCACTCGTTGGAAGAAATGTGTTCATTACCAGGGTGACTATGTTGAGAAAAAAATATGTAAACATGAAGAATAAATATGTAGAATGTTAATAACGTATATCTTATTGAAAAAGCTTTACGACCTTCACATAAAAAATTCGGAGACATTTTTGCTCAGCACGCTCTTGTACTTCATACACAAGTGGTGTTTTTAAATCTGTTAATACACGATGCTTTGCAGCAGGAATTACAGAATTCCTAATTATTAGAGTTAATAACTATGTTACTGAATTTTACTGGTCATGTTGTGTTCGTATTTCAGTACTATCTGGTAGCTCGTAGTCGGTTAATACAGCAATGGTCAGCTAGCAGAGTTTATTAGAACGTTTACGAGTTTCCTACTTTATTTCAGCTACGTTTCTTTAGTTGAAGGTAACTTGTGGGAGTTACGGCAGTTTGCAAAATTGAAGATGCGTGGTAGCATGTTACAATTGCCATAAACGCATATAAATTACGTGACTATCAGACTGAGCAACAATAGTAAATTATTCTCGGACGCCGTCGCTCATAAAATGTCAAAGGGGTAGGAAATAAAAAACACTAAACTATAATAAATCACATTAGAAACGGGTAAACGCAACATAATCAGCATAAACTGAAGGATACGATGTGGTGCGAGAACATGAATTCATCTACATCGAAGGGAGCAGAAGAGTCTTTAAAGTACAGTGTAATGCAGTAGCATTTCTGAATCGTTACCGGATGACATTGTTGAAGAAGAAACGAATATTTAAACAAGATACTGCTGATTCAGGAGCGTACCGATCTATTCAATACAAGACGTGTGACGTTGCTGATTAATGGTTCTCCTAGGGAACCTTAGAACGGACACAATATCACCTTTGCAGAGCCTTCTGGCAAAATTACAAGAGACTGTAGTCCAAACAGACCGAAAAAATATTCAGCTATATCATCATTCACATATAGTAATCGCTCGAACATAAAGACTGAATTCTTTTACCACCCTCCACACCTAAAAAGCCTTGATCCGTCCCATCATCTGCTATGCCAATGTATTCGGAATATCTGTTGCACCAAAATTCTATCACCCTCGTCTTATCAATGGGTACCAAGCCCTCCGTCTTTCTATCCGCTTCCTTTTGTCATCCCTTAAACGAACTCTTTGTTAGTTCATCACTTTCCCCCCTCTCCTCAAACGTATGAAAACCTCTGTATATCCCATCCATCTTGTAAACTCGACTCCCACTCAATTGACACACAACATGTTACAACACCAGAGACACTCAAACTGTCTTCTCTCAAACTATCCTCTCCCACTGCTGACTCGAACTCGGGACCTGCCAGGAAGTTTCATGTCGGCGGACGCTCCACTGCAGAGTCAAAATCTCATTCTGGAAACATCCCCCATGCTCGGACTAAGCCATGTCTCCGCAATATCCTTTCTTCCAGGAGTGCTAGTCCTGCAAGTTTCGCAGAAGAGCTGTGAAGTTTGGAAGGTAGGAGACGAAGTACTGCCAGAATTGAAGCTGTGAGGGTGGGTCGTGAGTCTTGTTTTGGTAGCTCAGTTGGTAGAGCGCTTGCCCGCGAAAGGCAAAGATCCCGTGTTCGAGTCTCGGTCCGGCACACAGTTTTAATCTGCCAGGAAGTTTCATATCGGCGCACACTCCGCTGCAGAGTGAAAATCTCATTCTGCAAACATCCTCCAGGCTGTGGATAAGCCATGTCTCCGGAATATCCTTTCTTCTAGGAGTACTAGTTTTGCAAGGTTCGCAGAAGAGCTGTGAAGTTTGGATGGTAGGAGACGAGGTACTGGCAGAATTAAAGCTGTGAATGCGGGTCGTGAGTCGTGTTTGGGTAGCTCAGTTGGCCGGCCGGGGTGACCGATCGGTTCTGGCGCTACAGTCTGGAGCCGCGCGACCGCTACGGTAGCAGGTTCGAATCCTACCTCGGGCATGGATGTGTGTGATGCCCTTAGGTTAGTTAGGTTTAAGTAGTTCTACGTTCTAGGGGACTGATGACCTCAGAAGTTAAGTCCCATAGTGCTCAGAGCCATTTTGAACCAATTAGCTCAGTTGGTAGATCGTATGCTCTCGAAAGGCAAAGGTCCCGAGTGCGAGCCTCGGTCCCGCACACAGTTTTAATCTGCCAGGAAGTTTCATATTTTATGCTCCATGACACAGATGGCCGTTAGCGAGTGCGGCCCTGCAAAGATCGTCTGAACAGCTCAGGCCGGAAGAGGGAACGTTGCTGTCTGGGGAATGGTTACTTGGCGTTTCCTGGCGGATCTCGTCGTTGTGGGAGGCACAATGGATCAACATATGTATGCATCTATCCCTGGGGACCGAGCAGTTTGTTTTTTCTCAGCACAGTTGTAATCTCCCCACGGAAAATTACCCTCTACCCCGCAATAATTAATAATGGTCAATCAAATCATCCACATTTATTTACGTTTGAAAAGTATCTGAGCAGATTTTCTAGTAATATATGCGCCGACAGCTCGTCGACGCCAAGGTATTTTTCTAGTACGTTTATTCTTTGGAACAACAGAGGTAGAGAGATATATGCTCCATGGTCATTATAGAGAGAGAGAGAGAGAGAGAGAGAGAGAGAGAGAGAGAGAGAGAGAGAGAAAGGAACAGCTTCGGAAAGTATCGGTTGGAAGATTTTCGGATTGCTAAAGGAGATTTATTTACTCTTCTTCGCGCTAAAGCGAGACAGGAAAGTTTGTGCCGCTAGCGTGGTAGATAAAGAGAAAGAAGGACTTGTAAAAGTAAATTGCATGAGACTTAAAATCCACGGAAACGGAACATGAACGGAAATGGATTCAATATAAAATTTTCCTCAGAAATAAGGTTTTGACCATTTTATTCTAGAGTGAATGACGAATGCGTTCTCTGTCTGAATCATTGATGATTGTCTGGGCCCTGTACTTAATTGGGAAGTTTCAGCTGTGACGAAGAGATCCTGCAATCTCTGAGTTTTATTGAAATCGTCCAAAAAGGCTTCGTCCACATCTGAAATTTTAGATCTGTCGTAAACTGAACGAAGTGTTCAAACGATCGATTTTCCCAACTGAATGCAGAGCGTAATAATAATAACGTATGTAAAGATCTTTTCTAGCAAGCCAGCCGCTGAATATTAAGACGAAGGGCTCCACCAGAGATTCTACTAGGCTGATTTCATGTAACTTATATTTGAACTGTACACAGATAAAGGACAGAGAGAGAGAGAGAGAGAGAGAGAGAGAGAGAGAGAGAGAGAGAGCGAATGGAATTCTAGAAGTTACTCAGAATCCTCCCATTAGTATAATTTTTTTGTCTGTCTTTGCACGGATAAGCCTGATAAGAAAACGTAAGCCCTTGACTTTATTGTACAGATTTGTGTGTGAGGGTGAGAGAGCGATAAAGGCGACAGATACACTTCTGTACAGACAAAACATTACACCAAGTTTTGGCTAGCTGCATTAACACACACACATAGACTTTCATCAAAACCAAAGCAGTAAGAGAATTCATTAGACAGTGGCATCTACCAGCAGGACAATGCAACGTGTCACACAGGTTGCAGTGTACTTGTGTGGTTCGTTCAACGCCAGGTCACCAAACCCCTCCGGATGAAAGCCCAGTCGAGAACCTGTGGGACCGCTTCGATTGGGCTGTCCGCACCGTGGATCCTCGACCGTGGAACCTCGGGCAGCTTGCCACGGCACTGGAGTAGGTATGGCTCCCATCCCTGTTGATACCCCCCAGAAGCTCACTGACTCTCTTCGTGCACGTCTCGCAGCGGTCTGCGCTGCAGAAGGTGGTTAATCAGGCTTTTGCCAGCTGGTGACATTAATGTGACTGGGCTTTGTATTTTTACTTAATTCTGTCAGAGACAGAAAAGGACTTGGAAGAGCACTTGAACGGAATGGACAGTGTCTTGAAAGGAGGATATAAGTTGAACATCAACAAAAGCAGAACTAGGATAATAGAATGTAGTAAAATTAAGTCGGGTGATGATGAGGGAATTAGGTTAGGAAATGAGACACTTAAAGTAGTAAAGGAGTTTTGCTATTTGGGGAGCAAACTAACTGATGATGGGCGAAGTAGAGAAATGGTTCAAATGGCTCTGAGCACTATGGGACTTACCATCTGTGGTCATCAGTCCCCTATAACTCAGAACTACTTAAACCTAACTAACCTAAGGACATCACACACATCCATGCCCGAGGCAGGATTCGAACCTGCGACCGTAGCAGTCGCGCGGTTCCGGACTGAGCGCCTAGAACCGCTAGACCACCACGGCCGGCGCGAAGCAGAGAGGATATAAAATGTAGACTGGCAATGGCAAGGAAAGCGTTTCTGAAGAAGAGAAATTTGTTAACATCGAGTATAGATGTGTCAGGAAGTCGTTTCTGAAAGTATTTGTATGGAGTGTAGCCATCTATGGAAGTGAAACATGGACGATAAATAGTTTGGACAAGAAGAGACTAGAAGCTTTCGAAAGGTGGTGCTACAGAAGAATGCTGAAGATTAGATGGGTAGTCCACATAACTAATGAGGAGGTATTGAATAGAATTGGGGAGAAGAGGAGTTTGTGGCACAACTTGACTAGAAGAAGGGATCGGTTGGTAGGACATGTTCTGAGGCATCAAGAGATCACCAGTTTAGTATTGGAGGGCAGCGTGGAGGGTAAAAATCGTAGAGGGAGACCAAGAGATGAATACACTAAGCAGATTCAGAAGGATGTAGGTTGCAGTAGGTACTGGGAGATGAAGAAGCTTACACAGGATAGAGCAGCATGGAGAGCTGCATCAAATCAGTCTCAGGACTGAAGACCACCACAACAACAACAACAACAACAACAATGATTGTGGATAAGGAGCGGTGTGTTGTACCAGTGCCAGACTACACTCTCCATTGGTGGAAGAGAAAATGAAAGAACAATAAAGTAAAAAAAGTCCTAGATAACTCACACACCTAAAAACGGTTGCAAATTCAATGTCCCTAGATTTAGGAGTTAATATTAAAGTACTTCATCAAAAGCCATGACGTTAAACGTAATTAACTAAATACTCTCGCCACGTGCAACGAGCGGAGCTATATTTCACACATCGAAAAATTAAATTCTTCCGTTGACGAGATACAGTGCAAGCTTTATTAGAAACTAATTAAATTGTTATTTGCATATTCATGAAATACCTCATTTATTCCTTAATTGTATGCAACAAATAATACACACATCCGCCACATATGAAATTATTTTAGTTATTAATCAATAGTTACAATTAAGTTCGTTGTGATGCAAACCTTCTTTAACGTGCTATGTGTGAATTCAAACATGTTTGTTTGACTCCCTTAACGATAAAAAATACTCATGGGGTAGCACGTGTGGCGATTAATATGTTTATATGTTTGCAAACAGCAATCAGTCCAATAGTTTTACCTGCAATGTGGAGGACATAAAGTCTGCTTGACACTCGACAGAAATTGTTCTTCCTTTATAAATTATTACTCCGCCATTCAGCTTTGTCATCAAAAACACATAATTAAATGTCTAAGCTCCAGTGCTAAAGTGTGAGTGAAGACCTCACTAATAGCTTAAGTATTACAAGCGCCTATTCAGAAAAACGAAATCTAGTTACATACCTTTCTCTAGATTAATTCAATTTAATATTTTAAGCTGATTCCAACTGAACATTTTACAATAAAGTATGTACTCGACAAGTAACACGATTATCTGTTCTATAAACAGGAGATTTAAGCGTGAACTGTGATGAATTAATGATATTTTGTTCGAAGGCAAGCGTATTTTAAAAAGTCGACTCTGTGATATTGTCTTCACGTCTTCCCAGAAGTTCCATGCAACCAATGCATACCCTTCTTCTTACTTTTAGAGCTGAATAAAACCCAATTCCAAAATCTATAATAACACACCTGCTGCATAGAGATTTTTGTACAAGGTTTTCTGTGAACAGCTTTCCAATGTGAACAGCTTTCCAATGTGAACATGTTTTGCATTCATTACACTTTTCGCACTGAGTTGTTGAAAGCCTGTGTAACTTCAACGAAAGCGCTTTGTGCGACGCAATGAATGCATACTAGAGTATACCAGTACGGAAAGGCTGGGTTAAGGTGCCGGGACGGAAAAAATGGCCATTGCATATTTTTTGTCTAGAGTAATGCTGCTCCCTGCTGAGAAGTGATCACGCTAATCCTAATGTACACCATTGCTATTACCAGGGAGTCTGACAGAGAAAGGTTGTTCCCTTACCTTTTAATAACAACTTTCTTGATTTTCAGTCGTCTGATGTAAAGTAACTCATTCATAATATTCTTGTTACCTAATTATACGTAGACTAATACTTTCTCATAATATCATTGTTTAAAAAATGTCTTTTGGGTTACAAATGTAGTTATTTGTTGTTCGGCTCGGTTTAATCCACAATAAGAGTTACTTAAACGTATCAAGCATAACACTGCAGACTGACTTCTATATCGTTTCATATACAAAGCTGCCACCAGTCATTCTATCCCTTTATGATGATTTTGTATTAATTAATCATATTTGAACCAATTTATTTTATGTTTTATTTAGGCTAGAACAAAATTCCGGTTGAGAACTGTTTGCTGAAACCGCTTGGTATTGTTTTAGATGCTAGGGCATAAAGAAGCTTTGAAAATATTTTCGGAAATTAGAGGAACAAACGTGGGGTCATCTGATGTAAGGTAACTCATCTGTATAATATTTTTTATCTCATTTGTACGAAGAGTAATACATTTTTACAATATCAGTGTTTAAATAAAACCTTTTGGTTTACAAATGAAACTCTTTGTTGTCTCTTTCGGCTTAATAGTTTCTAACTAATGTTGATACGGCGTCCGACCGGGAATAGTGGCCGCGCTATTCGTCAGGGAAAGTGGCCAAGCTGGTTACTTTTTCCAGCAGTTAATTTTTAATCTGTTTACCCCAACAAGAGTTACTTCGATTTATCAAGCATAGTACTGCAGGCTGATTTCTAAATAGTTTATATATAAAGCTATCATCCTCGTACCCGTTTTGATGATTTTGAATTAATTACTGGTATTTAGAACCATCTACACTCCTGGAAAGGGAAAAAAGAACACATTGACACCGGTGTGTCAGACCCACCATACTTGCTCCGGACACTGCGAGAGGGCTGTACAAGCAATGATCACACGCACGGCACAGCGGACACACCAGGAACCGCGGTGTTGGCCGTCGAATGGCGCTAGCTGCGCAGCATTTGTGCACCGCCGCCGTCAGTGTCAGCCAGTTTGCCGTGGCATACGGAGCTCCATCGCAGTCTTTAACACTGGTAGCATGCCGCGACAGCGTGGACGTGAACCGTATGTGCAGTTGACGGACTTTGAGCGAGGGCGTATAATGGGCATGCGGGAGGCCGGGTGGACGTACCGCCGAATTGCTCAACACGTGGGGCGTGAGGTCTCCACAGTACATCGATGTTGTCGCCAGTGGTCGGCGGAAGGTGCACGTGCCCGTCGACCTGGGACCGGACCGCAGCGACGCACGGATGCACGCCAAGACCGTAGGATCCTACGCAGTGCTGTAGGGGACCGCACCGCCACTTCCCAGCAAATTAGGGACACTGTTGCTCCTGGGGTATCGGCGAGGACCATTCGCAACCGTCTCCATAAAGCTGGGCTACGGTCCCGCACACCGTTAGGCCGTCTTCCGCTCACGCCCCAACATCGTGCAGCCCGCCTCCAGTGGTGTCGCGACAGGCGTGAATGGAGGGACGAATGGAGACGTGTGGTCTTCAGCGATGAGAGTCGCTTCTGCCTTGGTGCCAATGATGGTCGTATGCGTGTTTGGCGCCGTGCAGGTGAGCGCCACAATCAGGACTGCATACGACCGAGGCACACAGGGCCAACACCCGGCATCATGGTGTGGGGAGCGATCTCCTACACTGGCCGTACACCACTGGTGATCGTCGAGGGGACACTGAATAGTGCACGGTACATCCAAACCGTCATCGAACCCATCATTCTACCATTCCTAGACCGGCAAGGGAACTTGCTGTTCCAACAGGACAATGCACGTCCGCATGTATCCCGTGCCACCCAACGTGCTCTAGAAGGTGTAAGTCACCTACCCTGGCCAGCAAGATCTCCGGATCTGTCCCCCATTGAGCATGTTTGGGACTGGATGAAGCGTCGTCTCACGCGGTCTGCACGTCCAGCACGAACGCTGGTCCAACTGAGGCGCCAGGTGGAAATGGCATGGCAAGCCGTTCCACAGGACTACATCCAGCATCTCTACGATCGTCTCCATGGGAGAATAGCAGCCTGCATTGCCGCGAAAGGTGGATATACACTGTACTAGTGCCGACATTGTGCATGCTCTGTTGCCTGTGTCTATGTGCCTGTGGTTCTGTCAGTGTGATCATGTGATGTATCTGACCCCAGGAATGTGTCAATAAAGTTTCCCCTTCCTGGGACAATGAATTCACGGTGTTCTTATTTCAATTTCCAGGAGTGTATTTTCTGCTATATTTACCCTAGAGTCTAATTCCAATTGAAAGTTGCCTGATGAAGCCGTTCGGTATTGCTTTAGAAGCTAGTGCATCAAGATGCTTGAAAATATGTTCGTAAATAAGTGGAAGAAACATTGGATCCTGTAGCGATAGGAAATGCAGTGAGGCGGTGAAGAATTACACTGGTAAGCCAAAACATTATGACCACCTGCTTAATAGCTTGTTGGGTCATCGTTGTAACGCACTGTACCACCAATTCTGCGTATCATCGATTCTACAGTTTGTTGGTAGATTTGTGGAGCTAGGTGTCTACACACAAGTCATGTAAGTCCCGTAAATAATTGTTCACTGATTTGTGTACGCGGTGGTGGCGCTCGATAGCGATCCAGGTGGAATCATCGGAATTTGGTGGTGAAGACTTTTAACGTAATTTCACTACCACCATCTTCGAACCACTCTTGCACGATTCTGGCTTGGGGACATGGACAATTATGCTGCTGAAAGATGACGCTGTCACCAGGGAAGACATCGAGCATGAGGGGAGGAAAGTGGTCCGACATAGTGTTTCCAGTTACTACTGAAGCGCAGGACAACGTCTGTCATAGCATAATAGTGCTCCCACTGGCTTGCGTCCATGGCGCGGTGCACGTTTCGGACACGCGTTCACCTGGACGTCGGCGTTTGTGTAGACGACCATCGACCTGGCATAGCAGAAACGTGATTCATCCAATGAGCCGACAACTTTCTGGTGATACACGGTCCAGTCACGATGATTCGTAACTAACGATGTCGCTGGGCCAACGTGTGAACACGCTGGGTCGTCTGCTGCGGTGCCCCTTGTTCAACAATATGCGCTGATGGTGTGTTCCGTAACACACGTGCTTCCACCGGCAAAGTGGCCAAGCTGGTTACTTTTTCCAGCAGTTAATTCTTAATCTGTTTACCCCACCGGCATTGTGCTCTTCCGCCAGAGGTGCCGCAGATGGACATCTGTCGTACTTTACAGAGTAGGTCTGGCTGGACAGGAAGCTGCTCTGGGGGGACCACATTCAACACGTGACCAACAAAGCAAACGCGAGGCTCAAACAACTCTACCCTATGCTTACCAGGCGTAGCACACTGAACAGGATGGGTGTCTAGGTCCATGTACATGACACTTATTCGACCCCTGATGACGTAGGCAGCCCCTGTCTGGGGATACACTGCGCCCACTCGCCTGCGCCGTCTGCAGCTCATACAGAACAAAGTACTCAAAATCATAAGCAACGCTCCGCGCTACACACGCATCGCGCACCTTCACCGGGAATACCGGCTAGATACCATCTTGCAGGTATTCCAAAAACTCTCCACACGACTGTACAATAACACGAGACACTCGCGCAACCCGTTTATCCTTTCTCTGGGTAACTACGACCACAACCATAGATGGAAGCATAACAGACCAAAGACACTACTGGCTAGGAACTAAACATCTATGGTCCATAGCACGCTAACACGACAGTACTGGCGAGCGCAACACAGCTACTGCTGGTAACCCCAGATGTTCGACCAGCCGAAAAACAGGCAACCGCAGGGAAACCGTACTGTACATAGCACGCAAACCAACCACACACACTCCCTACACTGACTGTGAGCCTATCTATGACCGATCGCCCACTAATGTACAACGACCTTGAACTGTTGCAGGGACGCAGAAACTGCAGCAAGCCCCGCAACGAGCTCCAGCAACGACAAAGGTAACGATGCACGATACGTCGCACTAACATAACCACACCTTGCATGCACTGTCGCAGATAGCAAGCCGCTACTGCCCTTAATACCCGTCCTACTGTCGCAGAGGTTTTTTTCCCTTGGCGCTTGCCTTGGCACTTTTTTTCCTCTGCCCTTACAACCACTACCCTTCGATCGCTTTCGTCCACGTTCTATCTCCTGATGGACCATGTTAATGAGTAATCTTACCCAGACGCATGGATAACATCACAGCCCGCATCCTGTGACGCCTGATTCAAAAACTAACATGTTTACGGAGGTGACAGTAGA
The DNA here is from genome assembly GCF_023864275.1 of Schistocerca cancellata. Taxonomy (NCBI): domain Eukaryota; kingdom Metazoa; phylum Arthropoda; class Insecta; order Orthoptera; family Acrididae; genus Schistocerca; species Schistocerca cancellata. The sequence goes on from NC_064629.1 coordinate 822,262,427, forward strand.
ACTTTTGGTTTGGTCTCCACGTTGGTGTGGGCGTGGAGGGGCCCCATCCTTTATAAAAAACAGAGTAGATGACCTTCCAAACTTCACGTTCTGTGAAGAGTCGCGGATGTCCAACCACTTGTGGTCTCGTGGTAGTTTTTTCTTTACATACTACACGAATATTTAATAAAAAATGGGGGTTCCTATTTAAAAAAACGCAGTTGATATCCGTTTGACCTATGGCAATTCCCTCTAGCGGGCGAACCATAGCGCCATCTCGTTTCCCCCTTCAAGCTAGATGAGTTTCGTTTTTTGTAGTTTTTTCGTTTGGTGCTTATTTCGTGAGATATTTGGGCCGGTCACTATCAATGAACCACCCTGTATATTTGTGTTGTATGGCGTTGTTGCCTGTTCAGTCGTCTAATCGGCAAAGGTTTTCTTACTTTTTGCACGATGGCACCTTTTACCATGGTGTGCGAAAGCTGTGTGTTAACTGTATTAAGTTTAGGTGACTGTAATGGATGTCACGTGCAGTGTTATGTTTGTGTTTTATGTTCAAATGTGTGTGAATTGCTAAGGGACCAAACTGCTAAGGTCATCGGTCCCTAGACTTACACACTACTTAAACTAACTTATGCTAAGAACAACACACGCACCCACTCCCGAGGGAGGACTCGAACCTCCGGCTGGAGGGGCAGCGAAGTTCGTGACAGGACGCCTCAAACCACGCGGTTACTCCGCGCGGCTGTATTTTATGATAGTGAGAGAGGGGAGAGGGTTGAACCCGGTGCCGACGTATATCCTTCTCCTCTCAAATAACATCAAGAGGGGAGGGGGGAGGGGGGAGCGAGACGCCCAGCTGAACGGATCATCTTTAACAGTGTCACGTGACCTCACCCAATGAGGCACCGCGGGGAGGTTTCGGATTTAACTCAGGATATTGGCGCCAGGGCCGGTAATCAGGAACGTTACGCCATGATCTCTTCTTTCCTTTCTAACCAAATACTGGGAGTGAAAATGTCTTCCACCATCAGGAATCTATATATCTACTTCCGAGTGGAGCACGACAGTACAGGTGTGCATGCGTTCGGCTTGTCGACTCAGGAGGCTGCCTATCTTGATAAAAGTACTATTTGTAATGGCGCATTAGTCTGCAATTGCCTCTCAACTTTGAACTGTGTCCTTAAAATCTGGCAAGTTTCATCGAAACTGATCTATCAGGGGTAGTGGATGAGTAGTTTACTATAGGCGGGTTCCTTTCCTCCAGCGGAAGGCGGAAACGGCACACCTCCTGCGCAGCCTAAAGGAAAATGACATGGAGATGTGTCCTGAGCAATGGAAGGAACGCATGCTGACGTGACTCTATGGTGATGATGATGATGAAGATGATGATATTTGGTTTGTGGGGCGCTCAACTGCGCGGTCATCAGCACCCGTACCAAGTCTCAATTTTTACACAGCCGCTGCCACAAATGATGATGATGATGGTGGTGAAATGATGAGGACAACACAAACACCCAGCCCCCGGGCAGAGAAAATCCCCAACCCGGCCAGGAATCGAATGCGGGGCCCCGTGGTCCAGAGGCAGCAACGTTAGCCAACGTGACTGGACTCAAACGAGTTCTGCCTGAAGACAACTGCAAGTAACTGTACACATCCGAGGAGGTTACGAATTTGCATCTTTAGTCCTTCTGTACTCGGTCCTTTTGTGCACCCCACAGGTGGGCGTAAACACGGTGAAATACGAACCGGATTGATCTGATATACTGAATATAGAGGAAATTGTGATACTTTGGTTCTTTGACAGAATCCTATCTCCGAACGATTGTGCCACTAAACGTTTGTCTGACTCACACTGGAACAGAGTATGAATGTGTACCATCCATCCATCACAGTGAAATGAAATAATGCATTCAACCTGCACTAGAACGCGCGAAACATCACGAGTTGGTTCTAAGTACTACCGAGCATCAGGGAAATTTTAAGAACTAGATGTGTAGGCCGATCAAAGTAAGACGCCTATATCTGGAAAAAGTTCGAAAGTACAGTTTCAATGTACAAATCTGGGAATGAGCCACAGTATCCCACGTATCCGTACCTAAGGTACCTGGAAATTTGGTTAGACTAATGGCAACTTTCACAGAGGTTTCTTGTACTTCTGTCTTAAATCTGACTGAAGAGAACTTTAACATATGGTACAATAACAGGCACAATAAACGGTCCCGAATAAGCTGTGATGATCTCTAGAATTTTAATGGATTTACTTATGACGTGCAGAATAACTACTGATATACCTCCATATGGGTTAAAATTAATTTCATCTTAGATTCTTAGCAGTTATTGTAGAAGTTTGCCAGGGTACTCATAGAAACCCGTTGCTTGAAATTAAGTAGCTTTGTTTGCGTCGTAGTCGATGTCTTCATTCAAATCTCCATCACTTTATTTAGTTCGGACTTATGTAAGGGGCTGAAATAAGAATGAATATACGAAGAATTGTTATACACAGTCAATGTCCAATGTTAATCTTTTTAATGGATATTCCTCACATGCAGTGTGCGTAGACAATCAGTATGAAATCAACCTTCTTGGTAGAATACACGCATTTCTCCACTATACAGCCAGTCAGTGGGAGCTCGCTATCTTCACTAACGAGGGCAGCTTGAAGTGACGCTTCCTGAGCAGAGATGGCATCTCAGAGGAAACTTGTGCCACAAGGAGATCTCTGAAACGGAGCCGTTCCCACGAAAAAGCTTGTATATTGCCTTTAGACAATGGACCCATAGCGTCGGTATGTCGAGATGCCGATGCGTCTGAAACTCGAGGTAACAATGGAGAGCAAGGGACTTCTCCAGCCGCTTTCTGCCTACGCTTTGTGCGCTAGACACTGCTGCGGAGGAATATTACGGCCTTCTAAATAGCAGTCCTCCAGGCGAATTGAGAGTTCTGCATTTAATTAAGTTCTGCACAGTGGACCTGGATCCTTCACCGAGTGACTTCGCGAATCTGTCGAGAAATGAAGCGAAGAGAGCGCGTGCGGAATTCCGAAGTCTTCCTATCACCACACAATGAGCGTGAAAGTCACATCTACATCTACATGGATACTCTGCAAATCACATTTAAGTGCCTGGCAGAGGTCGCAATTTGCACATTACTATAAGAAAGCAACCACTGCTAGACAAACGAATTGCAATACCATCAAGTACTTTTTAGAGACGTATAAAATTAATGTCAAATGTCGGGAATGATGTCACTAATAAACGATTGCTTATTGGGGAGAATAAGGAAGTTCAGCTTGCTAGTTGCATTGTAGACTTACTAAATGATGCTACCTTGTCATGACATGAGTTCCTTCCGGATGTATAATATACAGGGTGTAACTAAATTCCCTTTACAGACTTTGATGAAATGTTCCTTACTCCTAAACAAGAAAAAAATTTCGAGTAATCATGGGCTCTAAAATGAATATCTTAAGGTCTATGAGCACTTGTTCATGTTCGATTCTGTGAAACACACCTCTTCTACTGCAAGCTCTTTGCTAGTATGCACAAAAAGAAAAAAAGGTCCAGTAAACATGGGCTCTGAAATCCAGGGTATTAAGAACTATTAACACTTGCTCATCTTTGCTACTGTGAAACAAATCTCTTCTACTGAACATGTGCTCATAGCTCTGAAGATATACTTTTTACAGACCATATTTACGGGATATTTTTTCTTATTTTCGTCCATGTTAACTCCTCCCAAAACATGGAAGCCAATGTGCTTGCAGTAGAAGTGTCGAAGATGAACAAGTTCTCATAGCTCTTAACGTATACAGTTCAGAACTCATGTTTGCTAGACATTTTTCCCTTGTTTTGGTGTGAGGGATCTGTCCTCCTAGTTTGTAAAGGGAATTTCACTACACTGTATATACTACAATATGTGTCTTTTTGAACTTTAAAATGGATCGAAAATACACAATAACAATAAATTCAGCTGTTTGGAGATAAATAAGAACAAAAGAATATAACTAGTTTTTACTTCCGTAATGGGTTAGTGGAGTTAAGTACCGTGTGTGCCCAGGATCTTACCATTTTGCTGGATATAGCCCCACACAAAAACAAAGAACCGCCACCTTTAGCTGGAAAAATCAATAGGTTTCGACGCAGGGATGACGTAAAACCTATTTGCTGACAGTCCGTGAAGACAAAACAGATGATGCAACTTGTTAAGGACAGTCACGAAGCCATTGTCCCTGGCATGTATCATATTCCTTGTCAGCGTGAAGCAACTATATCGCCGGATAGTACTTGGATGGGTGACCGTGCAGGGAAAACCGGGTGCCGTTGTTTTTAAAGACGCACAAGTGACGACCAATTGAAAGACTCGCACCAGGCCGTCGTGCCACACGACATTTTGTTTTACTCAATCCGTACATTTTAGTAACGTTGTGCAGAAAAGTAACGGCAAATTCAAACCTCGTTTTGAAAACTCAGTGCCTGTTGAGCACAGATGCACGAAGAAACATAAAATTACATTTGATGAACAAAAATCTTCTCCTACGCATGGACGTACTGGGACTCTGTCATCAAAGAGTTCACAAAGATGAGAATGTGAAACAATAGCTTTCGCGGCGACAGCCTGTAGTGGCGCATGGAATTGGGATCCTGATGTTGAGGGACTACACAGAGATTGCCGAATTATGTGAGTTCTAACGGACGTCACTAACAAAGATCACATAGATGCGATCTCTAGCAGGAAGAGGGTTGTCATTTGTTCCTGACGATGAAGAGGGAGAGTACCGTCGTCAAATACCGATAATATTTGATGGAAAAATGTCTAATAATTATCTCATTGTGAACGGTACCTTACCTCAACCCTCCCCCCTTCCCAAACACTGATGTTCTCGCAAGAATTCGTGCTCATATTACATAAGTCGTATTCCCTGGATCCCATGGAGAGTGGTCTCTGGGATGTGGAAGGAAATCAAAGGTGTACATGTAGGTAAATTTAAGTGCAGTACAGTGAAATGACTTTACATTATTGTATTTATAAAAATGTCGTGTGACTAGGGCCTCCCGTCGGGTAGACCGTTCGCCGGGTGCAAGTCTATACCGGTATTTTCATTCTCGTTTACTATTTTCAGCGCAACAGCGATACAAAGCTAAATGGGACAAGAAACCAAATGAAATGCGTTAACTCTGTAACGAACCACTGGAGACCTCGGGTCCGAGCTACTAGTAGCTCTTTTCAACTATGTGCAGAACTTTCATGTTAAGCAAAGATGGAGGAGGAAGGTTGTGTTTCTCGATATTGAAGTGGTCTGCAAAAGTTGACTTACATGAATTTTCACCGTCTTTGCTGAGCATGTGCTCACGAAAACTAATTAGTTATTTCTGTTTTATATGAGAGGTCGCCATGAATGGCTTTAGTTACTTTCCATTAATACGTTTTATGAACTCGATTTTGAGTAACGCTGTATCGAAATTGCGTCCGTTTATTCTCCACATATTGTCCTTACTCTTCAATAACACAGGATTTGAAGATACATATATGATTTAATAGCCACAGGGAAGATAAACGATTATGCTAAGCTCATAAATGAAAAAATGTTCAAATGTGTGTGAAATCTTATGGGACTTAACTGCTAAGGTCATCAGCCCCTAAGCTTACACACTACGTAACCTAAATTATCCTAAGGACTAACACACACACTCATGCCCGCGGGAGGACTCGAACCTCCCCCGGGACCAGCCGCACAGTTCATAAGTGAAAGCAGCATTTATAAGCAGCAACGCGAAAAACTGGAAACCCTTAATGGCTAGACCAAGATTTAAACCTTCAGAGTACTTCATGAAAGTAATATTGAGCCTTGCTGGTTCTCTTTCATGAAAGCATTTCAGCCTGTAGTATGAAGAAGGTGACGCTAACGTAACATACCACAAAAGATACACATTTTCTGTGCGTTGTGCAGCGACATCACTCGCCTCTAGCTCACTAGCAAAATTATTCAACAGTACCTATGTTCGATTACCGTTTCGTCTGTGTCCAGTTAGACCCGAAGGAGCAGATTAAAGCCAACTCGCGACGGGAAATCGAACATTGATAAAACGTCTCGCTGACAGCATTCTAACAGGTTAACTTTTTAACTGTCACTAAGAACACCCAGTAAAGCGCGCATCTTTTCCCCTCAGAGGCGGTTATTTATTGACTTCGACTTTCCACCTAAATTCACCGCGTAAGATAACGAAGGACGTGTGCAACGTGATCGAAAAACGTTATAACATTTCAATTCTGTGTTGGTTCATCCTCCTTATTCCTCCTTCGCACTGGCGCTGGCAACTTTTTCAAAGAGAAAATTGTGGCTCTTAGTAAAATAATGACATTGCTTTAGACAGCCAGATTGTCTACAGACTAAGAAAAGGAATAATAAAATATTCTTGCTTGCTCGCGATTAGGTTCTACAGCTCGCAATGGCAACTGATTAAAACGTTGGTGTATTGCACAACATCCACGACAGTCAAGAATTTCCTGACTACGCCCACAAAGTATTTTTGTTACTCAGAGGCTCATGTGCAAACTGCTGCAATGGTCTACGACTATGAGGTTCCAGGAGTACTAAAGGTCTCGTAGAGCTTCGAGACTTCACAAAGCTATGACATAAATACAGATGCTATCCTAAAATAGTTTTCCATAATTTGAAATTGTCGACGTTCAAACTCAAAGACGTATAATTTAAGTCTTCTGCATTAATGTAATGGTACTAGACATCTGATATGAACAATACAAAACGCACAAGTCTTAGGGCCTGTGTTCAACATAACTAATTTTTATAGGTTGTTAGATCTTTATTGTATAGAAGATGTCTGAACTAATGTCTGATTACTTGCGGAAACACTGGAATAAAATAAATCAATGGGAATAAGCTGTGGCGGGAAAGTTCGAGTATAAGAGTAGCGTGCTCTAAGTCACACATTAGGAATAATGACGTTGCAGATACTAGGGACATTTCATAAATAATGCACAGGTTGGTATTACTGTGGATTGTTTGACGCAACAACAATGAAGATTACCTCAGATGCAGTTGGGAGCTTGAGGAAGCAGCAAGTGTTTTCTTTTTCCCTATGTACTATAATATAAAAGTGTTGAGAGGTAGAAATGGACTCTTCAGGGGTCTGGAGGTATTGTGACTGTTGAATACCAGTGGTCGTACTTCAAGATTGAAACATCACGAGGCAAAAACCGACAGAAATCCACAGTGCGTCAAGTGGAGTTTGTGGTGAGTTTACAGTGGACCGTAGTTCAGTTTCACGTTGGGTTAATCGTTTTCGTGGTGGTCGTATAAGCATAGGCGCTAATCCAAGACCGGGAAAGCCAAAAATGTTAACAGATGAACGAGTTGTGAAATTTGTGGCAGACGCTCTTGAAGAAGATCGCAGTGCGTCTAGTGAGGAACGTGATGGGATCCTCACTGGTTGACTGCTGAAGAGAAATAGAAACTCCTGGACATTGCACCCTTGTCAAATGACGATTCAGCTGTAAAGGTCAAGGATTCTTGTGTCGAACTGCCACTATTGATGAAACGTGGATTAGAGATTTTGAACCGGAGGTGAAATCACAGTCCAATGAGTGGAGAGCTTCAGGTTCTCCATGTCCAAAAAAAAATGCCGACGCGCTCAATCAAATGATGATTTTTGCTTATGATCACCAAGGAATCATCATGACACATAGAGTCCCAGTTGGGAAAGGTGTCACAGCGGTGTATTACAGTAACTTCATGCAAAACCTGCGCAGAGAAATACACGAAACCCAACATCAGTTGCTGGAGGCTGGGCCACTAATTCTCCACAATTCTCGCACGCGTATCGGCTCTAATCGGATGTCAACTATTGCCGGATTCTCGCAACATCCAGGACATGAATCTAACAGACTTCGATTTGTTACCAAAGTTGGAAAAACCTATGCGTGGGCATCGTTATATTTCTCTGGAAGAGCTTTCAACCACCACTACCCGAGCCATTCCACAGATGAACAGAAGTGGTGTCCTGGATGGAATAACAGAGCTTCCGAGAAGTTGGGATTCAGTCATAAAGAATCAGGGAGGCTATACTGAATGACTGTAAAAAGATATTGAAAAAAATAAGTAAAAAAAAGTAGTGTGCATCGTTTATGAAATGTCCCTCGTACCTTCTCTAAAGCTGTTGTGGTTTCAGGTCCGAGGGGATTATCCCAACGCTTCTTGTTGTCAACAACAAGACACGAGTCTAACCGATACTGGCAAACTAAATCCCTTAGAAAGTGACATTATTCGCAAGAGTGTATTTTTAGCATAGGATGAGAGTGCTTTAGAATGTTGCTAACAAATAATTCCATTGCTGAAATAAAGAATGTAGCATGGCGAGTCAAACGTAAGGGCACACTCAGAGAAAATTTAACAGAATGCTAAGGGACATGAGCCTCCTACTGTGCGATACGTAGCTAGCAAGCCTGATGTTAGTGTCTGTTTATACTCACAAGCAAAGACTTCAGAGAAGCCCGCAAGCAATGATTATCAGTCAAACGCATTGTTGGTGGATGCCTTGTCCAGACCAAAACCATCCACAGCCACAAACGACTAGCTGCCAATTTTCGCAGAGGCTCATCTTGTGCAGGACAAAGAAAGGACATCATGCAACAGCAAATTGTGCCATCAGACCGATCGACATCTGGTAATGACATGCACTAAAGCTCTCCCATAAAACTACAGTTGTTAATGTTCTATCTGTTTCATAACAATAACTAACAACCAGGAAAGTGACTGTGGAATAGTTATGTATACAGTGGGAATGTTATTGTCTTGTTTCTAATTACTGTGTGTGATGGAAATATGTTAGTTGTTTCAGAATAAGCTTTGCGAAAGGTAACTCATATAAAACTAGACATATTCGGAACTGCATCATTTTTTTTAAAGAAAAAAGCAGTTATAATACACGGAAGCGCCAAAGAAACTGGTATAGGAATGCGTATGCAAATACAGAGATAAGTAAACAGGCAGACTACGGTGCTGCGGTCGGCAACCCCTATACAGGGTGTTACAAAAAGGTACGGCCAAACTTTTAGGAAACATTCCTCACACACAAATAAAGAAAAGATGTTATGTGGACATGTGTCCGCGAACGCTTAATTTCCATGTTAGAGCTCATTTTAGTTTCGTCAGTATGTACTGTACTTCCTCGATTCCCCGCCAGTTGGCCCAATTGAAGGAAGGTAATGTTGACTTCGGTGCTTGTGTTGACATGCGACATTTCTGTGAACGTTTGGGCAGGCATTGTTGGTGATGTCTTGATTGGGCCCCATGTTCTTCCACCTACGCTCAATGGAGCACGTTATCATGATTTCATACGCGATACTCTACCTGTGCTGCTAGAACATGTGCCTTTACAAGTACGACACAACATGTGGTTCATGCACGATGGAGCTCCTGCACATTTCAGTCGAAGTGTTCGTACGCTTCTCAACAACAGATTCGGTGACCGATGGATTGGTAGAGGCGGACCAATTCCATGGCCTCCACGCTCTCTTGACCCCAACCCTCTTGACTTTTATTAATGGGGGCACTTGAAAGCTCTTGTCTACCCAACCCCGGCACCAAATGTAGAGACTCTTCGTGCTCGTATTGTGGACGGCTGTGATACAATACGCCATTCTCCAGGGCTGCATCAGCGCATCAGGGATTCCATGCGATGGAGGGTGGATGCATGTATCCTCGCTAACGGAGGACATTTTGAACATTTCCTGTAACAAAGTGTTTGAAGTCACGCTGGTACGTTCTGTTGCTGTGTGTTTCCATTCCATGATTAATGTGATTTGAAGAGAAGTAATAAAATGAGCTCTAACATGGAAAGTAAGCGTTTCCGGACACATGTCCACATAACACATTTTCTTTCTTTGAGTGTGAGGAATGTTTCCCGAAAGTTTGGCCGTACCTTTTTGTAACACCCTGTATAAGACAAGTGTCTGGCCCAGTTGTTAGATCGGTTACTGCTGCTACAATGACATGTTATCAAGATTTAAGTGCGTTCGAACTTGGCGTTATAATCGGCACACGAGCGATGGGATACAAAATCATGGCGGTAGCGATGAAGTGGGGATTTTCCCGTACGCCCATTTCACGAGTGTACCGTGAATATCAGGAATCCGGTAAAACATCAAAACGCCGACATCATTGCGACCGGAAAAAGATCCTATAAGAACGGGACCAACGACGACTGAAGAGAATCGTTGAACGTGATAGAAGTGCAATCCTTCCGCAAATTGCTGCAGATTTCAGTGCTGGGCCACCGTCAAGTGTCAGCGTGCGAACGATTCAACGAAATATCATCGATATGGGCTTTCGGAGCCGAAGGCCCACTCGTGTACCCTTGATGACTGCACGACACAAAGCTGTACGCCTCGCCTGGGCCAGATAGCACCGACATTGGACTGTTGACGAAGGAAAACATGCTGCCTAGTCTGATGGGTCTCGTTTAAAATTGTATCGAGAGGAAGAACGTGTACGGGTATGGAGACATCGTCATGAATCCGTGGATCCTGCATGTCAGCAGGGGGCTGTTCAAGTTTGTGAAGGCTCCTGTAATGGTGTGGGGTGTATGTACACTCCTGGAAATTGAAATAAGAACACCGTGAATTCATTGTCCCAGGAAGGGGAAACTTTATTGACACATTCCTGGGGTCAGATACATCACATGATCACACTGACAGAACCACAGGCACATAGACACAGGCAACAGAGCATGCACAATGTCGGCACTAGTACAGTGTATATCCACCTTTCGCAGCAATGCAGGCTGCTATTCTCCCATGGAGACGATCGTAGAGATGCTGGATGTAGTCCTGTGGAACGGCTTGCCATGCCATTTCCACCTGGCGCCTCAGTTGAACCAGCGTTCGTGCTGGACGTGCAGACCGCGTGAGACGACGCTTCATCCAGTCCCAAACATGCTCAATGGGGGACAGATCCGGAGATCTTGCTGGCCAGGGTAGTTGACTTACACCTTCTAGAGCACATTGGGTGGCACGGGATACATGCGGACGTGCATTGTCCTGTTGGAACAGCAAGTTCCCTTGCCGGTCTAGGAATGGTAGAACGATGGGTTCGATGACGGTTTGGATGTACCGTGCACTATTCAGTGTCCCCTCGACGATCACCAGTGGTGTACGGCCAGTGTAGGAGATCGCTCCCCACACCATGATGCCGGGTGTTGGCCCTGTGTGCCTCGGTCGTATGCAGTCCTGATTGTGGCGCTCACCTGCACGGCGCCAAACACGCATACGACCATCACTGGCACCAAGGCAGAAGCGAATCTCATCGCTGAAGACGACACGTCTCCATTCGTCCCTCCATTCACGCCTGTCGCGACACCACTGGAGGCGGGCTGCACGATGTTGGGGCGTGAGCGGAAGACGGCCTAACGGTGTGCGGGACCGTAGCCCAGCTTCATGGAGACGGTTGCGAATGGTCCTCGCCGATACCCCAGGAGCAACAGTGTCCCTAATTTGCTGGGAAGTGTCGGTGCGGTCCCCTACGGCACTGCGTAGGATCCTACGGTCTTGGCGTGCATCCGTGCGTCGCTGCGGTCCGGTCCCAGGTCGACGGGCACGTGCACCTTCCGCCGACCACTGGCGACAACATCGATGTACTGTGGAGACCTCACGCCCCACGTGTTGAGCAATTCGGCGGTACGTCCACCCGGCCTCCCGCATGCCCACTATACGCCCTCGCTCAAAGTCCGTCAACTGCACATACGGTTCACGTCCACGCTGTCGCGGCATGCTACCAGTGTTAAAGACTGCGATGGAGCTCCGTATGCCACGGCAAACTGGCTGACACTGACGGCGGCGGTGCACAAATGCTGCGCAGCTAGCGCCATTCGACGGCCAACACCGCGGTTCCTGGTGTGTCCGCTGTGCCGTGCGTGTGATCATTGCTTGTACAGCCCTCTCGCAGTGTCCGGAGCAAGTATGGTGGGTCTGACACACCGGTGTCAATGTGTTCTTTTTTCCATTTCCAGGAGTGTAGTTAGAGTGATGAGGGACCCCTGATACGTCTAGATACGACTCTGACAGCTGGCACGTACGTAAGCATCCTGTCTGATCACCGGCATCCATTCATGTTCATTGTCCATTCTGACGGACTTGGGCAATCCCATCAGGAAATGCGACACTCTACACGTCTAGAATTGCTACAGACTGGCTCCAGGAATACTCTTCTGAGGTTAATCACTTTCACTGGCCACCAATCTCTTCAGACACGATTATTATTGAGCATATATGGGATGTCTTGTAACGTGCTGTTCAGAAGAGATCTCCACCACCTCGTACTCTTATGGATTTATGGACAGCCCTGTGGGATTCATGGTGTCAATTCCCTGCAGCACTACTTCACACATTAGTCGAGTCCATGTCACATCGTGTTGCGGCACTTCTGCGTGCTCGCGGGTGCTGTACACGATATTTGGCAGGTGTACCAGTTTCTTTGGCTCTTCAATGTATATTTAAATTACGTTCCTGCAGCTAACACAGTTAATCGTTTTCTATTCAACGTTGTTCGTAAATACTGTACTGAAGTCGAATTTTCATAGTTTATAAATGTAATTAAGCAAGGAAGCTACTCAGTCTGGGTAGTATACTGAACCAATTACAGCACAAAATATCTTCTAAAAGTTAACCCACCCACGCATAAAATAGCTGCTCAACGTACGTCTAACAACAAAGCTGATCATCAGTCGTACCTTAACACGTGCTATATTAATAGGATTTACAGACATTTAACCTAGTCGATGGAATTCTACGGCTTTCCCGTTTTATTCCGTTACACAAGTAATGCAGTTGGCGGATGTTAATTGCAACTGTCATATGATTTTATGTGTGTAAATATTCTCAACAGGATTACTTCGTCTCAGGTTCAATGCCGACAAATATGTCGCGTTTAAGTTACCAGAGCGTAAACTATTCCAATATGTTTTACTTTAGATCATGTTCTCTTCCGTTTGTGTGCTTGTGAGATAGAAATGTAATGGTATTTTACTAATAGCTGGCACCACGTATTTTCATCACGTCAAGTCTGTAAGTGGGGTCTCATATCGTTAGTCATCGGAGGTTGATTATGTACATGATATTTTATTCAAATACGTGTGTCCTAATTTTTTCGTGCTGAACCACAAGTGTACTTACGTAACTGCAGTAATGATATACGTATCAGATTTAACCCCACTGTAACTGCAAACATAATGTGTTTACTTCATGGAAAACTTGTAACATATCATTTACCGGCCGCTCACGTCTAGTAACCCTGTTCGATATTGCAGTCACCTCACAATCAACCAGTTTCTGGCTGCAGGGGGAAGGGGGCTTTGTTCAGAGTGAAGAATATGGGCCAGACTTTCCCTAATCCTCCTAAATGAGTAGCGGTCAGAGCCAACTAGGCTCAGCTTAAGGGCGAGTAATTCCCACATCACGGCCGGTGTTTTCCAACACCCGTCGCAGAGAATGTTCATAAAGTACTGCCAGGAATGGGCATCGCATAGAAGCTCTGCTAATGGGAGCAGAAAATAGGAGATGATACTATCAACATTGTGCTCCTCATTAGGATTGTCTGAGAGGCCTGAATATAAAGTAATCTCGCGGAGCAGTCTGGAGCTCGCAGTGATGAGGAATTGGAGGGCAGCCTTGCGCTGCCGCTGAGATGTGTTTTAAGTGCTTATCATTTCTGGTGTCTGATGATAGTGATCCTTCGTGATCAGCAAACGTGCTTTACTGGTACAGGGAGCCTTCAAAGGATTCGAAAGTGCGTCCGATGCGCGGGAGTCGAATTCTGCACAGGCACTATCCTAGATTGTGTAAGTAGGCTGTTCAGGTTTTTATGTGCTATGTAAGTAGGCTGTTTAGGTATTTATGTTGGTAAAGCCACGTAGTGCTCTGTACGAAAATCGCTGACTGTGCTCTGTGCAGTCTGTGGCTGGTTGGCATTGTTGGAATATTCGCTATTGTAGTGTTGGGCAGTTGGATGTGAACAGCGCGTAACGTTGCGCAGTTGGAGGTGAGCCGCCAGCAGTGGTGGATGTGGAGAGAGAGATGCCAGAGTTTTGAGAGGTTGCTATAAGCGGACGATCTGGACGTGTGTCCGCCAGAAAAAGGAAATTTGTAAAGATGGATGTCATGAATTGACAGATATATATGATGACTATTGAACACTATTAAGGTAAATACATTGTTTGTTCTCTATCAAAATCTTTCATTTGTTAACTATGCCTATCAGTGGTTAGTGCCTTCAGTAGTTGGAATCTTTTATTTAGCTGGCAGTATTGGCGCTCGCTGTATTGCAGTAGTTCGAGTAACTAAGATTTTTGTGAGGTAAGTGATTCATGAAAGGTATCGATTATTGTTAGACAGGGCCATTCTTTTGTGGGGATTGATGAAAGTCAGATTGCGTTGCGCAAAAAATATTGTGTGTCAGTTTAGTGACGATGAGAATAAGTAAAGAGAGAAATGTCTGAGCACGTTCAATTTTGCTCAGCTGTTTGAAAATCTAATAACGTAAGAGGTTTACTAGCACAGTCATTCATAAATTTTCTAAGGAGACGTTACAATTGTTTGCAGATGATGCTGTTGTTTGCCGTCTAGTAAAGTCATCATAAGCTCAAAACAAATTGTAAAATTATTTAGACAAGATATCTGTATGCTGCGATTACTTGCTATGGACCCTATATAATGAAACGTGTTATGTCATCCACATGAGTCCTGAAATAGATCCGTCAGATTTCGGTTACATGACAAATCGCACAAATCTAAAGGCTGTCAATTCAACTAAATCTTCAGGAATTACAGTTAAGTACAGCTTAAATTGGAACGATCCCTTAGATAATGTTGTGGGAAAAGCAAACCAAAGAGTGAGTTTTATTGGCAGAACAGTTAGAAGATGCAACAGATGTCAGTCCTCTGCTACAGTACTGATAACCCGTATGGAGTCCTTACTACATTGCATTGACGGAGGGCTTTAAAAAAGGCGTTTTTCATTGCGGCATTCTTTTCACGAAAATTCATTCCCCAATGATCTGCGAAAAATCTTTGTTGTCACCTACCTACATGGGGAGCAATGCTCACTGTAATATAATAAGAGAAATCAGAGCTCGTGCGGAAAGATTTAAGTGTTTGCGTTTTCCACCCGCGCTGTTACAGTGGAACGGTAGATAAATAGAGTGAAAATGGTTCGATGAATCCTTTGTCAGGAACTTAAGTATGAAATGCAGAGTAATGATGTAGATGTAAATACTTTTCGCTCCGAGTGGCCACGTGGGGTAGCCGCGAGGTCTGAGGCGCCTTGTCACGGTCTGTGCGGCTCCACTCCCCTCCGCCCCCCCCCCTCTTCCCCCGTCAGAGGTTCGAGTTCTCCCTCGGGCATGGGTGTGTGTGTTGTTCATAGTGTAACTTAGTTTAAGTTAGATTAAGTAGTATGTAGGCGTAGGGACCGATGAACTCTGCAGTTTGGTCCAATAAGATGTTACCACACATTTCTCAGCGAGTGTTGCGGATTAATGGGTGTGGACGTTTTTGCGAAAAGAAGGCCTCAGAGCAGAGACTAAAGACATTTGTTAACTGGAGCTGCTGTTGGATAAAATAACTGGGGTTAATTGATACCAGTAAATTTCGTCTGTTTCCCTGCAAATTTGAGCGTGGTGTTTTTGTATGACTTTTTTTTCCCTATTCACTTTCATATATAAGGAGCGTTGAAAAAGAAACGAGCTATAGGCATAATTACAGAAATCAGTACCTGTATATTAGAGGCATTAACTCTGGCTGTTGAGATACTTGTCCCACTGTGACAAGGCGGTGAATGGCTGTCTCATAAAATTCCCGGCACTGCGATGTTAACCAGTTCCGCACGTACAGCTGGTCGTCGTCGTCCGAGGTGAATCGTTTGCCCCTCAGAGCCTTTTAAGGGGACAAAAAATGGCCCGTTCTGATTCAATTCCTGCAGCGCGGGACAACAGTGAATGCCCAGCGTTGCTCGCAAACCTTGGCCACCCTTCGCCATGCGATCAAATCGAAACGACTGGCAATCTGACCCGCGGGGTCATTCTGCTCCACGACAATGTAAAGCGTCATACGGGCAACACATTCGCGGCATTCCAACAAAAATTCAAATGGGAGGTTCTCGGCCACCCTCCATACAGTCTGGACCTTTCTCTCTGTGATTACGCCATTTTTGGTCCCCTTAAAAAGGCTCTGAGAGATAAATGATCCACCTCGGACGACGACGTCCAGCTGTACGTGCAGAACTGCTTAACATCGCAGCCCTCAGAATTTTATGAGACAGCCATTCATCGCCTTGTGTCACAATGGGACAAGTGTTTCAACAGCCAGGGTCAATACTTCTAAGATACAGGTACTGGTTTCTGTAATTATGCCTCCTGCTCGTTTCTTTTTGACCACCCTTTATATCTCTGTTTCGTTTTTGTGGCGATTACCAGCGTGGGTTTCTGGTGGCTAGTGGAGACGCTTTATTGAAATGTTACTGGTGGACAGATTTCATTCCAGTGTTCGGTTCTCAGAATCATCCTTGAAAGCAGTTACATAGCTACAATCGTTTTAATTATCGATCTTGCAGATGTGAGAAGTTTAAACCTGTCTCGTGGGTCTGACAACCATTAATTTTACATGCTCAGAAATGGAGAGTCTTAATAAAGGTCTCAGACTAAATCTGTGGAATAGTCTGACGCGCAACACACGCCACCATGTGTCCGTGGGCTCTGGTCACGGCCGCCAATATTATCTCGTTCGACGCCACAGAAGCTACGAATTAGGACGAAGGGAACGTTTCAATCTTACTATAACAGTCGCAACCCACATCTACTTGAACCTTTTTATTGCAGGCAAGCAGTAGAACTGTCTTCAGAGATGAATTCCACTTCGAACTAGTCACGATGACCAGCGAAGACGTGTCTAGAGATTCCCCAGACGGCCGTGGGATACCAACCTCAATGTCGCCCACCATACGATCCAACAGCCAAGAGTTATGGTTTGACTTGCCATTTCTTTTCATAACAGGAGAGCTTTGGTTGTCACCCCGGCAGCCTTACAGCACAACGCCCCGTTTTGTTGCCCTTGATGGCAAGCCATCCTGGGCTTACATTTCGGCAAGATAATGTCCGCCTGCACACGGCGAGAGTTTCTGATGCTTGTCTTCGTCCTTGCCAAACCCTAGCATGGCTACCGGATCTCTCGGATATGGAGAATATTTCGAGCGTTATGGGCAGCATCTTCCAACCAGCTCGGAATTTCGACGATCTAACGCGCCAATGGGACAGAATTTTGTACTATATCCCTGAGGAGGACAGCCAACAATGCTATAAATCAATGCTAAACCGAATAAATGCTTGCATAAGGGCCAGAGGTTGAGCAACGCGTTACTGACTCAATTTGTAAAGCTCTTTGTCTTGAATAAATCATCCAATTTTTTTGAAATGGTAATCATTTTTTTGTTCGTACATGTAGATTACATCTACCTATTACCATCCCATCAGATAATTCCTTCATGTTACGTCTTTTTTTAATCTTAGAGAGTACATAGACTATTCCTTGATGCCCCTGGATGTGTCCTATCAATTAATCCCTTCTTCTAATAAAATTATGCTATAGAATTATTTTCACACCGATTCGATTTAGTTCATCTTCAGCAATCCACTCAGTTCATCTAATCTTCAGCTTTCTCCTCCAACACCACACTTGGGATGCTACTCTGCTCTACTTGTTTGTATCGTTCATTGTCCATGTTTCACTTCCATACGTAATTCCAGAAAAGAGTCCCTAACACTAAATTTAGATTGGTACTGCAACATCTCACATATTCGGACTTTCTTTCCTCGCTATTGTCAGTCTGTATTTTATACACTCTGCTTCGGGCATTGTCAGTTATTTTGCTGCCCAAATAGCAGAACTCATTTACTACTTGCAGTGTCTCATTTTATAATCTAATTCTCTCACCACCGCATGATTTAATTCACCGACAATCGATTAATTTTTGTTTTAGTTTTGATGTTTATCTTATGAACTCTTATCACGACATTATCCATTCTGTTCTACTGATCTACGTTCTGTGGCACCTCTGACAGAATTGAAGTGTCATAGACAGTTCTTAATTCTTTATTTCTTCTCCCGCCAAAATATTTCCTTTCCGAAATGTTTCCGTGGTCTTCTTTAGAGTTTACTCAATGTGTAAATTATATGACGCGGGGGTTGATTACAACTCTGTGTCATTCCCTTTTAAACGAATCCCTCCCTTTCATGTCCTTCCACTCTTAGAACTGCAGTCGAACTTTTCTAGCAGTTGTAGGTAACCTTTCCCTTCCTATATTTTAACCTTGCTGCCTACAGAATTTCAAGGTTCAAGTAGCTTATTAAAAAACTGTAGTTTTAAATAAATACACTGCAAAGTAAAATAAACACATATCTGGTTAAAATTAAGTTGTGCTGCACTAACGCTAACTAAATATCCTGAGTTATGCTTTTTGGAAAGTGGCCCAGTCGATGTCAGTGCTAGATGTAAGTTGTAATGTTACTTGAATGCTTTTGGGCTACTTCCCCGTGGAATAACAAGCCAAGACTAGGACAGCAGAACAGGAAAAAATTTGAAAAATGGGAGAGGATTATGAAACAAGAATCTGAAATAATATCTCTACGTACTTTAAAACTTCAGAAGTAGTATTTCAAACGACAATGGTAAGGATAATTACTCTAAAATGACGGTTGCGAACAGAGAAAACAAAGAACTGGATACTTTATTGAATAACGTCCAGTAATTATCTCGATCACCCTCTGAAGTTTTCGGCTGTGTGGGTAAATTGTAGATTCAATGTTGCGATGCCGTTGTAAGGAATGAATTACAGTCGAATATTAAAGCGTGACAAGAAAATAATGACTGAAAGACTATCACGAAAATGCCTTTCCTTTCCTCGCGTGAGAGACCATGAGCCAGACAGAAACCAGACCACTGAAATCGTATCTGCAATTGCAAAATTATTCTTCTGAATGCATAACAGAGCTGTATGTTGTTGTAGTCTGAAGTCGAGAGTCGAAAGATCGTTTTGATGCACCGCTCCACACTAGCCTAATATGCGCAAGTGTCTTCATTTCTACATAACTGCTGCAACCGACATTTGTTCCACGTTGCTTATTGCATTCAAACATTGGTCTCTCTCTCTCTCTCTCTCTCTCTCTCTCTCTCTCTCTCTCTCTCTCTCTCTCTCTCTCTCTTCAAAAATGGTTCAAATGGCTCTGAGCACTATGGGACTTAACTTCAGAGGTCATCAGTCCCCTAGAACTTAGTACTACTTAAACCTAACTAACCTAAGGACATCACACACATCCATGCCCGAGGTAGGATTCGAACCTGCGACCGTAGCGGTCGCGCGGTTCTAGACTGTAGCGCCTAGAACCGCTCGGCCACTCCGGCCGGCTCTCTCTCTCTCTCTCTTTCTCTCTCTCTCTCTCTCTCTCTCTCTCTCTCTGCACTTTTTACTCCTCGCATTTCCTTCTGTTATCAAATTAGCTATTCCTTGAAGTCTAAGGATGTGTGCAATCAATATATCCCTTCTTATAAGGTACCTCGACCAATAACGCCACGTACACCTTCAACGCCACCCAAGTAATTTCGTGTAATCATACCAGACAGCGCTAGTGTGCTGTTAGTGCCTGTACTGTGATGCCAACTAGCTGCAGAAAAAGGTAATAAAAGTTCCCCAATCACCCTTCACCTCAGCTTTGCACACGCCATTGTGTCTTGTTTCTCAGCTGAACAGTTGCTGTTATATAAAGGTAAGCATATTGGTTGTTGTTACCGCTGTGTTAATGAATAACTATGGAAAACTACGTATTTTTGTGACCGTTCAAGGTTCTTCTTTAAGGTTTCAAACCTTAAATTATAACAATACTTTGTAATATTAGAGAAACGAATGTGGACCCTTACGAAGTACATGGTGGCACTTCATCGCCATGCTGACGTTATAGGTACACGTATAGTAGTGTAATGGCGTTATAGGTATACAAACAAAAGATTTGTGATGTTACAGTTAGGGTACCCTATCTAAATGTTCTTTGCTTTATTTTATATGTTCATAATATTAAAACAATCGTATTGCGTAAAACTAACGCAGCTGCTCTAAATGGCATTTGCTTTAATTTTAGATGCCGAAAAGAGCACTATTGTCAGAAGAACAGTTGAAGGCTGCAATGAATCCAGAAAACGAAGGAATGAGTGTGAAAAGAGCTTCAGAAGTACATAAAATTACTAGGACTGTACGCGATAATATCAAGACTGGAGCACGTGCTAGGAACCTTGGGCGTATCCTTACCTTAGTAAGGAAATGGAAGAAGAACTATGTTCTCGTGGTTTTCGATTGAGTGAGATTGGTATGACAATAATTATGAAGTTTTTGAACGTCTCCGTTTTGGACATATGCCTGTTCAACAGTTTACCACACCCTTTTGATGTGTAAAAACGGTTTGCTGGCAGGAAGGGTTTTAGATTATTTGTGCAACGTCACCCGGAGGTAGCTGCAAGAAAAGCTAGGTCGTGCAATGAAATGAAACAAATTTGTTGTGAGAAATCAGTTTTCAAAGCTGCGGAGTATTTTTATCGAAAAAGACCTAATGATGAAGCCAGAGAGGATATATAATATCGATGAGAAAGGGTGCCAACTCACTGTGCATCATCGCCTAACGGTTTTGGCATGGAGAGGCGTCAAAAGAGTGCCTATGGTTGCACTAGCGCATGCGGAAAACGTTACAGATGTTTGCATGCGCCAGTACTCTTGGTACATCAATCCCACCGATGGTAATTTTCAGCCGGCCGTTGTGGCCGTGCGGTTCTAGGCGCTTAAGTCCGGAACCGCGCTGCTGCTACGGTAGCAGGTTCGAATCCTGCCTCGGGCATGGATGTGTTGAGTCCCATAGTACTCAGAGCCATTTGAACCCATTTGATGGTAATTTTCAAAAAAATGGTTCAAATGGCTCTGAGCACCATGGGACTTAACATCTGAGGTCATCAGTCCCCTAGAACTTAGAACTACTTAAACCTAACTAATCTAAGGACATCACACACATCCATGGCCACGGCAGGATTCGAACCTGCGACCGTAGCGGTCGCGCGGTTCCAGACTGAAGCGCCTAGAACCGCTCTGCCACACCGGCCGGCGTAATTTTCAAAGCCAACGTTTGAAACCTGAGCGGAAAAAGGACACGCCTAGTGGAACTGTGACTGTCATGAATGGAAAGGGTTCAATGACAATTGTTTTATTGATCAGGTAGTTTGACCACTTTGGCCGATATAAGGTAGCTGGAGAAGTGGTTCTGATATTTGACGGAGCGTCATTCCATTTGGATGCGCTGCAGATAAAGATAACATCATACTGTACTGCCTCCCAAGTGAAACAACACACAAACTGCACCCAATAGACAAAGCAGTTTTCGAAATTTCCGGGACCTTCTGGGACGAAGAAGTTATGTTATTCTTCCACAGGAGCAAGTCCTGTGGCTTCAGAAAAAGTGACTTCGGGACTATTATCAACACAGTATGGACAAGAACATAGACACCGAGGAACATAATGAGTGGCTTTAGTATCCACTGGGATCTATACGTTCAATCCTAACGTCATTCCATAACAGAGATTTATTCCGTCAGCTGTATCTGAAGCAGCAGAACAAGCAACTGAAAATCAAACTACGCCTACAACAGAGTACTCAAGACGAACCACCGAGAGTTCCCCCTCATTGGAAATACTTTCACAAAGTTCTCGGACAGTAGAAACCCCTAATTTTAGTCGTTATATCGACAATGGTAACGAAGAAGTGGCAGAAACATCACGAACAACTACACCTCCTACCTCATTTTCTGCTGTTCTCCCCGCGCCAGAACGAAAACGCCCTGAGAGGATCACACGTAAATCGTTGAACTACAAGGGAAGTGTAATTAATGCCTCACTGTTTAGTGACATGGAAAAGAACTGTAAGAAGACCAAATCTAAAGAACTTCCTGCCACATGTGATTCACAACGCAGCACAAGCTGATGCACAGCAACATGTCAACGTGTAAATTGTGTGTCAGGTATTTCTGTGATAAATGTGGGTCATTAGGGAAAAACACAAATCTTGCAAAGTACAAGTGCCAAGAATGTGCACAGTGATGACTTTTATGTGCCGATATTCATATGCTATATAAGCTCAAAATAGATTGACACTGTGGCATTTTAGTTAATTAATGATAATTATGAGTGAAAATAACATCTCATTTTGAGTTTAAAATATGTAGCGTTAACTGGACCATGTGTTCCTAATAACACCAGCATGCAACATTTTTCTGATTCGGAGTTTCTGAACCTCCAGAAATAAGTATCAATCATATCTTTATGTTTTAATGTTAAGAGATTAAAAATCCGTCTTCATAAACTTTGTGGTTCAGAAAAACTTACTAACGGAAATGCAACATATTACGTAGTAAGATGGCGTTATTTGGACCCCGTATCTTAGCTAGTTTGCACCGTCGAGCTGTTTTCTCCTCGATTCGATTCAAAAGTGTTGTTGATAACGTAATATCAGTTTTTGAGGAAAACCCGTACTGCACAGGCACACCGTAAGAAAGCACTGTTTTTGTTTACACCTACATCTGAACATATACACTCCTGGAAATTGAAATAAGAACACCGTGAATTCATTGTCCCAGGAAGGGGTCAGATACATCACATGATCACACTGACAGAACCACAGGCACATAGACACAGGCAACAGAGCATGCACAATGTCGGCACTAGTACAGTGTATATCCACCTTCCGCAGCAATGCAGGCTGCTATTCTCCCATGGAGATGATCGTAGGGATGCTGGATGTAGTCCTGTGGAACGGCTTGCCATGCCATTTCCACCTGGCGCCTCAGTTGGACCAGCGTTCGTGCTGGACGTGCAGACCGCGTGAGACGACGCTTCATCCAGTCCCAAACATGCTCAATGGGGGACAGATCCGGAGATCTTGCTGGCCAGGGTAGTTGACTTACACCTTCTGGAGCACGTTGGGTTGCACGGGATACATGCGGACGTGCATTGTCCTGTTGGAACAGCAAGTTCCCTTGCCGGTCTAGGAATGGTAGAACGATGGGTTCGATGACGGTTTGGATGTGCCGTGCACTATTCAGTGTCCCCTCGACGATGACCAGTGGTGTACGGCCAGTGTAGGAGATCGCTCCCCACACCATGATGCCGGGTGTTGGCCCTGTGTGCCTCGGTCGTATGTAGTCCTGATTGTGGCGCTCACCTGCACGGCGCCAAACACGCATACGACCATCATTGGCACCAAGGCAGAAGGGACTCTCATCGCTGAAGACGACACGTCTCCATTCGTCCCTCCATTCACGCCTGTCGCGACACCACTGGAGGCGGGCTGCACGATGTTGGGGCGTGAGCGGAAGACGGCCTAACGGTGTGCGGGACCGTAGCCCAGCTTCATGGAGACGGTTGCGAATGGCCTCGCCGATACCCCAGGAGCAACAGTGTCCCTAATTTGCTGGGAAGTGGCGGTGCGGTCCCCTACGGCACTGCGTAGGATCCTACGGTCTTGGCGTGCATCCGTGCGTCGCTGCGGTCCGGTCCCAGGTCGACGGGCACGTGCACCTTCCACCGACCACTGGCGACAACATCGATGTACTGTGGGGACCTCACGCCCCACGTGTTGAGCAATTCGGCGGTACGTCCACCCGGCCTCCCGCATGCCCACTATACGCCCTCGCTCAAAGTCCGTCAACTGCACATACGGTTCACGTCCACGCTGTCGCGGCATGCTACCAGTGTTAAAGACTGCGATGGAGCTCCGTATGCCACGGCAAACTGGCTGACACTGACGGCGGCGGTGCACAAATGCTGCGCAGCTACCGCCATTCGACGGGCAACACCGCGGTTCCTGGTGTGTCCGCTGTGCCGTGCGTGTGATCATTGCTTGTACAGCCCTCTCGCAGTGTCCGGAGCAAGTATGGTGGGTCTGACACACCGGTGTCAACGTGTTCTTTTTTCCATTTCCAGGAGTGTACTCTGCAAACCAGGTTACCTTTTGCGGCAGACTGTAATTCTGCCACCACTATAGCACCCACCCGACCCCCGCCCCCCCCCCCCCTTCAATGTTCCATTAATGAATGTCGGCCAATCTCCGCTTTCGCTCTAATTTCTCATTCTGGTCCTGTGTTACTCGGAACGTACTCCCCCGGAATTTCAACAGTAAACCTCTCTGTGATGGACGACTCTTCCCTTGTAGCGTCTGCCGCTGGTGTTTAATGATCATCTTCGTAATGTTCTCGCACCGATTAAACGATCCTGTGACCAAGCGTCTGGGTTTGCGTTGGATCTTGTCTATCTATTCTATTAACCCCACCTGATAAGGGTTCCAAACGGATGTAAAATATTCAAGAATCGATCGAATAAATGTTTTTAAGACATTCCTATCGTTCATTAACATTCCTTAAGATTCTTCCTATGAATCTCAGTGTGGTATCTGATTTTCCTACAATATGTTTTATGTGGTCATTCCACTTTAGGTCGCTCCTACGTACACCGATGAACAAAACATAGGGAAACAAATCTCATTGAACATTTTGTGGCATTACTGTGAGGTCAGTTTGAGCACAAATTCCTGCATCGGCAACATTTCGCAGTTATGGATTGCTACAGAGGCAGCATGGCTCCGCATTTCTGCAGGGGACTTCCAACGACTGCCCGCATCTCGTGGTCGTGCGGTAGCGTTCTCGCTTCCCACGCCCGGGTTCCCGGGTTCGATTCCTGGCGGGGTCAGGGATTTTCTCTGTCTCGTGATGGCTGGGTGTTGTGTGCTGTCCTTAGGTTAGTTAGGTTTAAGTAGTTCTAAGTTCTAGGGGACTGATGACCATAGATGTTGAGTCCCATAGTGCTCAAAGCCATTTGAACCATTTCCAACGACTTGTTGAATGCATGCCGCGTCGAGTTGCTGCACAATGCCGGGTAGTAGGTGGTTCAACACGATATTAGAAGGTATCCCATGACTTCTGTCACCTCAGCGTATTTGACGGTAGTAACTGTTTCCTGTGATTTCGTGTCAATAATGTAATCTAAGAGCAGTAGATTTCTTTGTTTATTTATGAGCAATATGTTAAATTTATTTACGTTTAGAGTTTTCTCCAAGGATCAATCGTGTGCAGGCCTACCTGCAGTTGGCTGCAGCCTTTTGACGATGCTATCTGGCTATAGAGAAGTGCATCAGCTTGATGCAGCTTCCGACGTTATCCGCTTATTCATTTATATACATTGTAAACATTATCAGTCCTGTCACACTTGCTTGGCCGGCCTCTGTGGCCGAGCAGTTCTAGGCGCTTCAGTCCGGAACCGCATTGCTGCTACGGTAGCAGGTTCGAATCCTGCCTCGGGCATGGATGTGAGTGATGTCCTTAGGTTAGTTAGGTTTAAGTAGTTCTAAGTCTGGGGAACTGCGACCTTAGATGTTAAGTCCCATAATGCTTGGAGCCATTTGAACCATTTGTTGAACACTTGCTTGGGGTACTGCTGTAGTTACCTTTAAATCCGTCGATTTTCTTCTTTTAAAGGCGATACGTTGAGTCATATATGGATAGAAGTCCTGAAAACGGTCCAAAATCTGGTCCGATTCCCGGTAATCTCGTATTTTGTTCACATTACACAACAATTCACAACTGTATCAAATGCATCCCTGGAGTCAAAGCGGACTGAATAAAACTGGTCGCCTCATGGACGAAGAGAAGGAGTGAGTTTCACAGGATGCAGTTTAATTGTTATCATGGCTACCATGTTTACTCAAACGTATGTTTCAGCGTGAAACAAGGACATAGATGCCCCAACAGAAGAAATTTGTGTCGAACTAATCCAGCCACACGATTCAGACGTGTTGGACCCCGACATCATTTCTAAATCACTTGCTGTCCAACTACTTCTCTAAATGAGCGGTGAGATTAATGTATGACTTTTCCACGATGGCAAATAATATCCGAATATTTCGGCACCAGCGTCTGGTACGCAGTCATTGTGAAGCAAGCCAAGCGCTGTATAATGTGTGAGATACAGAGGCGAGCGAGTGTGCCGGGACTTACCCCAGTTTACTGCTAGCAGCGCCACGTCACCTTAAAGCGTCTGCCCGTAGCGCGCAAGTATTGCACCACAATTAAGTATGAAACTAAAAACCAAAATATATGTTTAAAACTTTGTTAAAATATAGTTTAGTGTTATAATATTCCAAATACCAAGTCTTTATGTTCTAGACTTAACAGTTTATGTAAAAATGCCGTTTTAAGACAAAAATCAAAAGCGCTAAATATTGGACTTAGAAACATGAAAATTGTTTTATGCTTCAATTCACCCCAAAAATAATAACTGAGAGACCACTTTAAGCTATCTCTGATACTTTTTGAGCAATTAAGTAAAAACCAGTTTTGTAACTAAAATGTACCCAGTTGTTGTAGATTAAGTACCTGTAATTTTAGTGATAGAGAATTTTGGTTAAAGTGGATGGTAAAACCTATCAAGTGATAGAGCTATACCAAATTTGAGAGTTGTAGTATTAATAACTGCTGACACAAGTTCTAGTAAAGATATGGTTCAGAGGTAACGATCCACCGTTAGTTCCACTATAAACATTCTAGAAGGCAAATTTTTCATTCTATCAAGTCGAAATTTGTTCTAAGCTTTCAAACAACTTAACTGAATACAAATAAAAATTAAGAGGTTTTTGAAGTAATTTGTAACTATTATTATTATTATTATTATGTGCGATTGGACCCATACGGATCACGCAAAGCTTTTCCGATTCAATTTTTTAATTCTCCAAACTTCTCTCATTCTTTCCCCATGAATTCTCTTTCTTTCCTCTGTACATTTTGTCCCCTGTCTCTTGCAAACTTCATTCTCGGGTTGTACTTTCCAACTATTGATTTTTTGCCTGTATACATTTCTGTTTATAACTTCAGAAGAATTTATGTGTGCATTTGCTAGATCTGTTTTGGTTTCTTTTATCCAGGGTATGGTTTTCAATTTTTCAATGTATATTAAAATTTTGTGGGAGAGTCTGGGTGTTGGGAGTCTGTGGATATGACCGTAAAATTTTAGTCTTCTTTTCCGGATGTCTGCGGCGAGGTTAGATAATTTTTCTGTAGTTTTCCGAGACTGTAACCTGTATCCACCTTCAGTTCTTTTTGGGCCAAGAATCTTTCTGATAATTTTGCGTTCCTCTTTCAGGATGCCTTCCAGGTCGCCTTTTCTATGGAGTGTGAGTGTTTCGCTGGCATATAGTGCTTCGGGCTTGATTACTGTATTGTAGTGTCGTATTTTTGAGTGAATGGAGAGACACTTTTTATTGTAAATGTTGTGGGTTTTCCAGTATGCTCTTTTCAGTTTTTGCAGTCGAACTTTTTGTGCAGTTTTCTCTCCCCCTGTGGGTTCTAGGACCTCGCCTAAGTATTTAAAGAATGGAACTCTCTCAATTTGTCCATATTTTGTAATCAGTTTTTGAGTTTCAAATTTTGAGCAGATGAATTTGGTTTTTTGGAAGGAAATTTGTAGCCCAACTTTTTCGGCGCATTCTTTGAGAATGTCTATCTGTTTAATTGCTGTGGTCTCGTTTTCTGCTAGAATGGCCACGTCATCTGCAAATGCCAAGCATGAAATTTTAATACCATCTTTCGATCTTCCTAGTTGTATAGGCTTCCAGTAATTTTGATTCTTCAGTTCTTTTTCCCATTCTCGGATGACTTTGTCTAAGACAAGGTTGAAGAGGAGTGGAGACAAGCCGTCACCTTGTCTGACGCCGGTTTTGATCAGGAAGGGCTCTGATATTTCACCCAGGAATTTTATCTTAGAAGTTGTGTTTGTGAGCGTTTCTTTGATAAGGTTTAGGGTTTTCGGATCGAGTCCTAGCTCCTCAAGGATAATAAAGAGAGATTGCCTATCGATTGAGTCATAAGCCTTTGCGAAATCAACAAAGGAACAAATGATCGGACTGTTTCTGACTGCTTTGTATTTTAGTGTTGTCTTCAAATTGAAAATTTGTTCTGCACAGGATCGGTGAGGACGAAAGCCAGCTTGGTATTCACCAATACTGTGTTCGAGTTGGTCTTGTGTTCGTTGAAGAAGACAAGCTGAGAGGATTTTATAAGTGACTTGGAGAAGTGAGATTCCTCGATAGTTGTTTATATCTGCCATGTCTCCCTTTTTATGCAGTGGATGAATTAGGGCGCATTTCCAATCTTCTGGTAGTTTTTCTGTCTGCCAAATGTCTGTGATGATTTGAGTGAGTTCTTTGAGGGAATTTGGTCCAAGATTTTTAAGTAGTTCTGCAGTGATATTATCTTCTCCGGATGCCTTGTTGTTTTTCAGTCTATGAATATGTCTTTGGATCTCCTCTAGTGTAGGTGGTGGGGATTCTGGATTTGTGTAGACAGCAGTTTCTTGAGGGAATCTTGAAGAAGGTTCAGGGCAATTGAGGAGTCCGGAAAAGTATCTCGCCAGCTCCTCACAGTTTTCCCGATTTGTGAGCGCTAGTTTTCCATCTGGTTTTCTGAAACATAGATTTCGTGAGCCGTATCCATTGATTCTCCCAGCAAAGGTCTTATAGAAGTCTCGTACATTATAGTTACGGAAATTTTCTTCAATAGACTCACACTGTTCCTTGAGGTACTTCCTCTTGACTTGTCTGATTGTTTTTGTCACTTGTCTTCTGGTGTTGTGGAAGTGATCTAGATTTTCTGGGGATTTTTTACTGTTATACTTCAGAAAGGCTTTCTTTCTTTCTTCCAGCGCTTTTTCACATCCAGAGTCCCACCAGGGGTGTTTTGTGTTCTTTTTCAGTGCGATCAGTTCTTTTGCCTCCTTTGTAATTTTTGTTCGAAATTTTTCCCAAGAGTCAGCTGGTTCCTTTTCCCACTCCTCCTTCAGATTGGTTTCTTTGATTGTTCCTGTGTCAAATTTCATCATGTGTGTTTTCTTCGGATAGAATTTTTTTGGGGTGAATTTCACTTTAATGCGTGTTAAGTAGTGGTCTGAGTCAATGTTCGCCCCTCTGCGGACTTGGACATCATTTGTAACTATATTATATATGTTTATGTGCCCGTGAAGCGATCGTTCGGAGTCTTCTTCAGTATGCAGATAGCCGTAGACAACAGATGTTCCCTCGGCCGTCCGCAGCGGCACCTATATAAATGCAGCCCGAGAGGCACTAGGAAGGTTCACTTCGCATTCAGCTACTGTAAGACCCACGTGTGTTAAACGTCGGATCGCGCCCTGCCTCGGATGACGTCAGAGCTGAATAGTGTCAAAGCGCGTGTTTCGCGGTAAAAAGGGATAGTGAACTCGCCAGAGTAACTGTTAGTGTGCCGTCCGTGAGAATTACAATTCCGCGTGGCAAGTGGTTGCTTTATTTCCACTTTTATGGGGAGCATTAATTTGTAACATTTATTGCAAACTTTCACTGAGTAATTTTAGTCAGGGCGAAAGACAATCTGGTAGGAACGTACCGCAGAGGTCGCCTCTGAACTGCTAAATGGGCTGTTAGAATAGAAAGACTTGCTTTGAATTGAAAATAGTGAATTTTCAAGTGTTGTATATGAGAAACTTTACGCAATATAATTTTGATTGGAACTTTATATTTTTATTTAAAATCATAGTCCTGACCCCGCAAAGAAATAGGAGGATAGAAACTTTTCTTTCAGTCGGATGGACCAGAATGCGGCCGTGCAGACTGGAAACTAAGGTCAGTATGTTTTCCTTCGCTTTCTGGCTGACCACAAAATTAGTTGCCAGGCTCGCGTGAGATAAACGGCGAACAAACAAATGATTAACTTTTACCCGCCGCCCCACAATTGTTTACGAATCTGTCTCACATGCGTCGGATTTCGTGCCACTCTGATTTCCATACACAATACATGACAAAAACGGTGAAGCACTCGGAAGACATGGTCGAACGTCAATGTAACTTCGCACTTGCACATACCATATGCAAGTATGTAAATGATTAGTGTTGCAATTCTCTGTGACAGGTAGAACGAACACCAGAGTGTTGTTAGTCTTTAGAGTTGTTACCAGCGCTGGTAGGGTATATAAAGGGGCCTTGAACAGTGCCAGAAGCTGAGTAATCACTGTGAAGGATATGCAGATCCCACGTTGTCACTCGTGTAAGGCGACGTTGTTAGCACTTGACAGAATCTGAAATACTCCTCATTGTGGGTCTTCATTTGGCTGGCTTGTCGAGGCACGCAATATTCAGATTTGTAGGGCATTCGGATGTGACAGTGGCCCGATATTAGACTGCGTGGGAATGTGAGGGCCGGTATACTCGTCATCAAGGAGCCGGCTGACTACGTCTCACGACCACAAGGGTGAGTCGCCGTGTTGTACACCAACCACATCGTAACCCCTTCACATCTGCGCCTGTCATCCAAGAACAATAACGGTTTCCCTGCAACATTCTGTGCAGTTCCGCACCATTGGTCTGACTCTAGCCACAGACGGACGGGGAAATTGCTGTTAAAACCACGAAACAAACTACTGGAGTGGAGCTGTGAGATGGCAGTAAGTGCATGGTCATACCTGACGTTTCGCTAGCAAAGCGTCACGTCCGGCAGCATAAAGTCGCAATGAAGGCATGTAGTATCAGGCGTCCCCTAGGGTTCGGTATTAGGCCCTATATTCTTTTCAGTATATGTCAATGATGTGTCATCAGTTTTGTCCCACTACAAATACCACATGTAAGCTGATGACCGTCAGTTGTATGTAAGTGAAAAGCCAATGAACCTGAAGACAGTTATCGAGAATCTCAAAACCGACCTGCGTGGACTATCGAAATGAGCACAGGATATAAGCTTAAAGCTCAACCTATCCAAAATCTAAGCTGTACTTGTTGGTCCTTCTAGGCTCATTATCCCGAATTATCGAAAATCCCTACCAACTATAACCATAAATGGAAGCAATATCAACTTCTCTACTTCAACCTAATAATAGATGAAAATCCAAATTGGACTGAGCACGTAATTGCAATGTACAAGAAGGCATCAGCATCGCCCCATGCTCTACAAAAAAGTAAAAAGCTCTTTCCTCTTCACCTGAAAAAGAAAGTTGTCCAGCTATTGATTACAGCAATGTTATCCTGAAAGTCCTATCTCAGGAAAGCTCACGGCGCCTGGTACTAGTTACGAATGCCTGTGTTCGCTATATCCCTGATGTTCGAGTCTTTGACCATATTTCATCATCATATGTGCAGTTATCCTGGCTGCGTGAAGATAAGTGCAAAGATTTCCATACCCTC
Organism: Schistocerca cancellata; assembly: GCF_023864275.1. Lineage (NCBI taxonomy): Eukaryota > Metazoa > Arthropoda > Insecta > Orthoptera > Acrididae > Schistocerca > Schistocerca cancellata. The sequence goes on from NC_064629.1 coordinate 822,293,747, forward strand.
TTTCTTCTCTACCGCCTTATCAACGTACACTATCCCCATATCTATTCTCGACCTTAACGCTTTTATCTGAACAGCATGGCAGAAACACCCGTTCGGTTCAGCGCAAAATCCTTTCTATCCCACTCCACTGTTCAGCCACTTTCTCAGTAACAGGAACCCGACACTGGAATTAACAGTCGCAATATATTAGAGAACTGAATAACATCTCCAGCTTCAAAACACAGTTAATGATAAATCCATTGAAGCAACAATAATGATTATCAAATTCCCTGCACACGCTCGTTACCATTGTACATCCCTATTTCCAACCAGGTCTTCCTTATTTCCCAGTATTCTCAACTCGTATAATCTCCTTAAATTTCCTTTCAACTCGCTATATCAGAGGACACTTATTTTGTACGGTTTTAAGTTCTTTTTATATGTTCCACTATCAATATTTTTATTATAGTCATTATTATTATTATTATTATTATTGTTATTATTTCTATTATTATTATTACTACTTAGTATTAGTAGTAGCACAACTACCACCACTATTAACTTCATTAGTTCTTAGTCAATATTTACTTACATGGTGACTATAGACACTCAAATCATTTTAACTCTAGTTGTCATATTAGAATTGTTATTTCTTAGGTAACTATGACGTAAAACAAGTACTACATTTTGAAACACCGCTCCAAAGTAAGAGAGGGTCTGGTGGCCCTAGCCGGGTGCGATTAAATAAATATGGTTCAAATGGCTCTGAGCGCTATGGGACTTAACTGCTGAGGTCATCAGTCCCCTAGAACTTAGAACTACTTAAACCTAACTAACCTAAGGACATCACACACATCCATGCCCGAGGCAGGATTCGAACCTGCGACCGTAGCGGTCACGCGGTTCCAGACTGTAGCGCCTAGAACCGCTCGGTCACTCCGGTCGACTTGAATAAAAAAATAAAGTGGTTTATACTCCTATGATCTGATACCTAGCTCTTGCCCAATAGCTACAAAACTCGCTTACATGCGTCAGAATAAAATTACCATAACTGGAACGCACTTGCTACTTGTTAAAAGTTCCTCATTCTGTAAGAATTAATTTTTTGATGACTGTGATCACTAATATCCTACTTCGGAAATGCGCCACACTTTTGAACGTCTTCTCCACACGGAATGACTCTCTTCCCCTCTTCTATATCCATAGGTCTACCCGGAAGACTTCCATATTTTGTGAGCTCGAAGTAATTTCCTAAATTCTTTGAACATAGGGGCCCTTGTGACAGTCAGTCAGGTGGCGCGATGTGGTTGTATTTCTATTTCAATGTGGGAATCCTTTATCCGTCGTCCTGTTTCTTCCACTAAGAGGTCTTCTCTGGTAAATGTTGCCTTCTAGGAAGGCCTTTGGTACTGTTACTTCCCAGTTGATGTTACTGGGAGAGTATCTGACGTCATCTAAAAGTCTCTGACTCTTACGCCAGCCTAGCAGACGCCGACAACAGTATTCAGCGAATAATTTTCGCAACAACTCAAGTTTTGTCATTAGGGACACCCAGCCCATAAATACCCTGATGCAGATACAAACGAGCACCCACAGCTCGCGAGGCCTGGAAGCTCAGCATGACCACATCAGGCTCGATTGGACCGCCGTGGGACAATGTGTGCGAAAGATACTACTTCATGGAGCAAGTCACTATGCAATTTACAGAAGGCTCATAAAGAGTTTAAAAACTAAAAATGCTAAAAAATCAATGCAAATACAAAAGAAATGGCAGAACAATAAAAATCACAAACAACTTACAGTGAAAGGTTGTGAACTATTGTTAGCAATTTCGGTAAACAACACATTAGCTGTGTTACAAAGGACTTTCCGAGTACTATGGTTTATTACTCAAAATTATGTTTTGCTGGAATGTTATTTGAAAATGTAATATGCAACATAGTGCACTCCATTCTACAAAACGGTTAAGTAAGTTTTATCCAAGACAAACATTTTTTAATCCAGTAATCTTTGAACGAATGCTGCAGTTGTTTTTGAACCAGCCTGTGTTATTTACCACGACTTCCAAATGGTTCAAATGGCTCTGAGCACTATGGGACTTAACTTCTGAAGTCATCAGTCCCCTAGAGCTTAGAACTACTTAAACCTAACTAACCTAAGGGTATCACACACATCCGTGCCCGAGGCAGGATTCGAAGCTGCGACCGTAGCGGTCGCGCGGTTCCAGACTGTAGCGCCTAGAACCGCTTGGCCACCCCGGCCGGCTTACCACGACTTCCACGAGGAAAGATATGTACAGGAAATGTGAGAAGTCAAAGCACAGATGTAACGAACGATATCGCAAAGAAATGCATAAAAGCCAGTCGAATGCGCGGAAAATGCTGCCTGTTACAGACAGAGCGACATTTCTGTCGGGCGGCGGTTAAGTTTGAAAAGTCCTACGGGATTTCCTTCGTGCGTAAGCAAATATAAACAATTTGGATGGTAGACTGAAAGAACGGTACGCACGTTTCTCGTCGGCTTTTCGAGTTTGTTCCAAAGTTGCAGTTTTGAGACTGTTTTAATTGGCAACTTTACGTTTTGTAAATAAAAAGAACTTGTGGAACTGGATCTTTAATTAACAGAGACGTGATGATCTCCACCCAGTTTCAGACCGATAGAAAATATGAATGTCTTATAATTGTCACGTCGGCGTGAAAATGGGCGCGTTTTTGAATTACGAGACGCTTGAATAGTTATTTGTATCAAGCTCGTGAACGAACACAGCAGATCGTCCTTAGAGCTCCATTAATAAATAAGTATATGACACCAGAGGAGGTAATGCTGGGAAAATAAAGGTAAAACGCAAACTTTCGCGTTTTGGTCCTAGACGGACGAATCGGTCCCGATCGACCGCCATGTCATCTTATGCCAAAGTGTCATCGGATGCAGTGTGGATGGGCATGTGGTCAGCACACCACTTTGCCGTCGTTATCGGGTTTCTTGACCGTGGAACTGCTGCTATGTAGACACGTTGCACCTTAGTTGGTCTCAAGAGGCTGATCACGCCTCCCTCCAGTCCTTCCACCAAGCAAAAATTCCCCTGGAAATACCGGGAATCGAATCCGGTTCCCCCGCATGGCGGTCAGCGGCGCTGACCACGAAACAGGGAGTAAAGTAAAAAAGGTACGGGTTTATGTGACAGTAAGAGTGGAGATTATTATTATTGTTACATTGTATATAACGACTTTTAATTTCTGCAAAAAGTAGTAAGTACTATACGTTGAAGTTTTTCATACGTATTCAGTCATAACATTTTAAAATTATCAACTTTACTGTACAATAACTTAGTTTTCAGAGTAGTTCAGGGTTAGAAAATGAACATATTGTGTTTTGTTGCCGTTAAGCGTTAATCAATTCTTTTTAAGAGACGAGCCAATGTTACCATCTATCCTGTGTATCAAACAGATTAAACAGCGTTTCACATATGTTACAAGGGCACTTATTTCATTAGAAAATAGAAAAATAAACGGTTCTGGAAGGCACTGTCCACGGAGGAGGAAGGGAAATGTCCAGTCTTAACGTTAACTGCAGAAATTATAGAATGGATCCACGAATCATACACAGTGCGAAGCCGAGCTCCACAGACAAAATTCCGTAGGTTATCTTGCATTTTGTTGTAAAGGACCCATGTTCTGCAATAGTTCGTTACAGATTAATAATGTACTTATGATATATTCGGTTTGTTATCCTAAATGCCTTTGTTTCTTTGAAAATAACTTCACAACGGTGAACAATCATGTAATATGGAATCACCGTAACACGGACGAATCTAGTTTCTCGTAGCCACCTATATATATGTGCAAAGTATTGTGATTGGGTTGCCTGTGCTGCGGGAACAGCTGAGCATAGCGTCGTTCTGCTGGTCTTCGATTACATTCAATGGACCCATTCACGAGATGCATATCGGCCGGCTCTTCATCAGCAAACCAATCTATCGTACATCTAACGCTAATGGAAAAAAGAGAAAAAAGGAGAGACTGAACCGACAAGTACTGAATTTAAACTTGAGAGCGAAGAATAAAGTGAGTATTATAGTTGCCAACAACAAATATAGTGAGCAAGTGGAAAACGTTTGTTTCCCACACAAGATACACTACGCATACCGTCGACAATTGTACTGTTGTGTAGATACTTTTAGTGCAATACAGACAGAAAAAAAAGATTAACCGTCCGTTATACCAAAATACTCAGAAAATATCCCTGAACAACCTCTGAAGTTTAGTTGGTGGAACCTGTGCTCATCCTGTATGAGAAGGGATTGAAAATGGCGTATTTGGTGCCGTGAGCAAGAAACACAAGTGTCCTATTGCAGAAACGGAATGTTATTATATGGTGTTTTAGTGAGAAGGTGCTGTTGTTTCAAGAAATAGTTTTGAATGAAGGGAAGCCTTTTGCTTAGCAGGTATTACTTTGACGCATATAAAACCAACTTCACAAACCTGCACTCAATTCATTAGAGTATACATACAACTAAAATAGACTAATATGTGAAGATAGACCCACAAAATGCATTGTATATTATAATAAAGCATATGCAGTTTCTTGACTGAAAGCGACACCGTCGTATGTTTCTACTACACATACTTGCAGTTTGAAGTGAATGTTTAACGGACCAGTTAAATTTAAGAGATATTTTAAGGAATTATCTTCTTCTTTTTCTTCTTCCTGCTCCTCCTCCTCCTCCTCCTCCGCCTCCTCCTGCTCCTCCCCCCCCTCCTCCTCCTCCTCCTCTTCTTCTTCTTCTTCTCCTCATGTAAATCCGAGCAGTAAGTACACTACTGGCCATTAAAATTGCTACACCAAGAAGAAATGCAGATGATAAACGGGTATTCATTGGACAAATTAATTATACTAGAACTGACAAGTGATTACATTTTCACGCAATTTGGGTGCATAGATCCTGAGAAATCAGTACCCAGAACAACCACCTCTGGCCGTAATAACGGCCTTGATACGCCTTGGCATTGAGTCAAACAGGCGTGTACAGGTCCAGCAGCCCATGCAGCTTCAACACGATACCACAGTTCATCAAGAGAAGTGACTGGCGTATTGTGACGAGCCAGTTGCTCGGCCACCATTGACCAGACGTTTTCAGTTGGTGAGGGATCTGGAGAATGTACTGGCCAGGGCAACAGTCGAACATTTTCTGTATCCAGAGAGGCCCGTACAGGACCTGCAACATGCGGTCGTGCACTATCCTGCTGAAATGTAGCGTTTTGCAGGGATCGAATGAAGGTTAGAGCCACGGGTCGTAACACATCTGAAATGTAACGTGCACTGTTCAAAGTGCCGTCAATGCGAACAAGAGGTGACCGAGACGTGTAACCAATGGCACCCCATATCATCACGCCGGGTGATACGCCATATGACGATGACCCAATACACGCGTCCATTGTGCGTTCACCGCGATGTCGCCAAACACGGATGCGACCATCATGAAGCTGTAAACAGAACCTGGATTCATCCGAAAAAATGACGTTTTTCCATTCGTGCACCCAGGTTCGTCGCTGAGTACACCATCGCAGGCGCTCCTGTCTGTGATGCAGCGTCAAGGGTAACCGCAGCCATGGTCTCCGAGCTGATAGTCCATTCTGTTGCAAACGTCTTCGAATTGTTCGTGCAGGTGGTTGTCGTCTTGCAAACGTCCCCATATGTTGACTCAGGGATCGAGACATGGCTGCACGATCCGTTACAGCCATGTGGATAAGATGCCTGTCATCTCGACTGCTAGTGATACGAGGCCGTTGGGATCCAGCACGGCGTTCCGTGTTATCCTCCTGAACCCACAGGTTCCATATTCTGCTAACAGTCATTGGATCTCGACCAACGCGAGCAGCAATGTCGCGATACGATAAACCGCAATCGCGATAAGCTATAATCCGACCTTTATCAAAGTCGGAAACGTGATGGTAAGCATTTATCCTCCTTACACGAGGCATCACAACAACGTTTCACCAGGCAACGGCGGTCAACTGCTGTTTGTGTATGAGAAATCGGTTGGAAACTTTCCTCATGTTAGCACGTTGTAGGTGTCGCCACCGGTGCCTACGTTGTGTGAATGCTCTGAAAAGCTAATAATTTGCATATCACAGCATCTTCTTCCTGTCGGTTAAATTTCGCGTCTGTAGCACGTCATCTTCGCGGTGTAGCAATTTTAATGGCCAGTAGTGTATAATGTATATGGCTGAGAGTTATGGACATCCCTGGCATTTATTAGAGATAAACTTCTGTTCTTGGCCGGCCGGTGTGGCCGTGCGGTTAAAGGCGCTTCAGTCTGGAACCGCGTGACCGCTACGGTCGCAGGTTCGAATCCTGCCTCGGGCATGGATGTGTGTGATGTCCTTAGGTTAGTTAGGTTTAATTAGTTCTAAGTTCTAGGCGACTGATAACCTCAGAAGTTATGTCGCATAGTGCTCAGAGCCATTTGAACCATTCTGTTCTTGTGTTGTCTGCATAAGAGCAGTTTTTGAAACTTTCTGCTTAATGTATTGGCCATCCGAAACATTTTCCTCACTTTATATACAGGGTGATTTTTTCCACAGTCTTCAAGCTCTAGGGATTGATCAATGAGTGGATACGGAACAAAAAAGATGTAATGAACTTATGTCCGGAAATGCTTCGTTTCCATGCCAGAGACCATTTATGCAACCATACATTGGTAGAATGCCTGCGGTCTGCTACACGCTGTATCGTGCAGGAACAGTTACAGTACGTGTTGAAAATGGTTTCCATGTGCCTCAGCGCATGGGTGTGCGTGACGTAGCATGCTTTGTCTCACACGTTCACATCGGCCATGCTGCATTCGAACAGTGTCAAAGGCAGTATGAATACGCTCTCCAGTGCCTCCGCATCTGGAATGGGCTCTGAATACACTATACTTTTGAGATGACCACATAACCAGAAATCACACAGATTGAGATCCGATGAACAAGCAGGCCATGCAACCGGAAAACCCTCGTCCGATCCATCGAGCAGGGAAGACACGATTGCCGGCCGCGGTGGTCTCGCGGTTCTAGGCGCGCAGTCCGGAACCGCGTGACTGCTACAGTCGCAGGTTCGACTCCTGCCTCGGGCATGGATGTGTGTGATGTCCTTAGGTTAGTTAGGTTTAAGTAGCTCTAAGTTCTAGGGGACTGATGACCACAGCTGTTAAGTCCCATAGTGCTCAGAGCCATTTGAACCATTTTTGGAAGACACGATTGAGATGCGTCCGGACGTTAACGGCGAAGTGGGCGGAGCACGATCACGTAGCAGCCACATAACGCCGCGAATCATCAATGGCACTTCTTCCAGGAGGGGAGGCAAAGTCACCCGCAAGAAACGCCGGTAGTTCCGGCCTGTTAGGCGACGTGGAAGGAAGAAGGCTGGTCCCTAAGGACTCGGTGTCACCATACATGGGGCTTCTGCATATTATCCCACAGATGAGTGTTACAAAGTTGAAGATACCATTCCGGGTAAATGTGGCTTAATCTGTGAATAGGATTGATGACACAAATCCCGGAATCGTGGTTGCCTGGTGAAGAAACCAGTGACGAAACTGCTCCCGATGTGGAAAGTCTGTCGTTAGTAAGCCCTGCACACGCTGTAAGTGATATAGGTAGTAACAATTGTCATGGAGAATGTTCCACGAGGTCGTCTAGCTTACCTTGTACTGTCAGGACAACTGCCTGGTACTGACAAGGCGGTCGCTTTCCACAGTGTTAATCACATTTTTCTCCAAGTGTGGTGTCCGAACATTTCGGGTAAGTCCTATACGGTTTCCTTTATCCTGAAACAAATCTGTCTCAGAAAAACGGTGAAACATTGCTGCAAACACTGATTGCTGTTGTTGTTTTCGGCGGGGATGCGTCTCCTGTTACAACCTTGCTACCCGCCGCCCGTTGCCATTTGCCTTTCCGTAAATAAACGCCTTGTCAATAAGATCTCGATTCGAATACGGAACCATTGTGTACAACTCTGCAACACATCGACTCACATGAGTCAGCAAGAGAAGTGAATCAGACAGAACATTACCTATTACTATGGCAGGAGATGGCGCTAGAGCATACCGTATGAGAAACAGTACCATCCTCTAGGAGGAAACCATTCATATTGTAACTATGGCTTCATGGTACAGTGCGTATGATTGAATAAATGGTCTCTAGCATGGAAACCATGCGTTTCCGGACACAGGTTCCTTAGAACCCTTTCGTTCCGTATCCTCTCATCGATCAATCCCTAGAGTCTGTACATGCTGGAAAAAATCACCCTGTATATATATATATATATATATATATATATATATATATATATATATATATATATCCCCCCATGAACCATGGACCTTGCCGTTGGTGGGGAGGCTTGCGTGCCTCAGCGATACAGATGGCCGTACCGTAGGTACAACCACAACGGAGGGGTATCTGTTGAGAGGCCAGACAAACGAGTGGTTCCTGAAGAGGGGCAGCAGCCTTTTCAGTAGTTGCAAGGGCAACAGTCTGGATGATTGACTGATCTGGCCTTGTAACAATAACCAAAACGGCATTGCTGTGCTGGTACTGCGAACGGCTGAAAGCAAGGGGAAACTACGGCCGTAATTTTTCCCGAGGGCATGCAGCTTTACTGTATGATTAAATGATGATGGTGTCCTCTTGGGTAAAATATTCCGGAGGTAAAATAGTCCCCCATTCGGATCTCCGGGCGGGGACTACTCAAGAGGATGTCGTTATCAGGAAAAAGAAAACTGGCGTCCTACGGATCGGAGTGTGGAATGTCAGATCCCTTAATCGGGCAGGTAGGTTAGAAAATTTAAAAAGGGAAATGGATAGGTTAAAGTTAGATATAGTGGGAATTAGTGAAGTTCGGTGGCAGGAGGAACAAGACTTCTGGTCAGGTGACTACAGGGTTATAAACACAAAGTCCAATAGGGGTAATGCAGGAGTAGGTTTAATAATGAATAGGAAAATAGGAATGCGGGTAAGCTACTACAAACAGCATAGTGAACGCATTATTGTGGCCAAGATAGACACGAAGCCCACGCCTACTACAGTATTACAAGTTTATATGCCAACTAGCTCTGCAGATGACGAAGAAATTGAAGAAATGTATGATGATATAAAAGAAATTATTCAGATAGTGAAGGGAGACGAAAATTTAATAGTCATGGGTGACTGGAATTCGAGTGTAGGAAAAGGGAGAGAAGGAAACGTAGTAGGTGAATATGGATTGGGGCTAAGAAATGAAAGAGGAAGCCGCCTGGTAGAATTTTGCACAGAGCACAAATTAATCATAGCTAACACTTGGTTTAAGAATCATGATAGAAGGTTGTATACATGGAAGAACCCTGGAGATACTAAAAGGTATCAGATAGATTATATAATGGTAAGACAGAGATTTAGGAACCAGGTTTTAAATTGTAAGACATTTCCAGGGGCAGATGTGGACTCTGACCACAATCTATTGGTTATGACCTGTAGATTAAAACTGAAGAAACTGCAAAAAGGTGGGAATTTAAGTAGATGGGACCTGGATAAACTGAAAGAACTAGAGGTTGTACAGAGTTTTAGGGAGAGCATAAGGGAACAATTGACAGGAATCGGGGAAAGAAATACAGTAGAAGAAGAATGGGTAGCTTTGAGGGATGAAGTAGTGAAGGCAGCAGAGGATCAAGTAGGTAAAAAGACCAGGGCTCTTAGAAATCCTTGGGTAACAGAAGAAATATTGAATTTACTTGATGAAAGGAGGAAATATAAAAATGCCGTTAATGAAGCAGGAAAAAAGGAATACAAACGTCTCAAAAATGAGATCGACAGGAAGTGCAAAATGGCTAAGCAGGGATGGCTAGAGGACAAATGTAAGGATGTAGAGGCTTATCTCACTAGGGGTAAGATAGATACTGCCTACAGGAAAATTAAAGAAACCTTCGGAGATAAGAGAACCACTTGTATTAACATCAAGAGCTCAGATGGAAACCCAGTTCTGAGCAAAGAAGGGAAAGCAGAAAGGTGGAAGGAGTATATAGAGGGTCTGTACAAGGGCGATGTACTTGAGGACAGTATTATGGAAATGGAAGAGGATGTAGAAGAAGATGAAATGGGAGATACGATACTGCGTGAAGAGTTTGACAGAGCACTGAAAGACCTGAGTCGAAACAAGGCCCCCGGAGTAGACAACATTCCATTGGAACTACTGACGGCCTTGGGAGAGCCAGTCCTGACAAAACTCTACCATCTGGTGAGCAAGATGTATGAAACAGGCGAAATACCCTCAGACTTCAAGAAGAATATAATAATTCCAATCCCAAAGAAAGCAGGTGTTGACAGATGTGAAAATTACCGAACAATCAGTTTAATAAGCCACAGCTGCAAAATACTAACACGAGTTCTTTACAGACGAATGTAAAAACTAGTAGAAGCCGACCTCGGGGAAGATCAGTTTGGATTCCGTAGAAATACTGGAACACGTGAGGCAATACTGACCTTACGACTTATCTTAGAAGAAAGATTAAGGAAAGGCAAACCTACGTTTCTAGCATTTGTAGACTTAGAGAAAGCTTTTGACAATGTTGACTGGAATACCCTCTTTCAAATTCTAAAGGTGGCAGGGGTAAAATACAGGGAGCGAAAGGCTATTTACAATTTGTACAGAAACCAGATGGCAGTTATAAGAGTCGAGGGACATGAAAGGGAAGCAGTGGTTGGGAAGGGAGTAAGGCAGGGTTGTAGCCTCTCCCCGATGTTATTCAATCTGTATATTGAGCAAGCAGTAAAGGAAACAAAAGAAAAATTCGGAGTAGGTATTAAAATCCATGGAGAAGAAATAAAAACCTTGAGGTTTGCCGATGACATTGTAATTCTGTCAGAGACAGGAAAGGACTTGGAAGAGCAGTTGAATGGAATGGATAGCGTCTTGAAAGGAGGATATAAGATGAAAATCAACAAAAGCAAAACGAGGATAATGGAATGTAGTCGAATTAAGTCGGGAGATGCTGAGGGAATTAGATTAGGAAATGAGACACTTAAAGTAGTAAAGGAGTTTTGCTATTTGGGGAGCAAAATAACTGATGATGGTCGAAGTAGAGAGGATATAAAATGTAGACTGGCAATGGCAAGGAAAGCATTTCTGAAGAAGAGAAATTTGTTAACGTCGAGTATAGATTTAAGTGTCAGGAAGTCATTTCTGAAAGTATTTGTATGGAGTGTAGCCATGTATGGAAGTGAAACATGGACGATAACTAATTTGGACAAGAAGAGAATAGAAGCTTTCGAAATGTGGTGCTACAGAAGAATGCTGAAGATTAGATGGGTAGATCACATAACTAATGAGGAAGTATTGAATAGGATTGGGGAGAAGAGAAGTTTGTGGCACAACTTGACCAGAAGAAGGGATCGGTTGGTAGGACATATTCTGAGGCATCAAGGGATCACTAATTTAGTATTGGAGGGCAGCGTGGAGGGTAAAAATCGTAGGGGGAGACCAAGAGATGAATACACTAAGCAGATTCAGAAGGATGTAGGTTGTAGTAGGTACTGGGAGATGAAGAAGCTTGCACAGGATAGAGTAGCATGGAGAGCTGCATCAAACCAGTCTCAGGACTGAAGACCACAACAACAACAACAACATATATATATATATATATATATATATATATGTGTGTGTGTGTGTGTGTGTGTGTGTGTGTGTTTGCGTTGTGTTGCTTCTGAAATGATGTAATAGACAAAACAAAAGTTACCATCAATACCACTGAGAAACATTCGACGTGGATACATTGGAAGATATATGCGATAACTATTGAATTGCGTAAAACAGAGATCACCGTTTTCTACATTCCTCACAAATACTCAGAAAACACCGAAGTGTGTACTTAAATTATCTGAAATGCTATTGTTGAAAATACGGCCTAGAGCAGGTTGAAAACGTCATTTGTTTTACCTTATAACCCTTGTAAACGAATTAAATTACTCATAGTTTGCGGAGTTTTTACGTACAGTTCAGATATGTCCCTTAAAGGCCTGTTTGCTGTACCAAGCAGCTCGCATTTTCTCAAATGTCCTGCAACTGATCGAATAATTTTCGTTCTGGCAGAGCGTGGTTTAATATCCGTCCTGACTAAAGTTTAATCCGTCACTCTAGTAGAAAATTTTCATGTCAAATGGCTCGAAGCAACGTCTATTATTATTTCACTTTTTGCTTATACGTCTGATACACATTTCTGTATCGATATCACTGTTGAAATATTATAAACCGTTGAAAACAAAAACATTTCGTTTGTGACAGCAGGACATTAACGAGCCATTGTGTAACACACTAAACTATATTGCGAGCGCATGTACGTTGAGACTGTCCAGATAGACAAAAACCTAATAACAAATCCGAATTGCCAGTAAAATAAAGGCAGAGAGAGAATTTCATATCAGAACGACGAATATAACTGAAAATTCAAAACTGTATTTATTTTTGCAGTTTCCTGCTTGTCGGAACTTTAAATGCGTCATTGCAGCGCTGGGATTTAATCGCAAGCTTTCCGATATTTCGTTTTAAAGTTCCTGGCTCTTATTGACACGCCTTTTATACTGCTTCTCCGTGCTTTGCTTCGGTGAAGAGGAGGTTATTCGTTCTTTCATCTTCTACTTTGTCCCGCCTCCTTGACGGGTTGGAAACCTTTTAGCCGTTCCTATCTTGTGAAGTAAATTAAGTTGACCTCCCCGGCAGCGCACAGCTTCCCTCATCGTATCCACCGATACGTAATTCCGCTAGCGTCCCGTTTAATCTTCACTCCTGCCCACCGATTGCGCAGTCATCTCGCTTCTTAAATTGTCCACAGACGTTATTTAGAATAGTGATCACGTACCAGAAAATCAGTAGCTGCAAGATTGTTTTTTTTTTTTCTTCTCTCTTTTCTTTGGCACGTTGCGACGGTTCATTTTCGGTAACTTCACTTGTTCCCCTCACCGGCTTGTATAGCCTATCGATTAAAGCTTTGATTCTTATTCCTCCTCTTCCCGAACCCGATGTTCCCCCACACTTATTTCTCTCTCCATCCTCCATCCCATTTACATGTCACCCCTGTCCCCTCTTTCCCTCACCCCTCTTATCACCTGCTTCAATCTCAATTACGGCCTCATCCGTCTGGCCACCTCCATCTCTCTCTCTCTCTCTCTCTCTCTCTCTCTCTCTCTCTCTCTCTCCCTCCCTTTGAACACATACAGTTCATCAACTAAGCACTGTTCACAATTTCCTCTATAAGGTAATTTATTAAACAATAACTGGTCAGTTATGAGAATGTAAGCAAACCGGACGTTTTTCTCGATATTCCTAACTGTCCCAGGAATTTTCTATGGGATTAAGGTCGAGTGATTTAGCAGATGACATCACCTGCAGCGCCTCTCCTGGGCTCGTGATCACATCCGTTGGACCCTAGACGCCTGGAAGCGCAGTGGCTAGCACACTGGACTCTCATTCAGGAGGACGACGGTTCAATCCCGCGTCCGGCCATCCTGGCTTAGGTTTTCCGTAATTTCCCTAAATTGCTCCAGGCAAATGGGATGGTTCCTTTGAAAGGGCACGGCCGACTTCCTTCCCCGTGCATCCGTAACCCGATGAGACCACTGTCTGGTCTCCTCCCCCAGACAACCCAACCCCCTAGACGACTGGGAAACTGCGGTGTGGCCAGATGAGTCCGAGTCCGTATTTCTGTTGCTAAGAGCTGATGGTAGGATTCGAATATGGCGAAGATCGATCGAAGCCACGCACTCATGCTGTCAACAAGGCACTGTGCAAGCTGATGGTAGCTCCATAATGGTGTGGGCTGTGTTTACATTGAATGGACGGGGTCCTCTGGATGTTCGGCTACTTGGAGACCATTTGCCCAAACAACGATGGTATTATTGCGCATGACACTGTGCCATGTCACCGGATCACAATTGATCGCGATTAGTCTGAAGAACCTTCTGGGCAACTCGAACGAATCTTTTGGCCACTGAGATAGCCAGACATGAATCCCATCGAACGTTTATGGGAGATAATCGAAAGGTTAGTTCGTGCGCAAAATCCTGCAGTGATAACACTTCCGCAACAATGAACAGCCGTAGAGGCAGCACGGCGCAGTATTTCTGCGGGGGACTTCCAACGACTTGTTGAGTACATGCTACATTGAACTGCTGCACTACGCCGTTCAAAAGAAGGTCCGACACGATTCCGACTACGTACGCTTCCAGTACGACGTCTTCACCTTGCGGGTTTGCCTAACCGTCACCCGCAAGCCTCTCTCCTTCAGGAGCTGCAACAGTAAAACCACACTAGCATCGAAACTTCCTGGCAGATTAAAACTGTGTGCCCGACCGAGACTCGAACTCGGGACCTTTGCCTTTCACGGGCAAGTGCTCTACCATCTGAGCTACCGAAGCACGACTCACGCTTCGGTAGCTCAGATGGTAGAGCACTTGCCCGCGAAAGGCAAAGGTCCCGAGTTCGAGTCTCGGTCGGGCACACAGTTTTAATCTGCCAGGAAGTTTCATATCAGCGCACACTCCGCTGCAGAGTGAAAATCTCATTCTGCACACTAGCATCGCTTGTTATGGACAACATACTGTACTCAAACTTTCTGTTGATTCACCGTCTATTACACGCTCCACCAGGAGCACCAGCCACGATTCGAGCAGCGCGTACACCAGGAAACCGCTTATTTCCAGGCCAGGAGCCGGCTACATTTGTAGCCTATCAATCGGAAACCACTTAGATCAGCTATGACGTTCCACTCTTCCGCATAGTATCCGTATCGCTCCACGTTACTCCACACGGCGTGGCCGCTTACGAATGCAGTTCTACACGCGACTCCGGATGGGACTTCCCTCTGAATAAATAGCACTCCAGTGATATTTGTTTCTGTCACTCTCAAGTGAACATTAACCATCTTTCTCTTGTTATTGGATCTAACTTTCTTGTTAGCTTGTGTTGTAAATAAAGGTGTTCTTTACTTCAACCCGGTAATCATCAAATAGTAGCAGGGTAAAACACATACCTTAACAGCTATGTCCAGTTGTTCAATAGAAGAAACGTTTCACACTATCGAAGATCAACAAGTGCTCATAGCTCTTAAGTTATGCTTTTTACACCCACAATTTTATTTGACATTCACAAGCAGTGACATGGTAGTGAATTGAACAGTGACCCGAATGTAGAATAAATTTCCTTTACTTCATGTCTGTGGTCACAAATTTTTTGTCGTCATACAACCGGTTTTTGTCTATAATGACCATCTTTAGATTTGTTTTATAAAGACATGTCATAATATACTGGAGTTATCGTAGCATCGTCAAATGCTAAACGCAAAATCAGCGCCAGCATCGCCAAATATATATAAATAATGGTATATACAAGAGTCATCTTGTCAACAGCACTACTATGCTTTTAACAGTGCTGTTAACAAGATTTGACTATGCCACTATGGCTCCAGTGTATTAAGACATGTCTTTATATATCAGATTTGAAGATGTTAATTATAGACTGAAACCGGTAGTCTGACGACAAAAGAATTGTGACCATTGACGTGAAGTAAAGGAAATTTATTTTATTTGACTTCTTTTTCTTATTTTTATCCACAGTACCACTTTAGAAAATTGCCTACCGCACAGTCTCAGCAATGACGTACATGCACGACGGAGGTTTCAGAACGATTCTCGCTTTTAACTTCAGAGCCGATCGTTCCTGGAACAGAGGTCTCTTGCCTCAAATAGATACATATTTACTCTTGTTCCATTATCTTTCGGGCGTGCACTCGGGACAGCGACAATTCTTCTTGCGATATTTCGGCTACAAAACCTCCCAGCCATCTTCAAGGCGAGTCAGTGACTGAGTTCATAGCGTTTGCGCGTGCCTGTTTATACCGTGAGTCACGTGATACAAAGTTGCTGAGGATTGAAAGCGCATGCACCAAAGAAATTCTTTCCGAACGAAGGTGTGAAATAAGCGGTTTCCAAGCATTGTCAAGATGGAATCCTTCGTCACGGTTTAGCAGGTTGTCGGCTAGTTGTATTTCTACAGCTTCCTTAACAACTGAGTCCCAGAAAGATGAAGCAGTAGTTGAAATCTTAACATCTTTATGATCCATGGCATGGAAAGCGCTTATTTCACACCTTCGTTCGGAAAGAATTTCTTTGGTGCATGCGCTTTCAATCCTCAGCAACTTTGTATCACGTGACTCACCGTATAAACAGGCACGCGCAAACGCTATGAACTCAGTCACTGACTCGCTTTGAAGATGGCTGGGAGGTTTCTAGCCGAAATATCGCAAGAAGAATTGTCGCTGTCCCGAGTGCACGCCCGAAAGATAATGGGACATTACGTCCACCGGGAAAACTTCAAGAATCACATCGCAGTCCTCTTCGGGGAGGAGATGGCTTTAAATGTCAGGAGGTTGGACAAGGTACGAACTTTATGAGCAAGACTATTGAGTTCCTTGAGCTTTTTACAAAGATGCCGGAGCCATGATATTATACCTAAATTTGCGAAAGTTGTACATTTTATCAGGACTGTTGCAGCAAATAAGATTACTCGTAAAGCGAGCTTGGCATTGATTAAGGAGAGAATTAGATATACCCACAGGAAGTTGGATTTCATCTCGGCAGAGTTGTATCATTTACATCTGAAGATAGCAGCTAAACTCCCACCTACTTCTTGGGAATTGAGTGATGGCATAACATGGGCAAAATCGAACTGGACTCATCAAGATTCCACTGCAAGACAGGTGCGACCGTCTGACTACTCAGTCGCAGCAAGATGTGTGTTTTAAATTTTCTGTTTTTAATTTTACTAATAAGGACTTTGACAATGCAACTATGTCAGTTTTAGAAAAGGGTCTGAACTTCGTTCCCACGCCAAAGCCCCTGCCGTTAACATCTTTTATCTTAGGTATTGAAGAAGCTGTCCGAAAGTTACCTGGTGATTCCGCCGAAGAAATAAGACGTGAAGTGTGCCGAACTCTTACAAGATCTCGTCTACAAAAAAGCAACTTATCCTCAGCTGAGAGAGCTGCACTCCTTAATCTCCGGAATGATTCCCAGTCTTTGGTCCTTCCTGCAGACAAGGGTAATGCCACAGTTTTGCTTCCGAGAGACGTCTATATTGAGAAGATGCACAACTTACTGGATGAGTCTGCATACCGTAAGATTGACAAGGACCCCACATATCGAGTTGAGAGAAAAACTGCATCGCTTCTGAACTCCAGTTCTCTGCCTAAAGAAGTCGCCAACAAACTGAAGGGACACAGCTCTGTGCCCCCCAGATTATATGGCCTTCCCAAGGTACACAAAGTTCTACGAACGTCCAGTTCAGAAGAAACTGAAAATCTTAATCCATGTTTGGAGCAGATTTTAAAAGTGCTGACTTTTCGACCAATAGTTAGCAATATAGGTGCACCAACGTACTCATTGGCTAAATATTTAGCCTCTCTGTTGAGACCGTTTGTGGGGAAATGTGAACATCATATCCGCAACTCGTCAGATTTTATCAGAAGGTTGAAAGGTCTGAAGCTCAATAGCACAGATTTATTAGTTAGTTTTGACGTTGTTTCGTTGTTCACCAAAGTACCTCTGGCTGACTCCCTGTATCTCATACAAATTGACGGTGTCGCTATGGGGAGCCCTCTCTCTCCCCTGGTGGCTAATTTGTTTATGGAGGATTTTGAAGAGAAAGCCCTCAACTCAGCAGTATTAAAACCGACGGTCTTCTGGAGATACGTGGATGACACTTTTATAGTGTGGCCCCACGGAGAGGATAAACTGATAGAGTTTTTGGAACATCTCAATTCCATTCACGGAAACATCAAGTTCACTATGGAGCGAGAGAAGAATGGCTGTTTACCGTTTCTGGATGTGCTGGTTCGCCGGAAAGAAGATGGATCCCTAGGTCATTGCGTATACCGTAAGCCCACACACACAGACGTGTATTTGCAGGCGTATAGCTGCCACCATCCGTCGCAAATTATGAGTGTTCTGTAAACTTTGGTCCACAGGGCTCATGTAGTGTCTGATGTTGACAGCCTGCAGGATGAGCTTGTACACCTGGAGGCAGTTTTTAGAAGAAATGGCTATTCGAAACAGCAGATTAAGAAAGCCCTGCAAATAAAAACTGCAGAAAAATCACAGGAAAAGGATGAGGTAGTGGAAAGGGAAGTGAAATCTACAGCCTTTCTCCCATACGTGGGTAATGTTTCTTCTAAAATCGCTAGAATCTTGAAGAAACATAAAGTGGATGTGATATTCCGCCCACCAGCTAAGACTGCAGCCTTGTTGGGATCCGTTAAGGATGATCTGCTTTTGCGAAAGGCGGGACTTTATGAAATCCCTTGTGAGTGTGGCAAACGTTACATAGGGCAAACCACGCGCACTGTACAGGAACGATGCGTCGAACACCAGCGGTACACACGTCTTCTTCAGTCCAACAAATCAGCAGTTGCCGAACATTGCATTTCTACTGGCCATGCCATGGATTATAAAGATGTTAAGATTTTAACTACTGCTTCATCTTTCTGGGACTCAGTTGTTAAGGAAACTGTAGAAATTCAACTAGCCGACAACCTGCTAAACCGTGACGAAGGATTCCATCTTGACAATGCTTGGAAACCGCTTATTTCACACCTTCGTTCGGAAAGAATTTCTGCATCTTCACTTCCGACAGATGATACCACTTTTAAAGATTAATTATTTATTTACAAGCACGGTGGATTCGCAGCAGCACTATTTTGTTTGCACTCTGCGCTTATATGTTTATCTTTGCTATATACATCTTATCTATGACTAGCGCAGTAGTGGCGACATTGATATCTTTGACGCATGCGCTTACAATCCTCAGCAGCTTTGTATCACGTGACTCACCGTATAAATAGGCACGCGCAAACGCTATGAACTCAGTCTCTGACTCGCCTTGAAGATGGCTGGGAGGTTTCTAGCCGAAATATCGCAAGAAGAATTGTCGCTGTCCCGAGTGCACGCCCGAAAGATGATGGAACATTATGTCCGCCGAGAAAACTTCAAGAATCACACATTCACTCTTTTCTACCACCTCTGAAAATTTTTAAAATCATCACGGAGTCACCCTGTATACCACACTGATAAATGTTTTAGTTATTTCAGTTCCATGACAAGTAATTTATATTTAACTGATTATTAGTTTTCTTCACGAATATTTTTGACATCGATGGCTAACAGTTGTTATTTTGAACATTAAAATAACCGTTGTTGTAAGATACGTATCGTTCAGGAAACAGTGTATGCGAATCGAACTCAGAAACTTGGGTACTCTAACACACAACTATACAAACGCTCTGACTGGGCAGTTTAGCTACTGAGCGTTGACTGAAGGTAATTGTTGAACAAAGAATTACAGTGTTGCCAAATTGCCTTTCCTTCACATCCATTTCTTACCGAAAATATTCACGGGGTGAAATTATCCTAAAGAGATGATTGTATTGTTAGTATGCTAGGAATCGCTCTGTGGTATCCGAGAGCGAATTTTGATTCATCCTGTATGTATTGCGCCCCGTTATAATCAACATATTTTCAACCAGGGCATCAGGGGTGCTTCAGACGAATTAGTATTTTCCCCAGTTAAATATCATGAAAGATGGAATTCCGTATTGCGGCCTCCCCTGTGTTATTCTCTCTTTCTGTGTCAGCATGATCACTGAGAAACATTGTAGATGCCTTTGATCCACTTACCGATTCTACATATGTTCATAACATCTTAGGATTTATCATCAGATCTATTCGCAAAAATTTATTTTCAGATTCATTAGACGCTTTTCTCATTCCTCTGGCTGAAGCTCCTGGATTCGTTCCGAGTTTCTTTGTCAGCAAAGATTTGACATCGTTTACATCTGTGATCAAGCTCTCTTTGCCTTCAAAGCAACCTTTTAATACGGCAATTGAACCACGGCGTATCTTTCCCAGTCGTTTCAACTCCTTTTAGCAGCAGTGTACTATTTCATAATACTCCAGAACTGCTTCCAATAATGCTCTACAAATAGTCGGCTATTGAGACGACTGTTCTAGTTTTGCTATTCAAGCAATATGTAGTTTGTTTCCTGTCGTCCTTGCTAAGTATAAATATGTTCTTACCTTTCTTAACGTTGCTTTTAACATATAAACTATGTGATCAGAAGTATCCGGACACCTGGCTGAAAATGACTTACAAGTTCGTTGCGCACTCTATGGGAAATACGGGAATGCATATGGTGTTGGCCAACCCTTAGCCTTGATGACAGCTTCACCTCTCGCAGGCATACGTTCAATCAGGTGCTGGAAGGTTTCTTGGAGAATGGCAGCCCATTCTTGACGAGGTGATGCACTGAGGAGAGGTGTCGATGTCGGTTGGTGAGGCCTGGCACGAAGTCGGCGTTCCAAAACATCTCAAAGGTGTTCTATAGGATTCAGGTCAGGACTCTATGCAGGCCAGTCCATTGCAGGGATGTAATTGTCGTGTAACCACTCCGCCACAGACCGTGCCGTGCATTATGAACAGGTGCTCGATTGTGTTGAAGGATGCAATCGCCATCCAAAATGGCTCTGAGCGCTATGGGACTTAACTACTATGGTCATCAGTCCCCTAGAACTTAGAACTACTTAAACCTAACTAACCTAAGGACATCACACACATCCATG
The DNA here is from genome assembly GCF_023864275.1 of Schistocerca cancellata. Taxonomy (NCBI): domain Eukaryota; kingdom Metazoa; phylum Arthropoda; class Insecta; order Orthoptera; family Acrididae; genus Schistocerca; species Schistocerca cancellata. The sequence continues at coordinate 822,314,404 of NC_064629.1, forward strand.
CCCGAGGCAGGATTCGAACCTGCGACCGCAGCAGTCGCGCGGTTCCGGACTGCGCGTCTAGAACCGCTAGACCACCGCGGCCGGCGCAATCGCCATCCCCGAATTGATCTTCAACAGGGGGAAGCAAGAAGGTGCTTAAAACATCAATGTAGGCATGTGCTGTGATAGTGCCACGCAAAACAACAAGGTGTGCAAGGCCCCTCCGTCAAAAACTCGACCATATCATAACACCACCGCCTCAGAATTTTACTGTTGGCACTACACACGCTGGCAGATGACTTTCATCGGGCATTCACCATACCGACACCCGGCCATCGGACCGCCACATCGTGTACCTTGATGCCTCACTCCACACAACGTTTTTCCACTGTTCAATCGTCCAATGTTTACGCTCCTTACACCAAGCGATGCATCGTTTGGTATTTACTGGCGTGATGTGTGGTTTATGGGCAGTGGCTCGACCATGAATCCAAGTTTTCTCAATTTGTAAATTTATGGTAAGGTCTTACGGGACCAAACTGCTGATGTCGTCGGTCCCTAAGCCTACTCACTACTTAATCTAACTTAAACTAACTTATGCTAAGGACAAAACATACACGCATGCCCGAGGGAGGACTCGAACCTCCGACTGAGGGAGCCGCACGGACCATGACAAGGTGCCTGAGACCGCGCGGCTCACCTCCCACCTAACTGTCATAGTACTTGCGATGGATCCTGATGCAGTTTGGAATTCCTGTGTGATGGTCTGGATAGACGTCTGCCTACTACACATTACGGACCACTTCATCTGTCGGCGGGATCTGTCAGTCAACAGACGAGGTCGGCCTGTACGCTTCCCTTCACGTTTCCACTTCACTATCACATCGGTATCAATGGACTTAGGGATGTTTAGGAGTTTGGAAATTTCACGTACAGACGTATGACACAAGTGACACCCAATCCCCTGTCCACGTTCGTGAGTTCCGCGGAACGCCCCATTCTGCTCTCTCACGATGTATAATGACTACTGAAGTCGCTGATATGGAGTACCTGGCAGTAGATGGCGCCACAATGCACTTAATATGAAAAACGTGTGTTTTTGAGGGTGTCCGGATACTTTCGATCACATAGTGTATTTTCATTGATCTAATAAGTGGCTATTGGTTTCTGATTATCTGCTCTGGAGTAACTGAATATAAATATTGGAATCTAATTGTTACTACGATATTTAAGACTCTGGCCTCACGAGATAATTTTCAAACTGCTGAAGGTAATTTCTTCTAAATACTTTGGACGCACTCACGTGAAACTTTGTCTGTGTCACCTACTGCAGGTCTGGTGTAGCTGTCGGAAAACCAGAGTTAAAAATGAGCAATTCTTGCTAGGCGGAATGGGTTGTAGTGTGGGTGCGGTAAGGTCTGTATTTGGTTTGGGAGACAGGAGAGAGGTACTTGGAAGCGCCAGGCAGACCAGAGGTCGACATATACACAGTCCTTTACTCACTCAACTTGTTTCTTCCACGAACAATAACAAACTTTTAATTGTTCCACCCAGCTACAACAGTCACTCAAGTGCATTTCCTTCTGCATGTAATATTACGGCGTTGTCTGCAGGCAATAACGTACGGCGAACGGCTTGCATGTTCTGCCCGGGAGACCGAGCGCTGCGCAGGCGTCACCGGTATGCGAAGGGAGCTGAGACGGCAGGATGCGGCAACACTGTGATCACGGGCAGCCACTACGTCTTCTCTACTGCGGCAGGTCGCGGCATCTTAAAGGCACAGCAGTGGCGTGGCCGTGAGTCGACCTCAGGACTGACGCTGGAGAGCAAGGGTGGATGTCAGTCACGGCTTTGGCTGCTCGGGTTGGGCAGACGGGCGACGGTCGTCGGTTCGCTACCCCGTGGCGGAATAGTTACGGCGGCAGCTCCGATTGACACAGACTGGGCGTCACTTACTACCCAGTTGGCTGAACGATGACGAGCTGGTTCGGCCGTGGTTCAATACTACTTCTCCTTGCACATTAGACTGTAACAGCGGTACATCCGGGTCACGTCGAAGCGTCTGGTGCGTGTCTATGTCCGGAAAGTGTGGCGTAACCGGCAGTAGGTCGGACAAGGTGCGTCGATTACGTGACAACGGGCTATGGCCTGGTTCCGGCGCTTGTGGTCTGATGACACGGGAGCTGGTGAGACATTTCAGTGACGAGCACCTGCTGTTTGTCCGTGGCCTCATTGCAGTTCTGGGCTCTGACTTCTGCTTCAACTTCTCTAGGTTTCCCCGTTGCACACATGTTTTAATCACGTGGGAAAGCTGAAGCCTCACCCTATTCGCACACCATGATTTACCCGCGAGATTCTCCATGTTTCAACGAAGCATTATACCACTATATTTTCTGAGACAGGAGGTCAATAAAAGCACCCGACTGCCACGTTTGATCCACATTTAATGCTTCGCACTGGTTATTTCACATTATCTCATTGGATATTACCGAAATTTTACGGAGGAGGAGGAGATTACTGTTTAACGTCCCGTCGACAACGACGTCATTAGAGACGGAGCACAAGCTCGGATTAGGGAAGGATGGGGAAGGAAATCGGCGGTGACCTTTCTAAGGAACCATCCCGGCATTTGCCTGAAGTGATTTAGGGAAATCACGGAAAACCTAAATCAGGATGGCCGGACGCGGGATCGAATCGTCGTCCTCCCGAATGCGAGTCCAGTGTGCTAGCCACTGCGCCACCTCGCTCGGTCGAAATTTTACGGCGATAATTCATTCTTTTGGCGATCAGCGTATGCTTGCGGCATACACGGTGTTCAGTTGACCTGAAGACACTGAAATATCTCGGAAACAACTCATTAGATCAAAAAAAAATTATAGTTTAAATTTGTTTGTCTCGGAATGAGACATCCAATGATACCAAATTCAACTCCCGTCTCACCCCGTGAGGGGGGGAGGGGGGTGACGGGCGGGGACTTTGAAATCTTAAATGAAACTCCCCATTTATTACTGCGGATTCTGATTCTACGGAAAAACTACGTAAATTTTGTCTGAAACATTTTTTCGTTACGCGACAGATGGCGCTGTAATCGGAAAAATCAAAATGAATAGAGAATTATACGTTTCAAAATGCTATCCAATGGCACTTGAAGTAACCCTCCACAAGCAAGGTGCGAGGGTAGTTCTAGCAATTATTTCATAACTGAAAAATTCGTATACAATTATGTCAGTGGTAAGTATGAGTGGATTATTGTTTCCACAGCTTTATATCTGTCTTCAGAGACCTCAATGTTTATTAGTACCAAAAACAAAAAAAGACTGTTTATTGGCAACGATCTTACGAGCGGCCTATCAAAATCTGAAAAAGGATGAAAGAATAATTTTTAACATTTCGCTCAAAACTGTTGCAGAAATTAATTCACTGCTTTCGTTGGGCTCTTGGTCTGAACATAACGACACCTCCATCTTTAGGGAGGACAAAGAAAAAGACTGTTGATATAATTCATTTTCCACCCGAAACGATCAGTGTGACTCTCGATAAAGAATATGTATGGACCGTGGAAAGTGTTTTTAAGAAAACTGTCGGACAATATTATTTCCTATAGCTTTGAGTTAGTTGAGGTTTAATAGGAAAACCGCAGTCTTAAATTTCAGTCATTTGTGAATTATCAGTTCACACCGGCACGCTTTACGAAATGCTTTAAGTATGACAGGTATACAACAGAATAATAGAGCAACAGTCAGGGCCATTTTTTACTCCACCGCAGTTCTATCTCAATAAAATTAGTCATAACTATGAAGTGCCTGAAAGCGTTAAATTTTCTGCGGTCAAGTGTTCCTGGTGTAAGGATAATGTTTGCTCTCGTCGTTCAAATGACGCTTCACCGTGTTGTCGACTTAAGGGAATAAACAAGGAACTATTTTATTTTTGTCCATACTTGTAGTGACACAGCGTTAGCAGAACGTCGATACCTCAGTCAATGTAGAGATGTGAAGTAATCAGCACTTGCCGAACCCTGACTCAGACACAACCATAGACTTATATCTGATGCGATAGAAACTTTGTACCGTCCATTGACCAACCGGATCATGTCATCAAGGAAGGTTCTGATCTCAAATTATATGACAACATTGAAAGGGCCAACGGCTATACCGTAAGTGGTACCACTGCAGACTGATAGCCTAGGGAAGAGATGATTACCTGATCAATGGTTCTACAGGCATTTCTCTATCTCAGGCATCAAAGTAATCTCTGGAAGTGTATGCTAATTCCTTGCCTCGGGAACAGGCCTTGAAGGCCAACAGCACCGACCAGCCGCCGTGTCATGTTCAGCCCTTAGGCGTCACCGGATGCGGATACGGAGGGCCATGTGGTCAGCATACCGTTCTCCCGGCCGTTGTTGGTTTCCGTGGCAGGCGCCGCTACTTCTCAATCAAGTAACTACTCAATTAGTCTCACAAGGGCTGAGTCCACCCCGCTTGCCAACAGGTGACCCATTCAAGTGCTAGCCAAGCCCTATAGCGCTGAACTTCGGTCATCTGACGGGAACCGGTGTTACAACTGCGGCAAGGCCGTTGGTATAATATTAGTACATCATCTGTTAAAATACCTGTTACTAGAATCATCTGTTACCGGATGAAGTTATTGCAAGTTTGAAATACCATTAAACCTGAGGGAAACCAAGGGAATGTTGTCCTTCAGACCTTAAACAAATAATCTGTAGATTTCTGCAAACTGGTGCTTACGTCCCACCTGGACAAAATGGTTATCACAACGCACATCAAGAGAGAATTATGGATAAGGACGAATCAGATATCCACAGATACGGAAATGTGGCGCAGAAGGTGTACAGGGATAAGGTACCCTATATGTTCGGATAAAATTATGTAGTATAAGATACAGAATTTGGTACTAAATACTACGTTATACCTATGAACACGTAATTAAACTTGCCAAAGTTTGGGAAAATATGACGGAATTTGAAGGTCACGGCACATAAATGGGTACCGCAGAGGAAGTTCATTGACGTTCTACACTTACTTAAGAGCCATAGGACTTTGATTTTTTATTAGGGCGAAACCGTAACATCATGTACACTTCTCAAACCATTTGTTGAGTCCCTGTATTGTTTATTCTCTGTACACCGGGGCTTAACACAGAACCAGATTAGAAAGATCTAAGGAAACCTTAGAAATGTCCCTTAGTATCTGTCATTAGGTTTATATATTTTCCTTTAAAAAAACCCGCTAGAAACTGTCATTATTCTACCGTTCTCAGTAGTTGATTCGTGGTAATACGAACACTTTCCTTGTTTCTTTGTACACGAATGCTATTGAATTCGATTTCAAACTCAATTAAATTTCTTTGGATATTGCATTACTTAGTGCATAGCACTTTGGTAGTTGTATAAACGTTATTATTGTTACGTGAGAAGTTCATATAATATGGCGAGTCCTTCTGTAGCGACGATTCGTCAACTTTAAGCGATGGCCGTCTCTTATGTATAACCCAATATTTCAAAAAACATTTATAAATAGTGAGACTATAATGGACGGCATACAGACTCTCGAAAATGTAAGCCACATTAGCGCAACACAGAACGTGCAAGTGAAGCACTTGTTTGTGTCGTGCGGCAGCATCGTTCTTCAATATCTCGTCCGGGCAGACATCCATTGCGAAGCACTGCGGAGTATAAGCAATTTTAGCGATAGCTGAATGATGATCATCACTGTTGACAGCTATGTGCTACATTTGGGGTAACCTCTGGCTGTAAGTCACCTGTTTAACAGTTTGATGGCTGGCACACTCGTACGGCTTGGATTTTTAAGCTCACAGCGTACTCACTCCCTATTTTTCTATTTGGCTAGTAAATTTCTAGTCAACACATTAGTAACTGTTAGACATGTTTACTACCAACTTTTTATTCATTATCGATTTTTTCTGGTGCTATCTCCATCTGGTTAAGTTGCAAATTCCTCGTCGCGAATTGAATAATTACCATAGCTTTGGTACTTGTGTTAAATATTAATGCGTTTTTGTTGGAATTTACTGTGACTCCAGAAGCAGGCTTAAATTACGTTCAGTAATTGTCAGTCCTTTTTAGTGCCAACGCACTACATATATTTTTAAATATGTTTTGTCATTATTTATTATACACTATTAATGGAATTTCTGGATTTCTGAAGCTCTTCAACCCTTGACTCACTGACGTCTGATTAAGAAAGTGAGTTCATACTAGACTGCCAGATAGATTTCCTCTGGTCTGGTGACTTCTTGATAGGCCGAACACAGCAAGTTCTCGTGGACGCAGAAGCATCCGCAGGCACAAAGGTAATTTCCGTGTGCCCCAGGGGAAATTAGATAGGAGCACTGCTATTCACATTAATGACTCTTCGGTATAATTACTTACAACCTCAGACCTTCCTTACATGACATGGTAGTGTAGGGTGAATTGCTAACGAAAAATTTTGGAGATATGCCCATTTAGATCTGGACCAGTTTTTAAGACTAGTAACTAGCTCCAGTCACAGAGAATACTAAATTTGTGCTCGAAACTTAAATCTTCGGTAGACGTCCGCTACACTATTAGTGAATTACAACTGGAGATATATCAACACATACTTAGGAGTATCAATGACGGGAGGCTTGCCATTGTCCATTTTACGAAAGCGGTTGCCCATAAAATGATTCTGTGCCCGTACTTAGTATATTTCATGTTTATGGCATTTCCAGTATCGAACTGCAAAAATAGAGAACATCGAATATAAACAAGCAAGAGTGGCACGAACAGTCACCTATTTTTGTAGAAGCCGAAGAATGTCACAGACGTTTTGGAAAATGCGACGAGACAATCAATAGATGAAGAAGAAGAAGAACATTTTTAATGTCTGAAAAAAAAACACCTTAGAAAATTATAAGAGTATTTCTAATATGCAGACGTTCTTCTGCTTCTTGTAAATATTGATCGCAAGGATAAAAACTGGTTAGTGACAGCTCTCAGAACAGTGTCTAAACAGTCGTTTTTCTATAGCTCAACCCATGATGGAAAGGGAAGAAATCTTGATATGCTGCGCAATGCGAGTATTCTCTGCCATGTTCCTTGCATTGATTTTCAGAGTGTATATCATAACTGAATTATCTTGACGTTCTGATCTCAACTGAATATTTCACAGAAATAAATGCAGTGCTGTATTACAACCGTGTCCCCAAAAAAACGTTGGCACTGACAGTTTCATGCCAAGGAAAAATTATGTGATATTGAAGCGATGAAGGCTTGAACTGGACCCTAAGGTAGCTTAAGGTAGATGTACTTCATAACTGTTCCTGACATCACCCGTTAAGTTTTCATTGATTGTTCTAAACCATGCCAAGAAAAAAACGTTTTCTACTTCACCCGTGTTAAAATTTAGACAGTGCTCCATCTCAAACGACTCAGTCACTGCCGGAGTTATACCTTAACAAAAACTACGTGATAAGGCATGCTGGTGGAGACACTGGACTCGTAATCGCGAGGACCAGTCCACCACCTGTACTAAGATGAAATTAGAATTATATTAATACCTCCAGCTGCTGACGGCCGTAAATATACAGGGTTATTACAAATGATTGATGCGATTTCACAGCTCTACAATAACTTTATTATTTGAGATATTTTCACAATGCTTTGCACACACATACAAAAACTCAAAAAGTTTTTTTAGGCATTCACAAATGTTCGATATGTGCCCCTTTAGTGATTCGGCAGACATCAAGCCGATAATCAAGTTCCTCCCACACTCGGCGCAGCATGTCCCCATCAATGAGCTCGAAAGCATCGTCGATGCGAGCTCGCAGTTCTGGCACGTTTCTTGGTAGAGGAGGTTTAAACACTGAATCTTTCACATAACCCCACAGAAAGAAATCGCATGGGGTTAAGTCGGGAGAGCGTGGAGGCCACGACATGAATTGCTGATCGTGATCTCCACCACGACCGATCCATCGGTTTTCCAATCTCCTGTTTAAGAAATGCCGAACATCATGATGGAAGTGCGGTGGAGCACCATCCTGTTGAAAGATGAAGTCGGCGCTGTCGGTCTCCAGTTGTGGCATGAGCCAATTTTCCAGCATGTCCAGATACACGTGTCCTGTAAAGTTTTTTTCGCAGAAGAAAAAGGGGCCGTAAACTTTAAACTGTGAGATTGCACAAAACAAGTTAACTTTTGGTGAATTGCGAATTTGCTGCACGAATGCGTGAGGATTCTCTACCGCCCAGATTCGCACATTGTGTCTGTTCACTTCACCATTAAGAAAAAAATGTTGCTTCATCACCGAAAACAAGTTTCGCACCGAACGCATCCTCTTCCATGAGCTGTTGCAACCACGCCGAAAATTCAAAGCGTTTGACTTTGTCATCGGGTGCCAGGGCTTGTAGCAATTGTAAACGGTAAGGCTTCTGCTTTAGTCTTTTCCGTAAGATTTTCCAAACCGTCGGCTGTGGTACGTTTAGCTCCCTGCTTGCTTTATTCGTCGACTTCCGCGGGCTACGCGTGAAACTTGCCCGCACGCGTTTAACCGTTTCTTCGCTCACTGCAGGCCGACCAGTTGATTTCCCCTTACAGAGGCATCCAGAAGCTTTAAACTGCGCATACCATCGTCGAATGGAGTTAGCAGTTGGTGGATCTTTGTTGAACTTGGTCCTGAAGTGTCGTTGCACTTTTATGACTGACTGATGTGAGTGCATTTCAAGCACGACATACGCTTTCTCGGCTCTTGTCGCCATTTTGTCTCACTGCGTTCTCGAGCGCTCTGGCGGCAGAAACCTGAAGTGCGGCTTCAGCCGAACAAAACTTTGAGTTTTTCTACGTATCTGTAGTGTGTCGTGACCATATGTCAATGAATGGAGCTACAGTGAATTTGTGAAATCGCTTAAATCATTTGTAATAGCCCTGTATATCAACGGTGACAGGTTAAAATGTGTGCCCCGACCGAGACTCGAACCCAGGATCTCCTACTTACATGGTGGACGCTCTATCCATCTGAGTCACCGACGACACATAACATAGAGCGACTGCAGGGACTATCTCGCACACGCCTAACGCGAGACCCACAATCTCACTTTGTATGTCCACAAACTACATTCGTAGTGTCCCACCCCAACACACTCATTACTCGTGGAAGACATTCTTACCAAGTCCCGGTCAGGGCACACATTTTCACCTGTCCCCGTTGATATATATCAACGTCCATCGGCAGCTAGAGGTATTAATACAATTTTAATTTCATTCTAGGCGGCTGCAGGTCATCAATTGTGTCTGTTCTTTCGGACATGTCCGAAAGAACAGACACCTTATCCATATAAGTATATAGTTCTGGCAATACCGGCCATGACCTTCTTCTTCTGTGCGGATGCACACATATTCCCCGAACTCTTACGGGACTTGGGAGGAATGTCTTCCACGAGTGATGAGTGTGTTGGGGTGGGACACTACGAAATTAGTGTGTGGATATACAAAGTGAGAATGTGGGTCTCGCGGGAGGCGTGCGCGAGATAGTCGCGCTATCTTCTGTGCCCTCGGTGGCTCAGCTGGATAGAGCGTCTGCCATGTAAGCAGGAGGTCCCGGGTTCGAGTCCCGGTCGGGGCGCACATTTTCACCTGTCCCAGTTGATATATATCAACGCCCGTCAGCAGCTGAAGGTATTAATATAATTCTAATTTCATTCTAGGTGGCTGCAGGTCAGCAATTGTGTCTGTTCTTTCGGACACCTTATCCATATAAGTATAACCTATACTTAGGTTTTCCGTGATTTCCTCAAATCGCTTAATGCAAATGCCATAATAGTTTCTAGGAAAGGACACTATCTATTTTGATCTCCATTCCGAGAGAGTCTCTCTCTCTCTCTCTCTCTCTCTCTCTCTCTCTCTCTCTCTCTCTCTCTCCCTCTCCCCTCTCCCTCCTTTCCTCTCTCTCTCTCTCTCTCTCGTGACCTTTTCATCGAATGGACGTTAAACTCCAGTCTTCCCTTTCTTAACAAAGCGTGCTGAATACGGATAACTAGAAAGCAAGAAAATATGAAGAGTGCTTGCAGTTAAGGATAACCAGTCACGAGATGAACAAAAAAATGGCAAGAAAATATGAAGAGTGCTTGCAGTTAAGGATAACCAGTCACGAGATGAACAAAAAATGTACGAAAATTTTGAAAATGAAGAAAAGTTCATGACTTTGGTGGATGTAGTTAAGACAGACTGAAGGGCTCTGGTGATGGTACAGCAAGGTTACAAAACTGAGGTATTAACAAAATACCAGGAAAGTTGCACACGGCTTTACGCTTAAAGCTAACATGAGAATAAACTCGTATCATAAAAGAAATATTCTTCGAAGCAGTCTCCGGTTGCACTCATATCTTGTATACTCGTAGCATGAAATCGGAATCGTCTACAATTGGATTGTGTCTATATGGCTGGTTCGTTTATATTACAGCCGGCCACGGTGGTCTCGCGGTTCTAGGCGCTCAGTCCGGAACTGCGCGACTGCTACGGTCGCAGGTTCAAATCCTGCCTCGGGCATGGATGTGTGTGATGTCCTTAGGTTAGTTAGGTTTAAGTAGTTCTAAGTTCTAGGGGACTGATGACCACAGATGTTAAGTCCCATAGTGCTCAAAGCCATTTGAACCATTTGTTTATATTACACAGTCTCTTTGCTCCCCATTTAGCGACAACACACATTTCTAAACCACCATTACATCATCAACTAGTAAACATAAATACAGGGTGACTTAAAAGAACTCAACAACTTCACTTACGTACAAATTTTATTGAGGCGACTTTGATATGTGGTTAAGGTGCCATCTTGTAGAAAAAATGATGTCAGAATTTAGTTCAAGCTTCCAGAATGAAATTTTCACTCTACAGTGGAGTGTGTGCTAATATGAAACTTCCCGGCAGATTAAAACTGTGTGCGGGACCGAGACTCGAACTCTCAACCTTTGCCTTTCGCGGGAAAGTGCTCTACTGGTTTTTTATCTCATTTTGTTCTATATTGCTCGTTGAATTCGTTCGGGGCGGACGTCCGATGACACCCGTTCACGTTGGTCGTTGATCCGTTCACTCAATTTTTTTGTTACAGAGGGTAGCTAACCCTCTGACCGAACACGCTGAGTTATCGTGCCGGCACCATCTGAGCTATCCAAGCACGGCTCACGCCCCGTCCTCACAGCTTTACTTCCGCCAGTACCTCATCTCCTACCTTCCAAACTTCACAGAAGCTCTCCTGACATGTCTCCACAGTATTATTTCTTCCAGGAGTGCTAGTTCTCCAAGGTTCGGAGTTCGCAGGAGAGCTTCTGTGAAGTTTGGGAGTTAGGAGACGAGGTACTGGCGGAAGTAAAGCTGTGAGGACGGGGCGTGAGTCGTGCTTGAGCAACTCTACCTGCACGGTAGCCCAGCGTGTTCGGTCATGGTGTTAGCTGCCTTCTGTAGCAAAAAAAGAAAATTGAGTAAAAGGATCAACACTGAACTTGAACAGGTGTTATGGGACGTCCACCCCGATCAAATGCAACAAACAATATCGAAAAAAAAAGATGGTAGAGCACTTGCCCGCGAAAGGTAAAGGTCCCGTGTTCGAGTCTCGGTTCAGCACAAAGTTTTAATCTCCCAGGAAATTTCATTTTAGTTCAAGTTGGTTGTAGCATACGTCATAGCAAATCTCCAGGTCAGCCACGACTTTCTGACGCTGTAGTCCAGCGAGTGCTTTTTTCGCAGTTCCAGGAAATCAACACATCGTTCGTCGTGAGAGTTTGGAGTTCCTCAATCAACTGCCTGGAAAGTGTTACGAAAGAAAATTGCACCTGAAGCCGTGCACACCGACATTGTTACACGCCCTCTCACACGCAGATAGGGAGGTGCGTGACATTTCGTGCGGAAATGTTACGTAGGATTGAGGAAGATGAGACATTGCTTACACACCTTGTTTTTAGCAACAAATCAACATTGCACATCAGTTAAAAGTCGAAATGAATACCTAGGATGAAACTTGCAGTATTTTTCTGCACGATGATACCTCTACTACCTGAATAGGCCTTCTCAATAAAATTCTGAACGTAAGTGAAATTGCAAATTCCTTTTAGAATCACCCTATTTATACGGATCGACTATGGAGCTCCGATTTATTTCGAATGCCTTAGATGTATTTGAGAGAGAAAAATGACTTGTAGCACTAGGCTCACCGTCCCACTGATATGGATATCCTCACAGATAAGAGTGAAGACAAAGCGGCGGGGGATGGGGGGGGGGGGCAGCCCGTCCATTACAACTACGTTCAGTCCGGCTACAGTTCTCTAATTATAAAATATTTACATTTCACTGACGACCGTATGACGGCTGGTAGATGACATACCGAAATCATTTCCCTCTTCCTGTTCCATTCGTTTAAGGTGAGGAAGAAGGACGATTGTCGGAACTTGATGGTGATTGATGGGGTTCATATTTACAGGGCGAGAAGGCGTCGTTGTAAGACAATGCTCTTGTATGCGGGAGGATGATCCTTCGAATCACCAGCCTGCCGTACCGTTCTGAATCGCTTATACTGTAACATGGTTCTTTAGAAAAGAACACGGTCGATTTCCTTCTCAAATCCAAGTTTGCTCTCCGTCTCTAACGATCTCGTCGTTAACAGTATGTTGAATCCTAATCTTCCTTATTTCCTTTTTCTGATGAGAAGAGTTTTCATGTTCTTTTTATACAACATTAACAGCAGTTACCGGTTATTATCTGACGGTGTTGACTTCTAGAAGAAGGTAACATCAATGGATAATAGGAAGGAAATACAGAATGGCTTAGTTAGTGGTCCCATTGATGTACTGAATGTCATTAAGAGAGTACCATCGGATAACAGTTGGGAATTTGGACATTTCAAGAGGCGTGCTTCAGTAGCCTAATGGTTAATCCAGCTGCTCATGAAAAGCCTACATTCCAAATTGAAGTCCTCTTCCTGAATCATATTGTTATGTTTCATTTTAGATGTATTGGTGATAATCTTCTGAGGTGTACCACTTCTTTCGAATACCTAGGAATAATACTACAAAACAATATGAAATTTGCTGCAAGGATTCAGGGAAATTTTAAGATAACGAGAAACAACACGAAAATATGCCTTAATAAATACATAGAGCAACACTTTTTCGAAACCCCGTAATGTCTCCCATTGCCACGTGTTAAGATCGAAATTTGGCTCGAAGATGCCTACAATCTACCTCTGTAACGGTGCAAAAGCGTGGAACCCTGCGACGTCACCCTCGGGATCGGAGAATCTTCAAACGGTAATGTGTTGACACTTGCGTAAAAATGACCTCAGCTCAAAACCATTTCGACACCCGTCAGCTGAGTGGCGCTATGTCGGTGAAATAGCGCCTGCTGACCGCATGTGAAAGAGTGCTCAGCAACGCTGTCCAGGTGGGACAGAGGCTGTAACCGAACTGGGAAATCTTAGAGAAGAGACATTTTCGCGTTTTATTTACGCGTGTGTCAATGCTGCACCCCCTGCACACCTCGCTATCCTCCCCCCCCCCCACCCCCACCCCCACCGTGATCACGCCACAGAAAAACGCAGACCAGGAGGACTGAAAAAGCATTTACACCCTTTGGTGCTTCGGATCACATTCTAATGTCGTCGAATGGTTCTGAACGTTCCCTAGTGATCTTACCCTGTATATCAGAGCAAAACCTGTCGTCACGCTACCCTCCAACGGTGTGCGACCGCATCCAGTGGGGTTCAGGCCACGACGTCCGTAGAGAAGGATTGCATCGTCAGGACTTAGCCCAAGATAGTGGGTCATAGTATGCTCATCTGGAACGTTACTTCATAACTTCTCCTTGTTTTGCCGGCCGAACAGTGGGGACTGAGATTTCTTACCGCAGATAATCTCCACCTTTCGTCTACATCTACATCTACATACATACTCCGCAATCCACCATACGGTGCGTGGCGGAGGGTACCTCGTACCACAACTAGCATCTTCTCTCCCTGATCCACACGAACAGAACGAGGGAAAAATTACTGCCTATATGCCTCTGTACGAGCCCTAATCTCTCTTATCTTATCTTTGTGGTCTTTCCGCGAAATGTAAGTTGGCAGCAGTAAAATTGTACTGCAGTCAGCCTCAAATGCTGCTTCTCTAAATTTCCTCAGAAGCGATTCACGAAAAGAACGCCTCCTTTCCTCTAGAGACTCCCACCCGAGTTCTTGAAACATGTCCGTCGCGTGATGATCAAACCTACCAGTAACAAATTTAGCAGCCCGCCTCTGAATTGCTTCTATGTCCTCCCTCAATCCGACCTGATAGGGATCCCAAACGCTCGAGCAGTACTCAAGAATAGGTCGTATTAGTGTTATATAAGCGGTGTACAGATAAACCACATCTTCCCAAAATTCTACCAATGAACCGAAGACGACTATCCGCCTTCCCCACAACTGCCATTACATGCTTGTCCCACTTCATATCACTCTGCAATGTTACGCGCAAATACTTAATCGTCGTGTCTGTGTCAAGCGCTACACTACTAATGGAGTATTCAAACATTGCAGGATTCTTTTTCCTATTCATCTGCATTAATTTACATTTATCTATATTTAGAGTTAGCTGCCATTCTTTACACCAATCACAAATCCTGTCCAAGTCATCTTGTATCCTCCTACAGTCACTCAACGACGACACCTTCCCGTACAGCACAGCATCATCAGCAAACAGCCGCACATTGCTATCCACCCTATCCTAAAGGTCATTTATGTAGATAAAAAACAACAGCGGACCTACCACACTTCCCTGGGGCACTCCTTTCTACATCCTGGCTAAGCGCCACCGCATTTGCGTGAGTTAGTGTCTTTACCTAAGGCGTAATACGACTGTGTAATGTTGGGGGTCATAAAGCAGTAATCGCACAGTCTATGTGACTCGCGATATCGTAGCGTAATGCCATCGTGGGTGTATGCCTAGTATCTGATTAGGTCCCGCGCGCCGACCGGTGTGGCCGTGCGGTTAAAGGCGCTTCAGTCTGGAACCACGTGACCGCTACGGTCGCAGGTTCGAATCCTGCCTCGGGCATGGATGTGTGTGACGTCCTTAGGTTAGTTAGGTTTAATTAATTCTAAGTTCTAGGCGACTGATGACCTCAGAAGTTGAGTCGCATAGTGCTCAGAGCCATTTAGGTCCCGCGCTGAAAGGGTATCTAAATTATTTTCACAAGTACAAAGATTAACTGAAACACCGTTCGTAGTATTGATTATATGAAAAATTATCTCCGCACTCCCGGTAGGTGTGAATGACCACAAAATGTTTCCTCTAACAGTGTCGTTTTTTCCTTCTTATCCCTCTCGAAGAAAAATAACGCCTCTAAGTTTTTCTCTACGACTGTTTCACCGTAATGGTCGTACTTGTTTCTCATCGCCTTAACACACGTGGCGCAGCCGAAAGTGCAGCAACGCGCGCCGTTACCTGCTTTTAGGTGTTACTAACTGCGTTCCATTCCACCGCAGGGAGGCGTTTATAGTAACACTCTGAAAAAGTCAGCTTGATGGTTGGCGCGCCACCTGGCCATTCGCGCCGACTTCTGTTCTGCGGGGAACGTTGTAACGACGCTCCAGGCTAGAAGGGCTCTTTCGCCTCGGCCTCCTGACAGAACTACTCACTGCCCTGCTCTGGCTTGTAATCTCAAGTCACTAAAGAGTTAGTCTTTGGCAGCGTGCAGCTGTTACCAATACAAATTTTGTGAACTTACATTGTACTGTCAAACGTATCCACATCATTTATCCATCGTTCCACGCCTCTAACTTGATGTCTATAAATGGCCAGACATTTCGCCATTTGTGATCAGCCTCTGATTTCATTTTAATTTCTTCCTGTTTTAGGTTTCCTGTGTCATTTTCCGAAGTCGTTTCTCGAGTTATCTTTCTCCATATCTGAATATTACTTTCAGCTGTTTGGGCTAATGCTTGATTCCCTATTTTCTCACGTGACAAAAGCAATTATTTGCACTAGGTTATAGCTAGTAACCGAAACAATATAGTTTCCTGAAACTGAAATTATGACGCTTCGATTGTTTTCTTACCACTGTTACTACTCCCTAAATTGTGCTTAAACTGGACTAGATTTCCCTTCATTACCTGCAAATTGCTATTAAACAACCTCATTGTACGCTGCATCGCTTCCTGCTACGGTACGTTAGATACAACGCTAATCATTCATTTCACAGTCTTTGCGTTTCATCCAATCTGCACTTACGTAATTACAGATTGTTTTATGTGGTCTTGTATTACTCCATTGAGCAAGCCCATGAGTTGTGCAGAGTGGAGAATGAGATATCGAAGGTTTTGGAAGCTGTTAGCAACTAGATAAAGTCGACATGTAAATTAGTCGTTTCTTAATCCAGCCCACGCGTTAAATAGTACTGAAATTATGCGCTTGATGTCATTTTACGACTCACTGCTTTCGCGCCTGCATGAATTATTCAGTTAGATGGCTTCTGAAATTCTGTTGACACTAGTTAGGTTTAAAGGGTGTATTTCATTTCTGATGTAGAGCATATCAAACTAGCTACTATAACCAGATATTTGGTGAAACATAACCGAATGAAACAACTTTGTGTTTTATTACGTATATGTGATAGTCCTTGCGTTCTTGTGTTATTCTAGTATGGTCACACCCTTCTCCAAATTTTTACTCGCTTTTTTGTGTCCCTTCGGCAGCCTCTTTAAACTTTACTTTCTGCAGCGACCTTTATTTGGCTGTGAATAAATATCTTGTGATCACATGAATAATATTTTTTATTTGGTACAATATCTTCGTGAAAGTTTAGTACGCAGAGCACTGACATTTCTTATACCAGAAATCACTTCTGAAGCTTCCTCTGTGTAGTCAGGGTTTCATTTGACTGTCGTTATATACATAGTTTGCTCAGCGAGAAGTAGCAAAAATGAAAGTACTGAGGTAACTGGCGTCGAGGGTCTAACTCTAGTAAGAATAATTATATCCACATGATAGTGAAGGACCCTAATGCCGATAAAGGAATTCATATCTCGCCAATTGTAACCCGAAGGAACAAGATGGTCATAGCTGGTTGAGCATCCAAGGGATATTCTGCATATTGACATAATATGTATACACAAAGTCACATCCACGAATGAGGCTACAGCTATAACAACTTTCCTCTACATCATTATTGACATAGATGTTCAATGAGCATTAGTCGAGAAGGAGTAAGGGTTAGTAACAATGTTAGTAGTCCGGCTTTTCCCCACCTGTTGCACCAGACTCGTGTAATTTGATCCCCTTGTTGTAGTTGTATCACCGTCGTCTTAGATTCCGCTTGCTTGTATTAGCACCTTCGTTCAAGTTATACAATTATTTCGTATTATGCAGTTTCACGTAGCGGAATCCAACGGCCTTGTCACGTTGGCAAGCCCGGTTCCCGCCAGATCACCGAAGTTAAGCAACGTTGGGCTCGGCTAGAACTTGGGTGGATGACCAACCGGGGAAATCCTGGCGCCGTTGGCTGACGGGCATAAGAGTCGCTGTAGTTGCGTCCAGTTGAAAGACTTGCTTCAGGCTGGTGTGCAACACCACATTATTACATAGCGGTAGATGTATGGGGCATGTGTTTGTTGTACGTAAATGAAAGGGGAATTGACCACTGTATGGAAACAGCTATAAGCTGCGTTTTCCCCGGCCAGGAGGATTCAGACTGCTGCCCTGGCCTGTAGCTACGTTGGAGCATGTGTGGCGATGGCACTCGAACCCCTTTGGTCTCTGCAATCTCCTGAAAATCCTGATAACTCTGCGCATTCCAGTGCACTTGTCCTGTCCACTTCGCCTTTGACCGAAGGTGAATTGCGCAGCAGTGGTGAGTTCTCTATTCTCTGGGTGGAAGCCGAATGTGGTTATTTAACGCACGGCTATATCTTATTAACTTAGCAAGAGATGCGAAGTGTTGCCCATTGTTAAGAGCACGAATGAGCAATTAGGGGAAACCTATTCTATTGGGGCTTCAGCCGCTCTTCCTACGCACTATGGACAAGGACACAGAGTAAATACGCTGACTGGTGGGACATTCAACGTTAAGTCAGTAACTGAACCCTCAGAGAAATACACTCCTGGAAATTGAAATAAGAACACCGTGAATTCATTGTCCCAGGACTTTATTGACACATTCCTGGGGTCAGATACATCACATGATCACACTGACAGAACCACAGGCACATAGACACAGGCAACAGAGCATGCACAATGTCGGCACTAGTACAGTGTATATCCACCTTTCGCAGCAATGCAGGCTGCTATTCTCCCATGGAGACGATCGTAGAGATGCTGGATGTAGTCCTGTGGAACGGCTTGCCATGCCATTTCCACCTGGCGCCTCAGTTGGACCAGCGTTAGTGCTGGACGTGCAGACCGCGTGAGACGACGCTTCATCCAGTCCCAAACATGCTCAATGGGGGACAGATCCGGAGATCTTGCTGGCCAGGGTAGTTGACTTACACCTTCTAGAGCACGTTGGGTGGCACGAGATACATGCGGACGTGCATTGTCCTGTTGGAACAGCAAGTTCCCTTGCCGGTCTAGGAATGGTAGAACGATGGGTTCGATGACGGTTTGGATGTACCGTGCACTATTCAGTGTCCCCTCGACGATCAACAGTGGTGTACGGCCAGTGTAGGAGATCGCTCCCCACACCATGATGCCGGGTGTTGGCCCTGTGTGCCTCGGTCGTATGCAGTCCTGATTGTGGCGCTCACCTGCACGGCGCCAAACACGCATACGACCATCATTGGCACCAAGGCAGAAGCGACTCTCATCGCTGAAGACGACAGGTCTCCATTCGTCCCTCCATTCACGCCTGTCGCGACACCACTGGAGGCGGGCTGCACGATGTTGGGGCGTGAGCGGAAGACGGCCTAACGGTGTGCGGGACCGTAGCCCAGCTTCATGGAGACGGTTGCGAATGGTCCTCGCCGATACCCCAGGAGCAACAGTGTCCCTAATTTGCTGGGAAGTGGCGGTGCGGTCCCCTACGGCACTGCGTAGGATCCTACGGTCTTGGCGTGCATCCGTGCGTCGCTGCGGTCCGGTCCCAGGTCGACGGGCACGTGCACCTTCCGCCGACCACTGGCGACAACATCGATGTACTGTGGAGACCTCACGTCCCACGTGTTGAGCAATTCGGCGGTACGTCCATCCGGCCTCCCGCATGCCCACTATACGCCCTCGCTCAAAGTCCGTCAACTGCACATACGGTTCACGTCCACGCTGTCGCGGCATGCTACCAGTGTTAAAGACTGCGATGGAGCTCCGTATGCCACGGCAAACTGGCTGACACTGACGGCGGCAGTGCACAAATGTTGCGCAGCTAGCGCCATTCGACGACCAACACCGCGGTTCCTGGTGTGTCCGCTGTGCCGTGCGTGTGATCATTGCTTGTACAGCCCTCTCGCAGTGTCCGGAGCAAGTATGGTGGGTCTGACACACCGGTGTCAATGTGTTCTTTTTTCCATTTCCAGGAGTGTAGTTGGCTCGTCGGGAAGATGAGCCAGTCTGGTCTGTCTCTTTGGTGGTGGGTCTCGGCCGAGATGAAGAGGAGGCACTGTTGGAATTTCCTGAAGCATTAAGTTCAGCCAGCAGCAGACTGTGCCTCGTATCACCACCAATAGCGGTTGCACCTTGTTTTGGATTCCATTCCTTGAGACGACTGGCTAAATGCGTTTCACACACAGGCTAGAATCAGGGCTCGTGATTCGCAGCATCATACTCAGAACAGATGATAGAACCTTGGTGTGCAGCCAAATGGATTCTACGAAATTATCGAATGCGAACTTCTTGACCATGACTTTCGAGTGGAGAACTGTAGAGCCGTCCTCAATAGATGAGGCTTACACCACGGTGGTAGCAGAGATGGAGTGAGGTGCATATGAGGCATTTTTATGTTAGAAGAACCCTTCTTAGGCTTGAAGATGAATTACATGTCGTGTTAGGAGGTATGTCTAAATCAGTAACGTTAATCACAGAGGAATACATTCATCTTTGCAGATCAATAAAAGAAGTTAACGTGATCGTCCATGATAACAAGGTAAGATCTGAAAATTGTCTGACTGATTAGTGGTAATGGTTCAAATGGCTCTGAGCACTGTGGGACTTAACATCTATGGTCATCAGTCCCCTAGAACTTAGAACTACTTAAACCTAACTAACCTAAGGACAGCACACAACACCCAGTCATCACGAGGCAGAGAAAATCCCTGACCCCGCCGGGAATCGAACACGGGAACCCGGGCGCGGGAAGCGAGAACGCTACCACACGACCACGAGCTGCGGACGATTAGTGGTAAGAATCCCCTGATTGCAGCAGCAGCACAATACTGTCTGGAGTCAGGAAAAAACAGAGATAAATGTTAATTCAGGTTAATATATAAAAGACTCTTGTCTTTTTTTGCCTCGAAATGATACAATGCGGTTTTCTAGCAGGTCTTTCACGAAACCTGACTGATCGGCGTTAGGCACAGCAGATACGAGGATCTTAGACTTCATGTCAGTTAAGAATTAATGGCATCTCCTTTACACCTTTACCTGAAGTAAACATCATTTTTTGCGACTTTCTATACAGTTAGGTTTCTTGAATCTGCTTAACCAGGTCGAGGAAGACTTGAAATCAGTAATGTTCACCTCAAATTCCATTCGGAGGACCCAGTCTAGTAGATCATCATCGCTGACTGTGCTTTGCCTCTCATGAGCAGCTCTACATGATTCATATCTCAAGAAAACTCTTGTAAAGAACTGTTGTTCATGTTATTTATTTAAGTTTAGGGCTTTATGTTGGTTGTTAATGGGGTGTAATGGGCTCTGTGGCCACCTTGTACAGTAACTGTTTCTGACAGTTTTTCTTTCACATTTCTGCGAGTTTCATTTTGGTGCGTAATTATTACTTCGTGCAAGTATTCTTCCATTTATACAATTCACGGTCAGAGTTTTCGAAACAAAACCGGTTTTGCACAATGCTTAACATTATGCGTCAAATACAATTAAATCTAATTCAGTTTTATCTCCATTGTTCACACTAGCGCTACCGCAAAAGCAAATGGTAATTACTATGGATTTGAAATGAGATGCAAATTTGAGTGCAGTTGTTTCAGAGAAACTATCAACAAAATCTGAAATTCGTTTTACACATTACAATCGCGTCGAATTGCGTTATCCGTTTACAGGATCGCCGTTAACCAAGGAAATACATCTGCCACGTCGCGCATGTGGAATCTCTCCTACAGCTTCAGTAGGGGTGTACGTTTCACCAGCCGTCCGGCGCGCTGCGATTGGCAATATTCAACGGTTTTTAAAAAATACTTGCAGCGCGTCTTAGCAGTTGAAATTTTGACAGAGTCTTTATTTCACTGTATTCTTCCTCTATAAGAAATCCCAGGGCATGTTCCGATATTTAGAATTGGATCATTCCCTTGTCAGCGTTGTTCCTGTAAATGCGAGTGTCATATGTTTTAAAATTGCCATTATTTTTACCAAACACATTTTTCTGCATACCACTGCAGCAGTTTTTTTTCATGGTTTACAAAATACTATTTCTTAAAAGAATTTATGTGATCGCAAATCGTACAAATAATACTAGTGGCACCACAAACTCTACACGGAAGTAACGAAATAAGTGGCGATGCTATCAAAGAATGCCAAATAGGGTACTGTTAGACGTAACTGCTGGATGGAGGGTTATGGGTGACCTCTTGATGTGACACTCAAAATGCGTACTCACCTTCGTTACTGAAAAGGCGGAATGACGCAATCCCAGGAGCAGCAATGATTTTCTGAGCAAGAGGAGGTGGGTGGAGAGACATTACAGGGGAGTAAAGTCGTGGCCATCAGGGAGGAAGAAATTGTAGGCCGAACAGGCTTTGAGATGTGATAAAATTTCTGTACAACCGTGCTCTCCAATACGACTTCTCTCCGGTGCTGGAAAAAGGTTTCAGCACATTTTAACACGAATTACTCGAATGACGTTGAGTTAATGAAAGCGGGATATACCAGCGTACCTCAAAAAGTGAAGGAATGAGTTTCATGTAAGAAGAAAAATCGGCCATTACTGGTTCAGATAAATTGGAAACAGTGTTTCACTTCAACTACGTAATGAATAGAGAGCGAATTGACCATAGCCTTATTGAAACACTTGTCCAGAAACTGACGTGATATGGTTTATGACAACCACGGGAAACATCAATTAGTACAGAGCGGTGGGGCTTGAATCACGTTTTAGACGGTTTTCCTGTCTCTCCCTACGCTTTAAACCTGTGTATTCTTCTGTTCTTGTTAAGGATTCATAATGCATAATGAACTCAAACAGAAAAATATAAATTTTAGAATTTGTACACTTTAGAGGCAGACGTACTTGCATACGTTTTTACCTGTGCATTTCAGGTTAAGATAACACCGGAGCTGGAAGCAATCGCTAAATCTAGGTGAGTGAAAGTTCGTCACGTGCGGAATCTGCGACAACGGCAGAACTATTAGGTAATTTAAAGACAGAACTACCTCAGAAGTACGCCAAAGAAAATGGCGATTTTAACGCCGAGAAGAAAATGGTCATTTGCGTTGAGTTTAGAGTTATGGATTGGACTCCGGTTGGTACGTAATCGATACAGGATTCCGGCCGATTGGATTATTTATACGGCCCTACCCACGAGCTTTCTGTCTGGCAGCATACTTGAAGTAATCGAACCATCACAGCTTAGCTGCCGGTCTCTCTCTTCGGTAGTTCAAAGATCAGTGGGACTAGTGTATCAATGAATGTCACCATTTTAGACTAGGCATTAATTGATATGTGAGGGAGTTATCTCTGACGACTGCAGGTCTTTGTCGAAATGTATCTACAGTACATGATGCGCATCATCAGTAATCAAACAAAGATATGCGATGACGCAGTGCAGGAAATTGGAAATTTGTAGTAAGAATTATGGGACCAAATTGCTTAGGTCATCGGTCCCTAAGCTTACGCACTACTTAATCTAACTTAAACTAACTTATCCTAAGGACAACACACATATCCATGCCCGAGGGAGGATTCGAACATGCGCTAACCGTAACTGGACGCCTACGACCGCACGGCTACCCCGCGCGGTCCTGCAGTAAGAGTCACCGCATTACTGGGGTGGCATGGAGATACACCATAGCAACAGAAAAGGAAATTAGAGAAGCGTGGCATCACATTCCAATAGACAGGGATAACAGGCAGCCGTTTAAGAGCAGTTTATCCGTTTTAGATGGTTCAAATGGCTTTGAGCACTATGGGACTTAACTTCTGAGGTCATCAGTCCCCTAGAATTTAGAACTACTTAAACCTAACTATCCTAAGGACATCACACACATCCATGCCCGAGGCAGGATTCGAACCTGTGACCGGAGCGATCGCACGGGTTTATCCGTTTCTTAGGTGTCAGTGTGTAACGTTATTCATGACCACACTAAAGGATCGTGCTTGCCACTGTTAGACATCGGACGTGTTTGAGCTTTGTCCATCTTGGAGCCTAAAGATGGTTGTAACTGTAGCTTGCTAGGTGGGCTTAAGGGCTTACCAGTTTTCGATAATGGCAGGCGTTCTGCAGTACTTGCTGAAAATAAACTTGCGAAAAGACCTGTTAGGAAGCAGAACTTCCTAGAGAACTACTATTAACAGGATTATGAAATGCCAACGAGAATGCATAAGTTCTGCTCGTGAGTTGAACTGCTGAAAGGCCGGAAAGTTGAAATATATTTACGGAGTTGTGGGGAACTCGCCAAATGCACGAGTCAACCGACAGCCCACTTGGCTGCTGCAGGCAAATCATGTACCGTCTGGGGCCGGAGGTGGTTTTTTTTAAGTGCTTAACGTTCCTGAAGTCGGTAGTTAGTAACACATCATGATCAACAACGTTATTTTTCTGCTGCGTGCTCATGAGACACGAAACACAGTCGTACGCATTAGGACACCGAGCAGCCTCCAACTCAGACAATATTGATTTAAGGGTACTGAAATGAAATGAAATGTCGTGTGGCGAGGGCCTCCCGACAGGTAGACCTGATCGCCTGGTGCAAGTCTTTTGAGGTGACGACACTTTGGCGACTTGCGCGTCGATGAGAATGAAATGATGATGATGATGATGATGATGATGATGATGATGATGAAGACGACTCACCAAGTCCCTGAGCGGAGAAAGTCTCCCACCCAGAAGGGAATCAAACCCGGGCCCCCCAGCATGATTAGCTGGCTGGCTGACCACTCAACTACGGTGATGGACTTATGGGTACTGTGTACTGTTCAGAGTGGATGCCACCGGGCAAGGGCTATTTTATGCTTCCGCCGTAAGTCACTCAAATAGTCCCCAAGTGGAAGTTAATCAGCTAAACCCGACACACGGCTCCAGTCAATAGTATCAGCGTCAGTATCAACAATGTCTCAAGACAGTATCAGAGCCATGTCTACATTCACCACCAAGAATGGCTAACTGGACGTTCTACAAGTGATCGCAACTATCATTAACTGAGTTCAAGATTAGACCTGATTTAAGGACAGATCAGTACTAATGATCCTTTGCAGTGATATGGGACCCCTAATACGTCTAGATGTGACTCTGACAGGTGACACGTGCATAAACATCCCGTCTGATCACCTGTATCCATTCATGTCCATTGGGCAATTCCAGCAGGACAGTGAGACTCCCCACACGTGCCGAATTGCTACAGAGTGGCTCCAGGAACACTCTTCTGAGTTGAAACACTTCCGCTGGCTACCAAACTCCCCAGACACGAACATTATTGAACATGTCTGGAATGCTTTGTAACGTGCTGTTCAGAAGAGATCTCCACACCGCTGTATTCTTACGGATTTATGGACAGCACTGCAGGACTCATGGTGCCAGTTCCCTCTACCACTACTTCAGACATTAGTCGAGTCCATGCCACGTCGTGTTGCGGAACTTCTGCGTGCTTCCGGGGGCCCTACACGATATTAAGCGTATGGTCTACCTGAAACTGCACATTGAGTAGACTGTTGGTCAGCCTGTTCGTTGCCGTTAATGCCTTTGATTCATATTAATAACATTTCGTTGTATTGATGTGCAAACTGTTTACTAGTCTCATTTTAAAGGGAACAGAATATTTGTGTCCCTGTATAACCCGAGTTTTCGGGGTCATGACTACTGCATTGGAGTCGGACGAGATAGTAATCTTGCCTCAGTACAACATAACAGGCATTTCCAAAATTAGTTTACAGCGTTTATGTCACCCTGTGGCATTAGCATTCTTACTCCTGTCCGTATATAGGGCTGTGGTGTCTGTTATATGTCCTGAGACTTTCTGTATTGTCGGATATCCTCTGAAGTTAATCATTCGTATAATTCGTATCTATTACGATTTTATTTTAATTTTTAAGAAAGAGGAAGGAAAACGAAATTCGACCTACCGGGGAGACAGAAGCAGATAACATTTACTAATTTTAGGAATGGAAGTATTATTTATATCTTCCTGCCTTTTCGTTACGAGTACCAACAACCGTGATATGTCTACAAAAGAACTAGACTTTAATTTTGAAATTTTAGGTTGGCGTAAGACCAACGAAGATGGTAATACCGCAAAAAGTAAGGATGCCCTAGAAGACCGTCTCTAACATCCTCTGCAGTGGAATGTTCACCCCTATTATTCTTTCCTTTTCTTTTATTCTCGTTTGCACAGTGACACGGAAAGTTTCGTAGTTCGACACCTAAAATGCTACATCATGTGCTTAGATTGCAAGCTCGCCCTATTTGCCCAAGAAATTCACAGTGCCGTAGACACTGGCGAGCAGATTGATGCCGTATTCCTGGACTTCAGGAAGGCATTTGATACGGTTCCGCACTTACGTTTAGTGAAAAAAATACGAGCTTACGGAATATCGGACCAGGTTTGTGATTGGATTCAGGATTTCCTAGAAGAAAGAACACAACATGTCATTCTTAACGGTTCAAAATCTGCAGATGTAGAGGTAATTTCGGGAGTACCGCAAGGAAGCGTGATAGGACCTTTATTGTTTACAATATACATAAATGACTTAGTTGACAACATCGGTAGCTCCGTGAGGCTATTTGCAGATGACACGGTTGTCTACAAGAAAGTAGCAACATCAGAAGACTCGTACGTACTCCAGGAAGACCTGCAGAGGATTAATGCATGGTGCGACAGCTGGCAGCTTTCCCTAAACGTAGATAAATGTAATATAATGCGCATACATAGGGGCAGAAATCCATTCCAGTACGATTATGCCATAGGTGGTAAATCATTGGAAGCGGTAACGACCGTAAAATACTTAGGAGTTACTATCCGGAGCGATCTGAAGTGGAATGATCACATAAAACAAATAGTGGGAAAAGCAGGCGCCAGGTTGAGATTCATAGGAAGAATTCTAAGAAAATGTGACTCATCGACGAAAGAAGTAGCTTACAAAACGCTTGTTCGTCCGATTCTTGAGTATTGCTCATCAGTATGGGACCCTTACCAGGTTGGATTAATAGAAGAGATAGACATGATCCAGCGAAAAGCAGCGCGATTCGTCATGGGGACATTTAGTCAGCGCGAGAGCGTTACGGAGATGCTGAACAAGCTCCAGTGACGGACACTTCAAGAAAGGCGTTACGCAATACGGAGAGGTTTATTATCGAAATTACGAGAGAGCATATTCCGGGAAGAGATGGGCAACATATTACTACCGCCCACATATATCTCGCGTAATGATCACAACGAAAAGATCCGAGAAATTAGAGCAAATACGGAGACTTACAAGCAGTCGTTCTTCCCACGCACAATTCGTGAATGGAACAGGGAAGGGGGGATCAGATAGTGGTACAATAAGTACCCTCCGCCACACACCGTAAGGTGGCTCGCGGAGTATAGATGTAGATGTAGATGTAGACAGTCACAGAGCGAGAATCATCAGTGTTACCATCCCACAAGGTTGCATTACCTTGTAGAGCAGAAGTTTTCATTATTTTGATAAGCATCTGCATCTTACTCTGCTAATGTTATTGCAGCTCACTTCGTCGGGATAAAGATGGCCACAGGTATCTGTGAGTGAATCTCTGCTATTTGGTGGCCTTGCAGATTGAAGGCCCCTGTTGTTCCTGCTTTCTGTGGGCGGGTCGATCCTAATTTTGCCTCAAAGCTGCAATCTCCTTTTCGCTGGTAGTTGTTCTGTAAATCTGCTGTCCCCGGATTCGACTGTGCTCTCTTATCACCTCAGTGATTGCCTCCAGCGCCGCCTCCTTGGAAATTGGCGTCCTCTTTCGCCAATTGGTGCCTCCTGCCTCCCCATTTTCCTCAGACGTCGCCGGCGGTGCTGCGGCTCGACGTTACGATCCTCCACTCAGGGCGGAGAACGCTCCCGAAACTGGAGACTGGCATTACGCTGCCTGTTTTTGGGGTGGGTGTTTGCCTTGACTGCTTGGGAATTGCAACTTGATCTGTTCCCGAAATTTCTGTGGAAACGGAAAGCCTAAACAAAGAACCATACATTCTAAGAACTACATCGCACAGGAAAGATGGAAACACATCATCGTCTAACAGCTGCAGGTAACAGGCTGCTGCTTGTGAACCCTGAGCAAAGAAGGGACCATCAGTATGAGAATCCAATTTTCTGTACCAAACCATCATTTTTATCCGCCAACTACCGTCGTGACATCTGCCCAGAATCTGTATTGGTGATAATTCACTTTTCCATTTACATTGAGATTAGCTTCATCCGTAAGCAGGACGTCAAAGAAAATGGTTCAAATGGCTCTGAGCACTATGGGACTTAACATATGAGGTCATTAGTCCCCTAGAACGTAGAACTACATAAACCTAACTAACCTAAGGACATCACACACATCCATGCCCGAGGCAGGATTCGAACCTGCGGCCGTAGCAGTCGCGTGGTTCCAGACTGAAGCGCCTAGAACCGCTCGGCCACACTGGCCGGCTGGACGTCAAAGAGGAAATTACGGTTTTAATTCAGTTTGCGTGTCACCTATTGTAGAAACTGCAGACTCTGGATCGTCCTCGGTGTCTGTTATATGCTCTAAGACACATTATTGACGTATGGATGACCCTAATTTCCTGCAAGATGCGGCGTTCTTGGCTCTTACTGAGCGATGCTAGAACAGTGGCTGATGTTGCTTCATCCGTTGCAGTTTACGATCGACCATCGTTCGGTATGTCTGCGACATTCACAGAATTTCGACAGTGTCATCACCGAACTGTGGATAATGGATAGGTTGGTTTAAATGCTCTGTGATGACACGGATGCTAATCTCTCCTTCTATCAGGGTGATCTCAGTGCGTCCGACTTGGCTTCAGTCCATCAGCTTTCACGTTATTTGTACGAAAGGAACATATTACAACTTGAGAATGAATAAAGCTATTCTCGAATGAAAGGCATCATAGTTTTTTCGTGTAGTTTTCTGTCTGTTTTTTATGCCAATGTAACATGGCCTCGTAGGTATTCCCTCTCTCTTACTTCATTATATTTGAATTTAAATTTATTTTTGACCAGCTGGTTTCGCTTGAGCAGAGTGATTGCACCCCGATGGATCACCCTGTAGTATGGCCACTTATACTTCCTTGTAGATTAATTGTATGCTGAACATTTGACCACGTTGTTTTTCTGGATGATTTACAAAGTTATAGTGTTTTGTTACAGTTTGGCACAGAGATGACGTGGTGTTAGGGAAGACGGTGCACGATTTGAAGTGACTGAGTTAGATGTTCACAAGATGAAAAAGTGAGGATTTCCCAGGAATAGGAGGAGATGAATACGAAATGGTACAGTACATGAGCTGGGGAAGTATACGGAATATAGTAAGTGTGACTTAATATCTGATGTTCAACATGGACAGTGTTTCTGTTGATCCACCGTGGACCCGAGACAGCGGCTAGTCAAATATTTATCAAGGAAGATCACCAAACAGCTGTACATAGTTGAGAAGCTATTTTGTTTTATTTTGACTACCAGGTTACTCATTTCAGTATGCCAGCTTCAGGTACCATATGCACTTTAGTTATAAATATTCAGATGTATCGATAATGGCATACTGCAGCCATTAGTGTATGGATATCGAGAATTCGTTATTCGAGTACTTTCTTCGAAAGCATGGCCACAGTAGATCATACCTGCAGTCCGAGACTGCATGTAGCTGTGTACAGTTATCGCTGGCTTTCTAGGGCGTCACCCAGCAGCATTCCCGTAAGCAATTTAAACCTGTATTTACCTTTTTTTGATAGTATATTACTATTATATGTAGGTGGAATTGTCTCGACTGTGACATATTTTTACGCCACAAAATAGAAAAGAGGAAGAAATTATTTTTTTTTAAGCTCACGCTATCACCGGTCCAGGCGACACTAGGCAGAGATGGTGACGTAGCTATGAAGCAGAAAGAAACAATCAACACTGTAAGTTGGTCACGAACTTAAGCAGAAATTGCTGCATCGGCACCAATCGACAGGCACGAGTCAGACATTTAGGAGAACGTCCATTGACACTGAGTGAGAGGGGGGGGGGGGGCAGAGAGACAGAGAGAGAGAGAATGTCAGAGATATAGTCGTCAGCTCTTCTTATGTGGAGCAACGGGGTACTCCGGATGTAATAACATTTATCAGAGATTCGACAGTAGAGTTAACAACCTGTAACAAATTGTTAAGCAACCACAGTGGAACAAGGACCACTGGCAACTGGTAAAAAATCAGCCTCACGTCTGCCTCCCACCCTTCTCCATAAATACTGCAGATGTCCATTTCTGAATTCAGTTAGTCTTTAGAATAGATGGCGTTCATACCTAAGCACTCGATGCATGATTAGTACAGTTTAGGGACATCCATGTATTAGATGTTCCAGCACTTCTCATCAACACTCTGCTTGTCCTTCCTGAACGGAAAGCAACATCCGAGTAACCACGACATGCTACATCGCACTGGCCGCCTACCACATCGCTGATGGAGATATTGAATGTCTTCCAACACCAGTATACTACACACATCAAAAACGTTTAGCATCCGATCAGTTCCGAGAGTTTCGGAACCTGTGCAGAAACTTCGATTAGAGAACAACGTAAACATAATTCCGCCCTTTTTGTTCCTTATGAAAACCATACATTGCATGTTGTACCACCATACAGCGAGACGCGACGTGGTTGTCCAGATTTCTGTACACACCGGTACCTCTAATACCCAGTAGCACGTTCTCTTGGACTGATTCATGTCTGTATTCGTCGTGGAATACTATCCACAAGTTCAACAAGGCACTGTTGGTCCAGATTGTCCCACTCCTCAACGGCGATTCGGCGTAGATCCATCAGAGTGGTTGGTGTGGCACGTCGTCGATAAACAGCCTTTTCAATCTATCCCAGGCATGTTAGATAGGGTTCATGCCTAGAGAACATTTTGGCCATTCTAGTCGAGCGATGTCGTTATCCTGAAGGAAGTCATTCACAAGATGTGCACGATAGGGGCGCGAATTGTCGTCCATGAAGACGAATGCCTCGCCAATATGCTGCCGATATGGTTGCACTATCGGTCGGAGGATGGCATTCACGGACCGTACAGACGTTACGGCGCCTTCCATGACCACCAGCGGCGTACGTCGGCCCCACATAATGCCACCCCAAAACAGCAGGGAACCTCCACCTTGCTGCACTCGCTGGACAGTGTGTCTAAGGTGTTCAGCCTGACCGCATTGATTCCAAACACGTCTTCGACGATTGTCTGGTTGAAGCCATATACGACACTCATCGGTGAAGAGAACGTGATGTCAATCCTGAGTGGTCCATTCGGCATGTTGTTGGGCCCATCTGTACCGCCCTGCATGGTGTCGTGGTTGCAAATATGGACCTCGCCATGCACGTCGGGAGTGAAGTTGCGCATCATGTAGCCTATAAGCGCACAGTTTGAGTCGTAACACGACATCCTGTGGCTGCACGAAAAGCATTATTCAACATGGTGGCGTTGCTGTCAGGCTTCCTCCTTGCCAAAATCCTTAGGTAGCGGTCATCCACTGCAGTAGTAGCCCTTCGACGGCCTGAGCGAGGCATATCATCGACATTTGCTGTCTCTCTGTACCTCCTCCATGTCCGGACAACATCTCTTTGGTTCACTCCGAGACGCCTGGACACATCCCTTGTTGAGACCCCTTTCTGGCACAAAGTAACAATGCAGACGTGATCGAACCGCGGTATTGACTGTCTAGGCATGGTTGAACTACAGACAACACGAGCCGTGTACCTCCTTCCTGGTGGAATGACTGGAACTGATAGGCTGTCGAACCCCCTCCGTCTAATAGGCGTTGCTCATGCATGGTTGTTTACATCTTTGGGCGGGTTTAGTGACATCTCTGAACAGTCAAAGGGACGGTGTCTGTGATACAATTTCCACAGTCAACCGGGGTGATGAAAAACTTTTTTTTATGTTTGTATATCGTGGTGCTTGTTGCACAAACATCATCGTTACTGCTGGGTTAGAGAGACACCCATTACTTATGTCCATGATCACTGCCACAAGCACTTCAGGGTGACATATCCAATGGGGCCAGGATAACTGACTACATGACTTCCTACGGTGCAATACATCCCGATGGGTCACCGCAGGTATCGTCATCTTCCGGAGCAGGATCGGTGGCACTCTAATACAGTATGGAGGCGTAATATCACGCTACTGCTTTACCTACCAGATGGCAACCCGCAAGAATTCGGCCGAACTGTTGGTGCAGCGGCTTCTACGGGTTCCAACACACAATCCTGACAAGATAGAGGTGTTTCCGCCCGACTTCATTACAATATACTGAGGTGAAACGATGGAACTACATTTATATGCTATCAACTAGAGACTTATAAGCAATTGTTCTTGGACCTTTGACTGAACGTCGTAACACTGTAAATCCCAGAAACTGAAGTGTTGCGTAACTGTGAAAGAACTGATATATATGTGTGACAGAAGAAAATATAAACTTTTTGAATTGTTTGTTAAACGTCAGAGAACCTTAGAGCCCCCATGGAGAAAGACAAGAATATGGTAAAATGAAGAATGTTTCGTCTGTCCATTGGTAAGCTCACTTCGATCGTGACTGAAGTTAACCTTTATTACACTCCATTGAAATAATAGTGTGACTTCGTCAACTGATGCAGTAGAGCTGTTCGTTTTGGTAACGTTTAAGAGCCCAATGAATCCTCGCATGAACTGTGAGTGCCTGTATATTGGAAAATTTATACTTCGTGAGCTCGTTTATCCCCTCTTCCGCATGTGGACCGTAACAATATAAGCTCTTAGATATGACCTGTAAGAGATAAGGCACGAACGTTTGCTGCAACTTATTCGAAACTACGCAGAAATGTGTGACATTCTATGCTGTTTCAAAATATAATTTACCGTACGGTAAGCTATTTTTTCTAATAAAACTGTGCTATCTTCTTGCTTTACGTTTTGTTTGATAACTGGGGCACTTTAGGAGAGTGATAAATTATCTATCCCATGCTTAATATTAGATTTAGGGGCATGGATAAGCAATTTTATTGCTACGTAGTATTTAGAAAAATTTTCTATAGTGGTTCTTTGCTTTGAGTTGCGCCACCCAAGGGGGTTTGATGCAATAAAAATTTGATTACCGCTATGATTGCAATCAGTGTATCAAACAGTAATTGAAAAATAATTATTTCCATTGTTATCGGAATGCTATAAGCCCTGAAAAGGAATAACGGAAATTGAAATGCGAGAGAGATAAAGAAAAAGATGGTCAATTTGATTTCCATTCCTTATATCTTTTATGTCGGGTCGTAATATCAATAGAAATTACTTTGTGGCGTACAATAGCCGTATCCGAACTTAATTTACTCGTAATTACAACCGACGGCGTTAATTTACTGCAGTGGGTTCTCTCATGGGATTCCTCATGGAGTGGGAAAAAAGCCCGAAGTTAAATTCGCGTCTTCGTATAGCGCAACGTCTGCAATGGTAGTATCGCCTACCACTGTGAAGTATATTTCGAAGATTTTGTAAATAATCCGTTGCTAGTGCATTCTACCAAATGATATGATTTCCTACCATCCATATCTTTTATAGATTTCTGTTAAAATATAAAGGACATTTGACAAGTCGGGTAATTTCTGGGTTTTATTAATTGACTACGTTCACATCTTTGTTGAAAAGGTGGTAAGTAGTCACGAAGTTTGAAAAAGGTTTTGTTTGATACAGTAAAGGAAGTCGAAAAAGAGAACCATCCGCAGATTTGTTTGTGCAGGGTATGTGACAGTTATTTAGGACTGCGTGCTTCAGAATAGATTACTTTAAAGCTGGTCACTAGTATACTTAAATATTAATCATTAGCGTTTTTAGCCTCATCTGTAGATCGCAATCACATTAACCAATTCAACGGAGAGAATCTATACCAACCTGCAGAAAAACCGCAGAACTTCTGAAGGACGAGGTAAGCTATATCCAACATTGATCAGGAGTGTACGTGGAAGAAAATTTTCCACATGTTTTTAAAGTTAAATATGCGAGACATCATATTAAATATACGATGGTGAAATAAAGGTGGAAACACGGATAGACACGTGAGCTGATTCACTACTGTAGCTGGCAAAGAACGACTGGTGAAAGTGCATGAATTGAGCGGTTCTGTTCTGCAGCTCGAGAAAAATCACGACCAGTTTCTGTTATTGCCAACGGAGAGCCATAAATGGCTCTCTGAAAGCAATATCGGAAGGATGTTATATCGCTTTATTGGGCCGTTGAAAAATGAAACTGCTTATAAACGGCTAAAGTACGCTTATAGCAAGTTGTCCTTTGAGCTAGTGGATCGTAACATTAGCGAAAAACATGCTGTGTGTGTTGGGTCCCTTCATCATTTACCATTTACCGCAGGATTAGCTCAAAGCGACATCGTTTTGATTCCAAATATAAAAATGTGAATTGATGTAAGGGAAAATTGATCGAACAAGTATATCATTGAAGTCGATGACGCTTATTCCGTAGTATGTGGAACGGAGAAATCTCCGGACTTACAACCTTGATTTAGATACGAGCTGCAATCGAGACTAAAATTAATTTAATATCAGAATTGCATTTTTTTAACCAGTCGTTTGCAATAAATCTTATAAGTGGATAGAAAAGATTTCTCTACGCGATGATACCTCTTTCCTTGCCATTGTGATGCACAGAAGAGATACACGTTGAGATTGTTTCATAGTTGATCTCAAATAATAACGCCCTAAAATCATCCCGTAATTTTTGCTTAAAATATGTTGCACTTACACATGTTTCAGTTTCAATTTGGTAATAATCGAGTAATAATTCCGCATGGACTTAATTCTGCTCGCTTCAAGTGTCTGAATTTGTTTCTGGTCGCTCTGAATAGTATCTCAAATTCATGAATCTTTCTCAACTGACTGTATGAGTGAATGACGTACTATACATCATCAGAATTTTCTGGATAATCTGAATGTGCAGATGAAAGAAAGTGATGAGATGTTAGCCCACCCGTATGAGAACACATGAGACAGGAAACGACTTCATTTAAAAGATACTTTCGAATTTCTTAAAGGAGTGTGTAATTCTTTATAATTTCTTGTCTTATTCCATGTTTATAACAACAAAGCAGACTTCTACGTATTCATTTGACGAAAAGACTAATGATTTTGGTATTGTTTTAACTGGCAGGATGATTCGAATTCAGAAATGATGTCATTAATGTAATGAGAACCCTAGTGCAGTGATACGCGTTTGATTTTTCCCTGAACACCAACATAAACACAGCAGTATTAAACTTTTGTTGCCTGCAGAAATCGCACTCAAAGTGGTAACGATGATAATTTCGCTTTTGTTTCCCATACCGTATTTTTAAAAAATCAACTTATTTTGCTAAGGTATTAAACCATGATCTAAGATGGTAATCAGTGCGGTATTAAACCCATTTTACAAACTGTAAATGGCTTTATATAAATGCGTTCGTCTGCATTTGGTTTCATGTCAGCGTGAAACAGGTGTTAATAAAATTTTCACACACACTTCTTTAACGAAAATTCGTCTTTCTAATTATCTGCAAAGTGCAAAACGAGTGTCTGTTAATAGCTACACGTGTTTTCGACTGACCTGACATCGTGATTGCTATTTAGTGCTTTTCTGTGTTACATGTATGCATTTTAAATATCCATTTCTAGTGATAAAAGTTAACCCTGTGGTGCAGTTGTCCTTTGCAGTGGACAGCTGTTAATATCGCTTCTTTGGCGTTTTTAATCAGCCCTGAGGCTGCAAATGCGCACAGTCCACTACAGTAGATACTCCCTACAGGAGCTGTGTCCTGCGCGCGTTTGCACCCTCAGGACTGATTAAAAACGCCAAAGAAGCAACATTAACAGATGTCCACTGCAGCGGACAACTGCACCATAACGTTAATACATCTTGGTACATTGGTTTTAATTTAAATATCACTACCAAAGGAAGGAAACAAGAACACCACATACGACATATGACGTTCACCCGAGCCTCATATTTGCATCAATTTTTTGAAATCAAACAAAGGACACGATAAATTTTAAAGGGGAGGTTAATGCAGTGTTAACAGTACTTAGCTAATAAGAGGAAAAGAAAGTTGTGCATAACAGAAAGGTCGTAGAGAAAGGCACTCTGAACAGATACTAAATACTGTCAGTCTGCATATGTACGAACACAATAATATGGATGGCGTTATATAAGGAAATATGAATCGGAAGAATGAAGGGGAATTTTCGAGGATGGGATAAAGTGAGATAAAACAAATAATGGATAGACTATGAAGAAGTAACCACGGAGTCAAAGTGGTGAATAGGGGACTCATTTACGTCAGTGAGTATGTTAGCCGGATTTGTGTTAGTGACACAGCAAAACTCGCTTGGAGAGGAGTAGAGAGAAGGAGAATTTAAGTAATTCCAGCAGGTTGGAAGTAGGTCTCTGGGCAGGGTACAGAAGGAAAACTGGAATACATGCACTGGGAATTTAGGGAAGGAACTGTGTATTAAAGTTCAGAAAAAAGTTAGGGGATTTTATTCTGTAATCAGGCTTATGAGATAATCAACATAAAATAAAGCAAAATACGGTGATGTTTAAGTGAATAAGGAAATTACATAGCAATATAACGAACTGGGAAGCAATTAGAGAGCTAAAAAATAATTTATATAAATATCTTAAAAGCGTTTGGAATGTAATTGTTACGTTGAAAATGAAGTGAATGAATTTCATTGAGTGGAAATAGATGATGGTAACAAGGAAATTTTGGAATTGAAGAAACAATGACACAACGTAAGTAGGTAGACCATGAGGCTGAAGAGATAAAGAAAGATTTTGGTCTTACAGTTGTGTAATTGTTAAGTCCTTTGCGTATAGTAGTGTGGAATGCAATGTAGGATTATTTTCATTAATAAAAAAAAATTAGATTATAAGGAGATTTAATCTAACGAACATATACAGGGTGAGTCACCTAACGTTACCGCTGGATATATTTCGTAAACCACATCAAATACTGACGAACCGATTCCACAGACCGAACGTGAGGAGAGGGGCTAGTGTAATTGTTTAATACAAACCGTACAAAAATGCACGGAAGTATGTTTTTTAACAGTTTTTTTAAATGGAACCACGTTAGTTTTGTTAGCACATCTGAACATATAAACAAATACGTAATCAGTGCCGTTTGTTGCATTGTAAAATGTTAATTACATCCGGAGATATTGTAACCTAAAGTTGACGCTTGAGTACCACTCCTCCGCTGTTCGATCGTGTGTATCGGAGAGCACTGCAACATACATCGCGTTTCTACAGAATGATCTGCCAACGTTGCTCGAAAATGTCCCACTGGAAACGCGTCGACGTATGTGGTATCAGCATGATGGTGCACCTGCACATTCCGCAATTAACACTAGGCTGACCCTTGACAGGATGTTCGACGGGCGTTTCATAGGACGTGGAGGACGCATAAATTTGCCAGCCCGTTCTCCTGATCTTACACCTCTGGACTTCCTTCTGTGGGGTACGTTAAAGGAGAATGTGTACCGTGATGTGCCTACAACCCCAGAGGATATGAAACAACGTATTGTGGCAGCCTGCGGCGACATTACACCAGATGTACTGCGGCGTATACGACATACATTACGCCAGAGATTACAATTGTGTGCAGCAAATGATGGCCACCACATTGAACATCTATTGGCCTGACATGTCGGGACACACTCTACTCCACTCCGTAATTGAAAACGGAAACCACGTGTGTACGTGTACCTCACCCCTCATGGTAATGAACATGTGCGTCAGTGAAAAAGACCAATAAAAATGTGTTAGCAAGTGGACGTAATGTGCTGTTCCAGTCTCTTCTGTACCTAAGGTCCATCACCGTTCCCTTTGGATCCCTACGTAATTCGGTGCTCTCCGATACACACGATCAAACAGCGAAGGAGTGGTGCTCAAGCGTCAACTTTAGGTTACAATATCTCCGGATGTAATTAACATTTTTCAATGCAACAAACGGCACTGATTACGTATTTGTTTATATGTTCAGGTGTGCTAACAAAACTAACGGGGTTCCATTTAAAAAAACGTAGGTTTGTGTTAAAAAACATACTTCCGTGCATTTTTGTACGGTTTGTATTAAACAGTTACACTAGCCCCTCTCCTCACGTTCGGTCTGTGGAATCGGTTTGTCAGTATTTGATGCGGTTTGCGAAATATATCCAGCGGTAACGTTAGGTGACTCACCCTGTATATACAGAATGTTTCCCTAAGAGGTGTCAGGTGCATTTTCTCTGCTGTTTCAGCACTTATCTGTACTTACACGTTTGAAATGTGTAACTGGTGTCAATCCAAACAAACATCACTCATCGCGTCTTTCAAGCGACCCCCAGTGCCGACGCAATGCTTCGATCTTCTCTCGTGAAAAAGAAAATGACCTTTAAAGAACAATTTTATTTTACCTGTCTGATCGATAGAGCAGTCCCAGGTTTGTCCAGCGCGAAATTTGTTTGATCGTCATGTGTTGACATGGATAGTAAAACACGATGAATAATTGGTACTCCAGCAGCGACGGAGCAGCGCTACTGCAAGGCGGCAGCAATCAGTTCACGCCAGACGCGTGCTGTCGGTGGTAGAGTACTGGCTATTTTTTGTGTTTTACTGTCCCTGTCAACGCATATCAATAAAAAATATATCTCACTAGACTAATACTCGTATGGGACCGCCCTAGAGACTAGGCAAGTAACATTACACTTTTAAAATCACTTCGTTTGTAAGATGAGACAACCCGACACTTTCCGTCGACATTGGGCGTCACATGAAAGACGTGATGCAGCAATATCTGTTTGGTCTGACTGCAGCTACACACTGTAACAGCGAAATTGCAGTTACCTCCAGCAAGACCAGAAAAAAACGCCTTCCTAAGGAGAGACACCCGGTACATACTGTGTAGTGGATGCGTCTCCTAGGAGTCGTCAGACACTTATCTCCGGAGTTTCGTCAAATATTTGCAATTTCGTTTGTTTTTTCGTTGTATAGCTGGATCCAGCACAAACAATTGCTGCTCGTCGCTTTTTCATGCGACGTCCTGTGTCAGAAGAAAGCGTCGGATTGTTTCCCATTACAAACAATTAAAAAAAATCTGAGTTGTTGTACCCATTCGATAGAAAACTCCGAAATTAGTCTAGTCCAAAATTCGTTTTAACATTGCATATTAACAAGAACAGTAAAACACAAAGAATAAACGACAATCCAGGAGCTATTTGGTAACGCTGCATGCTTGGTGGTAGCAGTCAGCGTGGGCCAGGGCAGCGCTTTTACTGCTCCTCTACAGATTAGTCTTCGACTTTTACTGTCCTTGTTAATGCATATCGATAAAAGTAATATCACAGTAGACTGCTCCATCGACTGTAAAAAAGCAGTCCGTCTTCCGGCCACAAGTGGCCCCTCGATACCATCCGACCGCCGTGTCATCCTCAGTTGAGGATGCGGATAGGAGGGGCATGTGGTCAGCACACCACTCTCCCGGTCGCTATGATGGTTTTCTTTGACCGGAGCCACTACTATTCCGTCGAGTAGTTCCTCATTTGGCATCACGAGGCTGAGTGTACCGCGAAATAAGGCATCAGCGCATGGCAGCTGGATGGTCACCCATCCAACTGCCGGTCACGCCCAACAGCGCTTAACTTCGGTGATCTCACGAGAGCCGGTGTATCCACTACTGCAAGGCCGTTGCCATCGACTGTAAAGCTCCTGTTTAAAAATCATTTGTTTGTTAATATGAAATAAGCTGATGCTTTCCGTCGACATTGCGCATCGTCTGGAAGACGCACTATTTGTCTGGACTGATTCCAGCTACGCAATGCAAAAACGAAATTGCAAATATCTGCTGAAACACCAGTCTTAGGAGAGACATCCTGTATACAGGGTGACTCAGCTGCCCCTACCTATGCGTTTTATGCAACACATAATGCATTCAATAGCCAAGCACAAAATTTTCGTGTTCTCCCACTCACTACGTGCAAACTAGTAGCCGTACAGAGAAAACGAAGATGAGCTTTTTGCAGGAAATTTAATGTAGTTAAATAGTGTGCTGCGATACGTATCCACTAGAGGCTGCATTTTTCAAATTATTAAAAAACAAAAGCAACAACATACAAAAGTAACCTAATGCATTTGTCTTCAATAACTGAAAAAACCGTGACCTCCCGCGAGAACGTATCCCAGCACACAATTTAACTACATTAAATTTCCTACAAAACGCTCATGCTTATTTTCTCTGTAGGACTAATAATTTGCCCTAGGTGGTTGAGAGAATATGAAAATCTCACGTGTGGTTTTTGGAGGAGTCGAGGGTTGCATAAAACCCATAGGTAGGGAGAGGTGTATTACCTTAAGTATACAGGGTGGTCCATTGATAGTGACCGGGCCAAATATCCCACGAAATAAGCATCAAACGAAAAAACTAGAAAGAACGAAATTTGTCTAGCTTGAATTGGGAAACCAGATGGATCTTTGGTTGGCCCGCTAGATGGCACTGCCATAGGTGAAACGGATATCAACTGCGTTTTTTTAAACAGGAACCCCAATTTTTTATTACATATTCGTGCAGTACGTAAAAAAAACTTTTCTGTACAGATATATAATCAAAATATAGCTGGTGAAATAGTGACTATCACTGAGACCAAATAAATAAAACGTTAAGTTTTGTGTCATCGTATAATGAGAGCACCCAACTAATACACGTAGCTATATCGTCCAGGAGTACGTCCCGACACATTGGAAGCATCGCATTTGTCATAAATATCCTGACAGATTGCAACTGTATGCCGGACTGGGAATCGAACCCAGTTTCTAGCCTTTCGCCAGGAATGCACTTTCTGACTGGAATATGTAGGCACGAGTCACAGCTTCAGTTCCAGCAGTACCTTTCTGGTTTCCAAACTGTACGATCCGTACAGTTTGGAAAGTAGGAGCAAGGTACTGCTAGAACTGAAGCTGTGACTCGTGCTTGTATACGTTGCATACGTTGTATCTTTACAGCATTACAAGGCCCATGACGTATGTTACGTAACAATTCGGTTCTACCCCATCTGTTATGTTTCGATTCCTGCTAATAACTAATTCTTTTCTTGTCTCTAACTCTGTGCCATTGAGGGTGGTTCAGCTGCACCTACCTCTGGGTTTTATGCAACCTGCAAAGTCTTCAAATTCCACTTGCAAGATTTTCATATTCTTTTGCTCGCCATGACTGAATCATTAGTCTTACACAAACAAATGAACCAGACCCTTCTGTAGGAAATTTAATGTAGTGAAATTATGAACTGGTCTATGTTTTTTCTAGAGGACGTAGTTTTCCAACAATTTAAGGAAAACGTCCTGCATGTTTCTTTTCATAACTCAAAAACCGTGGCCTTCAGCGAAAACGTGTCCCAGTACAAAATTTAACTACATGAAATTGCCTACGAAAAGGTCCTGTTCATTTTTTCAGTAGGACTAATAGTTTGTGTGTAGTGAATGAAAGAATATTAAGATCTTGGACTGGTATTTGAAGGCATTGCGGGCTGCATAAAACCCGCTGGGAGGGCTTCTGAATCATCTTGCATTTTCAGTACCGTTATACAAGTAATACACGGCCTGTATTCTGTTATTCAAAAATATATTTAAGCTTCCGCTCCCCTCAAATTTAAATTTATTGTTCCATTTGTTCTTCTCGCTGCACTGATTCCATTGATACGATTAGTTTCGTTACAGGGCACCTCAATTAAAAGTTACAATTAATTAAGTTTAGCGCTCTAGTTCAATACGTGTGAAACTGTGTACTAATCAGCATAATTCTATACAATAATCCAAACCAACAAAAAACTGAGCATTACCACTTCCCTATAAAGTACTTTAAATTATCAGGAACTAATTCACTGAAGAGACAATGAACATTCGAGTTCATAAGGAGCCCTATTATCAATCTTAGATTTCGTCACAACTTCTGTCTATTAACTTTTTCTACCTTAATTTTTCTGTGCAAAATGGCATACACGACTAATTAATTGGCTTGCCAATTAATAATTTCGTTTAGATTAATTTACTACACTGTGAAATATTGTGCTCCTACATCTATACAAGGGGATCCACACCACGTAATAGTAATATTAACTATGCATTTATCTAAATTTCTGACCAATAAATTTTTCTATAAGCCAAAGCTTGTTTTTGAATTTCATCGAAGCCACTAAAATCCAACCTTGCCACTGTTTTAAGCATTATTTAGTTTTCATAACAACAGTTTATTAACGCGCCCTTTTGTAAGTAGTTGGACGTCACTCAAAGTTGGCAGTTGTACGTTAGACAGCTCACAAGTAAGAACAGTAATGGGTGCACTTTCGGTGTTAGCTCACACTACAGGTATGCACCTTTTGTACGCGAAAACACGGGCACTAACAACCACGAAACTCATTAATCTTAAAGTCTAAAGGCTTTCGAGTGATTACAGTACTCAACATTAAGGAACATTTTAACTGAACTCTGTTGTGATTAGCGACAGTGTGGAATGCCATTGTCATCGAAACGACTGAAACTATGAATACCATTATGGTCTGGATTAAATGAACTACGGAAATGTAAACCTTGCTAATAAATTACTACAGCCAGTGCTAAGTGTGAACTGTGACATTTCGGTGTAACTATGAACTTTGTCTTTGAGCCACAACAGAACAAATTACTTCTCCTCCGCAATTGTAGGTACTGATCTGTTTCAATACCCTAAAAGGTTTTCGAAGTTGACTAACTGGCCCCTGTTGCTAATAATCAGTCTTAGTGAGAAAGAAATAAGTCTCTTAGTACAAAATAAACTGAGGTGTCGTGTATGTCTTTGAACAAACACCATCCCATAGTCATTTACACTTGCAGCTTTGCGGTGAAAAATAGTCGTGCTACCGAGAAGAGCCAATGAAAACAGGTTTAGTGTCGCTACACCTTGACATAGAGATTACTGTGAATGACCGTGGATACATGGTCACTATTGCCTGAAATTGTGAGCTATGCCTGGCAATGTTTATTCCTTTGCTCTTAAAAACTGTTTTCCCAATTAAATTTTTCAGTTTAACGTCTCAGTGTGAGTCGTCCGATTGGTTCTATTGCACCCCCTTCAGCATTTCTATACTAATTTTCACCTCCTCTGGTCGATTTACGAGGGTGAGTCAAATGAAACCTTAAATTTGTAATAACAAATAGAAATTTCACGCCGTTATCCTGTAAGTTGGTAAGCGTGCAACAAACAGCGTGCAGAATGGCCTGTAGGTGGCAGCATAGTGCAGATGCACACATACCGTCGCAGTATCAGTATAAAGATGGCCGCCCCACTTGCGACTTGCACCAGCGAAGAACAGCGTTCTGTTATTCGGTTTTTGCGTAGTGAAGGTGTGAAACCTATTGAAATTCATCGAAAAATGAAGGTTCAGTACGGTGATGCATGTTTGTCACAGCAGCAAGTCTACGAATGGAGTAGGAAGTTCACAAATGGTATGACTTCGGTGGAAGATGCCCCTCGTCCAGGTCAGGCACAACGAGTTCTGACTCCAAAGAACATTGCAGTTTTCCTTCCCAATGGCTTCAACTGCTGCAGAGTGACACTACATGACATTGGAGTATGTTGACAGACTAGTCATGGGTCAGCACATCACATTGTGCATGATGTGCTCCAATTTCACAAAGTGTCTGCAAGATGGGTGCCACGGCAGCTGACTCCTGAAATAAGAGAACAACGTGTTGATGCTTGTGAAGAACTTCTTCGGCGCTTTGAACGAGAAGATGATGGCTTCCTTGCAAGAATCGTTACTGGGGACGAAACCTGGGTTCACTTCCAGCAACCGGAAAACGAAGAGAGCGAGCAAGGAATGGCGCCATTCCTATCACCAAAACGAAAGAAGTTTCGAACAGAACCATCAGCAGGGAAGGTTATGCTGACTATCTTTTGGGACGAAAGAGGCGTCATTTTGGAGCATTACATGCCTAGACCGACCACTGTAACCAGTGCATCATACACAGATCTCCTAAAAAAAAAATCATCTGCGGCATGCAATCAAATCAAAGCGACGTGGATTGCTTTCAGCAGGTGTCTTATTGCAACATGACAATGCAAGGCCCCACACTGCCCGTACAACAGTTGCAACAATCACAGACCTGCATTTCGAATGTCTTCCTCATCCACCATACTCACCAGACCTTGCCCCAAGTGATTTCCATATGTTTGGACCACTCAAAGACGCAATGGGAGGAAAGAAGTTCCGTTCTAATGGAGAGGTACGCCACGCTGTGCATAGGTTTTTGCGCGGACTATTAAAAGAATTTTTTTTGTAAAGGAATTTATGCGCTTTGTAAGCGCTGGAGGACCTGTATTGAGCGTGGGGGAGATTATGTTGAAAAGTGATACAGCTTTGTACCACTTCTGCACAATAAATACTATTTTAAAAAAAATATTTAAAGTTTTCATTTGACTCACCCTCATACACTGATAAGCCAGTACGTTATGACCGCTGTACACCGCAACGTTGGATGCCGCCTGGTGACGTTGCTGGCACGTAACGCGGTAACAAGAGTATGTAAGCGGAGCAGAACGAATGGGTGATCACCCTAGCGATGATATGGACTGCAAATTGGAAAATCCTTTGGTATAACCGACTTTGCCAAAGGGCAGATTATTATCAGGCAGACCCTGTGAGCGAGTGTCTCGAAAGGTGGTGAAACTGGTCGAATGTTCACGTGCTACTGTCGTGAGCATCTACAGATAGAGGTAGAAGGACGACGAAACTACCACTAGCCGCTAAATGGTTGGACGTCCACGGCTCTTCACAGAAAGTAGGGTCCGGAGGCTCGTCTACTCTGTATAGTGGGATAGATAGTGATTTATACGGCATCTCTGCCAAAAGAGCGCAACGCTGGTGTACGCACAAGTGTTTCGGCGCACACCCTTCATTGTACATTGTTAAACATGGAGCTCCGCTGGAGACTGCACCTACATATTCATATGTTGTCCCAACGATATCGTCAGTTACCACTTATTAGGGCACAATACCATCGGAATTGGACCGCGGATGAATGGAAACATGTCTGCTCTTCGGCTGAATCACATTTTTGCTACACTAGG
This sequence comes from Schistocerca cancellata, assembly GCF_023864275.1. Lineage (NCBI taxonomy): Eukaryota > Metazoa > Arthropoda > Insecta > Orthoptera > Acrididae > Schistocerca > Schistocerca cancellata. The sequence goes on from NC_064629.1 coordinate 822,359,049, forward strand.
TCGATGGTCGTCTCCACAAACGCCGTCATCGAGGTGAACGGCGGCTCGAATCGTGCAGCGCACAACGGGCGCATGTTGGTGGGAGCAGTATTATGCTGTGGGAGACATTCTCCTTTGCGTGCATGTGACCGGTGACAATAATCGAAGACACGCTGACAGCTGCGAACCACCCGCATCCCTTCATGCTTGATGTCTTCCCCGACGGCGATGTCAGCTTTCAGCTGTATAACTTTGGGTGTCTCGGAGCCAGAACCTTGCTAGAGTGGTTTGAGGAGCGTTATAGTCCGCTCACGTTGATGTCCCGGCCACCAAATTCGCCTGCTGTAAATCTTACGGAACACATCTGGGTCGCTATAGGGTGCCATCATCGCGTATGCAAATCAGCGGCCCGTTATTTACGCGAATTGAATGCCTATGCGTAGACATCTAATGCAACAGACCTCCACATACCTATCAAAAAACTGTCGGATGTATTTCGTTCCAAACACGGACAAACAAGCTATTAAGCAAATAGTCATAATGTTTTGGTTCATCATTGAATGTGTGCTTTCCATTCTGGGGAAAAGGATGAGCAACAGAGTGCTTTCTTGGCAGCCACAGTGAAACTTTATAGACAAATATCGTCATTCTTCAATTAACGCTTTACATTTCATACTAAGTGTATGTGTAGTCTTTAGTTTCGTTTTCCCATTTTTCTTAGTTTCAATATCTATTCCTTGTCTCGTCTGCTAGTGTGTGTATGTGTGTGTGTGTGTGTGTGTGTGTGTGTGTAGAGCTTCCATGTACTTTGACTCTTGGGCAGGGATTTTTTGAGTGGTAGTGGAAATTCAACCAGTTTTTGTGTGGATACTAAGTAGCTGCACCGAGCGAGGTGGCGCAGTGGTTAGCACACTGGACTCGCATTCGGGACGACGACGGTTCAGTCCCGCGTTCGGCCGTCCTGATTTACGTTTTCCGTGATTTCCCTAAATCGCTCCAGGAAAATGCCGGGATGGTTCCTTTGAAAGGGCACGGCCGACTTCCTTCCCCGTCCTTCCCTAATCCGATGAGACCGATGACCTTGCTGTTTGGTCTCTTCCCCAAAACAACCCCAAACCCCCCCCCCCCCCCCCAACTAAGTAGCTTCTATTGGTCCAAAGAGGCATTGGGGAGACTGGTCAGCAGCTATTGTAGAAGATGATATACGTAAACGGAAGGTATTTTCTCTACCCATTTCCTCTACTACCTGCGAACCTCAGTCCTGTAACTTGGAACAACACTGTTCGCTGGGTCGTAGGAAACAGATTGACTGCTCTGGTCATATCTCACAATGTACAGTAAGTTAGGTAGTTAGAATCTGTAAGGCTTCTGTTGAGGTAAAGGTGCTAATGCGTTTCTTATAAGCATAGCCATAGTAAATCATACTGGAGCAGCTGTTTCATTTAGCACGTGAGACCGTGGTTATTAATGTTCCAGCAATTTAACGCGATTCTTTGACCTACTACTGCTTAGTGATGGTACATCGCTTTGTTCAAGCCATGTCTTTTTCAGTTAGTGTGAATCTCAAAGTGTGAATGCGTTGCGTATGTATTATCCGTTTTTCATGTTACACTCCTTTACCGTGTTTCAGTTTTAAATTCAATTATAGAGATCGGTATTTCTTTGCGTCGACTAGCTAAACTAGACGACGAGCCTTTTCGCCACGTAGAGAGCCTACAGCTCTTCGTTTCTATTCATTCAAGCGTGCTGTTTAAATTGAATTTCGATGCGAATGAGGATTTGCTTTCATCCTGTATATTTCTGTATTTTGTGTACCTCCGAGAGGGAGAATTTCTACGCAAGCTACCGATCACTTGGTTGATTAGTGAAGTTAACGTTTCTCTGGTCCATCGTGTTTCTATTTGGTCTACATATTTATATATACGTTCTTTTCCTTCTGTGTGGCTATTGTAGCATAAATGTGTGTATGCGTCTAGATGAGACGAATCCATCCTTATACCAAACCGAGGGTTTTCCCACATGTTAAAATTTTTTTGACGAAGTATTTCCTGTGCCATACATACACTATCAAGCATTCCTATACCTACCTTTATTGGGCGTAACTGACGTTCTCATATGAACTGATTCGTGATATAAATCTTAACTGTCTGTTAAATTGGGTTCGCAACGTTACTCGCGCAGCCCGTCCAACATTTAGTCTGATTCCCACAGTAATCTGATTTAATTTACTGGTTCTTTTCTACATTTCATTTGACATTCATACCAAAGTTTTAGCTTGAATCTAATCTAATACTAGTCATGGAGATAGCACCACATTCATTCAGTGCAAACATAGTTGATTTACCTATTAATCACTTTATAAATTAATTGATTGAGACCTTCTCCGTACAAAGGAACATTAGGCTAGCTTTCAGTGTGACTATTCAAAAGGGATGTGTAGTTGTAGTACGACTAGGCATCATTTAAAGTGTCGACTCTACACATTTGATCGAGCGAGATGCCACAGTGGTTAAGGCATTGGACTCGTGCTTAAAACCCCCGTCTGACCATCCAGACTTGAGTCTTCAGAATTTCCTAAATGGCTGAAGTCGAATGCCATGAGGGTTCTCTTGAAAGAGCATAATGATTTCATTTTACGTGATCACTCAATTCGAGCTTGTACTATGTCTTTAATGACCGCGTCATCTGAAAGACCTTAAACTCTAATCTTCCTTCTTCCGTAGATTTGATTTATATTTGACTACAGATCTGTCAACGGCAGTAGTATATTCTCACAATACAGAAATACAGCAGCTATTAGCTCAGATTAATACCTCCAATGGACAGTACTCGAAGAGTGGTGAGCATTGTCTTGTTGAAACCTAATATTGCTTTCCTTCACTAAATTTTTGAACCAGAATGCAAAATTCCCATAAGCATGGGGGCTACTATAGTTGTAAAAGTGCCGCTAGTTATAGATGTAAGAATAGACTGGTATGCAATGTTTTTGAATTGTTAGACAACATATTATTCATTGTAATGTAACTTCTATTTCACGTTTGAGTTAAATGAGCATTTGCACGTTGTTTGCTAGAGAATCGTATTATGCCTCATTTAGGAAGGAGAACTACAACATTTTTGTACCACAGAGTAATTGTTGAACATAAACAATTCATAATTTATACAGAAAAACTTTTTAATGGTCGTCATGAAAAAATACACTGTAAAGCCAAGGAAACTGGTACACCTGGCTAATATCGTGCGGCGCCCCCCCCCCCTTCCCCCGCCACCGAGCACGGCAGAAGTTCAAAATGGTTCAGATGGCTCTGAGCACTATGGGACTTAACTTCTGAGGTCATCAGTCCTCTAGAACTTAGAACTACGTAAACCCAACTAACCTAAGGACATCACACACATCCATGCCCGAGGCAGAATTCGAACCTGCGACCGTATCGGTCGCACGGTTCCAGACTGAAGCGCCTAGAACCGCTCGGCCACTCCGACCGGCCACGCAGAAGTGCCGCAACATGGCGTGGCATGAACGTGACTAATGTCTGAAGTAAGGCTGGAGGGAATTGACACCATGAATACTGCAGGGCTGTCCATAAATCCATAAGAGTACGAGGGGATAGAGATCTCTTCTGAACAGCACGTGGCAAGGTATCCCAGATATGCTCAATAATTTTCATGCCTGGGAGTTTGGTGGCCAGTGGAAGTGTTTAAACTCAGAAGAGTCTTCCTGGAGCAGTACTGGACGGGGTGTCGTATTGTCCTGCTGTAATTGTCCAAGTAGTTCGGAATGCAAACTGGACATGAATGGATGCAGGTGATCAGACAGGTTGCTTACGTACGTGTCACCTATCAGAGTCGTATGTAAACGTATCAGGAGTCCCATATCACTCCAAGTGCAAACCACCCACACCATTACAGAGCTTCTGCCAGCTTGAAAAGTCACCTGATGATGTGCACGGTCCATGGATTCATTAGGTTGTCTCCATACCCGCATATGTCCATCGGATCAATACAACGAGGCTCGTCCGACCAGGCAACATGTTTCCAGTCATCAACAGTTCAATGTAGTGTTGACGGACCCAGGCGAGACGTAAAGCTTTGTGTCGTGCAGTTATCAAGGGTACACGAGTGGTCCTTAGGCTCTGAAAGCCCATATCGATGATGGTTCGTTGAATGGTTCGCACACTGACACTCGACGATGGCCCAGCATTGAAATATGCAGCAATTTGCGGAAGGATTGCACTTCTGTCAAGCTGAACGATTCTCTTCAGTCGTCGTTGGTCCCGATCTTGCAGGATCTTTTTCCGGCCACAGCGATGTTGGAGATTTAATGTTTTACCGGATTCCTGATATTCACGGTACACTCGTGAAATGGTCGTACGGGAAAAACCCCACTTCATGGCTACCTCGGAGCGGGTGAGTCCCATCGCTCGTGCGCCGACTATAACACCACGTTCAAACTCACTTAAATCTTGATAATTTGAGATTTTAGCAGCAGTAACCGACATAACAACTGCGCCAGACGCCTGTTGTCTTATATAGGTGTTGCGGACTGCAGCGCCGTAATCTGTGTGTTTAGGTATCTGTGTATTTGAATACGCATGCGTATACCAGTTTCTTTGGCGCTTCGGTGTGTAAATATGCTTTTAATTTTAATTTTAAATAATTGTTCTAATATTTTTTAGTTGACGGGTTCTATGTTATAGCGTTTACAATGAATATGATTATGGAAAACTTAGCTAATTAGCTAACTACCTATTAACACGTGCAGAAATGCAACGTCAGGACCGTGGCCTAGAGAGATGATGGTTTATGTTTCAGTGGTATTGCTACTCGCGTTTTTCTCGACCCCACGACTGTCATGCAGATATAAAATCGGTGCGTTGAGAAGGTCCATCTCAACGCCACGTAGTAATGTAACAACCCCAAACGACTTTCGCTCTAGAGAAGAGGCATATTGTTCGCTCGACCTTGTGTAAAGTCGCGTTCATAGCTTTAGTCAGGAAATGGGTTTGTTTACAATAAGACAAATATCCGTACGTACTGTGCGACAAATTTGCATCACTGTTGCCTATAGGCACGGCGACCATTGTTACGTCAGTTGAGAGACCCTGCCACAGTAGTGCGTCCGTCGATGACGCTGGAAGAGTGGCACCATGTCGTCATCTCAGACGAGTACCGGTTCTACGTATAGCAGCACGATTGACGTATCCATGTGGGGAAGCTCCGACGAGAACGATTGGATTCGTGAGCGTCAGCGTCATATCAGTCCAACACCTCGCGTCATTCTATGCCCTAGTATTGGGTACACAAAATGATTGCTTCTGGCTAGCATAGCGATACGTTAGATATCGTCCTTTACCTTTCTGAAGTGTTAAGGTCGCTGGCTGTACAGTGTCTTCGAGATCTCTGTGATGCTACCTTCCAACAAGATAAAATAAGATCGTATTTTGGCCTTATTGTCCTGACCTACTTCCATGCCTGAGAAAACAACTGCTCACGGGTTGCTGCGGTGTCACTACTCGACAAACACTACGGTTGATAAATTGTGGCGTATAGTTGCAGCAGCATGGAATGACGCACCTATATCAGTATTTAAGCTGAGTTTGACTGTATGCCCAGCCACGTTCCAGCTATTAGCGCTGCCAGAGATAGCAGTTATGTGTGCTACATTTTGCACCATATCCACCTCCAAATCACCTACAAACTCAATCATCCATTCTTTGTATTGGTTGGTTGATTCGGGGGAGGCGTCCAAACAGCGAGGTCAGCGGTTCCATTGGATTAGAGAAGGAAGTCGGCTGTGCCCTTTCAAAGGAACCATCCCGACATTTGCCTGAAGCGATTTAGGGAAATCACGGAAAATGTAAAACAGGATGGCCGGACGCTAGTTTGAACCGTCGTCCTCCCGAATGCGAGTCCGGTGTACTAACCACTGAGCCAACTCGCTCGTTCATTCTTTGTATACTACCGTGTAAGCACAGTAACTGAAATTTCATTATTTGCTATCCTCTGCGGTGTCGTTTACTTTAATGGCCAGTGGCGTAATAACTGACCACATCTGATTTAATCTTACCGCAAGAGGTGTGGGTTTAGGAACCTTTTTAGCTACTCTGCTAATCCATGCAGTGAAGTTAATTCCTGTAGTGCAACCTTTCATGTGCACTGCTATCAAGCGTTCTTTAGATATAACAATGCCGGCCGCGGTGGCCGTGCGGTTCTAGGCGCTCCAGACCGGAGCCGCGCTGCTGCTACGGTCGCAGGTTCGAATCCTGCCTCGGGCATGGGTGTGTGTGATGTCCTTAGGTTAGTTAGGTTTAAGTAGTTCTAAGTTCTAGGGGACTGATGACCACAGCAGTTGAGTCCCATAGTGCTCAGAGCCATTTGAACCATATTTTTGATATAACAATGAGGGTCAAGCTACCGTCTTTATTTTTCATTTTTCTAGCGTTCAAATCTCCGTCGCACTTCCTAGAAAGTCCTATGTCAGTCGGTGTACTATCGTATCAGTAAGGTATCTTCCCTGAGTAGTTGTTGTCTTTAGTTGCATAAACAGAGGTGGAAACCGAAAGTGAACTAAAAATGAAACTAAATCCTGTAATTTAAAATGATACGTTTCTCATTTAATATATCTTTCACTATCTTACTTTTCCAAAAAGGCGCAAATAGTATCAACACGTTCGAGTATAAAATGCCCAGTCTCTCTATAACTATAGCCGCCAACTCTGTGGCAGAGGTTTTTAAAGGAATCTAGTACCGTTTCAATGTATAAAGGAAGTGGCACGTGTAGGGTTCCGAGTTCACAAAGAAGCTCTTTGTGCAATGATTTCGTTGAATGTGTTCCATTGTAACAGGGGGACCACTTAGCAATTGGACTTACGTATTTTTTATATTTATGGCACGTGAAGTTCAGAACTCAGATATTAATCATCAAAAGCAGTTCGATGAAGCTCTTAAAAATTCTCGAGCAGATCGACGTCACAGTTTTCTGCCCGTCCTTAATATAATAAGCAAGGTCAATTTATTTCTAGAGATGGTATGGCTGTATCGTGCAAAGTTCACCTGTAAAGTGTGCGTGATAATGTTTCAATTCCCGGCCCTGCCAAAATTTAAAGAAAGGTACATGTTCCATGAATATTCCCATGAAGCGTATAATGCGTAAGGATGAAAAAGAATTTAATTTGTCATTTTTTATTTTAACAATTTTTTTATAAATCGTCAGTAATTCAGAATTTACATCCACACTGAAAACTTGATTTCGTTGTGTAATAAGTAATTAGAAATAAGAAGACCTGCATTTTTCCTCGAAATAGCAACTATATATCTGTTAATGGACATATATTTCAAGAATTTTATATTTAAATGACGTACGTATTCGAACTGAACAAAAAAAAAAAAAAGACTGAAACAAGACTTGAACCAGCGATTATCAGTCTGAAGCGCTACTGATATTTTTCCATCTTTATGAATTTTAAACTTCACAGAATTGCTACCAGAACATAGGCCTATACTTGAAGATTTGCAACAACCAGGAACTCAACCTAAAACACCTACGTGACAGGGAGTTTTCCACAACACAGCCACACGGCCTGTCGAAAAAAAAAATCGATCTTACTTTGGCATATTAAAGACAGTCGGAAAACTTCATAGTCAATTCTGAAATTCACATACCATAAATATGTAAAATAACAAGAATCAAATTGCCGTGTGGTCCCCTTGTAATCTCGTTATTATTTGACGACAGTGGAGGTTAGAACCAGTGTTTTCTAACTGCTTCACACATCCGTTCAAAAATATCCTCGAAAAGGAACATTTTTGTTACAGGGGTCAGAAACTGTTTTTTGTATTAATGAGAAGTCAAATAATCTATCTGTACTAGTTACAAAAAGTGCGTTATTTTAAATCAAATACTGGATATGTAATTAGTGTTTCATTTACTATAATAATTTTCCAAGTATCTTTCGTCAGTTTAGACTGTAACCGCGTTACCTGTATGTTGTTTTCAATACCTACGGCGCATTACCTCATTTCGGTTGCTTTGTTTGCATATGCGATCAGTGGCTTACTAGATTCCCGTAGTAACCGGAAGCGGCGAAACGTCTAGAAACTGAGGATTACAGAGTGAAGCGAAATTTGCGCACTCGGACTTCGCAGCGCGACTCCTCACATATCATCGAAAAAAAAAAGTCTCTCACAAAATTTCATACATCTGGCAGAAAAAAGGACGTTAAAGAGTGGCAATCTGGCAGCACTGCAACCACATGTATGGTAACTGTCAGGACGCATACGCCGTGCTGTTCAGTTACAGCCGGCACGGTAGCTCAGCGTGTTCGGTCAGAGGGCTGCGTGCTCTCTTTAATAAAAAAACTGAGTCAAAGAATCAACGGTGAACTTGAACGGATGTCTTGTGTCGTCCTCCCAGACCAAACGCAACGAACAATATCGAAAAAAAAAAGATCAACAACGAACTGAAACGGGTGTCTTTCGACGTTCACCCAGAGCAGATACAACGAACGAAAACGAACAAAATGAGATAAAAAAAGTTGGGGCAGGGGATAGAGTTTTGGGTTAGCATGCAGGAGGTTGAGGGTTCGATCCCGGGATGGGGCGATTTTTTTATTTGCTAATTTCATTCTGACATATCATACTGAAATATACACCGTTTCTTAGGTTACATGTATCCTAAATTTACAACATTTTGTAACGCTGAACATAGCAAATTCGTGGTTAGACCAATAAGAAGTAGACAGTTGAAACAAATGGCCTGTCATAGGACAGAATAACTACAAAAACAATATCAGTTTCGACATGCTAAAGATGATAGCACAGTACAATAACACACCCTGTCATTTGTACTACATTTAATATGAGCGCTCAGGTGTCGCACATCATCAACCAGTGGCAATAATAATGTCCATATTAATGACTGCACGACCTTCACAACAGAATTCGTTGTCCTCAGAACAACAGACACTTAAAGCGACCTCCCTGAACGCCCAAACATTGCGCAACCTGCTGGATCTTACAGCTTTGGACCTTTCTTAACAAAGCTGCGTCCATAGTAGCAAGAGAAGCATGAACACGCGCGACCAATTCTTCCGCATTCGTCTGCGGAGTGAAGTACATGTGCTCCTTCAGGAGCCCCTACAGGAGGAAATCCAGGGGATTTAGGTCAGGTGAACGTGGTGGCCATACAACTGGAACTCCACGTCTGAGCCATTTCCCTGGCAATGGTCTGTCTAAATATTCTCGCACATTAATTCCAGAGTGTGGAGGTGCGCCATCATGTTGGAAACATATCTTCTGCCAAACGTGTGCGGCCGGAGTGGCCGAGAGGTTCTAGGCGCTACAGTCTGGAAACGCGCGACCGCTACGGCCGCAGGTTCGAATCTTGCCTCGTGTATGGATGTCTGTGATGTCCTTAGGTTAGTCAGGTGTAAGTAGTTCTAAGTTCTAGGGGACTGATGACCTCAGAAGTTAAGTTCCATAGTGCTCAGAGCCATTTGAGCCAAACGTGTAGTGGAACATCTTCCAGCTCAGTAGGCAGTTAGTTTGAGATACCTACATGCGGTCAACCGGTCAGGCAATTTGTAGGGGCCCAAACACCTGTCGCCCCATATTGCGGCCCAGACGTCGATACCAAAGCGAACTTGACATCTACGGTCGCGGGTGAACTGCGCGTTAACCTCACACCAATGGTGAGCATTGTGCATATTGAAGACACCCTCACGAGTGAATGCTGCTTCATCCGACCATATTACAGTGTACAGGAAGTCATCGTTGGCTTCCTGTTGTTGTTGGAACCATCCACAGAATAGCATTGGCTGACGGCGATCTGCAGGAAGCAAATGTTGCGTGAAAGCATAATGACAGGGGTGCAGCCCGTGGTCGTGCAGCTCGTTAACGACCGTGCGTTGCGAGACACGCAGCTGCCTTGCTACGCTATGTGTACTGCGCTGATGTTCTTGGTGATGACCTCCAGAATAGCTTCCTCAGTAGCTGGAGTAGGACGAGTCCCTGGACGACCTCTGTCACGCGATGGTGGAAGTAGAGAACCTGACTCCCGAAGGCGCAGCTCCAGATGATGAAACACATTTTTATCCGGATGGCGTCAATGAGGATATCTAGCAGCATATTCATGAGCGGCAACACCAGCTCGGTTATCAGATGCTCCAAGGACCAGAAGTATATTCACATATTCATCGTTTGTGTATGCCATACGTCTGCCACTCTGGTTTAGAGGTTTACAACAAGAAAATTCGATACGTGTATGCATGTACAATGGAGTCTGTCACGGGTGCGTTACTCTGCTCGCAACTAGTCCCTGCTTGATGCACTTCGCATACAGCATAAACACGCTGTCAGTCCTGCGTGCTGTTTCACCTAACGCGCATTACCCCTCTGACAGATATTGTTCTGCATGATTCATCCCGACATCGCTAATTGTGAAATGGAAATGTTCGGTTTCGAATTAAACTGCTTCCCTAACGGCAAAAGAGGTGATTTTTCCACAATCCCATCGATAGAATAATAATAATAATAATAATAATAATAATAATAATAATACATTGACATACGTGCTAAACAGCATGCGGTTACCAGACACAATGTTGAAAGGCATAATTAGTGGGACCATGGTGATACCACATACAAATAGTAAACGAGTGGGTAACGTCACAAAGTACACTACTGGTTATTAAAATTGCTACACCAAGAAGAAATGCAGATGATAAACGGGTATTCATTGGACAAATATATTATACTAGAACTGTCATGTGATTACATTTTCACGCAATTTGGGTGCATAAATCCTGAGAAATCAGTACCCAGAACAACCACCTCTGGCCGTAATAACGGTCTTGATACGCCTGGGCAATGAGTCAAACAGAGCTTGGATGGCGTGTACAGGTACAGCTGCCCATGCAGCTTCAACACGATACCACAGTTTATCAAGAGTAGTGACTGGCGTATTGTGACGAGCCAGTTGCTTTGCCACCATTGACCAGACGTTTTCAATTGGTGAGAGATCTGAAGAATGTGCTACCCAGGGCAGCAGTGGAACATTTTCCGTATCCACAAAGACCCGTACAGGACCTGCAACATGCGGTCGTGCATTATCCTTCTGAAATGTAGGGTTTCGCAGTAATCGAATGAAGGTTAGAGCCACGGGTCATAACACATCTGAAATGTAGCGTCCACTGTTCAAAGTGCCGTCAGTGCGAACAAGAGGTGACCGAGACGTGTAACAAATGGCATCCCATAACATCACGCCGCGTGATACGCCAGTATGGCGATGACGAATACACGCTTCCAGTGTGCGTTCACCGCGATGTCGCCAAACACGGATGTGACCATCGCCGGCCGGGGTGGCCGAGCGGTTCTAGGCGCTGCAGTCTGGAACCGCGCGACCGCTGCGGTCGCAGGTTCAAATCCTGCCTCGGGCAATGATGTGTGTGATGTCCTTAGGTTAGTTAGGTTTAAGTAGTTCTATGTTCTAGGGGACTGATGACCTCAGTAGCTAAGTCCCATAGTGCTCAGAGCCATTTGAACCATTTTTGATTGCGACCATCATAATGCTGTAAACAGAACCTGGATTCATCCGAAAAAATGACGTTTTGCCATTCGTGCACCCAGGTTTGTCGTTGAATACACCATCGCAGGCGCTCCTGTCTGTGATGCAGCGTCAAGGGTAACCGCAGCCATGGTCTCCGATCTGATAGTCCATGCTACTGCAAACGTCGTCGAATTGTTCGTGCAGATGGTTGTTGTCTTGCAAACATCCCCATCTGTTGACTCAGGGATCGAGACATGGTTGCACGATCCGTTACAGCCATGCGGATAAGATGCCTGTCATCTCGACTGCTAGTGATACGAGGCCGTTGGGATCCAGCACGGCGTTCCGTATTCCCCTCCTGAACCCACCAATTCCATATTCTGCTAACAGTCATTGGATCTCGACCAACGCGAGCAGCAGTGTAGCGATACGATAAACCGCAATCGCGATAGGTTACAATCCGACCTTTATCAAAGTCGGAAACGTGATAGTACGCATTTCCGCTCCTTACACGAGGCATCACAACAGCGTTTCACCAGGCAACGCGCGACCAACTGCTGTTTGTGTATGAAAAATCGGTTGGAAACTTTCCCTATGTCAGCACGCTGTAGAGTGTCGCCAGCGGCGCCAACCTTGTGTGAATGGTTCAAATGGCTCTGAGCCCTATGGGACTTAACATCTTGGGTTATCAGTCCCCTAGAACTTAGAACTACGTAAACCTAACCAACCTAAGGACATCACACACATTCATGCCCGAGGCAGGATTCGAACCTGCAACCGCAGTGGTCGCGCGGTTCCAGACTGAAGCGCCTAGAACCGATCGGCCACTTCGGACGGCTGATGTGAATGCTCTAAAAAGCTAATCATTTGCAGATCACAGCATATTCTTCCTTTCGGTTAAATTTCGCGTCTGTAGCAGTTCATCTTCGTGGTGTAGCAATTTTAATGGCCAGTAGTGTACATTGCTAGTATTACTGGTAATGTAAGGCCCTATTGAAATGTAATGGACTTGAGTGAGGCAAGAATAATAGTTCTACTAATCAATGGGACCATTGGAGGAGGGTACAAACAAAACAGATTTCGCATCTAGTAGATGAAGTGGTGCAAATAAATTCACGCCAACGACGTGGAAAGGCCTCTTTTCAAAGCTGACCACTCTTCCATTTCTAGGATTGTGTTACGTAAGTCCAAATGTTTTCTAGAGGACCCGCTACAATCGCTGTTGACGATTAAGATGCCAGATACCGTATCACGTGGAATACATTTGCCAAATAAAAAACGTGTGCGTAAACCCAGGATCGGACCATCGGCCTCCTGCATTCTAACCCAAAACTCTATCCACTGTACCAACTGTAAAGCACAACTAATGTGTGCTGACAGAGATAGTTACATACATGTGGCTACAGTGTTGCCAGATTGCCACTCTTTAACGACCTATCTCTGCGGAAGTACTCGTCGGACGAAATTTTGAGACAGACATTTTTTTTACCGCTGGCATGTCAGGAGTCGCGCTGCGAAGCCCGAGTGGGTGATTTTCGCTTCACCTTGTATAAAGAGCCGCGTAACGTATGGAACATTTTTGTTCTCTGTAGTTACCATTCTATCTGTTACTCAAAAATCAACGGTATCTGTATCAAAAATGAAACTGTCTCTATTTAATTAATGTTTTATTCGAAAATTGTTGATTTGAAAAGTGAAACTGAGGGATTTTATAGTAAACATTTAAAAAGCCAATACAGATTTATCATACAGCGCTAGGAAACGCACTTCTCGCAAAGAAAGGTAAAACTAAAAGGAAAACGTATCAAACAATTCTTCAGTACTTCGTCGAGCGTCTACAAAACCAGTTTCTGTTATTCATACACAACTTTCGCACTTATCAGTAATAACAGGAAACTCTTGCCTTTAATCATGATGAAGAAGGCTCTATTGATTACAAAAAGAACAGTAATACAAATTTTTCATGTTTGTGCCTGTAAACTGCAATTGCATTAAAAGCAATTCCTTCGGTTACATGAAAGCGCAGACGTTACGCGTTCAACTAATTTTTATTACTTATAAAATGCAATTTATGTTTTCTAAGAACGTAAAATACACAGTGGCCTAACATTAGAGCTGTAAAACTCCGTAGACTACTACAGGCAATCATAATTAAATGTAGAGTACAGTAGTTTTCCTAGCAGCTTTGGTAAGTTAAGGTCGTACCCGTATGTTAGGTATGTTTCAGGCCTGTCGAGTGTTACCTCATTTTGATCGCTTTGGTTGTGTGTAAATCAATGTCTCATTAGATTCCCCTAGAAACCGCAAGCGGTGAACCGTCTATAAACTGAGATAGAGTATACAGAAGGCTGCATAACCTACGGGACATTTTTGTTCTACATAGCTACCCTCCTGTCCGCTACAGCAAAACTGGAATCGACAATGCTTAATGCAGGTTTTACTCGTCAAGTGGAGGGATGATGTAGCAAAAACAAAAATGAAAAAATATGTACATTTAATATGTAGCACTAGGAAACCAAACTTCCTCAAGTAAAGGTAAAATATAAAAACTGCAGAACAAACGTATATCAAATATCGCTTCAATACTTCGTCGAACTTAAACATGTTTCTGTCATGCACCAGCATCTTCGCCTTTATCAATAATTACAGGAAACTCCTGCTTTTCATCATGATGGTTCAAATGGCCCTGAGCACTATGGGACTCAACTGCTGTGGTCATAAGTCCCCTAGAACTTAGAACTTCTTAAACCTAACTAACCGGAGGACATCACACACATCCATGCCCGAGGCAGGATTCAAACCTGCGACCGTAGCGGTCGTGCGGTTCCAGACTGTAGCGCCTTTAACCGCTCGGCCACTCCGGCCGGCTTTTCATCATGATGAAGGATGTTTTGTTGAGTACAAAATAACAAAAATAATTATATATATGTTTTACGTTTGTGCATGTAAACTGTACCTGCATTAAAAGTAATTCCTTTGTTTATGTAAAAGTCCAGAAGTTACCCCATCAGCTAACTTTTATTACTTATAAAATACAAGTTATATTCTCTAAGAACACAAAATACACAATGGACTAACGCTAAGGGATGTGCGGTTCTAATTACGTGCAAAACAATAAAAATAAAGAGAAGTCATCTGCTCCCAGTTTCTCTCACACATGTCGTATTCATTTGTGTTTATTTCCCTACTGATGCTACCAATACTACAATTTACTATGTCGTTTATGTATTGTACCAAACCGACGGAACTCTAGTTGTGGTAGAACGTAATACTACGCGTTAGATATGGAACAGTATTATTCTTTTGTCTTACACGATACACTTGTACAAGTAATTTGGTGTGTAAAATTTCCCCTCACAAAGGGGTACAATATACCTAATACGATCTGTACCAAGTCATTTCGAGACCACTATATTTTAAGAAAATACCAACTGTTTCCACGGAATTATACTACTTCTTCATATAAATAATTCTAAGGAGGGAGAAATTATTAAGAAACTAATCCAGGGGGCTTCAAAGAAAACCTTTCAACCGATAGCGATATATACCCTGAAGTAGACGTGAGATGAAATATTGGAGTATCACGCTCTGCTGCCAAAGCGAAGTGCAGTTTTACCCCGAGGCAGCGACGATCTGAATGCTGGGGTATACCAGTCCGTACCACAACTTCAATCTCTCACGTTTTTTCCTCTGTCGATTCGAATCTCTTTGAAGTCGGAGCCGACTGCTCCGCACGCACGCCCACTCGGCGGTCCGCAGAGAAAGGTTAAAGTGGGGCTGCCCGTGGCCATGCTAATGAACGGCTTTCATTCAGCTCTGCGCATGCGCCACCTGCCGCATTTCACGTTTCGCTGACACTTAAAGCAAATTTGTTCTTTCTTCATCTTCTGATGTGTCCTGGAACGTGACCCTTACAATAACAATTTTACAACAGTTTCTACGAAAAAGTTTCCCGTTAGAGGCGTTTAATCCCTTTTGAGAACACAAAGAGGAATAATTTGTTTTTCGATTTACGAGTCGGTGCAGCTGGAACTGCAATTACACCTTTTGAAACTTTTTCGCTATATCCCTAGTCGGTCCACGTCCTGCATTCATGTTTGAGAGAATTTGCTGACAAATCAAGCTATGCACATACTGAGTAAGATTCCTTCTTTTACAATATCAAAGCAAGAGACTTTCAGAATAGTATTTTAAATAATAAGTAGAGATCATCCGCCTTGCTTTGTCAAACTGAGCAATTGATCCAGATCCCATACGTTTTTAAGGTTAGAGACCAAGATGGAATATCCATGTCTTTGTTCCCTCTTCTCAGAATTGACTAAAAATGTAAAACAACAAGACATTTTCTCGTCTTCAGGAATAATACGTTAAGGGGGGGTAGGACGTCAAACGGGCCGACTTGGAGCAGGAGAGGCACCACAGGACATTTTAATTTCCACTGTCTATACTTTTACAAATAAATTCATAAAACTTTGTCAGCATGACCAGGAAGGATTCAGAATTCACACTCATAGTAGTGGAGGTTCGAAACAACGAAATGATTTTTGTTTTACATGTGAAATTTCATCATTTTTTTCACTTACTAATGGCAGTATTTGTTGCTACAGGGTACACTTTTCCTCATAAGTAAGAGAGATTCTTTGATGAATTTTGCGCCGGCCGGAGTGGCCGTGCGTTTCTAGGCGCTACAGTCTGGAACCGCGTGACCGCTACGGTCGCAGGTTCGAATCCTGCCTCGGGCATGGATGTGTGTGATGTCCTTAGGTTAGTTAGGTTTAAGTAGTTCTAAGTTCTAGGGGAGTGATGACCACAGCAGTTAAGTCCCATAGTGCTCAGAGCCATTTTGATGAATTTTGCACAGCATACAAACCATACTTTAAGGTGTATGAAACTCTAGAATTTTCCAAATCTATTAAAAACTGTGATAAAAATTGAGGTAATTAACTATAAAATTTGTGATTTTTCTAAATGTGAAGTTTAAAATATAACAGTTCATTCGTTTTTTTCATAAATTAAATAAATTCTAGAGTTTCATACACCTGTGAGTATGGTATGTATGCTGTGCTAAATTCATCGAAGAATCTCTCTAAATTACGAAGAAAAGTGTACGTATAGCAACAAATGCAGCCATTAGTAAGTGCAAAAATGATGAAATTTCGCACGTAAAAAAAATTTATTTTGTTATGTTTTCGAACTTCCACTGCAATGAGTGTGAACCCTGAATCCTTCCTGGTGTTGCTGACAAAGTTTTATGAATTTATTTGTAAAATTATAGACACTGGAAATTAAAATGTCCTTGATTCCTCTCCTGCTGCTCCAAGTCGGCCCGTTTGACGTCCTACCCCCCTTAAGGCAAGTGAAACCTATAATAGTAAGCTTAAAAACACGTTAACACATTTAATTACTGATTAGTTTGTACTAAACTAACTGTATTTACAATCCATTTAACTTATGTTTGCGGGGGAAAAAACACGCGTGTCTCGCCTTTCGCAGGGCTGCCAACAGGGTTGTACTATTATCATCCAGCTGAAGCTCTTACTGCGACTAAAATTCACATTTGAATACGTTAAACTTAATGATCCTCAGCACTGTCGTATTTCAGTGGAGAACCGGAAAGGCCGCCATTTGCGTGTGAGAGATTTGAAAAATGTTCTAAATAACAGGCAAATGCTCGCCCTTGTCAAAGACCAATATTCATTAGCAGGGCACGTGGACTCTGCCAGCTGGCTCAAGATGGGTGACGGCCCCTCCCGTGGGAGGTTCGTTTCCTCCCTCGGGCATGGGTCAGCTTTAAGTTAGTTCAAGTAGTGTATAAGTCAAGGGACCGATGACCTAAGCAGTTTCGTCCCTTAGGAATTCACTCACAGTTGAACATTTGAAGAAGGGCGAAATGTATTATTTACTTCCTTATTTTTTTCAATGCTATGAACTTCGATATCCGGCCTCTTAGACTTTTGAAGCAATACTTAATACTATACTTTTGTTGATTTACCTAGCAGAAACAGAACTTGGTCGCTATTATTGCAGCTCTTTGACTACATGTGTTTGCCTGTAAGCCTAACGTGAAGGTAAAAGATATTTATGTAACTACATGCTGGCCATTTACAGGTCTTTTCTGTGTAGCTGGTCATTTTCTGTTCAAAACTTACTCTATAATATACAAGGAGCTGCAGGTGTTCCTCCATGCAACGCAAGGCACCACATGATTCTCTCGCAAGCAAACAAGCAACATTCAAAACACTTTTATACTTATGCGAATTACAATATATGTATAAAATAATAATGAAATAAATATATAAAATAAAGACCAAAATGTACTTGTACGTCGATATCTGAGACTTTTAAGTAGTTTTCAATACTGTAATATATCTTTCTCTCAATCGTACATAACAGATTTGTAGGGAACGAAAGTGATGGAATTTTTAACTCATTTATTTCAGATACAATTTTGTATGCTGATAGGAATGTTTAATTTGTCTTGTGATACATTAATAATTTGTGCTCTACACTCAGAAAGTGGTAAAGGACAGGTTATTTACTAATGAGAATTATGACTTGTGAACTATAACGTTAACTTGAAGGGCAAACACACAATTACGCAATGTAACACAGTTTGTTATTTTCTTTGACAGAATATGTTTACAACAAAAATAGCGATAAACGACCGACTTCAATATTTAGATGAGATAAAAGCCTTTTAGCCTGTTTCACTGTAAATCCGTAAGCGTCTCTCATCAAAAGGCAATGGACTCAAGGTGCCCCGGCTACCTCCGTGCTGTGATACGACATCGCATGGAGACGTCATGCTGCGCGGAATGGTTCGCGGTTTGAGGCGCCATGTCAAGGACTGCTCGGCCCCTCCGGCCAGAGGTTCGAGTCCTCCCTCGGGTACGGGTGTGTGTGTTGTTCTTAGCATAAGTTAGTTTAAGTAATGTGTCAGTCTAGGGACCGATGACCTTAGCAGTTTGGTCCCTTAGGAATTCACACACATTTGAACATTTTTTGAAGATGTCAGGTTGGTGGAACTGTTACAACATAAGTGGCAAGCTACTACTAGGCCCCTTACACGACATGCTACTGCATGAGTCAGTGGAGGCCATAACCTGCTGTCTCTAGTAATGCAGAGAAGGGGACAGCGATCTGAGTTTTTAACCACGTGCCATTTACTACACTACTGGCCATTAAAATTGCTACACGACGAAGATGACGTGCTACACACGCGAAATTTATCCCACAGGAAGAAGATGCTGTCATATGCAAATGATTAGCTTTTCAGAGCGTTCACACAAGGTAGGCGCCGGTGGCGACACCCACAACGTGCTGACATGAGGAAAGTTTCCAAACGATTTCTCATACACAAACAGCAGTTGACCGACGTTGCCTCGTGAAACGTTGTTGTGATGCCTCGTGTAAGGAGGAGAAATGCGTACCATCACGTTTCCGATTTTGATACAGGTCGGATTGTAACCTATCGCGATTGCGGTTTATCGTAACGCGAAATTGCTGATCACGTTGGTCGAGATCCAATGACTGTTAGCAGATTATGGAATCGGTGGGTTCAGGAGGGTAATACGGAACGCCGTGCTGGATCCCAACGGCCTCGTATCACTAGCAGTCGAGATGACAGGCATCTTATCCGCATAGCTGTAACAGATCGTGCAGCCACATCTCGATCCCTGAGTCAACAGATGAGGACGTTTCCGAGACAAAAACCATCTGCACGAACAGTTCGACGACGTTTGCAGCAGCATGGACTATCAGATCGGAGACAATGGCTGCGGTTACCCTTGACTCTGCATCACAAATAGGAGCACCTGCGATGGTGTACTCAATGACGAACGTGGGTGCACAAATGGAAAAACGTCATTTTTTCGGATGAATCCAGGTTCTGTTTACAGCATTATGATGGTCGCATCCGTGTTTGGCGACATCGCGGTGAACGCACATTGGAAGCGTGTATTCGTCATCGCCATACTGGCGTATCACCCGGCGTGATGGTATGGGATGACATTGGTTACACGTCTCGGTCACCTCTTGTTCGCATTGACGGCACTTTGAACAGTGGACGTTACATTTCAGATGTGTTACGACCCGTGGCTCTACCCTTCATTCGATCCCTACGAAACCCTACATTTCAGCAGGATAATGCATGATCGCATGTTGCAGGTCCTGTACGGGCCTTTGTGGATACAGAAAATATTCGAGTGCTGCCCTGGCCAGCACATTCTCCAGATATCTCACCAATTGAAAACGTCTAGTCAATGGTGGCCGGGAAACTGGCTCGTCACAATACTCCAGTCATACTCTTGATTAACTGTGGTATCATGTTGAAGCTGCATGGGCAGCTGTACCTGTACACGCCATCCAAGCTCTATTTGACTCAATGCGCAGGCGGATCAAGGCCGTTATTACGGCCAGAGGTGGTTGTTCTGGGTACTGATTTCTCAGGATCTATGCACCCAGATTGCCTGAAAATGTAATCACATGTCAGTTCTAGTATAATATATTTGTCCAATGAATACCCGTTTATCATCTGCATTTCTTCTTGGTGTAGCAATTTTAATGGCCACTAGTGTGGTTTCATATTTAATCACTGCGGGGAAAAGCCACGCAATGTTGATTTTTCCGTGTAATAATAGAATGTTAATGATGCAAAGAAATGGAGAGCAACTAGCAGCACAGGAAAAATAAGTTTATTTTTTCTAACATCAAAACGTCTGGTGCCTGCCATTGCGAATAATTATTGAAACAACCGTAACTGCACTGACCATCGTTATCACAAATGATATTACTGAAAAATACATAATAGCTCTACTGGCAGATGAAATAAATACAAAAATCGGTCTGCCGCGCAGGCAAGAGGATAATCCCCTCTAGCTTTCATCACAGTAAGCCAATTGGCACAATTTCGCAGTTGCCTCATCGCACCTTTTGACGTAATATTTCTGCTATTATAGCCTCTCTCAACTCAGTAATCTGTAGGAATAAAGTAACGGCTGCGAGTGACAGAAAAGTTGCCCTTGCCTATGGCACTGCACACCGCCCCCAAAAGTGTAGTTAACTTGCAGGTATTTTTTTCTGATCCGTACCTCAATCTGTAAAAACGGGACCTTTATAAAATCACTTTGTTGTCCGTCCGCCTGTTAAAATCCCTGTTTTTCAGTAACTGCAGAGGTATCGAGTGGAAATTTATTCCTATAATACGGTCTGCGGTCCCTTGGAAGTGTGAAAAAGTTAAGCTTCCAAGTCAATGCACTTAACCGGTATGGTCATTTTTGTCACATATTTCAACACTCGCTAACTTGCTCTATGAAACAGACAGGGACTTCCTGGTGATGTAGAAACATAAGATTTGGGAAGAAGCAAGGTTTCACAGTACAAGTAAATGTAGGCATTAAGTTGAAATTTGTGTCAAATACTGAGGCCTACGTTCCCTTGGCGGTGTACGTAATTTAAGCTTTTAAGTCGATGCTGTCACAAGATTTGGTCATTTACGTGAAATATTTTGATAGTACCAAACTCTTCTATAAAAACCTGTAGATGGGCTAGTTATGCAGGGTGGTCCATTGATCGTGACTGGGCCAAATATCTCACGAAATATGCGTCAAACGAAAAAAACTACAAAGAACGAAACTTCTCTAGGTTGAAGGGGGAAACCAGATGGCGCTATGGTTGGCCAGCTAGATGGCGCTGCCATAGGTCAAACGGATATCAACTGCCATTTTTTATAACTTATTAGTGTAGTACGTAAAGAAATATGAATGTTTTAGTTCGACCACTTTTTTGGCTTTGTGATAGATGGCGCTGTAATAGTCACAAACGTATAAGTACGTGGTATCACGTAACATTCCGCCAATGCGGGTGGTATTTGCTTCTTGATACATTACCCGTGTTAAAATGGACCGTTTACCAATTTCGGAAAAGGTAGATATCGTGTTGATGTATGGCTACTGTGATGAAAATGCCCAACGAGCGTGTGCTATGTATGCTGCTCGGCATAATCCAAGTGTCCGGACCGTTCGCCGGATAATTACGTGGTTGACTTAGAACCATAAGGTCTGCTTGGAATGCATCTGTTCATTGTCTCCAGCACGGTCTACCCCAGACTCGTAGACGAAGCGGATTTTGATAGTCTGCTGTGCAAATCCACAGATGCCTACCACATTGCCGTTCTGACGGGAACGTGAGTGTGGTCGCAGGAGTTCGAACTGTGCGCGTTTTCGAATCCCCCTTTGAAATCCTCGCCACTCTGGTCATGGACGCTTTGATGCCATATGGCACACTTCTTAGCCATGTGAAGGAAAAATGAAAAACTTTTGGGACGTATCCCACGCTCTGTGGAGTGCGTCAAGATCTTACTGAACCCCAAAAACATATACCATCATAGAGGGTGACAATTATCAAACTATATAAAAAAATATATTAGTTACGAACTACGGCGTGCAAGCACTTTATTCATTATGTCACTACAGGTGGCGCTGATGATAAGCGAAATTTTGCATGACCTGCTTAAGTGTCGGAACATCGATGCTGTCGATGACCTCCTGCATGGCTGTCTTCAGCTCAGCAATGGTTTTGGGACTATTGCTGTACACCTTGGCTTGCTCCTCCAGGACATCAAACATTTTACTGCTTCGATGCGGTCGAGATCCGTCTTTCATGAACCAAATATTTTCGAAATCAGTGTCACCTTGGATAATGGGGATTAAATCACCTTCCAAAACCTTCACGTACCGTTCGGTAGTCACCGTGCCATCAAGGAATAATGCACCGATTATTCCATGACTGGACATTGCACATCACACAGTCACCCATTGAGAGTGAAGAGACTTCTCGAAGGCGAAATGCGGATTCTGAGTCCACAATTGCGCCAATTTTGCTTATTGACGAACACATCCAAATGAAAGTGGGCTTCGTCGCTAAACCAAACCATATAGCACATACTAATTCCCATCATCCCCATCTGCGAACCACGCGAACTGTTCAGAAGTTATGACGATTTTATTTCATATAGTTCATTAATTGTCAACCTGTCTATCAGTTGATGTCACTCGATTGTCACATGTGACGGACAACCGAAGACCTGCTCAGGTTGCAGACAAGAAGGACATGTTCGCTCGGACTCCCTTCAGAGACGTCTCGTGCAGGTACCACCTACCATACTGACACTGACACGCCACAAATGACGCCCATCCCTCTCACATATGTGGAGGCGCTGAGGAATAAAGTGGGTGTGGACCACGACCGGCCCTCATCTCAGGTGACCGTGAGTTCTGCCGCCGATCCTATGGTGCAGCAGTTGTATCTGATCCAGCAGCTCATCCGTCCCATTACCCCACAACTACATCGGGGTCAGGAAGAAATGACAGAACAGCCGACCCTTTCTCCTATTTTGAAGCGGGGATTCGAGAGGATAATACCGACGGTGGACGCAAGTCCAATGTGGAGATGCGCCAACCCAAAGAGAAATCCCTGGAACGGCGTAAGAAGAGGAGTCCCTCCACAGAAGAAGGCTGCACGAGGGAGGTACGCTGCCGGAGGACTAGGACGACTCAAACACGTCAATTCCGGCCGGATTAGATGCTGCCATAAAACGCATGGCGACGAGATAGATGCTACCATGCAGCAGGATGATCACATCGATTGCGGGGATTAGCGCACGCCAACCGACGGAACCCATACCACAGTACTAATTGGGAGACTGGGCTAATGACATCATATTGATGCAGGAGACAGATAACGATCCGACGCCTCTCGGTGACCCAGCGGACAGGTCCCGCACGCAAGGTGACCTTTAACTTGTGTGTTGGCTGCACCGGTGACGGGACGACGGTCAGTTCACGGTCATGGCGATGCCACGACTTTTCCCAGTCCGACGATTTAACTATGAAGTCACAAGTCCACCGCATAGGTAGCGAGAATATCAACGGTATTCGCACTCCGATAAAGGTCCAAATGTTAAGGGATACGCTACAGGCGTCGGAAATGGGTATTGTTTTTCTCCGGGAGGTGTGACCTGACCTCAGAATAGACTTATGTGGTTACGACTCTTATAATTTACCGTCTGCGACGGTAGTGGTGGCACGGCCATACTCTTAAGGGAAGGGATTGAGGCGTCGGAAGCGACACATCCTCCGTCGGCACGTGCTGCCGCGCTTACAGTCGGTGTGGTCCGTTTGATGAACGTTTATGAGCCATTTTTTATTTATTCGTTCGGCATATACAAGGCAAATATTACAGTGTCATTACAATCCACCAGGAAATTACAACACTACACAATGTTACTTATAGTTTTGAGCCAATCTATGGCTAGGTCAGGCAGGTAATGTATGTCGTTCAGTTCACCACTATATCCTACCACTTCACACACCAGTAGGTGGTCCATTGTCTGGATTTCACCACATTCACACACGGGACTCTCCGCAAGTCCCCACTTATTCATTAGATGTTTGCATCCTCCCACGCTTGTTCTAAGGCGATTTAAGGCAACCCAGAGCTTCCGAGGGAGATCAAAACCATTTATCTTCTTGCTGGGGTCATCGATAAGCTTTTGGTTCTTGTGTGTCCCTTTGCGCCATGATTCCCCCCAGGCTAGCTTTGGGTCGAAGTCCTATAATTCCCTGCCAATCTTCCAAAAGGGGGACCTAGATTTTAGCCTGTTGATGGGTGATAAGTCTTGGTGTATAGGGAGTTCTGGATTGTGTACGATCTTCCTATATATTTTTGAGGTCGCCATGGAGCGCCTTATATCAGGAGGTTCTATGTTGGCAAGGACTGGGAGCCAGTCACATGGGGTAGCCCTAAGTGTGCATGAGATCATTCTCATCGTCTCTTTCAATTGGGTGTCTACTTTATTTACATGCGCACTTTTCGCCCAGACTGGTGAACAATATTCAGCCACGCTATACACGAGGGCTAATGCTGACGTCCTAATGACGACATAATGGCATTTCGAGATTTTAATTTCTGTTTGGTGTCTTCCAGATGGGAGCTAAACGTTAGTGTGCGGTCTAATTTTACTCCCAGATATTTGGGCTTATCTTTATGTTTGATATGCCGGTCATTCAGGGAAAGCTGTAGTTTCGTGCTTGAAGCTCTGTTATTAAGGTGCATTATGGTACTGGTCTTTTTATTGGGGTTGGGATGCAAATGCCACTTAAGGTAGTAGGTGTTAAGCGCTTCAAGGTCCGCATTTAATGTTTTTTCAAGATCTTCGAAATTTTTGCTTTGGTAAGCGATGGCCTGATCATCCGCATACGCAAATTTACGCGACCTGGTGCTCGGCATATCAGATATGTATAAATTAAAAAGGGTCGGCGCCAGGGCTGACCCCTGCGGCAGGCCATTGTTTATGACCATGCTTTTGCTGCTCTTTCCATGGAGATAGACCTTGATCTTCCTGCCTGTCAGCATATTTTTTAGTAATGTGTACGTCTGATTGCATCTGATAATTCGAGTAAGCTTGAGCAGTAGTCCTTCGGTCCAGACAGTGTCATAGGCTGATGTAAGATCTATTAATACCAGGCCCGTTTTCAGCTTGTTCTGATAGCCTTTCTCTATGTATGTTGTAAGGGACAAAACTTGTTCACAGCAGTTCCTTCCCACACGGAACCCTGCTTGATAGTCCGGGAGGTTCGCCTCAATGTATGGTGCTAGTCTGGCCAGTAATATTCTGTCAAATAGTTTGTAAGAGGTAGAAAGCAGTGAAATCGGTCTATAGTTCTTTGGATTATGTCCATCCTTCCCTGGTTTCAGTACCGCTATTACTTTAGCTTCTTTCCATAAACTCGGGAGTGCACCTGATTTAATGCATTCCGTGAAGAGCTTGGTCATCCATTCCCTCCCAATGGGTACCAGCTCCCTCACAAATTCTGGGAGGATTTCGTCGGGTCCGGCTGCTTTCCCTGTTTTCATTAGTGTTAGAGCCTGGGTAATCTCCTCGACGTCCACTGCTTTGACAATATCTAGATTAGTTGGACTATTGGCTAATTCCTTGGTTAGGTTCCTGGAGATCCTTTTCTTCTCCTCAGTCTTCAGGCGTATTTTGGAGGTCTGTTTCATGGCAGTCGCTATTTCGGATGGGCCCACACCCGCGGCCGATCTTCGTGGTGTTGTGGCACCACCCAATTTCCATAGTAGACTCCAGCTCTTCCTGCTAGAATGGGTAAAGTCCAGCTTCTCCATTGTCATCTTCCACCTGTTCCTACGTTCCTCGTTCATAGTGTTGATCAGTCGTTCAGCAGTCTCGTCCTCCCCACTTTATGAGCCATGAGACTCGTCGAAGCGCCGAGAAAGGAGTGTCTTCTGCTCTGAGGTGACCCCATTGTTTCAACAAAATGCACAGCATTACACAGTGGGAGGCGAAATTAACTGCGTTCACCAGCCCGAGGTCCAATAATTGCACTTCGTCCCCTGCCCACGCTCTTGTACGGGACCTCGAGTTGTATGACACCTGGATTCTACGCAGTGGAGATAATCGTAGGTACACATATCGTACCAGTCACTTGGCCAGTTGCCTAGAGAGCGTATACGAGTCGCGAGGACTAGGTGCGGCGGCAGTTGGTGATGATATATGGCCGACGGCTTTTACTGGCCACCACTCTTATATCTGTGCTGTCGCCTTGACTCGACAACAGGTAAGACTTACTGGGCACATGGAAACTAAACATTTCCCATCTCTGCGATGAAACCTGTAGCCGTGAGATTGACGATACTTGACACCGAAGCCAATGACACCTCGAGCATACAGTTCCACATTCCTGTGGTGGACTGGTTGTCCCAAACCGTCTGTCCCGATAGCTGAATGGTCAGTGTGACGGACTGCCGTTCTAAGGGGCCCGGGTTCGATTCCCGGCGGGGTCGGGAATTTTCTCCGCTCCGGGACTGGGTGTTGTGTTGTCTTCTTCATCATCTCATCCCCATCCGGCGAGCAGGTCGCCCAAAGTGGCGTCGAATGTAATAAGACCTGCACCAAGGCGGCCGGACCTGCCCCGTAAGGGGCCTCCCGGCCAATGACGCCAAACGCTCGTTTCCATTTTTTTGTGCCAAACCTGCCTTGCGCAGGGTCGTTTTCGGCTATAGCAGAGATAAGTTCGCCTCACAACGGACGACTTCAAAATTTTATTACACAGCATTAGGGGAACTGGCAATGTAACTGCCATCACCAGACCGTCAACAGGCCTTTCAACGCATCAAAGCCCGCTTGCTCCAATTCCCTGCGGCACATATGGGAGAAATCGGAGCCTGTGCAAGAAAACAACACGGTCTACAAGGCGAACGAGCACCCCTGCATTACTTAGTACGAGAAATATGTCAGCGCAAACGCACGCTCATCACGGCAGTCGAAAGGGCGGAGAGAAGGCAAGATGTGACACAGGCGCGTATTTCCCGAACGTTCACATAATATTACTGCATCTTCTATACTGATGGATCAAGGAGCGACGTAGGACTAGCAGACGTGCTGCACGACATGGCAGCAACCGAGGCTGTGCAGGAAGATGGCACACTTCTAGCAGACGTTAACCGAGAAGAGCTGGATATGGCCTTGAAGAGCGGCGGGCTGAACAAATCGTCTGGGTCTGATGAGCTCCCTATTGGTTTTACCGCTCCTTCTCCGGTCTCATGGCCACAATATGGGCCCGAATGTACAAAGAACTTATGACGCCCACCTTGATGACGCATCATGATCCCTCTGTTTAAGCCTGGCGGCGCCCTTTGGACTATCGAACCCTGCCTTTGTTAAACGGCTGACTGTTAGCTTTTTACACACATCCTCCGTGCCCGTCTGCACTCTACAATCAAGAATGCAATACATGCTGATCAAACATCCGTTGGTGGAAAGAGCAAAGTTCACACAGTGTTGAATCGTATGGGGACGTGATCGCACTGATGCCTGATTGCAACCTCTGGAGCACACTTACTGTAATGCATTTCGTCATGCATTCGATCGGTTTGATCGTGGTTTTCTGCGTGCGATCACGGACTGCATGGGCCTCCACTACGTGTTTGTAGATCTAGTTCTGCGACTGATTCACGGTGCACATTCGAGGGTAACGGTGAACGGTAATCGATCAGAACCCACTTCTATCGACAGTTCCGTAAGGTAAGGATTAGAGTCCTGCATGACCGAGTAAGCGAGCACAAAATACGAGATGGGGCGAGCACACCCTAACTGGATAGGCTGCCCGCACTAGTTCTAGTGACCGAGCATAGAAGCCGTGACCGAATACGTAGCACGCAACTTCAAACACATTACACGTGTCATTATCCGTGTGAGACCGCAGCCAGCACGGGCTTCTCATTTGTGGTCTCTCTCTCTCTCTCTCTCTCTCTCTCTCTCTCAATCTCTCTCTCTGCAATCATGCAGTGCGAGGAAACCAGTGCAGTAAGACGTAAGATTGAAATCAATGTTTACACGTTGAAGAGACGGGAAGGTCTAAAAAGCCAAGTACGGAGCATATTTTTGGTGGTTGTAGACGAAAACAGTGCGTCTACTGGGTACGTATCGTGCATAAACTGCTCCACATTATTGTGTTTCCAATCGCGAACCACTCTTTTAAAGAAACACAGTTGCAAGAAACCTCACAAAGATACAGCTCCTTCAGGAATACCGGCAGTAATAAAAAATAGTATTACAGCAAAGTGTGTTGCAATGTGTGCTAAAGATATGAGACCTTTTAATGCTGTTTGTGGTGAAGGTTTCAAAGAACTAGGCCAAGAATTAATACATCTAGGTGCGCATTATGGAAAAGTTAACGTGGCAGTGCCATGCCACATCCCGCTACTATAAGCAGACATGTCAGAGAACAAGCTGATGCAATACGAAACAGTATAATGCCTTCTGTTATTGCGGAAGTTATTAATAAAACATGTGCTGCGACAGTTGATTTGTGGACTGATTCGCATAAGCAAGTGCACTATTTGACGCTTACATTTCATTACATTAACACAGATTGGTCTCTTGTGATCAATGTTTTATTTACAACAAAATTCCTGGACGTTAGGAAGACGGGAGTAAATATTATACAAGAAAGTGCTCTATGAATTTAGCTGTGTAACGTACCCGTTCTTGGAAACGTTACTTTTGTATTAAAAGAGAGAGAGAGAGAGAGAGAGAGAGAGAGAGAGAGAGAGGCGTTGGCTATGTACAGTACAGAGCAGCGAGCCGTGGCAAGGCGAGGTGAGACGTCAGCGGTGACCGGTCATGCTCGGTTATCCGCGTGTCCGGAATCCGGACAACAGACATGGGGCGAGTACGTGACCGAGCCGAGTCGTGTGGGGCCGGACACGAGCTGCTCGGTCCCCCCGTCAACAGGCGAGCCGTGACCGGTCAAACATGGAGCGTTGCAGCACTCTAGTAAGGATGCCCTTTTCCGCCATTTTGTTTGCAGTAGCCCTCGAGCCAGCCCTGCATGATCTTCGCCGACGCTTGAAAGTGGTCTGTTAACGGATCACGAGGTTCCGATGTTGCGCATATGCCGATTATGTTATATTCCTGGGCAGATCTGGGGATGACATACAGACGGCGCGTGTGATAACTTCAACAGTACGGTATAGTGGTGGGCAGTACCATAAATCTGCGGAAGACGAAGTACACGGATGCGGTCAGGGGGCTGGCCCCGGGAACGGCATTGACCATTACTGAAGTACGCACACTAAAATGTTTAGTGGTGCTGTTTCATGGCCATATTAAACGCATTGTGGCGGTCACACATCGTAGGCTGTTACAACAGATACGTGGACTGGTGCGACTCCACACGCTACGCAAAATGGACACTATCCAGCGGGCACAGTATGTTATTGTCTGCTTAGCTCCAAAATTAAACCAACACCAGTTTTCTATCGATATCTGTTATAACTGCTACGAAGCTAAAAGCTGCATTTGGACATTTCGTGAGTGCTGAACTTATTTTTAAAATTCATTACGAGGTTTTGACACTGGCCTCACATGAAGGTGGCAGTAAACCAAACAGGTACCGCGATCGACAAAGTGGCAAAATTATTAAATCCTCCAGTTCCTCCGGTTATATTTCGCCGGCACTCAACCACGTTAGAACGTCCGTCGTTGACTTTAGTTGTTTGCTGGATGACCTACCTTCTACACGATCTCCCTCGACGAAAGACTATTATCGCGAGTTACAAAGACAAGACCGAGCTAAAGTGGTTGAACGACGCCATCCTGCAGTATGATTAAAGAGAGTATGGCGTAAGATCCATCTATGCTTTCTCCCGAAGGAAGTGCGGGCTTCGTGGTACGTCGTAGAGAATGATAAATTCCTTAATCGCCAACGATTGCACTCCATTTATCTGGTCCACTAGCTTTTGTGTCCTCGTTGCGCCATAATTGATTCTGACCCTCATCGATTGACATGTGGTACGGCGGCTGCATGTTGGCTACTCAAACATCGAATGTCAGCGTCGATTGTTTCTTACGCTCCGTTTCACCACAGTGCCATCTACTTCCCAGCCGCAGGACAAATGCAGTCAATTGGAGCAAAGGAATGGCGCTATAATACTTCTGTCACGACACTGTCAACGAAGTGTTAGACTTTTGCTCCGTCCTGCTGAACAGATACACTGACTTACAATGCCGGACGAAATACCGGTCCTGTTTAGTCAAGTATCTAGGTTCGTTGTCCATGGACCCTCCAGCTAGGTGGGATGTGGCAGGTGCGAGAAGAAATACGTGACGACGGTCCACTATTCAAGATTGATCCCAACATGTGTACAAAGGAGACACTACTTCTCATCATACCAGGGGACAACTTAGGCAATCTGCAGGCTCAGATGTTTTAGGATTTTCGTTGTCTAGTGAGTATGGTCTTTACTTTGCAATTAAAATACAAACATTTTTATCTCCCTCCTTCGATTCCTTTTCCACATCCCTGAGCAATGCGACACAGTGGTCAGGCCTCATGTGGCGACCCCTGCTCTATCTGCCGCCGTGGCCCATACCCAAACGTGATTATGAAGTTAGACTTGTAAAAAAGAATGGGGTTACGAAAAAAATCTTACGTCCTAAAAAGCAAGTAAAGCGTGTGGCTCGAAACAGGGACGAATCTCGCCCAGACCACGGATTTTTCACTCTTCTTTTTAACACAGCGTTCCCATCTCAACAATGTAAGAAGTCGCCAGAAACAACAAGTGGTTCAAATTCCGCGTAAAGTGTAGGTCCCCTTTCTCCGGTTGGGTAGCTGGGGTACGATAGGGAGACGCAAGTAGTAGTGGTGTGGAATAGAAATACTTGCATCAGGCTATCGAGCCACACGAAAATTTTATCTAAATAAATAATTAAGTTTGTACGGAACGCTCAGAGTGCGAGGCGTACTCGCACTTATCCGGTTTTTATTAATTTCGATTAGTGTTGTGCCATTGCGCTAACTAAATGTACCGATCAGAAGGCACGTAAGAATGTTTTCACTTAAATATTCTTATTTATTGAAGAAATTTTAGATCCACATGGATAGCCATGCGCGGCAGCACACTGCTTCCGGCATTCGGGGATGTGCAGCATCGAATCCTCCCGATGGGTTCCCGACGAGGGCCGATGTGCCAGCCAGTGTGGATGTGGCTTTTGTGTGGTTTCCCATATCTGAATTGGTCAATACCGCGTTGGTAGTCACGTCTAGTCTGAATCTACCATTCGTAAGCGTCTAGGAAACCTTCGCACATTTTCACACGAGGTAACACTAGACAGTAAGGGCATGAAAACTCGGTCCCGGAAAGGGGGTGAGAGGTGGACCCCGTGTAAACACAGGTTAAAGGCCAGAATAAAGAAGGAAGAAGAAGAAACTATAGTGGTACCCGAAATATCTGACGCCACACACCGTCACGGATTAGTCAACGTACACTGAGGTAACAAAAGTCATGGGACATCTCGTTATATCGTGTAGGACCTCCTTTTGCCCGGAGTGTTGCAGCAGTTCGACATGGCATGGACTCAGCAAGTCGTTTGCAGACCCCTGCAGAAACATTGAGCCATGAATACTCTATAGTCGTCCATAATTGCGAAAGTGTAGCCGGTGCAGAATTTTGTGTGCGAATTGACCCCTCAATTATGTCCCATAAATTTTCCATGAGATTCATGTCGGGTGATCTGGATGGCCAAATCATTCGCGCGAACTATCCAGAATGATCAAACCAATCGCGAACAATTGTGGCCTGGTGACGTGGGGCTCTGTCATCCATAAAATCTCCATTCTTGGCCGGCCGTTGTGGCCGAGCGGTTCTAGGCGCTTCAGTCTGGAATCGCGCGACCGCTACAGTCGCAGGTTCGAATGCTGCCTCGGGCATGGATGTGTGTGATGTCCTTAGGGTGGTTAGGTTTAAGTAGTTCTAAATTCTAGGGGACTGATGACCTCAGCTGTTAAGTCCCATAGTGCTCAAAGCCATTTGAGCCATTTCTCCATTCTTGTTTGGGAAAATAACGTCCACGAATGGCTGAAATTGGTCTCCAAGTAGCCGAACACCCAGAGGATCCACTCCATTCCGCCGGCAGGTGTGACAGAGCGGTTCTAGGTGCTTCAGTCTGGAACCGCACGATCGCTACGGTCGCAGGTTCGAATCTCGCCTCGGTCATGGATGTGTGTGATGTCCTTAGGTTAGTTAGGTTTAAGTAGTTCTAAGTTATAGGCCACTGATGACCTCAGATGTTAAGTCCTATAGTGCTCAGAGCTATTTGAACCAATTTCCAGTCCATTCCATGTAAACACACCGTTATCGAGCCACCAAGAGATTGCACAATGCCTTATTGACATCTTGGCTACATGACTTCGTGGGATTCCGTCGCACAAGAACTCTACCATCAGCCTTAATCAACTGAAATCGGGGCTCATTTGAGAAGGCCACGGTTTTTCAGTCGTCTTGGGTCCGTCCTATACAATCAAGAGCCTAAGACAGGCGCTGAGGGCGATGTGCTGTTAGCAAAGGAACTCGCGTCGATTGTCAGCGGCCATAGCCCATTAACGCCGAATTTCTCAGTGTTCGTAACGGATACGTTCGTCGTACGGCGCACATTGATTTCCGCAGTTATTTCACACAGTGTTGCTTGTCTATTAGCACTGACAACTCTACTCAAACACTGCTGCACTCGGTCGTTAAGTGAAACCGCTATCCGAGCTGATATGTAATCCCTGAATGGGGTATTTTCGGCACACTCGCGACGCTGTGGATCGTGGAATATTGAATTCCCTAACGATTCCAGAAATGGAATGTCCTATGCGTCTAGCTTCAACTACGATTCTGGGTTCACTCTGTTAATTCTGGTCCTGTGGCCATAATGGCTTCGGAAACCTTTTCAGACGAATCAGCTGCGTTCAAATGACAGCTTCGTCGATGCACTGCTCGTTTATATCTCGTGTACGCGATACTACAGCCATCTGTATTTGTGCATATCGTTATACCATGGCTTTTGTATGTAAATTTCAGAGCTGTTTTTGAGTCTGTCGATTCAATGTACATTACTGCCCATTAAAATTGCTACACCAATAAGAAATGCAGATGAATAAACGGGTATTCATTGGACAAATATATTATACTAGAACTGACATGTTATTACATTTTCAAGCAATTTGGGTGTATAGATTCGGAGAAATCAGTACCCAGAACAACCACCTCTGGCCGTAATAATGGCCTTGATACGCTTGGGCATTGAGTCAAACAGAGCTTGGATAGCGTGTACAGGTACACCTGCCCATGCAGCTTCAACACGATAGCACAGTTCATCCGGAGTAGTGACTGACGTATTGTGACGAGCCAGTTGCTGGGCCACCATTGACTAGACGTTTTCAGTTGGTGAGAGATCTGGAGAATGTGCTGGCCAGGGCAGCAGTCGAACATTTTCTCTATTCAGAAAGGCCCGTACAGGACCTGCAACACGTGGTCGTGCATTATCCTGCTGAAATGTAGGATTTCGCAGGGATCGAATGAAGGTTAGAGCCACGGGTCGTAACACATCTGAAATGTAACGTCCACTGTTCAAAGTGCCGTCAGTGCGAGCAAGAGATGACCGAGACATGTAACCAATGGCACCCCATACCATCACGCCGGCTGATACGCCAGTATGGCGATGACGAATACACTCTTCCAATGTGCGTTCACCGCGATGTCGCCAAACACGGATGCGACCATCATGATGCTGTAAACAGAACCTGGATTCATGCGAAAAAATGACGTTCTGCCATTCGTGCAACCAGGTTCGCCGTGGAGTTCTCCATCGCAGGCGCTCCTGTCTGTGATGCAGCGTGAAGGGTAACCGCAGCCACGGTCTCCGAGCTGATAGTCCGTGCTGCTGCAAACGTCGTCGAACTCTTCGTGCAGATGGTTGTTGTCTTGCAAACGTCCCCATCTGTTGAGTCAGGGATCGAGACGTGGCTGCACGATCCGTTACAGCCATGCGGATAAGATGCCTGTCATCTCGACTGCTAGTGATACGAGGCCGTTGGGATCCAGCACGGCGTTCCGTAGTACCCTCCTGAACCCACCGATTCCATATTCTGCTAACAGTCATTGGATCTCGTCCAACGCGAGCAGCCGGCCGGAGTGGCCGTGCGGTTCTGGGCGCTACAGTCTGGAGCCGAGCGACCGCTACGGTCGCAGGTTCGAATCCTGCCTCGGGCATGGATGTGTGTGATGTCCTTAGGTTAGTTAGGTTTAATTAGTTCTAAGTTCTAGGCGACTGATGACCTCAGCAGTTGAGTCGCATAGTGCTCAGAGCCATGTTTTTTGAGCCAACGCGAGCTGCAATGTCGCGATACGATAAACCGCAATCGCGATAGGCTACAATCCGACCTTTATCAAAGTCGGAAACGTGATGGTACGCATTTCTCCTCGTTACACGAGGCATCACAACAACGTTTCACCAGGCAACGCCGGTGAAGTGTTGTTTGTGCATGAGAAATCTGTTGGAAACTTTCCTCATGTCAGCACGTTGTAGGTGTCGCCACCGGCGCCAACCTTGTGTGAATGCTCTAAAAAGCTAATCACTTGCATGTCACAGCATCTTCTTCCTGTCGGTTAAATTTCGCGTGTGTAGCACGTCATCTTCGTGGTGTAGCAATTTGAATGGCCAGTAGTGTATTTCATCAGCATAGGTTGGTGCAGTAGGCAGAAGAGGAGGTGCAGAGCCGTGCGGCCGCTTCTGCAGTGGAGGCAGGGCAGTGACAGCGGCCGCCTCGCCTCGGGCGCAGCCGGTGCCAGCGCTGCGTGCTGTCTGCTGACGTGGGGCCGCACGGACACGCGACACGCCAGCCACGCCGTCGTGCGTCACACACGGCGAGTCGCCGCTGCCTGCTGCCCGCACGCTGCAACCTACCCCCACCCGCATGTGTCGACTGAGACACGCAGCAGTCGGTATGACCATTCTGGCCGCTTCCGGACTCCCTTAGGAGTGCGTAACTGAACACTAGATGTCACAACAAACGGACTCGCCTGTATAAAAGGAGGCATTGGTGTCAATAGAGAAGCAGTATCAGCAGTATGAATAGGTCAAAAGAGCTCAATGACTTCGCACTTGTGCTTGTCGTCGGAACCGAGCGAGGTGGCGCAGTAGTTACCAGGGAGGATTCGAATTCCGGAGGACGATGGCACAAATCCGTATCTTCCAGTCCTGATTTAACATTTCTTTGATTTCTCTATATCATTCTGGGGAAATAATTGGATGGTTCCTTCGAAAGGACACGGCCGATTTCCTACCTCATCCTTGAACATATCCTGCACGTGCTCCGTCTCTATCATCCATAACGTCGACTGGACATTAAGCGTTAATATTCCTTCCTTCCTTGTTGTTGGATGTCACCTGAGTAATGAATCCATCACAGACATGCAGGGTACCTATTATTGAACTACAAGGTAATAAGTAAATTAGTTACAAACTACGGCGTACATGCACTTTATTTAACATGCAAACGTCACTCAACTCCGTCTTCAGGGCACGAGTGGCCTATCGGGACCATCCGACCGCCGTGTCATCCTCATGATGGTTGCGGATAGGAGGGGCGTGGGGTCAACACACCGCTCTCCCGGTCGTTATGATCGTATTCTTGACCGAAGCGGCTACTATTCGGTCGAGTAGCTCCTGAATTTGCATCACGTGGCTGAGTGCACCCCGAAAAATGGCAACAGCGCATGGCGGTCTGGACGTTCACCCATCCAAGTGCCGACCACGCCCGATAGCGCTTAACTTCGGTGATCTCATGGAAACCTGTGTATCTACTGCGGCAAGGCCGTTGCCCAAGATGCAAACGTCACTACAGATATTCTGATCTAGGTTATGACATGTTCGATATGCGTGCCATCATTGGCGATGATGTGACGCAGACGAAAAGCTAAATTCTGCAGGACTTGCTCAAGTGGCGGAACATCAATGCTGTCTATGACTTCCTGAATAGTGTTTTCAGCTCATAAATGGTTTTGGGGTTATTACTGTACACCTGATCTTTAACATAGCCCCACAAAAAAGAGTCGCATGCGTTCACATCCGTATAATATGGCAGCCAATCGAGGACCAAGCCAGTGCCCTCTAAGTACCCCAGAGACAGAATGCGGTCCATAAGGTGCTCCTCCTCGTCTTGCATGGACCACATCTTGTCGAAATCAGGGTAACTCTGGATAATGGAGATGAAATCATCCTTTAAAACGTTCACGTACCGTTCAGTAGTCACCATGCGATCAAGGTATATCGCACCGATTATTCCGTGACTGGACATTGAACATCACACAGTCACCCGATGTGGATTCTGAGTGCCCCAAAAGCGCCAGTTTTGCTTATTGACGAACCTATCCAAATGAAAGTGGGCTTCGTCGCTACACCGCACGCGCGTGCGCATACTAATTCCCATCATGCCCCGCGGCCTAACGCAAACTGTTCAGAAGTTATGACGATTTTATTTCGTGTAGTTCAGTAATTGTCACCCTGTATTAACCCATCTAAAACTGCCCAAGTACACTGCTGTTGAAGTGACGGTGAAGTTAAAACGTGAAGTAACAACCACATCCAATTCAAGCCCACGCGGACCTCACGTACTGACGACAGGGACAGTCGAAAGTTACGCAGGGCCGAGCGGTTCTAGGCACTTCAGTCTACAGTCGCAGGTTCGAATCCTACCTCGGGCATGGATGTGTGTGATGTCCTTGGGTTAGTTAAGTTTAAGTAATTCTAAGTTATAGGGGACTGATGACCTCAGATGTCGAGTACCATAGTACTCAGAGCCATCTGAACCATTTTTGAGTTACGGAAGTGGTTGTAAGAAATCGCATGGAATCAGCACGAGGAATCACTCCTGAGTTCCAAAGTGCTCCCAGCAGTCTAGGTTGCACAATACCTGTGCGTAATGAGTTAAAAAGAATGAAGTTTGTGTATCAAGCGCTAAGCGACACTTTGAGGTGGTCTAAAGAGCGATGCTACTGGACGTTAGATGCTGTAAACAGTTTACTTGCAGTAATGTCTCAAGCTGCATAGTGTGGCATTTCGATGGAAGGGTTTGATTTTGGCAAAATTGTGGACAATATTACCTAGCATCATGTGTAGTGAGAACAATGAGGTACGGAAGATTCGTTGTTACGCTGTGGGTGTGCTTCTCGTGGTTAGGTATGGTCTAAAAAAATGGTTCAAATGGCTCTGAGCACTATGCGACTTAACTTCTGAGGTCATCAGTCGCCTAGAATTTAGAACTAATTAAACCTAACAAACCTAAGGACATCACACACATCCATGTCCGAGGCAGGATTCGAACCTGCGACCGTAGCGGTCACGCGGTTCCAGACTGAAGCGCCTTTAACCGCACGGCCACACCGGCCGGCAGGTGTGGTCTACTTACAGTGTTTAACGGATTGCTAAATGTGGAAATATACGAACATATTTTACAGAATTGTGTACTGTGCACAGTAGAGGAGGAGTTCGGAGACGACGATTGTTTACACCAGCCTGACACTGCACCCTATCGTACAGTTGCATTTGTGAGACAAGGGTTTTCGGATAGTAACTTTCCTGAAATGGAGTGAGCTATCTAAAGTCCCGATCTGTACCCAAGGGAACATTATTGGGAAGAGCTGGAACGTCGGCTCCACTCTGAACCCTAGTTTCCAAGCGTCCAACATCACTATCTTCTCTAGTTTTGGCTCTTGAAGAAGAATGGGCTTGTTGATTGATTGGTTGATGTGGGGGAGGGGACCAAACATCGAGGTCCTCGGTCCCATCGGATTAGGAAAGAATGGTGAAGGAAATCGGCCGTGCCCTTTCAAGGGAACCATCCCGGTATTTGCCTGGACCGATTTAGGGAAATCGCGGAAAACCAAAATCAAGATGGCCAGGCGCAGGTTTGAACAGTTGTCCTCCCGAATACGAGACCAAAAATGGGCTGTCATTCGTTCACAGACATTCAGACACCTCCCCAGCAGAATCCAAGCCATCATAATAGCGAAGGGTGGACACACACCACATCAATGTACACTAATAGATGTGTGGGTGCTTTTCATGAGACAGTGTACCTGCTAGTAATAACAGTCACCAGACGAACAGTGCTCTAACAAAATGAGAATGGCTTCATATAGGTAAAAATGAAAGTTGGAACCTCTATTCAGCGAAAAATTGAAGACGCGATTATAGCGTAAAGACGTGAAACTTGAAGACAGCTATTAGGAAGAATGCTTCATTTCCTTTATTTTACATTGTGAGAACACTGTCTTCAACACTGCATTCTCTCGGCGTAAAAAAAAATTGAAAGTAAAATAAAACACAGAAGAGATGACATAGTTTTTGTGTACTCACGTACGCTGCAACTACAGCTGTACAGTTCACGTTAAGAGTGAGATATCCGATATGCAAATGTGTCAAAGCATCTGGTATAAAATTGTGTCCCAGTTTTAGGTGCCACGGGTAGCGGAATTCAGCGTACGGTTCGAAAGGGAGGAATGTCGAAAAGCGGGAGGCAGTGTCCCAGTTTATGGTGTCAAGGTCGGGGGCCGAGGGAGGCTCGTTTTGCAGGAGCGTATCCGTGGCCCGCGCATTCGGGGCAAGCTCAACTCGCTGTCTAACCCGAGCACCGCGGTCGATTATCGATTCCGTGAACGGACGCGAGCGCGCTGCGCCGGTATGCAACCTGCACGGCATGCGCCCGCCGCACGCGCCTTGCCCAAACTTTTTCCTCTTTCGGCGAAACATTTCAAATACTTTCTTGCAAATTGGGTCACCAGACTCGTTTTTGCGTACACTGCCAGCCTTTGCCTTGTACACTCTGCGGTAAAGTCACTTCGTGTTAATTTCCATCGCTGCAACTGCTCATTTTGGCTCCGCCAGTTTTGCTGTACTGTCAGGGACGTGGGTGACGAATGCTAAATAAGGTGTGAATATCAGAAACGAGATTCCTGAAATGACTTCCTGAGACTGAATAGATTTAGAAATAAGGATATGACGAGAGAATGGAGTATTTTTAAAACAGAAGATGGAATCAAAGGAAAAAAACATGATGCCTCTCATACCAGAATAGAATGTGTCGTGTCGTCTACAGAACGAGCTCTCATGCAAAAGTTGGTAACTCATGACTGCACCAGAAGTAAAGACAGTCGCTACCAAA
Organism: Schistocerca cancellata; assembly: GCF_023864275.1. Classification (NCBI taxonomy): domain Eukaryota; kingdom Metazoa; phylum Arthropoda; class Insecta; order Orthoptera; family Acrididae; genus Schistocerca; species Schistocerca cancellata. Next base: position 822,398,142 of record NC_064629.1, read on the forward strand.
AATGGCAAGGAATCGGAGATGCGGACATAGACAAGCTCCCAAGTGTTTTCTTACAGCACCGCTGCCGGAAAGTTATTTATGTCCTAGCACATTGCTGCTCATCCCAGTCCCTATGTGATCGTCTAGTCTCTATGTAGTCAGCGACCACTTGCAATGTGTCGTCGTAGTACAGGTCCCGCTGCCTGCGAGTAGAACAGTTATTAAGTATTTTATATCCTCGGATTTGAAACTACAATTATGCAATGACGAAGTGCTAAATGTTGTATCAGTTACAGAATCAGAAACGTGTCATCATTGTGGACATTGTTTCCAGAGTCAAGTATTTACCACGTTCACATTTTAATGAAGTAAAATAATTTTGATTCACCAACTTCACATTTTAATAAAGTAGAATAATTTTATGTTTGTTTTAGTACGCACTCGACTTCTTCCTGAAGTAATCTAGTTGCTACAACACACCATACACTGATACTGGGAAGAATGGAGCTTAGAGGCGCACAATGGCGCAGTTATCAGTGAATACCAAAGATGCTTTATCAAAAATGGTTCAAATGGCTCTGAACACTATTGGACTTAACATCTAAGGTCATCAATCCCCTAGACTTAGAACTACTTAAAATCTAACTAACCTAAGGACTTCACACATCCATGTCCGAGGCAGGATTCGAACCTGCGACCGTAGCAGCAGCGCGGTTCCGGACTGAAGTGCCTAGAACCGCTCGGCCACAACGGCCGGCGATGCTTTATCGTGTAAACCGAACCCCATATGAGACACTGGAAGATCATGTAAACGTCGTTAACAGCTCCCTTTGTAACCGGAACAGATGGATCGCCTACTCCTTGAAAGAAAGAGAGAAAGAACAAGGATTCCCATAACTCGTAATGTGAAGTAATGTTATTCGATTCCGGTAACGGTCGACAATAAATATTCAACGTCACGTTTACTTACCTATGGAATGCTTCTTTAAAGCAAGTTACAACTGAATATTTCAACACCGTTTTTTAATAACTCGGTCAAAATTTCAACAACAGCTATCACGTTGGCAGTGTCTGAAGTTTCAACTAAAGTAGCCTAACAACATAATTTTGTGGTGATACACATAATCTCTTCGCGTACCACTGCTTCTGACATCCCCAATGCACGCCTCCGTAGCAGCGGCATCAGCATGCCTGGATGCCAGCCGAAGGGGCCTGGCTTCGTTTCACGGCTGGGTTGTGAATTTTCTCTGCTCGGGGATTGGGTATTGTGTTGTCCTCCTCATCGTTTCATAATAACCGACTCACAAGTCATCTCCTTTGCGTCCACTAACAACACTTGTACACCGCGGGGGCGAGCCGCCACATGAAAGCGAGAGATAGATAGAAAGATAGATACATAGATAGATAGATAGATAGAGAGAGAGAGAGAGAGAGAGAGAGAGAGAGAGAGAGAGGGAGAGTTACAGAATTTCGCGTCTCCACACCGGCCAGTAGAAGATTCCGGGAGCCCATGCCAAAAAGTACAACTGTTTTATACCAAACATTTTTACGTTGCTGAGCAACAGTCATAAAACAAGTTTTAAATGAACACACCGCCATTTGACTGTATTGTTGTTTATGTAATTGCGAACCAGATTTCGGCTTGTATGCCATTTTCAAGTAATATACATGTTAATGACATAAACTCAGTCACTTGAAAATAGCATAAAATGCCGAAACCTGGCTAGTAATTAAATAAACAACAATACAGTCAAATGACTGTGTTCATTTAAAAATTAAAAATAGTATTTTATACTACTTAGTGTTTTAATATATTGACGGCTCAACAAAGCGTCCATTATTATAAAATTTGAATTCTGGGACGTGCGAAGCACATTCATTAACTGACACTTTTTTATGCATTATTAGCAGTATAAACTGTGGTAGAAAAAGTGAGCAAGCATCTAGTTGTGACTAACGCCATCAGCCACGTTCCAGAGGTGTCAAAAATGTGTATATGATGCATTTTATACTCTTTGTAACCTTTGTCTTTTCCTTCGCTTCTCATCATATTGCAATAAGAAATTAGAAAATAAAATTTTTTTGAATGAATTTTATCCATAGTGGATGTTGTTGAACTCCGCGACTGTTCATTTATAGGGTGCAGAAAAATTTCCGCTACCAGATATTGGTAGCGAAAATTTTTCTACACCCTAAAACTTTTTTGAGACTATGTCAGTCAGCAACGCTGAATGTGAAAACACGAGCGCAATACACATCACGGCTAAGTTTTACTGTCTTTTATTGTACGTTTTTAATATCTGCAATACTTCTTTCAAGTTTGATTATGTATAATTTTTATGATAAATAAACGTTTATTATTAATATAATTTTATTGTTTTACTGAAAATATTATGGTACCTATTGACACCTGTGCGCCGGCCGTTGTGGCCGTGCGGTTCTGGCGCTGCAGTCCGGAACCGCGGGACTGCTACGGTCGCAGGTTCGAATCCTGCCTAGGGCATGGGTGTGTGTGATGTCCTTAGGTTGGTTAGGTTTAAGTAGTTCTACGTTCTAGGGGACTTACGACCTAAGATGTTGAGTCCCATAGTGCTCAGAGCCATTTGAACCATTTGACACCTGTGCCTTCGTATATGCGTCACTTAGATGAGAGGATGTGTAAACAGAAATTTGCTCTTGGAAATGCCTATAAATAGACATTCACAAAACATTACCGCCACACTTTGATATTATTTTAATCGACGGTTGTTTTCATTTTATATTGCGTGAAAAATGAGCAACAAACTTTCACCAACATTTCACTACACGTTTTACACATCGTACGTCACATTCAACGAACGATATCACTATAAATTTTGATTGCCACAAAACGCCTTCCGTAAAAGATATAGATGGTGCAATGTCTTCGCATCATGGCTAATTACGAGGCTACCACGTTAGCGAATCCAATAAAAATCATTTTCCGGCTTTCTTGAATTGAGGAACATCACATACAAGACGAATTTGTTAAATTTTAATTAACGATTAGGAGCGTGACGAAAAAATACGACTCCTTGGTACGAAATAAGTGAAAATGTGTTACGGCAAATGGTATAAATACACGAACCTCAAAGGCGAATTGCGAAACCAGTACAAGGTAATTTTGAATACAGTTCACACGAAGAAGCGGATACTAAGATTGTTTATCAGGCTTGTAATATTAATAATCGGTAATATTTCGATTCGTTGTTCCGACAGAGATACTTTTAAAATCATGTTAAGTGACGAAGGCAACTTGAAAAGTAGCACCGCAATGGCGATGGAAATGGGCGTGGGAAAAGCACAAAGATACACTGACCTCACTTCATTCCAAATATCAATTGGCATTCAAAAATTTAAGCCATTTACCTGTGGGACGTGAAATTTCTGAGACTCTAGAAAAACTTAAATGTCATCTGAACGGCTTCAAAGGTCTCTGTTCCTTTATCGATTCAGGATAAGCAACTTTTTCTAAAAGACACAATTTTAAAATTACCGACGATAGTTTCAAAATTACAGCCAAGAATATTGGCACCCCAAATTGTCCTCCCTTTCGCAAAGAACTCAACAAACAAAATTAAAGAGTTGAATGTAGCTTCTATATATTGAGAAATGCTAATATGACAATAACTACACTTGAATCACTTTTAAACAATGTATCACGAAAGTTTATAACTTGTATTAATGGCATTGATTCCACGGGGTCGTACACGGACCTGAATAAACGAGGTTTTCATCCAACCGAATCAACCATTATATGTATATTTTCACATAATAAAGTTATAAATATTTGTTTAATTCAGTTCCTTAACTCTTCCATAATTACATTTATTCAGAAGATTGGGATACGGAACGAGAGAAAGAAATGGAAAGAAGCCGCTGCAGTTCTAGTCATGATAAGAGAGATTCTAGTGGGGATGAGAATGATAAATTATATCATATTTTTGCGGATAAGGTCGAAAATTGGTTAGTTGTTGTGGTAAGTAACGATTATAATTTTTATGTTCGTAAAAACAGTTCTGCATATATAAAAGACTTAGAATAAAAAACAGTAAATCTTAGGCGCGACGCACATCGCGCATCGAGCGCTCATTTTCACTTTCAGTGATGCTGACTCTCCGGTCCCCAAAAAATTTCAATTTTCTAAAAAGAGAAAGGTTTCAAAGAGTATAACATGGCTGCACCACGTACATCTTTGACACACATGTGGAATTATGCTGACAGTGTTAGTCCCAAATAGGTGCTTGCTGACATTTTTTATGAACTATGTATACTGATAATAATACATAAATGAAGTTTTAATTAGTAAGAGGTAGTTTGTGGACATTACATTTCACGACATGTTTGAAAGTGCGTGGGCGAAGCATGTCCCAGAATACAAACTTCATGAAAACGGGCCTTTTTTGTTCTGTTATCAATAACAACACATTAAATGAACGATGAGTATAAAATAGTGGAACTTTTTCTCACTGGCTCTTAGCTTAGTACCAATGTTGTATTTGACTAATTTACTACTCTCATATAACTGTTGTACAATAGATTCAGTACGATTCCCTTATAATCAGGCAATGGGATTAATCAGAACAGAAACCGTCTAGATAGCCCCACGTCAAAAATTCATTATTTTCAAAACAGAAAAGAAATTATACGCGTAATTGTAAAAAAAATTATGTTAAGTTTTCCTGTACATATCATAGTGGTTCTGTAACATGTCTGAAAACTTTAATATCCTCTTACACTTGTAATATGGTTTTCACATTTATTAATATCTACAATTTTGCAGGCTTCTAGGAAGATACACAATGCTGCCGTCGCCGCCGCTATTCTTATATCACAGAATGTTACAAAGAAGCTTTTCGACAGGTAGGACCAGGCGTTATTTGCATAATACGGCAGAGGTTATTCCAGCTCAGAGGGTTATATTTGTCGTTCTCAGATATTCTTGCCACGTTGCGTGTTTTTTCTAGACTGTGCACGATAGGAAAAACTTGATACACACTAACTTTTGCTGCAGATCCTATCAGGATACATTCATCGCAGTGAAGATAACGCTGTTGAATTTGGTGAACATTCGCGGTATTCAGTTTTCACCTTGTTATGAATGTTATACTACTAGAATCCTTAACGAAATTCAGTTGTTCTAATAATCAAGAGAATTAAAATTGTAATGGTTGTTCTTTTTTCTTGTGTGTGATAGAAATCAAGCTTGCAGTGAATGAGTATGTACGAAAAAGAAAATTAACTCGGCGAATAACGTACGAAGAAAGTCTCACAAAGACGGAAATACTTCTTGGAAAATAATCTGGCATAATTACTCAGAGCAGTTTTCATTCGTCGCGTTTACTCTTGTCTTCCAGAGTATTTCACATTAATGCCATGGACAATATGGGAGATGCATTATCAAACTTAAATCATACGTACCTCATGGAGCCAATTTGCTGGTCTCTTAAAAGTCTGAAGATGGTTCACCCTAATTTGGGTTTAATATCGCGTTCTGCCGAATACTGCTGCTCTAGCTGAACATTGAAATAGTTCATTCGCCAGATTAGGCTGATCTCCATAAATTAGGGAAGAGATTTACAAAAAGCAATACGTTGGGATAAAATCTGACGCGCGAAAGAAGTTCATTATTGAAACTAGTGTTGCTCCGAGAATAAACGAAAAGAGCTGGGTAGTTCACTCGACAGAATAGCACAGAAAGAGTTGACTCTGGACTCACATGCAGGGAGACGTGGGTTCAGGACCCAGCACAGCCATCGGAGTTTAGGTTTTTCACGTTTTTGTGAATTTTTTAAAGCGTGTGCCAGAAATTAATATTTTAAAAGGGCTTGGTAGTTTTCCTTCCCATAGTTTCCCCAGCCAGTGCTTGTGCTCTCGTTAGAGACCTCGTCAAACCCTCGAAGCATCATCTACCGGAAGAACTGTTAGAATGTCTTTGTCAGATTAGAGGTGGCAGTGGTAAACTGTTCCGCTTCTAGACTATCGGTAGGCAGCCAGTCACGTGTGTACTGTCCACTGGTGCATCATACAGGAGAACGCGTTTTCACTGAGCACGCCAACTGTACTGCAGATCAATGGATGACCGTTCTCTTCACGGATGAGTGCCATTTTAGCTTTCAAAGTGAAAACGAGCGACGTAGCGTAGTGTCTTAATAATGCATTTGAATTACGGACGAACACGATTCGGATGTCTCCCTAGTCATCCATATTTATGTTTGCCATGATTCCCTAAACAGCTTCAGGATGCCGGAATAACTCCTTGAAAAGGAGTTTTCGAGTACTGTGTGTGTGTGTGTGTGTGTGTGTGTGTGTGTGTGTGTGTGTGTGTGTGTGTGCGCGTGCGCGCGCGCGCGCGCGCGTGTGCGTTTGTAGCTTACAGGCTCTCAACGGCGACGGTATCAACGTCGTTATACATATGAAAAGAATTGTCCAATCCTAGCTTTCGCTCCATACGTAATGTCCTCTTTGTCAACTGGACGTTCGACCCTAACTTCCCTTCCTTTGGCGTCGTGTTTTGGTTAGCTGATAAGTCGGAAACCATCATTGTCCATCACAAAAGAAGTTACGCCAGGCTAGCGAATATGTAGAGTGGTGTATCTTTAAATTGACACAAACATTATTATGTTTTCCTAAGTGCTTCGCCCTTCTGATGTAATATCGTATGTGCCATTATGTGTGCGTTATAGAAGGTAATTTCATTCTGTAAGACGACGACAATACGAATAGTCAGGTTTCATGCAGTGAGTGAATATTTTCCAACTGCTAGCATTTCACTGCTGTGTGCTCTGTATAATCACAGTTAATGTTGACCTTATTTGTGCTACATTAAACTGACTCATCCCGTTGATACGTTTGGAGAAAAAGGAAGATTTGGATTCAATGCCCCAGCGGCGATGGTGCCATCAGAGCCTAAGCACATGCTCGGATTGGCTAACGAAATCTACCGTGTCCTTGCCAAAGAAACCATGCAGGCATCGCCTTAAGAGATTTAGGGAAAAATCTTGGAAAACATTAAACTCGAATATCCGACCGGGGAATGAACTGCCTAGTGGCTTATCACATCAAGTCATTCGAGTTGTTAATCGGAAACACAATGTAGGTTCTAATAATTTTATGTTTTGCTTTAAACGTGGATATCTATTAGGTTTTTACCGTGTGATTATTTTCTGTACCACGAAACCAGAAATCCACGCTTTTACGTTGCTCCGCGACTCGGAGATGACCGGTTCGAATCCCTGCGAAGAAAACAATTTTCACCCCCAGTATTTGACTGGCAAGGGAAGCAGAAGTGGTGGTGTCAAGTTCCTGGCCACAAGATTTTCCCCCGATGTCTTGGATTAAATTCCAAACTTCTTCACAGCGTCAAGTGGAATGAGGGGTTGTGATCCTTCCATTCGATCTGACGTTGAGGTCGACGTCCCACTAGGAATATTTCCCAAGGAGGTGGCTATGAGTGGACGCAGGTAACCACCATCTTCATTCACTTTATCCTTAATAAGACAAAGACTGCACTAGGCTGCCCAACCACTTATCACAGTCATCCATCGTAAACAGATACAGTACACACTTGACACTATATAATATTCCGCAGGAAGACAGCGGCAAACGATCTCCATTAAAATATTATCCGGTAAGGCAAGGAGGGATTCTCGCATACAACCCAACACTCCTTTCCATATTACGGCCTTACCTTTGTCTTAATTATACTCTGCACTTCAGTATGTCCTATTTAATTCGGCAGAGAATGTATTGATTTATTGCTATTTTCTGTTTTTCTATTTATTACGAAAGTAAAGCAGATGAGATTTACGAGCAACGTCGTATTAAGCATTTCACTTCATTCCTAATCAAACGATATGAATACAGCTGTAGCAAGAGATTATTAAACAGTTACATGTGCTGCAATGTGTGCGATCAAATGCAACTGCAGACCTGTGAGCATCATGTTTACATCACATTATAATCGTACCACAAACAGTAGAAAGAGAAGTTTTCAAGAAACAGATTTCTTCTCCAGCAACGATCACCTCACTCTGTTATAAGGCACAGCATGTTCTCTCCATTATTGAGAATCGCCCTTTCAGACGTGACGTGCTCTAAGTTACTCATAGTATGAGAAATGTCTCTCTTGATCCGATAAGAGGTGCTGGCGCAAAACATGTTCAAAGCGGGGATTGCATGGTAAGCCACATATGACTGGGGCGGGAGAAAGTCCCAGCTACTGTGAGGGTAAAGCCACCACGGAAATATTCTGCCAATATCTCGGAGGGCGAGAAGAAAATTTATACAGGCTGACTGCAAAGCAACTGATATGAAATGATTGAAAATGTAGCTGTGTTCTGGCCTTTCACTAAAGTTAAAAATGATATTTTTCGATTGCAACATTTACTGAAAATCTACAGCAGCTCGTAAGGATCCTCCGACAGTTGTAAGTTACCAACGCAATGGTCGATATAATGAAGTATAGAGGCGTTAAAAGAAAGAAATCTTCATTAGTTGGTGTACCACTTAATGTTTATGACAAAAATCTTACAAACGATGTTTTTAATGTGTTTTCTTACCTCTATCGCATATGGTGTCATAAGGAGAATTCTGTAGCGGACAACTAGCTGAATATTCTGTAGCTGTTTACGGGTTTAAATTCTTTTAAAAATTCCTTTTCGGAATTTTTATTTATTTTTTATTTATTCGCTTTCACGACTGACAAAAAATTGATACCGAAGTAAAGAAGTTTCAGAATCTTTGCAGTAGATCCTGAACGCATTGTGCACAAATGATACTAAGAACCTGAAGCCAGATTTTTGATGTTAGGACTGAGGGGATTTGATAGGAAACTGGGGGAAGGAGTCGAACGTTTTTCCTAAAATAATCGTCTGGATTACATAGTATAAACTCTCCAACAGATGACTGTGAATTTACGCTTACCATAGAGACAATAGGCATTACGCTGTACTTGTGAATAAACTATTTTCAGTTAATATAAACAAAATATACATTAAAGTTATTAAAAAAGTCGTTGCATATCCAGACCATTTTTAAAATGTGACTATAAGCCATTAGCCTCTGGACAACTACTATAAATGAACGCTATGTGAAAAAAAATACAGTACTCATGAGATTCAAGAAAACTGGTGAGAAGGGATAAAAAATAAATGTGGCGTACGAAGTGGATGGTATGCTTCTTGAGTTCCAATTGAATTATCTCCAGGCAGAAATCACTAACAGTAATAATGCTTGTTTTTGGGAAGTAATCTGGATGCACCTTCTGCCAGGCAAAAGAGTAAGGAAGAAGAACAAAGAGAAAAATCACTGGATGATGAACTTAATACTACACCAAACGGAAGAACGACGAAATGGTAAAAATAACAAATCATAGTAATGTCAAATTCAAAGATTAATTACGTGGGAAATTACAAAAAATGGTTCAAATGGCTCTGAGCACTATGGGACTTAACATCTGTGGTTATTAGTCCCCTAGAACTTAGAACTATTTAAACCTAACTAACCTAAGGACATCACACACATCCATGCCCGAGGCAGGATTCGAACCTGTGACCGTAACAGTCGTGCGGTTCCGGACTGAGCGCCTAGAACCGCGAGACCACCGCGGCCGGCGGGAAATTACAAACACAAGGAGGAAGTGGATGAAAGGTAAGCACAAAGCTTTTGACAATCTCTGTCAAAAACATGACTTTTTTCAATCCATATCACAACACCCGGAAAAAGAATGATTCTTCTTACGTAAAGCTACTTTGGTAAAATCATCATTAAAATATATCGAAGGCCTCTACAGTGACGACATACCAGCAATAAATAGGGCAAAAAACATTCGAATGGCGTAATTAGCCACTTTTTGAAGTCCTACTCGTTAATTCATGTCTATGTAAATGACTATGATATGAAGAAATCTAGAAAATATCAGTAAAGCCTAGAACCTTCTCACTTCAGTCCTGAAAAAGGATTAAAATCTGTGAGGCCCTTTTGTGTTTAACAGTCCTTATTCAGGGCTGTTGGGATATCTAAAAAGTGTTTTTCGACAATTTTGATAGATCAGGCATTGTACAAAGTGATGAGTCTGTCATACTAATAATAAATACTGGATTTGGAGATACACATACAGGGGATCCCAGGAAGAATGGGCAATATTTAGGGATATGACAAAAATGCTTATGTGAAGCAAAAACGTCTAGTAAACGTGGATTCTAAAATGCATACCTTAAGAGCTACGAAAACTTTTTCAGCACAAGAGATGTTTTTCATAGCAATGAGGATGAACAAATGCTCATACCTTTTGAGGTATGCACTTTAGGGCCGATTTTACTAGACTTTTTACTTCGAATAATCGTTCCTGTCGTATCCCTGAATATTGACCATTCCTCCTGGGGACACCTGTAGACGTGTAACACAGTTAAAAGCATTTTTTGCGACAGAATACTGGTGTGCACATTAATAAGGTTGTCAAAGTTAAGGAGAATGAATTATCGTATTGAGATATGCAGACAGCTGGCTGATACTCGCTGACAGTACTGAAAATTTGTATATCTTCTTGGAGAACCTGAGTGCAGTGGAAGAGACTGGTTTCGATCTCAATATATGCCAAATAAAAGAATTAGCGTACAGTAAAAAAATGGCTCTGAACACTATGGAACTTAACATCTGAGGTCATCAGTCCCCTAGAACTTAGAACTACTTAAACGTAACTAACCTAAGGACATCACACACATCCATGCCCGAGGCAGGATTCGAACCTGCGACCGTCGCGATCGCGTGGTTCCAGACTGAAGCGCCTAGAACCGCTCGGCAACACCGGCCGGCTAGCGTACAGTAAAGAAAGACTAAAATCTGTTATGAAACTCACGGCAGTTGGCAGAAAAATATGAATACCTTGCTTCTTGGATAACTGACGACGTGAATCCAAATTTTGTTAGGGAGAGTCGAATAGAAATAGCAAGATGGATATTTACAGAAATTAAAAAGAAAAACAAATGTGGTGAATCTTCATCATTATGTTGAAACGTTAAGTACAGACTACTTTGTTGCATAAATACAAAATCTGAACGGTAAAAGAGAGTATTGTAAAACGATATCTTTAAATTTTGCTGAGTAGTTTGGAACAATATCAAATAAGACTAATAGAGGATGTACGCTTTTAGGGTTCCATATGTCGATCTTAAAAAATGGGACCTTCATAGGAATTCCTTATTGTACGTCTATCTGTCTGTCATAATAGCACAGTACTGAGAGCGTTTCCCATGCTATATTGTACTATATCTGAAGATAAATTTAGTTACAGTAAATAAATGAAAAAATCGGTTTGGCGCGCAGACAAGTGGATAATTCCCTGTAGCTTTCTCTACAGTTGGAAACTAGAATGGATGCAAAAAAATGGTTCAAATGGCTCTGAGCACTATGGGACTTAACTTCTGTGGTCATCAGTCCCCTAGAACTTAGAACTACTTAAACCTAACTAACCTAAAGACCTCACACACATCCATGCACGAGGCAGGATTCGAACCTGCGACCATAGCAGTCCCGCGGTTCCGGACTGTGCGCCTAGAACCACTAGACCACCGCGGCCGGCTAACTAGAATGTAAGTGTTGTCAGTTGGTGCTATTTCCCACGTGTTGTCTCATCGCACCTTGTGACGCAATATGTCTGCTTTTATATCCTCTCTCAACTCAGCAGTAATCTGTGGAATCAGGTAAATGCTGCGAGCGACAGAAATTCTGCACTTGACTACGGCATTGCATACCGTCGCCGAACGTGTACTTAGTCTCCCGGAAATTTTTAGCATTCCGTGCATCAGACGATAAAAACTGAACCCTTGTAGGAATATATTGTTGTGCGTTCGTCTGTCCGTCTGTCTGTGTGTCTGTCTTCTAGACTGTTAAACCCCTCTTTCTGAGGAACGGGTAAACTCTAAAAGTTAAAACTTACGTCACATACCAAGGCCTGTGGTCCCTTGGTGGTGTTAGGAACTGAAGCTTCTACGCCCATTTGCGTCACATATTTTGATATTTGCAAAGTGACTCATTAAAACTTGTATGGTACTTAATGTTAACTTACAAACATGAAATTTGGCAAGAAGTACCGTTTCACAGTACTAGTATGGAAAAAATACGAAAATTAACAATCTGTAATTACATAATACGAAAAAATATTTTTTATCATTTGTTATCCAAATGTGTTTGCTAAGAACCCTTTTCCTCAGGAATTACAAACGCTAATGCGCATTTACATAAAAAATTTAAACTTAAAATTGAAGTGTTCTCGTAAGTCTTGGGAATTTCCAGGACCAATATCTTTCCAGTATCGATATCGATAACTGGCGAAAATCGTCGAGATTATTTATTCCCGGGATGGATGAAGTATCTATGTGAGTAATGAAGTCCACTCACACTTGGCTATTTTTTCCTTTTTAACGAGCTCCAGTGGTGGGCCATTCAGTACCAACTGGCCGTGGTATGCGGTATGGAGGGGTGTGGACTCATCACGCCGCTCTCTCGGCCGTTATCAACTATCCAGGTATTTGAGCCACTTACTTCTCACACAAGTGACTCCTCAGCTGGCATGACAAGGCTTAGCGTACTCTGTTTCAGTCCTCACACTGAGGACAGTGGCACGTAAAGTGCCCTCCGCCACACAGCGTTGGGTGGCTTGCGGAGTATAAATGTAGATGTAGATGAAAATCTCTTGCAGTAGCGGGAATTGAACAAGGAACCTCCACATAGCAGTAAGACACGCTGACCAATGGGATACGGAGACAGACAACAGCGGAAAATGGAAGTATACATAGAGAGGCAGAATGAGTTGACACGTGTGTATTTGAATCACGAAAGAGCGCTGCGGAAATGCTGGAAAACGTGATTTGACGGCCAATTGTATGTAGATGGAAACACGAATTTATTATAGAGTTTAAAGAACCAGGATTAAGTGAAAAATCTAGGAATATACACAGTGCCGTATGTATTACTCCTGTAGGTACAGTGACGACTGAATTACTCTAATTAAATCACGAATGGATCGGGAAGAAATCCCAGTATATAGTACACTGTGTGTAACCTTTGTCATGCACGTCACAGTGGTTTGCAGAGTATAGCTCTAGATATTGATGTAGAGTGGATGTCCTCCAACTAAGGCTTTTGTGGAGTTTGCTAAAAACCATACGGGTGGAACACGCTAGAATTGAATTAGAACTGTAAACGGTATACTGCAAATGAGAGCTCTAGACTGCTATCAATTGCAGATAGCGTGATCGGGACATTTGTGATCCGAAGATGTTTAAATTTCTTTTTATAATATCCTGACAGCTTCACACGACACCTGCGTATACTTATTTACCTTTTATCTGAAGTGCATAACCCAACCAATATCCGTTTCACAGTGGCTGTCTCCCAGCTTTGATCTTCTGTTAGCGCTCGATCGCATGACGAGAATGGCCTTGTAGCTCTCCTTCGAAATTATATAATCATCCCCTTTTATGTCGTACGTGAATATTAGATTTTGGGCGAAATGTAGATGCATATTCTAAACATACTGTAAATTAAAGTCCTGCATCGCGTTTTCCTGGTTGTATGTGGTGGCTAATCTCAAGAATCACTGTAGGGATTTTGATACGGTTTCCACTAATAGACTGATTGTGGAGGATGGTTTATGTGTATAATTTATTACTTCTACGTCAGACGATCGGCGTAGATACTTAATGGTCTGTATGCCAAAAGCGTGGGGCTGTTTATGGTCGGTTAATTGTGTCCGCATCTGACATACTTCACTGACACAAAAGAAACGTTTCAACGGTATTGTTCGTCGGTGATAACTGTTACATGTCCTTAAACCGTGTCACGTTTCATGAGCTTAGTAAACGAATATTTTGGTTTAGACGTGTTCTCCCGCATGACCTCAAGAAAAACAAAATGCAGAGAGTTTCTGAGCTGTGAAAGGAATAAATTCAGACGTATATGTACTAAAATAGGTCCTAAATTGAAGTCGGCCACAGCAAACTCAAGAGTAATCCGGCCGCAAGGTATGTCACATAATGCACGCTGCATTATACAGGGTTATTACAAATGATTGAAGCGATTTCACAGCTCTACAATAACTTTATTATTTGAGATATTTTCACAATGCTTTGCACACACATACAAAAACTCAAAAAGTTTTTTTTAGGCATTCACAAATGTTCGATATGTGCCTCTTTAGTGACTCGGCAGACATCAAGCCGATAATCAAGTTCCTTCCACACTTGGTGCAGCATGTCCCCATCAATGAGTTCGAAAGCATCGTTGATGCGAGCTCGCAGTTCTGGCACGTTTCTTGGTAGAGGAGGTTTAAACAATGAATCTTTCACATAACCCCATCACTTCATCACTGAAAACAAGTTTCACACTGAACGCATCCTCTTCCATGAGCTGTTGCAACCGCGCCGAAAATTCAAAGCGTTTGACTTTGTCATCGGGTGTCAGGGCTTGTAGCAATTGTAAACGGTAAGGCTTCTGCTTTAGCCTTTTCCGTAAGATTTTCCAAACCGTCGGCTGTGGTACGTTTAGCTCCCTGCTTGCTTTATTCCGCGGGCTACGCGTGAAACTTGCCCGCACGCGTTCATCCGTTTCTTCGCTCACTGCAGGCCGACCCGTTGATTACCCCTTACAGAGGCATCCAGAAGCTTAAAACTGCGCATACCATCGACGAATGGAGTTAGCAGTTGGTGGATCTTTGTTGAACTTCGTCCTGAAGTGTCGTTGCACTGTTATGACTGACTGATGTGAGTGCGTTTCAAGCACGACATACGCTTTCTCGGCTCCTGTCGCCATTTTGTCTCACTGTGCTCTCGAGCGCTCTGGCGGCAGAAACCTGAAGTGCGGCTTCAGCCGAACAAAATTTTATGAGTTTTTCTACGTATCAGTAGTGTGTCGTGACGATATGTCAATGAATGGAGCTACAGTGAATTTATGAAATCGCTTCAATAATTTGTAATAACCCTGTAATATGAGTACTTGGCTGCAGCCTCTGTAGTTTCACTGTTTGATGCGTTTCGAGACGGACATCGGCAGGTCTTACTACCTTGAAACGTTGAGGAAAAACCGTGCAGTGTTGCCCAATTTCATTTCTTTGACGACTACTTTATAACTAAAATATGCGCAGGACGAAATTCTGTTGCAGACATTTTTGTACTGTTAGGTTCCAAGGAATCGCATTGTGGTGTCCGAGTGCGCGAATTTTGATTCGGCCTGTACACGTAACATTTAAGGCAACTTCTCTCGAAAAATAGGAAATTGGGATTCAAGACCTGGAGGGCCACGGATTTTTCAATTATGACGGCATAGTCATCTCACAAATACGTCGATATTTATCGACGGGGAAATGTGGTGGTATCCACAAAAATCAAGTTTCACCGCTGTGTTCCCTGTGCTGCAAGAGCTTCGATGACAAGCCCAATGTCAGTGTCTTGACATGACATCATGACCATAAAACTACTCAGGCCATGGTAAAGAAAATCCACTAGCTAATAGAAAAGAGTTGTATGTTTAAATGGTATAAATGATATTATTCCCGCAATACGTTCTGGCTTTCGCGACTCTTGAAAGTTGACAAGAATTCGAACCTATATTTATGGTGTGGCTCGATCGTTCTACAGCGTGTGTTGTTACTTGTGAGGGGTGCTAGACAGCAAGATTATATGGAGAAAATTTGTGAAATATGGAGAGATACAAGAGGGATCATATTAAACTGAAGATTCGAATAGGGCCAAGATATTTTAGATGGCTCAGATGATGGATCATAGATCAGAGAAGGTGAAGATCCACGTTAGACTCGTGGCGCATTTCACTTTTCTGTGTGTGGCGGACTCTCCTCTCAGACACTCTACTGTGGAATCAGTATTTCATATTGGGTATTTCTCGCTCCTGGAGCTGTTCGTAACTATGCTTCTTGCACTGAGCGATCAAATACGCTCGTGGAAGTTGAGATTGCTCTCTTGATAATGGGGTAATGACTCATTCAAGTCAATTACAACTAGCGAAATAACGCGTGTGAACAAAACTGATGTAGATGAACGAGTAAGTAGAATACGGCATATTCCTTGTGCTAATGACACAGAATTGTTTGCATGAACTACGAACTGTGCCACGCATAGCGATCTTGTCTCTCAAATCGCTCAGCAATAAAAGATTGTTGTTCCGGCACGTCGATTTTTCCCTGATTTCGCCTTTGCGTGACACTTTTACCGTTGACGTACTTACGGTTCGGTGCGGAGGAACGGGGCGAATTTTGTGACTTTACTGAGTAGTTCAGAAGACCCTCGAAGAACAACCGAATTTAATCTGTATGAGAGAATACACATTATATTCATTTCACTTTTAGTACATACAACAACTTACTTGAAACGCTGCAGAGAAATTTCAGAACCAAAAAATAAAAAGCAAACCACATGAAGTATTTCATCTGAAAAAGATTATTTCTTAGAAGTGAAAAGTTCTTAAAGTAAATTATCCAAGAAGCATAATATACGTCATCAGTAGTAGGAACTTAACTTTAGCCTTCAGTCAACAAAAATTACATGTCATAAGTCGACGGACAGACAGGTGAAGTCTATATAAAGGTATGAGGGAGGCCTGCGAAGTACCAAATGCTGCTCTACTGTTACGGTCTGTGGCTTTATAGGTTCTCAACCCACATTAACTGACGATTGTTTGTCAAGTACGCATGTGTTCTAGAGGATGCCTAGAAATATATTACAGAAAATATACTGTCCAGATATTTACAGTAGTTTAATAAAAGATCCGTCAGTAATTGATTTGTAGGTAATCTGGATGATGGCTAGTGTCTACTGCTTCATATCATAAATGTTCTGTCACATAGGCTGCTGAATTCATTACAAAATGTTAGCAGCGAGGTACGTTAACATGAACATCTAAATGTCCCAAGGACCACTCATCGTCAAGTTACCAATCCACCACGTCTAACCACCATACAGGAGGATCACTGTATTGAGCACCAAGCACGTCGTAATCCCTTCATATCTGCGCCTACCATCCGAGAACGAGTAAAGGACTCGCTGTCTCATTGGGCGGACACTAGCAGCAGCGAAATAGGGAATTACTGTGTCATGCATAGGCTGCCGTTAACACCACAACAAAAACGGTTGCGTCTGGAGACGTGTCGTAACTGGGAGCATATACTACTTCTGGTACCGAGCGCCACGGGTTTCGAATCCGCGCCAGACGGCATGGACCTCGATTACCACTAGAGGTCTCTACAGCCGTCGCGCCGTAAGCCACGGCTGCGCGCGTTCCTGGCCCACGCAGAACGTGAGGGCGCCACGGTGGAGCACCTGGTCCCACCAGCCAATAGCGACGTACCGTAACCTGTATATAAGCGCCTGCTCCTCGCTCAGCTAACCCCCCCCCCCCAAATTCTATAAGTCCCTCCAGATCCTTGAGCGTCATGCACTCTGCCTCACCTTCCGTATACGCCTCCCGTCCCCCACGCGGATCCTCTATGACCTCATTCCTTTCCTCCATCTGCTCATATCCCTCGAACATATCCGCATACTCTACACCTCCCGCCGCCTTGATCCCCTTCACCCCCTGGTTTCTCCTCTCCTCTCCCATCCCCGCCCCCTGCCATGTCTTCACTGTTGTGTACCCCCTACCCTCCATCTCTGCACCCTTCATCTCCTTTCCCAAGGTGGCTTCCATCAACTCCCCCTCCCGGATGATGGACTCTCTCCCTCCATTTATCCCTACTATCAACTCTGATCCTCACCCCCCCTCCTTTCCTCCGTCCTTTTCCTGGGCTCCCTCTCCCCCCCTTCCATCCTCTTTTTTCCCCACCTACCCTCCCTCTGCCCCCTTTCTCTCCCCCGAGTCCTTTACCATTTCCCTCCTCTGCCTTCTCCCATTCTCTCTAGCGTCTGCCCTGCCCCTCCCCCCCTTATAGGTCCTCTACCTCCTTCGGTTCCCCCCTTTCGTTTTTCCTCTCCTCCCTCCTTGGTTTCCTCCTCATCTCTCCAGGTCCCCCCCCCCCCACCCCCATCTGCCCTTGGCTATGGTGTGTCATCTTTGTTCCGACATTCTAGTGCAGTGTTTACAGTGAGTGTTCAGTGTTGTGTGTCTTTTCCGAAGTGTTGCGAACGGAAATCATACTGTCACTGGGAACAGGTCCCATTCTTCCAATGTTTTGGAGAGGCACAGTGGTGTTTTTTCTCGCATCATGGTGTAAGAAGCTATAAGTATGGCAAGATAACTGTTAGTACCGATTGAGGGAGCTCTAACACAGCAAAAACATGGACGTCCTAAGATCTTACGTGTTACCTCTTACGAGACAGTATCGTGGTGCCATTTTTCAAGAGGACAATGTTCATCCACACATGGTATGGGTCCCTATGAACTGCATGATGCTGAGGTACTACTTTGGCCAGCAAGATCCCCATATCTGTTCCTATAGAACTTGTGTGGGATAAGCTGGGACGTCAGCTCTTTCCCAGTGCCAATATCCTCGATGTCGAGGACCAGTTACATTAGTTGTGGGCCAGACTGCCTCAAGAGAAGATGCATCGGCAGCATGGTACCCTCCATAATCGAATCAGTGCACCCATTCAGGCCAGATGACCTGCAACATCAAGCTAATAAGACGGTTCATACCGCCAAGCTTTTTATAAATTTTACTCAATTTTCTGTTCCCTGAAATAACATCATATACCCTCTCAATCCTTGAAATTTAACTTTGCTTCCTTCTACTCTTCTTGGTTATTTGCTTGTTTTTGTCAGGCAGTGTACGTTTGATTCTCTTTACATTATTTCTCAGCTCTGCCATCAATCGATTTTATGTCTCCAACCTACTTTCGTAATTAGATCAAATTTCTGGCTGCCATCACTAACTTCAGACGTATTATCTCTTGACCAAGGTATTGACGACCACGCTGTATAATCGTTTAACCCCACAAACAACCAACTAATCCAGAGTGTCTCTTATAAGCTCACGGGGAATTTGCTGAACATTTTCGTTATGATCGAACCGACTTATAACAAATCGAGCAAGGTTCTTCTGAACTGCTTCGCTTTCTCTTTAACAAAACGTGATGAGGATCCCAAATACTTCACACAAATTTTCTTTACACATTTGCCATTGTAATTGCGTTGTACTATTCTCAAACTCCCCCAATAAACTGTAATCAGCTGTCCGCTTTCCTCAAAAGTGACATCAGTTCGTTACATTTCATACCGGTGTACAAGCTTTCTATCTTTCACGCATACATTCTTCTCCCTGTTCCTGCAGGTCCTTGGAATAAAAACGCGATATTTTCATTTATTTGTGTCTCTATAATTCATCGAAATTTTGCTCTTCAAGATAGGTGATAGTTCGTCTCTCAGGAATTCACAACGTGAGAGTTGATTAGCCTGTTGTTTTCACGCCACTTTCGATACACTGAATGTCCGATATCCCTTCGTCAGATGTCCCTTCGTCAGATGTCTATTAATGTTATGAATAAGTGACGAGAACAATAACGTTACATTTCCTGTACAAAAACATACATAATGTTGTAATATTTTATTTCTCATTTGTAATATCGTAGATACAAACTAGTGATCTTCGTCACCAGATATCGTAAACAGATCATCATTGGTGAACCAACACTTCACTTACAACAAACAGAAAAGAAATGTCTTTCTGATAGATGACCTGCCCCTACGTCTGAGTGTCTGAGGTCAGTCAATCGATGAGACGAGATAATGGGCGACCCGGAATAGCCAGTTGCTATCTTTAGCGAGGAAAGAATTTTCCAGGTCTGTAATTTATCAGACAGTGAAAAGAGAAGAGGCGCGTACATTTCCTGACCACTGCATTGCGCACTGTTATACTGGCTTTAAAGTTCAGACGCTTACATAGTGGTTTATAGAGTGAGGTCATTGAGACGTAATTCATAGCCAGACATCGGTCCGAAATAAACTTTTAACCTACGTCCCTTCCACGTAATTGTCGAGAAAAATGGGCTTTGAGGTTTTATACTTTTTCTCACCTTAGGTTAGCATTACGACAAAGGCAAAACGTTGCATGTAACATCACTCAACAGAGCCATTAATATGACATTTTTCTTGGTGCGCCTTTGTCCAGAAAGAAAATGTTCGGGTCTTGGACTGCTGACCTCAGATGTTAAGTCCCACAGTGCTCAGAGCCATTTGTTCGGGTCTTGCATTGTCCTCAGAGCTAACTCACACTTACACGATTCATTTGCAGCTATTTCACCGATTGTTGGGTACGCCGCTAGTAAAATTGAAAGCACATTCTACTTAGTGAAACCAGGAAACATCATTCGAGAACGACGATAATTCCTGCAGAATGAAAGATAATACCGTGGACATACGATGATGAGCCAAAACATTATGACCACTTGCTTAATAGCTTGCTTGTCCGTCTTTGTAACGAAATACATCACTGGTTTTGCGTATCAGGGAGCTGAAAGTTTGTTGGTAGGTTTGTGGAGGCATGTCGCGTTAGATGTCTACGCACAGATCATGTAATTTGTGTAAATAATGGGCCGCTGATTTGCGTACGCGGTGACAGCGCCCGATAGCGACCCAGGTCGTTTACATCAGGCGAATTTGGTCGCCGAGACATCAACGTGAGTTCACTATTATGGTTCTCAAACCACTGTAGCACGGTTCTGGCTGCGAGACACAGACAGTTATACTGATGAAAGATGACATCGCCATCGGGGAAGACATGAAGGGATGCAGGTGGTTCGCAGCTGTCAGCGGGTCTTCGATTACTACTGCAGGTCACATGCAAGAGCAGAAAAATGTTTCCCATAGCATAATACTGCTCCCAACATCTTGTGTCCGGAGCACGCTGCACGTTTCGAACTGCCGTTCAAATCGTTGACGGCGTTTGTGAAGACCACCATCCACCTAGCGTAGCAGAAATGTGATTCACCCGGAGAACAGACACCTCTCCATTGATCTACGGACGAATCCCAATGGTCCCGTTCCACTGCAATCGTAATTGACGATGTCGTTGTACCAATATGTGAACACGTAGGGGCTCTGCCGCGGAGTTCCGTGATCAACAATGTACGATGAATGGTGTCCTTCAAAAATTTGTGCGTACACCACCACTGTACTCTTTCGGTAGACATGCCACAGACCACCATCCATCGTACTTTACAGAGCAGACAATCCTCCAAATCCCACGTCTTGTGAAGAATCGTGGAGTCCAACCTTTTAGCGCCTACAGGTTGTTTCACTGTCCTTCTACCTCTTTCCGTAGATAGCAACACTCTGCCCTTTGTCGAAGTCGCTTATCTCAATGGATTTCCCCATTTTAGCCATAGCTTCGCCTGGGTGATACCCCGTCCCTGTCTTCTCCGCTTACATACACTCCTGGAAATTGAAATAAGAACACCGTGAATTCATTGTCCCAGGAAGGGGAAACTTTATTGACACATTCCTGGGGTCAGATACATCACATGATCACACTGACAGAACCACAGGCACATAGACACAGCCAACAGAGCATGCACAATGTCGGCACTAGTACAATGTATATCCACCTTTCGCAGCAATGCAGGCTGCTATTCTCCCATGGAGACGATCGTAGAGATGCTGGATGTAGTCCTGTGGAACGGCTTGCCATGCCATTTCCACCTGGCGCCTCAGTTGGACCAGCGTTCGTGCTGGACGTGCAGACCGCGTGAGACGACGCTTCATCCAGTCCCAAACATGCTCAATGGGGGACAGATCCGGAGATCTTGCTGGCCAGGGTAGTTGACTTACACCTTCTAGAGCACGTTGGGTGGCACGGGATACATGCGGACGTGCATTGTCCTGTTGGAACAGCAAGTTCCCTTGCCGGTCTAGGAATGGTAGAACGATGGGTTCGATGACGGTTTGGATGTACCGTGCACTATTCAGTGTCCCCTCGACGATCACCAGTGGTGTACGGCCAGTGTAGGAGATCGCTCCCCACACCATGATGCCGGGTGTTGGCCCTGTGTGCCTCGGTCGTATGCAGTCCTGATTGTGGCGCTCACCTGCACGGCGCCAAACACGCATACGACCATCATTGGCACCAAGGCAGAAGCGACTCTCATCGCTGAAGACGACACGTCTCCATTCGTCCCTCCATTCACGCCTGTCGCGACACCACTGGAGGCGGGCTGCACGATGTTGGGGCGTGAGCGGAAGACGGCCTAACGGTGTGCGGGACCGTAGCCCAGCTTCATGGAGACGGTTGCGAATGGTCCTCGGCGATACCCCAGGAGCAACAGTGTCCCTAATTTGCTGGGAAGTGGCGGTGCGGTCCCCTACGGCACTGCGTAGGATCCTACGGTCTTGGCGTGCATCCGTGCGTCGCTGCGGTCCGGTCCCAGGTCGACGGGCACGTGCACCTTCCGCCGACCACTGGCGACAACATCGATGTACTGTGGAGACCTCACGCCCCACGTGTTGAGCAATTCGGCGGTACGTCCACCCGGCCTCCCGCATGCCCACTATACGCCCTCGGTCAAAGTCCGTCAACTGCACATACGGTTCACGTCCACGCTGTCGCGGCATGCTACCAGTGTTAAAGACTGCGATGGAGCTCCGTATGCCACGGCAAACTGGCTGACACTGACGGCGGCGGTGCACAAATGCTGCGCAGCTAGCGCCATTCGACGGCCAACACCGCGGTTCCTGGTGTGTCCGCTGTGCCGTGCGTGTGATCATTGCTTGTACAGCCCTCTCGCAGTGTCCGGAGCAAGTATGGTGGGTCTGACACACCGGTGTCAATGTGTTCTTTTTTCCATTTCCAGGAGTGTACTTTAGTTACCGCATCACGTGTCCGCAACACCACCAGGTGGCATCTAACGTTGCTGTGGGCAGTGCTCATAATGTTTTCGCTAATAGGTGTATATTCAAAGTAATATGTACTTACTAACATATCAACATATAAAGACCAGAGACACGTGCAGCACTTATTTTTATTACTATGCGAGTTTCTCGGGACCCGGGAACCATCATCAGTAGCAAGTTGCCTATGCAAAGGTTTCCAAGGGTCAAAAAACTAAAATGCTGTCATAATCTGTTAACTAAGAGATGTAATATTATGTTAATATTTAACACAATAAGACAACTATTATTGTTAGAAATTGTTTGTGCGTCTCGAGGCAACATAGCTGATGGCACGAAAATACGCAGACTTAATTCATCCAGTATTTGAGAATGAGAGCACTTAGCTGCTTCCAACAAACATTGCAAGTGAAATTAAACTTTTACGACAATTTTCCCGTTGAAACACATCATACAATGATGAAAGGAAAAATAAAATTATCGCTTCCTACACTTCTGTTGTTCATGCGGTTTAATTTATTACTTCCTTACTACTCACTCTGTTCGCAACCTAGTTTGCGAATAGTATCCACATGTAACGCTGATTGTACCTCCGAAATTACGAGGGACGGTCAATAAGTAATGCACGACATTCTTGGTTCAAATGGCTCTGAGCACTATGGGACTTAACAGCTGTGGTCATCAGTCCCCTAGAACTTAGAACTACTTAAACCCACCTAACCTAAGGACATCACACACATCCATGCCCGAGGCAGGATTCGAACCTGCGACCGTAGTGGTCTCACGGTTCCAGACTGTAGCGCCTAGAATCGCTCGGCCACTCTGGTCGGCGCACCACATTCTTTTTCTCTCGCCCAACTTCGGTTGAAGAAATGCGGAATTCATTATGGAAAGTAGTGTAATATTCCTGTTTAGCCCCTATAGTTTCATGAAGTTACTGTAGGTGGCGGAGCTATACGTTGCCTTCAAACTGGCCTCTGTAACAGAGGTGCGCTCCATGTAGAGGGCTATCACTGAGTTCCCTTTGGCTAAAACAATGCAGATATTTATAAGCGCTTGCAAAATATCTACGGAGTCCTGGCAGTGGAAAAAAGCACGGTGAGTCGTTTGGCGAGGCGTTTGTCATTATTACAACAAGATCGCGCGAACCTGTCCGATACGCCGCGTACCGGCCAGCCGCACGCAGCTGTGACTCCTGCAGCTTTCGAACGTGTGGACACTCTCACTGCAGGTGATCAACGGATCACAATGAAACATCTCGCTGCACAAGTAGACGACTCTGTGGGGAGTGCTGATACACTCGTCCAAAATTGGGATACGCAAAGGTGTTTGACCGTTGAGATCCTCAGCAAATACACCCCTTCAGATTTCCATCTCTTTGGCCCAATGAGGGATGTACTCCGCAGGAAGCAGTACGTGGATGATGGGGAGATTATTGATGCAGCAAGGTTTGGCTCTGACGTCGACCAATAGAGTGGCATCATGCGGGCGTAAGCCCTCCCAGTAATGTGACGTAAGGCAGTCGCTTTGAACGGAGATTATGTCGAAAAACAGGATTTTGTACTCAAAATATTGGTAGTAATATGATGTATTGGAAATCTGAATAAAACCAACATGCTTTCAGAAAAATGTGTTGCATTATGTATTGAACGCCCCTCACGCATCACTGTAAGACCCATAGCTGAGATGCTTAAATAACTAGTTTTTGCTTAAAATGGAACGCAAATTATCGCGATTATATTGATCCAGTGTTTCGTAATGAGAACACTTAGCGACTTGCAACAGACTTTTAACATAATTTCCGACCTTTTCCAAACTTTCTCTTGATTGCATATTTAACGTAAATACTTAACATGTTAACTCATTTGTAAAGTAATCAGACGTTTGAAGCTGTTTTATACATGAGAGCTCGTTTCTTTAAAGAATAGGGGTTTACTAGTAATACCATTATTTTAAGTTTCTAAAGCTGTGAGAAATGGGGATTCAGACTAGGATGGATCTAAACAGGTGTCACCATCTGTGATCGTGTTGTTCGAAAAATTATAGGGAGAAGCAGCACATACATACTTGACTGGAAACTCGCGTAAACTGTTACGGGGAAAGTTACGTTCATCGTGATAGTCATCACTGTTATCGTTGTATAGAAGTAACACACAGTGATATGCAAATTAATGTGAACAGTGGTAGTAATGGGATGATTGTGTTTGACCGTCAACAACGCAGGTAAGGCACGTGTCGCGATGGACTTGCGTGTTCACTATGGACTAGACATCAGTGCAGGTTGTTTAGGAGTAGTTCACACTTCGTATTTGCATCAACGGCCGAGGTCTAAGTGCAATGAAAAACCTAACAGAGTTCCAACGAGACGGCAGATTGTGGGCGCCCGATGAGCTGGAGCGTTAGTAGCCAAGACAACTATCTTGTTCAATATTTCTAGAGCAACTGCTTCAACAGCCATGACAGCCTACACAAAACGTGAAGAGACATCATCGTGTAAACGTAATATTTGGCGCAAATCAAAACTAAACGGCAGAGATCGTAGTACACTAGCACGAATTGTGTCAAAACAACACAAATCTGCGGCTGCTAAAGTGACTGCAGATCACAATAACCATTTTCGAGACCCCGCATCTATCGACACTGTCCGCCGAGAACCCCATAAAACGAATATTCAGGAACGAGCTACTATACCGAAACAATTAATGACGACAACAAACACAAAGAAGCGTAAAACATGGTGTCAGGAGCATAAATGCTGGACGGCTGATCAGCGGAAACACGTCATGTGGTCCGAAGAGTCAACGTTTTCGTTATTTCGAACATCGGGCCGGGTTTACGTCTAGAGAACGCCAAAAGAAGCTTACAATCCTGATTGCTTGATTCCGACCGTTAGGCATGGAGGTGGAAGTGTGATGGCATAACATTCCACTGGAGACTATAAAATCATTATATGCCAGTATTCCAAGAAGAATCGCGGCTGTATTCGGGGAAAATGGGGGTCCAACCCTTATTAATAAACCATTCCCAAGTAAGTACAGGTGTTCACATTATTTTACCTATCCCCAGAATGTGAGTGAACATTTTATGGGGAGGTTGTCGCTCAGTACAACAGCTGTTACCATTGGATGAGGGAGGCACAGTGTGCCACACACCACAGAAGTTAGGCTAAGGTATTTTCTGGGTAAGAGGCTGCTGTCGACGCCAGTGAAAGGTACAAAGATGATAGAGGGGCCGGTTCTAAATTTTAGTTATAAGCGGAATATCTGAATACCAAATTTTAGGACTTAGATCTGGTCCAACATAATGGGAAAAGATAAAATGTCCTAATAATTGAAGTGTGATTAGAACGTTCCACAGAAGATGATTTTTTTTAAATGTGTGTGAAATCTTATGGGACTCAACTGCTAAGGTCATCAGTCCCTAGGCTTGCGCACTACTTAACCTAAATTACCCTAAGGACAAACACACACACACACACACCCATGCCCGAGGGAGGACTCGAACCTCCGCCTGGACCAGCCGCACAGTCCATGACTGCAGCGCCTTAGACCGCTCGGCTTATCCAGCGCGGCCACAGAAGGTGAAAATTACGTGTCTGTTTCAACTACACTATACTTTACTAACAATGGGACAGAAACCTCGTGCGAAATGCCAAAATACCATGACGAAAAATTTCACTGGCGACTATCTGTTGTGCTAATTATTTGGATATAGTAAGAATGAACCTCAAAAGTCAATGAACGCAATAATAGAAGACATTTCCTTAAATATAAAAACTTTGTTCCCGAACGCGAATGAAACCAGGAAACTTGCCTTTCGCGATGACTTTGTTTTCCTGAGCTACCTGGGATCGACTCACCAACCCCTTCACAGATCATATTCTTACAGTACCTCCCACGAAGGCAGTGATTCAGGTTGAATAATCGATCCGACGTAGAAGTCTAGCTTGTTATATGGAACAATAAACAATAATTAAGATGATGGGCCGGCCACGGTGGCCGTGCGTTTCTAGGCGCTCCAAGTCGGAGCCGCGCTGCTGCTGCGGTCGCAGGTTCGAATCCTGCCTCGGGCATGAGTGTGTGTGATGTCCTTAGGTTAGTTAGGTTTAAGTAGTTCTAAGTTCTAGGGGACTGATGACCACAGCAGTTGAGTCTCATAGTGCTCAGAGCCATTTTTTTAAGATGATGGTATTAATGTTTCATTGACTGGCAGCAGCTCGACAAGTTCGTTAGTTAAAGTGATACAGTCTGATGACAGTAACGTTCGTATTGTGAGAGCATTATACCCTAGGAGAGGGTGTAGTACATCACTACGCAAGATACGAATCTGCTGTGCTCTTTTGTATCCAATATAACACATCATAGCGCCTAGAATTTTCTGCACTACGTGTATATGGGATTCATTTTTCGTATCCAGCTGCAGGGTTGTCATTGTTGTCATCATTGCTGAACTATGGGAACATGAGTAATGATTACGATATTTCAGTGCACGCCAAAATGAACTTTGAATCGTAATCACAATAACACAGGCACTGAAATATCGTATTTATCCGTCGATACCGGCCAAGCGACTTTCAAGTACAAAGTCTGACCTGTATGGGAATATGCATAATCGATGTATGAGTGCAGGTCGTAAACGCATGGTTGAAGACATATGGAAGTTGGGGTGTGGCCATAAATAGTGCACGAATCGCCAAAAGGTAAGGCGACAGTTCGCGATAAGCGGGAAATCCTGGATCGAATCCCGGTCCAGCACAAATTTTCGTTGTCGTCTTTCCATTCTACAGCTGATGGTTATCCTCATTCGCAATTGCGAGTACATTTAATGAGATATGATTTGTTTTTCCATGTATCCTCAGTTTAATGGATTCACTTTTGGTTGAGCATTTTGTCTTCTATGTACTGTCTGTGGTATGAGAGTTGGTACGTTGCTACACTTTGACATATCAGCCAAACCTATTTACAAAACTGTTTTAACAATATGGCTTTATTTAAAACGTAAATAGGTAATATACACAGCTCCAAAGTAAACATTCGTGACGTATTAAATCTCTGTGCCAGATACTTGCCTTCCACGAAGAAGGTTCCTTATCAGTTAAGCATCCAGCCATGATTCACTATGTGCCTTCTCGGTTCAAATCCAGACAGTTCCCTTCTTTCCTAAGATAAAAACATGCTTATTTTATTTTGTCTTTGTATTAACTGGGGAAGTGACTTCAGAAAAAAATTTACACATTGTAATGTTGGGGCAAGTAATTTTCATTGAATTCTGCACTACATTTCAAAGTGACACAATTATATGACACCATTTTCCATCATAGTCACCAAGCCTTTGTAAACAACAGTCTACGAATCAGCATCAGCCACATATGTGCAGTCTCGATCAAACTGCTGGCAAAATTTCACTGCAGGTGGACACGACATTGCTGTTGGTTCACATACCACTAAAATTTCTCGGTGAGTCTGTGAGCAGTTTAGACGCTTTCCCCTTAAGAATAGGATTGTCCCACGTACATCAACTCTGGAGTACGCTTCCAGTTGGCGTGCCATATCATTCGCACGTTGTGATGCACCTCTTAAACCGCTCCGCAGCAGAACTGAGTTTGCAGGAAACCCAGAACACATACTCTCTTCTGGCAATACCTCACTCTTGCTGCACTGTGATCTTAAAGTGGGACGACAATGGAGAGCTACTTTCTGATGTCCCTACGTATTACACTATGAATACGGCATCTATCCATACCAACGATTTTCGAAAATATGAGTTTCTCTTACCTACTGCTGTTAGTTTGCAACTTTTTTTTGTGTTGTGTTCATTTTACATTTTGACATCAGAACTGAGATTCCTCTACAATTTTAGGTACATTTTTATCTCCCATTTTAATTTTAGTTATCATTTCTCTTTTCTCTGTTTTTCAGTATTGTTTCCTGTATCCAAGTATAAATGAGAGGTTGAATTAATAAAATAAGGGATTGTTTACCGTTATATTTTCGTGAACACACTTAACCATTTTTCCATTCGTTGTGTGTGTGTATTTCTTTGTGTGATACTTCCATAACCAGTCTTGGTTCAAATGGCTCTGAGCACTATGGGACTCAACTTCTGAGGTCATTAGTCCCCTAGAACTTAGAACTAGTTAAACCTAACTAACCTAATGACATCACACACATCCATGCCCGAGGCAGGATTCGAACCTGCGACCGTAGCGGTCCAGACTGCAGCGCCTAGAACCGCACGGCCACTTCCGCCGGCTAACCAGTCTTGATTAGATTTGTCAAAAGTTTGTGACCAGTGTCCATTTTAGATACAGTATGTGATATTTATCCGAAAAAAGGGACAAAATTTCTTATTCGTCAAGTTACAGTAAATTATGGATTGTAATCTCTGAAATAATCTAAGAAACTGGTACATAAGTTCACGTCTAAAAATAATTGACTCGTAATTTTATGGCTGCGGATGGTTCTTAAATTCCATTTTCACTTATTTTCATTTCATTAGTTTCTAGTAAATTATCAACATATGCATTTAAATCTCCAGATATTATTTGGTTATACTGTTTTCAGCAACCTGTTACGTCGTATTTGTTGCGTAAAGTTCCTGCTTTATTCCAAGCCGTTGGTGCATGCTCCTTTTTCGTCATTTCTTTCCATTTTGAAATGCTCAGCCACTATCCTATAATGTATCAATGAATATAAAACAATCTTTTTTCGCGAAATATTCATATTAACGAAGGAAGATAATGGTGTATCGTCTTGTCGACGACGCAGTCATTAAAGCCAGAGCCTGAGGTCGTATTGAGCCAAGGCAGCGGTGACATCTGGTGAATCATACTGCCATTCGCCCGTAACAATTAAGGTAAACCATGGCAAACCTAAATCGGGCTGGTCAGAGAGAGATTTCAACTCCACTCCCCCCGATAATGAGGCGAAATCTCTGTAGATCTCCTAAGTACATGTATTGACTCCACGATCAGAGTTTTGTCTCTTTTCACCTTCAAAATAAATAATCGAATGTTTTCCAGTTTAAGTGAATCTTTTTCTTTCCGTTTCTCTTTTGTGTTTCCTTTTCGTGTTGGTGACGTTGTTTTTGTTTACTACGCTCATCGACGAGATTATCAGCACCCTTTGTGTGTTTATATAGCAGTGCCATTCTGAGTTGTTAGCCACTGCTATTTTCGCGTTCGTTTCCGTGAAATGTTTTAACAACACACCTTGATCTCTGGACCGCTCCCTGTTCACTGAGGGCTCCAGGTTTGTCTGCTGATTACGTTTACAACAAGGCAATTATCGGACCGACGTACTGTGTCTAGAATCGTGCACCGCTACATTTACTACTCGAGCCTGGCTGTACAAACAAATTGAGTGATCTGCAATTACGGATAGCAGAGACAAGCTTCTTTTAGGAAACAGGATGAATCAGCGCTACACGGAAGAACTTTCAGATGGTGTTCAGGGATACCTTCTGAGTACTTCGGTACAAGGCAGCCACGGTGACCGTCTCTTTGTTACAGAGTAATAATGTAATTATAGGTTATTTGGTTTGTCATGGCAGTCGTCGTTGCTTCTGTGAAAGTACCTTTACAACAGTGAAGGGGCTTGTAATATGCAATATCCAACACTTCCAACACATAACACAGAGTAATCCGACAACCTTCTGATGAAACAGGTACTATGGGCCGAAGTGGCCGAGCGGTTCTAGGCGCTACAGTCTGGCACCGCGCGACCGCTACGGTCGCAGGTTCGATTCCTGCCTCGGGCATGGATGTGTGTGATGTCCTTAGGTTAGTTAGGTTTAAGTAGTTCTAAGTTGAAGGGGACTGATGACCTCAGATGTTAAGTCCCATAGTGCTCAGAGCCATTTGAAGCCATTTTTGAAACAGGTACTCTATTATTAGAGTGTGTACCGTCAGTTACGTCTGTGTACAGCACAGAAGGTAAAAAGTTCAGATGTCTTCTCTTAGTGGTATTGTTCAAAATATCGGCCAACGTGGTCACGGAAGAGTGTATAGCGACTCTGCTTTACGCGCTCAAGAATTCCAGGAGTTTGGTGTGCTACTTCCCTAGCTGCCCTAAGGTGCGTGCGATCACATGCTTCCAGAAGAATAATTCCTTTGGTGCCATGTCTGTTGACCGAAATGGACATGGAACAGAACCAGCACGACAAATCCATTGTCGTCCAATCTACACTTCAGTGCTGTTCCTAACATCGAGTGCAAGTTGTGCCGGGGTCTGGTTTTGTTGAAACCACGTCCGCTGACGAATTCACAGTGGCACTATCTTTCAGGAAGTATGGGACGACATCTTGAAGGAACATTTGGTACACGACTCCCTTCAGTACATCGGGAAGCAGGTAAAGTCCAATCACAAAATCGTTGACAACATCCTTAACATTGACAGTAAACGTCTGTTGATGGGATCGACACACCAGTGCTTGTGGATTTTTGTCATCAGATTCATGGCTGTATCTGGTGCTGATCATACCACCTCTTGTCAAGATTGGCCTCACTGGGAAACAGCACGAAACCAGGAAAGCTGCCGCTTCCTGTAAATTGCTGTAGGAACCAATTTGCAATCGCCACTAGAAACGGTAATTCCACTGGCTGCAATGATTGCACCTTCTACGCATCAAATGGGTGTAATTGTTGTTAATGTACGACTCTCAAAACAGTTGTTGGACTTATGCTGATCTCTTGCACCGCACCGACTATTAGAGGCAAGATTCTCACCAGTCGCGTGTAGCACATTTTCTTCCATATTGAATGTTCTAGCACACCGCACACAACAAGTTCCTTCCATTGTGACACGGCAGTATCCAATGATTTGCAAGCGCCTATGCACACATGCAAAAGTACTGTGATGTGGTTGCTGTCGCTGCACGTAAAGCTCAGCATAATGTATTTGTACAGTTCTTGCATGGCATTCATTTCACCCACACATGAGGTGCATATCGGCTGACTCTTCATCGGTAAACCTACACATAGTACTAAGCGAGCCGGCAGCGCAGTGGTTAGCACACTGGACCCGTATTCGGGAGGACGGTGGTTCAAATCCGCGTCCGGCCAGCCTGATTCAGATTTTTCGTGATTTCAATAAATTGCTTTAGGAAAATGCCACTATGGTTCCTTTGAAAGGGCACGGCCGATTTCTAGCCCCATCCCTCCCTCATCCGATGGGGCCGATGACCTCGCTGTTTGGTCCCTCCCTTAAATCAACCAACGTTTCCTGTGTATCACCGTTACTAACCCCTAACACTGCTGGACTGCTTATGATATAATTTCAGATATGTTGTGAATTGATGAACCAAAACTGTCTAATTTACTTCTACATCTACACTACTGGCCATTAAAATTGCTACACAACGAAGATGACGTGCTACAGACGTGAAATTTAACCGACAGGAAGAAGATGCTGGGATATGCAAATGATTAGCTTTTCAGAGCATTCACACAAGGTTGGCGCCGGTGGCGACACCTACAACGTGCTGACATGAGGAAAGTTTCCAACCGATTTCTCATACACAAATAACAGTTGAGCGGCGTTGCCTGGTGAAACGTTTTTGTGATGCCTCGTGTAAGGCAAAGGTCCCGAGTTCGAGTCTCGGTCCGGCACACAGTTTTGATCTGCCAGGCAGTTTCACCTTTGGGAAACTTCCTAACACTCGAATTTTTATTCTACATTAAAATACATTCATTTTCAAGAAATATTTTCTTGCTAGTATTAGTCTGCGTTTTACGTTATCTGTCCTTTGGTCACTGTAATTACTTTTCTGGTCTACTACTTTTAGTGTCTTATTTCCTAATCTAATCCCTGAACCTCGAATCCTTTTCTGAATTTCCTCTAAATTTCCTTAAATATTTGGTCAATGTACAGATAGAATAACTTACGAAATAGGCTGCATTCTCGTTTCACCCCTTATTCTATTACGGCGTCCGTTTCAAGACATCTGGTTCTTACAACTGCCAACTGGTTCACATATAACTTGTAGAAATCATTTAGGCCGCTGTATTTTATCACTGAATGCGTCACATCTTAAAGTGTTTAGTATACGAATATAACTATTACTGTGCTTGTAAATAACTGGTGGAAACTTGTACGCCCTTTGAACAGACGATAATCGCTTGTCATCCCGACTCGTCAGTCTTCTGGTGCATTATATCTGAGGTTTAAAAACTACATATTACTACAGACAGGAGTCAAATTATTGTAGACTACTACTGGTTCCGTGAGTAAGCAAAACACAAGCTCTCAAAAATTACGCACTGATACCTAGCAAACTTACTAAATTGTGCTTTACAACATTAACGAAATTAAACGGTAAGGTCTTCTACGACTACAAAGGAATATTACAGTTTAACATCTCATCGATGACAGGTCTACACTACATCTAGATACATACTCCACAAACAACTATGCGATGCATGGTGGTGGATACTTTGTACCACTGTCGGTTATTCCTTTGGTGGTCCACTTGCAAGTAGAGCGATCGAAAAAGATACTCTCTGTACTTTTCCAAACGAGCCCCGATTTCTCTAAACGTGTCTTCGTGGTTTTTAGGTGAGATGTATGCTGGTCGTAGTGGGATCGTCTAAGTGCCTGTTCTTTACATTTTCTCAATATTGTTTTGCGAAAAAAACGTCTTCGTCACTTCTGGGGTTCCTGTTTGAGCTCATGGAGAATTTCTGTAGTTCTCGCGTATTGATGAAACCGTCCGGTAACAATATAGTAGCTCATTATACTACGCAACAAAATAAAACTTCCTCTCTGCTACTTGGTCGAAAATACGTTCCTTATAGTAATTCATGTGCGCTGAATACGGATCTGCAGTCGGATTTGATCTGGCACGTCAAGAAAAAAGTTAAGTACTAGTAAAGGTTATCAAGGATAACGCTATTAACTACGTTGAATTGCGAATGTGAGAAATTTTACGGAAATTAGTGTGCGTACTTTGGGATGAAAATACAAAATACTATATTTTAATTAATGAAGACGCCGGCCGTGAAAGCCTACACGTTATGACTAAATATCATAATGAAGAAGTGAATTGTAAATATTTATTTACCTCTGAAATGAATCAGGGACCCTTAGTTACACTAAAATTGACAGTTGCTTGGTTTAAAAGTGTGTAGAGCTTCTTGCTTGCCGCCTGTGAATATCTTCTGCTGCTCTCTGCAAAAAGTAACGGTAGTCCCCCATCATGTACGGTTTGAAGCGGCCTTGATAGTGTACCTTGCTTCCATGGTGTACATCTCCTGGTGGAATCTTTCACCGTGCTCGTCAGTTAAAACTTCCATATCTTACAGAAAGAAGGTGAGATGCGAATGCAAGAAATGCATCTTTAATGACATTCGGCGGCGGAGGTGCTGGAAGGCTCTTAGCAGGTTGTCCACAGTTTCTGCATAATTATCTTCTCTGTGGTTCCCAATAAAGTTACGCACAACATGCATAAATACGTCCCAAGCTGCCAGTTCTCGTTCCGTGAGTTACAATCTGAATTTTTCATCTCGAATCTGGTCCAACGAGGACTGCTGCTTTCAGTTTTGGGTCAGATTTCATCTTTAGAAACTTGCTTTTTAGGTACTGAACCCACTGATTTGTTTTATCGGTCGCTGCAACAAACTGTTTCATAAGACCCAGTTTGATATGGAGTGGAGGTATGTAAATCTCCTTACGATCCACAAGGGGTACATTTTGAACATTCTGCTGCCCGACTACGGGTAAATTTCGGAGTGGCCGATTTTTCACTATGTAGTGATTCTTGTCATCGCGACTGTACCACAGGCAAAGAAAGCACATGTGCTTTGTATACATAGTCCACATTCCTAACAGAAGGGCTACAGTCTTCAAATCACCGCAAATATTCCAGTTATGCTCAGAGTACTTACTCAGCAACAAGAGAGTGTTTATTGTTTCGTAGATTTCCTTCATTCCCACAGCATAAGCAACAGGAGTAGATGGTTTCAGGTTGCCATTTTGTTATAATGCGGCTTTGAGACTGCCTAAGCTACAGTCAATAAAACGTCTCCACTCTTCTGCTACGTATTTGTTATATGGTTCCTTTATGAGTCCTGTCAAGTCATGACAGAAACAAAAACCGCGTTCACCAGCATAGTATGCCGCGAATTTCACGTGGCGATCTCGAAAATGCGTAACTGTAGCACCTCCCTCGAATAAGTTCCACACCTTCAGTCTGGAACCTAACAGTTCAGACTTTTCTTTCGACAGGGACAAATTGCGAACCAGGTCGTCGATTTCGGCTTGTCTGATCAAATGTGGCTTTTTAATGTAATTTTCGGCGTCATTTGTGTATTCCATAACACCAGCGTCACTTTCGGTATAACTTTCTTCGTTGTTCATTGCATCTGATGAAGGAGGAATTGGTATTGGATAATCTGTACCACGCGCCACAGGCTTTAGAGCAGACTAAAATCCGGAGACACGATTTTCGGCTTGTTCTTCTTGCTGTACCCGGATATGTTGGTCAAGCAGAAATAGCTATCTGAGTGGTGATATTTCTGGTCCCGCCAAATCATGGGAACAGCAAAAGACATTCGATTTCGCTTACCGTTTAACCACTGGGTTTAGGCCGGAGTAACAGACGGTGCAACAGAGATGAAGAGCCCAGGAGCTTATTTTGATCTCCGACTTCACATCTGAAGTAAGCTATATGTATCTTTCTGGTCATGTTCTTGCGCTGGTCGGACGTCGTATACTTGCCACAAATGCAGCAAAAGCAGTCCGGACAATTCACATAGCTACGCATATACATCTTTCGCCGACCGGGGTGGCCGAGCGGTTCCAGGCGCTACAGTCTGGAACAGCACGACCGCTACGGTCGCAGGTTCGAATCCTGCCTCGGGCATGGATGTGTGTGATGTCCTTAGGTTAGTTAGGTTTAAGTAGTTCTAAGTTATAGGGGACTGATGACCTTAGAAGTTAAGTCCCATAGTGTTCAGAGCCATTTGAACCATCATCTTTCGTTTTCCCCGCGCGCTGTCCGAGAGTGTAACGGTAGAGACATAGCATGAAGATGGTTCACTGAACTTTATTGTGAATAGCAGAGTAACCACATAGATGTAGATGTAGATGTACCGAATCATCATATACCGAATTACTGAAGCGTCTTATACGAAATCACTTATATGCATATTACTGCAACTGTTGATTAATAAAACACAGAACACTGGCACGTACTGTTCTCTAGACACCTCCGAATGAGACTGATGGACAAACAGGAAAAACTTCATGGGAACTAATTTTATAAAACATGTTGAAATAGAACATCTCCATGTCTGCCTGTTTGTTTTTACTAGTGCGCTCTCGCAGTGTGAGAATTATTGAGCTATGTGAAATAAAATCGTCATAACTTTTGGACAGTTTGCGTTAGGACGTTCGAACTGCACGGTTGGCCGCGGGGCATGATGGGAATTATTATGGTTTGGTTTAGCGACGGAAGTCCACTTTCATTTGGACGCGTTTGCCAATACCCAAAATTGGCGCATTTGGAGGCCTGAGAATCCGCATTTGGCTATCGAGAAGTCTCTTCGCCCTCAACGGTGACTGGTGTGCAATCTCCAGTCACGGAATAATCGGTGCGATATTCTTTGATTGCACGGTGGCTACCGAAGGGTACGCTAAGATTTTGGAAGATGATTTAATCCCCATTATACAAAGTGACACTGGTTTCGACAAGATGTGTTTCATGCAAGACGGATCTCGATCCCATCGAAACAGGAGAGTGTTCGATGTCCTGGAGGAGCACTTTGGGGACCACATTCTGGCTCTGTGGTACCCAGAGGCCACTGGCATGGTCCTCGATTGGTCGCCATGTTCTCCGAATCTGAACACATGCGACTCCTCTTTGTGGGCTACATTAAAGACAAGGTGTAAAGCAATAGCCCCAAAACTATTGCTCAGCTGAAAACAGCCATTCAGAAGGTCATCGACAGCATGGATGTTTCGACACTTCAGCTTATCATGCAGAATTTCGCTATTCGTCTGCGCCGCATCATTGCCAATGACGCCAGGCATATCGAACAAGTCATAGTCCAAATACGAATATCTGTAGTGACGTTTATATGTTGAATAAATTGTGTGCACGCCGTTGTTTGTAACTAATTTACGATAGTTTTTCATATAGTTCAATAATTGTCACCCTGTATCTTTCCACAGACGCATAAAGCAGAGTAACTTTGAGAATACACACACACATACACGACTCGTTGATGCAGCTACATATTAACACATACAAAGGCTTTTAATATCATCGGACTTTCAGCTATAACTTTAAATCCAGACGTCCTACAACATTTCTGAATCAGAATTACACAGCACTCGCGTTATTTTCACTCAGTAGTAAATTCATTGTTGCGTAGTATTAGAGACAGAGGAAAATCTCGCGTTGTGGACAGGTAGGGAAGAAAATCGGCCATCTCCTTTCAAGGAATTCTCCCAAAATTCACCTTAAGCGACTAATGGATAGTTTGAGTGATCGGATTGGGATTTGAACCGCCTTCCTCCCACATACCAGTCCAGTATCTTACCATTGCTCCACCTCTTTCGGTTTCTACGATTAAGTTTTCATCTGCCTAGTTGATATAACCACAGAACACATGAATCAACGCTTATCTGCTCGTGAAGCAATGATACGCAAATGGAAGTGAATATTTACATGAATATACACTTTAAGGGTTTTTCTCTCACAGAAAACGCAGAAAACGTGAAATGTATAACTGACTACTTTAATAGTGATATTAAACAAATATCCGCTCGGCATCCGATCCTGTATCCACTTACTGGTAGTGTTATGTAATTGCGGATCTTTTTCGTAAATGTCTGATTGAAAGAATTGTACAAACGTATCTTCTCATGTTTATCGTGATGATAAGGAGCTCTTAATACAGCTCATCGTACTTACTAATAAGATTTCATCATTCCTTGCAGAGGTAAATATCATTGGTAATAAATGTAAAACGTCTTAAGTAGTAGAGCTCACATAATTTGCGAGACTCTAGTAACAAGGCTTTTCGCCTAGTTTTTATTCGACCAAAGGCTAAAAGCACAGCGAAAAGCTACGAGATGGAAGAACGAATCCGGTTAGTCGCCTTGGGGAACACCTAACTAGCTAATGGAATGGTTGCAACTTTCGGTAAACTCCTAACTCTCTTTTCGTTCACCTTGACTCTGCAGCGTGGACGTCCAGAACCAATGGCCAGCCTTTCCGTTTGGTACCAACCGCTGGTTTACTTCTCCGTAGATGGCGTTAATATGTTTACCTGGCAATGGGCTTACATAGCTCGCGAGTCTTCAGCGAAAATTTGAGTTAGATGAAGACACCGGTATCGATAATCAAATATTCACAATATTAAAACAGTAAAGAGAACACATTTGATACCCCAGAGTTTTATATCAACCCGCTGTTACATGGTCTGCCATGTGTGGCTGTTTGTGACATTATACAGACTTTCCGTCACAAAGAAATAAAAGTATGATGTTGGAAAATAATAAAAGTACCAAAGTAATATGAGGGATGTGTCTTCTATAATGCCGTACTCAAAAGTTCTCAGGAAAAATATTGGTTGCTGGACAGTGTAAACAGTTTGGTGAACGTAGTTACTTAACACAGAAGACATCTGAAAATGACATTTCTCCCAAAATACCGAAATGAATCATCGTGAGTTTGCAAAAGAGGATCGAAATAAGATTCGTCGTATGTCCGTCGACATCGAGGTCATTACAGACAGACCACCATCTCTGGTTTGAACAGGACGGAGCTTGGAGAACGGAGGAGAATCGCCTTGCAGTTAGAACCAGCCTGGCATTCATTTTATCTGATTCACGCAAACATCAGAATTTGACTTGAGATTGCTTGAACACGAATTCGAACGTCGCTTCTCTGTAGGAAGATTATACCATCCGAACCACTGCGCCATTTCGTTTAGTGAATGTGGTTAATTTTCCGTGAGTGAATACAGCAACAGTGCTCACAAACGGCGTATTAAATAATTTGCGTTGTTTACCAATTTTATGCAGAATGACTAATGAATAAACAGGTACATGTATTTTATAGGGTAACAAAAGTCTGTAAGTATCAGATTTCCAGTTTTTTTAAACATAAACTATGTCCGCCTGAATGCTGTAATTTTTGATGCCTGTGGTACTTTTTAAAGGTAGTAATAGATACACAGAATACGGTAAAACGTATTCTTAAAATGCAGAAGGTAACTTTGTGAAATTAAGTGTGTGTGTGTGTGTGTGTGTGTGTGTGTGTGTGTGTGTGTGTGTGAACTAGTATAAAAAATAAACGAAGACAAAAAAGAAAGACTCCCAGATTTAAATACTTCTCCTATTTAGTTCTATATTAAAACTGTAGAGCATCCACAAGTCACATGTAACGTTCTTTATTTTTACATGTTTCACTCGCCCACCGCGAGCATATTCAGAATTTACGAAGCAGTGGGCCACACGATGCAGCTAACGGGATGTGGATAGTGTCGCCGTCATACGTGAAATGTTTGTATGCCCTCGGTTACGTAATTTTTGAAGATGCTCGAGTGAAACATGTAAAAATAAAGAAATTTATATGCGGTTTGTGGTTGCTCTACAATTTTCATTTCTAGTCCGTTTTCGAAGCTGTGTGCTCAGCGCGTGCGAGGGTTGTGGGTTTAGTTTCCAGTACTAGCAGATATCTTTCCCTGGTGCGAGGACTGGAACAGAGTCCAGTCAGCTTCGTGATGTGAACAGAGGAGCTGCTCGAATGAGAAGTAGTGGCTCTCGAAAGGCGACAAAGGGCGGCAGAGTGACTCCACGCCGCTTCATACAGGGCTGCCAGGTGCAAAAATAGAAAACCTCGACTCAAAATTATATTTAACCGAACATTTTGCCCTAAAACCCGGACTGCCTATTTTAAATAGAAATAGAGTCAGTTCAGAATTTTCTGTCATTTATTAATAAACAATTACCATCAGTTTCTTTGGGGATCAACCTTAAATGTGCTTAAACTAAAAAAACGTAATCAGCCTAATAATTTGGCAACGATACCAAGTAAGTGTTGACTTTTCTTAATTGCTCAGTCTTTTTCCTAATATAATCTTGCGTCAAAATAAACTAAAGGGTACTCATTAAACAAAATAAATTGTTATATTTTCTTCTGGGAAGAAAATCGAAACGATTTGATATAACTTTGGTCGTTTCAGTTGGATTTATGAAGAAGAAACAGTAATCTATAGTTAAATGTTAATACAATTCATTTGAACGCAAACTATCAAGAACGTTATTTTTTTTAGAAATCATTTAGTGGAGCTCTTGACACGATAATTTTAAATTACCTAACAACTACATCGTCTTCGTGAGTGTGTCAATCTGCAATTTATTGCGTTCCTTTGTCAACTAGGCGTTTATGAAACAGAAAATTTCAACGTTGGCGTTACGGTCTGGAATTGTAAAGTAATATACTGCCAATTTCAATAATTCCGGATAAGATTCTTCATTGTGACGTGATGTGAAATAAGCTGACCATTTTTTATTACTAAAAAGTTTCTTAATCGGAGAGTCGTCTTTTATTACCACGAATTTGGTCAGTAATCGAAGAATTTACCGTCATCCAAATCTATGTTTTTTTTTTCTAGAGTAGCATTTGTTAGTATATCTAAATGTCTCTAGTGTGTACCTCGTTATTTATTGTAATATGATACTTACTCCTCGCGCTTAGGTCATTGGCCTGGAAAGGGCCGTGGTCGTGCGTTTTCTACTTCGTCGCTAAAAATCCTAACAAAAGCCTTATAGACTGGACTTGTATAAATATGGGTTGACACGAGTGTGAAACACCGGACATGTACAGCTAAAGCCTGACACGTGGAAACCCTACTCCATACCGTATCCGAATCATGCCATATGCAGAGGATGGCATAGCTGCCGGCCAGAGATGCGCGTTTCTCACAGCCTGAGCGCTGAGTTAAGTTATACTTACTTAATTCTGCAATGTGTATTCCTTTATCAACGCTCGGTATCGCCTCCCCTTGAGGCTGAGACGCCTTATCGCAATATAAGTGTATTTCTTTGCAGCTAAGTCATGGGTCAGAACACATGGATTATTAGGAAGTCATTCAGGCAGAGGGTTTCCCACGTGCCACAGTATCGGGGCTGTACCGTGGCTAAGTCGATCCGAGGAAAAAGTTCACCACCTGTGTGACTGTATAAGGATAATTAAGAGAAACGAGATAGGTAGATGTAAACTATCTTGAATTTCAAAAGTGGTTAGTGACCGACAGCGCAATAAGTAAAACACTAAATGATTGGCGAATATCAATAAATGGTTAGCAGCTCTGTCATCTAGAACCGCATACTCAGTACTGGTTGCAGTAGCAACAACGTCACACGTCTATTTCTGCTTACCGGATATCAGAGGTTCCCTTCCACCATGGGATGCTCTAAGCATAGAAAGTCCCGGCGGAGGTTAGAGTCCTCCCTCGGGCATGGGTGTGTGTCTTTGTCCTTAGGATATTTTAGGTTAAATAGTGTGTAAGCTTAGGGACTGATGACCTTAGCAGTTAAGTCCCATAAGATTTCACACACATTTGAACATTTTTTAAGCATGGAAAAACTCGTTTAGACTGATGACTTGTGGGAAGCGTTGGTACATACTTACGGGAAAGGTGCGAGCATCTCTGAAACTACATAAGGCGAGGCATTTCACTTAAGAAAACTGAGCACATTTCAGGCGATTTTTGAGGTACTCTCATGATATTTACGTAGGTTGAAATGATGTTCAAGTTAGGTCTGCCACTGTCTCTCATCAGTGAATTAAGTATGAACCTCCGATCATGACCGTCTACATCACCCCCTCGATCCTGAAATGTGTCAAAACGATTTCATCAAGAGTAGTGACTGGCGTATTGTGACGAGCCAGTTGCTCGGCCACCATTGACCAGACATTTTCAGTAGGTGAGAGATATGGAGAATGTGCTGGCCAGGGCAGTAGTCGAACATTTTCTGAATTCAGAAAGGCCCATATAGGACCTGCAACATGCAGTCGTGCATTATCCTGCTGAAATGTAGGGTTTCGCAGGGATCGAATGAAGGGTAGAGCCAGGGGTCGCAACACATCTGAAATGTAACGTCCACTGTTCAAAGTGCCGTCAATGAGAACAAGGGCTGCACGATCGGTTACAGCCATACGGATAAGATGCCTGCCATCTCAACTTCTAGTGATGCGAGGCCGTTGGGATCCAGCACGGCGTTCCGTATTACCCTCCTGAACCCACCGATTCCTTCTGCTAACAATCATTGGATCTCGACCAACGCGAGCAGCAATGTCGCGATACGATAAACAGCAATTGCTATAGGCTACAATCCGACCTTTTTCAAAGTCGGAAACGTGATCGTACGCAGTTCTCCTCCTTACACAAGGCATCACAACAACGTTTCACCAGGCAACGCTGGTCAACTGCTGTTTGTGTATGAGGAATCGGTTGGAAACTTTCCTTATCTCAGCACGTTGTAGTTGTCGCCACCGGCGCCAACCTTGTGTGAATGCTCTGAAAAGCTAATCATTTGCATATCACAGCATCTTCTTCCTGTCGGTTAAATTTCGCGTCTGTGGCACTTCATCTTCGTGGTGTAGCAATTTTAATGGCCAGTAGTGTAAATCCGCAGGATCGAATAACGACAATGAAACTTTGTGCCGCACTGGTACTCCAACCCAGATTTCCCGCCTGTTGCGGGCGGTCGGTCGCCTTACCTTCTGGCTATCCGCGCACCACCCACGGCCAGACCCATACATCCACATTGTATGTTGTCCGCCGCTCGTGGTCTCGCGGTAGCGTTCTCGCTTCCCGAGCACGGGGTCCCGGGTTCGATTCCCGGCGGGGTCAGGGATTTTCACCTGCCTCGAGATGACTGGGTGTTTGTGTTGTCCTCATCATTTCATCATCATCCAGGAAAGTGGCGAAATTGGACTGAGCAAAGATTGGGTAATCGTACGGGCGCTGATAACCACGCAGTTGAGCGCCCCACAAACCAAACATCATCATCATCACATTGTATGTCGTTAGCCATGCGTCTACAACCTGTACTCACACATCCATTATGTACAGGGCTATTACAAATGATTGAAGCGATTTCATAAATTCACTGTAGCTCCATTCATTGACATATGGTCACGACACACTACAGATACGTAGAAAAACTCATAAAGTTTTGTTCGGCTGAAGCCGCACTTCAGGTTTCTGCCGCCAAAGCGCTCGAGAGCGCAGTGAGACAAAATGGCGACAGGAGCCGAGAAAGCGTATGTCGTGCTTGAAATGCACTCACATCAGTCAGTCATAACAGTGCAACGACGCTTCAGGACGAAGTTCAACAAAGATCCACCAACTGCTAACTCCATTCGGCGATGGTATGCGCAGTTTAAAGCTTCTGGATGCCTCTGTAAGGGGAAATCAACGGGTCGGCCTGCAGTGAGCGAAGAAACGGTTGAACGCGTGCGGGGAAGTTTCACGCGGAGCCCGCGGAAGTCGACGAATAAAGCAAGCAGGGAGCTAAACGTACCACAGCCGATGGTTTGGAAAATCTTACGGAAAAGGCTAAGGCAGAAGCATTTCTTAAACAGGAGATTGGAAAACCGATGAATCGGTCGTGGTGGAGATCATGATCAACAATTCATGTCATGGCCTCCACGCTCTCCGGACTTAACCCCATGCGATTTCTTTCTGTGGGGTTATGTGAAAGATTCAGTGTTTAAACCTCCTCTGCCAAAAAACGTGCCAGAACTGCGAGCTCGCATCAACGATGCTTTCGAACTCATTGATGGGGACATGCTGCGCCGAGTGTGGGAGGAACTTGATTATCGGCTTGATGTCTGCCGAATGACTAAAGGGGCACATATCAAACATTTGTGAATGCCTAAAAAAACTTTCTGAGTTTTTGTATGTGTGTGCAAACCATTGTGAAAATATCTCAAATAATAAAGTTATTGTAGAGCTGTGAAATCGCTTCAATCATTTGTAATAACCCTGAATATTCACGCACAGGTAAGACATTTTACTTGAAACTCGCTTGCCCGCTGTCGGCGAATAAAT
Source organism: Schistocerca cancellata (assembly GCF_023864275.1). Lineage (NCBI taxonomy): Eukaryota > Metazoa > Arthropoda > Insecta > Orthoptera > Acrididae > Schistocerca > Schistocerca cancellata. Next base: position 822,442,036 of record NC_064629.1, read on the forward strand.
ACAGTGCTGCAGAATTTGTGTTATTCTGAATTACGATGCAAAGTTCATTTGGACATTCAGAATAATACAAGCATTACAGTATCGCCTTTGTAGTGGAGTATGTGTCACGATGCGTCGCTGGTTTCACCAGTAACAAAGGAGGTGTGACACACTACCTGGTTGGTATTTCTTATTCCACTGCTCATGAGTGTACTGTAGCCTTTCCTCCGTTGGTAAGTGGTCGGCATAGATGGCTGCCATACGGAGGAACCGGGTTCGTTTTCGAGGATTTTTCATTGGTAGGAGGAATTGTATGGGTTGCACTGAGCTTCGTGATGCCATCTGAGCAGCTATATGACTGAGTAACATCGTTTACACGCTCTGGAAGACCTGTAAAACGGCCGGACAACGGTTTGCTGCCCACGCGCCTCTTCATACCGCATACGCACGGCAGAGGAAGAGCTCGTTCTTCAGCTATATTTGCGACGTCTGGAGGCTCAACTTTTAACATAGGTTTCTCATATGCATATCTCATATAAGAGTTCTCATTAACATCCGTATGATCTGTGAGTTGTGCTCTGTGTACGCCATTGCATTTCTTTCATTTTTCCCGCGAAAAAGATTAAATATGGGGTAAAAGACTAGCTAAAACAACGGCCACGAGTTACAGCGATAGACAAAGAGTAATGGCGGCAGAATTTTTTGTGTGTGGCTAGGTGATTACGTTAACAGATAATGTCATATCTGAAACGCGAACGTGAGCAGAGAGTTGCAGAGTGCCCTTTTGCATATATGAATATGAATAAAAGGAGAAAGTAAAATGTTTTCCATAGAAACAAAATCAGCTCGAAACTAAAATAACTGTCACAAAATGTGTTACTACCAACGACGCTATGTTCTTGCGTTATTCGTGCACAGAATAAATCTGAGTGTAGACGCAGTTGGTATTCTGTCAGCGAGGGTGTAACCAATTTGGTTATGGAGACATCAGCTGCTAGACGATCAGGGTGGAAGGTCATTGAAAGATATTAGTGTAAGAGCTCAGAGGTGACCAGGTGGTTAAAAGTTTATCCTGTGGTTGTAGGATTGCAGAAACAACCGCATGTGTGACATCTTGAAGGTTCAGCCTGTACAGTATGCACCGACGACCGATATTTAATATGATACACTCTGAGAAATAACATTGCGATTTCATCTTGTTTACGGACGGTCCTTTCTGCAGACACCAGAAGAGTGATATACAGCTTCGTGTAGAATGGATCAGTGTGGTTTACTGAGAGTGGTCACGGTTGGATAAGCTTGTAATGGTGCTGAAGGGTAGGTTGCGCTGAGAAATATTTGTTAAGAAAAAATTGTATACGTTGCCCTTTTCCAACTTAATTAGCAGTGAAGTCAGTCAATTAGGATGTTGCCTAAGAGACTGTGTCTCTAAACGTGTTCTTCAAAAAAATGGTTCAAATTGCTCTGAGCACTATGGGACTTAACATCAGAGGTCATCAGTCCCCTAGAACTTAGAACTGCTTAAACCTAACTAACCTTAGGACATCACACAACACCCAGTCATCACAAGACAGAGAAAATCCCTTACCCCGCCGGGAATCGAACCCGGAAACCCGGGCGGTCGCGCGGTTCTACACTGAAGCGCCTAGAACCGCTCGACCACACCAGCCGGCACGTGTTCTTCGTTTGGTTTCATAAAACCGAGCAGTAGAGCTTGACAAAAATTGGACATGGGACGGTAGTAAGTATCGAATCCGAGCGAAAGACAGGGGAGTCTCGTGCGTGGTCGCCTATGCTATAAGAACAACTGACACTAATTTTATCTGGCAGGTTGCTTGCATTTACGAGCGCAACTGCGTGATTTGCTTACTTAAACGCAAACTGACTCCGAAACGTCCCAAAGTATCGAATTTTTTTTCTTGACAATTGTATCTCAGCACATCCTATCCTGCAACACTCTTACAAGCTTTTAAGACTGTGTTTGACAGCCTGTACCACCCGCTGTGGCCGAGCCGTTCTAGGCGCTTCAGTCTGGAACCGCGCTACCACTACGGTCGCAGGTTAGAATCCTGCTTCGGGCATGAATGTGTGTGATGTCCTTAGGTTAGTTAGGTTTAAGTAGTTCTAAGTTCTAGGGGACTGATGACCTCAGATGTTAAGTCCCATAGTGCTCAGAGCCATTTGAACCATTTTGACACCCTGTAGATATACGCCGCACAACAAAATTAAAGGGTCATTTTTTCGAAACCCCTTAACTGTCTCCCATTGCGGCCCTGAAGTTCGAAACTTGGCTCAAAGGTCCTACAACCATCCTCTACATTGGTGCAAAGGAATGGCGCCCTGCGCTTTCACCCGCAGGATCTGCGACGTTTCAAACAACGAGGTGACGACACACGCCAGAAAAAAGGACACAGGTCAGGAGTTCATGTGAGGTGTAATGTGGGTTGATGATGACACAGTGGCACCAAAATTTCCCAACATTCTACCCAACACCACCGTGAATGTGTCACAAGATGGTAAGGTTGTCACACCCCATCTTACCCACATTTCACCCGTTTTCTATATGCCTCTGCGATGGGGGTCGAAACTGTGACACCCAGCGCTGAAAAGGAGCGGGGGGCAAGGGGGGACCTAATAAATTGTGCCAATGAAACCAACTCTTCCCTTGGGTCATTGATTCCGCCACATACCGCGCTCGAATAAGACTTCGCAGTGCAATGAGCAACATTTGACACATCTGACACACCCGTGAACGATTCAACCCTACTCTGAGGACATCACTGAACGTGATCGCACCCCCTTAGAGTGTAGCGCAACCGCAATGTTTGCTCTGTTCTACAGGGCGGAACCACTAGGAATGTCCAAAAACATTTAACGAAATTTGATCGGGCTTGGAAAGTAGCGGAGGATTTCTATGCTTTTTCACCTCTTCAGTAGTGTGAAGACCAGGGTGGGAGGAGGGGCAGCAACATTGACATATGCATCGGTAATACGGCAAAGTGTCCCAATAAGACCCCCACCCCCGCCACATCCTCTACCCCCCACTCCAACCCCTTAGTTTGCCAGCACCCTCTGTGCAGTACAGAGACAACCAGTCACTGATAACTAGCCACTGGTGTGACAGGCAGCCATTTGGCCACCACTGAGCTGAGAGGTGCTGCGTGCCCGAACTAGCGCCTGCTGGTCGCATACGAATCCTAAATGGAGTCGAAAGAGATGCCTGTACGCCGGCGCCTAATAATCAGTGATAGACTGTCTCTGTACAGATGTAATTTTAAAGTGCTCAGAAGAGGTGTGTGGGTGAAACCGAGAGTTTTGCCGATCGCGCGGTGTCTTACAGGGAACCTACGCCGTTTCATTCACATGTGTGTTTGACGCGTAGCAGAGCCCCGGGGGGAATGTCACAGGGTGTCACGCTTCTGCGCCATTACAGATAAAGGTTTTGGCACCTTTTGTCTCCCACTGCGACCCAGAAGTTTTAAATTTGGCTCAATTACGGGGTTTCAAATGTGATCCTTTAATTGTGTTATATATACATGGTTGTGAGAAACAGTCTGGAAGCTTATGAGGGTCTGTCTGGGTAGTTTGTGCTGAGAAATAGAAAATTCGATACATTCGCCGTTTCAAAGGTAATTAGCATTTAAGTTAGCAGATCAGATCGTTTCCGCCCAAATGCACGTGGCCCATCAGATACAATTAGTGTCAGTTGTTCTTATAGCGTAGATGATAGTGAAGGAGACTCCTCAGCCTTTGGCTCGAATTCGGTGATTGCGAATTTTTTTTATAGCTCTCTTGTTCGATTTTATGAAACCAAAGGAAGTACATGTTTGGTGACACAGTCTCTGGGGGATCACCTGTTTGGCTGACTTCAGTGCTAATTAACTGAGAAACGGTGTAATGTATCAAATTTTTTTCTTGATAAATTTTTCTCACTGTAGTCTAGCCTGCAACACCAATACGAAGGAACTGTCCGAATGGGACGGAAATCGGTAAACGTGATGTACATGTACAGAAAAATAAATAATTACCATCTCAAAACAAAACAAAAAATAAATAAAATTGGATGATTTATTCAAGAGAAAGAGCTTCACAAATTCAGCAAGTCGATGACGTGTTTGTCCTCCTCTGGCTCTTACGGAAGCAATTATTCGGCTTGGCATTAACTGACGGATTTGTTGAATGTCTCCTGAGGTTATCATGAAAAATTCTATCCAACTGCCGCGTCAGATCGTCAAAATCTTCAGATGTTTGGAGGGCCCTGCCCTTTATGCTACACATGTTCTCAATTGGTGGGAGATCCGGCGAGCTTGGTGGCCATGGTAGTGTTTGGGAAGCACGAAGACAAGCAGCAAAAACTCTCGCTGTGGCACGTGTGCGGGCATTATCTTGCTGAAATGGCTTCCCCTGAAGGACAACAAATCGGGGCGTAGAATATCGTCTACGTAGGGCTGTGCTGTAAATGTGCTGAGAATGACAACGAAAGGGGTCCTGCTATAAAATAAGAGTCGCCCCAAATCATCACTCCTAGTGTCCACCCCGGTAGCTGAATGGTCAAGCGTGACAGACTGTCAATCCTAAGGGCCCGGGTTCGATTCCCGACTGGGTCGGAGATTTTCTCCGCTCAGGGACTGGGTGTTGTGTTATCCTGATCATCATCATTTCATCCCCATCGACGCGCAGGTCGCCGAAGTGGCGTCAAATCGAAAGACCTGCACCAGGCGAACGGTCTACCCGACGGGAGGCCCTTTCCACACGACATTTCCATCACTCCTAGTAGTCGGGTCGTATAGCGGTCGAACAGTTAGTTTAGTATCCTATCGTTGTCTGGCGCATATCAAGACACGTCTTCTGCTTGGAATCTCATTAACTGAAGATAAATTGTATTCAGTGATCACTCTCGCTTCTAACTAAGCCCTCATGACCAGCGAAGACATGTCTGGAGACTCCCTAGAGAGTGATAGGATTCCTACCTAACTGTCGCCCGCCATACCGTTTGACAACCAGGAGTTATTGTTTGAGGTGCCATTTGTTTTCGTAGCAGGACTCCTTTCGTTGTCATTTGCCGCACTCTTACAGCACAGGGTTACTTCGACGATAAACTACTTGCCATTCTGTTGCCCTTCATGGCGAGCCATCCTGGGCTCACAGTACAGTTAGACAATACCCGCCCGCATACGTTGAGAGTTTCTATTCCTTGTCTACGTGCTTGCCAAACACTACCTTGGCCATCAATATCGCCGGATCTCTCCCAAAAACAGAACGTTTGGAGCATTATGGACAGGGCCTTCCAACCATTTCGGGATTTTGATGAAATTGGACATAATTTGACGCGATATTCCACAAGAGACATCCAAAAACTCTGTTAATCAACGCCGAACCGAATAATTACTTCCGTAAGGGCTAGAGGAGGACCAATGAGTCATCGACATGCTGAAGTTTGTGAAGCTCTTTCTCTTGAAAAGATCATCAAATTTTTTTTGAAATCGTAATTACTTGTTAGTAATGTGCATCACATCTATCGATTTTCGGCCCATTCGGATAATTCTTTAGTTGTGAGCCTTTTTTCCCTAGGAGTGTATATATGAGAGGCGAGAAGCCACCTAAATACTTCGCTCGTGGTCCTAGGGTGAAACGTATGAAGCGGGTACGGTCTGTACGCTGCACTGTAGATCAGTGAAAGGCGATTATCTTCTTCTATATGCCACGGTTTATGGCGGTAAGTGGCAGCACTCTTATTTTGACTTGGCGAGAAGCCGAAAATCCTCACGGTTCACTATACAACCAGAAATGGACAGCCCTGGACGTCGTTATGTCTATGTGGGCGATGGTATATCTTAATTTCGATTCACACACCACTCCTTGTCATTCTGCGTTGAAGTGTGACTGCCAATGTGTCATCCTCGGTGCATACACGTCACTGCAATAAGTGATGGCTTACGTTAAGGTATGTGTAAACTACCTCTTCAAATACAGTTAAGAGATTTTTTTAACTTTCAATATCAGTTTCGTTCATAATGAAGTGACCCGTAATACAATGTACCAAAGGCGCACTTTCAAATATGTATATATACTATACGATAAAACATTAAAGCAGCTTTCTTCACGTTGTTGAGACTTTGTGAAATGATTTGGAACGTATCAAAATTTCGTATTTACATTGATGATGAAATTGTGCGGCGTGCTCAAAAAAAGTGTCGAATACTTTGACAGGTGGTAGTACTCATCGAAAAAAGAATAGTAAGTTCAATAAACATGGGTCCGGAAACGCATACTTTCCGAGATAAAAGATAAATACACGATTGTAGGAAGGGCTGCGCGACGCTTGGTTGCGGATATTAGCACATTTGTTGCACTGGCACTCCGTCAAATGTGTAGGCAGGGTATTATGATTTCTTACTCAGGGCCACCATTGTGGCCGAGCGGTTCTAGGCGCTACAGTCCGGATCCGCGCTGCTGCTAAGGCCGCAGGTTCGAGTCCTGCCTCGGGCATGGATGTTTGTGATGTCCTTAGGTTAGTTAGGTTTAAGTAGTTCTAAGTCTAGGGGACTGATGACCTCAGATGTTAAGACCCATGGTACTTGGAGCCATTTGAACGTCTTACTCACAGTACTCTACCTACCTTTAGGTGGTCAGCAGACAGTTGTGTGGTTCGAGTCCTGTTGTAGGTTACGTTAATTTTCCTCTTGTATGTGTGCCTTATTGTACAGTACTGTCAACGCTGCGTACTCATGAATATGAATTCAAACTCGGATTCACTTATGTGTTTACTGTTATAGCGCTGTTTGAAGGTGCAAATGGTGTAGTACCTGATGTAACTCTTGAAGTTTATCCGGCGGTTGTGTTGTAAATAGTCTTCACGGGTTTGCCGCCGGATTACGTTGTGCTCATTCGACAATATTTCCTCGAAGCAACTGTCTGACATCTTCAGGTGGTTCAACCTTGCTCGTGCCTGGGTACGACTGACGGTATACGCACGTCGACGCCTCGTTTCTAGAACACGCGCGCGAAGAATGCGCAGGCGCGGAAATCGCCCGTGCTCAGTGATTTGTAGTTAGATGGTGCCTTATTTAAACTCCCTCTGCCGATAATCTCACTAAGGCGCTGCAGTCATGGACTGCGCGGCTGGTCCCGGCGGAGGTTCGAGTCCTCCCTCGGGTATGGGTGTGTGTGTTTGTCCTTAGGATAATTTAGGTTAATTAGTGTGTAAGCTTAAGGACTGATGACCTTAGCAGTTAAGTCCCATAAGACTTCACCCACATTTGAACACACAGATAATCGCAGAGATGCTCTCCTGTGCGTGCGCTGTACGCTGCGTTTGCCGAAAGTGCGGCCAGACGTTACTGACCAACGGCCGTACTAGACCAATGTTACGACGGGCCTGTTATCGAAGAATCTTGATTTTCGCGTCGTGATTTAATAGCAGCCAATGCAGGGTTCCAGGCAGTGCTCAGATGAAATCCTGTATCCTTGTTGAGGAGATTATCGGCTGTTCGGATACGTACTGCTTCCTTAATGACGCAATCCCAGAAAGATGATGCCGGGGATAAAACTTCCGTCTTTTCATAAATCATCCGATGTCCTGTATTCAGACAGTGTTCCGCAATTGCCGACTTTTCCGGTTGACGGTGTAGTACCTTTTCATTTTCTCTCTTACACTACCTGTTAGTGCCCGCATCTCGTGGTCGTGCGGTAGCGTTCTCGCTTCCCACGCCCGGGTTCCCGGGTTCGATTCCCGGCGGGGTCAGGGATTTTCTCTGCCTCGTGATGGCTGGGTGTTGTGTGCTGTCCTTAGGTTAGTTAGGTTTAAGTAGTTCTAAGTTCTAGGGGACTTATGACCACAGCAGTTGAGTCCCATAGTGTTCAGAGCCATTTGAACCATTTGAACTACCTGTTAGCAATGGAAGCCTACTACTCGACAAGTGAAATGGCGAATTTTATATTCTGCTATGGTTTATCAAATGGACGTAGCCTGCGAGCCCTTGCCCTCTACGCTGAAAAATGTGTACAGCGCAAAGTACCTTCTGATAAAGCTGTTCGGCAGACTTTTCCAGCGCCTGAGGGACACAGGCACTCTGGCACCTCGGAAGACTGACAGTGGAAGGCCGCGCAGAGTCCGCACTCCTGGCATGGAGGAGCGTGTGCTACTTTCGGTGGAAGAAACCCTTAACAGCAGCAGGAAGAGTGTTTCGCTCTCTTATCTGGGAGGATACTTCATGAACAATTGCTGTACCCATATCATCTACAGCACGTTCAGGCACTAAGGTCTGAGGATCATCATGACAGATGGCGGTTCTGTCAATGGCTGTTGGAGAAGTGTGCCACATATCTACTGTTCACATTCAAGATATTATTTACCGATGAAGCAGGGTTCACAATACATGGTTTTATGAATTTCTATAAGCAACTTCTAAGGGCATACGTAAATCCCCAAGCAATTTAAGCAAGAGGGCATCTACGTCTACATCTACATTTATACTCCGCAAGCCACCCACCGGTGTGTGGCGGAGGGCACTTTACGTGCCACTGTCATTACCTCCATTTCCTGTTCCAGTCGCGTATGGTTCGCGGGAAGAACAACTGCCGGAAAGCCTCCGTGCGCGCTCGAGTCTCTCTAATTTTACATTCGTGATCTCCTCGGGAGGTATAAGTAGGGGGAAGCAATATATTCGATACCTCATCCAGAAACGCACCCCCTCGAAACCTGGGCAGCAAGCTACACCGCGATGCAGAGCGCCTCTCGTGCAGAGTCTGCCACTTGAGTTTGCTAAACATCTCCGTAACTCTATCGCGCTTACCAAATAACCCTGTGACGAAACGCGCCGCTCTTCTTTGGATCTTCTCTATCTCCTCCGTCAACCCGACCTGGTACGGATCCCACACTGATGAGCAATACTCAAGTATAGGTCGAACGAGTGTTTTGTAAGCCACCTCCTTTGTTGATGGACTACATTTCCTAAGGACTCTCCCAATGAATCTCAACACCGATTCTCAATCAACGTACAGACGTACTTGACTATAGATTAATAGGGCCATAAATGCTACCAAAAATGTTAACTGGGGCGCATTATTTGGACTTTCTCATTAATGTATTGCCTACCTTGGTGGATGAAGCAGCATTACAACAACGAATACAAATATGGTTCATGCATGATGTTGCATCAGCAGACTTTCGTCACGATGTGCGCGAACACCTGAGGCAGATGTTTTAGGACCCCTGCATTAATCGGGTTGTCCTTACACCTTAGCCTTCTCGTTCCCCAGATCTCAATCCCCTGGAATTTGGATTATGGGAATGCTTGAAGGAATTGGTTTACGCCACGCCAATCACCGAAATGTGCACACTACTGGGTCACGTCTTCAATGCATGCTAGCAGGTAAAACAACAATCGGGTATACTTCAAAGGGTGCATTATTCCTTACGCCGGAGGGCAGAGGAGTGCATTGCCGTGAATGGACGTCACGTTGAACACATTCTGTAAATACGCGTTTATCGCAGAAAGTATGCATTACCACACACCCGTTTATTGGCGTATCTCAGAAAGTATGCATTTCCGGACCAGTGCTTACTGGACTTATTTTTATTCTTCCGATTAGTACTACCATCTCTCAAAGTATTCGACACTTTTTTTTGAACACCCTGTATGGAGACAGTCAAATCAAAATCCGACACCGCCACAACAGGACCATGGAGTGGTTCTATTCAAAAATAATCACACACGCCTTAAGACATTCATTCCACTGAAAGACGAGACGATCAATTCCTGTTCTGTAGAACACGGTCTGCCGCTGGCGAATCCACAACGGCAACCACTCTTGCACTTTCTCGTCCGGCTCAAACCGACGTCGACGCATGTCTTTTTTCAGGTCGCCAAAGATGTGAAAATCACACGGTGAAAGGTCCGAGCTGTGCGGAAGATGTTGCAGTGTTCCCCAACCATTTCACTGAAGCATACCCTTCGTCCAATTGGCAGCCTGGAGACGGACGTTATCATGCAGCTGGATACCTCCATGTGACACCATTCCTATTTGTTTCGACGTTATGCCGTGTCGCAGTTGAAGCAAAGCGTCTTCATAGCGCTGCACGTTGCAGGAGAGCTTCTGTAAAGTTTGGAAGGTAGGAGACGAGATACTGGCAGAAGTAAAGCTGTGCGGACCGGGCGTGTGTCGTGCTTCAGTAGCTCAGATGGTAGAGCACTTGCCCGTGAAAGGCAAAGGTCCCGAGTTCGAGTCTCGGTCGGGCGCACAGTTTTAATCTGCCAGGAAGTTTCATATCAGCGCACAATCCGCTGCAGAGTGAAAATCTCATTCTGGAAGCTTCGGATTTTTTTGACGGGGGAGATGTAGGATTTTTCCATTGTCGGCTTTGCCCTCGGGCTGTCGTAATGTTGTCAGACGCTATTGCACGATAACGCCGGCCCCTACACTGCCAGATGGACGAAGGCTAGGCTCCATCGATTTGATTGGAAAACAATGCAACATTCTCCGTACAGCCCGAATATTTCACCGTGTGATTTTCACGTCTTTGGCGTCGATTTCAGTCGGACGAAAAAAGTGCTAGAGTGGGTGCGACTGTGGATTCGTCACAGGCTGATCGCATTCTACAAAACGGGACTGATCATCTCGTCTCTCTGTGGCATAAATTCCTTAATGAGTGTGATGATTACTTTCGAATGTAGCCATTCCATGATCCCATTGTGGTGGGTGTTAGCTTTTCATTTGACTGCCCCTCATAGTACACAGAACTTTATATTTGTTTTTCTACTGATCGCTTCGCTTTTGTACATAAAATCGTGGTGTGAGATGAGAACTGCATTTGTTGGTTTACATCCATGGCGTAAGTTCAGTTTGTCATCGAGACATGGGGCGTTATTGGCTTTTGCCAAATTAATATGCTTTTCAAGACCACTGGTGCTGATTATTACCTCATTTATCTTAGCAGTGGCACGGCTATTGAATGGTCAGAACAGTTTCTCGACTTTACTTCCGAAGGGAAATCTAAAAACAGAATTCCATTAGTTTGCTATTTTTTTCGGTTCCTGTCTCGTCCGCAAAGGTTACGACAAAAGATTTGAGCTACTAGCAGTCGTCACATGTGGCCAATAGTTTATGGTATTTTGAGACATGGTCATGAAACCTTCTCCATCCGAATGCAAGTCCATTACGCTGCTCGCTCGATTTGAAACGTTTTGTCTTGTTCCATGTGGTGACTTGGCTGAGTAGCTTCGTGGCCGAATGAAAGAGAGGAAAACGATGTTTATGCGGCCATAGAGGTGAAAATCTTTTATACAGGCATGCTTAATTTTCACGTTTGGCAAAATATGGGGCATAATTTAGCAAAATATTTTGCGTCAAAGATAGTCAAGCTTCATGAAGCTCCACGTCTCTATGCCATTTAAATCTGTTTTGAAGTGGATACACGCTAACTTGTAGTAATGACCCTTTTAAATAGCACAGCCATGTCTGCAGCAGGATTCTAACTCGTCAACGCTACTTCAAAAGAGAAGAAGTCCAAAAACATTTATTTCTTATTCGGCATGTTTTCCGGCTACACATACGAAAGATTTTACAGCAAACGTATCTAACCTTCTTCCCCGGTATGGTGTTGAAAATATATATTATTTATACTTGTTTTGTAAATAAAACTGCCTTTTCCTGCTGTTAGTAACTTTATTTATCCCATACACGTTTCGCCTTCTCCTGTTCTAAGGCATCATCAGTGGGATCTATAACGATACAGTTTTGTTAGTTATAGATTATCAAACAGTTCACTTCGCGATTTTTTGTAAAAAAATAATTACTTACGATTTGCTGATCTGCGTTTCCTTACATCTGGTCTGGATGTCGCACTACCACTTTTATCACTGCCATATAATCACATCTTTGTGTTCTCGCCTTCCACACAATGTTCACCGTGTTTCTCACTCTTATTTGTGATGGACTATTGTTCTTTTGTCACTCGATACAACTATTTCGTCGTACACTTCTTCTCACAGCGTAAATATTGCGACTCCCTCACGTGTTTCATATTCTTTGGCATGTTTACCTATTTGTTGCCAACCTAACGAAGTATATGTTCGTTACTAACTTCTGTTTATGATGTTTATGCCGTGCGAGTATGAGTGAGTGAGAGAGAGAGGGGGATAGAGCCGACCCTTTCTTTTGTGGGGGCGGGTGTACTAGCTGTTAGCGAGTGACTGACATCTTTGGTGACAGCTGTCTTGAGTATTCTGTGGAGGGGTTCATGGATGAGTGAATGTAAGGATGTTGGGTTCTATTATTATTACATTGGCCAGTATTATTATATTAATACTTTTTGCGAACGTTATTCTATTATTTTATCTATTAGTGTAAATAATGAATTGCTTGGCATGTGTACTTGGTCATTCAACAGAATTTTCCCCTCTTCTTCGGTTTTATGTATGTGGTAATTTTCTTGCATGGTTAGGAGGTGGTTTTTATTTTTGACTCTAATTATTTTCATATCATCTTCTCTAGTGGTGTTCTGCAAATGTGGAGTGGTTTGTCCCATATTTACAGGCTCTCGTGTGTTCCTTGTGTCTGACATCAAATGTTCTCCCTATTTGCCCTATGTATGTGCCTTCACAAGTGTTACACTGTAGCTGATATATACCTGCTTTCTGGTATATGTCTCTGTTTTTTGTCAGTTTTGGAATGTATTTTTGTATAGAATTGTTTGTTGTGTATGCTATGTTTATTCCCTGTCTTGTGAAAATGTTGGTGATTTTATGGGTGAGTTTGTTTTTGTATGTCATTGTGTACCATCTTGTGTTTTCTTTCATCCTTTTCTGATTATCCTGTGTAATTGTTAAGGGACTGCATGTTGTGTTTGGCTATTTTGTGTTGTCTGTGGTTTGGAGCTTTCTGCTTTTATTTTACTTGTAATGTTGTTGTTTAGCTTTGTGACTGTGTTATTACTGTAACCATTATTTTGTGCTATCTGCATTATTATGTCCAGTTCTTTTTGGTAGCTTTCTTTGGTGAGTTGTACTGTGTTGGGTCTATGGAGCATGTGTCGAACTGTTGTTTGCTTTTGTGCGAGTGGGTGGTTCGAGGACTGGGGAATGATAATGTCCGTTGCTGTGGGTTTACGGTAAATTTCAACCATATGCCCGTTGTTTTGTTTTTTGATTGTTATATCCAGAAAGTTAATTTGGTTGTTCTGTTCTTTTTCAGTTGTGAATTTTATATTTTCATGTGTCTTGTTGATGTCAGTATGTAGTTTTTTCAATTTTTGTGTGCGGTTCATCTATTAAGCAAAGGATGTAATCCATATACCTGAACCAATATAATATGTTGCATTCTTTTGCTACTATTTTTATGAAAATGATCTGTTCAGTGTGGTTTACAAAAATATTTGCAAAGGCTCCTGAAACTGGGGACCCCATTGGCAATCCATCTTCTTGTAAATAAAATTCATTATTGAACTAGAAGTAATTTTGTTCTGTTGTGAGCTTTATAAGTGTATATATTTTACAGTACAACTCACCAAAGAAAGCTACCAAAAAGAACTGGACATAATAATGCAGATAGCACAAAATAATGGTTACAGTAATAACACAGTCACAAAGCTAAACAACAACATTACAAGTAAAATAAAAGCAGAAAGCTCCAAACCACAGACAACAACACAACATAGCCAAACACAACATGCAGTCCCTTAACAACTACACAGGATAATCAGAAAAGGATGAAAGAAAACACAAGATGGTACACAATGACATACAAAAACAAACTCACCCATAAAATCACCAACATTTTCACAAGACAGGGAATAAACATAGCATACACAACAAACAATTCTATACAAAAATACATCCCAAAACTGACAAAAAACAGAGACATATACCAGAAAGCAGGTATATATCAGCTACAGTGTAACACTTGTGAAGGCACATACATAGGGCAAACAGGGAGAACATTTGATGTCAGACACAAGGAACACACGAGAGCCTGTTAATATGGGACAAACCACTCCACATTTGCAGAACACCACTAGAGAAGATGATATGAAAATAATTAGAGTCAAAAATAAAAACCACCTCCTCATCATGCAAGAAATTTACCACATACATAAAACCGAAGAAGAGGGGAAAATCCTGTTGAATGACCAAGTACACATGCCAAGCAATTCATTATTTACACTAATAGATAAAATAATAGAATAACGTTCGCTAAAAGTATTAATATAATAATACTGTCCAATGTAATAATAATAGAGCCCAACATCCTTACACTCACTCATCCATGAACCCCTCCACAGAATACTCAAGACAGCTGTCACCAAAGATGTCAGTCACTCGCTAACAGCTAGTACACCCGCCCCCACAAAAGAAAGGGTCGGCTCTATCCCCCTCTCTCTCTCTCACTCATACTCAAACGGCATAAACATCATAAACAGAAGTTAGTAACGAACATATACTTCGTTAGGTTGGCAACAAATAGGTAAACATACCAAAGAATATGAAACACGTAATGGAGTCTCAATTATTACGCTGGTAGAAGAAGTGTACGACGAAATAGTTGTATCGAGTGACAAAATAACAATAGTCCACCTCAAAAAAGAATGAGATACATGGTGAACATTGTGTGGAAGACGAGAACACAAAGATGTGATTATATGGCAGTGATAAAAGTGGTAGTGCGACATCCAGACCAGATGTGATGAAACGCAGATCAGCAAATCGTAAGTAATTATTTTTTTACAAAAAATCGCGAAGTGAACTGTTTGATAATCTGTAACTAACGAAACTGTATCGTTATAGACCCCACTGATGATGCCTTAGAAGAGAAGAGGGCGAAACGCGTATGGCATAAATAAAGTAACTGTTGTTGTGGTCTTCAGTCCTGAGACTGGTTCGATGCAGCTCTCCATGCTACCCTATCCTGTGCAAGCTTCTTCATCGCCCAGTACCTACTGCAGCCTACATCCTTCTGAATCTGCTTAGTGTATTCATCTCTTGGTCTCCCTCTACGATTTTTACCCTCCACGCTGCCCTCCAATACTAAATTGGTGTTCCCGTGATGCCTCAGAACATGTCCTACCAACCGGTTTCTTCTTCTGGTCAAGATGTGCCACAAACTCCTCTTCTCCCCAATTCTATTCAATACCTTCTCATTAGTTATGTGATCTATCCATCTATTCTTCAGCATTTTTCTGTAGCACCACATTTCGAAAGCTTCTATTCTCTTCTTGTCCAAACTATTTATTGTCCATGTTTCACTTCTGTACATGGCTACACTCCATACAAATACTTTCTGTAACGACTTCCTGACATTTAAATCTATAATCGATGTTAACAAAATTTTCTTCCTCAGAAACGCTTTTCTTGCCATTGCCAGTCTACATTTTATATCTTCTCTACTTCGAAAATCATCAGTTATTTTGCTCCCCAAATAGCAAAACTCCTTTAATACTTTAAGTGACTCATTTCCTAATCTAATTCCCTTAGCATCACCCGACTTAATTCGACTACATTCCATTATCCTCGTTTTGCTTTTGTTGATGTTCACCTTATACCCTCCTTTCAAAACACTGTCCATTCCGTTCAGCTGCTCTTCCAAGTCCTTTGCTGTCTCTGACCGAATTACAACGTCATCGGCGAACCTCAAAGGTTTTATTTGTTCTCCATAGATTTTAATACCTACTCCGAACTTTTCTTTTGTTTCCTTTACTGCTTGCTCAATATACAGGTTGAATAACATCGGGGAGAGGCAACAAACCTGTCTCACTCCCTTCCCAACCACTGCTTCCCTTTCAAGCCCCTCGACTCTTATAACTGCCATTTGGTTTATGTACAAATTGTAAATAGCCTTTCGCTCCCTGTATTTTACCCCTGCCACCTTTAGAATTTGCAAGAGAGTATTCCAGTCAACATTGTCAAAAGCTTTCTCTAAGTCTACAAATGCTAGAAACGTAGGTTTGCCTATCCTTAATCTTTCTTCTAAGATAAGTCTTAGGGTCAGTATTGCTTCACGTGTTCCAACATTTCTACGGAATCCAAACTGCTCTTCCCCTAGGTCGGCTTCTACCAGTTTTTCCATTCGTCTGTAAAGAATTCGCGTTAGTATTTTGCAGCTGTGACTTATTAAACTGATAGTTCGGTAATTTTCACATCTGTCAACATCTGATTTCTTTGGGATTGGAATTATTATATTCTTCTTGAAGTCTGAGGGAATTTCGCCTGTCTCATACATCTTGCTCACCAGATGGTAGAGTTTTGTCAGGACTGGCTCTGCCAAGGTTGTCAGTAGTTCTAACGGAATGTTGTCTACTCCCGGGGCCTTGTTTCGACTCAGTTCTTTCAGTGCTCTCTCAAACTCTTTACGCAGTATCATATCTCGCATTTCATCTTCATCTACATCCTCTTCCATTTCCATAATATTGTCCTCAAGTACATCGCCCTTGTATAGTCCCTCTATATACTCCTTCCACCTTTCTGCTTTCCCTTCTTTGCTTAGAACTGGGTTTCCATGTGAGCTCTTGATATTAATACAGGTGGTTCTCTTTTCTCCAAAGGTCTCTTTAATTTTCCTGTAGGCAGTATCTATCTTACCCCTAGTGAGATAAGCCTCTACATCCTTACATTTGTCTTCTAGCCGTCCCAGCTTAGCCATTTTGCACTTCCTGTCGATTTCATTTTTGAGACGTTTTTATTCTTTTTTACCTGCTTCATTTACTGCATTTTTGTATTTTCTCATTATCTCTTCTGTCACCCAAGGATTTCTACTAGCCCTCGTCTTTTTTACCTACCTGATCCTCTGCTGCATTCACTGTTTCATCCCTCAAAGCTACCCATTCTTCTCTTACTGTATTTCTTTCCCCCATTATTGTCAATTGTTCCCTTATGCTCTCCCTGAAATTGTGTACAACCTCTGGTTCTTTCAGGTTATCCAGGTCCCATCTCCTTAAATTCCCACCTTTTTGCAATTTCTTCAGTTTTAATCTACAGTTCATAACCAATAGATTGTGGTCAGAGTCCACATCTGCCCCTGCAAATGTCTTGCAATTTACAACCTGGTTCCTAAATCTCTGTCTTACCATTATATAATGTATCTGAAACCTTTTAGTATCTCCAGGGTTCTTCCATGTATACAATCTTCTTTCATGATTCTTGTACCGAGTGTTAGCTATAATTAAGTTGTGCTATGTGCAAAATTCTACCAGGCGGCTTCCTCTTTCATTTCTTAGCCGCAAGCCATATTCACCTACTATGTTTCCTTCTCTCCCTTCTCCTACTATCGAATTCCAGTCACCCATGACTATTAAATTTTCATCTCCCTTCACTATCTGAATAATTTGTTTATCTCTTAAGTAACTAGCAGCAGAAAAAGGCAGTTTTATTTACAAAAGAAGTATTTATATGCTTGCTGCCGACGATGGCCACACATACAAACTTGTTATATATATTATTCAATTTAAGAAAAAAATGCTGCAGTTCTTTCTGTTTTTCCATAGATAAAAACGGCGGAAAGAGTGGTCTTTCATTGATGGTTAGAAGACCCCAAGGGAAGCTCAGCCGCCTAATGGGAAACCGTTTCCTTCCTGCGCACACAATGGCCCCTTTCGTCGCAGTATGTGAAAGTTGTGTAGCAAACGACTCTCTTGATTGTAGAGAACTGTAATGCACGTGGGTATAGTGTGGGGACTTGTTCGTGCTGCATGCTGTTGAGAGAAGGGAGAAGCCGGTGCCAGTACATAACCTGCTCCTCTCAGATGGTAAGGGGGCTGTTGAGCTTATCGCCCCTATCCGACGGACAGATGACAATCAGAAGTGTGACATACTTCCATGAGACGCTGCGGAGAGGTTTGGAATTTAATCCGGAATAATAGCACAAATTATGGTGGTCAGTAATTTTACACCACCAATTCTGCTTCCCCTGCCGGGTAAAGACTGGTGGTGAAAGTACCATCCACCAATAGTATTTGAACTGGCTACGACCGAGCCGAGAACCACCAGACTGGTGTGCGATAGCAACATCGGCAACGGAGGTAAGTAGATAGAAAAGTTGAGAGTACGCCAACATAATCGTCTCTGTGTACTATCAATATCTTCTCTTGTTGACAAAGTGCATGCGACAGCCTCTGTTTCTTCCGAATATGGTTCAGTTATTCGGACTGTATGTCGAACAAAGTCGTATGCGGAACATACGCCATAAAATAAACGATTCGCGTCTCAATTTGGAATATGCGCTGTGAGACGCTAACTGCAGTAGATGCTGGAAGGAGAAGGATTGAAGAACCGACCTGCGTGAGATGCCAGCGGCGAGACGCCTTGGCGATGGGGTCGGTGACTTGTGTGCAGGCTGCGCCGAACAGCATCAGCTTGTGCGGCCCGCCGTGCATCATATCGAAGAATGCCTTGACGCCCACCGCCGCGTTGCACTGCAACGAAAAAGAAAAACCATGAGTCAAGTACAGTTTCCATTAGGTTGGACGGTGTGTGCTTTCTAAGCATCGTCGTATGGTTCAGAACAAGACGCATTTAATATACCGGGTGATCAAAAAGTCAGTATACATTTTAAAACTTAATAAACCACGGAATAATGTAGATAGAGAGGTAAAAACTGACACACATGCTTGGAATGACATGGGGTTTTATTAGAACCAGGCGCTCCACCCCATATTGCTAGACGCGTGAAAGATCTCTTGCGCGCGTCGTTTGGTGATGATCGTGAGCTCAGCCGCCACTTTCGTCATGCTTGGCCTCCCAGGTCCCCAGACCTCAGTCCGTGCGATTATTGACTTTGAGGTTACCTGAAGTCATAAGTGTATCGTGATCGACCGACATCTCTAGGGATGTTGAAAGACAAGATCCGACGCCAATGCCTCACCATAACTCCGGACATGCTTTACAGTACTCTTCACAACATTATTCCTCGACTACAGCTATTGTTGAAGAATGATGGTGGACATATTGAGCATTTCCTGTAAAGAACATCATCTGTGCTTTGTCTTACTTTGTTATGCTAATTATTGCTATTCTGATCAGATGAAGCGCCATCTGTCGGACATTTTTTGAACTTTTGTATTTTTTCGGTTCTAATAAAACCCCATGTCATTCCAAGCATGTGTGTCAATTTGTACTTTTCAATCTACATTATTCCGTGATTTAATCAGTTTCCAAATTTATACTTTTCATCACCTGGTACTTGTCTAGTTCAAAGGCTATGTTAAGTTACTACCTAATGTCTATCGTCCTAAGAAACTTGTTCACTGTGGTGCTGTATAAACTGTGTATTTGAAATTTCAGAGAAAAAGTGTCTGAGAAGTACTAAAATACACGTGCAAACTTATTTGTCTACTTGTTTTGAGGATTCACAGATTACTTTACATCACTCTTTTACATTTCTTTAGATGTTCGTGCTCTTAGTCATCGAAAACAGTGCGACATGTCAAGTGCCGAGTGCTGGATATTTGGGAGATTGTAACATTTTCCAGGCCGTGTCATAGTCGCAGTCAACCTCAATTTTACTTTAAGATTTTAATGAGTCTAGTGGAACCCTAATACAATTGCGAAATTCTTAATTATTGGTAGGTTTTTCGTTCTGAATTACAAATTTTAACTTACCGAGGCAAATCTCTATTCATAATACAATTACAGACATCCACACCGAATTTCTTCCATTTGTGGTTGTTATGTTATGAATCACACAGTTTAACTTCTCACCTACAGTTGTACAGTTGCAGACTATAGACAATCTCTTGAACTCAAGTATCAATGTACGAGGGTTGGAACTTAAATAGTGGAAACTATTTATTCACAACCGATACAAAAGAGTTACATGTTTGCACCTGTTGCTGCCCTTCAAAGTAGTCACCAGCGTTGTGTAGAACCCGTTGCCAGCGATGTGGAAGGCGTAGTATACCGTTAGCAGAGCCTGTTCTGTTGATGGTGCGAATGGAGAGGTCTACTGCCTGTCGAATCTCTGGAACAGTTCTGAAGCGAATGCCACGAAGCCAAAACTGAAACGCCAATCCAACGAATGGCGTCATTATGGGTCGCCGCGAAATTCGAAAGTGCGTCAGAGCCCCAGTATGGTGAAAGTTATGGTGATTCTCGTGTATGACTGTGTTGGTGTTATCCTAACGCATTACGTTCCTCCACGGCAGACCGTCAATGCACAATATTACTGTTCGTTTTTTGGAGAATCATCTGCGACCAGCTTTGCGAAAGAAGCGGCGACACTTTCTGCGCAACCCACCAACAATTTTGCACGACAATGCGCGGGCGCATACAGCGCAAGCTGTGGCTACTGTGTTCGGTCGATGGGATTGGGAAGTACTGTACCTTCCACCGTACTCCACGGACTTAAGTCCTTGTGACTTCGATTTGATTCCGAAGATGAAGGAACCACTTCGTGGCATTCGCTTCAGAACTGTTCCAGAAATTCGGCAGGCAGCAGACCGCTCCATTTGCACCATCAAGAGAACTGGCTCTCTAACGGTATACTACGCCTTCCACATCGCTGGCAACGGGTTCTACACAACGCTGGTGACTAGTTTGAAGGACAGTAGCAGGTGAAAACATGTTACTCTTTTTTATCGGTTGTGAATAAATAGTTGCGACTATTTGAGTTCCAACCTTCGTATATTATACAGGGCGGTGAAAAACAGTCTGAAAACCTAAGGCTATTACAGGGTAGGCTGTGCTGAGAAATAATTTTTCAGAAAGAAATTCGATGCGCTGCTCCGTTTCCGAGGTAATCAGCACTGAAGTTAGTCAAGCAGGTCGTTGTGCGCGCAAATTCAAGCGGCCCGCCAGATGCAATTAGTATCAGATCTCGTAGCGTAGATGATAGCGCACGCAACTGCTCGGTCTTTGGCTCAGGTTGATTCCCGCCAGGGGACTGGTTGTTGGGTTTTTTCACCATCATTGACACGCAAGTCGCCGAAGTGGCGTCAACCAAAAAGGCTTGCCATACAGCAACCAAACCCTGAAGAGGATATCCCGCCCAATAAATGCTATACCATCATTTCATTTTATTTTTGGCTCAGGCTCAACCCTACTACCATCCCATTTCCAATTTCTGTATGACTCTCTTGTTCTGTTTCAGGAAACCAATCGAAGAGTATGTCTGACGACACCTTCTCTGGCGGGCTGCTTGAGTTCGTGCGCGCAACGGTCTGATTGGCCAACTTCAATACTAATTAACTATGATACGGCGCAGCGAATAGAGTTTTTTCTTAATAATTACTCCCCAACCAAACCTACCCTGCAACACTTTCACAAGCTTTTCATTCTGTTTCTGACCACCTTGAATAGCGCAGAACTGCGCTGTCGACGTGATGTTATTATACTCGTATCCAGATTTGGAGCTGATTTCGTCTCTTTCCTCTTTGACCCTTATAGGAAGACACTGGAACGTTGAAAATGTATGACCAGGGTACGAATTCCATATATTTCTTATGAGATTCAAAGAAATAAACAACGTCGTCTGTATCCGGACTTACTATGGAGAAATATTCAAAGTGCATGTAAATTTTAATAAACAGATGAAACGTGTTCAGAATGCAATATGTTCGTGAATTTTGAAGAACCACTCATTAAGACAAAGTACAAATAAACGAAGAAAACAATCGTTCCTTCTTCGTCTACGTGATTTGTTTCCTGGGCGCAGTGAAAAGCGAGGTCACCGTTAGAAGTCCGTGTTCCGTCAGCGAGGAAATCTTAGGGGCACTGAAAGAAAAGTCATGTGACTTACAGTATGCGAGTTACTGTCCAGCATCGGATTGTAATCGCATTTACAGAAACCATGAGGTGGAGATTATAGTATCTAGCAAATAAAAATGGCGTTGGAGTGAAATGAAACTGGTTTCATTTATTGTAACCAACTACTAGCCAAAAATGGACATTCCTAAAATTTCAGACATTCATAAATTGCTCGCCATTGTAAGTGAGGAAAACTCGCCCACAGTGTAGGCTTCTTCTCCGTTGGTACATTTGACACAGTAGACGTCCAATCTACTCGGGAATCGTCCAAATTCCTGCAGCCCCTTTCGAATATGTGCCTTCTGAATCTTATAGCATTACGTAAATCATTGTGTGGCCAGAACGAACGAACGATAAAGCAGTAAAATAAAATAGATCGACATCTTTTGGTAAAAAGCATCCTGTAGCCAAGATCGCATAAATACTTCTTTTTCTTCGACAACCGGTTTCGATAGACTTTGGTGTTACCTCCTGGTCTTCAGAAATTTTTGTTACAAAACGTGTTCATTGTGAGTTGGAACCTCATACCAAGTAATCACATTAGTGAATAAAATATAGCACATTATGCAAAGGTTTGTCAGAAATAAAACGTTAACAATCAAAACGCCAAAACGCACGTTGTAAACATGACCATTTCTATTTATGTAGCACTCACAGATGGTTGTTAAGTCTTAAAAATCACAAAATATAGTAATATGTACAATAGCACATTTGTTTACGTTAGCTTGACATGTTCCATTCATTGACGATCCACCTTATAAGATGTATAAGGCACAAGGTGAATCATCAGTAAATGCAGCATGTGAGGCTAACGTAAACATATGTAATATTGTACTTTTACTGTATATTGTGATTGTTAAGACTTAACAAACATCTGTATTCGCTACATATATGGACACGGCCATGTCCACAAGGAGCTTTTTCATTGTAAAAGTTTTATTTCTGACAAATCTTTATAATGTGCTACATTTTATTCACTAATATGGCAATTTGTCATGCGGTTTCAACTCACAATGAACACGTTTTGTAACAAAAATTTCTGATAAAGAAGTATTTATGCGATCTTGGCTATAGAAATATTTTTACCAGCTAAAACAGAACGCTTCTTGTCATTTCTCATCATGAGGAAATTCAGTCAGATCGTCGTCTGCACTCCGCAAGGCAACTTCAGGTGTGTGGCTCTGGGCACTTACTGTCTCTGTGTCAGTCTCCCACTTTCCTGTTACGATTGTAAATGTTTCAAATGGCTCTGAGCGCTATGGGAGTTAACGTCTGAGGTCATCAATCCCCTAGAAAGTATAACTACTTAAACCTAACTAACCTAAGGACATCACACATATCCATGCCCGAGGCAGGATTCGAACCTGCGTCCGTAGCAGGCGCGTTTCGTGACTGAAGCGCCTAGAACCGCTCGACCACAGCGGCCGGCTAATGTAAATGGTGTATGGAACGTACGACGACATGCAAACTTCGCTTACAGCCAGAACTACTAAATTTTATTTGCACTGTCAGTTCGTGAGGCATATGTGGAGGAAGCAATATACTGACTGACTCTTCTAGGAGCATATGCTTTCGGAATTTTAGCAGTAAGCCACATCGTGGCGCACATCGTCGCTCTTTTAATTTGTGCCTCTGGATTTGGATAAACATCTATGTGATGATTTCGAGCACACAAAACGAACCCGTAACAAAACTTACTTCTCTTCTTAGCATCTCCTTTATTTCCTCTTTCAGTTCTGCCTATTAAGGGTCCCAGACTGCCAAACAGCACACGAATAGCGATCGAACGAGGGTTCTGTAAGCTGTCCCCTTCATGGATGGTCCTGAATACTCTGCCAATGACTTCAGGTGTGGCATTGGCCTATTCTACGATTTGTTTTATGTAATCGTTTCACATTAAATCGATCCGCATGCATGCTCCCAGATATTTAATGTATGCAATAGGATCAGGTGCAACTATAATTGCTGTCGATTAGTTACTTCACTGCGTCGATCAATGTATTAGACCCGCGAAGTGTCGTTCATGGAGCCAAATAAAGACGTAACTAATCATATAAAGGTTACCTACATCGTTGAAAATTTTTATATATTAAATAAGTTTATTTGGTTTCTAGGCTTTAGCTGAAGCTTATCATATGCTGTGAAGAACTTCGTATGACATCGAATTCTAGGGTAAAAAAAATGGTTCAAATGGCTCTGAGCACTATGGGACTTAACTGCTGTGGTCATCAGTCCCCTAGAACTTACAATTAGAACTACGTAAACCTAACTAACTTAAGGACATCACACACATCCATGCCCGAATCAGGATTCGAACCTGCGACCGTAGCGGCCGCGCGGTTCCGGACTGTAGCGTATAGAGCCGCTCGTCCACTGCGGCCGGCCAATTCTAGGGTCACTCGACCCTCATCAAATAATTATGTCATTATATGAACATATTTTCTTCGTAGAAACATT
This sequence comes from Schistocerca cancellata, assembly GCF_023864275.1. Lineage (NCBI taxonomy): Eukaryota > Metazoa > Arthropoda > Insecta > Orthoptera > Acrididae > Schistocerca > Schistocerca cancellata. The sequence goes on from NC_064629.1 coordinate 822,466,203, forward strand.
TCAGACTGTTGAAACAGTGTTATTCAGTTGTATTTTACAAACATGTCGAATTTCCAGAACGAAATTTTCACTGTGCAGTGAAGTGTGCGCTGTTATGAAACTTCTTGGCAGATTAGCACTGTTTGCGGCACCGTGACTCGAAATCGGGACCTTTGCTTTCGTAGGCAAGTGCTGTACCGACTGAGATACTCAAGGACAACTCACGACCCTTTCTCACGGCCGTACTTCCAGAAGTGGCTCGTCTCCTTCCAAACTTCATAGAAACTCTCCTGCGAACCTTGCACTTGCCCGCGAAAGGCAAAGGTCCCGAGTTCGAGTCTCGGTCCGACACACAGTTTTAATCTGCCAGGAACTTTCATGTCGAATTTGATTGTCATTGAGACATTGAAATAATGATTCGTTGTGATACAACAGACTTGAATTCAAACTTACATTTTTTTTTTTGAAAAGTTAACACAAGGTACTTTTCATTGATGATACTTTCATTAGATCTAGAGTTCAAAAAATGAAGAGAAACGGGTATTTCTCCATATCGCTGCAGTATCTGGTTATTAAAGAAAGCGCAGATTTATAATTAACATGGTAACTTGCTCTTATTGCGGAGTCTGAAACTGTGTAACGGTTCCGTTGTAGGTAAATTTCAGAAATGGCCTTCTCTCTTTCTCCTTTAATCGACTGGTGGCGGTATATGTTGTAAACTTTTTAATCTCAGATTAGGTCTTAGGGGAACTGTGACGCTCGCTTAGGTGAATTTCTGTCTTGTTCCCAAATTTCAGTTCGGTACAGACGTTGTGGTCTGCTACATTGCATAAGATACAGGTAAAAAAAGACTTTACGTATGACTTTTCATTTTCTTCCCCATTTGAAAAATATTAGCTTTACTAAAAAAGTTGAATGACATGCCTCTGAAATAAAGAGATTTTTCAAAATATGCGTCTATACTACAGATTCAACAATTTGTAACTTGACAGTAAATAGCTTTTGCAGGTCAACTGATTAACTATTTCAGTAGACAATGAGGTATAAATTTAAATTTACGTATCAGACTGTGAAATAAGATTGGTGATATGACGTGACAAAAACCATATTTGTGTGAATGCTCAACATCATGTTAGCAATGATATCATTAGCTTGTGTATCGAACGGGCAGCTGCTTTGTTGCAGTAATCATCCTCATCTTCCCCCGAAGTGCCTTATAAAACAAAGGAGAACGGAAGTCCGGTATTTAAAGTTGGCTCCCGCCAGTGCAAGTTTCGCATCTACACATCTACGCTGCCCGACTCTTTGGTCATTGTTAATAAAACGACGCTGATTTAAGTGATGATGGTCTTCCAACATTAATCACATTAATCTGCCAGGGAGTTTGAAAACAGTTCAGTATCTGCTGCATTTCATTCTGAAATCAGTAAAAAGAGATTGAAAATACTTCTGGTTCAGCTCTTTCTTCATCGATATTTAACCAGCCAACTCATCTTTGAAAGTTTAAAAGTGGGGAACATCATGCAAACAGTATTCAGCGAGCACGTCTTGAACTTACATGTTATCATAGGAAGGTATCGAAATTTTACAGGCAGCTAACAAAGGAGAATGAGAAAAGCAACTTAATGGAGTACATTGCTTCCGTGGATTAATGTTATTTTTCTGAAAGAAATTCGTCATTCTTAATTTAATTGACAAGGAGAACTTTCTTCCACTGAAAGTGTAACATATCGTGATCTGTGAGTTTTATAGCTCCTTTCCATTTGCGAGTCCTTTAATAATTACTCATTTAGGTCCCATGGTACGCACTTCCCAGTTACAAATAATTGATACCTGTTCTTAGCATTGCATTAGGGATTATACTGCAGACTTTACGACGTGTGCAATGGACCGCCACACTTTCAGACTATAATGTAAATTACAAGAGGAGGCGTTTCGTTTTTATGATAATTAAATAATGCTTTACTCCCCGTGTAGATAAAAATCTAATCGCAACGCACTTTATCCAGAATTATTTATGTTTTAAAAGGGAGCTAAAAGTTTATGAGCAATGAAGCACTAGCCCGAAGAAAATATAGCTTAACCCTACTGCAGTATTTATTTTATATCCGTATACCTGTTTACGTCCAGCTTAATAACCAGGTTGGAGGGGGGGGGGGGGGGAAGGGCGGGCAGGGGGGGGGGGGGAGGGAGCATAATAATGGGAAAGCAAGGCTTGTACGTGAGTAAGAATTTATTCAAGGTCGTATCTTTTTTATTTGTCACTTTATGAACAGCTCTAATGTGAGTTTCTATTTCTTTATGTCCTGCGGACGCTGACTTTGTTGCTTCATACATCCTCAACACCTACTCTGTCCATTTCTGTATGAATTACACCTCTAGCTCTTGGAAACTAGTTGAGCTATTGGTTTTGACACTGGGCTAGTGTTTAGAGAACCATGAGCAGACTAACGGCAAATACTCTATTAAAATGTAAGTTTTTCCCCGATTAATACAGACGTTAAACACTGACCTATTTTTTCAATGTATAGGAGTACTTCTACCACGCATCTGTGAACTAATACGTCACCAACTGGCAATGAAATATGCAATGTGGCTATGTAGGAAGAAGGAAGGACAGTCCAGTGTCCATTCTAATATTCTCTTTGGAGTATTAACAACAAGAACCACGTTTTTCATGGTACTCCCTGTTAAAGTTGTGATGTGCGAACACGTCTGCTCGTACATGTGGAGTCTGTTCTTTCGGACATGTCCGATAGAAGAAAAACCACTCTGATCCAGTAGCCATTATGAATTAAGACACAAAGGAATTACGGACACTTGCTGCGAGTGGGTATTGATTGAAATCAATGGGGAATTTGAAAATTTGGCCAGACCGGGATTCGAACCCGGATCTCCTGCTTACTAGGCAGATGCTCTGACCACTAAGCCTTCCAAACACTGCACGGACTACCCTACCACGCCTCCCTTCTGGCACAAACTCTGAATTTAGCCACACACTACTAATGTAGCGCCTCTTGTAAATTATCCTTATTAATCGGGGAATTTCTCCTATTTCCGTAAGAGTTTGAGCCTGTTATGAGAAAGGGAATTGGACAAATACCGCGAGTAAGGGGCACTACATTAGTAGTGTGTGGATAAGCTGAGAATTTGTGTCTGACGGGAGGTGTACTGGGGTATCCTGTGCAACTGAAATGACCACTGTGTCCCGATAGCTTAGTGGTCAGAGCATCTGCCTATTAAACAGGAGATCCGGGTTCGAATCGGATTGTCAACTTCCCCCATTGATTTTAATCAGTGAAAACTTGCAGCCAATATCTGTAATCACTTTGTGTCCTACATCCGCTTTTAACGTATGGTGATCAAAACAGAACTCTGTATACCAAAATCAAGTTCCACCACTCTATGAGGCAACGTAAGGCATGGGATACTTCCTAAAATCGTGTTGGACCTCCTTTTCCCCGGAATAGTGTAGGAGTTCGACGTGGCATGGGCGCAACATATCTTTAGAAGCCCCCTACAGAAGTACTGAGCCATGCAGCCTCTGTAGCCGTGCCCAGCTGCGAAAGAGTTGCCGGTGCACGATTCTGTGAACGAACTGAGCTCTCGATTATGTCCCATAAACGTTAGAATTCATGTCAGGCGATCTGGGTGGCCAAACCATTCGCTCGAATCTTACAGAATGTTTTACAAATCAGTCGCAAACAACTATGGCCCAGTGACATGGTGCATTGTCATTCATAAAAATTCCATCGTTGTTTGGGAACATGACTGCAAGTGGTCTCCTAGCAGCCGAACCTCCAGAAGACCATTATGGAGCCACCACCAGCTTGCACAGTGCCTTGTTCACAACTTGGATCTACATCTACATCTACATCCATACTCCGCAAGCCACCTGACGGTGTGTGGCGGAGGGTACCTTGAGTTCTCCCTTCTATTCCGGTCTCGTATTGTTCGTGGAAACAAAGATTGTCGGTATGCCTCTGTGTGGGCTCTAATCTCTCTGATTTTATCCTCATGGTCTCTTCGCGAGATATACGTAGGAGGGAGCAATATACTGCTTGACTCCTCGGTGAAGGTATGTTCTCGAAAATTCAACAAAAGCCCGTACCGAGCTACTGAGCGTCTCTCCTGCAGAGTCTTCCACTGGAGTTTATCTATCATCTCCGTAACGCTTTCGCGATTACTAACTGATCTTGTAACGAAGCGCGCTGCTCTGCGTTGGATCTTCTCTATCTTTTCTCTCAGCCCTATCTGGTACGGATCACACACTGGTGAGCAATATTCAAGCAGTGGGCGAACAAGTGTACTGTAACCTACTTCCTTTGTTTTCGGATTGCATTTCCTTGGGATTCTTCCAATGAATCTCAGTCTGGCATCTCCGTTACCGACGATCAACTTTGTATGATCATTCCATTTTAAATCACTCCTAATGCGTACTCCCAGATAATTTATGGAATCAACTGCTTCCAGTTGCTGACCTGCTATGTTGTAGCTAAATGATAAGGGTTCTTTCTTTCTATGTATTCGCAGCACATTACACCTGTCTACATTGAGATTAAATTGCCATTCCCTGCACCATGCGTCAATTCGCTGCAGACCCTCCTGCATTTCAGTACAATTTTCCATTGTTACAACCTCTCGATATACCACAGCATCATCCGCCAAAAGCCTCAGTGAACTTCCATTGTTATCCACAAGGTCATTTATGTATATTGTGAACAGCAACGGTCCTACGACACTCCCCTGTGGCACACCTGAAATCACTCTTACTTCGGAAGACTTCTCTCCATTGAGAATGACATGCTGCGTCCTGCTATCTAGGAACTCCTCAATCCAATCACACAATTGGTCTGATAGTCTATATGCTCTTACTCTGTTCGTTAAACGACTGTGGGGAACTGTATCAAACGCCTTGCAGAAGTCAAGAAACACGGCATCTACCTGGGAACCCGTGTCTATGGCCCTCTGAGTCTCGTGGACGAATAGCGCGAGCTGGGTTTCACACGATCGTCTTTTTCGAAACCCATGCTGATTCCTACAGAGTAGATTTCTAGTCTCCAGAAAAGTTCGAACACAATCATCATCTCTTACAAACTGAAATCCGGACTCATCTGACCAGTTCACGGTTTTCCAGTCGTCTAGGGTCCAACTAATGTTGTCACGATCCCAGGAGAGACGCTGCAGGCGACGTCGTGCTATTAGCCAAGGCACTCGAGTCGGTCGCATGTTGCATAGTCTATTAACGGCAAATTTCGCCGCACTGTCCTAACGGATACGTTCGTCGTACGTCCCATATTGATTTCTGTGGTATTTTCACGCAATATGGCTCGCCTGCCAGCAGCTATACCTTTACGCCAACGGCACTGCTCTGGGTCGTTAAGCGAAGGCCGAGGGCCCCGGCGTTGTCAATGGTGAGAAGTAATGCCTGAAATTTGGTATTCGCGGTACACTCTTGACACAGTGGATTTCGGAATATTGAATTCCCTACCGATTTCCGAAATGGAATGTCCCATGCGCCTAGCTCCAACTACGACTCCGCGTTCACAGTCTGTTAATTCCCGTCCTGCGGCCCACAACCACATCGGAAAATTTTTCACATGCATCACCTGAGTACAAATTACAGATCTGACAACGCACTGTCCTTTTATGCCTTATGTACACGATACTACCGCCATCTGTATATGTGCATATAGACATCTCATGACTCAAGTTCTAATGCCATCTGGAATGTCGAGTCCTGCACTTGTCGTAGCTTACGTTTGCGCCAGCATTGTGCTCTGCGCTCGCAATGTCGTGCACTTGTAAAAAGCTTGGCCGTGTGCTGCTAAATCTCTGTTCTTTGTTCTCACTGCATTAGACACTGTAGATAAAGCACATTTGTACGTATTTGGTAATCGAGATCAGCACGCTACTACCTTTCTTCTAGAGTGCTGCAACGCTCCATGTTTGACCGATCACGGCTCGCCTGTTGACGTGGGGACCGAGCCGCTCATGTCCGGCCCCATACGACTCGGCTCGGTCACGTACTCGCCCCATGTCTGATGTACGGATTCCGGACACGCGGATAACCGAGCATGACCGGGCACCGCTGACGTCTCACTTAGCCTCGCCCCGCCCCGGCTCGCTGCCCTGTACTTCACTGTACAAATCCAACGCCTCTCTCTCTCTCTCTCTCTCTCTCTCTCTCTCTGGCTCTCTTTGGCTCTCTTTTAATACAAAAGTAACATTTCCAAGAACGGGTACGTGACACAGCTAAATTCATAAAGCACCTGGAAAGTAAAATGATATTTCAATACAATCGCGGATAGAAGACGAGTCTCATTTCCAAACAAAAGAGATATTTTTCCTTTCATTTATAGGAAACATTAAATAAGTGCTTTCCCTGTAATCTAGAAGACAACCATCTTCATAAAGAAAGCATACAAGGAACGTTAAACATTTACAGACGTAACTTGTCATACGTTTCAATTGTTTGCAACATAAACAAAATTATAGTTATTGTTGATCAGCAGGAAATCACTAACGCGTTCCGGATTTAATTGGCTGCGGCAATTTGTTACTAACATGCCGGCTTTACTAAAGCACCTTTCACTAGGTGCGCTTTTTGCTGGGATACATAAAATACGTCTTGCAACTGCAGCCAAACCTGGCAGATCTGTTTCATGTCTGCTCCACCACTTTAAGATGTCATCATCATCTCCGGGGTGCATTAAAAGGTACAGATCTACTTCATCTGCTGCGGATGATCTGTTGTTCCTCCATTCCTTGAAACGAGCTCTCTTTCTGGGTGGTGATGACACAGTACTTGAAGGATCTATGATGATAAACAAAAGAGACAAGTAATACAGAACTGATATGGAAATCATCGAAACATTCCCGTAAGAGACCGATGACCTCGCTGTTTGGTCTCTCCCCCCAAACAAACCGACCCCCGTTCCCATAAAAACGAGATGTTTTACGTTAATGAAATATTATACGAGTCACAACATTCCCGTTTCTAAATAATACACTTTCCACTAACTGTGCAAAAACGATTATGTTAATGATTGAATGTTGTACCTGCGTACGTAGCACACATTTGTCGCACATTGTTAAGAATTTCCTGCTTTTCACTTATTTCAAGCATATTAAGATAACGGAAGGACGTCCAAAGAAATGATCTTTGTGAGGTTTCTTGCAACTGTGTTTCTTTAAATGAGTGGTTCCCGACTGGAAAAACAATAAAGTGGAGCAGTTTATGCACGATACGTACCCAGTAGACGCAATGTTTTCATCTACAACTAACAGAAATGTACTCCATACTTGGCTTTTTAGACATTCCCGTTTCTTTAATGTGTAAACATTGGTTTCAATCTTACGTCTTACTACACTGGCTTCCTCGCGCTGCATGATTACAGAGAGAGACACACCACAAATAAGAAGCCCGTACTGGCTGCAGTGTCACACGGATAATAACACGTGTAATGTGTTTGAAGTTATGTGCTACGTATTCGGTCACGGCTTCTATGCTCGGTCACAAGAACTAGTGCGGGTAGCCTATCCAGTTAGGGTGTGCTCGCCCCACCTCGTATTTTGTGCTCGCTTACTCGGTCATGCAGGACTCTACTTTCTTCCGCATGTGGAACAAATACAGGCCATGAATGTTCCTTCTGTCTCTAGAATTCGGACCTACTACGTTCGGATCGAGCGACACCGAACTAGCGTGCGGCAGTGACCTCAGATACGGAGGCGGGTGCTGACCTAGTAAAGTGCCGCTGGGATCGAAACTGGTGCACGATAGAGCAAATAAAACCGTCCAGCATTGTAACAAAGGTGTACACGTGAGCTCCTACTCCTCCCACAATCCGATAAAATGCGTAGAATGCTTTTGCAGTCCTGGCCAGAGAGTGAGGTATTTTTTGACGTGACGCAAGAGTTCTGACATTTATCAGAACTGTTGACAGGCGACATTTGATCGCAACGGAACTTTGCAAACAAATGTACCTCGTTTCGAAATGCCTCGCAGCAGAATCCACCCACTGGTCACCAGCTGCTAATGGCAGCAGCAAAACGTTTTAGCAGCATTTTCATGTTTCATCAGAAACGTGAAATTCTTCGTCACTGAACAGTCTAGTGAACACGAGATTCTCGGTACCGCTGATTGTTTCGAGTACACCCTTACGCCTTTCTATGCGTTGTTGAAATGACGATCAGACTTCAGTTCCCTTCAATTTGTGTTATACTGATCTCAATATAAGAAGAAGGCGATCGCTAACGGTGTGTATTTAGTAACAGAGCGATGCTTCAAAAAAATGTTCAAATGTGTGTGAAATCTTATGGGACTTAACTGCTAAGGTCATCAGTCCCTAAGCTTACACACTAATTAACCTAAATCATCCTAAGGACAAACATGCACACCCATGCCCGAGGGAGGACTCGATCCGCCGCCGGGACCAGCCGCACAAAAAAATGGTTCAAATGGCTCTGAGCACTATGGGACTTAACATTTGTGGTCATCAGTCCACTAGAACTTAGAACTACTTAAACCCAACTAACCTAAGGATATCACACACATCCATGCCCGAGGCAGGATTCGAACCTGTGACCGTAGCAGTCTCGCCGTTCCGGACTGAGCGCCTAGAACCGCTAGACCACCGCGCCGGCCCAGCCGCACAGTCCAGCGATGCTTCTTGCAACTATCTGCAGCGCCAACAATCAGTCATATTATCACTAGTCGTCTAAAGAGAGTAATGGGAGTTTACCCAGTAATACACGTCAACTGCTTTGGCAGTGTTTTTCCAATATAGCCGTGATTCTCAGAGACTGCTAGCGGATGGCAGAGATGAATACAGGGACGCCACATTGTTACGAAATCATCGCGAAATACAAGATGATTATCAGCACTGGGCTCAGAAATTGCCAGATACCCTTCCATATGAATGTAAGATTGCATGTAGGCGAAAAGTTGCGATTCTGTTTCACAAAAATATTCTTCACGTCAGCTCAAAAAAAAAAAAAAAAAAGTTCATATGGCTCTGAGCACTATGGGACTTAACTTCTGAGGTCATCAGTCTCCTAGAACTTAGAACTACTTAAACCTAACTAACCTAAGGACATAACACACATCCATGCCCGAGGCAGGATTCGAACCTCAGACCGTAGCGTCCGCGCGGTTTCAGACTGTAGCGCCTAGAACCGCTCGGCACCCTGGCCGGCTTCACGTTATCCACAACCACAAAATCTCTTACGGTAGCTGTTGGGAGCATATTAGAAGCGAATGTTATGATTTATCTTCGCTAGAAGCTGAGCGCAGTATAGGATTGGTGAATCTTCTTCATTGCTTAAGCGACCTATGAAAAACAAACATAACTTTTATCTAGGTAGCCGGAAGCGGATCGCTTGCTAGGCGGAGAAGTTAGTTGGTATGCCATATGCCAAACAGAGATCCAGAGGAAGAGAAATTAGAAAGTGGAATTCAAGAAATTATTTCCAGAATCTCATCTGCCTGATACTTGGCTGTTAAACTTCACTACGCGTCATTTGTCAAGGTCAATTAATGGCAGAAATAGAAAAAAATCTGAGCAGATCTGCGCGATGTGTGGCTGCTTTATCTGTCAAGAAGAGGATGACACAAATATACTCTGCAACCGCCCGTGAGAAACGAAGCAGCGGAGATATCCAGTGTCACACAAAAATTAACTCTTCACGTTAAAAGGCTGTATATACTCTGACTACACAAGAAATATACCCTTATTTCCATACATTTTCTGAGTGTTTTGATACCGAAGACCGTTGTTCTCCGGTGGCTGGTTACAGAGTAATAATATACACTGACGGAAAAAAATCGCAACGCTAAGAAGGAGTTTTGCAACATAAACGAAAGTTGGTAGGCATGTTTCTACATTTGAATTATGCCTATTCAAATTTCGGGCCAGTCGCAAAAGAGTGACGCTAGTAGTGTCACTATGAGGATCAAATCAGGTTTGCTTTAAATACACGCTGTAACGGTCGTGAGCGTTAGACTGGATATGGTGAGTGCCTTTAAGGCGACAAAAACCCATTACCAACACCTCTCTGAGTTTGAACGGGGACGTGTATTAGGGCTACGAGAAGGTGGATGTTCCTACCACGACACTGCAGAAGGACTTGGCAGGAATGTAGCCACTGTACATGATTCCCGGCAGAGGTGGTCACGAGAATTTGCGGTCGCAAAAAGACCGGTCTGTGGATGGTCACGTGGCACTACCGAGAGGGAAGACCATCTTGTTCGGCGAATGGCTCTGGTACATGGTACTGAATCAGCAGCAGCAGTCTGAGCAGTATTTCGCACCACAGTGACACAACGAACTGTTACAAATCGGTTACTTCAAGGACAGCTCCGAGCCAGACGTCCTATAGTGTGGGTTCTACTGAAGCCGAACTATCGCCGTTATTGTCTTCGGTGGTGTCAAGCGAGAGCTCATTGGAGGGAGTATAGAAGTCTTTCGTTTTTTCTGGTGAAAGCTGGATATGCCTCGGTGCCAGTGACGGCCGTGTGTTGGCTAGAGGGAGGCCAGTTGAGGGTTTGCAACCAACCTGTCTGTGTGCTAGGCACACTGAACCTACACCTGGGTTTATGGTCTGGAGGGCGATTTGGTATGACATCAGGAGCACTTTCGTGGTTATCTCACGCACTCTGATTGCAAATGTGTACATTAGTATGGTGATTTGACCTCTTGTGCTGCCATTCATGAACAACATTCTATTGGGTATTTTCCAACAGGACAACGCTCGCCCACATACCACTGTTGTAACCAAACATACTATGCAGTTTCGTCATGTTGCCTCGGCCTGCTCAATCGCCAGATCTCTCTCCATTCGAGCACATATGGGACATCATCGGATGACAAGTCCAACGACATCCACGATCAGCATTAACTGATCTTGTATTGACTGACCAGGTGCAATAGGCATGGAACTCAATCCCAGAAACTGAAATTCGGTACCTGGAAAACACAATGCATGAATATTTGCATGTTTGCATTCAATATTCTGGCGATCACACCGGTTCTTAGTGGAGCAGCAGTTCACATTTCCAGTGGCTTGTTCCGCGCTTACATTAACTCGTGATCATTCTGTGTTAATCACTTAAATACATTACCTAGACAAAAGTATTCCCAAAATTTCATTACTCTAGAGTAACTACTCTTTGGCGTTGTTGTTTTTTCCATAAGTATAATTATGATATATTTGGTTTGTCACCTCTATTACGAAGGGAACTACAGAAATCAGTGACGCATTAGCATGGAATGCTGCACTACACTTCAACGTGATAAAGACACGTATGACTATTTTCAACATAGTCACGAAGTTTATGTAAACAACAGTCGGAGCGTTGTAGCTGTTCCTTGTAACAATCTGCCCTTTGGTGACGGAGCCATCTGTGAACCAATGTGTCATGGTTCTCGTCGTTGATCCTCATCGACATGGGATTGCTGCAAATCAGTTCCTCGGTTGTCTGAGCATTGTTGTCCGAGGTCGATAGCGAGGGCCTTCCTTCGTGATCAGCATCTTCAACGTCGCTGGAGTCTTGGTTATATTGATAAAATATTACTGTTACTGGCGGCAACATCGCATTTGGTTCACACACAACCAGAATTTCACGGAGACCCTTTTTGCAGTTTTGTCCCCGGTTGCCCACAAGAATCATAGTGTCCCGCATTGGAGTACATTTCCAGTTCCCACACCATTTCACTGTCACACTGTAGTGCACCTGTTAAACACACCGCAGCAGAACTTTGACAGCACGAATCCCAGAACATATACTCTCTTCTGATAATGTGCCACTCTTCTTGACAGATGATCTTAGCGAGGGACGATAAGTGTAGTTTAGTTTTTAAAGTCCTCTCGTATTTTTGTTCCTGTAAAAATACCTGCAAAACAGTGAAAACCCTGTAATATAGCCGGCCAGTGTGGCCGAGCGGTTCTAGGCGCTACAGTCTGGAACCGCGCGGCTGCTACGGTCGCAGGTTCGAATCCTGCCTCGGGCACGGATGTGTGTGATGTCCTTAAGTTAGTTAGGTTTAAGTAGTGTAAGTAGGCTGTTTAGGTTTTTATGTTGGTAACGTCACGTAGCGCTCTGTATGAAAATCAGTGACTGTGCTGTGTGCAGTCTGTGGCTAGTTGGCATTGTTGTAATATTCGCTATTGTAGTGTTGGGCAGTTGGATGTGAACAGCGCGTAGCGTTGCGCAGTTGGAGGTGAGCCGCCAGCAGTGGTGGATGTGGGGAGAGAGATGACAGAGTTTTGAGAGCGGATGATCTGGACTAACTATGCCTATCAGTAGTTAGTGCCTTCAGTAGTTAGAATCTTTTTTTAGCTGGCAGTATTGGCGCTCGCTGTATTGCAGTAGTTCGAGTAACGAAGATTTTTGTGAGGTAAGTGATTCATGAAAGGTATAGGTTATTGTTAGTTAGGGCCATTCTTTTGTAGGGATTTTTGAAAGTCAGATTGCGTTGCGCTAAAAATATTGTGTGTCAGTTTAGTGATGATCAGAATAAGTAAAGAGAGAAATTGCGCTAAAAATATTGTGTGTCAGTTTAGTGATGATCAGCATAAGTAAAGAGAGAATTGTCTGAGTATGTTCAGTTTTGCTCAGCTGTTTGAAAATCAAATAACGTAGAGGTTTTCCAGCACTGTCATTTATAATATTTTTCTAAGGGGATGTGTCATAGTAGTTCTAATTCTAGGGGACTGATGACCTCAGATGTTAAGTCCCAAAGTGGTTAGAGCCATTTGAACCATTAGAACCCTGTAATATGATCTCATAAGGCCCCAGTGTTCGTATAAGATACTCAAAACAATTGTTTGGTTTGTGTTTGTGGCTCGTGAAAGGCAGCTACTATTGGTGGCACGATTGACACTAGTCGCATATAACACATTCGTTTCCAGATTGGAAGCTTTGGCATACCTCGTATCCCAACACCTTTCATTATAACACGAAAGGATCCGATTTCTCGTAGGTGCTTATGTACACATACGAAAGTACTGCGGTTTGGCTACCGTCGCTGCGGGAACGGTTCGGCATAGCGTCGTACCGTTTTTCCATTGTATTACACTGAGGTGAAAAAAGTCGTGAGACACTGATTCCATATATACAGATGGGGGTAGTATTGCGTACACAAGGCATAAAGTGGCAGTGCCTCGACGGAGCTGTCATTTTAGTCAGGTGATTCATGTGAAAATGTGGTTATATCCGCACGACAGCAATTAACAGACTTTGAACGCGGAATGGTAGCCGGAGCTACACACATGGGGCATTACATTTCGGAAATCGTTAGAGAATTCAGTATATCGGGATCCAAGAGTGTGCCGAGAATACCAAATTTCAGGCTCTAACACCACCACTTGCAAAATAGATTAGAAATCAATTTAATGATGTTGCTCACGCAGCATATGTTCGCTTTATCGGGCAACAACTAAGTTATTGACTGTGGATGGTATCGTCAGAATAGAAATAATGAGGTCACTGTAAAAAACTAGTTAATTTGGCACTTATCTTGAATGGATTCTGATGTGTTGGCAAATGTGCCAACACCTTGTAGATAGAGGAGGCCGAAATGCACGCTATAATCTAACGCAGACGGGCGTGAGGTCTGAAACAGGATACGTTATGAATGCTATAAAGAAAAGTACGTAGCTGCGGTAATACTTAACTTTACTCCATCATTTGTATACAGCATTCTTGATGATACAAGTGAGACTCTCTATAGAAATGGTTAATGGCGCCTTGCTAGGTCGTAGCCATGGACTTAGCTGAAGGCTATTCTAACTATCTCTCGGCAAATGAGAGAAAGGCTTCGTCAGTGTAGTCGCTAGCAAAGTCGTCGTACAACTGGGGCGAGTGCTAGTACGTCTCTCTAGACCTGCCGTGTGGTGGCGCTCGGTCTGCAATTACTGACAGTGGCGACACGCGGGTCCGACATGTACTAATGGACCGCGGCCGATTTAAAGCTACCACCTAGCAAGTGTGGTGTCTGGCGGTGACACCACAGATTCCCACGTAGATTTCGTCGAAGTCGTTATGGCTCATCTTGTTGATTCTAGGGTGATTCCACTTTGACTGCTAGAAGGTCCAGATCTGTATTTTAGCAATATTTGAAGACCTAACAAATGCGTTTCTCAGGAAATTCTTAATGATCAAACAATCCCAGATCAGAACAATGGCATGGTAGAAATAATTTTTGACTTAGTTTTCACGGTCCACATTTTTAATAAACGTCTTGTGAATTCACATATACTTCTTCTTAATTGTCACATCAACAAGAAAACAGTTTTGTATCAATCTTCATATATTTAATTTCCACTTTAACCGAACACAAGACTTGACTATTCTTTTACTAAGCGAAATAACAACTTAACCTCTACAAAGTGAAACAAAGACTGCTCTGTGCGCATTTGCGCCAGAACAGTTACAAGTAAGTCAAAGATTATGACGGTCTCACAGAAATGCATACACACAAGAACCATATCACTGTAATACATCGATACATCGGAGTATCTATACATTAATAAAACCAAAGGTGGATATTGTCACAAAAATATGTCTGTTACTTCGCAGAAAAGTAGTTCGATATTGCTGGTATCGAGAACTGGGGTTGGAGTGCCGCAATGGTCACGTAAATAAAGAACCATTACAAAGCATTACCTCCCAGCACGGTCGAGGCACTGGCCAACGCCTTCAATTAACGATCGAGAACAGCGGCGTTTGCGTAGATTTGCCATTGTCAACAGACAAGCACTACTGTATGAAATAACCGCAGAAATCAATGTGGGACGTAACACGAATGTATTCATTAGGAGAGTGCGGTGAAATTTGTCGTTAGTGGGCTATGGCAGCAGACGACCGACCGGAGTGCCTATGGTAACAGCAGGAAATCCCCTGCAGCTTCTCTCCTGGGCTCGTGACCAAATCGGTTGGGCCGTAGACGATTGAAAAACCGTGGCCTGTTCAGATGAGTCTCGATTTCAGTTGGTGATAGCTTATGGTAGGGTTCGAGTGTGGCACAGACCCCGCGATGCCATAGACACAGGTTGTCAAAAGGGCACTGTGCAAGCTGCTGGTGGCTGCATGATGGTGTTCAAAAATGGCTCTGAGCTCTATGGGACTTAATATCTGAGGTCATCAGTCCTCTAGGACTTAGAACTACTTAAGGGGCTCCGGAAAGGCTCAAAATCATGAAAAGTTCAATTTTTACTTTTTTGCGTTTTCTGAATCTGTAGACTATTACCTTTTAATAGATATATAATTTATTCAATTCCGAAGACTACAACTATTTTTAAATTTTTTTTGAAATGTGTTCTACATGGGCGTGACCCACTGTGGCGCTGTTAAACTGCTGTCAAATGGTGTTATTATTAACGTCCGTGTTCATCAGGTACATTTTAGTGATATGAGATAAAGTATGTGTTGTGGCTAACCTGTGATGGTTCAATATATATCGCTGGTGTGATTGCCGATTGTTTCATGTTCATTTACTCTGTCGTTATCTCGAAAATATTCGTAATTAATTCTGTTTCTTGAGTCTCTGTTTTGTTGAAGTATAATAATGAGAAAAAGTAAAGTTGCTGTAGCGACTTTCAATGATGGCAACATTGTAAGGTGCAAGGTATTTAGAAATATGGGAATGAAGATAGGTTCTAACATGGTACGAGCGATGCTTGCTTTAGACAAGGAACCCCTTCGGGCTGCAGACAGGGCTGTAAAGAGTCTAGAAATACAAGCAAGAGTAAACAGGAGGAGGAACAAGAGGAAGCTGGAGGAAGAGTTTGCAGAGGATGAAGATAATCCATCCTATGGACCTGGAATGCACTAAAAAGTTAATCCAATCTTTGTCGCTCGATTCCCAAAACTTTTATTTTCTCATACTAATTACATGTTTTCTAAGGGTCTTCCAAACATATTTGTTTCAAACTTTCAGTAAATGTTACACAGTACCTTTTGCATAATTTAACACAGCCTTTTTCCCAAAAACTGTATATTTTTGAATATATAAATAAAAAATTTCAAAAAAATGTTGTGAATTTTCATTACAATTGAAAAAAAATCATCTTTAATAACCGAACTAAAATTTTGTAAAATCCCTGTGATAAGTTGTAGCCCGTTTTCCAATAAATAATCTGTAAAAAGTTCAACTTCCTACCTCAAATACTTTGTGTGGAAAGATGTAATTTAAAAGCGTTATTTTAACATTGCAAGTATAGGGCGTTCCGGAGCCCCTTAAACCTAACTAACCTAAAGACATCACCTACATCCATGCCAGAGCCAGGATTCGAAACTGCGACCGTAGGGGCCGCGCGGTTCCAGACTGTAGCGCCTAGAACCGCTCGGCCACCCAGGCCGGCCATGATGGTGTGCCCCGTGTTTGTATGGAATGGACTGGGTCCTCTGATCCGATTGGGCCGATCATTGACTGTAAGAGGTTATTTTCGGCTACAGTGAGATCATTTTCAGCCATTCATGTACTTCATGTTCCATGATACCGCGCCATGTCAGTGGGCCACAGTTGTACGCGATTGCATTGAAGTGCGTTCTGGACAGTTCGAGCGCGTGATTTATCCCGCCACATCGTTCGACATGAATCCCATCGAACGGTTCTGTAACATAATCGAGAGGCCAGTTTGTGCACAAAATAGTGCACCGATAACACTTTCGCTGTTACGAACGGCTATAAATGTAGCATAGCCCAATATTTCTGCAGGGGACTTCCAACGAGTTGTTGAGTTAATGCCACGTTGAATTGCTGCACTACGCCTGGAAAAACGTGGTCCGACATGATATTAGCAGTTATACCATGAATTTTCTCACCTCAGTGTATGGATTCACACCCGAAGTTTATATAGATCAACAGTACGCTTATCTATACTGCTGTGTACAACTGCAGGGAAACAAACCCGTGACGGAACCGAGTGTTACTGAATGCAAGATTGAGACTGAAGACTGAAATGGGCATTTGCATGGAGCGATTTGGGGACATCACGGAGAACCTAAATCTGAATGGCCGGAATTGGGTTTGAACCGTCATCAGCTCGAGAATAGGTATAAGGCTGGTAGTGTCTTCAAAACGTTTAGGAAACTACCTTGGAATTCATTCAAGGTCACGATGAACTCTTCGAACCTTGCGTTTTCTTTAAGGGCAGTGAGCTTAGGGAACTGGACTGTGTTTCTCAGAATGTATCCCTCCTATAGCGCGGTTTTCTTTTTAAATGCATCCCCATAAAATTATAAAGAAGTATTTCTTCACCTTGCAGTGCCTTAGTGCGGGCAGCGTTAAGTCCACTTAAAACGCGAGGGCTACAGTTCTTTCCAGATCCTCTAATTTTCATTCCTAGACTCATTTTTCATTCATAAATTCAACAATAGCGAGTTTTAAATCGAAAAATCGTTCTAGGCACGCCCCTTGACTTAACCATCATAAAAAATGTTCAAATGTGTATGAAATCTTATAGGACTTAACTGCTAAGGTCATCAGTCCTTAAGTTTACACACTACTTAACCTAAATTATCCTAAGTACAAACACACATACCCATACCCTGGGGAGGACTCGAACCTCCGCCGGCACCAGCCGCACAGTCCATGACTGCAGCGCCCGCGACCGCTCGGCTAATCCCGGGCGGCTTTACCATCATACCTTGCAGTAATGTGTAAAGTCCCCATACTCTTCGTTCAGTTCATTCGAAACCTGCTGCAGCTGACAGTGGAATAATGGTTCAAATGGCTCTGAGCACTATGGGACTCAACTGCTGGGGTCATTAGTCCCCTAGAACTTAGAACTAGTTAAACCTAACTAACCTTAGGACATCACAAACATCCATGCCCGAGGCAGGATTCGGACCTGCGACCGTAGCGGTCTTGCAGTTCCAGACTGCAGCGCCTTTAACCGCACGGCCACTTCGGCCGGCAGTGGAATAATGCGTGCGACTTAAGAAATTTTACTATTCGTACCACCAGCGCTCCATGCTCGCAAATTTAGCACAGAGTATTTCTTGATGTACAGAACAATGACTCTCATCTCATCTCTTGATCGTTGTAATTTTGTGTTCTTTCAATTGAGAACTAAATCTTTAAATTCTTTCTCCGTGGTAATGTCGTTTCGTAGCAGATTTGAAGTACCCGTCTCTTATGCGATTATATAATATATATTGAGAAATTTCATCTCTCTCTTCTGCCATTCCCTTTGATTTTTGTGGCTTTGGACGATAGATCGCTAGGTGACCTCTTTCTGTGTAAACAGCTGCTGGTCATGTAAAATGCTTTATACCACGAATAAAAAGTGAAGGATAAAAGGCGCTGACACCGTGATTCTGCCGAAGTGGAGAGAGCTGCGCCGACGGAAAAATGACGTCGCAATACCCTCTGAAATGCAGCGCTGTTCCGGGTACGGTACTTCCGAGAAGGACCGAACAAAGCCGTGCTGGCCCTGATCTTGATAGATACACGGAACTCCAGTCAATGGCTATTGCTCAGAACTGTCATATTGTAGAGAGATTTCGATTGAATTTTCTAGATGGAAGCTGGTCAAAAGGTCAACAGTCTAAACGTGGGATATTCGATGCTTGTAATTATCCTGATGGTGGAAAATATGAAAGCATAGCTAAAGAATTTACTTTTGTCCCATCTACTGCATCTCGAGGAGGGATTAAAAAGTTACCGTACCACGTTCATGCGATTGCTATCACAACAGAAAATACAGAATGGAACGATTTATTACGTCGTTGGAGGATTTGGTAAATCACAGCCGAGGGGCAATAATAATGATAAAAGGGAAAGTTTCAACCAGAAAGACGTTTTGAGCAGTCACAACGGAATTTACAGCCATGGAATCAGTATAACCTGTATCAAAATAATAGGTGGTGCAGATTTATTAACGAATGGCTCAGGAATGGAAGCGGTGTTCGATGAGACGATGATTAGCAGAACAAGAGGCCTCAACAGCGGACAAGAAGTGGCCATAACAATATTAATTTATAAAGGCAACCTCCGGCCCAACCGCAGATCAAATGCAATGACCATGTTTCAATAATCAATGCAAGCATATGATCAGGCAATATTTTAATAGGGTCACTTCAAACCAAACTCGTAATGGAAATATTGACTCGGATGGAAATTTACAGAGATACGAACATGAGAGTATAAAGGATCAATCGCAGACATGGAACATTTGACGCTGATGTCTCGTGCCATAAGCGGATTAACCACCACAAGACAACTTCTGAACGTGACAGACATTAAGAAAGTATTGGAGCAAATGAAAAATATTTCTTTGCTATTGACGTTGTCGCGAGTAATACAGCTGAAAGAGAAGAACATTTCTTTATAAACGCACTGAATATTGAAGATGTTCGACAAGATTGGTACGTATAGGTTCAGTTTTTCAAGAAATCTACTCTGTCCTGACATTTCTGTAAATTTTGATAACACTGAACTAGTAATGACTGTAGGCATTGCAAGCGTGGCCCGGGTAATTTCAAGGATGCTTTGTGGTAATGTGAAGCTATGAAGTCACATAGAAAGTTGCAGTTATGGAGAAATACGAGTATGTCAAAGTAACTGAACGGATCGAAATAGTTGTGGAAAGGCTAGTGAGATAACTGGAATAAAGATTATTAACAGGTGATGTCATATTAGGCATTAATTATTTAAAAGGAATAACAGATTGCAGAAATGATAGTGTGGAGTAATTGATCAACAGTCTAAAAATGTATTTTGATTTGGGGAAAACTGAAAGAGAAACCTGGAGTCACCATGTTTGATATATATGGAAGAATGAATTGAAGTTTCCTCTAAAGATATGGATTCTGTATTTTATTGGTTCAGTTTGAAGTAGTTTAACAAGGACGAGAGGCAAGTTTGGGAATCAATAATATGGATGGAAAAGGAGCGTCTGTAGCAATAGATTGGGAGGATGTGGAAAAATTCTCGATAGTGTGAGGAACTGTTATCCAGTAAAGATGCAGCAGAGCACTTGGAAGTAGAAAATGTAGAAGAAGCCGAAACTGAGCGATTTGTCTACAGTGATCAAGAAGGAGTCTCAAAACTTCAGCATATGCCATCTGATTTATAAATTATGCTAAAGACGTCCGAAAGGGGAAATATGGAATTCGAAGAATTGTATAATGAAATTGAACGCTTGAAATGCAAGTGTTTAGTCGTGGAAAGGGAGCTGCAGTCCCCTAAAATGACGGTAGGAAATGGAAGAAGGGAAATATTCATACCCAAAACTCGATTAAACCAAGTCTCAAGGTGATTTCAAACATTCATACCTAAAGCTTCATCAAACAGAGTTTCAAGGTGACTTCAGAGAATGATACTCCTACACCTTTCAATAAGCGTGGAACTGTCCAGTATTCTGTCTTAGGAACACGAAGACGGAAGTTGCAACTTCGAATAAAAGTGTCCCATTCAAGAAGCAAGTATTCATGACGTTAGAATGTCTGAATCTCATTATAGAACCATGTCTTTTAGTAGTAGAAGGCATAAATGCACACGTGAATACTGGGATGAATTATTTGCATGAAAAGGATGAAGTAATAGACTGTTTTAATGTCACTGTTTTATAGAAATTTATAATAACAACGTTCAACTACAATTTGACCAGAGAGTGAAGAGATATACGCCAGTTACATGGTTGTGCATCTTCATATTTTCGCGGCGCAAATACTGATCTATAAAGTTTCGCGCGTGCAGCCGCATAAATTTGACTTCTTCTTCTGATATTTCGGCTGAATACCATCCAGCCATCTTCAGAGTGAGCCCAGGTGACTGACGCTCCGGCACTTGCTCCGTCTTTTTAAAGCCGTGGACTGCACCACTGCGCATGCGGCCATAGATACACAAGGCGCCAAATACGTTAATCGGCGGCAAAGACGTATAACATATGGCTGTGTAGTCGATCCTCACGGTGATATCGATGTATCGCTGCGAGCTGCACCGTCGCGACGTCTTTGTGATCTTATTACAGAAATTGCCGGATTCCAAGATTTGTCCAGGCTGAAGCCGCTATCTCTATTAATTAAATTCGTCGCCCAGCGAATTTCAATTGCTTCCTTCACTACTGAGTCCCAGAAGGATGAAGTCGAGGCTAAAATTTCGACGTTATCGTACACCATAGAGTGCCCAGTGTCAATACAGTGCTCGGCCACCGCAGATTTATTAGGTTGTAAGAGCCGGGAGTATCTGCGGTGCTCTGTGCATCTCTCCTGTATAGTACGTGTCGTCTGCCCGATGTTTGAACGGCCGCACTCACAGGGGATCTTGTATACCCCAGGCTTCCGAAGCACCAAATCATCCTTAACGGAATCCAGGAGTGCTGCTGTCTTTGGTGGAGGGTGAAAAATCACTTTCACTTCATGCTTACTGAGGATACGTCCTATTTTTGACCTTAGGGTTCCCACGTATGGCAGAAGAGCCATCGATTTAAAACTTTCCTTCTCTTCTTCTGATTTTCTTATACCCACAGTTGGCTTCACTTGTAGCGCCTTATGTATCTGCTGATGTGAGTACCCTTTGGCTTCAAAAACTCTTCTCAGGTGTAAAAGCTCGTCCTCCAGACTGCTCTCGTCAGCAATGACATGTTCTCTGTGTACTAGAGTTCTGAGTACACTCATTGTCTGTGAAAGATGGTGGCAGCTATTTGCGCGTAAATAAAAATCCGTAAGGGTCGCTTTTCAAAAAAAATGGTTCAAATAGCTCTGACCACTATGGGACTTAACATCTGAGATCATCAGTCCCCTAGAACTTAGAACTACTTAAACCTAACTAACCTAAAGACATCACACACATCCATGCCCAAGGCAGGATTCGAACCTGCGACCGTAGCAGTCACGCGGTTCCGGACTAAAGCGCATAGAACCGTTCGGCCACAGCGGCCGGCGGTCGGTTTTCGATAAACTGCGTGTCCCAAGGTGCCTCTTTACGCCGTACCAGCACATCCAAAAAAGGAAGGCATCCATCTTTTTCGCTTTCCATCGCGAACTGAATTTGTCTGTGGATGGAGTTCAGATGATCTAAAAATCCTGTCAACTTGTCTTCACCATGCGGCCACACTAGAAACGTGTCGTCAACATGCCTCCAAAACACTGTGGGCTTCAAGCTTGCAGATTCCAGCGCCTCCTCCTCGAAGTCCTCCATAAAGAAGTTGGCCACTTAAGGCACAAAGGACTACCCATGGTGACACCGTGAGTCTGTTCATAAAATTCGTGAGGCTATGCAAGGTGACCATATCCTGTTCCCGTGGTGACAATGTGGAACATAGGTAGAGGCACCCAACTGAAGAGATATCACGTCAGTGTGAGATGGACGGTAGCGGTGATAGTACAGAGTTGGATATGCATGTAGTGGTAGTGCGTGCGAACAACTGATATTAACATTTGGTATAGGATGTCGATGTTGCAAGAAAGACATGATACTTATAAGTAAAATATTCAGCCAAGGCTCCAGGTTATTTCAATGTTCGACAAACTGTCTAAGATGACTGATAAAGGGTGTGCAGTCGATACAGTAAATTAATTACACATGAGTTGCAATAACGACTTTACATCTTAGAACTGCAATCGTGGTTTAATACTCTATCGACCATATTGAAAAGCTCCCGTAATTATAAATTCAGTATACTTTACTAGCTTTTAGAAGTAACTGAGCGCTGTTCCATACAATCTGTCAAATGGACGTATATGACATGGATTCAATATTGCTAGTGTCACTCTTTGTAACGCTGTGGAATAGAGCATCACGCCGGATTTAGAGAGTGAAACGAACACGTAACAAATGCTTGACATAGTCGCATTTAACAAAACCGAGAATCATTCCTTTGAGCCAACATGAAACGAACACGTAACAAATGCTTGACATAGTCGCATTTAACAAAACCGAGAATCATTCCTTTGAGCCAACACTGAACTTTAAGAAAAAGTTAACGTTACAGATTTCGAATTTTCTCTGTGTTATCTTAATGCAAGTTCAATGTAAATAACCACATCTAAGTTTTCTTTATTTTAAAGAATGAAAATGCCAAAGACATTTTTCTAAAAACTAAACGCAATACGACTTAAGGATAAACCAACAACGGCCAACCTCCCCTACATCAAATGTAAATACAGCAGATTACTGTTTCAAACATAGCAGCTTTCACATAAGAGTCATCTTTTTAATCTGTCGAATGTCTGAGAGATCCAAAATTTCGATATTTTACCGCTGTTATATTGTCAGTATCGACATCATTCGGACGACTTATCGAAATGACAATACTGAAGACGATAGTTAAGACATTTATTTCACCATCACACACGGCACACCAGCGGCCACGTACACGTGTTTGTTGCAGTCTGCTGCAGTTATTGCTTGTGGGTGGTGCAGTCAAACGCAATTACATTTGTACAAGTACTCACAGCAGACAATGCACTGTCATCGACGCAGACACTCCGCGTCCTACTGATGCTACACCTGCTTCGGATGAAGCAGTAGAGCCTGTTGTGAATATGTGGACAAGATGGCATTTATTCCGTGCCGTTATGACGATATTACGTGGTCTAGTTGCTGGTAACTACCCTCTCCTTTCCATTTTTCCCATACACGCCTCACTATAGGATCAATATGCTTCACAGTAACAGCTAAACTACTGGCCCATTTCATACTGGTCTATCGCTATTTTCCGATCCCACTCATCACAAGATGACATAATGTTAAGGGGAAATATTGGCACTTGGTCTCAAGTTCGCACTTTATTTTGTTGATATACATAAACTGAGCTTGGCTTAACTGTCATCTTTCCAGTCAGAAAGGAGAAGCTGTGGTTGGGTCCGTATGAATGCCGTATTATTCACGCCTTTATGATACTCTGGGATATCATTATTAAGACCGATTATTTTGGATGTTTTTATTTTCACGGAAATTAGTGTTTGATGGAAACTCTAGGGTTTCTTTAAGCGCAAGTTTCGATCGCTAACGGTAGCTTATTAGGTCAGCACCCGCCCCCGAGCCGAGGCTGCTAACACGCTAGTGCGGTAGCGTTCGATACGGAAATAGCCGACCGAATTCTGGTGGTGAATGAGTTTTTCATGGAAGCATTTCACCGGGAAGGTGAGCTGAACGACCATATTGTTCTGTACCACCGATCTATACGGTACGGTAAATCTTAAACCTCTATGGTACACACTTAACCTTGATGATGGTGGTCCATTTGTCGGATGGGGATGGTAAACTCCAGAATCGCAATTCATTTTTCCCTCCTCCTTCAAACAGTCACCAATGAGACATACACGTCACTACATTCTACTCGCAATTGATCACAGTCAACTATATGGAACATTTAGAGTTAAGACACAACAGTTATACATAGTAAACAGAAAGTGCACGATGGGTGCAAATAAAGGAAATCTTGTGACGTTAGGCATTTGAATGACTAGGAGATATGCTAATCAGCGTTTACAGTATTTACACTTTACGGGGGATGGGTGCCAATAGATCAAGTGACTTAAAGGAAAATAAAAAAAAGCTACCCAGTTAGATGGATGACCAACCCCGAAGGATTTTACAGCTAAGAACAGTAAATTCCTACCCAGTGAATAGTCCATGTATGAAGCCTTAAGAAATGAGAATGGTTGAAGGCGGTATGTCAACTGGATAGCGCATCTCGATAGTAGGGTTTTGACAGTTAATTTCGTGTCGTCCATTTGATTTAAGGATTCTTCTTACCAGACTGAACTGATTACATGTACACCTACATCTACACTTAATGGACAATGATCATATACTGGATGACCGAAATCCTTCGGTCACAATTCTATAGATTTTAGAGGATAATAAAACGGACTATTTTGATATAAGGCACTGATGGTCAGAAAAGGATGTTTAGATATTAATTGATACAACATTTTCATTACGGAAGTGCTCATCTGAATGAATTATTTAAAAAGTGCATAAAATTTTGCCGCACTATCTCATATATTTTTGTAGTCTGTTGTACAGTGATTAAACGCAGCTATGTCTCTAGAGATGGGACAGAACTCCACTTCCAATCCAGCGATGACCGTGTAGATTTTTACGTGCCCACCGGCATTAATATGGAAGTGTGATGTTGTAACGTCGCATTGAAAATACGTAATGTCGCGGACAAATTAGATACAGCCTGCAGTGGCAGCACGTCTTTGAGGAACACTAGGAATGGTACGCTAACCTAAGGCAGTGATAGCAAATTAAGTTCTATTAGTTAACAGTGTACAGTTACTTCCTACAAGTTCATACAGACTCGATGCTAGTGATCTGAGCCGAGAGTAGTGCTTGGATTTTTATCACTCCAGGGCATAGCTACTGAAACTGGTGACCGGCATTTTGAGCAGTAGCTATGAGCCCAAGTTCTCGCTATAAGCAAACTCTGGTTCTACAAATTCCGCAAGGCGATTATCTAGAGGTATTAGACATATTGTTAAATAGTGTGCCGACTGAAGTTCGCCAATATGTCCTTTACTCTTTTCAGTCCTATTTTGTACTTGTTCTAGATACTTTTTTGATCCCTACCTGATACGCCTTCCAAACACTTCAATAATATTGTTACTCTTACGTGCGTCAGACTAGAAGTGACTAGTAGCTGTTTATTTATCTGTTTCTGGTGTGATATTTATTTTATGGAAGATTTTTAGTATATTTTGATCGTTTATATTGAGTGCGTTTACTTTTTAGTGTACTGTTCCGCCGCAGAAGCCGCTAGTGCCGCTTTATTCGCTTAATTCCGTGACCGTTGCAAACGATGAATATTCAGTAGAGGTCCAGTCTCAGAGCAGAGCGGAGTTCAGCAGCAGCAGCAGCAGCAGCAGCTTACCGTTTGAACACAGATTTTGTACATCCTTTAATTCTGTGGTATTCTTATGCGATATGAATGGTAGTGAACAGTACTGTTTACTTAACTGATGTTAGTAATGCTATTTATTTTGTAGTAGGTGTTTACTTATTTTCGATTGTTTGTGTTGAGTGAGTTCAGCTTCTTGAGTTAGTGTTGCATTGTCTGCGGTATAGCCAAAGTTGGCTGAAGACGGATACGGACTGAGCCTGTTGTGTACGACGCAGGGGTAAATGTCGTCTGTCCGTAAACAATTTGAAGCTGTTTTGGCCACTGTCGACAGGCTGCAGGCCGCTGCTCTGGGCTTCGGTGGTAAAGGAAGAAGTGAGGAAGACTGGCTTTGACGTGCCGTCAACATCATGGTTGTTAGATACGGAGCACAAGCTCTGATTGTGTCAAGTACGGGGAACGAAATCGGCCGTGCCCTTTCACAGAAACCATTCCGGCATTTTCGTGGAGTGATTTAGTGAAATACCGCTTCTGTGGCGCCGAGGCACCTAAGACAACGGCTTCGACAACTCTGGAGGCCATAGCGTCTCTCCGGATGTCTCTGCACATTTGGATTTGCACGCCCTGGCTGGTCAATATTTGCCTGGTGTGGATTGGCGAACAGTGACGGCGTTGATAATTTCTGGGCGGAAGGCGAAGGTGTGTACCGGCCGTGCGGCTGCCCCCTTACGTCTTAAAAATGAGTTGAGGTATTGCCTAATGCCAAAAAGGGACGCCTCAGCTGTTGGAACTGTAGCCTATCTTCCTGAAAGTGCCGGACGAGTGCAGAGGGTTGGTTTGCTTGCCATTGGTAGCTCCACTGTTAAACAGGTGACCACTGTTAAGCATGTGATGCAGTCCCTCAGGGAAATAGCGGGCAAGCTGAGAAAGAAGGCTAATGTCCACTCTGTTTGCTTGCCGGGTGTTCTTGTCTGACATATGGATGAGGCTCTGCCAGCACCGATTGAGCGTACTGAGAGCACACGGCTGCAAGTCGTGGCGACATCTACCGCCTGGGTTCAGAGGCCATCCTCGGTTCCTACAAGTTGCTGGCTGATTTGCTGAAGACAATTAGCCTCGTAAATGGGGTAGAACCCGAGCTATCGTTTTCCTGCGTAGCTCCCAGAACCTATCGTGCTCCCTTACTTTGGATCCGAGTGGAAGGCTTAAGCCACAGGCTCAGACTTTTCCATGACGATCTTAGATGTGGATTTCTCGATACTCGTTATCGGATAGAGGATTGTATGAATCCATTAATAGCTCACGCGTGCACTATACGCAGGTAGCGACTACTGGGGTATCGGAGTACGTGTGGCGTCCACATGCCGGCTGTAGCCTCCACAGGCTCGATAGGAAGTGTTTTGATTCTAGAGAGGACAGCAGCCGCCATAGGGGTTCAGAGAATGAAAATGTTACTATATGGTATCAGTCAAGTGAGGGACATCTATGAAAAGGTAACTATATTCACATAGTATTAGAGAGACAAAGCTGGCTGAAGCTAGCTGTTCGTAACAACGAAATTATAAATTTTCCACAGGCTCGATAGGAAGTGTTTCGATTCTAGAGAGGACAGCAGCCGCCATAGGGGTTCAGAGAATGAAAATGTTACTATATGGTATCAGTCAAGTGAGGAACATCTATGAAAAGGTAACTATATTCACATAGTATTAGAGAGACAAAGCTGGCTGAAACTAGCTGTTCGTAACAACGAAATTATAAAATTTGAATTGAATGTATATCGCAAAGATAGGTTGAACGCTGGTGGTGGACGCATGTTCGTAGCCACAAAAATACTATAATATCTAGTGAGATTAACGTAGATTCCGAATGTGAAATAATTTGGGTGAAGATAAATGCTAAAAGTGGATCAAACATAGTCATCGGATGCTTAATAGATCCCCCTGCCTCAGGAGCGGTAGCGCGGGAAAATTTTATGGGAAACTTGAAGAATATTCCGTGTAAATAAAAAAAAAGTTTTGCATCACCTGGGTTCCGAGAGTTACAGAACCTGTACAGAAAATTGGATAGGAATCAACATAAACATAATTTCCGCCATTTTTATTGCTCATGACAACCGCACATTCAATGTTGTACCATTATACACGTGGTGGTCCAGATTGCTGTACACATCGGTACCTCTAATACCCAGTAGCACGTCCTCTTCCAATGATGCATGCATGTATTCATCGTGGCATACTGTCCACAAGTTCCTCAAGGCACTGTTAGTCCAGATTGTCCCACTCCTCAACGGCGATTCGATGTAGATCCCTCAGAGTGGTTGGTAGGTCACGTCGTCCATAAACAGCCCCTTTCAACCTAGCCCAGGCATCTTCGATAGGGTTCATGTCTGGAAAAGATGCTGGCCACTCTAGTCGAGCGATGTCGTTATCGGTTTGAGGCGTCATGTCACGGGCTGCACAGTCCCTCCCGTCGGAGGTTCGAGTCCTCCACGGGGCATTGGTGTGTGTGTTGTTGTTAGCATAAGTTAGTTTAAGTTAGTTTAATTAGTGTGTAAGTCTAGGGACCGATGACCTTAGCAGTTTGGTCCCTTAGGAATTCACACACATTTGAACATTTTTGATGTCGTTGTCCTGAAGGAAGTCATTCACAAGATGTGCATGATGGGGGCGTGAATTGTCGTCCATGATACGAATGTCTCGCCAATATGCTGACGATATGGTTGCACTATCGGTCGGAGGATGGCATTAACGTATCGTACAGCTGTTACGGCGTCTTCCATGACCACCACCAGCCCCACGTAATGCCACTCCAACACAGCAGGGAACCTCCACCTTGCTGCACTCGCTGGAGAGTGTGTCTAAGGCGTGCAGCCTGACCGGGTTGCCTCCAAACAGGTCTCCGACGATGGTTTGGTTGACGCCATATGCGACACTCATGGCCGAAGAGATCATGATGCCAATCCTGAGCGGTCCATTCGGCATGTTGTTGGGCCCATCTGTACCGCGCTTCATAGTGTCGTGGTTGCACAGACGAACCTTGCCATGGACGTAGGGAGTGAAGTTTCGCATCATGCAGTCTATTGCGCACAGTCTGAGTCGTAACACGGCGTCCTGTGGCTGCACGAAAAGTATTATTCAACGTGGTGGCTTTACTGTCAGGGTTCCTCCGTGCGATAATCCGTAGGTAGCGGTCATCCACTGCAGTAGTAGCCATTGGACGGCCTGAGTGAGGCATGTCATCGACAGTTCCTGTCTCTCTGTATCTCCTCCATGTCCAAACAACATCGCTTTGGTTCAATTCGAGACGCCTGGACGCTTCCCTTGTTCACAGCCTTTACTAGCACAATGTAACAATGCGGACGCGATTGAACCGCGGTATTGACCATCTAGGTATGGTTGAACTACAGACAGCACGAGCCGTGTAGCTCCTTCCTGGTGGAATAACTGGAAATGATCGGCTGTCGGACCCCCTCCTTCTAATAGGTGCTGCTCATGCATGGTTGTTTACATCTGAACAGTCAAAGGTACTGTGTCTGTGATACAATATACACAGTCAAAATCTATCGTCAGGAGTTCGGCGAACCGGGGCGATGCAAAGCATTTTGTTGTTGGCAGATGACAAGTTGTATATTGTGTAGCAGAATAGCTACCAAAATAAATGGGCAATAATGCAAAGCATTTTGTTGTTGGCAGATGACAAGTTGTATATTGTGTAGCAGAATAGCTACCAAAATAAATGGGCAATAACATCATGTAATGCTTACATCAACTTTTCGCCAATTAAGCTATAAATGGAACTTTTACATAATGTCGTAAGCAACACAAGTGTTAATATGTAACAACTATTTTACAGTTAAAAATAAAAATTGAACCCACTGACGATAGCACAGAAGTGCGGAAACAAAAAATGTGTCTTGCATAGGCGGAACTTCTCATCCCATTTTCGTTAGCAAGCACGGACACAACAAGAATGCACCACAAGATGAATAGACAGATTATCTTATGAACTTTTTATCTTGTAGTAAATAAATAAATGGATCAAAGCCGTCTGTCCAGACTCTCTGTGCCCCTAACGGAATGGAAATGAAGGACGACACAAAAAAGATCGAAATACTAAACGTATTTTTACAGAACTGTTTCACAGAGTAAGAGCGTACTGTAGTACCTTCTTTAAATCGTCACACGAACGACAAAACGGCTGATATCGAAATAAGTGGCCATGGGACAGAAACACAGTTGAATTCGCTCAACAGAGGGAAAGCTGGTGATCCTGAAGGGATATCAGTACGGTTCTACATAGAGATACGAAAGAACTTGCTCCTCTTCTAGCAGCAAAGTACCGTTTGTCTTTGGAGAAGCGAAGTGTTCCTGATGACTGGAAAACAGCACACATCATTCCCGTTTCCAAGCAGGATCGTCAAACAGACTCAAAAAACTATAGACCTGTATCTTTGAAATCGCTCAGTTGTAGAATTTTCGAACATGTTTTCTGTTCACGTAATATGAAATTTCTCTAGACCGAATGCATGTTCTGTAGGAATCAACAAGTGTTCTGCAAACAACGGTCGCGTGAAACACAGCTCGTTCTGTTTGTCCACGACACGCAGAAGGCGGTAGATGGTGGCGCACATGTAGATGCCGTGTTCGTTGAGTTCCGTAAGGCATTCGAAAAAATTCTGCCCAGCCGCCTAATGAGAAAAATAATTATTTAAGCAAAATCCTTTTTAATATAACATGTTTCGAAGACCTATTGAAAAGTATGCAATAATTTCTCCGAGCCCCTTACAGATTCCTAACCCCATATAGATAGTCCTAGAACTTGGTGTTTCTGAATTTTTACTAGCCATGACAGTACTTCTAAATTTTAAAATGGGAAACGTGGGGCGCATCCAGTAGATAACTGATGCATTTATAATTCAGCCAAGTCACTAACAATTTTGTCGTTCCGCAAGTCATACGAAAGATAGCTACCCTCTACACTCCTCACATTACCTGTTGCATGCACCTCGCTTGTTTAGTTTTCAATTTGACAAGCATTGTGATAACTACTAAAAATTCAAAAGCACAAATTTTCAGGACATTCTGTATGTTTATACTTTTTATTGCGTTTTAAAAATGAGTTACATTAAAAACTGTTTTGATTTAAATAATTATTTTCTGTCCTTTAGTCTCTAAATGTGTTAAATTTTTCAATCGATTTCAAACATTTTCATGAGATTATAGAATTGAGACATGTGGTAAATCTCAAGTTTATTCCAGTTTTTCTTCATCGGAGTCCTTCTTCCTACGTGTATCTCGCGAAAAGACCGCGAAAGTAAAAATTAGAGAATCCATCTCACGCGGAGGCTTAACAACGATCGTTCTTACTACGAAACTTCCGTGACTGGAACAAATAAAGGAGGAAACAACAGTTGTACACAAATTATCCTCCGCTATACACCAGATACGGAACCGAGGTAATATCGCATTGATATAAAAACGTAGCCTTCCGCGGTTGGTGTCATAGTGATTAAAATTCTTCTGGGTATTATGCCGCGTCATTGCTAAAAACTAACAACAATAATAAACTAAATCCGACGTTTCGGCCGAATTGCAACGGCCTTCCTCAGGGCACGACTGAAGGAAGGCCGTTGCAATTCAGCCGAAACGTCGAACTTAGTTTATTATTGTTGTTAGTTTTTAGCAATGACGCGGCATAATACCCAGAAGAATTTTAATCACTACAATATTACATTGTCATCCATTTCCGAGCTCTGCTGAAAATTTCAAGTCTGTAAGTTAAATTAAAATCCTTCGCAATGTTTGCACCAAACAGACAGCTAAACAAAGTCCCATTCACTGCACAGCAAACAAGAAAGAGAGTTTGTATGTCGTTGTCAACATGTTTTGAGCTATGTTGTAAGTTTGAAGTCACTAGATATTCGGGAAAGTAGTTTGAAGTCAACCGCAAAATTTGTACCTAATAGACAAACAGCTAGAAAAACAAAGTACTCTGCGCCATGTATCAGACACGAAAGAGAGTTATTGTTGTACCGTCATCCAGATCTGAACTCTGATGAAAGTTTCAAGTGTCTAGCTCACGGGAAAAGTAATTGTTCATTAGTCGCAATATTTGCATGGAAGAGACAGACAGATAGCGAACCAAAGTGCCCTCCACCACACACCACAGAAGAAAGCGAGTTAATATTGCATTGTCATCCAGTTCTGAGTTGTGTTGAATGTTTCAAGTATGTAGCTCATCGGGAAGTTAGTGCAAAAACATTTTAAAATAGGAGCGCACGGAATTTCAAGCGAAATGTGTAACTGGATGAAGAGTTTCTAGCAAACAGGTTGCAGCATGTTACTCTCAATGGATACAAGTCTTCAGACGTAAACGTGACTTCGGACATACCCCAAAGGGAGTGTTACAGGTCGATTACTTTTCACAGCATGTATAAATGATATAGTAGTCAACATTGGAAGTTCTGTAAATTTGGAAATTTATGGTAAGCTCCTATGGGACCAAACTACTTACGTCATTGGTCTCTAACCCCACACACTACTTAATCTAACTTAAACTAACTTACGATGTGCACAATACACACATCCATTACCGAGGGAGGACTCGAACCTCCGACGGGCGCCCGCATCTCGTGGTCGTGCGGTAGAGTTCTCGCTTCCCACGCCCGGGTTCCCGGGTTCGATTCCCGGCGGGGTCAGGGATTTTCTCTGCCTCGTGATGGCTGGGTGTTGTGTGCTGTCCTTAGGTTAGTTAGGTTTAAGTAGTTCTAAGTTCTAGGGGACTGATGACCATAGCTGTTAAGTCCCATAGTGCTCAGAGCCATTTGAGCCCCTCCGACGGGCGAGCCGCACGGACCCTGACAAGACGACTCAGACCGTGCGGCTACGTGAGGCATTTTGCGGATGATATTGTTGTGTACGGAGAGTCACAACAGTATATGATTGTAACGAAATGCAGAAAGATCTGCAATGGATCGAAGCTTACGAAACCCTCGTTCGACCAGCACTTGAATAGTGCTTGTCAGTATGGGATACATGCCAGACAGGATTGATGAAGGAAATAGAGAAGATCTAAAGAAGAGCATCGCGTTTCGTTACAGGTTCATTTACACTGAAGCACCAAAGAAAATAGTATAGGAATGCATATTCAAATACAGAGATATTTAAACAGGCAGAATACTCCGCTGCGGTTGGCAACGCCTATGAAAGACAACAACTGTCAGGTGCAGTTGTCAGGTCGGTTACTACTGCTACAATGTCAGGTTATAAAGATTTAAGGGAGTTTGAACGTGGTGTTATTGTCGGCGCACGAGCCATGGGACACAGAATCTTCGAGGTAGCGATGAAGTGACGATTTTCCCATACGACCATTTCACGCGTGTACCGTGAATATCAGGAATCGGGTAAAACATCGAATCTCGGACATCGCTGCGGCCCGAAAAAGATCCTGCAAGAACGGAACCAACGACGACTGAAGAGAATCGTGAAACATAACAGAATTGGAACCCTTGCGCAAATTGTTGCATATTTCAATCCTGGGCCATCAACAAGTGTCAGCGTGCGAACCATTCAACTGTCCATTGGGCATTTCGACGGACCTGGGCAGTTCCAGCAGGACAATGCGACACCCCACACGTCCAGAATTGCTATTGAGTGGCTCCGGGATACTCTTCTCAGTTTGAGCACTTCAGCTGGCAACCAAACTCCCCAGACATGAACATTATTACACTTATTTTGGATGCCTTGCAACGTGCTGTTCATAAGAGATCTCCATCCCCTCGTGCAACCCCGCAGGATTCATGGTGTCAGTTCGCTCCAGCACTACTTCAGACATTAGTCGAGTTCATGCCACGTCGTGTTGCGGCACTTCGGCGTGCACGCGGGGGTTCAACACGATCAACACGATATGAGGCAGGTGTACAAGTTTCTTTGGCTCTTCAGTGTAGTAAGCGCGAGAGCATCACTCCAGTGGCAGACGATGCAATAGAGACGTGCTGCATTGTGGTATGATTTACTGTTAGCGCTCGTAGAGCGTACGTTCCTAGAAGAGTCACCAAATACAGAGGGGTTCAAAAAAAAAAGGTGTCCACTGTTTAAAAGTCCACAACTTGCAAACTAATTGACGGAGTTGTCTCATTTTTGGTGAAAGTGTAGCTTGAAGTCCAACTTAAAGATATCACCGCAGGTGTTCGAAATGGCCACCATTAACATCCACACACAAACGATGCCGCCGAACTGCAGTACGAACTACTGACTGCAACGTGTTCAGTTGGATATTTGCACATGAATGTACGATGGATTCTCGAAGTTCCTCCAATGTGCGTGGCTTTTGTAGATAAACGACGTCCTTTAGTGTTCCCCACAGGTAAAAGTCAAGAGGAGTTAGGTCTGGGGAACATGGTGGATACTCCACAGCACCTCTATGGCCTATTCATCATCCTGGTAGATTTTCGTCGAGAAACGCTCTAACACGATTTTGGTAGTGGACTGGGGCACCGTCTTGTTTAAAGTAGACTCTTCCGACTCCATACAAGTCTCGGATGGCAGGTAAAATGGATGTCTGAAGCTTCTGAAGGCACACCTCACTGGTAACTGTGCTCTCAGAGACGAATGGCCCAAAAAAGCCCCGGTAAGACAACCCACACCACACATTTACTCCTGGCAAATTCATGGCTTTGCCTACTTGAACGTTCGGATTTTCGGCTGCTCAGTAGATGCCACAACTTGTGGCGATGTACTGTACCATTGAGTTTGAACTGTGTCTCATCAGACCACACAATCATCTCTGCAAACTCTTCATCGTTGCGCACCATGTTACTAAACCACTTGCAGTACTCCATTCTACGATCTGGATCGTCGTCGTTCATTGCGTGTAGCAATCGTGGGATGTAGCTCTTCCACTTTGCTGTCTTCAAAACACTAAAGGACGTTGTTTATCGACAAAAGCCACGCACATTGGATGAACTTCGAGAATCCATCGTACATTCATGTGCAAATATCCAACTGAACACGTTGCAGTCAGTAGTTCTTGCTGCAGCTCAGCGGCATTGTTTGTGTGTGGATGTTAATGGTGACTATTTCGAACACCTACAGTGATATGTTTAAGTTGGATTTTAAGCTACACTTTCACCAAAAATGAGACAACTTCGTCAATTAGTTTGCAAGTTATGGACTTTTAAACAGTGATACATTTTTTTGGACCCCTCTGTATATTGTCTCCTCCTTCGTATGTCTCGTGAAACGACCATGAACATAAATTTAGTGAGATTCTAGTCTACACGGAGGTTTAACGGCAATACTTCATCGCTCGAACCATTCACGTTTGCAACAGGATAGGGAGGAAGTAACAGTGGTACACAAAGTACCCTCCACTACCTACTGCAAATTTATTGTGGAGTACAGATATAGATTGCGGCAAATATTTGGAAGTGTGTTTGTAAACAATCTTTATAGCAGAAAAACTACATCTGTCCAGAATTCTAAGAATGAAGCGGAAACTACCATTCACTTCAGCTGCAAACAATCCTACAGCGTCCAATCACACTAATGTGACCATCGTCTATCTACATCTACATCCATACTCCGCAAGCCACCTGACGGTGTGTGGCGGAGGGTACCTTGAGTACCTCTATCGGTTCTCCCTTCCATTCCAGTCTCGTATTGTTCGTAGAAAGAAGGATTGTCGGTATGCATCTGTGTGGGCTCTAATCTCTCTGATTTTATCCTCATGGTCTCTTCGCGAGATATACGTAGGAGGGAGCAATGTACTGCTTGACTCTTCGGTGAAGGTATGTTCTCAGAACATTAACAAAAGCCCGTACCGAGCTACGGAGCGTCTCTCCTGCAGAGTCTTCCACTGGAGTTTATCTATCATCTCCGTAACGCTTTCGCGATTACTAAATGATCCTGTAACGAAGGGCGCTGCTCTCCGTTGGATCTTCTCTATCTCTTCTATCAACTCTATCTGGTACGGATCTCACACTGCAGAGCAGTATTCAAGCAGTGGGCGAACAAGCGTACTGTAACCTACTTCCTTTGTTTTCGGATTGCATTTCCTTAGGATTCTTCCAATGAATCTCAGTCTGGCATCTGCTTTACCGACGATCAACTTTATATAATCATTCCATTTTAAATCACTCCTAATGCGTACTCCCAGATAATTTATGGAATTAACCGCTTCCAGTTGCTGACCTGATAATTTGTAGCTAAATGATAAGGGATCTATCTTTCTATGTATTTGCAGCACATTACACTTGTCTACATTGAGATTAAATTGCCATTCCCTGCACCATGCGTCAATTCGCTGCAGATCCTCCTGCATTTCAGTACAATTTTCCATTGTTACAACCTCTCGATACACCACAGCAACATCTGAAAAAAGCCTCAGTGAACTTCCGATGTCATCCACAAGGTCATTTATGTATATTGTGAATAGCAACGGTCCTATGATACTCCCCTGCGGCACACCTGAAATCACTCTTCCTTCGGGTCGATGTCCTTGATCGACATCAATTTACCGTAACCACTCACAGACTCCAGGTGGAAGCACTGGCAGCTTAGTTTACACAAATTGTTGTCAGGGGAACTCGAAAGAAAGTGAAGTCGTTGTCATAATGTGGAAACGGAGCGAAAGGGCAAGATCATTGACTTCCTGGACAAGGGTGGAAGCATTTCCGAAACGGCTAAATTTGTTAACTCTTAGCGTGACGCAGTAGTTCCATGAAACCACGCATGGCAAAATGCCGCTATCCAAAACAGGCATCGAGTTAACTGTGGCGCACCACGGGTCATAGATGACAGGGGTGAACGATGTCTGTGGAGATGTGTACGGGCGAATAGACTTGCAGGCACCCGGTTCATGCACCCATGCTGACCGGTGTTCATTCGCGACGAAGGCTGCAATTTTCACGCCACTACCACAACTGGACGTCCACTGAGTGGCGACACGGGGTGTTTTAGGATGAATCGCGTTCTATGCTCGAGCGGAAAATGCCACTAGGCGTGTACTGCGTGAAACGTGTGACAGCAAACTTCCTGCAACAATAGTCGGAAGGGTCCGGGACGGAAGAGGGAATCTTGTAGTTTGCGAAATGTTTTCGTGGCATTCTGCGGGTGATCTCGTCGTTCTGGAGTGGCACAACGCATCAACACAAGTACGCATCTATCCTTGGGGGTCCATGTCCACCCCTGCATGTAGTTTGTTTTTCCTCGGCACGAAGACATCTACAAGAAGGACAACGCAGCGTGTCACACAACTCGCAGGGCGCGGTGCTGCTACGAGCGCAGGTTCGAATCCTGCCTCGGGCATGGATGTGTGTGATGTCCTTAGGTTAGTTAGGTTTAAGCAGTTCTAAGCCTATGGGATTGATGACCTCAGATGTTAAGTCACATAGTGCTTAGAGCCATTTTAAGCGTTTGAGATGGCAGGTTACGTGTGCGGTGTGAATAGTACCAGGACGAGTTTTCCGTACTCCTCTGGCCACCAAAACTCAACGGATTTAAGCCCAATCGCAAATCCTTGGGACCACTCCGTTCGCGCCATGAATGCTCAACCGAGAAATCTAAAGCAGATGGCCATGACACTGGAGTCGGAATGGCTCCAAACCCTTGTCGCTATCCTTCAGCAACTCACTGACGCTGTTCCTGCATTTCTCGCAGCGGTTCGCGTGCTAAATGTGGTTATTCAAGATTTTGACAGGTGGTCACGTTAACGAGGCTGGACGGGTATGTGATAGTTCAACTTAAATTCCGTGCACTCTGTTACTCTCCACTAAATGTGTGGAATAACAGATTGAAGATGTGCGGTATTAAAACAGTTGTCTTATATTTACATTTTTTTAAGTTCGTGGGATGTAAATCTTCATGGTTCTTTTAACTGAGAGGTGATTACTAAATTTTCCTTGCCCATCTCGGTATTACGAAAACGTTTACCACGTAACAGTTTCTCTTATATAAAAGCGTCATAGGCGAAAATTCAGAGGATGCAGTGAAACTTCCGCAAAGGCTTATTTCAGTTTATAGAATTAACAGTAGTGCCACTGACGCTGTTCCCTGAAACACATCGAAAATGACTTTTGCGCATATGATTGACGCTCTCTAGAATAAAGTGGTGTGTTCAGGACGATTAAATCCTTAGTGTATTCTGAATTCGTGTAAGTTGCTGTTTAACCAAGTTCACGTTAATATTTACACGAAAGTGATCGCCACTCAATAAAAATGCTAGACACAATGTTTTTAATTACGTAGTGAGGGCGTTTATAGGAAGCCAGTGGAGGGACAGATCGAGCTTGGGAAAACCAAGTCGGCTCAGTGTCAGATGCAGTACGGTGGAACAGAAAGCGACGAGGAAGAAGGTGTGTAATAGCGCAGCAGAACAAAACAAACACGCTCTATCTACATGGCAGTGACCAACGCGATGCGTGCCGCTCCCACTGTATTTGCGCACTGCCGGTGCTACGCCATAAGCCTGTTTTATGTGCGCAGTGCAGCCGGACCACGACCATTTGCAGCACGGGATTGGGCTACGTTAATTCAGATCAACAAGCATTTATTCACAGCCGCTTGTTTTCTTTTTAGTGTTGTGAGATCAGCTAGACAAGAGACATCAGAAGAGGTATCTTCTGGGAAAAATAACAAAATGTTTACTAGCAACTGAGTATAAGCAGCAGATTAAAATCTGTTTCTCGTACTACGGTTTGTAATTTTGTCAAAAGATTCGTAACGTCGAGCAGGAAAGTATTTCGGTAATAATCAACTGGCCGCAAACGAGGATCCTTCCGTTTTTTTACTGCAGGTTAGGCCATAGATGTCTGTCAAATTAACGCATACGTTTACTTGAAGATGGTTAACACGGCTATGAAATACATTCATTGCAAAATAGACGGAATGAAATCGTGAACTTACTTTCGGCTGCGCGGAGTGGCCGCGCGGTTTGAGGCGTCCTGTCACGGACTGCACAGCCTCTCCCGCCGGAGGTTCGAGTCTTCCCTCGGGCATGGGTGTGTGTGTGTTGTTCTTAGCGTAAGTTAGTTTAAGTTATTTTACGTAGTGTGTAAGTCTAGGGACCGAAGACCTAAGCAGTTTGGGGCCTTACGAATTCACACACATTTGAACATTTGAACTTTTTTTTCGAGCGATTTAATAATGTTTATCAGCACAGCAGTCAGCGATGATGGGGCAGGAAATGTGCACTCTGCAACAGATACTCGACAATATTTTAAGCCGACAGATTAGAGCAGTCAAGTGTGCTAAACTTCGTAAGTGTGGAGGTGCACAAAAAAGCTTTTTTGGAATGTATGTGTGTGTGTATGGGGGGGGTAGGGGGTCTGTTGACGAGAGAATAGTAAGAATAATCGGTTGTGTATGACGGGATTCATATGGCACGTTACTATTTCTGTTTGTTACAGAATTATCCTTTATCGTAAAATTTACGTTTGTTTGCTGTGCCCCATTATGCGGATTATTGTAGTTTATGCATACGTTAGAAACTTAGGGGGATGTACGCTTATATTTCAACCTGCGTCAATAATGATTATAATGTCAATGCACGTACTGTCTACGCCTTCAGTAGTCACTCCATCAATAGATCAACAAAAGCCAACACTACTCAGAAAGCCGGCCGCTGTGGCCTAGTGGTTGTAGGCGCTTCAGTCCGGAACCGCGCTGCTGCTACGGTCGCAGGTTCGAATCCTGCCTCGGGCATGGATGTGTGTGATGTCCTTAGGTTAGTTAGGTTTAATTAGTTCTAACTCTAGGGGACTGATTACTTCAGATGTCAAGTCCCACAGTGCTTAGAGCCACATGAGCCATTACTCAGAGACATGTATTACAATGTAGGTAAGGTACTTTACAAGCGCTTTTTATTCATGTCACAATCTGTAGAAATCGGAAGATTACTGAAAACAATTTATTTGTCTAATCATCAGAGAATATTTGCGGTCAATCAGCATTTCAGAGATGTAACTGCAACATCACAATCTTTCAAGTTTTCGTAATCAATCACCTTCGAAAAATACAGTTTACCGTTAATTCGTAGGATTACGTCGTTATCATGCTTCCTTAAACGATGAATTTCAAGAAGGTCGTTCAAAATCGTTTGTTTTTCCGAAAAATGTCGAAGCTGTGTGCACATTTTGGCTGAGGAATGATACGTGTCTTTCCGGAAGAGAAAGTCATATCGAAGAATGCAGTGCATTTGATTTGAATCAACACTGTGAAAAGGATCTGTGTGCCAAGAAATAAGCCCAGTTCGACTGAAGCTGAAAAACAAGCATACGACAGTAGTAGAAAATCCTCAACAATTCGATAGAGGAAATATAAAAAACGCACACCACATTGTAACAGGAGACAAAACTTCGATATTCTGATACGAACCGAAAACTTAACAGCGGTTAGCTGTTTGCCTGTTTCGAGATGAATCTAAAAAAGAAAATTTGTTTGTCCATGAGACACTTTGAAGTAAATGATAGCTTGTTTCTTTGGTGAAATGGGGAATGTCGCGAACAGTGCTTCAGAGAATCGAAGAAAAATTAGTGCTAAATTGTGTACAACAATTTGTTTGCCACAGGTAAACGATGTAATCAGGTAAAATTATCGAAAACTTCGATCAGCCTTCATCACGATTACTCCACCTGTCTCACAGGATATACACAATTGATTACATGAGAGAAAAACCACGGAAGTAATGTCTCACTGGCCTCACTCATCGCCTTACGACTTGTTTTTGTACCTCTTTGTCAGACAAAAGATGCTTGGACATCGATTTTTGTCATTTTAAGAAACTGTTGAATCCTTCCCAAATCATTTTTATGAAGCACTAAGACCAGAATGAAAAAAAATTTCCGTGTTTTGCATCCTAGACCAGTTCTGTGGAAATTAGCGCGATTGTGGCTGTGTTAGCGTCCTGTAGTTACCAGCAACAGTCCTTACTTAAGTGCTGATTACAGTTTAATGTTGATCTGACTATAAATTCTGGGAGCTGCCACGTGCACTCTATTCACTCTATTGTGACAGCTGCCTGTTCCAGGACTGGCAACGATGCTAGTGTATCTCTTAGTACCATTCCCAATCTTTCAGCAGTGTCGTTGGTGATGCATAATTTTTATTTAGTTTGGTTGTATGGTCATCGTTTAGGTGTGCATTTATGAGTTAATATTTTATACCCACCTGATGTGCGAAAATCATGCAGATACTCAAGCAGAGATCAAATGTGAACAACTGTAGCCTACTGGGACGAAATTTAATGGCACAAATGTTCTACGTGAACAAATTAACAAATTCACTTGAAAAATTTTGGAGGTTAGGAAATTGATCAATATGATAAGTCAGGTGCAGAAAGAATAGGAGAAACTCACTGACGAAATAATTGTTCCTCCTGCTATCGCAGTAACAACTGCTTCATTAAAACTGCACTTCACTTGGCCAATTTGCATGACATAGTAATATATTACTATATTTATTACCGCTGTTTACAGGACGCTCAGTTGACAGGATATCACCCTTCCGTATGATACATATTGTATCAATAAAATATACTTCTAGAGAACGGATAGATTACTTGAAGTTCTCATTATGAAGACAAATCAACAGGGGCTCACAATAACAAGCCATTTCTGTGAGAATATTCCCGCGAAATTTTCACTTATATTGTTGGGCATATTAGATATGTAATAAGTAGGACATAGTAATAATATGTTATACGTGCTTATTGGTAAAATGGAAGCACACATGTATTATTCGTACTGACAAACAAAATTTCCTTCTCAACGTACAGCTGGATCTTGCTTCGCAAGAAGGCTAATCAGGTTGCCTGCCATGTCGCAGCATCGAGCGAGGAATTTCCAGTGAGTGTTCGCATGGGCGACATTCTGTTATCGTTGCTGACGAAGCGACTGCTGAGTCGCATTTTACTGCCTCCCGTGTGTGTCCGCGTAGCCAAAGAAAAGAGAAACATTTATCACTGTGAGTGTCCCAAGTGCAGAAATGGGACACGAATTACTTAATTGCAGATATTAAATGTTCAAAGACTGTCGCAAGAAACTTGTACTGCTCGACTATTGCCTCTTGTAGGAGGGTAAGCTTGAAGAATGCAGTAAGAGAGTTCTGATCTGACCCACATACTACTACCACAAAGCCAATAAGAAAGACTGCAACAATCTTGTAAGAAAGTGGGAACACTCTTCAGTAAAACTGATATGCACGACTGCTTTAGTTTTTTCAGAAAGTGGTGGTGAATAGCTCGGACCTCAGTCATGAACTCAAATTTCCTCATCAGATTTGACAAGTGAAGGTAAGAGCGGTCGTGGTGTTTAGCTCCTGGTCACCAGATTGTAGATCAGAGTCCTGGAACAAAACTTGAATCTTTTGTGCTGTTGTTTTCACTGAAACCAGAACATCAATTCAGAGAACTACTGTCTGGCACTGTATCGTTTCACAGCCAACACGCAGATTTCCATCCACAGTCTGTCCGACGACTCGCGGCTATTTGCTTCACTGAAATGCTGTGAGATATCGTTATCTCTAAGATGTGGCCTGTATAGACCTGTCTCGTGAGATCTTGACGAAATAACCGAATGCCAGTAACACCTTGTGTTTGATTACGGAAATGATCAAATGAATCCAAGCTCTGTAGCTACGCCCCATTCCCCGACAATTTCAACAAAAGATGCAACTCTCTAGTTAAAGAATACTAACGTATTATATGATTGCAAGTAACACGTTAAAACAACAACTACTTCTTCAGTTTGTCGCCTTAAAAGCATTCTTGACTAACACGAACTCACCACGTCCAATCTCAAATGTGACTAACGGTCATGGCTGTTGCAGCGTGTTCATAGAGCAAACCTAATTTTCATCCTCATAGTGGCGCTACTAACACCACTCTTATGTGACTGGTGTGAAATCTGAATAGATGTAGTGTTTTGGGTTGGCAGGAGAGCCAACACCGTGTTATTAGAGGAAGCCGAAAGGCACGCGTTTTAGCTCACGCAGGCTGGCGTGGGGTCTGGAACAGGTCAAGGAAATTAGAATTTAGAAAAACGGACGTAGCTGGTGCAATACTTAACTTTAATCCGTTAATGGTGAACGTCGCTCTTGAGGGTACATAATTACAGTATCAATAGTAACTGGTAATGGCGCCTTGCTAGGTCGTAGCAAATGACGTAGCTGAAGGCTATGCTAACTATCGTCTCGGCAAATGAGAGCGTATTTTGTCAGTGAACCATCGCTAGCAAAGTCGGTTGTACAACTGGGGCGAGTGCTAGGAAGTCTCTCTAGACCTGCCGTGTGGCGGCGCTCGGTCTGCAATCACTGATAGTGGCGACACGCTGGTCCGGCGTATACTAACGGACCGCGGCCGATTTAAAAGCTACCACTTAGCAGGTGTGGTGTCTGGCGGTGACACCACATGTAGAAACGCGCCAACTAACTTTTGATTTAGTCGCACAAGTCCTTCTTGGTGGTGGGATTTTTGTTCCATCAGAGCAGTGCAACTACTACTACCACTACTGCTACTACTACTACCGCTACCACTACCGCGGCTTGGGCTGTTTCTTCTACAACAAACTACTCAAGTTTATGGAGTACGTTTTGGACATTCTTGTAACTGATTACGGTCGTGTCATTTCCGACGATGTGGTATACCACTGCAGTGTCTTACGCCCTCCTGTCATACAGTGGCAGTGTTCAGTGACCTATATATACATACCCAAAACATTCATTTCATAAAATTTCACTTTTCTCACTATGTTATTTAATAAATACTACCAGATCAGATAGATTATATAATGGTAAGACAGAGATTTAGGAACTAGGTTTTAAATTGTAAGACATTTCCAGGGGCAGATGTGGACTCTGACCACAATCTATTGGTTATGACCTGTAGATTAAAACTGAAGAAACTGCAAAAAGGTGGGATAAACTGAAAGAACCAGAGGTTGTACAGAGTTTCAGGGAGAGCATAAGGGAACAATTGACAGGAATGGGGGAAAGAAATACAGTAGAAGAAGAATGGGTAGCTCTGAGGGATGAAGTAGTGAAGGCAGCAGAGGATCAAGTAGGTAAAAAGACGAGGCCTAGTAGAAATCCTTGGGTAACAGAAGAAATATTGAATTTAATTGATGAAAGGAGAAAATATAATAATGCAGCAAATGAAGCAGGCAAAAAGGAATACAAACGTCTCAAAAATGAGATAGACAGGAAGTGCAAAATGGCTAAGCAGGGATGGTTAGAGGACAAATGCAAGGATGTAGAGGCTTATCTCACTAGGGGTAAGATAGATACTGCCTACAGGAAAATTAAAGAGACCTTTGGAGATAAGAGAACCACTTGTATGAATATCAAGAGCTCAGATGGAAACCCAGTTCTAAGCAAAGAAGGGAAAGCAGAAAGGTGGAAGGAGTATATAAAGGGTCTATACAAGGGCGATGTACTTGAGGACAATATTATGGAAATGGAAGAGGATGTAGATGAAGATGAAATGGGAGATACTGCGTGAAGAGTTTGACAGAGCACTGAAAGACCTGAGTCGAAACAAGGCCCCCGTAGTAGACAACATTCCATTGGAACTACTGACGGCCTTGGGAGAGACAGTCCTGACAAAACTCTACCATCTGGTGAGCAAGATGTATAAAACAGGCGAAATACCCTCAGACTTCAAGAAGAATATAATAATTCCAATCCCAAAGAAAGCAGGTGTTGACAGATGTGAACATTACCGAACAATCAGTTTAATAAGCCACAGCTGCAAAATACTAACACGAATTCTTTGCAGACGAATGAAAAAACTAGTAGAAGCCGACCTCGGGGAAGATCAGTTTGGATTACGTAGAAATACTGGAACACGTGAGGCAATACTGACCTTACGACTTATCTTAGAAGAAAGATTAAGGAAAGGCAAACCTACGTTTCTAGCATTTGTAGACTTAGAGAAAGCTTTTGACATTGTTGACTGGAATACTCTCTTTCAAATTCTAAAGCTGGCAGGGGTAAAATACAGGGAGCGAAAGGCTATTTACAA
The DNA here is from genome assembly GCF_023864275.1 of Schistocerca cancellata. NCBI lineage: Eukaryota > Metazoa > Arthropoda > Insecta > Orthoptera > Acrididae > Schistocerca > Schistocerca cancellata. The sequence goes on from NC_064629.1 coordinate 822,510,999, forward strand.
TTTGTACAGAAACCAGATGGCAGTTATAAGAGTCGAGGGACATGAAAGGGAAGCAGTGGTTGGGAAGGGAGTAAGACAGGGTTGTAGCCTCTCCCCGATGTTATTCAATCTGTATATTGAGCAAGCAGTAAAGGAAACAAAAGAAAATTCGGAGTAGGTATTAAAATCCATGGAGAAGAAGTAAAAACTTTGAGGTTCGCTGATGACATTGTAATTCTGTCAGAGACAGCAAAGGACTTGGAAGAGCAGTTCAACGGAATGGATGGTGTCTTGAAGGGAGGATATAAGATGAACATCAACAAAAGCAAAACGAGGATAATGGAATGTAGTCGAATTAAGTCGGGTGATGTTGAGGGTATTAGATTAGGAAATGAGACACTTAAAGTAGTAAAGGAGTTTTGCTATTTGGGGAGCAAAATAACTGATGATGGTCGAAGTAGAGAGGATATAAAATGTAGACTGGCAATGGCAAGGAAAGCGTTTCTGAAGAAGAGAAATTTGTTAACATCGAGTATAGATTTAAGTGTCAGGAAGTCATTTCTGAAAGTATTTGTATGGAGTGTAGCCATGTATGGAAGTGAAACCTGGACGGTAAATAGTTTGGACAAGAAGAGAATAGAAGCTTTCGAAATGTGGTGCTACAGAAGAATGCTGAAGATTAGATGGGTAGATCACATAACTAATGAGGAAGTATTGAATAGGATTGGGGAGAAGAGAAATTTGTGGCACAACTCGACCAGAAGAAGTGATCGGTTGATAGGACATGTTCTGAGACATCAAGGGATCACCAATTTAGTATTGGAGGGCAGCGTGGAGCGTAAAAATCGTAGGAGGAGACCAAGAGATGAATACACTAAGCAGATGCAGAAGGATGTAGTTTGCAGTAGGTACTGGGAGATGAAGAAGCTTGCACAGGATAGAGTAGCGTGGAGAGCTGCATCAAACCAGTCTCAGGACTGAAGACCACAACAACAACAACCAGATTAGGAGGCCTAATCTTCGCTCTTCAGGACTTTTAATACAAGCAATTACAATCTCATTATAAAGGATAAGCCACAGGCCCCCAATTTTTCTTGGCCGACACATCTTTCCATTCGAATGAGAGACTGAGGACATGTTCACCGTTGGTTATAGAAACGCAGGGGATGCCAGAGTTTGAATATAAGTGACCACATTGAAATGCATGAAGATGGAGAATTAATCCACTGACACTGGAAGCACTTAATAAAGGAAACGGTGACATAGACGTAATTAAGTATAGTAGGACTGAAAACACTTCGAGTCGCAAATGGATAAGCCTCACAAAATATTTAGCTGGTTCTCATTTTGTGTTAATAAGCAGAAATTTCTAATAATCGGCTGTTTTCTCAGTCATAAAATAAATAATCCTCAGAAGTGAAGCCCTGTATCAAAAACATTTAATCTTAGAATACCTTAGAAGGTATTTTGAACAGTGTGAACGTCTGATTTAAATCTGCATTTGATTAAACATTCAGTTTATTGCTTCTTGTCTTCTTTCGCTTGTTAAAATAACATCGAAGCCATCCGTCAGTTGGAAATGATGTCATTCCAACGTAATGAATTCAGACAGACGTGATGATCGTTAACTTTTTTATAAGGGAATGATTGGTTGTGATCGAATTCTAGTACGATAATTGTTTTGCAAGATGTAGAGTTCTTTGTCACGATCAGCACATATAGCTTGATTTCCGATCCAAATGCGGATAGATAAAGGGCAGCACAACTACTATTTTCAGTGGAAGACGCTAAAGGTTATCGCTTCTTATTATTTTTTCATAATTATCTATTACCATATCAGCTTGGCGTCAAAAGTGTGCGGTTCGCTCAGGTTGAATTAGTGTGTTGTCGACAAATTCCCGTCGCTATCGACGCTGTTGGCGGTGAGACATTGGCATGAGTTGGACGAGGATGTAGGAAGGAAGAGTCCTGTGGTTTTACTGAACTAATCGTCCAAGCTTTCGCGTGAATTAATCTAGGAAAATCATAGGAACTGTAAATAAGATTGCCGAACGTATATGTGACTCACGTTCGTCGTGGAAATGGGTCAAGTCAATTAACCCCATGTTCCTGAATATGAGTCCAGTCATTTAATTGCAGAAGCATAGAACTTCTGGGAACCTAGTGTGTGTGTGTGTGTGTGTGTGTGTGTGTGTGTGTGTGTGTGTTTCAGGTATCCTCATGTCAGGTAGTGGAGTGTCTCCGTCAGTACCGATTTGAGCTAGAGGCTACGTCTTTTCTAAAGCGTTAAAGCTTCCAAACCTTATGTCGAACAAATAAATGGAAACGTGGAGAGTTGCTTGCAGGTTCTCTGTTGTCATACACAAGGCGACACCTGCCTGTCGCGGCGATATTGCTACATATTTTCCGCTCCAGAAGCTTTGTGAACGAGCTGTCTTCGGCAGTATTCGATGTCATGGGCAGCAGTCGAGCTTTATTGCGTCAAATAAACTCGCCAGACGCAAGATTCTTTTTTCTCTATGTCGTCCTGTCGTGTATTTCCGCCATATTGCCGACAGCGATGTATTCTGCAGATGAGGTGGGCGGTCTAGTTCGGCGAAAGAGCTTCTCCTTTATTGCGATGTGAGTCGTCTTGCTCGATACAAATATCTCTTCACGCAGGTTCCAGTAACCCTAGGAAATGGGAACAAATTTTGAACATCTCTCTCTGATGATTGATGGTGTACAATACATGCTAGTTCTTATAAATTTTAGTGAAGTTCTGAAAGAATGGCTGATTACTATCAAACTAATCTGTCTAAACTGCTGTTCTACGATAGCCATTTTCTTTAGTTTGGCTCCACAGCTGCTTGTAATTTACTGAAGGTTAAAAGCATTGTTCATTGTTACTGTAAACATTAATATTTTATTAACATCCACTACAGTTTGTTTCGGCATTTGAGGAATTGTCAAATGGTATTCGCATACCGATGCATGTCACAACATTTTTGCACTGACCACATTTTCATTTAGCATAGGTTGCATTAATTATGCAAAAGTGGCATAGAAAGAGGAAACACCACAAGAAGAAGACATACGACGCCAGACGCTAGTTATATAGTGTAAATAGTACTGAATGCTTTCTGAGAGAACTGTATCGAACAATGAGTCCGAAAGCCCATTTATGGACAGATGGGCTACATACGCAGCCGACTTTATCGGTAGAGTTACAGAGCAAAGATTATCTAGCATGGTGCTAAAAATAACCATACTACCTGATTTCACAAGAACTGGAACTATTGCATTACCCAAGAGGGCAAATGCAAGAATTTCACAGATTTTAGAACACTAGACCTTCAGCCACATGCGAAAAAACTATTTGCGTCGGTAGTAAAAGAGAGGATTAAACAGAAAATAGACTGAACTTAGCCAATGACCAGTTTGGCTCCAGATCAGGAAGAGGAAAGAAGGAAGCAATATTGGCAGTACGACATATTTTGGAAAGGAAATTAGAATTAAACAGAAAAACATATATAACATTTACTGGGCTAGGAAAGGCATTTGGTATGATGACTGTAAGTTATTATTTGGTGCAATGCGTAATGTAGGACTTGTCTGGAAGATAGGTAACTTATTTGTAGGATATGCAAAAGTGAAAATACTTCATTGGATATTAATAGTAGCAAGAAAGAGGCAAAATTCAGAAAAGCGTGGGATAGGGGTACCTTTTATCATCTTCCTAATTTAATATGTTCATCGAGGAACCAATAACAACAATGAAAGACTTTAATAAAAATTAATGGTATGCATATTCAGTGCATCAGATTTGTAGATGACATTGTCGTAGTGGCAGAGTCAGACAAGGCGCTAAATAAAATGCTTAAGGTTGTAAATCAAGAGGTAACAAAATAAAGCTAAAAAATAAATACTGAGAAGACAAAATTTGTGGTTGTAGACAAGAAAGGAGGTGAAGGCAAGACTGACATAAGAATAGGCGGTGAACAACTCGGCGAAATAATCGAATATCTCTATCTCCGTTGCAATGTGGAGGAAAACAATAGATGCCACATGGAAATTAAGAGCATAATAATACTGGACACGATAAGAAAGACGTTCTGCTGAACAAGCATATCAGCTTCCACAGTAAGAAACGAATGAAAAGATTTGTAAAGGCATTTGTATAAGGTGCTGTGACATGCGAATGTAGAATCGGGATGTTATCAAAGCTGGACAAAGCTCGCCTCGAAACTGTGAAAATGTAATTCTGGGAGAGAATTACAATAACTAGCTGAACTGACAGCAAAAAGAATCAGATGCTCCTACAAGAAGGAGAGAAGAAAGAACTTCTGAAATCAATACGCCAAGGCAAAACAAAACTCATTGGGCACTTAATTAGACATGATATTCTTTTCCAAAACATTTTCGAAGGCAAGAGCGTAGGGAGTAAAGCGAGGGGAAGACGGAAAACATCTTATTCAATAAAAGAAATATGATTAGTGGTGTGGGATATTCTTCATACACGATGATGAAGAGGACTGTTGAAAAGAGGAAGGTGTGACTGCGGAGACATGGCTCCGCCTCTTGAAAGAAGAAGAAGAAGAAGAAGAAGAAGAAGATACTAATACAGAGGGTATGACCACAAAAGTTAAAAATGTGTGTCCAAATGGCAAAGAGAATATTGTTATTAGATAACCACTACCACTCTACTAACAATGTAGATTGAGAACACTTAGATCAAATGTGGCCGCAACGGAAGAGTTGTCGTGAGACTTTAACTCGTCGTAAATTGCATTATGGATACATACCAACAAAGTAAAGCAGTGGCAGTTAGCCAAGACTTCCCTTGGATTATACGTATCTTTCAGAGAACGTTCTGGAGAACTGAGAGCGTTACACTATCACTTTAGAAGAAATATGGAGAAACTGAACGACAAAAATTAACAGCTGATCGCGTTTCTGTGACAGAGGACATGTGTATGGCTAGGAAGGCGAATGTAAGACTTCCATTTGGAGTGGACAATCAGGGAGAGAGCAGTAATTCCGCGATGGAAACTGCACAGAAGGACTAGTGATAGCTGTTTTAGACGTCAGCTCAAGTGTTTGGGGTCCTTGTTATGTCAGTCTAAGCCGATGAGAGATGCTGAAGAAACTGAGAGACACTCGTAGAGGATGTAACATGTCGGTATTGCCCACACGATAATTTAACTGAGCCCCTCAGAGATCAGTTTCATAGTCATAAGGAGGCGTAGACACTTCTCTCAGTGACACTACATGGGAAATTAACAGCACAGAGAACGGCTACTTTTATGAAAAGGCATATCACCGCCATGCCATATGCTGTGGTTTGCGAATTGTGTATTTACAATTAGATGGATATTCACAAATCGTTATTTTGGAAAAATCCGAGAGGTCTTCATAATGATCAAACATTCACCCTGAAGTAAAGATTGCATAAATTGAGATGGCAGTGCAGCAACTCGACGTGGCACAGACTCAACAAGTTGTTGCAAGGCCCCCCCCCCCCCCCCCCCAGAAATACTGAGCCATGTTGTCTCTACAGCCCTCCATAATTGCGAAAGTGTTACGGTGCAGGGTTTTGTGCACTAACTGACCTCTCGCTTATGTCCCATAAATATTCGGTGGGATTCATGTTGAGCAATCTGGATGGCCAAATCACTCCCTCAAACTGTCCAGAATGTTCTTCAAACCAATAAACAAATGTGGCCCGATGACATGGCACATTGTTATCAACAAATATTCCATCGTTGTTTGGGAACACGAAGTCCATGAATGGCTGCAAATAGTCTTCAAGTATCCGAACATAACTATTTCCAGTCAATTGTCGGTTCAGATGGACCAGAGGGCCAAGACCGTTCCATTGACATCATTATGGAGCCACCACCAGCTTGCACAGCGTCTTGCTGACAGCTTGGATCCACGGCTTCGTTAGGTCTGCGCCACACTCGAACCTTACCATCAGCTCTTACCAACTGAAAACGGGACTCATCTGACCACGTCATTATTTTCCAGTCGTCTAGAGTCCAATCGATATGATCACGAGTCCAAAGAGAGGCGCTGCAGGCGGAGTCGTGCTGTTAGCAAAGACACCTACGTCGGTCGTCTGCTACCATAGCCCATTAACGCCAAACTCCGCAGCACTGTCCTAACGGATATGTTCGTCGTACGTCACACGTTGATTCCTGCGGTTATTTCACCCAGTGTTGCTTGTCTGTCAGCACTGACAACTCTTCTCAAAAGCCACTGCTCTCGGTCGTTAAATTAAAGCCGTCAGTCACTTCGTTGTCCGTGGTGAGGGGTTAATCCTGAAATGTGGTATTCCAGGCATGCTCTTCACAGTGTGATTCCCGGAATATTGAATTCGCTAACGGTATACGAAATGGAATGCCCCATGCGTCTAGCTCCAACTACCATTCTGTTTTCAAAGTCTGCTAATACCTGTCGCGCGGCCATAATCACGTCGGAAACCGTTTCACATAAATCGTATGAGTACAAATGACCACTCCGCCACTTCACTACCCTTTTATGCCTCGTGTACGTGATACTACCACCGTCTGTATATGTGCATACCGCTGTTCCACGTCTTACGTCATCTCTGTGTACATCGCCAACGGAAACACGTGAAGAATGAAACTAAGACACTGAGAATTCTTTTTCTACTGAACCAGCGGGATAAAGTCGATAGGTTCATTCACTGGGTGTACCAACCCCAAGCTGTTTTCAGTCAGATGACTAACCATAATCCTTGGAGAAGCGTCGGTTAGGTCAGAGTCGTTGTTTTTGTTAACTACAGTATGTTCGGTAATTTTCCGATACAGATATTTCAGAGTAATTTGTTAACATCAAATCATGCTTCCTGTTAGGAACATAACGAGCAGAAACAGCGCATATGATTCTGCAGGTGCACGGGGAAGAAGTGATGGGTCAGGCATGAGTTTAGGAGTGGTTTTATCATTTTGCAAGCTCCTCAGTCGAGATGTCCTTCAAAATTTTGAACGAGAGGGAACATTCAAAAATTTCAGGATGCAATAATGTTTGACTTGAACAGAAGGAATGACGAATTTTAAAAGGTTACTAGAATATCCTTTCGTTTATATAATTACGTTTGCTCTAAAAATTTAAATTTGAAATACTTGGTAGTGCAGTTCGTTTCGCATGTACGTTGCTATGAACACAGAGTGGCCAGTGTCATTGTGAGTCTGGAGTCGAAAGGACAAATTGATTCCAACTTTGTTACAGGGAAGGAAACTTGATGTTACAAGTATGGCCCAGAAGCCAAGCAACTATTTAGTCAGTGGAAGACTGCTTTATCAAAGAAAGGGAAAAGAATTAAAGAATTGTGTGATGTAGGGGATAGTCCTTCATACACCTCTTCCCCAAGATAGCACAGTTAAGAATCATTACTACGTTCAAGTGCTAAAACGTACTGCAGAAAGAAAGTGTCAGTTGGATGACCATGATTTCTTTGGAGTAACCAAACCAAAATTTAATGCAAGTACTTTAGGAAAACCATGGACAACTTGAATCGGGATATCCGAATAGGAAGTTGAACGATGCCTATCCCGAACAACTCCAGCATCTTTACCTCTGGGTGGCGCTGATGAGTAATGAATGACCAACGGAGTATTAGTAGTTTTGTTCATCAGTAGATTACATTTTCAAGGATATTAGACATGACATTGAAGGTCATAACTGCCAGGTTTCTTTTTAGCGCCAGCCTCGAAACTCCATGAGGCAGCAGATCACCCACTGTAGTGGTCGTCCATTATTTCATTTTGTCAGCCACTATTTTTATTGGTCACGAACTACATCTGTATTACTGCTGGTGAAATGTGGTTTCATTGACTGGCCGCCAGTGTGAAGTGCTAAGTTGCCCAATGATTTTTCCTGAAATGCTTCCGAGGCCGATACTGGACCTGGTAGTCCGAGAGACGGACCGTAGCGTATGTGGCGATTGGAGTCTCACCCCTTAGTATTGGTGTCCTCATAAACGCAGAAGAAAACGCTAGCACCGTATGTTGAAAACTGTGTACATGACGACGAATGTGCAAATTTTCGACGAAAAAGAACAGTTCCCTCTGCTTCAGTGGCTTTCCCATCTGTCTGTCGCATCTCCAGTGGAACAGCTGTAGCCTAAGGTTAGTCGAAACTATTTATGTTCTGTGTACTCACCTACAAACCTCGCGCAGGAAGATTCCCTCAAGGAACACATTAACCCCCGGTCTGATTCAATGGCACAGCATTTACAGACTCTTTTTGCTAGTATCGAAAACTCAAACCATATTTTGTGAGGGATAGGTCACGCACACTCCTGTATCCTAAACATTTGCCTATCACCTTGTATTAAATCTGTGGTATAAAGTTATTTTCAATCAGGCATCTTCTTGGTGCTTGTACTTTATCAATCACTTGTGTATATGAACTTTCTAGAAACATTCGACTATGTTTATTGGGTGTGTCACTGGCATTTACCGGTAGAAGAATATAGCTGTGGAGTATAGCATTTTGACTGTGTGTACAAAAAGAAAATAAGTGCGTAAGACCACATCATTCTTACTACAACATCAGTTCATAGAAAATGAGAAATGTAATTGAAATTCAGGGTGATTATAATTAAAGTTATACTTTCGAAATGCTGTAGAAATAACACCACTGGTAAGAATGACGTCAAATTGGAACGGAATATTATCGGAGAAGGGAGAAACATATGGCAGAAGAAAAAGAATAGTGTGAAAATTGATCAATTGATTGCGCTTTATGTGCCAGAATACGTGAAGGAAAACACCTGTCATGCGCACGACCCATTGAAGATGGTATAAACACGACGGGTACATGGATTTTCCTCCTTTCGCGTCTGCGATGTTCGCCATGACTGTCTCAATGCAGGATCGTGCTCTGCTTGTAAAGCTGTATTACTAGAATGATGACTGTACCCACGTCGCTCTGCAGAAGTTGAAAAAAAGGAGTTGGTCCGATGACTGCCGTGGGTCTGGAGAAAATGATTCGGAAATTCGAAAAGACGTGTTCTTTTGGTGTGCAGCCTGGTAGAGGAAGGAAACGAATTGATTCGACGTCAGAACAAGCAATGGGCATAGCAGTGCAGGATGAGACAAGAGGTGGTCTGCAAACGTGTAGTGCACGGAGAATTGCCCGAACATTGGACACACCCGCGAGCACGGTGCGTAAAATCCTACGAAACATGCTTCTTTAGCCGCTCGGCGTAGCCGCGCTGTCTGGGGCACCTTGTCACGGTCCGAGCGGATACCCTCGTCGGAGGTTCGAGTCCTCCCTCGGGTATGGGTGTGTGTGTTGTCGTTAGCGTAAGTTAGTTTAAGTTAGATTAAGTAGTGTGTAAGCTTAGGGACCGATGACCTCAGCAGTTTGGTCCCGTAAGACCTCACCATAAAATTTCCAATTTTCCGTCCTTCTTTGCTATCCATTCAAAATTATCCATGTGCACGATTTGCTTCCTGTTGAACTGCCAGCAAGAGAGACCTTTGATTTACAATTTCTTGCTGGCTTAGAAGTGGACAATGACTGGCCGAGAAAGATTTTGTGGACAGATGAAGCCCACTTCCAATTGACAGGATATGTTCAAATGGTTCAAATGGCTCTGAGCACTATGGGACTTGACATCTGATGTCATGAGTCCCCTAGAACTTAGAACTACTTAAACCTAACTAACCTAAAGACATCACACTCGTCCATGCCCGAGGCAGGATTCGAACCTGCGACCGTAGCGGTCCCGCGGTTCCAGACTGAAGCGCCTAGAACAGCTCGGCCACAGTGGCCAGTATGATATGTCAGTACACAGAATTTTCGGATGTGGGCAACGGAAAATCCACACGCAAATCAAACAGTACCACTTCATCCTGAAAAGGTCATTGTGTGGTGTGGTTTTACGGCATAATTTATCATAGGAACATATATTTTCGAAGAGAGGGGTGCTTCCGGTCCTGTTACTTGTATCGTCACTGGTAAGCGCTAAGAGTGTCTTTTGCGCAAGCACGTCATTTCAGACCTCCAACAGCGTGGATGTGTGGATGGGATCATTTTTATGCAAGATGGCGCACCTCCGCGCGTTGCAAATCCAGTTAAGCAGCTGTTGAAGCGCCATTTCGGAAATGCTAGAATTATCAGCCGCCATTTCCCTACAGCCTGCCATCCCGATCACCTGATCTTAATCCGTGTGACTTCTGGCTGTGGGGCTATCTGAAAGATAGTTCCGATTGCAAACTTAGCTGCAATGAAGGGACGCATTGCGCAACATATTCTGAACGTGACCGCTGAAGCACTTCGATAAGTTGTGAAACATGCTGTTTCTCGGTTTCAACTTGTTGCAGAAAACGGCGGACAGCATATTGAACATGTTTTGCACCAGTCACACGAAAAATAATAATCCAATTTGATTTTGATTGATGCTTTTTATGCGGTTTTTGGTCTCAGGACAATTAGAAACCGATTTTTCCCATTCGCTGTGATATGAACTTGCCGTGGTGGATGGACTTACGTAACTAACAGTATCACACTTGTACACCCATGCACACTGAGTAGTACAGGTTGTTTAACGTCAAACATATACCTTATACATTGTTGTATGATTCATTTGTCATTTGTAATCGACCACTATTAAATTATGTTGCTTACAGCGCCATCTATTGCTACATTTTGTAACTATTTATTTTTCTTCTGCCGTACGTTTCCCCCCTTCTCCGATAATATTCCATTGAAATTTGACTTGATTCTGACCAGAGGTGTTATTTATACAGCAGTTTGAAAGTGTAACTTTAATGATAGTCACCCTGTATATTTGTCCATGAACCACAAAATACTACAGATGCCTCCTAAATAAAAACTGTGCCGTGTGAGTGGAAGAAAGTACAGGTCACATATGTCTACAAGAAAGGTAGGAGAAATATAGGTCTATACCACTGGCATCAATTGACAGTCTTGAAAAATCTGACCTTAACCGTTCCAAAGTGTTTCGAAGAAAATGATCACCTCCATGCCAAAAATCATGGTTTCCGAAAACATCGATCATGCGGAATAGAATTCGCGCATTTTTCACATGATATGTAGGAAGTAATGATCAAGGCATTCATGAAGATGCAATATTTCTCTTTTTCTGAATAGCCGTGCACTCTGTACCACAGCAGTGCTTATTAATGAAGTTATAATCTTACGTATATCAGTTAAAATATTGGACTATACTGAAGATTGATCTGTGTGGAGCTCTCAGCAAGTTACTTTGGAAAGAGAGCGGTCGACGGATGTAGAAGTAACCTCAGGCGTCCCCGGCCCGCATCTCGTGGTCGTGCGGTAGCGTTCTCGGGGTTCCTGGGTTCGATTCCCGGCGGGGTCAGGGATTTTCTCTGCCTCGTGATGGCTGGGTGTTGTGTGCTGTCGTTAGGTTAGTTAGGTTTAAGTAGTTCTAAGTTATAGGGGACTGATGACCATAGATGTTAAGTCCCATAGTGTTCAGAGCGATTTGAACTCAGGCGTCCCCCACGCAAGTGTTTGGGCCCCTTGATGTTTAGTTCGTGTATTAATGACCTGGAGGGCAATATTATTAATAACTTTTTTTCAGATGATAGAGTTATCTGTAATGAAGTAATCACCGAGAAAATCTGTCAAATTTGTAAACACATCTTGATTTCAAAGCTGTAGAAAGATTGGCAACATGCTTTAAACGTCAAAAATGTGTAACTGTGTACTTCGCAAAACACGAAAACATAATATCCTATGGATGACTCATAACTGGAATCAGCAACTCGTACAAATACCTTTATGGAGCTATAAAATGAAATGATCAAATAGGCTCAGTCATAGGTACAACAGGAGGGAGACTGCAGTTCATTGGTAGGATACTAATAAAATTAAGTCATCCACCAGGGAGATAGTTTACAAAAAGATTGCGCGACTCATCCAAGAATATTGCTCGGTAAAAAACTGGTCGGCAGTTAATAAACAATAGTAGTAAGAGACTACAACTAAATGGGTGGAGATCCTCCTACAAAGCCTCTAGCAAGGTAAGTTTACATAATCATCAGTATAGGCCCAGTCACCAGAGAACATATACAAGAATCTGTGTAGTAACAATGAGAATTGTGTATGAGTTTATCGTTTTCGAAAATAAATCTGCCGTGTTATGTAATCACCTACCACGTCTTTCACCATCGACGAACCTGATAGAAAAATATACTTAGGAAACGTCACTTGCTTTCTATGTTGTAATATAGAATTCTAGTATAAATCAAACAAAGACGAAGAAGCTAGGCGCTTCAGTCTGGAACCACGCGACCGCTACGGTCGCAGGTTCGAATCCTGCCTCGGGCATGGATGTGTGTGTTGTCCTTAGGTTACTTAGGTTTAAGTAGTTCTAAGTTCTAGGGGACTGATGACCTCAGATGTTCAGTCCCATAGTGCTTAGAGCCATTTTTCGAAGAAGCTATGAGCAACAGAAGTACTGAGATATTTACGGAAATAGGAAACGTTTCTTCGAACTTTGTTATGCTAAAGGATTTGACCGAAACTTCCTTATAGATTAAGTCTGTGTGCCGAAAAAAAGCCCAACGAAATGTCTCACCTCCCTCGCCATTCTCTCTCTTGATAGTCAAAAGAAACACTCTATCATCTCACCCATTCAGTGGCATTCCATGGTCCCACTAAAAACTTCAGTTTGCCATGAGATACACCTTACTTTCTGTGAGCCGAGGCGGCTCAGCCGCATTCCTTGCTGAACTAGCGTCCCTGCAGGAGGACATGTCGGGGAATGGCTTAGCCGCAGGCTCGAGGCTGTTTCCGGAATGAACCTTCTGCTCTGCAACGGAGTGTGCGCTGTAATGAAACATTCCTGACAGATTAAAACTGCGCTCTGGACCGAGCTCCCCACTGGTATCTTTGCCTGCCACAAGCAATAGTCTTCGAGCTGAGCTATCCGAGTAAGCCTCGCAGCCTACGTCAATGTGCTGGCACCTCTCTCTCAGATCCGTGTCTAGTGATCTCGACATCAATGGGGCGTTTATCACATTTTTCATGCCTTTTCGGAAATACGCTGAGGTTATGGAAATGGCTTTCCATTTCCAGATGAAATATTTATTTTTGACGTTTAAAACTCTAATAATTTGTCAATGGATAAGTCGTTAGAAACTAAACTGTAGCTTAATTCTCAAAAGCATTGGACGGCCTCATGCCCGTTAAAGGAACTTTTCTGAAAGTCGCTTGGATTGGCGGAGAAGGTTCTGGAAAACCTCTGTCGTTATGGACGACCGGATATGATTGACGTCCTTTTGCAGTGCGAATTCATTATATCATCAAAATGCCTTTTGTCTCAGATTCAGCCAAACTGTTTTCTTTCTTTACATACATCACAACAATCAATGTTCAGCTATTTTATTTGTTTTTCAACTATAAAAACTCCTGTGTGAGATATGTATTATAAACAAAAATGTAAAATTTCGCTGTTATCCTCAGTGGTGATGAACTGTCTTCCGCTTAAATATCCCCATACGATCCTAGAATATACTACTCTTTAATGTTAAGACATTATTAAGAGTGTATTGTATACATACGACAGCTTGATCTGCTTGTGCTGGAATAAAATGTCATTGTACTTTATCATTTGTTGCACTTGTAACTGAATGATCTTCATTAGTTACTGAGCTTGATACTGCGCACTTGCATCAAACGGAAACTTCTATAGCACCGATATTTCCAATTTGTGTGTTGACTAGGTGTAATGCGTCTCATTCATTGACCATCACATGCGTATTCATGTATGAGTGTCTTCTCCTCCTTTCGTTCTGCAGGAAATTCTGCCAACTACCAATATGGATTTATGGCTCACCTAAGGTAACTGTTCTGCGTTATTTGAAATATTTATATTCAGCTTCTACATGCTCCTCGGTGTGCAAACTCAATGTAGATAGTTTTGACAAGATTATTACTTGACTCGGATGTAGCAGAGTTACAAGCTTGTAGCCTTCCACGGCCGGTGTCATTTTGAATACAATAATTTTGGATACTGGGTCGCCTCATTGTAAACTATTAAAGCAAATAAACTGTCCTGAAAAGGACGGCAGGAAGTCGGTCGACAAGTCGGCGATTAAGTTACTTTAGTCGTTTACAATGACGAAGTACAATACCCAAAATTATTTTATTCATTATAATAAAGTTGGTTGCAAAGCAGTACTGCTTTCACATACTTTCTGTACGTTCTCAGTCAGCGATTAAAATCGAGATGGTCGATGACGTAGAAATCGATACTGCCTCAGATTTATACCCGACGATTCTTCATGTCTGACAAAAGGCCCGAAATGTATGTGAGGGCTTGGAAATAGTCTTAGAGATTTTCTTTCGGACTCCATACTGCTCGATAGCCGAGAAATGTTACAGCATTCCTTTTATTTTATTTTATTCTCTTACTTTATTTTAATATTTTGGGATGAAGATTCCTTTCTTGTTTTCTGAATTAAAATCAGTGTATTTTCTGAAGCACATAATTCAGGTCATTAGCCGGACCATATTTTTTAAAACTAATTTCCCACTGGTATAATCGTACAAAGTTTCTACAGAAACTACTGATTTCGTCCATCTCAGGCCATGTACTGATAGCAATCGCACAAAATTTCAACACAAACGACCTTTTCCGATTCTCATCGGGCATTTTTACCGAAATCTGTTATTTCTGGAGATATTTTGTGTATTTGTGTAAGTGACTAAAGAAATTAAAAATCTAACTTTTTCAATAATAACTAATGTCTTCAACGATAAAAACGTTTTCATAAAGATTTGTCTTTATCGATGGTTGATTATCGTCTAGATTTGTTCTCCTGAAATGAAGAAGTTGGCTGTGTGTCTTCTGTGCGTGATGCAGACAACGGTAGTGATTACCTAATGAAGTGGTCTCTTATAAAGAGCGCCCACATACTTCGTTCTTGCCTTCTCTGTTTTGATAAAGACAGCTATACGTATCAGTATTTGATTTAAGTGCAATTTTACTATTTAGTTCATATCCTAGTTATTGTGCTTCTTGCTATGGAACTTAATATGAAATTTTTGTTAACACTGTAACAGTAAACAGTTTATTTGTTTTTGAAAATTGTATTCGGTTTAATTTAAGAGAGAGAGAGAGAGAGAGAGAGAGAGAGGAGGAGGGAGGGGGTGATAGCTTGTTTTGTACGGAGAACGGAGCACGAAGCCATACTGTCGTAGAGAAACATTTGCACATTTATTATTAAAGAATGTAACTGTAATATTAATAGCAGTTTATTTGCATTCACGGTTGCACCTGACATTTAATAGATGAACGGTTTCAGTCTATGCAACCTAGGGGCACGACACTGCGTGGTTAAGCGTTTCTCATCTACTATAACTATATGAGAAGGGGATATTTTGATTTGCTGTTTTTGGCCTTTGCTGAAACTGTCTGATCACATATTTTGATGGTTTTCAAACGCCCAGATGCAGACAATCTTCCTCTGGATCCGGTGATGGTTTGAGGGGGTCTCGAACATTGTTATATAGTTACTCCTCCAGATTTACGAGTTTCTCGTTTACCCACGTGGAGTTTATTGCGAAGTATTCTGAATTTAGAATTAAAAAAGGTTGACACAGTCGTCCTTGATCTATATTCCACGCAAATAATGATCGAAGTCTTAGCTATTTTTGCTTGTTTACAGCGACATCAGAACGATCTTGCCAGTTTATGTCCTTATCTACACCTCTGTGACTCAATTTTGGCAGTTCTTCAATGACTTGACGTGTGTTTGGTTTTAGGATAAACCTCTTCCATAATTCTATCTGCGTGAGCGCGTTGTGGAGATTACGCTGTTCAGTTAAAGTGTTTTCGCGTTCTGTAACAATAATACTGTCCCAACAATAACTTATTATCGATAGGATTGGCTTTACACTAACGATTATGATACTTAAGTACCGTAACACAAACATAAGATTTACGTTTATTTCCATTTTGTAACTGTGGAGACGAGAAGCAGCTTCACCTTGGTTTTCGTCTTTTCCCTATCTGTGTTCCTGTAGCATTGCTTTTTAGTCTGGAGATTTTAGTGTGTTGCAGTGCGGCTGGCTCATCCTTTTTTAATTTTGCGATCAGCCATCCCAGGCTATATGCTATATTATTTTAATACCTTCCACTGCCTTTCCTTTTAATCTACTTTTTTCTGCCTCGTGATGACTGGGTGTTGTGTGATGTCCTTAGGTTAGTTAGGTTTAAGTAGTTCTAAGTTCTAGGGGACTGATGACCATAGATGTTAAGTCCCATAGTGCTCAGAGCCATTTGAACCATTTTTAATCTACTTTTTCCCTGTTTTGTTAGGTACTTTCGTTTTGTCTTTCAGTCTGGTTCGAAGTTAGTTTTACGCCTTTTGCTTTTTCCGACTCCTTTTGGTACTATTTTTAACCCAAGACCTGTTTGAATGTGGATAGAGGGACTGATGGCCTCGTAGTTTGGTCCCTTTACTCCCCAAACCAAACAAACAAACAGCCGAGAAGCATCGTAACACATGAATGACACATAAATAAACTACTTGCCTCTTGTAACTATAATTACTATCAGATTTCTCCGTAGCTGAGGTCGCTAAGGCACGCCAGTGCGATGGTGATCGACTCGGAAGTAAGCCATTTAGAATTCTGGTGGCGGAAAAAATTTACACTACCAATATTTAGCTAGAATTGGAAGGAGAGGTGGTGACGTAGCAAGTTTCGGATCACCAGGCTTTGCTCCAGTGTCGTGAATTAAACTCCAAACCTGTCCGCAGTGTCTCACGGAGTGGGGGCATATGACACTGTTGATGGTGATCCATCCGTCGGATGGGGATGTTAAGCTCGTTGGCCCCCTTGGTGTTATTCGAGAGGCTACGTGCCGGCACCGGGCTTCACTCTCTTTATTCTCTCGCAGTCATCATCATCATCAGCAGCATCATCATCAGATGACACAAACCTAACACTGCACTATATGCGCATACATTACACTCACCTACAGTACACATATGAGTCAACTCTCAGATATCCGCATGGAAAGGCCCTGATGTGCGCGGAGGAATAACTGCCTTGCCGACAGGTGGCTGAACTCACCACGTGTGATATCACAGCCTACAATGCCACACTACATTTTTTTACATCAGTATCACAATTTTTGAGACGTTTATTGATCTTAACTGTCTTATGTATTGCTCTTACGCTGAACACTTTCAAGAGTGCTTACTTGTTATAACTCCTTAGTTCTGTCAATTACGCAATTAATCTCCGGACGGCCGTTTAGAGGTAAGTCATAATAAACAATTAGGCGAGGTGCAAATTCCGTCATCCGTGAATAGTAAAAGAAAGGGAGATAAAGATTCATTCCCTCCACGTCGACGAGGTAGTCAAAGACGTAGCGCAGATTAGCAGAGGACAAGGATGGGGAAGACATCTGCCGTATTCTTTTCAAATGAACCATCCCAGCATTCCCCTTAACTGATTTAGGATCTGAGAAATATTGTAATTTATCGTCTCGTAGACAATTACGCCATCAGAGACAAAGTACTTGCTGTGAATGGACAACGTAGGTGAAGAAACTCGGTTGTGTCCTTTCCGAAGGAATCATATTAGAATTCGACCTGTGTTATTTAGGTAAACCATTTAAAACCTCGACCTTGATGACCGGGTGGGCATTTCAAAACAGCTCCTATACGGAATGCGAGGGCACTGTTTTACTACTAAGCCGCTTCACGTGGTATGGATGACGATTACTCTGAGGAAGTTTGAAGTTTATCGTCCCGCCGACTTTATGGTGATTAGAAACGAAATACATGTTGAACTCAACAAAATTGGGGCAGGAAACTCACCGTAATCTGTTCGAAGCAAGTTCCAAGTAATTAATTTATGGAAATGATGCAAAACTAAATATATCCTGAATGGCAGTCCAGAAAAAAATAAGAATCTTATAAATGCACGCCTAGGGGTCCACATGGATCGTATTTTCGCAGGTACAAGTCAGATTTATCGTTGTAGTTTGCACTGTTTGTGATGGACGTATAGACACCGTCCGTCCAAATGTTCCAAGATTGATTTTATTCCTGGCATGTAAGCGATATCGGGGCAGGAGCAACGGTGGCAACTTGAACTAACAACAAAGAGCATTCGACAGTAAGTTGTGAGCAGGCATTGTTACAGAGTTGATATGATGCCGTGATGTGTCACAAATTGCACTGGAACACCATCTCTAAATTAGGTATTTGAGACGGTCTCCAGAATGCTTGAAGACGATAAAAATGTCTACAAAGTTTAATCCTGAGTCAAGGTGTGCGGGACGAAGATAACGACGCGTAGACGTCTGCCACGACTTGATTGAAATGTGCAACGTTGACATTGCTTTTAAAGAAAAAATTATCAGGGGTGAGGAGACTTCGTGTTATCAATACGAAGCTATCACAAAACGACAAAGTGCAGAAAGTCACCTTAAGAGTCAATGCTTTGACGGCATAACCGACATTAAAGCCGATGTGACACGTAAGTTAAACAACATCCCAAAGAAGGCCTTTCTGTCCGTTTCACATGGTTGTACGAACGTGCGTTGTGCTCAAATGGGCGGAGACTATGTAGAACACATTAAACGCTGAAACCATACGCAGGTATGTTATGAGCCAAGTCACGTCTTTTGTAAAGTTTAATAATATACTGCTGCCGCTGTGGCCGAGCGGTTCTAGGAGCTTCAGTCCGGAACTGCGCTGCTGCTACGGTCGCAGGTTCGAATCCTGCCTCGGGCATGGCTGTGTGTGATGTCCTTATGTTAGTTAGGTTTAAGTAGTTCTAAGTCTATGGGACTGATGACCTCATATGTTAAGTCCCATAGTGCTTAGAGCCAATAATGTACTCATAGAAAAAGAACAGAGCCTACCTGGTTTTCAGTAAGACTCTTGCAATGGGATGAGTGAGACAAAATGTAATTTCAGTGGATTAGTTTCATCTTTGAAATTCCGTGTTGTACTTGCAATGAGGTACCCGTTGTCAAAATACCGAATAATCTTAATACATTTACACGCACATTCGTGTTTGAGAAAAATCCGTAAGCAATAGCAACATAAAACAAAATGTTTCCATAATCTGTGAAAGTCTGTATCGTGTGAATAACAGATTATAAAATATGATGCACGAAAAATTTAGATATTGTTTTTCCAGTTAGTATGTATCAGTAATATTTTACACGTTAACACTTCTTCAGGCTCTTAGAAGTCAAGTATAATTTACTTCCATCTGAGTGCCCTCATGGACATATCACTAATAGAAATCAATTAGTTTCTTCGATTAAGGCATTACTTTCATGTAAATCGCCGACAACGTTGGCTGTGTTATTAATCTCTACGGACTGTTCGTGTCACGAGAGACCAGTATATCAAACAAACAGTTCTGGTGGTACTTTAATTTCGTGCAGATAATAACGCTGACAATTATTTCCCCAGCAGTACGAACGCATATCTCACAACAAAATGTATCAAATGTAAATGCACACTTATTTTCTGTTTCCACGAATGTTATAAAATTCTGAAACGAGACATATTGCAGACTGAAAGCCAGTACGTATATCACTGTATACGTTTCTAAAGATCTATTTTTCTCTGATTATCATAAGTTATTTTCTTGACTTTACGAAATCAAACAGCTTTTTGATTGCTAGTGGCTCAAATAATGATGAAGCAACCTTAGTCATTAAGTTTTGTAAATCACAAGACGATTCACAGTT
This sequence comes from Schistocerca cancellata, assembly GCF_023864275.1. Classification (NCBI taxonomy): domain Eukaryota; kingdom Metazoa; phylum Arthropoda; class Insecta; order Orthoptera; family Acrididae; genus Schistocerca; species Schistocerca cancellata. The sequence continues at coordinate 822,530,713 of NC_064629.1, forward strand.
TCAGTAAATTACGCGCTAGAATTTTTCACCCAGTACAGTTGAATAAGGTATAGTGAAAGTTGACTTACGCTAAACCGACCGTCGTAACATTCTTCATACGTCTCAGAACTGTCGGATCAAGATGGTAACGGAAAATGTCGTTCTGGTTTGAATGTTATCAGGAAGTATTTACCAACACGTGAAAAGAAATGCTGACTTTAATGAACAGTTACATGTTTTTATGGTAATGAAAGTTTCCGTGCACTCTGACACGCAGGCCCAGCATTGATTTCTGCAGCATCAGACACATGCTTAAATAATGAAGATAAGATTAAAATTGTTGGAACCTAAAGTAGGTACTCGGTGTTGACTACACATTCCGTGGCATTAGTTCTGGACGCGACCCTACGGTTTTAAAATATGACTCTCCAATTTCCTTAACTGAATACTCTAAACTGGTATATTTACTCCCAGCCATATTTCCGCTTGCCAGTAGCGTACTTTTATTAGGAAGAAAATTAGGTTTGAGTTGTTGGTAACACAGAGTGACTCCGTAAATATTGATCTGCAGGCTCAGTGTAACTTTCTGCTAGATCAGAACAAGTACAGAATTTATATAACTGTGGGTACGTGTTGCGCTGATGTACAAACAATCGTGTTACTGGTGCCATTGTTTGGCTGATGTTAACCGCCTGACCTGAACTGAATCGCCCTGTCCAGCAGACAAAGCCGCAATGCGGGCAACCGCATGCTGTACACCAACATGACGCCCTCGGGATCGCTTTAGAGCTATGCAGTTTAATGTGGCATAGCAAATAAAAGATGAATTACTGAAACACTAATTACGTACAAGAACGGATTTATTTCATTCTTTACTATTCGTGACGAATGGCGTCAGGGTAAGGTACATCATTTCATTGGCGTCGGCCTGTCTTTCAATACAATTTTCTCTCCTGTTACGAGCCAATTACTGAGTAAGATTTGCCCAAACGACATAGCTGCGGTCGTAGCTGCGAAGGATTTTCAGAAGTTGTGTTCTTTATGAAGAGATATTATTTTATATGTTAATCACTTATATTGAGTCGATTTACAGCTTGTAATACGGGAGATGTTTCCTGAATTATAACATTTAAAGAACCAGGTTTAGTTATAATTATTCTGTACTGTAGGAAACTATGTTACGGTGATTTTTTTTCTGTTGATGGCGGAATAAACGAGTTGTCTTAGAATTTTCCATCTCCCAGACATGGCTTTGTGGTTGAACGCTGGCCTAGGGGAAATCCAGCGTCAAACTCTAAAAAGATCCCTTGCGGGGATACTGTGCACCTGTGATATTTTTGTCATATAAGAAGAGTGTTTCTTTTTATCTCTCCTAAACATTCTAAATTTTGTGTGTAGCTTTTTTACACCCTGTATATACGCTGCGTGATCATGCTGATCTTTGCACCTTAAACATTATTGGAACAGATTAAGCTATCGCAATTGTGTGTTCACTTATTTAAATTGTAAGCAAGTACTCACTACACGACGTATCGTCTTCTTTCATAGTTATATTAACTGTAGAGATATTGTATAGCAATTTCTGCTGCTATTGTTGTAGTTCTAAAAGATGATTTCAACAGAGTTTGAGTCTTCAAAATCCTATTGGTGGTTACGGGGAGTTTAAATATTTGTAATTTGGAATTTATCTGTTCTGAGCAGGAAATCGATTGCTGTCTTACGCGGAAGTTCGTGAGTTCACAACCAAACAAGAAATTACGTCGCGTGGAATAAGGAAGAATACCAGTATAAAAGGAGGACATAGGAAATGTAGCTTTCATTCTGTCTGCGTCGAGTGATGCTTAGTCAGAAAAAATAAGTGTTCTCCACAAACCAATAGGAGCTAGATATGTTACTTCTTTACGGAGAATGCGGACGGCTCGCGAAGAGAGCAGTTCCGTCGCATGCCGTAAGGTTTCCCGACAGATGGTGTCCAACAAGAGTGAGAGTTCATCGAATGTGCAAAAAAGTTGTTATTGGAAGGACACTGGAATAGTACGCGGAGACTAAGGAACAAGCCTGCGAAGAGCGGAGCAACTGGAATAGATGTTCTGGCTGCTGTTCCTCATAATCCACACGTTAGCTCTAGAGAAATTGCAAGTGCCTCTCTAATTAGTCAGCCCAGTGTTGTTTGCATTTTGCGCGCAAATAGGCGCCATCCGTATCATGTGTCTCTTCACCAACAGGTGAGCTATCGCGGCTGCAGAAGACACGTGGAAATCTCTCGCTTGGTTCTGATGTGACATGAAGACAATAGGTTCTTTCTTCAAAGAATTATCCTTACCGATGAAGCTACCACTGTAACTCATTGAAAGATGAGCGTAATAAATAACCATTGTTGGAGCGCTAAGAATCTGCACAGGCTGAGACAGTTAACATCAGAGGCAGAGGAGCGTGCACGTTTGGTGCGGGGTTATTGGAAACTACGTGATCGGTTCTTAATTCAATGAAGAAACCTTGACGCGTAAAACAAACGCACAATATCTTATCGAAGTGCTACCGGCTCTCCTAGGAGAGATACCACTTTAAATACGTAGATTTATATGATACCAGTACGATAGGTGCCTAGCTAACCGCTCACTAGTGGCTAGGAAAGCACTCACCCAAGTCTTCTCTCGTCGCTGGATAGGACCCGAAGGCCTTATCAATTGGAATGTACGTTCGCCTCATTTGACGCCAATGGATATTTTTCTCTGGGATAAACTGAATAATGAAACCCATTCAAAAATTCCGACGACACAAGGGATTTTAAAACGTAGTTTTGTTGCAAGAAGAATTGGTTCAGTCTGTTTAGAAGTCCTTGCATCATCAACTGCAGACTTGTATTGCTACAGTCGGTGAGCATTTCGAACGCTTGACGACATTAATGGAATTTTAAGGAAGTTTTTATGACTACATTCTTTTCTGATTTCCTTTTTGTTGCTGTTGCTAATGTAACTTTGCAACGTGTGTATCTGGACATTACATTCATGACGTTTACTAATTAATTAACAAGTTTCGTACATCAATTTCGTGTTCTATAAATCCGCTCAACCTTTGCGTCCACTTTTCTGCTAGGGCTCTGGCAAAAACAACAGCATAACTAGTACGGTAGTTGACTGGTGGATCACTCTTAACTGCAACGTCCTTTGCCTTTCAGTTATATCGGTTCCACCATGTGTGGCTAATTGTGATTATTAAACTTTACTGTACTATTCCATTTATGTAAGTAAATTCTCTTAACTGTTTCAAGCTGGAGCGCTCCATCAGCCTGACGCGACATTTCCGTATGACATCACAAATTTCCAAATAAAATAGCAACTGGTTTCATGTTAAAACAATTAAATTATAAGATCTAACTGTTGTAATTTCTCCTAAGCTACTAATGCAATTTTTAAAATTTAAACATCGTTGAATTCCTCCCTTTTAGAACTGCGATAGTATCAGCAGAAATTTCTATAGTTACATTTGAAAAAGCGACGTTGATACCGATATCTCTCTAATTAATATAGCTATGAAAAGAGATTATGCGTCATATAGAGAGACATTTTTTACAGAAATCGATAACTTAAACTCTTGTAGAAATATGTGAGGTGAAAACCTTAGTTGATTCCCGTTAACAGGTGTATGCTACGTATTTGTATTTTATTCTAGCAGCTGGCGTTGGTCACACGTAGCGTTCGCCCATCGTATGAGGGGACTGTAGGGTAAAGTGGTGGTGGGCACATCAGTTTTCCACACTGAAAGAATGCCCTAATGCTCCGTAAGAGATACTCCATATTCGATCATAACAAATTAAATAACTGAAAATTCATTTGGTACACAAATAGCACATAAGCTGGTGACTGATCTTCCTTACCTTGTAGATACGGCTCTCCTTCTGTTCCAAAAAACATTGAAGTGGGGTAAAATTGTTTACAGTGGGCTTCTCTGCTGAAGAGACACACGACGAAAAGATTTGCACATACAATACATATCAAATCGAAAATCCTTGTACAAATAGAAATCTATGAGACTAAAATTTGTCTACCACACCAAAATTAATTCATAGTAATAAAATATTAGAATAGGTGTATGATTTTTATTTCGGGTGGTAAAACTTATGAATATTAAAGGGACCTGCAAAAAAAGCAAACACATTTACAGTGACACCTAGAACAAATAACACTACACTAAAAACGAAATACAATACGATTATAATTTTATAGGACGGTTCTTCTCCTGTGGTCGGTGAAGTGATAGAACTTAAAAAAAAAAAAAGATATATTTGCGAATTGTGCGTATTGGCACTGCACTAGAAGAATCAGTTAAAGCAAGAATTACTAATAAACGCCTGCAGATTATGACTCCAAAATGACAATTAATTAAGGAACAACATCTCAAGCACAGTGGACAAGGAGATCTTGTAAATCACTGTACAATTTCTGATGCTGCAAAAGATAGAGGAGCATAAGAAGAATCAACATAAATTTGTTTAGTATAGGATAATCGTTTACTGACAAAGAAAGTTTTACCGGTAGATAATTTTGTTGTTGTTACTAGCAAACACAAATTTGAATGAGTATATAAAGGTATCACGAATAATGACACGTTATAGTACAATATTAAGTGAAACTAGATGCGGATTCATTTGTTTCTCGAACTGATAGCAGCTAACAAGTATATCTATTTTTCTTGGTATTCCAATATTTATGTCCTGTAAATTTGTGGCCGTTGATAATGCTGTTCATTTACGTAGAATATTTTTAATGGAAGAACTAGCGATTAAAGCATATATGCCCTGAACGTCATGTGAGCCAATATCGTATCGCATTTCACTGGGTCGTTAATAAAACAAATCTGATCAGTGGTAGATGTGAAATTCACACAAGGAAACACGAAACGGGGAACCAATCAGAACTCGGATTGTAATTGATTAACTGCGATGCATGAAGGTTTGCGTTATTTTGCATTCGATAGACTTCCAGAGGAAATAAGTAAGGTAATAGACACAGCTAAGATTATCAGATCCAGATTGGGAATACCTCGTATTGTATACTTCTGTATCCAAGGCAGAACATTTAACAGTGGATTAGGTTATATTATTACGATGGATTGTGGAAACGTAAAGAGTCAACACAGTGGTTGCTGTACTGAATATTCTAAGATACAGAATAAAAAAATAGCGGTTGCTCTACTGGATTTATTAGTGACCTCTGTCTGCCAAATGGTACAATATGCTATAAATAGCCTTAGTTGTTCGATGATGTATCGCAAGCCACTTTCGAGAATAATTAGCTGCAATTTAAGGAGGCATTGACTCACGTCAGTAACTGCGACTACCTTACTGCTTAATTTTCTGAACCGTGAACTGAAACAAGAGCTCATATTGTCTGGCTTGTGTGGTCACCCGATCTGAGAGCGTACGACTAGTTTCTATCAACACCTCTGAGGATACGGTTAAGGAACTATGTATCACGACTATAGCTATCTTTTGTTATTATGGGAGGAATGCCATGGATTTTGAATGTATACTGTAGAATTCTGAACATTTTTCATCTCTGGGCGTTAGTGGGGGTGGGGATGTGGTGGTAATTATTAAAAGAACTGATATGGAGTACTAAGATTCCCGTTGTGTGAACATAATTGTGAATCCCGTATACTTCATTAGCGCTTCAAATGTCAGTAGTAGACTTAACTAATGCAACTGATACTCACAAAAGTGTTAGTGGAGCATCTTTCATATTGTTACCCATAACAATATCCTTTCTGCAACACATTATTCAAAATGCGTGGAGGCAATACAGAAATCGGATCCACGCGCCTTATTAGTCAGCTGCTATGATCCCAGAGCAATCATTTCTTCTAAGATTGCTCTCACGTATCGTTGGCACGTTGTACGCTAGTAACTAATAAGTATTATTTTACATATTTATACGTGCAATGACCATCAGTGATTTCTCCGTCGATCACATGTACTCGAAAGCAGTGAAGAATAAAGCAAGACTTCGAAAATATGGCAATTCTCATTGTAAGAGAAATTAAAACTCCTTTCATGGTTAAAGGCGAGTAGGTAGAACAGTTTGTGCGGCCACTGTAAAGTGTTATCAGATGGTACTTGATATGTTCTTCTGTCCTATTCCTTTCGCGTACAGAGCTCTCCGTAATTCTCTGTACGTGACCTCTTCTTGATTAATCTTGTGGTCTCTGCGCGAGATATAGCTTCGAGGAAACACAAATCATACTAACTTTTGCTCGAATACTGTTTCTCCAAATTTATCGAATACATCCCGCGAAAACTTCGTCTCGCTTACAAAGGTTGCAAATTAAATATCCTGGTGGTTACGTGACACGTTAGTATGGGCTATATCGTCCTGTTACGCTCGTAACACAGCATTTCTCTGAAAGTGTTTTTATTTCTGATGCCACTTTTATCTAGTAAGGATTCCAAACGCCCTAAACAATAATACAAAATTGGTAGTATTAGCGTCTAGGATGAGGTTTTCTTTACAGATGAATCGCATCCTCTCAGAGTTCCCTCATCGGGTCTGATTCTTCCAGTTGCATACCCTGACACTGATCTGACGTTTTGGTCCAATTTTATATCGCTTCTTAGTATTACTTCCAAGACTTCAATCTACATGATAGGTGCTACAGTTAACGATTTTACTTCTAATAAATTACTAGTGAGTCCTCTCGCTCTATTATGAATATTATCTTGATTTTATAATCGTTGAAACAGTTTTGCCATTCAGTGCACCAAGTAAAAATATTTTCCCTAGTGATATGAAAGTCGACAGAACGTTAAACCCTAATCTTCCTTCATTTGTTTCAGTTGTATTGGATTTCCTTAACACTGCCCGAAAAATACAGGATGCGTGTATTTCAAGTGATAACAACACACAAAGACGGTTGTTTAAAAGACGGACCAAAACCATTGGCAGTAGCTGACACAGCAGAACTTTTATCAAACAAGTTGTACCCTAAGTATTACTACTGACTAAAAGAAATTCTTATGAGTGAGATCGGTTTCAATAAATCTTTAAATTTACCTGTAAAAATTCAGGAAAAAACGTATTATAAACCACTTGCTTAATTTAACTCTTTGTACTATACTTTTAAAGTCATGTTACTTAAAATATTTCTGACTTAAGAAGATTGTGTTCCAAGGGCGCATATCACGCAACTTCGCAATAATGTAAAATTTCCTGTTCCATAATGAATGTTCAGGAGCCGTCCTAGATGAATTTTCATTCATAATCCGTTATGCGATCACGTATATGTTGCCCTCCTTGTTGTGAGAAATTTCAAAATCATTAATAATTTTGAATTGAAGAAAAAATTGATGTTACATATAACACAAAAATTTCTCGTTCTGAATGTGTCATTTATGAAGATATGTCATTTCCGAATCATAAGAACAGTAATAAAAATGGCTGATCTGTCTATTTGTATAAAACGTTTGCCATTTCACATCAATCTCTGTAAACAGAGAATGAAGATAATACTCTAGGTGACAAATGAAATGTCCCATTTCTCATATTCTACGTATACTAGTGCAGCAGTCACCAGAAAATTCGACCGCATCTGAAAATTGTGTAGGCAAACTGGCACAACGAAATAAACAGTCTGATGTAGAGATATGGAACATGTTTTACGCTCTCGTGTGATCTTCTTGGGGAACGAAAATTTCAGTACGAAGCAATAGCAGTTTCGTAAGGAGCAGTCATGCGAATTTCTGCTTCCTCTTATTTAAGAGGAAGCAGAAGTAAGTAGACAGCAATGGTGTCGTGGTTGAGGGCTTGTTCTCGAGTTCCGGAGGACATTTGGCACAGCACCGCATTGTCACCTCACGGCATATTAGACTAGCTTTTGGATGAATGACCACCGAGAAGACATTCCTCAGACGTTTGTCATCCTCAAAGAGAACATGTGACAATAGCTTCGAGCGAACCTCAGCGGAATGTTATGGGATCATTACGACCGTTTCTCTTTCATGTGTCAACTCGTGGAATGTTCGCCTCTGTAACCGCGGGGTCAGCATGGCTGAATGCCGACGGGAGGTGCCCGGGTTCGATTCCCGGCCTCCTCGGAGATTTTCTCCTCTCGGGGACTGGGTGTTATGTTATCCTCATCATTGTTTCGTCATCACCGACACGAAAGTCGTCTAAATGGCGTCACGTAAAAAGACTTGCACCCGGCGGCAAACCGCCACGCGACAGAGACACCTCGTGGATAATGTGAAAAACACGATGACGCTGTTCGCGAACAAGGCTATTGTAATACGAACGTCACCAGGTTAGAAAATTCTAGCTATTTGCAGGAAGATCTGCAGGGGATCGATATTGATGAACGTTCACCCTAAGCATGTACGAATGTAGCATGGTTTCCAACACAAAATTTTAGACGCTAGGGAATGAGTCCTATGTCATGTCCATCCTAATACAACTGTCAATACGCAAAAGCTTTGTAACGATAAGTAAATACAAGGTTACAAAATTATCACGAGGTCCTGGGTTACGGTCGAATGTAGTTTCAGACTCCGTACTCACTTAAAAAGTTGTATAAATGAGATTCTCTGTTTTCGTCTTAGTTCGTTACTTCTCTTCGTTTAATCTGACACACTTGTATTAAGAGACATCAGTCACATTTTCAGTGAGATAATCTCACTACTCCGGTATTTACTCAGTTAGTGAAGATCTTTCCATCACGAGCGTTTCCTATCAAGTACGCCTCTGATGAGAGAAAATATTGTCTTCACAAAAGAGCGATATTTGTTTATACGCATAAGGAATCAATATTCTGGTCTAGTTTTCTTGAAACTCACGGAATATTTTTTGGTTCTTCTACATTTTGATGTAATGCCACCATGGGTTTCTGGTTTTACTGTCACATTAAGGTTCATATCCAAGAAGGTTTATCAACCTCATTTGCATTTGTGCTAATATTAGTCTTTGGCTGTGTTACCTTATTCGTGTAATCGTGCTGTCCACGGTTTATGAACAAATTATTATTATATTTTACAGCTAACCCGATGTGGTACGAATTTCCTTTAATTTCACAAATAAAGGTTGGCAGCCGTAATTCGGCCTAGATACTTTCTGTCGTAACGTTTTTTACCCATCAGTCACAATTTTTTTCTGATTTTAATAATCTCCAGAAGAAGTTCCTTTTCTTCTGAAGACGTCAGACACAGGATACCATTTATGTTTTGAAACAGGGTCTTCCGTAAGACAATATTCGAACTGTTAGTAAATACTTTTAACGGTTTTTGCATTCATTCCAAGCGAGCTTCTTAATTACAGGGAGCTGAAAAAAATATGGAAACATCATAAATACTGCACAACATCATGCGTAAATCGGCGCCGAAAAACGTTGGCATTCAAAAAAGCTTCCAGTGCTCTCTATATGGATAAATAAGGTAGTATATTGTTTTCAAAGCAATATACCATTCTTCTTGCAAAATATTGGCAAGTCCAGGTAATGATGATGGCGGTGGACGGAGATCACGCATCCTGCTCTCCAAAGTAGACCACAAAGACTCAACAATATTGAGATTTTGTGACTGTGATGACCAAGGGAGGTGCGAAAATTTATTCTCGTGCTCACAAAACCAGTCCTGGATTATGCGTGGTGTGTAAACAGCGGCCCTGTCGACATGGAACACAGTATCACTATTGGAGAACAAACATTATACCACGGGATGGATCTAATCACCCAAAATATTCCATAATCCTTGGTAATTCTAACTTGCAGAGCGACCATGGGGTCCATGGGGTCATACCACGGTATGGCTGCCCAAAACATCTCCGAACCCCCGCGATGTTTCATTACTGGGAAGTTGGTTGGTTGGTTGGTTGGTTTGGGGAAGGAGACCAGACAGCGAGGTCATCGGTCTCATAGGATTAGGGAAGGACGGGGAAGGAAGTCGGCCGTGCCCTTTGAAAGGAACCATCCCGGCATTTGCCTGGAGCGGTTTAGGGAAATCACGGAAAACCTAAATCAGGATGGCCGGATGCGGGATTGAACCGTCGTCCTCCCGAATGCGAGTCCAGTGTCTAACCACTGCGCCACCTCGCTCGGTTTACTGGGAAGTAAACTCGGCCATAAGTTGGAAACAAGACTCATCCGACCAAATGACGTTCTTCCATTGCTCCATAGTCCATGTTTTATGGCTTTGGCACCACGTTTTCCTGTTACGGGCATTTGTATCACTAGTGATTGGTTTTGGATATCCAGCTCGCCCAACAATTTCCTGCTTCTGGTACTCCCTTCGTACGGTTTTGGAGCTGACAGTGTTCGTGAGTGGGACATTTAGTTCTGCAGTGACTTTTGAAGCTGTCGTCGTCCTATGTTTGATCACAAACCCCATCTGTGTGTATCTGCTACCATCATTCAACAAAGTCTTTCATCCGCGTTGTGGCTAACGGATGACTAATTTTTGTGTGTGCATAAATACTTCGATACGTTGCCTCCTAAAAACTTCGGCTCCCTATGCTACGGAAGCACTGACCATACGAGCACCAACAAATTTCCCCACGTTCATATTCAATGAGTTCCGACAATACGCACTCACAACTGCACAGGTCACTGTTCTGACGACGACTGGCACTTGGAGCATGTTGGAGACATTACAGAGTTGCCGTTCGTGGTCAAATATAACAGCACAACCTGTAGGTTTGGCTAGCATCTGCGCTTTTATGCATGCCTTCATTTCAAGCGGTGTTTCCATATTTTTGTCAAATCCCCGTATGTCTGTAAGTCTCAAATGAATTACGCTTGTGACATTCGATTAAGTATAGCTCCAAAATGGCGAAGAATGTCCACATAAATACCCCATATAAGTTTTCCACGACCTCAAGAGATGTTTGAAACTTGTGTTAAGTATAAAGAATTATCTCAGCTCACGAAATTTCATGCGGAAAGTAATAAAAATTCCATGTGGCTCAACGGACTAATGCAAATCTTTCAACTGGACGCCAGTTACACGAATTGCTTGTCCATAACGAAACTCAATCAGTTTATTAGGTCTAGTTTAACGTGGAATCTGAGCAATGCGTCGCTGTACTGTAGGGGAATTTTTCCATCGTCGATACATAGTTTTAATTTAAGTTGTCGTCTGCGTTTTCCTGTCTGTATGTGAAGGCTACTCTAAGGAACTACTGCAGCGACTTTGACACGGCCTCACTGAAAGATAGACAGATTAACGAGGATGGTTTGTGTACATAATTTATTAGCTCTACGCCAGACAAGTCATAGATACTCAGTCTACCCATCGAAGCCAGGACAGCTCGCTGGTTCAGATAAAAACCTGGGATAAAGGCAAACTGAAATATTCCTTCATCCGATCGGTAGTCGATCACTACATCTTTTTGTTTCGAGGCACTCGCATTACCGTCAAACTATCGAGGTCGTTATGCGGTAAATGAAATTTGTACGTATAATAGTTGAGTACCCGGAGCTGCCCAGGTATGTATTTATTCTAGACTTCTAATCTGCTCCTCCCCACCCCCTTCTCTGGCCATCGCCTCTTACCCCTCTCTCTGTCCATTTGCTCTTCCCCGTCTGTCATTCACGTCCTTTCCCCTCTGCCCATCTGCTCCTCACACTCCACCTCCTCCTCCCCCCCTCCCTCTATTTGTCCTCCTCCTAACACCTGCTTCTATCCATCTCCTCCACTTTCCTTTCTCTGTATATCTCATCCTTTCCATTCCCTCTGTTCGTCTCCTATCTCTTTCCGTCCATTTCCCACTCTGCTATCTCCCTCCATCTCCTCCTCACCCTATTTACATCCATCTCCGCCTTCGCCTGTCCGTCTGTCTGTCTGTCAGTCATCTCCTCTTGCCCGCTTCTATCTCCACGTTATCACTCTTACCTCAGTAGTAGCTTGCTGGTATTTCTTTCCACATAATAAGCAATATGTGTTCCAGCTTTGGCTGAAATCGATCTAGGGGCTTAGAAGTAGTTTCTACCCGTAGCTTTGCCCAGGTACGCACATGCCGCATATATTCACATATATTTAACATTGTTCACACATATTTGCACACATAGTTCGTCTTGTCTCTACCAAAATCCACCCTGCAGTTTCGCTTTCACGCAGGTCAATTTTTATGACGTCATATCTCCTGAACTATAATTCGTACAATGATATAATTTTATATTCACATTCAGCGGTATACGTATATGTGAACTCTGACTGCAGAATGTATCGCGAATACAGTTAGTAGTAAATGATTACTAAATTTTAACGTCATGCCTGAGCTGGCAATTGTACAGCATGAACAGCGACAGTATATCAAGCGATAAGCCCTTCTCCTTTCATCATTTTCTGGCCACTGTCAGGGAGAAAAACGTTTCGAAAGATTTTGAAATTATGTGTTAAGCTTGTTGCAAGTGACTATGTGCTCTCATTTTCAAATATTGGATGAATAGCTTCTGGGTATTCGTGCTTCGTGGGCTACACTGCTATTTCAATCCCACTCCCACCTTTTTGATAGGTAGTTGTCTTACCACCACAGCCGATTTTTCCCAGATAGCAAGTGATATGTGTACAATGTTTGGTTGAAACAGGCCAGTGTATTAGGAGGAGATGTGGAACATACATACGTACATCCATATTTATAAAACACTACTGGCCATTAAAATTGCTACACCACAAAGATGACGTGCTACAGACGCGAAATTTAACCGACAGCAAGAAGATGTTGTGATATGCAAATGATTAGCTTTTCAGATCATTCACACTAGGTTGGCGCCGGTGGTGACACCTACAACGTGCTGACATGAGGAAAGTTTCCAACCGATTTCGCCGGCCGGAGTGACCGAGCGGTTCTAGGCGCTACATTCTGGAGAAGCGCGACCGCTGCGGTCGCAGGTTCGAATCCTGCGTCGGGCATGGATGTGTGTGTTGTCCTTAGGTTAGTTAGGTTTAAGTAGTTCTAAGTTCTAGGGGACTGATGACCTCAGCAGTTAAGACCCATAGTGCTCAGAGCCATTTGAACCATTTTGAACCAACCGATTTCTCGTACACAAACAGCAGTTGACCGGCGTTGCCTGGTGAAGCGTTGTGATGCCTCGTGTAAGGAGGAGAAATGCGTACCATCACGTTTCCGACTTTGATAAAGGTCGGATTGTAGCCTATCGCGATTGCGGTTTATCGTATCGCGACATTGCTGCTCGCGTTGGTCGAGATCCAATGACTGTTAGCAGAATACGGAATCGGCGGGTTCAGGAGGGTAATACGGAACGCCGTGCTGGATCCCAACGGCCTCGTATCACTAGCAGTCAAGATGACAGGCATCTTATCAGCATAGATGTAACGGATCGTGCAGCCACGTCTCGATCTCTGAGTCAACAGATGGGGACGTTTGCAAGACAAAACCACCTGCACGAACGGTTCGACGACGTTTGCAGCAGCATGGACTATCAGCTCGGAGATCATGGCTGCGGTTACCCTTGACGCTGCATCACAGACAGGATTGCCTGCGATGGTGTACTCAACGACAAGCATGGGTGAACGAATGGCAAAACGTAATTTTTTCGGATGAATCCAGGTTTGGTTTACAGCATCATGATGGTCGCATCCGTGTTTGGCGACATCGCGGTGAACGCTCATTGGAAGCGTGTATTCGTCATCGCCATACTGCCATAACACCCGGCGTGATGGTATGGGGTGACATTGGTTACACGTCTCGGTCACCTCTTGTTCGCATTGACGGCACTTTGGACGTTACATTTCAGATATGTTACGACCTGTGGCTCTACCCTTTTTCGATCCCTGTAAAACCCTACATTTCAGAAGGATAATGCACGACCGCATGTTGCAGGTCCTGTACGGGCCATTCTGGATACAGAAAATGTTCGACTGCTGCCCTGGCCAACACATTCTCCAGATCTCTCACCAATTGAAAATGTCTGGTCAATGGTGGCGGAGAAACTGGCTCGTCACAATTCGCCAGTCACTACTCTTGATGAACTCTGATATCTTGTTGAAGCTGCATGGGCAGCTGTACCTGTACACGCCATCCAAGCTCTGTTTGATTCAATGCCCAGGCGTATCAAGGCTGTTATTACGGCCAGATGTGGTTAATCTGGGTACTGATTTCTTAAGATCTATGCACCCAAATTGCGTGAAAATGTAATTACATGTCAGTTCTAGCATAATATATTTGTCCAATAAATACCCGTTTAACGTCTGCATTTCTTCTTGGTGTAGCAATTTTAATGGCCAGTAGTGTAACTACGGATTAAAAATGAAATGGCATGCAGTATGTGTGTAACCTTTTTTTCCTCCCAGTTTGTCAGTTACTTTTCATGGAGCGTTACACCGTACTTTTCTCCTACGGAGATACCAGTTCTCACGGTATTTTCCGACTAAAATCGGTTAGTATGCAGCGGGCAGCATGAGCTCTGATCTAATTCATTTTCTCCCATCCAGGAAATCGCCAAACATATTATCACCGCTTCAATGTAATTTTACATAAAAAAACCTGCTTTTCATGTGTAAAACTGATACAACGAATTGTGGTCAGCTATATATGAAACAAAACTACATCTGCTTCTGGTATTTGGTTGCGAAACAATCGTTAAGCAGCTAAGAGAATTGAATGAACGCGTAAAAGCAACGGATACCATTGGGTAATGGTGAACCGAATAACACAATAATATCGTTGGGTGCAATATAAACCCGTAGACGGCAGAAAATAAAGAGGTGCGGAATATCATAGGGACAACGGAAACAGTTTACATTACATGTGTTTCAGATTTCGAAAAAACTTTTTTACAGTGGGCTACTCTACGTCATACTTCCTGTTGACAAGAAGCACATCTTTTAACACAGTTAAAGCGAAAAGCAATGTAAGATCTTAGGAACAGTATAATAGTCGTTTTCGAATAATCCTGTGAGCTTGCGGAAATGTATTTGTCATTTTTGTGTGGAAAGACATCCTTTTTATTGAATCTACAGGGGGTTTCATTGTTAAATGCTAATCTCCCTGAGGAGATTGAAATGGTTCAAATGGCTCTGAGCACTAAGGGACTTAACTTCTAAGCTCATCAGTCCCCTAGAACTTAGAACTACTTAAACCTAACTAACCTAAAGACATCACACACATCCATGCCCGAGGCAGGATTCGAACCTGCGACCGTAGCGGCCGCGCGGTTCCAGACTGTAGCGCCTTTAACCGCTTGGCCACCACGGCCGGCTGAGGAGATTCCTTGGGACTAATAAACAGAGAAACAGACACGGATGAGTCAAAAAATAATGTGCGACGGTCACCGTTAAACTGAATGCCGCCTGGTGGTATTGAAGGATATGACGCGGCAAGGAATGTGTAGCAGAGACTAACAGTGAATCGTTCCACCGACGATGCAGTCCACAAATGGGAAAATCCACTGGCGTATGCGACTGTGACAAATGGGAGATTGCTACGGTTCAGCGCCTGGAGTGGTGAATCACGGAACCAGTGAAGCCGATCGGCTGTCTGCGTGCCACTGTCGTGAGAATCTATGCAAAGTAGTTGAAGCACGGTGGAACCACGAGTAGGCGGCAAGGTGTTGGCCTCCTACGCCACATTACAGAATGAGGAGCTCGGAGCCTTGGCGCTCCGTAAAGAAAGGTAGGCAGTGATATGCGGCGACAGAGCTGTGCTAGTGCAGGTACAAGCGTTCCAAAGCCCACCGTTCAGAGCACACTGTTGAATAAGGTGATTCGCAGCAGTCGGTCCTTACGTGTTGCCATGTTGGCCCAACTGCGTCGTTAGTTACGACTGCGGTGGGCACGAAATCATAGAGATTGGACCGTAGATCAATGGACAGGTCGCCTGATCCGATTAATCAGATGAATCACGTTTGTTAAACCAGGTCGATGGTCATGTCCGGATACGCCGTCATCCGGGTGAACGGTCACTCGAACCATGCATCGCGCAATGGACGCACGCCGCTGAAGGAAGTTTTATTCTGTGACATTCATCTTGCCATCCTGAGCCTTAGGTTAGTTAGGTTTAAGTAGTTCTAAGTTCTAGGGGACTGATGACCTTAGAAGTTAAGTCCCATAGTGCTCAGAGCCATTTGAACCATTTTAACAATGTCTTCCCAGACAGTGATAGCATCTTCCAGCAGGTTAATTGTCTGTGTCATAAGGACTGAATCGTGCTGGAGTGGTTTGTGAAGTATGATAGTAGGCTGACGATGATGTCTTGGCCACCAAATACGCGTGGTATGATCCTAATGGAACACAATTGGGACATTACCGGGAGCCAGCCAAACCACGAGCCCGCAATGTATGGGAATTACTTGGCATGAGCGAAGTTTCTCAAGAAACTTTACCGTATAACCTGTGTTAAAGACTGTACACGTTTTCGTAGACGAAATAGGTATTCACACCACGAAACCGCTGAAAAATTTGTATCCGTGGGCTACAAGTAAGTTCAAACTACGTCTTAAAAAGCAGCATGGAAAAGCAGTAATTAAAGCCGTGCTTGTGGTTAACTGCTCACCGTTAACTCAGATATCACGTGTTAAGGCCGACAGTGGACAGTGGCTGCCTGGGACTACGGCAGTCTGCACGTGTATGTAACGTAAACTGATATTCCGGCTAATACCCTCTAAGTTTAGAGTAGCAACGTTTAATAGGAAGTGGGACATGAAGAACATGAATCTAATTTTAATGAGGGGAATACTAAGGAGAGAGGAATTTATGTTAGGTGCAGTGTTAGGTCTTTAAGACTCTCGACAGATCACTATTAATGCGTGGAACTAGAGTTGCGCTCTACCAAAACTACTACAAAAGAGTGTGTAAGAGTGAGGTTGGGAGTAAGTGTCTTCTTTCTTTTATTTTTTGTTTTGTTTTGCACGTAATTAGAACAGTACATCATTCAATGCAAATCCTTGAGTAATTTATACCCTTACACAACATAAATTGCATTTTATAAGCAATAAAAATTAGTTGATCCATAACTTTTGGGCTTTTATGCAACCAAAGCAATTACTTTTGACGTAAGTACAGTTAATATGCACAAACATTATATATATATATATATATATATATATATATATATAATTGTTTTTGTTTTGTACTCACTACAATGTTCATCATTATGATCAAAGGCAACAGTTTTCCTGTTCTTATTGATAAATACAGAGGCTGTTTATGTATAACTGGAACATGTTTGATATGACTTCGACGAAGTATTGACGCGATGTTTGATATAGTCTTTTATTTTATATTTTCGTTGAGAAATTTGGCTTTCCTAGCTCTGTATAATAAATACGAATTTTTTAAAATTTTTACTGCAAGATCCTTCAGTTTCAAGTTAAAAATCAACAATTTTAGAATAAAACATGAATTATATATTGACAGTTTCTGTTTTGCTATAAATGCTATTATTCTTAAGTAACAGACTGGAGCATAACTATGTAGAACAAAACTGTTCGTTAGGTTACCTGCCTTTCTTATATCCTCACTCAGTTTCTAGACAGTGCACTGCTTCTAGTTTTTAGGGGAATCTAGTTAGACACTGACCGCGTATGCAGAGAAAGCAATCGTTATGAGGTGACGCTCGATAGGTATGCTTCAAAAAAAAAAATAGCTCTGAGCACTATGGGACTTAACTTCTAAGGTCATCAGTCCCCTAGAACTTAGAACTACTTAAACCTAACTAACCTAAGGACATTACACACATCCATGCCCGAGGCAGGATTCGAACCTGCGACCGTAGCGGTCGCGCGGTTCCAGACTGTAGCGCCTAGAACCGCTCGGCCACCCCATCCGGCCAGGTATGCAACGCACCCAACAAAATTACCGCGGGCTACGCGTACTTATGATAGTCAACGGAAGCCTACGATACTTTTACAACTGTATGCTGAACAGGTACCACTACTTTTGAGTGCTCGGAAGACGCTAGGTGTATCAAAATGCTATTGGATAAACTACAAGGAAAATGTCACAAGACATCAACGAAATGGCAGAGGCGCGTGGAAAGAACGATCTTGTAATGGGGCGAGAATACAATTTGGAAGGAAGACGATTGGAAAATGAGGGCAGAAAGCCAACATAAAGGTGTAAAAAGAGATCGAAGAGGCTAGTGGATATGACGGAGATAGTTTTACGCACAATGGATAAAAGATTACACGCTTTGGGAGCAAAATATGCAGGAGGAAAAAATAAAAGACAAGTAATTTCAGTAACAAAAAAAGTATTAGACACACTACTGGCCATTAAAATTGCTACACCACGAAGATGACGTGCTACAGACGCGAAATTTAACCGACAGGAAGAAGACGCTGTGATATGCAAGTGATTAGCTTTTGAGAGCATTCACACAAGGTTGGCGCCGGTGGCGACACCTACAACGTGCTGACATGGGGAAAGTTTCCAAACGATTTCTCATACACAAACAGCAGCTGACCGCCGTTGCCTGGTGAAACGTTGTTGTGATGCCTCGTGTAAAGAGGAGAAATGCGTACCATTACGTTTCCGACTTTGATAAAGGTCGGATTGTAGCCTATCGCGATTGCGGTTTATCGTATCGCGACATTGCTGCTCGCGTTGGTCGAGATCCAATGAATGTTAGCAGAATATGGAATCGGTGGGTTCAGGAGGGTAATACGAAACGCCGTGCTGGATCCCAACGGCCTCGTATCACTAGCAGTCGAAATGACAGGCATCTTATCCGCATGGCTGTAACGGATCGTGCAGCCACGTCTCGATCCCTGAGTCAACAGATGGGGACGTTTGCAAG
The DNA here is from genome assembly GCF_023864275.1 of Schistocerca cancellata. Taxonomy (NCBI): domain Eukaryota; kingdom Metazoa; phylum Arthropoda; class Insecta; order Orthoptera; family Acrididae; genus Schistocerca; species Schistocerca cancellata. Next base: position 822,549,429 of record NC_064629.1, read on the forward strand.
ACAACAACCATCTGCACGAACAGTTCGACGACGATTGCAGCAGTATGGACTATCAGTTCGGAGACCATTGCTGCGGTTACCCTTGACACTGCATCACAGACAGGAGCGCCTGCGATGGTGTACTCAACGACGAACGTGGGTGCACGAATGGATAAACGTCATATTTTCGAATGAATCCTGGTTCTGTTTACAGCATCATGATGCTCCCACCCGTGTTTGGCAATATCGCGGTGAACGCACAATGGAAGCGTGTATTCGTCATCGCCATACTGGCGTATCACCCGGCGTGATGGTATGGGTAGCCATTGGTTACACGTCTCGGTCACCTCTTGTTCGCATTGACGGCACTTCGAACAGTGGACGTTACATTTCAGATGTGTTACGATCAGTGGCTCTACCCTCTATTCGATTCCTGTGAAGCCCTACATTTCAGCAGGATAATGCATGACCGCATGTTGCAGGTCTTGTACCGGCCTTTCTGGATGCAGAAAATGTTCGACTATTGCCCTATCCAGCACATTCTCCAGATCTCTCACCAACTGAAAACATCTGGTCAGTGGTTGCCGAGCAACTGGCTCGTCACAATACGCTAGTCACTACTCTTGAACAACTGTGGTATCGTGTTGAAGCTGCATGGGCAGCTGTACCTGTACACGGCATCCAAGTTCTGTTCGATTCAATGCCTAGGCGTATCATGGCCGTTATTAGGGTAGAGGTGGTTGTTCTGGGTACTGATTTCTCACTATCTATGCACCCAAAATGCGTGAAAATGTAATCACATGTCAGTTCTAGTATAATATGAATGCCGTTTATCATCTGCATTTCATCTTGGTGTAGCAATTTTAATGGCCAGTAGTGTAGTTATGAGTCGAGAAGAAGGAAAGAAGAAGTACTGTATTTTCTTGAATACTGTCTGGTTTATTGGTAACGTGTTGCGTACACATACCTATGTACAACAGCGACTGTGTCGGCCAGGCAGTTTACTGCAAGTACTGACTTAATGATTAACGTTTTGGTTACAGAAGCGAGTTAGCAAAATCAAGTAACAACTGTTAGGAACATGGTAACTGGAAATCGTGATCATTAGTTTGTCTTTAAATCGATCCAGAAGACCGAGTCGTATGTCTAGTGCCTTATCAACACGCTTTTAAATTAAATCACTTCAAAGGCATTGTCTCAAAACACATATTTTTGTTGTGTAAACGAAATTTGTTCCGTTATCAGCGAGTTCTTTAACCTCTTAAAGGTTAAGCTATGTTTGAAAGTTGTAAAAAAAAAAAAGTAATGCAAGTGCGAAAGTTTTGAACATATTCTCGGAAACACATATCTTTCATCCATATTTGGTTCTTCACATGGATGACTTCCTAGTTTACTACGAACAGAATTTTACTCTCTGCGGATTAAACTGCACGAGTACGTTACTTACAGGCCTAACTGAGCTTTCTGAATCAATAATTTCTGATATGCACCGTACAGTGGGTTGCGGAGAATATACGGAGATCAGGATGCATAGATTTTTCTTCAATACAGAACGCCATGACAGTTTCAGAACGGTTTAGGATTCTGTATTATTTGCTACTACCACAAACTCAGCCGAAACCATGCTGACTCGCAATGTTCGCATCGGATGAACAAAGAACCAATCATATAATCTCAGTAGTCACAGGTGTTACGCCAACGATCTCTTGGTTATTGTTGAGTAATTTTTAATGGGCAGGAGGACACGCCTATCAAAGCTGATACAAATAATCAGTTTCCGATTCGAAAATATTTGCTCGTGCATTTCATTAGTTCCTATCCAGCCATATACATGCAACGATTATTTGCTTTCCTGGTGACAAAGCTGCTGGAAAATACTCATGATGTTTTTAATTTAACTGCCTCGTTATATCTTGATTTAATACGGAGGAACTCGAAGTCCTCGTTGTGCGCCGCATCGAAATCCGATACCGTACCGCGTTGCGAAAGTGTATATTTATGGCGCCCTAATTTACGTGAGCTTGCGCTACGCCACTGGAATGGTTTTGGAGAATTATGTCGGGTCTTTGCAAGTTTCTTTGACACTGAGAGAAATGATATTAGCGTGAAGTAGCCAGAAATCAATTACATTTAATTCGCACTTATTAGAGAGTAACAGTACAAGATATGCTTTTATATTGTTGTCGATAAACATTCAGCAATAAACGATCCTTCGATAATGGCTTTGAGGTCTGCAGCAGTGCTCACGGACAGGCATGTAGTGTGACTGAAATTCACTTTTATCGCGATATTTTCTTGAAAATTGATGTGGTTGGGTGGTGGCTATGTGAAAGTACAGGTTAATTCTTACTAACAAGTAAATAAAGTAACAACCCACTGTTAATTTATTAAAAACAAATAAAGACGTTAAAGTTCCAAAACCTCAGCTTTATCTGAAACTTCTGTTCATGATTTAAATTATATTTAGACACACATGGCTATTTACAAAGACAAAACAGAGCAAAGGGATGAACATGTCAGAGAAGTTACAAAATGGAACTACATAAATGATCCAGTAGAAAATTCAAATCCGTAAATGTGTTAGTACATGCTATATACAAGGGCTGTTTGGAAAGTAAGGTCTGATCGGTCGCGATATGGAAACCGCAGTGAAAATCAAATTTTTTTTATTTGCAGCACACTTTTCAGCTACCTCTCTATATAGTTGCCGCTCCGACTTAGATATTTGTCGTAGCATTGTACAAACTTTCCAGTATCCTCGTTACAGAAAGCAGTTGCCTGTGCTTTCCTCCAATTCTCTACACTGGTCTGCCTTTCGTTGTTTGTGCCAAATGTTGTCTTTGTAGCCAGCGGTTCATGTGAGCAGAGATGAACATCCGAGGGGGCCAGTTAAGGGCTGTGTTATGGGTGATCGAATACTTCATATCGAAACAGCTGCGGGAATGCCTTCGTTGCCTCTGAAAAATGTGGATGAGAATTGTCTTGAAAAGTTCTAGGGGACTGATGACCTCAGATGTTAAGTCCCATAGTGCTCAGAGCCAGTTGAACCATTTGAATTGTCTTGAAGAAAAAAAAAAAAACGCATGACATTTATGTTATGTGGGTTGCATAGCTCCAGGCGAAATCTCTCACCAGATCCACATACTTGGCGAGAGACACCGATGTTTTAAGAATTTGGACGTGATGACCTTGCGCACTCAACTGAAAAGAGCGAGGTGAAGTGATCAGCAGACACACTAAAGACACTGCCCAACACATCTGTGCAAAGTTCCATCGGATTTTCACAGTGGTTTCCATTTCGCACCAAATCGGACTTTACTTTCTGAATACGCCTCGTACATTCAGTGAGCATCAGTTATAATTAATATAAAAGGTGAAGAAAAATATTATGGAAATATTTCACATTATTTAACAGAATATTTGTTTCTAATGGACCTAAAGAGCATCATTAACAATGGCTTTTTGTTTTTCCTTTTTTATAAGAATTACTCTGTCACTTTGGTGCGCTGGCCTTGCCACAGTGGATACACCAGTTTGTGTCAGATCAACAAAGCTAAGCGCTGTCGGGAGAGGCCAGCACTTGGATGGGTGACCATCCAGGCCGCCAAGAGCTGTTGCTATTTTTTGGGGTGCACTTACCCTCATGATGCCAATTGAGGAGCTACTCGACCGAATAGTAGCGGCTCCAGTCAAAGAAAACCATCATAGCGACCGCGAGAGTGGTGTGCTGACCACACACCCCTCCTATCTGCATCCTCAGTGAGGATGACACGGCGGTCGGATGGTCCCGATGGGCCACTTGTGGCCTGAAGACGGAGTTCTTTTTTTTTACTCTGCCTGGCGGTCTAACGCAGTTCATCCCGAGCGGGAAGGCGTGGCGGTCCTCGGCACGAATCCGCTCGGTGGATTAGTGTCGAGGTCTGGTGTGCCGGCCAGCCTGTGGATGGTTTCTAAGGCCCTTTTCCATCTGCCTCGGCAATTGTGGACTAGTTCCCCTTATTTCCCCTTATTCCGCCTCAGTTACGCTATGTCAGTGGTAGCTGCGCAAACAGTGTCTCCATGTATGCGTACACCATGATTACTCTACCATGCAAACATTGGGGTTACACTCGTCTGGAATGAGATGTTCCCAGGTGGGAGGGGGGGGGGGGGGAGGGAGTCCGCTGGGGGCCGAACTGCACAATAATCTTAGGTTCGGTGTGGGGCGGTGGGCGGGTGAGTGGACTGCTGTAGCCTGTTGTGGAGTTGTGTACCACTGAGGTCTGCAGCGGGGACGAAGCCTCTCCGTCGTTTCTAGGTCCCCAGTTCAATACATATATACATACAAATATTAGAGAGAAAAGTAACTGGTGCACGTAGAACTCTCGTGTGGCTTCTTGCCGGCCGCGGTGGTCTAGCGGTTCTAGGCGCGCAGTCCGGAACCGCGCGGCTGCTACGGTCGCAGGTTCGAATCCCGCCTCGGGCATGGATGTGTGTGATGTCCTTAGGTTAGTTAGGTTTAAGTAGTTCTAAGTTCTAGGGGACTGATGACCACAGATGTTAAGTCCCTTAGTGCTCAGAGCCCTTTGAACCAATTGTGGCTTCTTAATATCCATAAGTTTCGTTATATGTGCAACGCAAGTGTGATAGACCAGTGAAATATTAAATGGCGGTCTACACAATACTGCCAACAGGGAAAATATTTTCAGGAGGATCATGAAATGCCGAGTGTTGCCCAACTGAAAAATGTTTCTTTTCTGAGCAAGTAATATCTGTGACTTCCCATATCACTGGCATTGCTCTTGAGGGGGTCGGGACGTTATTTTGGATTTGATAAAGAAGTCAGTGGTCCAGTATGGTCTGATGCCATTTCTGTTGCACCCCGCCCCCTTTCCCAAGGATGGACATTATGCACCCCTTTGTCTGCCTCTAGTGTTATCGATGTGGAAGTGTGAGAACTTTTAACAAATGTTTGCGAATCGTGTAACTTACACGGAATGTGGGTACCAGCTCGATATTCATCTTGTCAGACGTGGAAAACCGCTTAAAGAAAAGCATTCTGGTTGGCTGGTAGACAGACCCTCCTCGGTAATCCGCAGGGAGGATTGGGTCGGGTTCCAGGGCATCTGCCCGAATCACGGAAGAGGGGTGCTAACCTGCGCGGCTATACGGGTGGGTCAATGTGACTTTTCAAATGGAATGTACTTCTACAATAATCAAGTGCTAAATTATTCGACCGTAGGTATGGCTGAGCGCCATAGGTTATTATTTGCGCGACTTGTGAATGAATTCGGTTGAGACGTCCCCTTGTTGTATAGTATACGCAAAAGTTCTGTATTTTGCACAAGCAAGAAGAGAGACATTTAGCGCCCTGTCATATTCAAAGACGGAATTTACTGTCAAGTCAAGAGAGACGGAGCTGTAGCCTACAGAAGGGGGAGGATCGGGAAAAAAAGAGCCAATGTCCTTTTCAGAGGATCCATTCCGGAATTTTCTTGAAGTAATCTAGAAAAACCACAGAAATGTTATAACATTATGGCGGGGTGCAGATTTCAACTTTAATCATCCAGAATAAGTCCAGTACCCTGCTCTCAAGCGTTTCATTTGAACGTATTTTATAGCAAATACCCGCTTTATGTACACTATGTGATAAAAAATATCCGGACACCTGGCTGAAAATGACTTACAAGTTTGTTGCGCCCTCCATCGTTAATGCTGGAATTCAATACAGTGTTGGCCTACCCATCGCCTTGATGACAGCTTCCACCCTCGCAGGCATCCGTTCAATCAGGTGCTGGAAGGATTCTTGGGGAATGGCAGCCCATTCTTCGCGGAGTGCTGCACTGGGAGAGGTATCGATGTCGGTCGGTGAGGCACGAAGTTGGCGTTCCAAAACAGCTGAAGGTGTTCAACAGGATTCAGAGCAGGACTCTGTGCAGGCCAGTCCACTACAGGAATGGTATTGTCGAGTAACCACTCCGCCACATGCCGTTAATTATGAACAGGTGATCTATCGTGTTGTAAGATGGAATCACCGTCCCCGTATTGCTCTTCGACGGTGGGAAGCAAGAAGGTGCTTAAAACATCAATGTAGGCCTGTGATGTGATAAGGCCACGCAAAACAACAAGAAGTGTAAGTCCCCTCCATAAAAAACACGATCACACCGTAACATCACCGCCTCTGAATTTTACTGTTGGCACTACACACGCTGGTTGATGACGTTCACTGGGCATTCACCATACCCACAACCTGCCATCGGATCGCCACATTGTATACTGTGATTCGTCACTCCACACAACGTTTTTCCACTGTTCAGTCGTCCAATGTTTACACTCCTTACACCAAGCGAGACGTCGTTTGGCATTTGCCGGCCGGTGTGGTCGTGCGGTTCTAGGCGCTTCAGTCTGGAACCGCGTGACCGCTACGGTCGCAGGTTCGAATCGTGCCTCGGGTATGGATGTGTTTGATGTCCTTATGTTAGTTAGGTTTAAGTTGTTCTAAGTTCTAGGGGACTGATGACCTCAGATGTTAAGTCCCATACTGTTCAGAGCTATAGCCATTTTATTCTATTTCGTACAAACATACTACTGCACACGGGCGGGTATAAAAAAGCGGATTTATGTTGTTTTGCGTTGTTAAGTATCTTCTGGCGAAATATTAACAACGAATGAAAAGTGTAGACACTGTAGTAAAGTACTAAGAGGGAGTTTGTTGTGCATCAGGTACACATTGTTTCATTGGTGCAACACCGTGAACAGATCTTTGCGAAAGCTCAAGTGACTCTTTCCTGGAACTGCAGAGTATGTGGAAGGAGAGAACTGATTAAACGATAGTAGCAGATGTCTGTGTCTTTCAGCCGCGTTTTGAGGGAAGAAGGAAAGAATTGCTAGGAATCAAGGGTAACAGGTGGTATGAGGCTGGAAGGGAAATGGTCGCTGGTAGGGACAGATTACGGCCTGGAAGTTTTATTGTTCACGAGAAAACACTTTTCTACAGCTGTCAGAGACAGGTGAAGAGGAGCCGTAGGCAAAAGTAGGAGTAGACAATACATGGGATACTTCAGCCGTTGTCGGCAAGCCTAGGACTGTAAAAGTTTTAGCAAAAAAATAAGTACTACCGTTAGACAGTGGCCGTGTATGAAGTGTAGCCTTAAGTTTCCGGAAAGTCTTGGGACAAGGTGCGAGGCCATCAGCATTTCTAAATCAAAGGTTTCACTGAGTTAAATGGAGAGAGTTTAGTTTCAAATAGCGAACACTCCGCTGCAGAGTGGGCTCCGCAATATTGTTTCTTCCAGTCCCCAAAGCTATGTAGGAGAAATTCTGTGAAATCTGAAATGTAGAACAGGTACTGCCGGAAGCACAGCTGGGAGAGCGGGTAGCGAATCATGCGTGGGCAGAGAACTTGCCTGCGACAGTCGGAGGTCATAAGTTCGATTTCCGGTTCGGCACACAGTTTTAATCTGGCATGAAGTTTCGAAACAGCAAACACTACTCTGCAAAGTGAAAATTCATTCTGATTACGTTATATACTTTCATTTTAATGTGCCGTGTGAAGTGGTACAATGACTAAAACCGCATATGGGTATCACCTTTCTCGTTCTAGCTCTATAGGGTTTCCGTAAGTGTGTTAACTTTCTGCAATTTGGCAAATAAATGCTTATTTTGGTACCTCTGCACCGAAACTGACGAAAATCATTTTTCTCAATATGATCACATTAAGAAATACTTGGAAATGAAAGTAGTTGAACAGATATTTGTGAATGAATTACCTCACAAAGACAGGCAGCAGTGATTTGCAGCCTTCCGTGCTTGACTGGCCAACTTTCCAAATGCCATGTCTCACTCAGGTGTGTTATTTTCTGATAAATATACAGTACGTTGCTGTTCAGATGGGAGGAACATTGTTTAGTGATCTAAGGTAAATGCCCATTATTTGAAAGAGTTTGAAGGGAACGCACCTCGTTTGTTACACATTAAAGGAAATTCTTATTTGGGAAAATTGCAAACGGGCTTCATACCTCAGATGGAAGACGAGAAAATCGTGGGTCATATGAGATTGCAGCGGAAAGGATCTCCACCACACATTGCTATTCAGGTGCGTTGGCGTTCCTTGATGACCAGTTCCGAGTTGCTGCAATGGGCGTAGTCCAGCAACATTCAGCTCTACTGAAACGGCCATCACGAACTCCGGACGTTACCACGTTAGATAACATATTATGGGCAGCAATGTCCAATGTGGCTCAACGTTGATACAACAGTAATGAAGTATTGTGCTAAAGTGTTGAGGAAGCTTTCCGAAAAGTTCTGATATGGTCCGCAAGAGATAAAGGAGGACGTCTCCGTGTAGTGCACGATGGTTGACATACAGATCCGCTGGATATATACGCTGCGCCAGAAAGACGCGTGGCATCCAGAGGTGGAGGAGGATACGAAATGAAACTTCACAGCTTGAGAGGATATGTAATGTTATTCCATCAGTTGCAAAATCGAGTCAAATTTGCAAAGAAGTTGGCAGTACAAGCCCAGTTATATGCATCACGTTGCACACGCTCTGGCCTGGATGAATGCACTGATTCGGTTGGGAAGGGTGTCTTAAAGCCGTTGTAGCTTCTCCTGAGGCAATCTATACCACAACTGGTGTAAATGGTCCTTGATGTCCTCGAAATGGCGCTGGGGCTGAGTTGACGTCGCTGCTGGTCCCTCACATATTCTGTCGTGGGCAGATCGATGCGCTTAGTGCGCAACGCTCCGGCGTAACATCAAGCGCTAACACGTCGGCATGGAACGTAGACGAATGGAAGGCTGTGAGGCGACTTCAGCCAATAGTACGCTGACTAGGACCGCACCACGACAGGAGCTGCCTCTAGACGAAGAGAATATAAGCACCGTTCCAGATTGCCTTGGCCGCACTAGAAGAGCCGCACTAAAAGACGAGCCGTCGTCCTAACTGTTTACCTGAGACTTGTGCCTTATATTAATTGCTAGCATGGAAATTGTACAGGGTGTTTCAAAAATGACCGGTATATTTGAAACGGCAATAAAAACTAAACGAGCAGCGATAGAAATACACCGTTTGTTGCAATATGCTTGGGACAACAGTACATTTTCAGGCAGACAAACTTTCGAAATTACAGTAGTTACAATTGTCAACAACAGATGGCGCTGCGGTATGGGAAACTCTATAGTACGTTATTTTCCACATATCCACCATGCGTAGCAATAATATGGCGTAGTCTCTGAATGAAATTACCCGAAACCTTTGACAACGTGTCTGGCGGAATGGCTTCATATGCAGATGAGATGTACTGCTTCAGCTGTTCAATTGTTTCTGGATTCTGGCGGTACACCTGGTCTTTCAAGTGTCCCCACAGAAAGAAGTCACAGGGGTTCATGTCTGGCGAATAGGGAGGCCAATCCACGCCGCCGCCTGTATGTTTCGGATAGCCCAAAGCAATCACACGATCATCGAAATATTCATTCAGGAAATTAAAGACGTCGGTCGTGCGATGTGGCCGGGCACCATCTTGCATAAACCACGAGGTGTTCGCAGTGTCGTCTAAGGCAGTTTGTACCGCCACAAATTCACGAAGAATGTCCAGATAGGTGATGCAGTAATCGTTTCGGATCTGAAAAATGGGCCAATGATTCCTTTGGAAGAAATGGCGGCCCAGACCAGTACTTTTTGAGGATGCAGGGACGATGGGACTGCAACATGGGGCTTTTCGGTTCCCCATATGCGCCAGTTCTGTTTATTGACGAAGCCGTCCAGGTAAAAACAAGCTTCGTCAGTAAACCAAATGCTGCCCACATAAATATCGCCGTCATCAATCCTGTGCACTATATCGGTAGCGAATGTCTCTCGTGCAGCAATGGTAGCGGCGCTGAGGGGTTGCCGCGTTTGAATTTTGTATGGATAGAGGTGTAAACTCTGGCGCATGAGACGATACGTGGACGTTGGTGTCATTTGGACCGCAGCTGCAACACGGCGAACGGAAACCCGAGGCCGCTGTTGGATCACCTGCTGTAGTAGCTGCGCGTTGCCCTCTGTGGTTGCCGTACGCGGTCGCCCTACCTTTCCAGCACGTTCATCCGTCACGTTCCCAGTCCGTTGAAATTTTTCAAACAGATCCTTTATTGTATCGCTTTTCGGTCCTTTGGTTACATTAAACCTCCGTTGAAAACTTCGTCTTGTTGCAACAACACTGTGTTCTAGGCGGTGGAATTCCAACACCAGAAAAATCCTCTGTTCTAAGGAATAAACCATGTTGTCTACAGCACACTTGCACGTTGTGAACAGCACACGCTTACAGCAGAAAGACGACGTACAGAATGGCGCACCCACAGACTGCGTTGTCTTCTATATCTTTCACATCACTTGCAGCGCCATCTGTTGTTGAAAATTGTAACTACTATAATTTCGAAAGTTTGTCCGCCTGAAAATGTACTGTTGTCCCAAGCATATTGCAACAAACGGTGTATTTCTATCGCTGCTCGTTTAGTTTTTATTGCCGTTTCAAATATACCGGTCATTTTTGAAACACCCTGTATATAGCGAAGGACATTGGTTATTTGCATGCCGCCAATTGCTTCAGAGTTACGTATTGTCCATTCAATTTATTGTAACAAACTCCATTAATATAATTCGCTTGTATGTTGTCTAGGTATCCGAGAAAACTTTCTAGGGACCCTATATTACAGGAGTGGGCAGAATACCAAACACAGTATGGTGATCCTCCGTTGTGGTGGTCAGGCATGGCCGACTGCTACCTTGTCGACAAGCATGCCTGCCCTCAGCTTCCCATGCACAGCAACACCAGGCCACTGTGACATCTGAATGCCTCAGAAATCCGTATACTACACGACTCGACTACTCAGTCATATGAAGAACCACAATGAATCCCCTTTCAAACTCTGTCAGGTACTGATAACGCATTCTCAAACCTGTACGCTAGATCTTTGTGTTCTTGACAATGATCACTTAACATCTGACGCTGTTTATGCCCTTTTACATACCTCACTGGGCCTGGTAACAGCACTAACCACGAACAAAATAAATACCGTCTGGTAGTCATTCTACCTTTCATAGAGAATTGTAACTCAAGTCGAGTACATACTCACCGATTGTGTGTAAGTGTACGAAGTTACACTGACATCTCACGATGTTTTCTGGGCGCTTCTCTTTTTTGTCAGGAAGTGTCGCTTTTTCCGCATTCGTAGCTACTCAGCGTAGATGGATATTATACGGAGGATGCGCGTACGATTCCTGATACTACTATGGATTTTTCCTTAGTGTGAAATGATAATTAAATCAAGACCCTAAGCTGTCGACAGACGTTGATATACATCAACGGGGACAGTTGAAAATGTGTGCCCCGACCGGGACACGAACCCGGGATCTTCTGCTTACATGGTAGACGCTCTGTCCATCTGAGCCATCGAGGGCACAGAGGATAGTGCGACTGCAGGTATTTATCCCTTGCACGTTCCCTGTGAGACTCACATTCTCAACTTAATGTCCACACCCTGCCCATTATAGTCATTACTCGCGGCAGACAATCTTACCGACTCCCGTAAGAGTTCGGGCAATGCGTGTGTATCCAGCACAGAAGAAGAAGGTCGATGGCCGGTTAGCTTTAACTATATGAAGATGGTATCTGTTCTTTCGGACATGCTGGATGCACTCACATTGCCAGAACTCTTACGGGAATCGGTAGATTGACAGCCGCGAGTAATGAGTATAGTGAGCAGGGGTATTACACATGTAGTGTGTCGACAGTAAGTTGGAAGTGTAGGTCTCACGGGAAGAGTGCAAGGGATAAATCCCTGCAGTAGCACTATCCTCTGTGCCCTCGGTGGCTAAGATGGATAGAGGGTCTGCCATTTAAGCAGGAGATCCCAGGTTCGAGTCCCTGTCGGCGCACACATTTTCAACTGCCCCTGTTGATGTATGTCAACGCCTGTCGACAGCTTAGGGTCTTGATTTAATTATCATTTCATTCTAAGGGAGCTGCATGGTCACCGATGGTATCTGTTCTTTTCGACATGTCCGAAAGAACAGATATCATCCTCATATATTTTCCTTAGTGGGTGGGCTGACAGGGGTTGCGCTCAGCTCGTGATTCCAATTGAGGAGCTACTTGATTGAGAAACCGCAAGGTAGAGGATGACACGGAGTCCAGTCGTCATCCCTTGGGCCTTCTGGGCCCGGATGATGAGGTCGTCTTTGTAATGAACTTTTTATATACAAGTACTGCAGTATTCTATGTACCTTTTTGATTTACCAGTGTAGGAAATTCTCGGCCTATGTTCCTTTTTGATCTACCAGTGAGGGAAATTCTCGGAATAGAACCTTACTTCTGTGAACATTGGACGCTTTTATATTTTGGTCAATTCACACTGCTCCGTGCACAATCTCATCCAGACAAATGGGAATATATAATCTGATTTTCTGTGATGTTGCTTGATAATGTCCACGAAGGCGGAATTAACAGTCTCCAATAAAATAATGCGTTTGTTGCAAATATATCATCATCATCATCATCATCATCATCATAATTTAAGACTGATTATGCCTTTCAGCGTTCAGTCTGGAGCATAGCCCCCTTATACTGTTCCTCCATGATCCCCTATTCAGTGCTAACATTGGTGCCTCTTCTGATGTTAAACCTATTACTTCAAAATCATTCTTAACCGAATCCAGGTACCTTCTCCTCGGTCTGCGCCGACTCCTCCTACCCTCTACTGCTGAATCCACGAGTCTCTTGGGTAACCTTGCTTCTCCCATGCGTGTAAAATGGCCCCACCATCTAAGCCTGTTCGCCCTGACTGCTACATCTATAGAGTTCATTCCCAGTTTTTCTTTGATTTCCTCATTGTGGACACCCTCCTGCCATTGTTCCCATCTACTAGTACGTGCAATCATCCTAGCTACTTTCATATCCGTAACCTCAACCTTGTTGATAAGGTAACCTGAATCCACCCAGCTTTCGCTCCCATACAACAAAGTTGGTCGAAAGATTGAACGGTGCACAGATAACTTAGTCTTGGTACTGAGTTCCTTCTTGCAGAAGAGAGTAGATCGTAGCTGAGCGCTCACTGCATTATCTTTGCTACACCTCGCTTCCAGTTCTTTCACTATGTTGCAATCCTGTGAGAATATGCATCCTAAGTACTTGAAACCGTCCACCTGTTCTAACTTTGTTCCTCCTATTTGGCACTCAATCCGTTTATATTCCTTTCCCACTGACATTACATTCGTTTTGGAGATGCTAATCTTCATACCATAGTCCTTACATTTCTGATCTAGCTCTGAAATATTACTTTGCAAACTTTCAATCGAATCTGCAATGAGTATTAACGTAGTCCTGAAAAGCTCATTTAACCTCGTTGGTGGAGAACGCATCGGTCTTCCACTGTCCAGTAATTCATCTGTTTAAGTACCTTTTGAAGTAGAGTGATAACCTCTTGCCGACTTGGCAAGTAGGCCACCGAGTTAGCTGATACCCGCAGCCATTCAGAGCTGAGGCCTCACAGAGCGCGATGGGTTTGTAGGTCGAGGTCGCTTCCCCAGAAGCTTGCGCAGGCAGCTGTATTGTCGCGTGCTGAAGGCTGTGGGAAGTGAAGGAAGAAAGCGCTTATCGTGTGCCCAACCTGTGCCAGGCCGCCGTTTCGGGGCGAAGCGCGCCATCGATCGCTGCCCGCGGACCGAAGCGCACTCGCTGGCCCCCACATGCCTTTCGGTGGCGCGCAGGTCAAGGGTCGTTTAGAATACCGCTACACGCAACGCGCCAGACACGGGCCGGCCCGCCGCGACTGTGTGGCAGGCTCATCTCGCAGCCACTGCCGTCAGCGTCTCCCTATCAGAATTTCTGCAGCTACCATGTTAGTTCACCGTGGCCTTGGCTTGAAGCGACTTTTACCAATGAAACACAAAGTAGAACAGTACATGTAAACTATCTGATCACATGTATACGGACACAATGTATTGTAGAATTGACCATCAGATTTATCGAGACGCGTAACCGTCAATATACACTCCTGGAAATTGAAATAAGAACACCGGGAATTCATTGTCCCAGGAAGGGGAAACTTTATTGACACATTCCTGGGGTCAGATACATCACATGATCACACTGACAGAACCACAGGCACATAGACACAGGCAACAGAGCATGCACAATGTCGGCAGTAGTACAGTGTATATCCACCTTTCGCAGCAATGCAGGCTGCTATTCTCCCATGGAGACGATCGTAGAGATGCTGGATGTAGTCCTGTGGAACGGCTTGCCATGCCATTTCCACCTGGCGCCTCAGTTGGACCAGCGTTCGTGCTGGACGTGCAGACCGCGTGAGACGACGCTTCATCCAGTCCCAAACATGCTCAATGGGGGACAGATCCGGAGATCTTGCTGGCCAGGGTAGTTGACTTACACCTTCTAGAGCACGTTGGGTGGCACAGGATACATGCGGACGTGCATTGTCCTGTTGGAACAGCAAGTTCCCTTGCCGGTCTAGGAATGGTAGAACGATGGGTTCGATGACGGTTTGGATGTACCGTGCACTATTCAGTGTCCCCTCGACGATCACCAGTGGTGTACGGCCAGTGTAAGAGATCGCTCCCCACACCATGATGCCGGGTGTTGGCCCTGTGTGCCTCGGTCGTATGCAGTCCTGATTGTGGCGCTCACCTGCACGGCGCCAAACACGCATACGACCATCATTGGCACCAAGGCAGAAGCGACTCTCATCGCTGAAGACGACACGTCTCCATTCGTCCCTCCATTCACGCCTGTCGCGACACCACTGGAGGCGGGCTGCACGATGTTGGGGCGTGAGCGGAATACGGCCTAATGGTGTGCGGGACCGTAGCCCAGCTTCATGGAGACGGTTGCGAATGGTCCTCGCCGATACCCCAGGAGCAACAGTGTCCCTAATTTGCTGGGAAGTGGCGGTGCGGTCCCCTACGGCACTGCGTAGGATCCTACGGTCTTGGCGTGCATCCGTGCGTCGCTGCGGTCCGGTCCCAGGTCGACGGGCACGTGCACCTTCTGCCGACCACTGGCGACAACATCGATGTACTGTGGAGACCTCACGCCCCACGTGTTGAGCAATTCGGCGGTACGTCCACCTGGCCTCCCGCATGCCCACTATACGCCCTCGCTCAAAGTCCGTCAACTGCACATACGGTTCACGTCCACGCTGTCGCGGCATGCTACCAGTGTTAAAGATTGCGATGGAGCTCCGTATGCCACGGCAAACTGGCTGACACTGACGGCGGCGGTGCACAAATGCTGCGCAGCTAGCGCCATTCGACGGCCAACACCGCGGTTCCTGGTGTGTCCGCTGTGCCGTGCGTGTGATCATTGCTTGTACAGCCCTCTCGCAGTGTCCGGAGCAAGTATGGTGGGTCTGACACACCGGTGTCAATGTGTTCTTTTTTACATTTCCAGAAGTGTAAAAGAGGCAGTCAGTATTGTGCTGTCAGTAGAGAATCAGCAACAGCAGAATCTGTTAGACAGGAGAGCTCAGGGCTTAACATCGTGGATTAACCGCCCGAGTAAGAAATACATCAGGGACTTTTCCACCCTTCTAAAGCTACCCAAGTCGATCGTTGGTGATATGATTGTGAAGTTCAAACGGAAAATAACAACCGCACCTAAGCCAAGAGCAGGAAGACCTCATCTACTGTCGGACAGGGACCGTCGAGCACTGCAGAAAAAAAAACCGCATAAAACCAGCAGAAGTTGCAAAGTGCTACCATCAGTCCACCACATAGCACAATGACTGAGCGTGGGGAGTTAAAAAGAATGGGATACAGTGGTGGAGCAACTCCTCATAAGTCATCCATTTCCGTAGTCAGTGGTAAGGTTGTGTACAGAGACAGTGGAGGACAGAAAAGGACTGATTTGGAGAGACGAATCACGCTATAACCTATGGCAATCCGATAGAAGTGTTTGGGTTTGGCGAACACATGGTGAACGTTACTTCCCATCATGTGTAGTGTCAAAAGTGAAGGGTGGTTCAAAAATGGTTCAAATGGCTCTGAGCACTATGGGACTCAACATCTTAGGTCATAAGTCCCCTAGAACTTAGAACTAGTTAAACCTAACTAACCTAAGGACATCACACACACCCATGCCCGAGGCAGGATTCGAACCTGCGACCGTAGCAGTCCCGCGGTTAAAGTGAAGGGTGGAGGACGGCGTATTACGGTATGGCGTTTTTTTTGTGATTAGGAGATAGTCTACATCTACGTACATACTACACAAGCCAACGTCCGTTGTGTGGCGGAGGGTACCCATAACCACCATTAGCTTAAAAAAACGCGAAATGTAGAATGAACGGAGCCATTTTACTCCGTTGTCTACTCCTTACAGTGGAGGAACAGTTCAGAGACGAAAATTGTTTGTATCAGCGTGACAGTCCAACCTCTCATCTGAAATGCAACGATTTTTGGACAATATCATTCCTGAAATGACTGGCCTGTCCACAGTCTTGACCTGAACACAATGGAAGACATCTGGGATGAGTCAGAACATCGACTTCGCTCCAGACTCCGGCGTCCAGCATCAGTGCCTTCTCTGGTTCCGGTGCTTGAGGAAGAAAGGACTGCTGTTTCTCCACATTCATCCAGACACCACATTGAAAGTCTCCGCAGTAGAGTTCAACCCGTCATAAAGGTTAAGGGTGGAAATAATAGGTGTCCTGATACTTTTGATCAGATGGTACATACACAGATCTACATGTATACACTGCATTCCAACATTATGAAATACCTCGAGAGACGTCGATCTGTTCATACACAACCAGCACGGGTTCAGATAATACCGTTCTTCCGAAACAGAGCTGGGTCATTATTTCCACTAAAAGTAATGAGCGTCGGAATCAGATCAAAGTCACCATCACCTACGACCAGCTTTGCGAAAGAAGCGGCGACACTTTTTGCGCAACTGACCCATCATTTTCCACGACACTACGCGGGCGCATACAGTGCAAGCTGTGGCTGCTCTGTTCGGTCGATGGGACTGGGAAGTGCTGTACCATCCACCATACTCCCCGTATTTAAGTCCTTGTGACTTTGATTTGATTCCGAAGATGATAGAACCACTTCGTGGCATTCGCTTCACAACTGTTCCAGAGATTCGACAGGCAGTAGACCTCTCTGGTCGCACCATCAACAGAACAGGCTCTGCTAACGGTATACTACGCCTTCAACATCGCTGGCAACGGGTTCTACACAACGCTGGTGACTACTATGAAGGACGGTAACAGGTGTAAACATGTAACTCTTTTGTATCGGTTGCGAATAAATAGTTGTCACTATTTACGTTCCAACCCTTGTATCTAGCAAATGCTTCATTACTTCATTTACCTCTGGTTGACATTAATCGTCGATCTCCTGTTTCCTCCCTTACCTGGACCGTGATACATCTATGTAAAGCAAGGTGAACACTGCAATGAGGGTCCTAACTAAGACTTTGGTAGTGTTCTGAGCAGAACGCATGTATATTATAGTATTCTGTCCAGTGTTCAAGTTCATGCTTCGTCACAGAAACTTCAAAGACGTAAAACCTGACACATCTACCGAGGGATCCCAAACACGTGAACAGTACTCAAGAATAGGTCTCACGAACTTCCTACACGCCCTATCTTTTATGGTTGAGTTGCGTGTTCCCAAAATCCTTCCACGAAGCATAGCCGAACATTCGCCTTCCTTACTAGCAATCTGACGTGCTGATTCCGTTCCATATCGCTTTGCAACGTTGTGTCAAGCAACACACTACTAATGCTGTTTTCTAACGTTACAGAACAGTTTTCCTACTCGTCCCCATTAACTCACATTTTTCCACATTTACAGCTAGCTGCCGTTCATCACTCCGATTAAAAATTTCGTCTAAGTCGTCTTCTATCCTCCTACAACCATTCAACGAT
Organism: Schistocerca cancellata; assembly: GCF_023864275.1. NCBI lineage: Eukaryota > Metazoa > Arthropoda > Insecta > Orthoptera > Acrididae > Schistocerca > Schistocerca cancellata. Next base: position 822,567,318 of record NC_064629.1, read on the forward strand.
GACACTTTTTATCACAACACAGTATCATCAAGGAAACAGCCGCAGATTGCTGCTCACTCTGTCTGACAGATAATTTGTGTATGTAGAGAACAATAATGATCCTATTACGCTTCCCAGGGGCACTCCTGAAGATAGTCTTGTCTCTCATGAACACTCGCTGTGGAACACAGCGTACTGGTTTCTAATACTTAAGATATCTTCGATCTAATCACATAACGGGTAACCTATTCTGTACCTTCCTGAACAGACTACACTGGGGCACCATGTCAAAATATTTTAGGAAATCTAGTTGTGTGGAATCTGCTTCATCCATGGTTCCCAGAATATCATGTAAGGAAAGGGTAGATGTGTAACCTGGTATACATTATTTACTTATGTACAACATGTATTGTTTGGATCACTTATCTTTGAAAATTCTGGTATTGAATGGAGAAAATACTATACAAACTCTGTGATCAAACTTTTAGTCGCGATAGTTAGTCCCATGGAGACAAGTACGACGCCACTGCAAAATATACTGTTTTCGCTTCCGTCTCGGCATCGAGTTCTAAACGACATTAAAAAAGGAAAATACTGCTCAGGTGTCATGAGTTCCTTTCTCAGCACTGCCCACATTTAATGTAAAGCAAAATTATGTTTTAGAACGCTTTTTAATTTCAACGCACCTACACCAATCTCGAACTTATCTGTACTTTGTGTACATTCCGTGTCGTCACTGAGACAGGAAGAAGAAGTATGTGATGCACGACTTCGAAAACGGGGGTGTAGAGGAAGGCAAACTACAGCCTGGAGTTCTTCAGCTGAAGCTGCAGGCGTGTCCCCTCTTGAAAGTTCAGGCACTTAAGAAGGAGTGGCGGAATGGCTGTGTGCTTCTCATTTGCATAGCCAAACCACTTGCGGCGCTCCGTGGCGGATCACAATGAAGGCTGCCCTTGGCTAATCTCCGTGATGCACCAGTGGCCCCGCGACCTTCCATTATTCGCAGCTAGTTGAAAGTTCTGAGCTAGTTCAAAGATGACTGATAGAAATTCTAGTAAGACGCTACGTTGCATGTTATTCGCTTCTAAGCGCTAATGACCGACTAACAGCTTTGCAAAGTAACGGCTTTCAACCGAACTGTTAGTCGTAATAATTCATTTACCATCTACGACAAAGATAAGTTCCGTTAGTGATATTACTGTAGCGCTTTCTAAACAGCCTGCGCTGTTTTAGGAACCGAACCGAAATACTGCCAGGCTACGCTGCGCTGGAATGAACATCTATTTCACCAACAGATTACTGGCTTCTTTTACAGTTTTTCGAATAAGGTTATACGTCGTTGGAACTGCTCCTTAATTATCATGAAACTAAGCTATTTACCCATGTGTTTTCACGAGAGGTTGAAAGAGCAGGCATATTTAAGACACCAAAGTCACATCCGCAGTTACAAATCGCATGCTTGTAATCCTTACTATATCTGGAGCTGTGGATGGTACAGATGTGTTGCGAGGAAGCCCAAAACGAAAAACGTTTCACTTTCTTTTCACAGTAATAAATTTAAAAAGAAAGTAGAACCTGTGAACGGAGAAAATACGTATTCCATTAAGAACTGACTTAATGATTAAAAAAGAATTAACGCTGTAGAAAACTTACAAAAATTATTTTCGTTTGCAATTGATGGTCAAAATAGATGGCATTAATCATTAAAGAAACGTTCAATTAACGAATCTGGCGAGTTTTATAGTACAAATGCCGTGTGTGTAAAGAGAAAACGAACAACGGTATATGACATCATATTGCTATAAATAGTGTACAACTCCAACATTTTGTTTCAGATAAACTAACCACAGCGAAACTCAGCGTGATTTGATAGTAAATGCACTCTCATAATGCAAAATAGTACCGGCAGATCATTTTCAAAATCGAAGTTTAAAGAAAACTGAATACTGTAAGGAAACATACAAATTTTCGGCGATTTAGAACACACACTTAGAGACTCTGGCGCAACGAAAGGAAAATTAATAAAGAATTCATAACTTGGGAAGCTCTATGAGACTGGATTATAACATCGTATCCAGAGAAATAAAAGTAACGAAGCTAGAAAAATGTAGCTAAATCAAGAAGAATTAGTACAATTCGATGCCTGCTGCCGGTATTAACAATCGACCTTCAACTTAAAGAAATGCGGCATACCGCACCTAAATAGACGCAAAAGTACCTAAAAGTCTGCATAAAACTAATAGTAGGAAAGGCAGATACGGGACATAGAATCATTGGAAGAATCCTCATATAGTGCAGTTCGCAAGTAAAGTAGCTTATAGCATCCTCGATCTCTCGATACTTGGTGTTTACGGTCTGACTGGGACCCTTACCGGGCAGAAATGATAGAAGAGTTAAGGAAGATCCTAAGAAGAGCAGCTCGTTTCGTCACAGTAAGTGCGAAAGCTTCACGAAGATGCTCATTCAACTTCAGTGACAGACACCACAAGACAGGGATCTTGTACTACAGTGTGGTTTACTTCTAAAACTCAAAAGCGTATGCTATTAGATGAGTCAGCAGAATATTTACTCCTCCAACATACCTTTCGAAAAGACAATGAATGTAAAATTAGAGAGATTCAAGTACATAAGAAGTTTATCAGTACTCGTTGTTCCAATGCACTATTCGCAAGTGGAATAAGAACAAGAGAAGGGGTAGAGGAACAAGAAATAACCACCGCCACGCGCCATAAAGCGACTAGCAGAGTGTAGATATAGATGTATATTTTAGTCATTACGAGTTTTGCTTCCTTGCAAGATAGAAAAATTATTTTAATGATTGCGTTAGGTAAAATTTCAAATATAAAGGCCTGAGGTGAGAGAAAAATATAAACTTAATTTTATTAGCTACATGTTAATAGCATCCATTTAATTGTCAGTAGGAAGATGATAACGCTCTATATCGAGCGCACCCTTCCTGTGAGATGAGATGCCGGAACCTGAAATAAAATACTAGACGTTCTTCTACTGGGGTTTATATTTTGATAATAATCGATCGTATATATTATCTAAAGGTATTTTTGGCAGACAGGGACATGACAAGGTCCGTCGACGTGTAATCAGAGTTATCGATATGGTGCAACAGGGTTGGTAAAAGATTTTTTATCCAAGTTCATGTTAAATTTCTGAACGAAAGTCTCTATAGTTTCACATTTAATATACAATTAATAAAAATATTCCGGACTATTAAGCCGTGATCAAAGGGATTTCACTTCAAAACCCGACGTTTCGTCGCCATCTGCGGAGGACATTTTCAACGGGAATCGTAGCTTTGTTGAATGTCCGATTCACACCCTGGCTCGCTACTGACTACAGCAAAATTCCGCTTCCGCGCAGTGGCGTGACGTCAAATGTTTTGAATACGTGAGCGCAACTGGCCTTTGTCGTCTGCCGTCGTCCGCTGTTCCTATGATCCCATGGTGGAAGACTGGTAGACATCTTCTTCAGCACCGGAATCCAAATTTCATTCAATTTCTCTCTCTTCTCCTTCCTATTAAAATTCCTGGGGTGCTTCACAATCTCTATGGCCTCTCTGTATAGCCTTTCGTGGTATCCGTTTGTGGCTGCCAGTGTTTGAGTGCAGTCAAAATGAGTGTGGTGGTCTCTTGGCCGTAAAGCATGTTCCGCAGCAGCTGATTTGTCAGTCACCCATTTTCTGCAACTGCCCTTGTGCTCTTCAAGTCGTTTTTTGACAGTTCTTTTTGTAGTACCAACGTACACGTCCCCACAGCTACACGGAATCCTATAAATTCCAGCTTTTTACAGTGGTATGCGAGCATCTTTGGCCGATTTTAGATGATATTGTAGCTTTCTTGTAGGTATGTAAATTACCGTAATGTTCCGCTTTCTCAAGATTTTTCCTATGCGGTCAGTCACGTCCTTAATGAATGACAGGAAAACTTTCGATTTCACCGGCGCTTGAGCATCGCTATGATTTCTACGCGGTAGTCTTAACGCTCTTTTCACTTCAGCGAACGAATGATCATTCATGAGAAATGCATTGATCAGATTTTTTAATTCTCCATCAGGCAGCTATGTTTCACAGATCTTTCCTGCTCTATCCGCCAACTTTTTTTTACGACGTCTCGCTTTTATTGTGGGTGGTGGTTCGAATCCCGGTGTAGGTAACGGTCTGTATGCATGGGTTTTCGGTTAACTGTGTGGCCCAAGCTACCATGTTCTTTCTTGAAAACAAATACATCAAGAAAATTTAACCTTCCGCCTGCCTCCTCCTCCTCCTTCGTAAACTGAATCTTCGGATTGATTCCGTTCAGATGTTTGTGAAAATGTCCTCCGCAGATGGGGACGAAACGTCGGGTTTTGAAGTGAGTTCCCTTAGACCATAGCATAATATCCCGGAATATTTTATTAATTGTGACAATTGCGGCTGTGAAAGCTTACATTTTACATTTAATACACAGTTAAGTTTTGTTCGAGATAACCCCTCTGTCTTAACAAGGAACAAAATGGTAGGTATGTTGCGTAGTGGAGGCCTAAGCTACTAAATTTTCGAGTAAAGAGAATGCAAGCCAAATTAACATATCTTTATTAGTGACATAAGGAAAGTCATACAAAACACACACGTTTGTGCTAACTGTTATTCTGTGAATCGGACGACAACCATTTTATTAGAAACTGAACTCGACACGGGGTCAATATTGTTGACGTAAATGTTTGACAGCGATAATCATACCTTCGACAGAGACAATGGCTTAAAGCTTTGTTTGTAACTACGTATTTTCAATTCCAAAGATAGGCGTGATAGCTAAAATTAAAATTCATCGATTGAAGATAAAATTTTTTTGAGGATTTCTTAATGAAAAAGGAGATATTTAGGAAAGTAATGACTGCCACATAGACTAACGTGAAAATACACGAGGCAATACGGTCTCGGCTGTCGAAAACTATTATTTTGAAAAGAAATTTAAAGGATTCCTATGATCAGAAAGATTGCCAATCCATGTTTTTAGCTTTTTAGTGTTTTAGTGTAGATTACAGTCATTGGCAAGCTCTGCGGATTCCGCAGAAAGAACAAATCAGCTTTCCTATCTGCATGACATGTTAGTCCTACCCCGCAAATGTAGTTAATCTGGTGCAACGCGGCAGTTTATCAATTATTTCGAGGGATGAGATGGACGCACAGAATGCTGAGCCACAACTGGAAATTACATTTCAGGTGACCTGTTATCTCATTCAGGCTACGCATTTTCAGCTTTCTGTAGCGAACCGTTGTGTAATTCGCAACGGAAAATGGCTTCGGAGTACACTGTGGCCACACCTCGCTGCATTCTATTAATCGTCCCTCTGTACAGAAATGCCCCAGTTTCCTTGGCTAAATCCGTGAAATAATCCGTCGATAAAAACAGTTCTCTCATGTACTGAAAGTATGAGAGTAAAGTCTAACCAAAGTAGGTTATAACTTACACTTTCGCCGTCGTACAGGTCGTTTAATACTTTCCACTTCCTGAGTTGGGAAAGGATAATATAAGTTTCTTCATCATGAAATGTCTAAACTATCAACACGAGCGATCGGATAATACCATTTGAGGAAACTGTGCAAGTATTAATCTGCATGCCGGCCGGAGTGGCCGTGCGTTTCTAGGCACTACAGTCTGGAGCCGAGCGACCGCTACGGTCGCAGGTTCGAATCCTGCCTCGGGCATGGATGTGTGTGATGTCCTTAGGTTAGTTAGGTTTAATTAGTTCTAAGTTCTAGGCGACTGATGACCTCATATGGTAAGTCGCATAGTTCTCAGAGCCAGCCATTAATCTGCATGGTCCAACAGATATTTGAAATCCTCTCCTCACATATACCATGTTTGCGTTGTCGTCCGAAGAGTGACGTCCCGTAGTAAAGTAGGTACCTCACGACGGAGCAGCAAGCTAAGGAAGGTCGCTGCCAGCTGCAGCTACGAATGAGAGACGTCTAGGAGGACACGCCCTCAAGATGTTCTGTACTCTGCCGCTGCTTGAAGCCTGCTTACGTTAGAGCGCAGCATCGCTCGTCCTGCTATGATAGCCACCTATGGTATCAGAGTCATCATAGCTCAGATCCGGCAGTGAGCTAGTATTATTAGTCAGAACCGTGTACCAAAATTTATAGTTAAATGTGCAGTGATATCTGACTGCCATCTAGCACTATTCAAAGTTATAAACAGTTACAGTGTTCTACGACAGTACCATAAATATATATTGTCATTTATGCCGACATGGATTGCACCCAACTTATGTAAGCCATTTCAAAGGGTTTAATAAAGTGAACTACTATTTGCTGTGTGCTGTAGCTCCATCTCGGCCTTCTCCAGCAGTAAAATTTTACTAATGTCATCTAGGCTTGTTGCGACATAAATCAAAAGTTTTCTGTGTTGGTCTCAGTATCAGTTCATTAGGTCATTGCATCAGACAAAAGGTAAACAGTTACAGGAGATTCTGGGAATCCAGTTTACATACACTTTGTGATCCAAAGTATCCGGACACCCCACAAAACATACGTTTTTCATATCATGTGCATTGTGCTGCCACTTACTGCTAGGTACTCCATATCAACGACCTCAGTAGTCGTTGACGTCGTGAGAGAGCAGAATGGGGTGCTCCGCGGAACTCAACGGACTTCGAACGTGGTCAGGTGATTGGGTGTCAGTCGTGTCATACGTCTGTATGCGACATTTCCACACTCATAAACATCCCTAGGTCCACTATTCCCGATGTGACAGTGAAGGAGAAATGTGAAGGGACACGTACAGCACAAAAGCGAACAGGCTGACCTAGTCTGTTGACTGACAGAAACCGCCGACGGTTGAAGAGGGTCGTCATGTGTAATAGGCAGACATCTATCCAGAACATCACACAGGAATTTCAAACTGCATCAGGATCCACTGCAAGTACTATGACAGTTAGGCGGGAGGTGAGCAAACTTGGATTTCATGGTCAAGCGGCTGCTCATGAACCACACATCACGCCAGTAAATGCTAAATGACGCTTCACTTGTTGTAAGGAGCGTAAACATTTGACGATTGAACAGTGGAAAAACGTTGTGTGGAGTGATGAATCACGGTACGCAATGTGGCGATCCGATGGCAGGGTGTGGGTACGGCGAAAGCCAAGTGAACGTCATCTGCCAGCATGCGTAATGTCAGCAGTAAAATTCGGAGGCAGTGGTGTTATGGAGTGGTTGTGTTTTTCATGGTGGGGACTTGCACCCCTTTTTTTTGCGTGGCACTATGACAGCACAGGCCTACATTGATGTTTTACGCACCTTCTTGCTTCCCACAGTTGAAGAGCAATTCGAGGATGGCGATTGCATCTTCAACAAGATCGAGAACCTGGTTATAATGCACGGTTTGTGGCGGAGTGGTTAAATGGCAATAACAACACTGTAATGGACTGGGGTGACAGAGTCCTGACCTGAATCCTATAGAACACCTTTGGCACGTTTTGGAACGCCGACTTCGTGCCAGGCCTCACCGACCGACATCGATACCTCTCCTCAGTGCAGCGCTCCGTGAAGAATGGGCTGCCATTCCCGAAGAAACCTTCCAGCACCTGACTGAACGTATGCCTACGAGAGTGGAAGCGGTCATCAGGGCTAAGGGTGGGCCAATACCATATTGAATTCCAGCATTACCGATGGATGACGCCAGGAACTTCTAGGTCATTTTCAGCCAGAGGTGTAGATACTTTTGATCACATAGTGTAGATACATCCTGTTGTTACCGTCTCCGAGCATAACCGACAGCAGCAGTGAGATGATATCTGAACGTGCGTGTCTGTATCTCTAGAAACAATAGGCAACAGGGCGTTTCGACGTTTGCCGTAAATATTTACACAAAGCATCTGCTTCAGAATGAAATGAGTCCCCGTGGATAAAAATCGTAAAGAAAGAACGAGAAACAGTTATAGGTACACCGCTTCACTTTTTCATGTCATCCGTGTATTGATAATGGCAAAAATTACCCGAAACTTCAAAGCTGAGTTTTCCTGCTATTCGATTGTGGATCTGTATCACTGTCACAAAATGAGAAACTTTACAGGACGTTATTTCTTTGCTTAGCTGAATATTAGGTGAAAACTTTTTATGATGGTCATAGGTTTTAAAAGGCTGACTGATTAATTGTACTTTCATTTCCTTTGATAGAGCGTTATAATACTAAAAAAACGCAGTAAAAATTTCCAATGCAGCAGTTTGATGTATGAGAAGAATGTCTGCCTTTTCTTCGTTATTATACATTGTACTCTACAAACCTCCAACTGGTGACGGTTGATAGAATGTTCGATGCGCATTTTCCGCGTGTTTTCGTTTATTTACTATTCACTTGAGTAAGAGGACGTGTTGGGTTACCTTGCGTACACTCACTGTTTAATAGTCTAGGAGAGCATAGTCAGTTTTGTATTGCGTTTTCGATAACTTACGTGAATGGTATACTGTGATTCGTTTTTCAACAAGTCCTCAGGAGTGGAAGGGGATTTCCGAATAAAAATTTTAGTGTGCTATTTAAAAAGGACGTACTGCTGTTTATATCTTCGTAACGAGCAAGTGATAAGCAAGGCAATCATATTAATTAATGTCCCCCTGGAAGCTAAATAATGTATGCTTGGCGCATTTTTTATTTTACTTCTGGACCAAAAGTTACGTGTTGTGATTTAGATGTAAGAGAACCAAAATTCGCACACTATTACACTATGGCGCGATACTAACTGTACAAAATATTTCGTCCTCTCGTATTTTCGGCAGGAAATCAAAATCGAGAAACTCAGTTTCGCAACACTGCAATTACATACACAAGAAATGTCTTCCTTCAAGACTGTTAAGCTGTGCTGCACAGTTAGTGCAGTGGCTTGGAATGAGTTAGAATATTCTAATTTGAGAGTTTGATTCCGGGTTTAGACATAATTTTTTCTTTTGTTTTCTGATTTTAATTTGCCCAGCAATGCTGTAGAATACATTGTTTCTTAAACGTTACATATCCAACAACTACAGTTTCTTTGACGTTGAACATAACAATTAGTGGTCATAAATGTCCGCACTATTCATGGAGAGTAATAATCACTCAAAATTAATTACCCCTAATAGGACAGAATTAAATACATGACGTATCATGTGGAGATGTTAAATATGCACATGAGATCCCAGTAAGAGCGGCCAATTGATTGAAAGCTGAAGGACATAATTAGTCATTACCCGATGACGATAATAAAAATAGTAACAGAACATGGTGATTATCTGTGTAGCGGGTTGCTAGGGCTATTGGTGACTTATTGTCGTAAAGAAATGTAACAGATATGAAAATAATAAGCATTATGGTTGGTACTAACTGATTGAATTAGTGACAGGAAAAAATAGTGGAAACTGAATTCGAATGTAACTGGTAATGTAGTGCGAAACAACACACTTCGGTGATGTAATCTGCATAGTTACAGGGCAACTGCCGCTGATAAAAGAAGCGGGGATTGACCAAGAAGAAGTTGTGTGAAGTCGTTTTTTTCTTCCTTTGGGGGAAGGGGTGCAACTGAAGAAGTGGAAAACAATGCTGTTAATGGTTCAGAAAGCATACAGGGGTGTAGTGGGTGGAGGACAACAGAGAAAGATTTGAATGCAAAATACGTGTTTAAAAGTGGAGTAATAAAAAAGCGATTGTACTCTCATTTCTGTGATAGTATTAAACAATTGTACATGCTTGTGTAAGACCGGCTGCATAACGATTAAAAAACCGAATACCATGTGTATGTCATCCATACTAGAAAACATAGAAAAAATTTATCTTCACTGGGAGATATCCCGGTTTCTTTCGACACGTTTGACTTGGCTGCAGATTTTTAGGTGGTCTGCTGTTCAGCAATAAGGTCTGGAATACAAATTCCAATTTGTGTGTCACAGAGAGTTTTAATTTAAAGGTCAAGTCCATTCTATCCGCAACATTCAGAATTAATTACAGTAGCGAAGAGATTCTTTGGTTTCTTAAATTTCAAAAGCGTGATTTCTACTTTACGGTTCAGAAGCAATTCATTAATGCTTGTCCGGGCATTGTGTATTCACTATTTAACCGCAGAAACGTCAAACGCAGACAATAAACAACCAGGGAAAACTTACCCTCGTTTAAAAGGTCTTTAAATTATTACGGCAAAGTAGTTCAGAGCACGGCTCCTTTAAAGAACAGAAAAGAAATTGTGCCGCAGCATTTTAGTAATTAACTTTTGCGCCTACTTTCCTCTCCTGAATAACGTGCACAATCTCCCTCGGCGTGTTTCATCTTTCATTTCGCTTCCCGGTATCTCCCTCGCTCCCGTCAGCCTTCCTTCCTTACTCCGCTCTCTCTTGATTCCATCGCTGCTTTTCCTCTTTCTACTCGGCTCGCAGCCGTGCGTAATTGTCATCTCGCTGCTGCGGCTTTTCTAACCAAATTTTCATCGTTTACTCGCTTTTGTAGCGCGTTCCGGGGCACTGATCACATCTTAATCCGTACAGTGTCAATGTTAGTTGTTACAAGAAGAGAGTCACCCCTTAATACCTGGACACAGAGAATACATCAGCGGGCACAAACTTGTGTGCGTGTGAATGTTCTTCAAACTGCAGACTTACTGACAGAGATGAGATTTTTCTCAAATAGATTATTTTGTACCGGACTTGGTTTTCAAACAAGTTTGCGTTTTTTCGTGTAATTATCATGGGTTTTCTGCAAACGTCTAAGAATTCAGATTTCTCGGAATTTCTACAATGCTGTTACAGAAGCGGAAGTGACTTGTCACTATCCGCTGCTCTCACTTCCCTCCGTCCTTTATCTTTTCTTAATCCATTGTGGCACGAATCACTTACGGTCAACAATATTTAAATAAAACCCAAAAATAAACAAAATAACAGTAACAAAAAGGTAGACAATTGGTGTTTTAACTTCTTGTTTACATTATGGTTATTACAGAGAAAGCTGTATCTCAGAGACACAAGAAAGAGATTCAAAATCGTACTTGACGACCATGAAGCAGTCATCTATACACTCACCACTAGGGAGTTACAGGACTGCAGAAAACTAAATCAGAATGACAGGAAGTAGTTTCGAGGGTCCCTACTTCCGAATACAAGTCCACTGTCTTAAAAACTGCAGCGTCTCAACAGATTAATCAGATACGAAAGAGTTGGTATTTTTATAAGTTCTCTTTTGTAGTCCAGCAAATATTTACTATTGAATGTTTTCATTCCCCAATTCAGATGTAAACAGACCTGCAACCAAAGCTGCAACTTTTTTAAATATAGAATAGATGAGTAATGCTTCTTTTACAGTTAAGACAAGACATTTATATCAAGCTGTAATCTTAAAAAGTGTAATACTTGTGGAATTTGTTTGCCATAACATACGGCGAAGTGTAACTCTGTCGGACGGTCAAATCGAGGAGCAGAAATAGGAAGCTACATTTATCGTAACCCTTATTAGTTATTTAGTCTATCACTATTTAACTAGGACTACGTTTTACGACACTCCGGAGTGCGGCGCGTTAATAATCGATAGCAGAATGCGGAGTGGAAGCCATATATTTTTGCAGCTGTGTCGCACTGCACTTCTGGAATGGAAAAATAATATGTTGTAAGATTTGCGAAAACGTTAAATTACGAAGACTATGAATCTTATTGTGAGAATGTATGAAGAAATGGCCTCTTCAACCTCAGTTGTATAAAACCCTGACACTCGATGAAACATTTACATTCCAGTAGACCCTCTGAACTGTATTAGAACAATTAAATATATTAAAATACAAATTCTACAGAAATTCTTTCATGTTCAACACTATTTCAAGTCAAAAAATCTGTTATGTGCATCTAAAATTCACTGTACTGAAAACCCGTTCATCTTGTGAAGAGATTTTGGTAACAGATGGGCAAGGGATTAAAACTGTCGCCATCACGGCTGAAAAAAAACAGCTTGTGAAGACGGTACGTGGTACTTCCTGCGGTTTATACATTTTTCAGTATTACGAGTGAGAGTTTGCTTTTTACTCATCATTTAACTAGGCCACACAGTCACCTCACCCACTTCGAAGATACACTGACGGAAAAAAAAACGTAACACAAAAAATAATTGATGTTGAGTAATGAAATGTCGGGAATACATCTGTCTAGATAACACATTTGAACAATCAACGTTGCAAGATCACAGGTTAACGTAAGTGCGAGATATTCCGTGGCAGGTGTTAAATGCTGTTACATTAATAACCGGTGTAACCACCAGAATGTTGAATGCAAGTATGCGAACGTGCATACATGGTGTTGCGAGTTGTCGTCTGACGATGTCCAATTTTTGCTCGCTTGGAAACAGATCTTGTGATAGAGCAGAGCAAGGCAATATGTCGACACTCAGTAAACCATGTTGGGCGAGGATGTGGGCGAGCGTTATCCTGTTGGAAATAGCCCGTGGGAATGCTTGTCATGGATGGCAGCACAACAGGTCGAATCACCAGACTGACGTACAATTTTGCAGCCAGGGTGCGTAGGATAAGAACGGGAGTGCTAATGCTGTCGCACCCCAGGCCATAGCTCCATCTGAATGTCCAATGTATCTAGTTTGCAGACAGGTTAGTTGCTACGCCTTCAAACTGGCGTCCTTCTAAGCAACAGATGGCCATCACTGGCACCGAGGCAGAAACAGTTCTCATAGGAAAACACAACAGCCTTCCATTGAGCTCTCGTTTGACAGCACTGAAGTCACAAATGGCGGTGGTTTTGGATGAATGGAGTACACGGTACAGGGCGTCTGGCTCGGTCCTCGAAGTAACAGTTCATTATGTCACTTTGGTGCCAACTGCTGCTTCAACTGCTACTCCAAATGCAGTACGATGCGCCAGAGCCATACGCCGAACAAGATGGTCTTTTCTCTCGGTAGTGCCACGTGGCCGTCCGGAGTCCGGACTTCTTTCAACCGTAATTTCCCGTGACCACCGCTGCCAGCAATCGTGCACAGAGACTACTTTCCTCCCAAGGCTTTCTGCAGTATCGCAGAAGGAACGTCCAGCTTCACGTTGCCCTGTTACACGACCCCATTCAAACTCACTGAGATGTTGATAATGGCGTCTTTGTCATCTTACAGGTATTCTTGACTACCAAATGGTTCAAATGGCCCTGAGCGCTATGGGACTTAACATCTGAGGTCATAAGTCGCCTAGAATTTAGAACTACTTAAACCTAAGTAACCTAAGGACATCACACACATCCATGCCCGAGGCAGGATTCGAGCCTGCGACCGTAGCGGTCGCGCGGTTCTACATCTACATTCACATCTACATTTACAGAATTACTCTGCAATTCACATTTAAGTGCTTGGCAGAGGGTTCATCGAACCACAATCATACTATCTCTCTACCATTCCACTCCCGAACAGCGCGCGGGTAAAACGAACACCTAAACCTTTCTGTTCGAGCTCTGATTTCTCTTATTTCATTTTGATGACCATTCCTACCTATGTAGGTTGGGCTCAACAAAATATTTTCGCATTCGGAAGAGAAAGTTGGTGACTGAAATTTCGTAAATAGATCTCGCCGCGACGAAAAACGTCTTTGCTTTAATGACTTCCATCCCAACTCGCGTATCATATCTGCCACACTCTCTCCCCTATTACGTGATAATACGAAACGAGCTGCCCTTTTTTGCACCCTTTAGATGTCCTCCGTCAATACCACCTGGTAAGGATCCCACACCGCGCAGCAATATTCTAACAGAGGACAAACGAGTGTAGTGTAAGCTCTGTCTTAAGTGGACTTGTTGCATCTTCTAAGTGTCCTGCCAATGAAACGGAACCTTTGGCTCGCCTTCCCCGCAATATTATCAATGTGGTCTTTCCAACTGAAGTTGTTCGTAATTTTAACACTCAGGTACTTAGTTGAATTGACAGCCTTGAGAATTCTACTATTTATCGAGTAATCGAATTCCAACGGATTTCTTTTGGAACTCATGTGGATCACCTCACACTTTTCGTTATTTAGCGTCAACTGCCACCTGCCACACCATACAGCAATCTTTTCTAAATCGCTTTGCAACTGATACTGGTCTTCGGATGACCTTACTAGACGGTAAATTACAGCATCATCTGCGAACAACCTAAGAGAACTGCTCAGATCGTCACCCAGGTCATCTATATAGATCAGGAACAGCAGAGGTCCCAGAACGCTTCCCTGGGGAACACCTGATATCACTTCAGTTTTACTCGATGATTTTCCGTCTATTACTACGAACTGCGACCTTCCTGACAGGAAATCACGAATCCAGTCGCACAACTGAGACGATACCCCATAGGCCCGCAGATTGATTAGAAGTCGCTTGTGAGGAACGGTGTCTGTTTTCTGAAACCATGCTGATTAAGTATCAATAAATCGTTCCCTTCGAGGTGATTCATAATGTTTGAATACAGTATATGCTCCAGAACCCTACTGAAAACCGACGTCAATGATATAGGTCTGTAGTTCGACGGATTACTCCTACTACCCTTCTTAAACACTGGTGCGACCTGCGCAATTTTCCAATCTGTAGGTACAGATCTATCGGTGAGCGAGCGGTTGTATATGATTGCTAAGTAAGGAGCTATTGTATCAGCGTAATCTGAAAGGAACCTAATCGGTATACAATCTGGACCTGAAGACTTGCCCGTATAAAGCGATTTGAGTTGCTTCGCAACCCCTAAGGTATCTACTTCTAAGAAACTCATGCTAGCAGCTGTTCGTGTTTCAGATTCTGGAATATTCCATTCGTCTTCCCTGGCGAAGGAATTTTGGAAAACTGCGTTCAATAACTCCGCTTTAGCGGCACAGTCGTCGGTAACAATACCATCGGCACTTCGCAGAGAAGGTATTGACTGCGTCTTGCCGCTTGTGTACTTTACTGAAGCGCCTAGAACCTCTCGGCCACTCCGGCAGGCTTCTTGACTACCGTCAACTCACCACGTCCAGTATCAAAGGCAACTAATACTGACGATTGTGACAGCCTGTATTTAAAGCAAAGTGATATGCATCCTCATAGTCGTGCTACCTGGCGCCAGTCTTATGCAACTGCCGCGAAATTTATATATGCATCATATTTCAGATGTAGAAAAACGCCTACCAACTTTGTTTTATATCGCACTACTTCTTTTTGCTACGATTTTCCCCCCGTCACTGTGGATCTATTTCGTATGCACTTATCACTCATTCATGTTATACTTTTATTTCAAAATATTTTCCATTTTTACACTCAGCAAATAATTTTACATTTGAAATTATTCAGGCCTATTGGTTATCGCTCTGAAAAAAAAAGAAAGCTAAATATTTTTATTGCAATTGGTACAAGACGGATCTATCACTTGTGCGCTATTTGGCGATATGAATATTCGTATCCATAGGTAATATTTGTTGCTGTCTTGATGACTTCATGAAATAATTTAGTGCAGTCATCGTTCGGCTCGTGTAGTTTCAGAGGTAGAGTGTGGACAAAGCATCCGAGGCCGGTGCGCCGATTTACTGCGTGCATGCAGTATGGGGAAGACAGCTGGTACGGCACTCAGGCAAACAGTGCTGAGAATTCTGACCTACGTCCAGGATGGAGGGTGGAAGACGGTAGGACATCGTCCAACTGGAATACCATCTGAAATGCATCTATTCCACAAGATTGCAGCTACAAGCTTTTGATAACTATTAATTAAAAAATACTATTAATATGATTCCTTGAGATATCTCCCTTAAACTGAAAATTTATAAGTTTTTGGGCTTGCAATCGAGTAGGAATTTTTTTACACGATTTTTGGACTATTACCCTGGTCGTCTTTTTCAGGTGTTAAGCGCCGTTTACGTTGCTCGCTATTTGGAACCCTGCCATGGACGATACGCGCCAGATCTCAACCTAGCGATTGTCTCTTAGCGTCGTTAAAAATTAAAACACTCTCATAGAAATTTAAGGCCAATAAAAAGCCTATTTTAAGTCTCAAAAAATGTTATAAGTGAGGGGAACATCGACAGATATACCACTTCACGAAAAAATTTCTTAATAGGTTTTTTCTACAAAGAGAGTCGTCCCTGGTGTCTAGTAATAAAGTGACAAGGCGCGTACCTGGAAACCGAGAGGTCGGGGGGTCGTACCTCGGTCGAACCACAGAAATTTTCAGTCTGCTTCTAATGTAACCTTCACACCTCAACGATGAGAGGTATCGCTAGGAGAGAACGTGGTTCAGATTCCACTTTAAAGTGTGGGATCCCTTTCGCCGGCTGGATAGCTGGCGTTGATTATAAACACGCAAGTCGTCTAAGAGTCGTCTAATTGAAACACTTGCATCTGGCCATTGAACCACACGAAAATCTTACCTATAAGCAGAGAGAGAGAGAGGGAGAGAGACAAAGAGCACTCATATTTTCTTACGCGATTTAAGTAATTTGGCTGCCTGATCCAAAATATTTTACTTACACTCAAGTGTTTGTCCCTGTTAAGTAAATTTACTCTTGAAAATTATCTTGACCAATATTTATTATACTGTATTAAAAGTACATCGCCCGCAACACGATGCAGGTCATGTTCAAAACCGAGGCAATATTAGAGACAGCTGACTTCATCCGCTGCGTGTAACCTCGTGTTCCTTACAATTTTCTCTTATAGATATTACAATCGGTGCAACTCACCACATGCCAGATGCAATGATATGAGGTATGAACTCGGCTTCCGGAGACCTAGGTTATCTTTTACCTTAAATTTCTTATTGTTTTTCCTATCTCCCCGGTAAAGGTGCCAGCGAATGGATGATATGTGATTCTGGCTTCATATTACTAGGTGTCGTCTCCTCTTGCAGAAAATGTTGACTTGGGCAGTAGGACACACTTGATCTGTTGTTGTGAGTCCTCTTTCTTTAACTTCTGCCCGCCTCCGTAACTGCGGTCGTTAAGCGACGCCTGCGCCGCGGCGCTCAACAAAGTAGTCCGCGCGGATTCTGGTGGTGGGAAAAAGTTTCACCATCAATATAGGGCTGCTAAGGGGTGACATACTTTCCGTTGAAAGAAGGTCTCTGCTCTGCAGCTCTTAGTTACGTAAGATTGGAGCAAGAAACCCCCATATTGTAACACCATAGCTCTAATGCTCTACTGATTTATTTTGGTTTTGTTTCATTTAATATTACATCGTTAAGCTTCTGTAAATATTGTTTGATTGAACGATAACATAAAACTGTATACTCCTTTCTTTGTAAAAACTTTGAGTCATGGTTTGATTCTATGCAATGTAGTATATCTGTCGTTTAAATTCTTTGTCTCATTTGGAGGGAACAAAACTTACTATACATAATTGTAATTTTGTGTGAATAATTTTTTGTAGAAATGTCAATATGTGAAAATGTTCTGTTTTATTTAATGAGTTTGGTTGCTGCTATGTAAACTGCTGATCCTCACTTAGAGTTCTTAGTTATTCTGTATGTAAAGATTGTTGTGGTTCCCCTCGGGAACGGAACTGTGCAGCGCGCGCAATTTGTGGTTGGCCTATGTAGAAAAGGTGGAACTGGAAGTCAGTCGAGGAGAAGCTACGAATCGGGGACGAGCTACGAGTCGGGGATGAGCTACGAGTCGGGGACAAGCTACGAATCTGTGCACTGCCATGTAAATGTTGCATATTGTGCTGGTTCCGAGAGAGGCTTTTCCTGCCGCTTTCCAATGCCTCGGAAGAATGGATAAGTAGCTGGAAATATTCTGGGATTGATATCGATCATCGCCACCAAGAAATGACAGAGTCCAGCAATTCTACCTGCAATTCCACCTAAGAACATGCAGTTGCCACCACATTGCGCAATCATTACATCGGAATACTACAATGATGTACAGTGAAGGATCAGCTTAATGGATGTGTTAGTGTACTCAAATATAAGGTAATTTATATCTGAATTTATGTACCTACCCTGATTTTGCTCCTCATCATAACACCTCTCAGGTTCCTCTCCGTTTGAGCTAAAGTGATATCCGAGTGTCCTTACTAAAAGAACATTAAAGCCCAGTATTTTGCTCATTAATGCCTCTTCAACATAGTAAAAAGAAAGTTAAAGTTAATGTGGCAAGAGAGTGAATTAAAGTAAATGTTGTTTGCTGAAAATATTCCTATTAAATCTGCTTATTAAAGTGCTGTTGCCAATTTCAAAATTAAAAGTTCTTAAGACTGAGGCTTATAAAGTAAATGATCACATTGCTGTCTGTAGTAAATTCTAAAAGGTGAGTCAGTTTCTTGCAATTTTGTCAACATTGTGTTTGGCTGTAGTAAAAGTGGGAAACTGCAATAGTAGAAAATTATATGTTCATGATTGTTAAGTGTTTGTCTCTCTCGTGTATTGGAAGTGCATATTAATAGTATAACAAGATACACAGTCTGTCTGTTGTGCTAATGCTAGGTAACAAGTAACGGAAAGATCTCTATTTATGAAAACCATAATCTATTTATTAGAAAGACAGTGATAAGTAACCTGTCAGTGAATTTCGACTAACTGTCATTTTAAATAGTAAAGTAGTTAACTGAGAGAGAGACTTAACCTATATCCAATTTATGATCCTACAGTGAATGTTAATAGTAATGTTATAAAGACCGTTCAGTTTGTGTAAGCCCTGAAAGTAATAGTGTGTTTCGGTATCTGTTATAATTTTGCAAATAGTTGGTGCTGCTCTAACTGTTAGTTTCAATCTTACCGTAAACATATGTATGTGTCAGAGTTCACTGCACTCGCGTGTGACAAAGTATAGGTTGTGTTTATCCATTAAAGTTACTAATAACTATTTTCTTGGACGAGAATGTTAATCATTCTTTTGCCTAGTTAGGCTGGCGACCGTTTTCTTCATCCGTTAAACAGTGCAGATAGGCAAAATTTTGTTTGTTACTGTTCAAATATTTACGTAATTCTGACTTTCTTTTCCGATAAGCCACCTCCGTTAGGTGCAACACGGTCAACTTAACAAAATTCCTCTCAGAGGGTAACACTGCTCTGTTGCTTTATACCATAATTGCTTTAACAAAACAGTTTTATTTCACAACCTGTTTCCAGCTCTAAGGGTATGGTATAGTAGTAGCAGACAGGAGTGTTATAATATGAATGTAATTTTATGCGAATCGCCATGGATAGAATTCATCGTGGAATTATGTAAGATTGCATTATGACTTTCGACTAAAGCAATCAGTCTAAATCAGAATGACGGGACTCTAAAAGCAAGTTGAGTCATTTAAATTTATAGGGATTTAATAAAGTGATACTCTGAATCGGACTCAGCCCTTGTGAGGCAAACTGAGGAGCTACTTGATTGAGAAGTAGCGGCTACGGTTTCGTAAACCTGACACATGGCCGGGAGAGCGGTTTGCTCACCACATGCCCCTCCACATCCGCATCCAGTGACGCCTGTGGGCTGAGGATTACACTGCGGCCGGTCGGTACCGTTGGGCCTCCATGGACTGTTCTGGCGGAGATTTTTTTTTAAACGGAACGAACTATGTGCCACAGCAGTAAATGCGTTTCACTCATATTTGTAAAATTATGCCGGCCGTAGTGGCCGAGCGGTTCTAGGCACTACAGTCTGGAACCGCGCGACCACTGCGGTCGCAGGTTCGAATCCTGCCTCGGGCATGGATGTGTGTGATGACCTTAGGTTAGTTAGGTTTAAGTAGTTGTAAGTTCTAACGGACTGATGACCACAGCAGTTAAGTCCCATAGTGCTCAGAGCCATTTATAAAATTATCGTTCAAATTCGTTTTATGACATCCTGGTTACTTCATTTTCCGTTTTCCTAAATCACATCAAGTAAATATTTAGATTATTCCTCCGCTAAGAACACGGGATACTTTTCTTTATCTGTTCCAGTATAGCTGGAGTTCATCTTATAATGAACACGAGGTCGACGAGACCATTATCTCTCATTCTCCTCTCGCCCCTCCCCTCCGCCCTCATCACTAAAGCCTCCCCCCACACCGAACCCACTTTTGGAACTCAATGTGTAGTTACATCAAAATTTGTTGTGATGGTTGATAGTGTGAAGGAGCCATTCTATCACATCAAAGAGGCTTCGGAAGGAGAGGGGTCAGTTAGGAAACACGTTATCAACTTCGGTACAACAGTGAAGCAAGTGGCGAGGTAGGCAAAGGATCGTTAATGATTGGTGATTCGTGGCCTACCTTCTACAGACGCTGGAGGTGATGCTTTATTCACAACCCAACTACACTGAAACATCTTATATGCCTTCGTTCCAGATATCTAAGAGCACATACCACGTACACAGATACAAAATTCCTGGAATCTGGTTACTGGCTTCATGAAGTAGAAAGAGCTACAGGTGTTCGGACAGCATCACTATTCAGGTCCGCTTGGATAGACACTCAAGTTGAATCTCTGTAATCGCTAATTCGCTTGTACCCTCAGAAAAATAACCTAAACAGCTCCTGGCTTTGCATGAAATTTTGTCGAAATGCAAGGCTCATTCAATTAGTCATTTGACAAACAGGTAGTGGGAGATGGGGCGCGTTAGCTAGAGATATGTCGATCAATAAATGGGACAGAAAATGTACACATCATACCCACTGATCTTGGAAGCCTCGTTTTGACATGATACCATCATCCCTTGACTATTTCTTTATCTCTCAATGCTAAAAAACCGCAGCTCCATTTCATATCAGTGTACCTGCACCGACTGTCGTCTACGAAACTCACCGTTTATGACCTTTAAATACACCCATAATCTATGCATATTTCGGGGGCATCAAACATCCTAACAAATGTGCATATTTCGATGAACTATCTGGTTCTAAGGCTCTACATCATCTATTCAATGTCAGACTATTACTTGTGGAATTTTCGTGCTTTTCGGTAGCCACCAAGTACCAGTGGTGGAGTTACTCTTACAGAAAAGTAAAAATGGAGTACCGATCACACGGCTCGAAATTGTGACAGTGGTTGCCGTGGAGTAACGAGACGCGAAAACTGGCTTTCAAAGCAGTCAGCCTCAGCTACAACACACTTCTGATATCTCTTGGAAACTGGAGCAATCGCTTCTTATGAAATTTGCTCTAAACACCGTGAGTACACGTCATCATTACAGGAGAGGAGACCTGGTACTATCAACACGATCCGGAAACCAAGCGACAGCCAGTGTTCTTCATCGTCTTTCTCGTCCCCACAACCCAGGGTAGAAATTCATGATGGATCAAATCCTACGACCAACGTTATCTTAATCTTCTATTCTGTCTGTTGTTTTGGGAGGCGGTAAAGACGATGAACATCATGCCATTGACTGTCGCTTGGTCTCCATATCGTATTGGTAGCACCAGGTCTTATCTTCCGTAATGATCCGGTGCTTCTAGCAATTCCACAACAAGCGTTTGATGACAATTTCCAACAGCCTTACAACCGGTTTCAGAAGTACACAAGTCAAAAAAGTTTCGCATCACATCTGTTCCGAGAGTTCCGGCACCTGTACAGAAAACTGGAATAGAGATCAACACAAACATCATTTCCGCTGTTTTTATTGCTAATGAAAACTACACACGGCATGTTGTACCACCATACAGCGACACCTTCAGAGGTGGTGGTCCAGATTGCTGTACACACTGTTACCTCTAATACCCAGTAGCACGTCCTTTTTCATTGATGTATGCCTGTATTCATCGTGGCATAAAAAAAATGGTTCAAATGGCTCTGAGCACTATGGGACTCAACTGCTGTGGTCATAAGTCCCCTAGAACTTAGAACTACTTAAACCTAACTAACCTAAGGACAGCACACAACACCCAGCCATCACGAGGCAGAGAAAATCCCTGACCTCGCCGGGAATCGAACCCGGGAACCCGGGCGTGGGAAGCGAGAACGCTACCGCACGACCACGAGATGCGGGCATCGTGGCATACTATCCACAAGTTCATCAAGACAGCCGACCGGGGTGGCCGAGCGGTTCTAGACGCTACAGTCTCGAATCGCGTGACCGGTACGGTCGTAGGTTCGAATCCTGTCTCGGGCACGGATGTGTGTGATGTCCTTAGGTTAGTTAGGTTTAAGTAGTTCTAAGTTCTAGGGGACTGATGATCTCAGAAGTTAAGTCCCATAGTGCTCAGAACCATTTGAATCATCAAGGCACTGTTGGTCCAGATTGTCCCACTCCTCAATGGCGATTTGACGTAGAACCCTCAGAGTGGTTGGTGGGTCACGGCGTCCATAAACGGCCCTTTTAAATCCATCCCACGCATGTTCGATAGGGTTCATGTCTGGAGAAGTCCGCCCCGATAGCTGAACGGTCAGTGTGACTGACTGCCGTCCTAAGTGGCCCGGGTTTGTTTCCCGGCTGGGTCGGGGTTTCCTCCGCTCAGGGACTGGGTGTTGAGTTGTCTTCATCATCATGTCATCCCCATCCGGAGCGCATGTCACCCAATGTGGCGTCGAATGTATTAAGACCTGCACCATTTTTTCCATGTCTGGAGAACATGCTGGCCATTCTAGTCGAGCGATGTCGTTATTCTGAAGGAAGTCATTCACAAGATGTGTACGATGGGGGTGCGAATTGTCGTCCATGAAGACGATATGGATATGGATGGACTATCGTTCGGAGGATGGCATTCACGTATCGTACAGCCGTTACGGCGCCTTCCATGACCACCAGCAGCGTACGTCGGCCCCTTATAATGCCACCCCAAAACAGCAGGGAAACTCCACCTTGCTACACTCGCTGGACAGTGGGTCTCCCACAATTGTCTGTTTGAAGGCATATGTGACACTCATCAGTGAAGAGAACGTGTTGCCATTCCAGAGCGGTCCATTCGGCATGTTGTTGGGCCCATCTGTACCGCGCAGGCTTTCAAAGCAGTCAGCCTTAGCTACCAAAAACGTCTGACATCGCTTGGAAACTGGAGCAATCGCTAGCAAAGATGGACCTCGCCATGGACGACGGGAGTGAAGTTGCGTATCATGCAGCCTATTGCGCTCGGTTTGAGTCGTAACTAGACGTCCTGTGGCTGCACGCAAAGCATTATTCAACATGGAGGCGTTACTGTCAGGGTTCTTCCGAGCCATAATCCGTAGGCAGCAGTTACCCACTGCAGTAGTAGCCCTTGGGCAGCCTGAGCGAACCATTTCATCGACAGTTCCTTTCTCTCTATATCTCCTCCATGTCCGAACAACATCGCTTTGCCTCACTCCGAGACACCTATACACTTCACTCGTTGAGAGCCGTTCCTGGCACAAAGTAACAATGCGGACGTGATCAAACCGCGGTATTGACCGTCTAGGCATGGTTGAATTACAGACAACACGAGCCGCGTACCTCTTTCCTGGTGGAATGACTGGAACTGATCGGCTGTTCAAATGGCTCCGAGCACTATGGGACTCAACATCTTAGGTCATAAGTCCCCTAGAACTTAGAACTACTTAAACCTAACTAACCTAAGGACATCACACACTCCCATGCCCGAGGCAGGATTCGAACCTGCGACCGTAGCAGTCCCGCGGTTCCGGACTGCAGCGCCAGAACCGCACGGCCACCGCGGCCGGCGGATCGGCTGTCGGACCCCCTCCGCGTAATAGGCGGTGCTCATACATTGTTGTTTACATCGGTTGGTGGGGTTTGTGACATCTCTGAACAATCAAAGGGACTGTGTCTGTCATACAATATCCACAGTCAACGTCTATCTTCAGGTGTTCTGGGAACCGGGGTGATGCAAAACTTTTTTTGATGTGTGTATATTGTGTTCAATGGTGATTACTCCGAAGGGCAGTAAAGGTATTTTGTTTGAAACTATTGTTTCCTGTATTTTCTGGGCCCACTCACCGATCTTTTGAGGCGCTCCTTGTCCTTTAGGGTAATCGACGTTTAGAGGAAAAAAGGTGCGATACATTTCACATTAACAATTATGAAGAACACTTTCTGAACAACGTAACTCCGTATTTATTGACTTTTGATTAATATCAAATACAAAATCAAGTTCCTCAGTACTGATCTTAGAGCTTGGTACGCAACTGTGAAGAATTGTTTAAATGATTTGATACCACCGCTGTTGTCAGTTTTTCTTTGTTTTTCGTAAACAGTTTCTCAGTAATGTTTTGGATGTCTTAAAGATAATTCAACGGATTTAGCACACCATTTGTCAATATGGATGGGGCGTTGGACCACTACTTCACGCTACAAACGAGACAAAAATTGAAACAAACAGGTGAGTTCAATTTAATTTGCCTGCATAATTCATGCTAGTTATTTTTAGGTTACAACAGGAGGCATTTGTCATACGGCTTCAACAGATTTTAAATCCTTTGAGTCCCACCCAATCCCACATCTAAAGATATTTGTGGTTTCCATTCATATACAGTTATATGAAAGTTGTTATGTATATTTTGCTGATAGCACGCTTGGGGCGCCATTAAGCCACTCAAAAAACAAAATTTTATGTTGCGTTATCCTAAAAGGTGACTGTATCGAAAAATTAGTGCATTTTATCTAGCTTCCACAGCGATGCCGACAGTCTTTGTTGTTATCCTTCTAGCCGGCCGGTGTGGCCGAGCGGTTCTAGGCGCTTCAGTCTGGAACCGCGCGACCGCTACGTCGCAGGTTCGAATCCTGCCTCGGGCATGGATGTGTTTGATGTCCTTAGGTTAGTTAGGTTTAAGTAGTTCTAAGTTCTAGGGGACTGATGACCTCAGATGTTAAGTCCCATAGCGCTCAGAGCCGTTTGTTATCCTTGTACTGTACAGTAACTGTAGTGAAGCAGAAAATACAAATTTCACGGTATGATCAGATGGCGGAAAATACCGAAAATTAGTCCGTTTGAAAAGTATGGATGGCGTAGTAGTTTATGATTGGAATAATTCTTCAGCTTTTACCTAAACAGTCTCTATTTCGCCGGCTGGTACAGACCATACTTGCCCTTTTACGGATATTGATACTAACTAGCTGAATTCAGTAATGCAAATAAATATATAGATTTCTGGATCATGTCAGTGCATGGAATGTCACAATTTATCGCTGGAGGATAGTGATAGCTAGCGGTTTTGACCTTCGAGTTTATCTTTCACCGCATTACTTTGTATCGCTTCAGTTACTACCTCATAATCTGTAACGGTGCCAGGCAAATATGTCGTTGGAACAGCTGATAAGTACAAAACAGCGTTCAGTGGCACGTGGCATGAAGTGTGGTTGATGGAGGACCGGCAGCTAATGGTCTAGTGCAGGTAACATGCACTGCGTGGCTCATCGTGTCAGCTCATCGATGATGATGATTGAGTGTATGCCGCGTGTTAATGCACGTAGAAAAGACACCAAAGTTGCACACAAAACTCGAAAATTTCTTTCACCTCGCACACCAATCTCCCCGTTCCTATATCTCTATGTCTGCTTTCCAATCAAAAGTAACAGCCACTTACTGTATTTGCAGCGACAAACGTTTCTTACTTTTCCGAATATTGCGGTTTTGGGGCCCCGGAACCCTGTCTATTAAACTTATCCGACAGTCACCTAGAGCGTAACGTTTCTACTTTTTGGATGGGTGAACCAACGAAAAAATATTTTGTAAACGGATTATATTAAAGTTTCAGCGTCACTGTATGATGATCCCGGAGCATCGAAAACCTGTAAGTATTAGAGCAAATATTCTTATATTTTGCTAACTGAGGCGTTACCAGCCATAATATACACCACTAGTTAAGGTGCACTCGATAAGATACAAAAGAAACAAACTAGTGGTACGACACAAAGTCTGACACGTTCCTCGACAGCGAAATAGTTTTCTGATTATAATTACGAGCACTTCAAACGTTTATAGGTCATGGGCAGAGGATCAACTTACAAAAAGATTCAATCAGATTATTGCTGCGTGAAGGGTACTAAGGAATGGTTAGAGTTTAACGTTCCGTCGCCTGTGGAGTCATTAGGGAAGAGGCACAAGTTCGGATCGCACAAGAAGGGAGAAGGATATCGGGTATGTGCTTCACAAAGGAACCAACCCACCATTCGCCTTAATCGATTTAAAGAAACTACGCAAAAACTAATACTGTATTAGAAACTTGCTTCGACCTCGATGTTCAAACCACGGCACAGCCTCGCTGGGTAATACCAATGTGTTTAATACCCTGGATGTGTACGCGCTAACAGAAAAAAATATTTATAGTTTTGTGACTGTAATAAGACTGATGTATAGTCTAAACTATTGGTCACGACCTAAATTTGAAAACGAATGGATGTTAAGTAACTTATTCGACGTACAACGTCACCTAACATTATTGTTTGCTTTCTGATCAGATTTCATAAGCAAAAGATACTGTTTGGCTTCTGAAATGTCTTGTGCGCTTGTGTATCTCTCCGATCATTATCAGTCATATATTTTTAGGTAATTTTCCAAATGTGATTTCACTATTGATTACTCTGTACTATCAACAAAAGGCCGGGGTTCCAAGGAATATCGCTTATTTCACAAGCTATAGATTAATTTTATTTTAATCTGTTGCCATGTATTTACTACTACGATAACTTAAGGTCCTCAAAGACAACATTCAATCAGCAAATTTTAATTCCCTAAGCACCGTGACACAGTACATTCTTCCAGGATCACCTTTCACTGTAACCAACTTCCTGTTTACAGCTTAATTTTACTTTCTTGCTTTTGTGAATGTTAGTAGTTTTGCTAACGTAATTTCTTCTATAATGGATTTCGGAAATGTTACCAGATTTCAGAGAGGCCAGAAGAGTGTTTCCCAACATTTATGAGGCCATTACCCCCGAGTGCAATCAGATATTACTTAGTACCCACCACCATCATCAGCATCAGAGCCTAACTAAATTTTCGAACGAACACTTTTATGTTTAGAGTAGCGAAAGATAGTTTATGTAGACTTTTTATTATGTCATGAACTAATGACCCTGCTTATTTCTAACAATCTTTTTTAATAGAATGCTGAAACACTTAGCAGTGCACCGCGAGTGCTTCCTATAATTCCTCTTCAGGAAAGAAAGCTAACTGTCCACATTAAGGCTAGACACTTATCGCAAAATATGCTTCCTTTGCACCACTCCTCTCCCTAACGACTCTTGCTTCATCCACACTCTACGCCCTCATTTAAAAGGAGCCGAATTAAAATACGTGCGTTACACTTATTGTCTGTAAATAACTTCATTTCTAGACTCCTTACAGCTGAACTGGTAGAAATTGGAAAGCCTTTGGCTGCCAAAGTGATATGTATGACAACTACTACAACTACTATTAATAATAACACTGTGAAGGCAAAAAACATGATACAAATGGCTCTGAGCACTATGGGACTCAACTTCTGAGGTCTGTGAAGGCCATGCAGCAATTTAGTAACTATTACGCAGTTATTGTTTGTCGTGCCGTCAATTAGATGGATTAGCTGTTGCCAAATGAATAATGAAGCAATTTGTGGTCCATTGCGGAAACTACCTACAGCTGAGGGAAGGAATTTCGATGAGATATGAAAGCATATGTGATGTATAAATCTCAGTTTTACTGTCATAAATGCATGGCGAAAGTAAATAGTTGTGGGTAAAAAGTGGAATATGTAAGTAGAAGATGTTCTTACATTCGCTTCATAAGATTTAACCTCAACCAAATTGTGTCACTGGTTAATGCCTGTGTTTGAAAAGACGCTAAGGACTGCCAACTCAGTAACCAGTATTACAGTCTTACGAAATAGTGGTAATAATAATGTTCTTTAAATAAATAATTAAGTTTCGTAGCCGTAATACAACAGAATACTTTTGCTTTTGCCACTCAGGGAGTAATTAATTCCATGTTACGAACCATTGGGTTAGAAAATATTAAAATACACAAAAATATACTGACGAAGTATGAAACAGGTTTCAGGATTGGCAAGTTCATAGTCCTATCTCTACAGGTTAACTAATCTTTGAGGTCCATAAAAAAACATTGCCTCATGGCAAAACTGTGTAGAGGAAACTGTGACTAGACGACATAGACACGAAAGACGTAAATGACACGTCAGTAAGAGACTTATTAATGTGTCTATATACCGAGCGAGGTGGCGCAGTGGTTCGACACTGGACTCGCATTCGGGAGGACGACGGTTCAATCCCGCGTCCGGCCATCCTGATTTAGGTTTTCCGTGATTTCCCTAAATCGCTCCAGGCAAATGCCGGGATGGTTCCTTTCAAAGGGCACGGCCGACTTCCCTACCTGTCCTTCCCTAATCCGATGAGACCGATGACCTCGCTGTCTGGTCTTCCCCAAAACAACCAACAACAATGTGTCTATAGCAGTTTGTGTGGGCGGAGTTCTGCGGCATACTTGTTCTGATTGAATGTTGTGTGCTTTGGGAACGAAGTATTCAAGCCACAGGGAAGCAGGATGCCACAAGAACACATTTTAATTGAAATGTGTTAGCCGGCCGCGGTGGCCGTGCGTTTCTAGGCGCTCAGTCCGGAACCGCGTGACTGCTGCGGTCGCAGGTTCGAATCCTGCCTCGGGCATGGCTGTGTGTGATGTCCTTAGGTTAGTTAGGTTTAAGTAGTTCTAAGTTCTAGGGGACTGATGACCACAGATGTTAAGTCCCGTAGTGCTCAGAGCCATTTGAACCATTTTGAAATGTGTTAGCTGAAAAGTTTTACGGACACAGTTTGTCTGAGAGGAATGTTGCCTGTAGCATCGTTTCCTGGATGTAGAGTGGATCCAAAATGAAGGAAACAGTCACTGACACCACAGAAAAAGCCGATCGCATGCTACAACACAGCACAGGGCCGTTATCTTCCTCTAAGTACGCGAAGTTCAAATGGCTCTGAGCAATATGGGACTCAACATCTTAGGTCATAACTCCCCTAGAACTTAGAACTACTTAAATCTAACTAACCTAAGGACATCACACACACCAATGCCCGAGGCAGGATTCGAACCTGCGACCGTAGCAGTCCCGCGGTTCCGGGAAGTACGCGAAGTCTTCGCGTCGGACCTCAAGGTAGAGTATACGTCAGACATCTCCTGTCAGACAGAAGGAAAAAGGAAATAAGATCAGCTCAAGACCTCTCGTCCATGACGAGGTTATTAGGAATGTAGCATAAGCTCGGACTGGGGAATTATGAGCATGGAAATAGGCCATGGCCTACTCAAGCGAACCATCCTGGCATTTACCTTAAGCGATTTAGGAAACCACGGACAGGAAGACCTAAGATGGATCCGAACCATCTTCCTCCTAAATCCAAGTCCATTCCTCTGCCAGCGCTTCGTGTCGTTCGGACTCGAAAGCTTAGCTTGGACATGTTGCTTAGTACGTTTGCAGAAATTATAGTTGCATTCCTTCCACAAAAATGTACACTGCCTGACATAAATGAGAGAACCCAGAATATATGGTCGGATTTCAAAATTCGTATACGTGCACAGAATCGGCGGGTAGATAGTTGGTTGGAGTTGAAATTCTCTCTGACGGGCTCAACAGTCACCAGAGTGCATTAGTGTCGTTCGTGTTTAGCGTTGTTACCAGGCATAGTACGGTACAGAAAGGGCGTGAACGTGTCAGATGTATGGTGAGCACTGTGGAGGACACGGAGATACCGTGTACAAGTGTGAGGCAACATTATGAGCACCTGACACTGTTTGAAAGGAGCCTGATTGTGGGTGCCCATTTGGACAGCTGGTGAAATCATGGAATATTCATATTTGTGGTGTATTCAGATGTGACAGTGACCTGAAGCTGGAATGCATGGGAAAATAAGGGCAAGGAATACTCGTCGTCAAAGTTCCAGTCGATCACTTCTGACCACCACAAGGGAATATCGGCGTACTTTGTTTCAAGCACATCGTAACCCCTTCACATCTGGGACAAATAATGAATTCTCTGCAGCATTCCCTGTCACCTCGCACCGTTGCTCAAAGACTAGCAGCAGTCAGACTAGGGAATTACCGCCCCATGCGTAGGCTGCCGTTATCATCACAACACAACGTTTGGAGTGGTGTCGTAATTTGGAAACATGGACCTCTGACGAAAGACATTGTGTTCGGCTATGAATCGCGCTTCTGTGTGCCCCGGATTGCTATCGACGGCGAGTATGGCGGCCACCTGAGAAGAGGTTCTATCCATTTTTGAGGGACACAGCTGTTACTTCTAGCGTCATGGTGTGAACAGATATCGGTAATGACTTCAGGCCACGACAGGTAGTGATTGAGAGAACTCTGACGCTTAGGCACTACTGTCTGGAAATGCGCGACCGCTACGGTCGCAGGTTTGAATCCTGCCTCTGGCATGGATGTGTGTGTTGTCCTTACGTTGGTTAGGTTTAAGTAGTTCTACGTTCTAGGGGACTGATGACCTTAGAAGTTAAGTCCCATAGTGCTCAGAGCCATTTGAACCAACTCTGACGCTACAACGGTACGTCACGGACATCATGCGTCCACAGGTGTCAGGGTGCCATTCTCCAACAGGAAAATGTTCGTCCAAACATGGTATATGTTTCTATCAACTGTCTGCATGATGTTGAGATACAATCGTGGCACACAAGGTACTCAGATCTGTCCCAGATAGAACATGCTTGGGACCATCTCGGACGCAACTCCGTCTCTGTGCCTCTATCCAGGATATCAAGGACAAGCTACAACAGTTGTCTGCCAGCTTGCCTTAGAAGAGGATACAACGTCTTTATGATACCCTTCACAACCGAATCAATACATGTACACAGGCCAGATGAGATACAAAGCGATACTAATAGTGGGATCATTCCGCCAGCGCCACCTCTTGTGAATCCAAGTACGTACTGTGATGCGCTGTTGAGACTAATAGACGCAATTGTTTATCACGGACTCTTTATGACAGACTTCTTCGTCATGCTACGCAAAGAATTGTGTCCACATCCAGGTCTGATTCAAGGAAAGCAAAAAGATGAAAGATGAGTTATCTGCTGCACTGCTGGCGAAGCAAATTTTCTGAAATAGTAGATTTTCGCAAAACGTTTTACTTGAAGCATACAAAATAAAATACGACATATTTTGGATTCGCATGCTTTTTCGATATGCAGCTGTTATGAAACAATTCCAGGTAAACTATTAGTTTAAAATATTTGATAATTTCACATCACATCATGATAAGAGGTTATCTTTTCGTTGTTGGTCATATTTTTTAGAATGCTTCAATGCTCAGTAACTCACTGTCAGTTGTTCAAAGAATTTGTGGTGAATTAGGAGTGCAAATTGCGATTTATAATATGAGGGCAAAGAAAACTGACAGTCTTAAATTGTCATTATATTTCGAAACGCGTCCCTCAACCATTTGTAGAAGTATTTCGAAATATTGTATATTTATCCGTACGAAACTTCTAAATTACATTAAAGAAGATCGTTCCCATATCCTTATGATCTCTGAAAGGCCTAAATCCCTTTCTCGCCGGTGAAGATGCGTTTACCAGTCTTCCGTGTAATTTGAAAGCGTCCAAACAAATAATATCTTGCGCTCCCCCACCAAGCACAAAATCGTGTTCGCATCTATGTCTGAGTCCAGAAAAGCAGAGAACTGAAGGTTGAGTCATATGCTGCGCTGCTGTGAATATTTATTTATGTAAACGAAGCAAAGCTGCACCCCATGCTGCATTTTTCTTCATTCATAAAGAACTGAAAACCACAGATTTTGGATTAGCACGTTTGTTTCGCTATGCAGTTGTTCTGAAACGATTGCAATCAACGGGATGCCACTTAGGTGACTTGCATGTCCCTAACTAATTATCCAACGGAAAAAAGGGGACCTTTAGTGTAAAGTGGAATCCGAACCACGTTTCGTTTCTGGCGAATCCCCACGTCATTTAGAGGTGAATGCTAGGTTATAAGACATAGTGAAAGGAAATTATCTAGCAAGGGTTCGATCCCACAACCTTCTCGTTGCTAGCCAAACGCTCTACCACACGACATTCACATCAAATATGATTTGATAATGCATTCTAATAACTCAACGCACTGCTTTTCCCTCGAGTTATGGAGGCTGTCCGCTAGGTGGTAATGGCTTCGATTCCACAACTTAACTTTAATTCATCACAATTCAGACAATATGTACGAAGTATTTATAAGTTATATACAGAAACCTTCCTCGCGAATCAATGTATCTATATATATATATATATATATATATATATATATATATATATATATATATATATATATATATATATAAAGAAAATGAATCCTACTCCCGCCGCGTTTTACAGTGGGAAGAGATCTTTGGTTCCATTGTCTTCAGAGCAAGAAAAATCACCGAAGGAGAGAGTTTGATAGCAGAGGTCGAATAAATTTCGGAAATGTTTAAAAGAAAGGGCACCCACAAAACAACAAGATAAGCATGAGACCATCTAGGTAGCAGCACACATCCCTAAGAAGAAGAACGACAGAATCACAGGATAGCATAAAGATGAGTGTGCTTTCTGCCATAATTGGCTTTATTAGGATGAGTGAAAGACGATGTGAGCCTCATAAAGTGGGGGAGGTAGTGTATTGACTGCCAATGTAACGCAGCAAACTTTGGCTATGCCCTACACATAATTGATGAGAGAGGTCCCGTGAAGGTCAACGGTACAATTAAGTCCATCAACTAACTAAGTCGGCCGTTGTGTACCGCAGATTAGGAGCTAGCCGTGCGTGGGCAAGAAAACGCGAAGTTAGGGGAGAGTGTTGTACCTGGAGGTTCAAATGGCTCTGAGCACTATGGGACTTAACA
Source organism: Schistocerca cancellata (assembly GCF_023864275.1). Lineage (NCBI taxonomy): Eukaryota > Metazoa > Arthropoda > Insecta > Orthoptera > Acrididae > Schistocerca > Schistocerca cancellata. The sequence continues at coordinate 822,599,969 of NC_064629.1, forward strand.
TCTGTGGTCATCAGTCCCCTAGAACTTAGAACTACTTAAACCTAACTAACCTAAGGACATCACACACATCCATGCCCGAGGCAGGATTCGAACCTGCGACCGTAGCGGTCGCGCGGTTCCGGACTGAGCGCCTAAAACCGCTAGACCACCGCGGCCGGCTGTACCTGGAGGATAGTGTACATAAGAACACGTGATGTTACGTGGTCAGTGTTTCAGTCTGGTGAGTAATTTTAGAATCTCAGGAAAGAATGTGCACTAGAGACCGTCATAAGCATTTTCCGGCATTTTTTGCTGTTTTTGTTGTCGTAAGATACGTTGTGATTTTTGCACCGTGTGTAAATATTAAGAGTTCTACACATTTAAGTGTTGTACAATGTATTAAAACTGTTTGGAAGATATTGCTAATTCTTCAGTTAGAGAGTTTTGTGGTAGGGAAAATATTGTATATTTCAAAAAATTTTATCATGATATGCGGACGTGTCGTAACAGTGTTCCCTAGCTTCCAAACAGAAACTTGTGTTGGATGCGAACGGCTTCTTTTTCAACATATTTTTAAGTTTCAGCTGGTTTTAGGTAATACTTCTCAATTTAATTGCACTTATTTATTATTTGTGTTTTGTGGCGTATTAATGTAACAACTAGACTGTTAAATACAGCATTGACAAGATTTTCTCGGTTGAAATTCTTTCAAATTTAGTAGAATGTTTATTTGTAGATACATTGCAATGCTGTATCTTGTTCAGAAAAGGACAGCGTCACACAAAGTGAGAATGCTATCATTTCAAAATCGAATATTAAAAATAATAAACTTCTGTTACATGACCTGTCAAGGGACTCACGACTTTTTCGTGAGTTCTTGAGTCACGAGCATGGCGCCTCAAACTACTGCAGCGCCTGTTTCCTTTCCTGTGCTTCAATCTCTCATCTCAGAATAACCTTCTTTCTCTTGATTTTTTCCTCACGGCAGCAGTCTTTGATGTCGACCCAGCTATTCCCTAGGTTCCGCTTCCTTTTTTGGAATATTCTTTCATTCACCACGTTTTAACTGAAGTAATTTGTGGTGGCCTTCCGGGTTTGACCTTCATTTTCGAAATTTTTGTGTAGTGAAGACGACTGGGGTGCAGCTCTTTAAATAGTGCCTATTGCATGCAACGTTAAAGATCATTCGCGCACAATATCTGTGTAAGCACCTACTTGCGCTTCAAAGCCAAAATGGTAGCCAGTCCGACATGGTGCGGTCGTTTTGTATACCTTCTGTTGAGCCCCCTGACAACACAGGGATCACATTGCTGGTTCCCGAGCTGCTAGCTCCACACCCACGCGAAGGAGGAGATGCCCATGTTCATGGGGCAACAAGACTCCCGGCAATAGCCCTCTCACCAGGCATCCTTTGCTGTGACTGGTGGCTCCCATGGGTAGAACCCTCGATCGGAGTAGGCGGCACTTGGGTGGACGTTTCGCACATGAAACGTATTAAATTACATCAAAACAATGGCCGTTCTGATCCGGCCGTCTCTTTAGACAGGAATCGAAACTTCACTGTGGGCAGCCACAACGCTACTGGTTTCCCTAACTTCGTTACCCCCTTGAGAAGGGGGAAAAGCCAGATGTCTAGGAGTAAAACAATTTATCCAGTACTTATTATGTACCAAACGTGTTTCACTGCGGCAAATTAATTATTTTTTTACGAACATATTGAAGATAAATTTCGAGAATTTGCGGTCTTGGGTAAAATTTGCAGTGGGTCGCTGTTGATTAAAGCCTCCTCTGTCACCAAATCTACAGATCTTTAGGCATGAGAACGTCTGGATGATATACTAGTGACCATTTTCCCAAACAAGGCATTAAATATGGTCCAAGGAATCGTCTCCCATCGAGCCATCACACTCCCAACAGATGAACTATGGGCTAATAGGTAGGCGCTTTTGTCTTATCCTTTGAGAGGAATGCGCTCCCCAAAAAAGTTAAAGTCATGGTGTACAGGTATGGTGTGAGATTACCGTAGGGGAATACCAAGTGTGCTGAGGCGTGGATGGGAATTTTGGATTGAGGAGGGACGCGTGCTAGGGTAGTCCTTGCAGTCATGCAAAGGCAGTTTACCAGGGTGGCGTAGTGATTAGTGCATATGCATCTGCTTAGTGAGCAGAACACCTAGCCTTGGTACAAATTTTCATTCCTCGCTTCACTCTGCATATATACATCACAGCGGTTTTGTGATTTGACAATGTCTCTGGAACCATATAGTTTCGTTTTACCATCCACTTTGCCGCATACACACGCTCCATGTACGCCAGCCTCTCTTCTCTCCTTTCCGGCTACTTGCTGGTGATGAAATTGTATCTTCGAGGAAGGTGCGGAGTGGCTTCCTCCACTTGGAGCGCCAGAGCACAAGCGTGCCTCAGTGACGTCGGCCACGGAGGCGGGTTGAAGAGGACTGACAGGACACTGCAATCAATAGCCGTGCCCTGCTGACCCGGAGTCTGTAGGTAACGGACAGTGTTGAGAACTTTATGACTCTGCGGCACGAATCACTTGTGGATGCGGTCAGATACTGGGGCAAGATATTGGCATAATACCGTTTTAGACCGCGAGTGATGCAAGAAGGAAAACAAGTTGCCAAACGCAAAGGCCAGTTTCACGAATTCGATTAGAGGTGCGTAAGGCAGAAGTTGGCTAATCGAGTACGAGACACCTCCAGTCCGAGCTTCGAGCAAGCTTCGGTGGACCTATGAAAAGAGAGATGCATTAGACTTTTTGTTGAAAACATATAACGAATGGAAATGTCAATCGTTCTAAGCGTCATTTTATCACAAAATATGTTTTCAGTGGTATTGTGTTTTCGGTACTCTGTTGCATGTTCCTAGTCTTGTTCCAAGTGCCAAATCACTGAGAAAGTGTTTCAAACATTCACTACTAGATGGCGCACGCCTTTATGTAAATCAGTGCTTCCCTCTGGAGTTCTAAGTGCGATGCGTCGAGATCTCCTCCATTTAGCGAGGGTTGGTTTGAAGAATCATGTTTTTGATTGTTGATGCTCTTCTTTCTTTCCGTGATTGCTGAGAAAAACTTGTCAGAAATTCCGCCTTGTGCAAGACACTATTTGTTTATTACACCTTTCCCAAACACATTTCAGCTCTGTTTGTGCTATCACCAATGGGATATATTTATTTTCCAGTCTTGCATGACGCTAATAAATTGCGTTTATGTTGGTAGATTTGTATCTACCTCACGCTTTCTTACAGCCTGTCATAATATTTGTTTCGTCTGACCTTCATTCCCACTATTCGCGACGTGTTAAGACACTTATTTTATTTATAACGGAACTTCTGCCAGTTTCACACACATTTTAATTTACTTTGTCACAACAGTTTGGAAATTTGTGGTAAGGTCTTACAGGACCAAATTCCTGAGGTCATCGGTCCCTAAGCTTACACACTACTTAATCTAACTTAAACCAACTTACGCTGTGGACAACACACACACACCCATGTCCGAGGGAAGACTCGAATCTCCGACGCGGTGACCCGCACGGACCGTGACAAGGGGCTTTAGACCGCACGGACCGTGACAAGGGGCTTTTGTCACAACACGTAAGGTTAAGGTTGCTACGACAAACATGTGGAAGAAGTCTATATTAAAGCCTGTTCTGAAACACAGATGGGACCACATATGCTGCAGTGATTATCACATTATTGCCCTCATATTCTTGGAACAGCTGGTGTACCGACGTACCGAAATAAAACAGCTCCATAGTCGCTTGTCTTCTAGTGTGGGTTCAATACATATTATATCATTTATTTGTTGGCTCTGCTTGAGGTGTCTATGTTGCTCGTATATATGCTTTAGCTGCACTTCTTAAGCGTTTTTTTTTTTTTTTTGTTTCATACTGTATGTCGAGTAGCCCTTGGAGAAATAATATTGGTTGGAAGCTCCACAACATCCACCGATGTTTTACCATGTTTATAAGGCCTTTGGCGATACGTCATACTGGTATACCGAGTCGGAAAAATCCTATTAGGACGCTTCCTTGTGAGGCGACATGTTCCTGCTAAAACTGGCCTAAGTGTATACGTCTTTGATGTTAAAGTAAGAATGTTGGGAAGGTTTTTGTTACATTTGACCGGTCTCACAATTCAATAATATCACCACCGATATTCACCGATATCGGAAAAGCGGACGCTACATTCAAGCTTCGGGTTCTCCACCGTTGAGATGCGTATATTATCCAGCCCCAGGCTGTGTGACGTGCCCAAAATTCACAAACAAGGCCTTCCATTGCGCCCTTTAGCTATTAATATGCATTTTCCAATCCACATACAGCTAACCATCCAACCAAGTTAATGGCACTAATAATTGATTACGGCGAACATTACGATGAAAACTATGTTGGTTGACACAAATAAACAAACCAAAATTGACTCAAACAAAAATGTGGTCATCCTGGATATTATTTCAATGCGTACAAAAATCCCTTTCAAAAAGACTCGAAGCTACTGCCAAATCACATAAATCCTGAAAATATCAAAGTTCTCTCGCCGTATTTAGACTATCACTACTTTCTGCCGGCAGTGAAATGTTATAAAATTATTAGTTGCCTTATGCTTTGCCTCCGATAGTGAGGAATTTCTCTACAGAGAATTTGGAGCAACAGGGTTTAAATAAGATAAGAAAATCTCTTGTCTAGTGTGCACAGCTCTGTTGCTAAATTTTAGTCGAGTTAAACATGTATGTGACAGTCTAAGAGGACGAAGTGCAGCAATATCAACGCCTTAACGTACTATTTTTCCTTACAAACAACGCTTGTCCAGTATTGAAAGATGTCACCGTAAGACATGTTGGACAGCCTGATTAACAGTATGGGAAGGCGTTGTGCACGTTGTAGTCCCACACGAGGACATTGCAGGACACGTACAAGTATAGGGACAACACATACAGCACACGCTATCCGCAACTCATGTCCGGCATGCGTTAAATCCGTATCATTGAAAAACATGCCACAATGTTACCATAGCATTTACCGCATTTTATCAAGCAGGTCATATTGTTTTGTGGATGCCTAAGCACTCTTAAGTTACGGATATAAGTATATGTCGTTCACGATAAAAAGGGATTTGTTGTTTTTTCATTTATTATTTGCTGATTTTACATATGACCTGCACTGTGGAAGTAACTGCAGGCTGTGTTCTACAATTCTTGTTATTATTGTTACAATCCACAGAAAATTAATAATCTTTTCCCAGCTTTTATAGTATCCGCACAGCTTCAAAACCCAGCCGCCCATAATATTACTTAACTGCTTAAAACGAAAAAAAAGAATTAATTAACAGAAAGTTATGAAAAAAAAGTAGGGCAGATAGAGGGAAGGAGCGAATGAAATTGAGGAATGAAAGTCACCAGGGGCATTAAGAAAGTAATGCAAGACTTTTTTTCTAAAAGCAAGTTGCTTTCATTTAGGGTCTCAATGCGTCATATTATTCCCCACTCTTTTAGCTAAAGTGCCCTGGTTTTTCAACATAACCTCAATGCGACAGCATTACGTCATCTTACTGGGAGGGCCTGCATAACCGCACGGTGCTACTGAACTGGTCGACGTTGCAGCCGACGTCTGGCTGCATCAATAAGCTCCTCATCAGCCACGTACTGCTTCCCGTGGAGTGCGTCCTTCTTTGGACCAAACTGATGAAAGGCGGAAGGTGCTTGATCCGGGATGTAGGGTGGATGAGTACCCCAACTAGTGGACGAGTATGTCAGCATTACCAGCAAAGACGTCCAGTTGCGCAGCGAGGTGTTTGTGATCCGTCGGTCACCTCGAGTAAGAGTGGCCGCACGTTCCAGCATTGCAGGAATCACAACTGTGTGCGACCTGCCGGCACGTGGAGGTCAAACGGCTCTGAGCACTATGGGACTTAACTTCTGAGGTCATCAGTCCCCTAGAAGTTGGAGCTACTTAAACCTAACTAACCTAAGAACATCACACACATCCATGCCCGAGGCAGTATTCGAACCTGCGACCGTAGCGGTCGCGCGCTTCCAGACTGTAGCGCCTAGAACCGCTCGGCCACTCCGACCGGCTACGTGGAGGTCAGACAGGTTTGTGCGAGTTTGTTGTGATGATTACAGACGCCTCGTCCAACGACTCACCGTGCTTTTGTTCACTTGTAGGTCTCCGTAGACATTCTGCAAGCGCCTATGGATATCTGCATTGCCGTGGTTTTCCGCGCAGAGAAACTCAGTGACAGCTCTCTGGTTTTAGCGCATCTCTTTACAGACACCATTTTGAAGGATATGTATAGCGCCGCCACCTATCGGAACTTCGTGAAACTATAGAAGCTGACGTGAGAATATTCCACCATGTCCCACAACGACTTCCACAGTTTTTCAGCCGAAATTAGCACAGACAAAAACTGTATTGCATTACCTATTGAACGCCCGTTGTACAATCTAACTATAAACAAACGTGAAAAAACTAGTGAGATTACTACATCATTTAACTGCTTAAAACGAAGAAAAATAATTAATGAACAGAAAGACAGTAGGTACGAGGGTGAGTCAAAAGAAAACCTTAAATTTGTAATAACAAATCAAAATTTCGCACCGTTATCCTGTAAGTTGGTAAGCGTGCTACAAACAGTATGCAGAATGGCCTGTAGGTGGCAGCATAGTGCAGATGCAAACATACCGTTGCAGTATCAGTATAAAGATGGCCGCCCCACTTGCGACTTGCACTAGGGAAGAACAGCGTTCTGTTATTCGGTTTTTGCGTGGTGAAGGTGTGAGACCTATTGAAATTCATCGACGAATGGAGGTTCAGTACGGTGATGCATGTTTGTCACAGCTGCAAGTCTGGAGCAGGATGTTCGCACATGGTGTGGCTTCAGTGGAAGATGCTCCTCGTCCAGGTCGGGCACAACGATTTGTGACTCCACAGAACATTGCAGCAGTTGAAGCCATAATGAAGGAAAACCGCCGAGTGACACTTAATGACATTGCTGCATGTTTACAAAATGGCTCTGAGCACTATAGGACTCAACATCTTAGGTCATAAGTCCCCTAGAACTTAGAACTACTTAAACCTAACTAACCTAAGGACATCACACACATCCATGCCCGAGGCAGGATTCGAACCTGCGACCGTAGCAGTCCCGCGGTTCCGGACTGCAGCGCCAGAACCGCTAGACCACCGCGGCCGGCTTGCATGTTTACAGATTAGTCATGGGTTAGTACACCACATTGTGCATGATGTGCTCCAGTTTCACAAAGTGTCTGCAAGAAGGGTGCCACGACATCTGACTCCTGAAATGAGAGACGTGTTGATGCTTGTGAAGAACTTCTTCGGCGCTTAGAACGAGAAGGTGATGGCTTCCTTGCAAGAATCGTTACTGGGTACGAAACTTGGTTTCACTTCCACCAGCCGGAAACGAAGAGAGCGAGCAAGGAATGGCGTCATTCCTCATCACCAAAACCAAAGAAGTTTCGAACAGAACCATCAGCAGGGAAGATTATGCTGACTCTCTTTTGGGACGAAAAAGGCGTCATTTTGGAGCATTACATGCCTAGACGGACCAGTGTCACCTGCATCATACACATATCTCCTATAAAAAACCGTCTGCGGCCTGCAATCAAATCAAAGCAAAGCGACGTGGATTTCTGTCAGCAGGTGTCCTTTTGCAACATGACAATGCAATGCACCACTCTGCCCGTACAACGGTTGCAACAATCACAGACCTGCAATTTGAGTGTCTTCTTCATCCACCATACCCACTAGACCTTGAACCAAGTAATTTCCATATGTTTGGACCACTCAGAGACGCAATGAGAAGATAGAAGTTCCGTTCTGATGAAGAGGTACGCCACGCGGTGCATGAGTGTTTGCGCGGACTACCAAAAGAATTTTTTTTTCTAAAGGAACTTATGCACTTTGTAAGCACTGGAGGACTTGCATTGAGCGTGGGGGAGATTATGTTGAAAAGTGATACAACTTTGTACCACTTCTGCACAATAAATAATATTTAAAAAAATATTTCAGGTTTTCATTTGACTCACACTCGTATTATTTGTTCATAATTATGTTATTGTTTATCTGTGCTTCATGCAGGGTACGCCACCAATCGGAATCCATAGCTCAGTATCCGAAGCGTGTCAGCACTCCGGCACTCGGCGTCGGACTTGGAAAACTTTGCCTCCATCACTCTGTAGAGGCTCACCCTTATCTCCGTGGAGAACGTCTGAAGTGGTATGATACGAGGTCATTATACAGGGTGAAAAGTATTTAAACCGACAAACTCTGGGACGTTGTAGGGGACATCAAAACAAATATTTTTCCCTAATGTCATTTTTTCCTATGTGGAGTATTTAAACCGGTAGAGGAAGATTTCTCTGGCGGCAAATTAATTAAATCAACAAACACTTTTCCGTTTTTGTATGACCAAGAGACAACACATTAATACAACCCAATTTCAGTTACAGTAGATTTTCAAAAATACCTCCATTGGCACGAAAACAAAGGTTACTACGTCGGATCATGTTCTGTCTGATATGGGCAAAAACCCCAGGAGTATCCTGAATTTTTCCTACTGCTACTATCCGGGCAACCAGATCCTCTTCTGATGCAACAGAAGTTGCGTAAACAAGGTTGCGCATCTCTCCCCACACAAAAAAGTCCAGAGGGGACATATCTGGGGACCGAGCAGGCCATGGTACAGGACTACCTCTTCCAATCCACGTTTCTGGGAACCGTTGGTCCAGGAATCGACGCACATGACGACTGAAATGTGCTGGCGCCCCGTCATGTTGGAATCACATGCCTTGTCTTGTAGGGAGCGGGACGTCTTCCAGCAATTCTGGCAACGCTCTGGCGAGAAAATTTAATAGTGCCTGCCATTTAATGGCCTAGGTAGCAGATACGGTCCAATTAAACAGTCCCCAACAACACCGACCCACATATTAACGAAGAACCGCACTTGATGAGCGCAAGTATTTGTGGCATGTGGGTTATCCTCACTCCAAACATGCGAGTTGTGCATGTTGAAGACTCCATCACGCCCGAATGTCGCTTCATCGGTAAACAACACAGAGGATGGAAATGTAGGATGCATTTCACACTTTTCCGGGTACCACTACGGAAACTGTGCTCAGGGTGGATAAACAACTGGTTCCAGGTTGTGGACAGGCTGCAAGTGAAATAGACGTAACAATTGCTCTCGAAGGACTGTTCTGACATTCGTCTGATTCATCCCCATGTTACGTGCAATTGCACGAATGCTGATTGAAGGATCCTGCTCTACATGCTGCAAGACAGCTTCCTCAAATTGCAGCGTTCTTACCGTGCGACGGCGTCGAGTCCAGGTAATCTGCTAAATGACCCGGTCTCACGCAGACGTTGGTACACAGCAGCAAATGCCGTATGATGCGCGATACGGCGATTAGGATATTGTTGTTGATAAACCCGCTATGCAGCTCGTCCGTTGTGGTGCGCTACGAAGTCCGCACCAACCATATCAGTGTACTCACTCCAGATGTATCGCTCCATTAGTAAACAGAAACAAAGCGCTACTACACTGGTGGACAGCAGTTGCCTACAACTGAAGAGCGTAATACGCTCTCTAACAACTGAAGACCGTAATACGGCCTCCACTGGTTTAAATAATCCTCATAGGAAAAAATGACATTAGGGGAAAATATTTGTTTTGATGTCACCTACAATCTCCCAAGAGTTTGTAGGTTTAAATACTTTTCACCCTGTATACCAGGAACCCAGTGAGAAATATTTTTTTCGAAATACTAAGAGCCATGTTGTCTCTTACTTGTCCGTGACAGTGATAACATGTAGATTTATGCTTATGACTGCAACCAGTAACATAACATTATTAATTCATATATTTTTATTTCTTATGTAGGTGCATCGGTACGCGTTATTCACTTTCATTCATCACCTGCTGCATTATTATGCTTACGTTTAACACAAAGTACTCCTACACGCTAGGAAATAAAATAACATTTATAAGAACTTTATATATTTTGGAAGTCTTGTCTCTGATACCTGTTCTCTGGTTATAAAAGGCGATACTTTGAACGGCCTTTACAAGAAGTTAAGAGTGATGTAGTAATGAGAATCACCAACAAACAAACTACAGAAATATCCTGTTAGGCGCTAATTTGCTACACAGTTTACCAGTCCACGACATTTTTATTTAATTACTTTTAAGACGCTACATTGCCGGCCGCGGTGGTCTAGCGGTTCTAGGCACTCAGTCCGGAACCGCGGGACTGCTACGGTCGCAGGTTCGAATCCTGCCTCGGGCATGGATGTGTGTGATGTGCTTAGGTTAGTTAGGTTTAAGTAGTTCTAAGTTCTAGGGGACTGATGACCACAGATGTTAAGTCCCATACGAGGTGCATTCAAGTTCTAAGGCCTCCGATTTTTTTTCTTCGGACTGGAAAGAGATAGAAACATGAGCATTGTTTTAAAATGAGGCCGCGTTCATTGTCAATACGTCCCAGAGATGGCAGCACCGTACGGCAGATGGAATTTTACCGCCAGCGGCGAGAATGAGAACTGTTTTAAGTACTTAAAATGGCGACGTTTTCCTTACTTGAACAGCGTGCAATCATTCGTTTTCTGAATTTGCGTGGTGTGAAACCAATTGAAATTCATAGACAGTTGAAGGAGACATGTGGTGATGAAGTTATGGATGTGTCGAAAGTGCGTTCGTGGGTGCGACAGTTTAATGAAGGTAGAACATCGTGTGACAACAAACCGAAACAACCTCGGGGTCGCACAAGCCGGTCTGACGACATGATCGAGAAAGTGGAGAGAATTGTTTTGGGGGATCGCTGAATGACTGTTGAACAGATCGCCTCCAGAGTTGGCATTTCTGTGGGTTCTGTGCACACAATCCTGCATGACGACCTGAAAATGCGAAAAGTGTCATCCAGGTGGGTGCCACGAATGCTGACGGACGACCACATGGCTGCCCGTGTGGCATGTTGCCAAGCAATGTTGACGCGCAACGACAGCATGAATGGGACTTTCTTTTCGTCGGTTGTGACAATGGATGAGACGTGGATGCCATTTTTCAATCGAGAAACAAAGCGCCAGTCAGCTCAATGGAAGCACACAGATTCACCGCCAGCAAAAAAATTTCGGGTAACCGCCAGTGCTGAAAAAATGATGGTATCCATCTTCTGGGACAGCGAGGGCGTAATCCTTACCCATTGCGTTCCAAAGGGCACTACGGTAACAGGTGCATCCTACGAAAATGTTTTGAAGAACAAATTCCTTCCTGCACTGCAACAGAAACGTCCGGGAAGGGCTGCGCGTGTGCTGTTTCACCAAGACAACGCACCGACACATCGAGCTAACGTTACGCAACAGTTTCCTCATGCTCCCTACTCACCTGACCTGGCTCCTAGTGACTTTTGGCTTTTTCCAACAATGAAAGACACTCTCCGTGGCCGCACATTCACCAGCCGTGCTGCTATTGCCTCAGCGATTTTCCAGTGGTCAAAACAGACTCCTAAAGTAGCCTTCGCCGCTGCCATGGAATCATGGCGTCAGCGTTGTGAAAAATGTGTACGTCTGCAGGGCGATTACATCGAGAAGTAACGCCAGTTTCATCGATTTCGGGTGAGTAGATCATTAGAAAAAAAATCGGAGGCGTTAGAACTTGAATGCACCTCGTAGTGCTCAGAGTCATTTGACGCTACATTCAAGATTGTCCCGTCGCCAGAAATCGAGTATGTCAGCAATAAAATGAGTGAAAATTATTTATAAAAGCGTGTGTTTGCGACCAATTCGTTAGTGTGAAAGGCAAATTTTTAGTATGTCTGTTAATATCGGTGTCTTGTGGAGCACCATTAAGAAGTTGACCCTTCGGTACAGCGGCGGTAACAAGGTTCACGGAGCCGGCCTGTAGCGAGAGGTAACGAAGCTGAGAATGTAAATTGCAGCGCTGTTGTCCCTGGTAATTGGCGTGAATGCATTTCCATGGCAAGCGGCTGGCGGCTGGAGCCGCGGCGGCTGCTCCTCGCACGGCAGACGGCAGCGTCTGCGAGCGTACAGAGACGCCGCGCCGCTAATCAATACGCGGTGGTTTTTTTGTGGCGCCGTCACACCTGCGGCGGCCGGCGGCGCGTTTCACGCCCATCCAGCCACGCTGCTCAATTTTTCAGGAAGCCCCCGCGTCACTACTAACCGCCCTCCGCGTCAAACACTCGCGCCCTCGCACTCACAACTTGTTTTCGTTTGCAGAAGGTCGCTTTCGGTCACGTGCACGCAGCTGCCCGGCGATGAATGAATGTTGGGTCTCCCTCCCGCCTCCGGTTGAAAGATACTCCTAAGATCCGGCTAAGATAAGCACAGTCACTGCTGTTTAGGTAGACACAATATCTGATCAGAAGTTTGCGGAAAGCGCTACGTAATACGGAACTGACTACTAGATCTCATGAGAGGCAGACCCACCATTATACAAGGAGGTGCGGAGTATTGTGTCACCACTAGGCAAGCAATATCTGCTGAATGGGTCGGTCAGGAGAGCTCACTGACGTCGAATGTGGACTAGTCACTGGATTTCACATGTGGAAGAAATCCATCCCTACTTAGAGCTGCTCCAGTTGATAGTTGGTGACACGATTGTGAAGTGTAAGCGCGAAGTAACAGCCACAGCTAAACAGAGACCAAGCATACACTACGTGATCAAAAGTATCCAGACACCTGGCTGAAAATGACTTACAAGTTCGTGGCAGCTTCCATCGGTAATGCTAGAAGTGAATGTGCTGTTGGCCCACCCTTCACCTCGATGACAGCTTCCACTCTTGCAGGCATACGTTCAATCAGGTGCTGGAAGGTTTCTTGGGGAATGGCAGCCCATTCATCACTGAGTGCTGCACTGAGGAGAGGTATCGATGTCGGTCGGTGAGGCCTGGCACGAAGATGGCGTTCCAAAACACCCCAAAGGTGTTCTATAGGTTTCAGTTCAGCACTCTGTGCAGGCCAGTCCATTAGAGTGTTGTTATTTTCGTTTAACCACTCCACAACAGGCCGTACATTATAAACAGGTTCTCTATTTAGTTGAAAGATACAATCGCCATCCCCGGATTGCTCTTCAACAATCGGAAGTAAGAAGGTGCTTAAAACATCAATGTAGGCCTGTGCTGTGATAGTGCCATGCAAAACTACAAGGGGGCGTAAGCCCCCTCCATGAAAAACAAGAGCACACCATAACACCACCGCCACTGCCACACGCGCTGACAGATGACCATCGGGCATTCGCCATACCCACACCCTGCCGTCGGATCGCCAAATTGTGTACCGTGATTCGTGACTCCACACAACGTTTTTCCACTATTCAATCATCCAATGTTTACGCTCCTTACACCAAGCGAGGCGTCGTTTGGCATTTACCGGGGTGATGTGTGGCTTATGAGCAGCCGTTCGACCATGAAAGCCAAGTTTTCTCACCTCTCGCCTAAGTGTCATAGTACTTGCAATGGATCCTGATGTAGTTTGGAATTCCTGTGTGATGGTCTGGGTAGATGTCTGCCTGTTACACATTACGACCCTCTTCAAGTGTCAGCGGTGTCTGTCAGTCAACAGATGAGGTCGGCCTGTACGCTTTTGTGCTGTACGTGCCCTCTCACGTTTCTACTTCAGTATCACATCGGAAACAGTGGACCTAGGGAGATGTGGAAATCTTGCGTACAGGCATATGACACAAGTGGCACCCAACCACCTGACCACGTTCGAAGTCCGTGAGTTCCGCGGAGCTCCCCATTCTGCTCTCTCACGATGTCTAACTACTACTGAGGTCGCTGATATGGAGTACGTGGCAGTAGGAGGCAGCACAATGCACTTAATTTGAAAAATGTGTGTTTTTGTGGGTATCCGGATACTTTTGATCACATAGTGTACCTCACTTGCTGACGGAGAGGAACCGTCGAGCATTGCGGAGGGTGTTGTAAAAAAACTCATGAAATAAGCGGAAGGAATCACTTGTCATTTTCAAACCGCTACCAGCGGTCCAGCTAGCACAATGACTGCGTGTAGTGAGTTAAAAATAATGGAGTACAGCGGTGGAGTAGCTCTTCATTAGCTTCACATTTCTATTGTCAGTGGTAAGCGACACTTGAGGTGGTGTACAGTTCAACGCCACTAGACAGTAGATGATTGGAAACGAGTGATCTCGAGTGAGGGGTCACTCAGTACCTGGTGGCAGTCCGATAGAAGGGTTTGCATTTGGCGAATGTCAGGAGAGCGTTACCTCTCATCATGTGTAGTGGCAACAGTGCCTAAATGGGGAAGGATATGAACACACTTCACAGCACTGTGTACTGCGTCCGGAAGACGAACAGTCTGAAGGCGATGATTGAATCAGCATGACAGTGCACCTTGTCATAAAGCAGCATTTGTGAGGCAATGGTCTGCGGACAGTAACTTTCCTGAAATGAACTAGTCTGCCCAGTGTTTCTATCTGAATCTAATGGAACACAGTCTATAGATGACTGAACAGGCGTGGTTTATTCGCCCGGAGACCTGCAAGGTGCATTACACTGTCCCCTGGTCACAGGAGAGCCCGTAAAGCCTGGTGTCAAGAACACAGTACATGATCATTGGAACAGTGGTCCCAGGTTATGTTCACGGACGACTCCAGGTATAATCTGAACAGTGATTCTCGCCGGGTTTTCATCTGGCGTGAACCAGGAACCAGATACCAACCCCTTAATGTCCTTGAAAGTCACATGTACGGAGGTCGTGGTTTGGTGGTGTGAGGTGGGATTATGATTCGTACACGTACACCCCTTGCATGTCTTTGACAGAGGAACTGTAACAGGGACGTCATTTTTCACCAGTATGTCCGCCTTTTCAGGGGTGCAGTGGGTCCCACCTTCCTCTTGATGGATGATAACGCACGGCCGAACCGAGCTGCCATCGCGGAGGAGTACCTTGAAACAGAAGATACCAGGCGAATGGAGTCACCTGCCTGTTCTACAGACCTAAAACCCATCGAGCACGTCTGGGATGCTCTCGGTCGACATATCGTTTTACTTCTTCTAACCCTACGACACTTCAGGAGCTCCGACAGGCACTGGTGCAAGAATGGTTGGCTATACCCCAGCAGCTGCTCGACCACGTGTTCCAGAGTATGCCAACCCGTTGTGCGGCCTGTGTACGTGTGCATGCTGATCATATCCCATATTGATGTCGGGGTACATGCGCAGGAAAAAATGGCGTTTTGTACCACATGTGTTTTGGTACGGTTTTCTCAACTTATCAGCAATACCGTGGACTTACAGATCTGTGTCGTGTGTGTTCCGTATGTCCCTATGCTATTAGCGTCATTTTTGTGTAGTGCCACGTTGTGTGGCACCACATTCTGCAGTTATCTTCAATTTATGAGCATGAGTGTAGTTTACTCAACGAAAACCCTCGTGTACCCTTGACTTTCGCCTACAATCCGGCCACCAGCCACACCGTAGCGTGCGACGGGTTGCCACCCTTTCTTAATTCCAGCATCATGACCGCGGCAGATCACACCTCCAGCATCCGCCACGCTTCCAAGTGGCTCCAGGTTCGCCATTTGGAGCACTGCTGTCTTCAGTACTATCTCGCCTCTGCGGTTCACGTACCGCCATCACCACACTTTCTCGGTATTCTTGCCCTGGGCGGCTTTATAGGACGACGCCCGACTGGTCTCCAGGCAGTCGACATCAGGCGTTCACAGTTTACGGTTGTCCAGGCTTAACGCCTACCGCGCTGAACAGTTCCTCAGTCAGATTTCCTTCATCGTACGCACAGTATACTTTTGGACTTTACACTAGTCACACTAGTGGCTCACCCACTGGAGATCAGTCCATCGCATGCCGCATCCAAACTGCCGAATCGTTTCCTGTGCCCTAATCGCGGTCTCCATTTGCGGACGAACATTTTCTGGCTACGTCAGCGACACCCTATCAAGACAGACCATTGCA
Organism: Schistocerca cancellata; assembly: GCF_023864275.1. Classification (NCBI taxonomy): domain Eukaryota; kingdom Metazoa; phylum Arthropoda; class Insecta; order Orthoptera; family Acrididae; genus Schistocerca; species Schistocerca cancellata. The sequence goes on from NC_064629.1 coordinate 822,615,935, forward strand.
GTGTCAGTGACTGCAGTCATAAACAATAAAGCTCGCACATTCTAAGGAACTATTACTGTATTTGTTCGTAAGGCTAATATGGAAATCGCGTACCATTCGCTTTGATGTCTGGTACGCTGCTCTCTGGCCGTGGCCAATGACTTACGGAACCCATAACAACCACTCCTTAGATGTTGCTTGACGGTGGTAAACCATCACGGGATTTAAGCTGAAGTTCAGTATCCTGTACACGATTAGTACATTAAATGCCATTTATTCTACTTTTATGAAGTTTTCTCTTCACTATGGACGACTCAGAAGGTGACCTCCGAGCGCATTCCTCTCACCCCTTACAAAGACATGTATTGTGGCTTATATATAAGGATACCTTAACTATCTATTCTCTTATTTTTACTTGTGTATAATATACTTTTGTACCATATCGTTGACCAAATTTTAATTTTTAAAATTGTGGGTAACAGGTGTGACATTTTCCGTTTCAGAAGCATGTCCTCTTAAAACGTCGGTTGTGTCGAGTATACTTGTGAACAGAGAGACTCATGCAGGTGTCGGAAAATCACAGCGTTCATTCAGTCAAGAGGGAAACACCTCATAATAAACTAACGCAATTAGCGGACGAATCCATAATTAGTGGAACAAGACCGCGTCATTAGTCTATACCAATCAGTGAGTTTCCCGCGCAGTTAATTCGACGGATAAATCTCCGTTAGGCGCTATGTACCTGAAGTGGAGTTTTTTTCAGTTTGACAGGCTATGGTACACGTTTGTTCTGTGTTATATACCGTTTGTACCAGCCCTCTCTGTGTTTTCCGAAACTTTCAAAGAGTCAGGAGTTGCAGCTATACGGGCGGTGGCGATAGAGCGTTATTTATACAGTGTGTCATAACCTAGAATCAATAGAACAAGTCCGTTATCAAATTCCTCTTCACGAAATACTGAGTTACACACTAACGGGTTAATCATTGGCGGATACCTGGCACACGAAGATACTTCGAGAGGAGGCAGAACACAGGATACAGCCGGGAAACCACCGATTAGGTAAACAAATGTAAGGCATTGCTTATATTAGAGCAAACAGTTGTATCATTCATCTGTGGAATAGTGGTTTTATCAAGAAATTGATCACAGTATATGATAAATCACGTAGCCAGTATGAGGGTCTACGATTGTTTCGTTTGGACTGGGCTCAGATAGTCAGTTTTTTTCGATGACAAAATGAATTCACATGTTTACGAAAACATTTTTGACAACAGCGTACTTTCCATTCTGCAGTACCCGTTTAAAATCTTCGAATCAGCAAAATTATACACATATACACAGAGAAATGCATCGCGGTTTTCAAGACTGTCCTACTCAAACAGCGATGTGAATGCTATTGAACATAGTGTGAGTTTCAGATGATCTCATTTTCCGAAAATACGACTGATGTCAACCCTATCGAACACATCTGTCTCAGTAATTAAAGGAATTTCTAGTAGGAGTGAATCTTAACTCTTCACATATTAGTAATTCATTTATATTACCTTAATTGTGCACAGATTCGGGTCTTAACAAATTAAAATTAAAAAAAAAATGCGGTAACCAAAGAACACAGGCATGGGCCTCGCTCTCCTGATATGAACACATGAGACTCGTTTTTGTGGGGCTGTATTCAAACCAAGGTGTACAGCAATAACTCCAAAACCACTGTCGAGCTGAAAACAGCCTTTCAGGAGGTCATCGACAGCATCGATGTTCCGAAACTTCAGTGGGTCATGCAGAATGTCGCTATTCGTCAGCGCCACATCATCACGAAGGATGGTAGGCTTATCGAACATGTAATAACCTAAATCCGAATATCTGTAGTGACGTTTACATTTTGAGTAGTGTGCACGCCGTAGTTTGTAGCTAATTTACGTTTCTTTTCTTCATATACTTCAATAAATGTCACCCTCTAATTTCGGAATATTGCCTGATAAAAAAGAAGCACCCAGAAGACATGATCTTTGGTCGATGTAAGTTCTCACACATACATGCTATGGACGGGTATGTAAATAATTATAGTTGCAATTGGCTATGGCAAGTAGAACGGTTACCGGACTACATTTGTGTTATTCGTGTTTAGTGTTGTTACCAGAACCCTGTAGGTTATATACGGTGCGTGAGAAGTGTCAGATGTTCAGTGATCAATGCGAAGGACAGGGAGATGTCGTGTACGCATGTGAGTCAGCGTTATCAGCACCTGACAAAGTGTCATGTATTGACGACTTATTGACTTATTCATTGTTAAGCCTGGGACTGCTGCGAGTCGGTAAGAGCACTCAAGACAGGAAACCAAAAGCATAATACAGCTGACAGGCAAAAATGATAGCGTTTATGTTACGCTAGGGAACTACTTACAGTAATGGAAGGAGCTTGCAGATGCTCTGGACACCTGTCCCATAGTAGAAGTTTCAGTTCAGAGATTCATCTGGTAACTCTATGTACCATCTAGATACTGTTGTAAGGTAGTCGCAGACAGGTACATTTTAGCAGTTTCATTTCAGGGACTTAACTGGTAACTCTATATACCACTTTGACGCTATTGTAAGGTAGTCGCAAACAGGCACATCTTAGCATATGCAACAAGCATGATCTCTACTCCTGCTAACGTCAACGTCAGTAGGTTCATACAAGTTACAGTGAAACGCGAAATAATGAAAACTGCTGAATTAACGGTCCCCACTTGCGACATGGATGTCTCAACATGCAGGGTGGAGGAAAGTGGCGTAAAACACTGTCATAGCTAGCAGTGCTAGGAAGGCTAGTGACGTTCACATTTCAGCTGAACGCTGTTGCTGCCAAATGCCAAGAACACCACTCTTACAGAGTATGACTCAAACGTGATTGGCCAGAGTCCCCATGGAGATGCAAAGCCTCGCCTCAGATTGGCCGATGACTGTAATGAACCAGTGGGGTTGGTGGGCCAACTGCAACGTGGGAGAACGTTGTAACACCCGGATCCTTCAAAACCCTGGCTTTCTGTAATTAAAGGAATTCTCAGTCAGAACGTTCGGACGCCAACTCAGTGTCGCTCGACGTCTCGGGTAAGCTGCGATTTAAGTCTGTTTCTCACTTGGATTGCTGCTCACATACGTTCGTAGTTTATGATGCTGTTAGTGATTGCTACTTCTGTTAGCTCTCACCCCAGTGACTCATACACTGACTTCTGTTGTACCGAAGGTCGAAAGCTTTGATTATTCTCATGTTTAGAATTAGCCTTCGGTGTATTAGTTTAGTCTGAATGCAATAAACAAGTGTTATTCAGATATGTGAGTTCCTTGAGTCTCCAACAAGTATCCTTACGGAGTACTAAAATCCGCGCATCTCGTAGCTGCCCTGTAGCAGTGTTTGGCGCTATCAACCAGCCTCCACTGGAAGTTTGTCTTTCTGCATTAGCTCCTGACCACTTGGAAATTACAGACTGATCTAAACACCTTGCTCTATGCTATGATAGGAAACGACAGTAGTTGGAAAGGGGCCTCGCAGTGGATCTGCATTTGGCTGGATGGTGGAATCATGAAGTATTCAGATTTGTGGGACATTCAGATGTGGCAGTAGCGTGATGTTGGACTGCGCGGGTCGTGACCGTAAGCATAATTGTCGTCAAGGTTCCAATCGACTATGTCTGATCGCCACGTTGGAGGGTCCGCAGCTCGTGGTCGTGCGGTAGCGTTCTCGCTTCCCACGCCCGGGTTCCCGGGTTCGATTCCCGGCGGGGTCAGGGATTTTCTCTGCCTCGTGATGGCTGGGTGTTGTGTGCTGTCCTTAGGTTAGTTAGGTTTAAGTAGTTCTAAGTTCTAGGGGACTGATGACCATAGCTGTTAAGTCCCATAGTGCTCAGAGCCATTTGCACCATTTGAACCACGTTGGAGGATCGCAACATTTTGCGGCAAGCACATCGTAAACCCTTGACGTCTGCGGCTGCCATACGAGAACAAGTTATAGTCTCCCTGCAATATTCTGTGGTATCCCATAACATTGGTCGGAGATTAGCAGCAGTCCTATTAGGAAATACCGACCCGTGCGCTGGCTGCCGTGAACATCGTAACATAAACGGCGGCGTTTAGAGTAGAGCCGTGACAGGGAGGCATTTACTGCTGATGAACAGCGTCACATTGTTTTCAGCGATGGATTGCAGTTCTACACTACCTCAGACGACCATTGCCAGAGAGTATGGTGGCGACCTGGGGAGAGGTCCCGTCCTTCCAATGTTTTTGGAAAGGCACAGCGTTGTTATTCCTGGCGTCATGGTGTTGGGAGGCAGCGGGTATGACTTCTGATCGTGGTTAGTAGTGACTGAGGGAACTCTCATGCCACAACGGTACGTGACGGACATCCTGCGCCCTCCCGTGTAACGTCTCACGCGACCGTGCCGTGGCGCCACTTTTCAACAGGAAAAAGCTCGTCAACATATGGCACGTTTCACTATGAACTACCTGCGTTATTCTGAGGTGCTCCAATGTCCAGTAAGATCGCTAGATCTGTAGCTGTTAGAACATGCACAGGACCAGCTCGGTCCTCAACCTCACCCCAGTATCAATATCCAGGATATCAAGACTGTGGCCAGTTTACCTCAGAATAGAATACGACGGTTTGACGACATACCCCCAATGGAATCATTCTAAGCATTAGGCTAGAGTGATTACAATGTCATATTAATGACAGTGGTCATATTACCAACTTATTTGTAAATTTGACTGGATTGTGTAAACAGTGAAATAGCATCGCAGTCCCTATCAGCTCGTATAGTTTCATTTAGTTTCCGCCTCCTATTATGGCGTGTTCACATTTGTTGTCAGGCACTGTGTGTAATTTAATAATATTCGAAATAAAACAGGGTACTGAAATCGCTCTGATAGTTATAGCTGAAATAATAATTTGATGCGTATGCACTGCATTCTGTAATTTGTGAAGTTAGATACTTCTGCGGCTATTTCTTGAAAATGTTTGATTCTTAATGTCAAATGCACCCGAAAATTGGTTAGAATAGTAAGTTGATCGTTGTGGTTCTTTTTAAATGATGCAGAGAATTGCTTGTCAGTATGTGAAAGCAGTAACTGTTTCGAAAATATTTTCTTGTGTTGGAAATTAAGCCTGTTTACAAGCATTTCATTGTCCCACCCCAACACATACGAGTATATATGCGTCTTGGTTTGCGCTACAAGTGGCAACAGTATATAGGAGTGGCATCTACTTTTGCTGCTTCTTGCTAGTGACGAATCTAAAGTAGCTGAGCATGAAATGAGCCAACCAAATATAAAATCTTATGTATGTATGTTGGTATTCACAGAGATTTTTAAGTGATCAACTTGATTTCATTTTATTGTTGTTCAACTCAATTTGGCGGAACCACAAGTTCAAAATGTAAACGGAAGGAATCGCTCACCGGGAAGAGGAGTATGAGACACTGATAACACCCTAATGACAAATTAATACTGTGTGCCGCGACAGGAATCGAGTTCACAAGCTTTCATTTTGTGGTAAATCCTCTTATCTATTGAGCTATATAGGCAGGAGATATGAACCAGCCTTACAGCTTCGATTCTGCCATTATGTCTTCCAGTTTCCGAAGCGCGCGGAAACTCTGTTGCATACGCTGCTGCAAACGTTTTATCTAATTTATTTTCATATGGGAGAAGGTTTCACCACTGCCGCTTGACCATAACATCCAACGTGGATCCTTACACGTATCTCATACACAGCAATCTAGATTTTGTAGCAGGCTATGATTATTAACTGATGATATATTTCGACATATATATATAGAAATTTCATTCATGGGAAACAAAAGGATCCACAACAAAGGGAACTATTCAGACAAAAAATGGAAGAAGTTAAGTACATACAATTTGTGATCTTGATACCTTGCTTCTCCACCATTCTGTGAGTTATAATAGTGTCGTAGTAATTTGCTGATGATTACGGCAGAATCAATAAACTGACGCAATTCTCACCCAGGAAATACTGAATAACAGAGGACGATGTAGCACACTCGCCAGGGTAGCCGAGAGCGCTAACGCGCTGCTTCCTGGACTCGGGTAGGCGCGCCGGCCCCGGATCGAATACGCCCGGCGGGTTACCGACGAAGGCTGGTGTGCCAGCCAGCCTGGATGTGGTTTTTAGGCTGTTTTCCACATCCCACTAGGTGAATACCGGGCTGGTCCCCACGTTCCGCCTCAGTTACGCCCGTCGCAGACGTTTGAAACACGTTCGAACTCTTTCCCTATTTACACTAGATGCAGACAGCTGGGGTACACTGATTCCATCCCTGGGGGTACGGGGTGGCGGCAGGAAGGGCATCCGGCCACCCCTAAAGCTAACCTTTCCAAATCCGTTCTAACCACGCCGAGCCTGCGATCGGTGTGGGACTATGGCGTAAGCGAAAGAAAGAGGACGATGTAGCACAGAGTTGCTTTAATGTTTTACGATATTACGTTTATCTTGCAACTTTCATACGTAAAAATTTAGCTCTAGACAATTGATTTGTGCACGTAAGTATCCAGGGTGAGGCCACTCGGGAGCTAAGACAATAGGCTCACCCCCGGGGGGATCGACGTTGAAATCCCCGTCCGTTTATCCTGATTTAGGTTTTTCGTGGCTCGTATAAACCGCTTAAAGTGAATATCGGGATGGTCCCTGCGAAGAAAATGCGTCCGAGGGGTCTATCCTCGTTCTGTCCTACCTCGTGTTCCGTGTCAAGTGATCTATTAGTCAACGAGACGTAAACACTAGTCTGACGTCTTCCTTTAAGTCAACGAAGACTACTGCTTAATATTATGTATGGCGTTCTTAATACCTTTCGTTTTTCACGTGGTAGTCATATATGCAACCATACAGCTTAACTACGTAAAAATGGAATTGCCTTCTTCAGAATCGGCTTCATTACATAAAATATTACGAACTACAATTTCATCCTGCCGATTCTTTAAATTTTCTGCTTTTAAATTCACTGGGGAATATGGCGTCGACTTTCCTCAGAGAGAGACTCAACAAAAACTTCTAACATGATTCAAATTTTGCTTCATGTTTTCGCTGGGCATTTAAAGCGTGCGACTTGAGACATGCATAGCTTACCTCAGAAATCAACGAAGTATTTCATCTCTGCTCATTTTAATCATTAAATAGCCTATCACGCTACCGTTCTACATCCTCACAGTCTAGCTGTAGCTTATCATCTATTAAAGAAAAAGTACCTGAAAATTCGTCGCCCAAAGTGGCTAAGTGCTGGTAACAGAAAGAATAGAAGGAAAAGGTGCTTTATGATGAAACACGTCCTGTGAACATCTTTATGTAAGTGAGCTAACTCTGTGTGAAGTCGAGAAGAGCGTTTCATATTTTTAAGTGGATTTTACGACCCGTCGACTCCCATCGCATCTCTTGGGACTAGACTGAATTACTGCACGTTGCAATCAACCCCTCGTAAACGGAATGGAGTTACCGCTGCGAGATGCGCAAAATAAGTAGATTTCAATACTTTTTACGTTCTGTCTATCTCAATTATGGGAAGATGAAGCCCGTTAGGACGAGTTCCCTGGTGTACATCGAATATCATGACAGACGACTGTTGTTGTAGTTTTAAATACCAAATCAATTTCCTTTTCTATTCTGTTTTTAATTATCTCATATGATACTTTTTTCCTGCCATTAGACTGCTATTAACTGGAATGCATTGTGTGTTTGCCATCCTGAATAAAAATATTTACTCTAATTGGATTTAAAATAAGTTTCTTGGCGTCTTCTTTAATAAAGAATAATGGTAACCTTAATCGGTTCTTGGAGTAGAAGAACGTATTGATCAGATGTAGCTTTCATACGGAATAAAAATGGATAGCAATGATAAGCTTTTCACAGATTATTGCTCAGTGGTTTTATGTTACGGAATCAATGGCTTTGAATGCTGGTTGTAGGAAAAATTATGATGTGTTAGTATTTGCATTTCGGGTTTCACGACCGGGTACTTTTTAAACAACGCATCGATCCCCCACCACAACTGTACGTGTTACACTTGAAATGTAATTTAAAACATTGGTTTTTATATTAACACGCATTAGTATACTACTCAGTTTTGATTCCTTAACTGCTTGTTGAGTGTATTCTGTGTCTATTATACTTGGTAAACCGAGCGAGGTGGCGCAGTGGTTAGACACTGGACTCGCATTCGGGAGGACGACGGTTCAATCCCGCGTCCGGCCATCCTGATTTAGGTTTTCCGTGATTTCCCTCAATCACTCCAGGCAAATGCCGGGATGGTTCCTCTGAAAGGGCACGGCCGACTTCCTTCCCCATCCTTCCCTAATCCGATGAGACCGATGACTTCGCTGTCTGGTCTCCTTCCTCAAACAACGCGAACCCCTATACTTGGTAAGTTAAATCTATTTGTTTGAGCGGGACTCGAACCCCAGTACCTGCATTTCTATTACTTGGGTCTTCAGAACATGCCTTACGGAATGAATCGAGGCTTGCTGCTCTCTTATACATTCCTCAAATGATCAGGTATATTTGGTGGAATATCCTGCTCTAACACCCAACCTGGACACGGTCAAACAGATTTGCAACAAAATCGAACTTAGGTTTCGTGCCAGATAAAGTCTCTCTTAGATTCGGTTACATCTATCCACTATGCTCCAAAAATAATAGGAACGAGTAACATCTTCAGAGTATCAGAGTGGGGCAAATAGTTCCCGGAGGTAAAATGTTGCAATAACCCGTCAGGTTAGCCGAGAGTGATAATGCGCTGCTTCCTGGACTCCGGTAGGCGCGCCGGCCCCGGATCGAATCCGCCCAGCGAATTAACGACGTGGGCCAGCGTGTCGGCCAGCCTGGATGTGGTTTTTAGGCGGTTTTCCACATCCCGCTAGGTGAATACCGGGCTGGTCCCCACGTCCCGCCTCAGTTACATGACACGCAGACATTTGTAACACTTCTGCACTATTTTATGGTTTACACTATGGTAATTACAGTATGAAGGTCAGACTTGGAAGAAGACGAATGTAATTTGAGATGCATTTTGCTGACGGAGTATCTGATAGATACAGAAGAGCACTCTAAACAAACCAATAATTATATTGATATGTAGTGGTTATAAGCTAGAGGGAGTTTAATGATTATAACCTATTGACTGAAATACCCTGTATTCGCAGACTCTGCTGTAAATAAAGCAGTAAATGTAAGAAATATCTATAAGCCTCCTGAAGAGAGAAATGAATTTGTCGAAGTGGTAAATGGTAAGACATCAGATAAAATTATAATTTATGACATATTAGGAAGATAACGATAATAGGTCCTGTTATTCCCGTACATTAAAACAGCCGCGTGGTTCCGGACTGAAGCGCCTAGAACCGCTCGGCCTTAGCGGCCGGCTGTAGTCAGAAATAAAAAATGTAAACTAATGTATCTGATAACGTTACTTCTGGTGGTAGTTCATATTACGAGTAAGTCTCTTGTAGGTCACGTTCGAATTTGATACCGCTCATCTTTCTGTGTTATGGTTCTACGACAAAGTGAAAGTGATATTATGCAATCAGTTTTGCTGTAGTATACTAAACTTTATGACACATTTCTCTACAAACATAATAGTTTTCGACATTACACTAACAATTGTGTTATATCTATAATTCGCAATTCTTATGAAAAGTAAAAAAAAAGAAAAGAAAAGGTCGCAAGAGAAACAGCCTTAACAGTAATAAAATAATCTAAGTAAAAGACAAAAATATTGATAGAGATCGAAAAAACATTCAAGGCGCTTTTTCGAAATCATTATTGCTTATAAATATATTCAAATGGCCAACACCACGTAGGCGGTTTTCAAAACGTCTGTGTTGAATTATTTCTCACAAAAATTGCGGCTAATATCACCAGAATAATAAGTCACTTGGGTGGAAAATGGATGATAAGTATCGAACAGAGTAACTACTACAGAAAAGAGTAGCTATTAGAGAAAATGTCCATACGATTACGTATCGTCCATTGCGTAAATGGCGGAATCCAATATGAAAATTATGAAGCATTTGTACAGAACCACTGTAATTTATAAATGGCGTAACTGTTGTTCAATATTAACGCTTTTTCTACGGCAAATGGCAGGGAGAAACTGGAAAAAAAATTGACACGCAGTCAATGGATATTACAGGTCACATTTCCTCTGGTAATTCATGTTTTTACGGGTAGTAGCTATATTGAAACTGCCCTATTCCCAGGCAGATCACAACCTGAAGTTCATTCTCTTGAAAGCTTTATCCCGGCTACTCAAAAATTCTTGAGCATCAAACTGATTATAATATTTCATTTCATTATTGTGAGTAGCCAGAACTAAATGTAATTGTATTTGTTTAATAGCGTGACGGAAGCTTTCACCGGCAGCACGGACTGGTTCTTCTACCACCACTCAGTGATACTGTGACTATTTTGTATATTAAGATGAACATTAGAATGCATATAAAGCATGGAAGGTTTGTGGGTGAAAAATTCAAATAGGTCAGTTTGTTGCTCGTCGTTAATATTCTTTGCCGATAAGTGAAGAGTACGTCTGTCGTTGCGTATAATGTGTCACAGTGTGTCACAAACACACCCACCCACCCACCCACACACACACACACACACACACACACACACACACACACACACACACACACACGCTCGCACGCTAGGCGGAAGCTCGCTAGACCGAGTTTGCCAAATCACATATTTCTGACGAGTTGTTGTAATATATGTGTTCACGCATTTCCATTTATTTCTCGCGTGCTGTATGCCGATATTTAATTGTATGCCGGAACGAACTCCACAATTGTCCCCTTAATAAATTACAATTAGTAGTGATTCGTTATACTGACCTAATTAAACTGCGATAGCTGACTTTTTTTCAGTTTTAAAATCGAGTGTCGATAGGGAGAGAGGGAGAAAGAGAGAGAACTGGCTTTAACGTTCCATCGACGACGAGATCATGAGAGACGGTGCTCAGACTTATAAAGAACAGGGACGAAGACACATACCGGCATTTTCGCTAAACAGTTTGCGGAAATCATGGAAAAACTACATCAGAATGACTGGACTGTGAGCGGAACCGAGTTTCCTTTTTTAAATGAAACTGCATCATATGTATCGAGTGGGAATCAAACCTCAGTTGATTTATTAAATGAGAAATTCGTTTCACTCAGCATGGCAGAGATGCAATGGGACCCTGACATAGTATTCTAGAGGAGGTAATTAAACTTTATAGCCGTTTTCTTGAATAAATTGAGTGTAATTTCGAGTAATGCCTTCTAAAACTGCCTTAAAGTTGTTATTAATTACTGTTATGCAATGGCTCTCTCCAAACGGAAGGAACAGAAGCAGAAACTCACTGGGTACCTGAAATTATAACAGCCCTGGCTGCGTCATTAACTGAGTTTCGTTCTGAATGTGTTCTTTTCTATTAAGGGGAAGCAGTTCAGAGCTTTACATAGCACAGCTAATATGATATTAGTGAATTGCAGAGATGTTTCGTTACACTGACTCTAATAAAACTGTCAAGTTGCGAAGTGCCTTATTAAATCGTTAAAATCATTTATAATCATGCTGCGCTCCGTTGGGCCTATCACATTATTTGAGAAGCTTTACTATAACTATAAATACGTTCCATGTGTTGAACAAGAGATCCCTGATACTTACAGATTTGACACTGGGACGACGAGGCGAGAATCATGCGTACGCTACCTCCCGTGGCAAGAGTGTACCCTGCCCAAAAGCAATTTTCCCGTCTGACATACACTTTTTAATCTCCCTAGAAGTTTCAAAACAGTACATACTCCGATGCTGGATGGCATATTCAGTCTGCAATAACAAATAGGCTATAGCTATGCAATTTCTGAGAAATAACTTCTCTTCCACGAAACCTACTCCACTTGGGTATTCAGGAGAGCCGGCCGGAGTGGCCGAGTGGTTCTAGGCGCTACAGTCTGGAACCGCGCTACCGCTACGGTCGCTGGTTCGAATCCTGCCTCGGGCATGGATGTGTGTGATGTCCTTAGGTTAGTTAGGTTTAAGTAGTTCTAATTTCTAGGGGACTGACGACCTTGGAAGTTAAGTCCCATAATGCTCAGAGCCATTTGAACCATATTCAGGAGAGCTATCGCCAAAGTTTGCAAAGTAGAAGAGAGGAACTGGCAGTATTGAAGCTTTTACGACGCATCAGAAGCCATTCCTCGATAGCTCAGCCGGTAAGAGCATTGTCCTCTAATCGCAAGGCTTCGGGTTCGATTAGCGGTCAGGCGCACAGGACGTTTCTAGCTCTAAGGATGTTTCAGAAAATTACGTAAACATAAACTAGGGCATTCAGAGCGAACTTACGAAGCAAAAGTAATGAAATGTACACTATCTTGTCAAATTTATTTGGACATCTATTAGTGTACATTAACATGCGGTGTACCTACACATCGTCTTTATAACGGCTTCAACTTTGCTGGGGACGCTTTCATTGAGGTGTCTGAAGGACTGGGCAGGCATAGCAACACATTCTTCCTCAAGAGGTGAAACAAGAGAATGTTGTTGTTGTTGTGGTCTTCAGTCCTGAGACTGGTTTGATGCAGCTCTCCATGCTACTCTATCCTGTGCAAGCTTCTTCATCTCCCAGTACCTACTGCAACCTACATCCTTCTGAATCTGCTTAGTGTATTCATCTCTTGGTCTCCCCCTATGATTTTTACCCTCCACGCTGCCCTCCAATACTAAACTGGTAATCCCTTGATGCCCCAGAACATGTCCTACCAACCGATCCCTTCTTCTGGTCAAGTTGTGCCACAAACTTCTCTTCTCCCCAATCCTATTCAATACTTCCTCATTAGTTATGTGATCTACCAATCTAATCTTCAGCATTCTTCTGTAGCACCACATTTCAAAAGCTTCTATTCTCTTCTTGTCCAAACTATTTACCGTCCTTGTTTCACTTCCATACATGGCTACACTCCATACAAATACTTTCAGAAATAACTTCCTGACACTTAAATCTATACTCGCTGTTAACAAATTTCTCTTCTTCAGAAACGCTTTCCTTGCCATTGCCAGTCTACATTTTATATCCTCTCTACTTCGTCCATCATCAGTTATTTTGCTCCCCAAATAGCAAAACTCCTTTACTACTTTAAGTGTCTCATTTCCTAATCTAATACCCTCAGCATCACCCGACTTAATTCGAATACATTCCATTATCCTCGTTTTGCTTTTGTTGATGTTCACCTTACATCCTCCCTTCAAGACACCATCCATTCCGTTCAACTGCTCTTCCAAGTCCTTTGCTGTCTCTGATAGAATTACAATGTCATCGGTGAACCTCAAAGTTTTTATTTCTTCTCCATGGATTTTAATACCTACTCCAAATTTTTCTTTTGTTTCCTTTACTGCTTGCTCAATATAGAGATTGAATAACATCGGGGAGAGGCTACAACCCTGTCTTACTCCCTTCCCAACCACTGCTTCCTTTTCATGTCCCTCAACTCTTATAACTGCCATCTGGTTTCTGTACAAGTTGTAAATAACCTTTCGCTCCCTGTATTTTACCCCTGCCACCTTTAGAATTTGAAAGAGAGTATTCCAGTCAACATTGTCAAAAGCTTTCTCTAAGTCTACAAATGCTAGAAACGTAGGTTTGCCTTTCCTTAATCTTTCTTCTAAGATAAGTCGTAAGGTCAGTATTGGCTCACGTGTTCCAGTATTTCTACGGAATCCAAACTGATCTTCCCCGAAGTCGGCTTCTACTAGTTTTTCCATTCGTCTGTAAAGAATTCGTGTTAGTACTTTGCAGCTGTGGCTTATTAAACTGATGGTTCCGTAATTTTCACATTTGTCAACACCTGCTTTCTTTGGAATTGGAATTATTGTATTCTTCTTGAAGTCTGAGGGTATTTCGCCTGTTTCATGCATCTTGCTCACCAGATGGTAGAGTTTTGTCAGGACTGGCTCTCCCAAGGCCGTAAGTAGTTCCAATGGAATGTTGTCTACTCCGGGGGCCTTGTTTCGACTCAGGTCTTTCAGTGCTCTGTCAAACTCTTCACGCAGTATGCAGAGAATGCAGTAGTGCAAAGTACCGGGATCTGGAGCAACGTAAACGTTATAGCTAACGCCCAAACGGGTTGCATTGGGTTCAGATCGAGACACTGGGCGGGTTGGTTCATTTCGGGATCGTTCTTGTACACGAAACATTGCCTCACAGATGCTTCATGGCAGGATGTTTAGTCACGCTGGGTGCTGATAACCTCGTCACTGAGCGCCTCTAACCTTAAGACACACACACACACACACACACACACACACACACACACACACATTGTCATGTGGATATAATTACGGTCTCCGTACACAATGTTGTAAAATGTGGCAATATCCTTCCGCATTTAGCGTTTTGTTAAGCGCAGCTCGCGGTCTTGTGGTAGTGTCTCGCTTCCCGCGCACGGGTTCCCGGGTTCGATTCCCAACCGGGTCATGGATTTTCCCTGCCTCTAGATGACCGGATGTTGTGTTGTCTTCATCATCATCATACATCCCCATTACGGTCGGAGGAAGGCAATGGCAAACCTCCCCCGCTTGGACCTTGCCTAGTCGGCGGTGCGGGTCTCCCGCATCGTTCCCTACGCTCCTCGGAGTATGGGACCTCATCATCATCAAACACAATACAGGGAACCACAGGCCAACCACGAAAACCACCACCAAATCGTAACGATGCCCCCTCCATACTTCACTCGTGGCACTACAAATGATGGCAAGTAATGTTCTACGGGCACTCGCCAAATGTAAATCCTTCCACTGGACTGCCACAGGGTTTAACGTGTTTCGTCTCTCCACATCAGTCATTTTCAGTATCCACTGTACAGTGGGATCGCTTTTTACAACACGTCAAGTGTCAGTATTGCCTGCAAAAATGTGTGGCCCATGAGGAGCTGCTCGACCATGGTATCCCATTCTTTGTCTCCCCATACGCACAGTCATTGTGCTTGCTGGACTTCTGGTAACACTCTCGAGCTCACCAGTAATTTCTTCGGCTGATTTCAGGTGATATTGTACAATCAACCTACGCAATGCTCGACGGTCCTACTTCGTCAGTACATGAGGTCTGCCTGGTCTCGGTTTGGCTGTGATTGTTCCTTCGCTTTTCCGCTTTACAGTCACATCACCAACAGTAGACTTGACCACCGTTAGAATGTCTGAAATATCCCTGATAAATTTGTTATTCAGATGACATACAACGGCTATGCGAGGTTCGAAGTCAGTAAGCTCTACTGACCGACTCATTCTGTTGTTAATGCTTCTCTACTGACAACAACCGAGTGAGGTGGCGCAGTGTTTAGGACACTGGACTCGCAATCGGGAGGACGACGGTTGAGACCAGTGTCCGGCCATCCTAATTTAGGTTTTCCATGATTTCCTTAAATCACTTCAGGCAAATGCCGGGATGGTTCCTTTGAAAGGGCACGACCGACTTTCTTCCCCATCCTTCCCTAATCCGATGGGACGGATGACCTCGCTGTTTGGTGCCCTGAATCAACCAACCAAACAACCACCCAGCTGACAACACAATATTCCCCGCCTCCTTTTGTTCTGGCTAGTCCGCACTCGTGGAATCTAATGGTCCATTCCGCATTACATAGGTCCGTCCGGATACTTTTGATTAAAGAATGCACGCTGGCTTCATAGCACACAACAGAAATGACTGGCGGTATCATTCATATTGGTAATTACACAATATCCTAATTTATACGCTGATTACCACTATCAAGGGATGGGAAATGTTCGGAAATCGGCGATTTTGATTTTGATTTCTCCATAGACATCTAAATATGAATAGCTGGTAATAAGCGATCCCAAAACTTCGATATTATTAACATCAGTGTTAAGTGATGAATTTATAGAATGATGTAAAACGAAACATACAAAATATCTAATATCACATTGATTCTTCAATATATATAGCAATAATTAACATTATATATTACAAAATTTTTCGTGTACATACCGCAAAAATAATATTTTTAAGGAAGGTTTCCACTACAGCGTATTGTGTTGTCGGCAGATCGGCATTTGAAAACACTCTTTCAGAAGCTTGCTCACATATTTAAGTGTAGTTTTATGTAGCTTTGGATAGGTCATACCGATGATGTTATTCCATACATCCTTGTTTAAGGCCTAGGAGGTGAACTGTCAGATAACAAGTGAACTGTCATGGCAGGTCCGTTTCTATTCCAGTTTGCACGTTACTCTTTTATTACGGTATTTTACAGTGTTCACTCTATAAATTAAATTTGGTTTCTTCGTTTTCCAGTAATGTAATAACGCGCTGCCTTTTCTCATCGACAGGTGTTGCAACAGCTACAAACAAATCATAGATTATTTTGATTGCATTCGAACACGCTAAATCATATTGATAACGCAGATTCTTGTATCTGGGATTGAACAATGTTCACACTGCTAACGCGTTAAAATACTCAGCTAGTAGTAATTTTTGTTATGATGCTACTCTTCGGATTCTCACCAGTAGTCTATATTGGTTGCATACAAGATATTTTAGAGTTCAATATATTAGTAATTCGGGTTACTTTACTGCTTTAAACGTACCGGTACTCTTTTACGCAAATGTCATGAGTCTTCACTTCTATAGACAGCAGCCTGTCCCAAACATCTGCCACACCTACAATATCTGCGGCTGTTAGCATGGGGATGCAATAGCTAGGCAACTAATGTAAATGTCGTGTGACTAGGGCCTCCCGTCGGGTAGACTGTTCGCCGGGTGCAAGTCTTTCGATTTGACGCCACTTTGGCGACATGCGCGTCGATGGCGATGAAATGATTATGATTATCAGGATAACACAACACCCAGTCCCTAAGCGGAGGAAATCTCCGACCCAGTCGGGAATCGAACCCGAGCCCCGAGGATTGACATTCTGTGGCGCTGACCACTCAGCTACTGGGAGCGGACAGGCAACTAATGATGTTATTAATCACAAGATACAGTTGACAAAATCTTTAAACATATGGAACGTTAAATTCCATCAGACAATTCTTGAATTAGATTGAAATCTGGTTCTTTTTATAGTTCATCACTTGTTGCTACACTTTGTTACTGTACTTTGTATAACAGTAATCGACTTAATTAGTTTATCAGTCTTCTCAGTAAGTTCTTTGCTACCAAATTGAGATTGTGAGCATAACACGATATGTGACTTTTTCTTACAAATACTACGTCTACTCCATAAATCACTGTGCCGATATTATGGGATATGTTCAGAAAGTGACTTGTTTACATCACGAAAAAACAGTTCGTACGCTAACATCGAAGTTCGATACTTTGCCTTTAACATCAATGACACGATGTCCAAGGGCTTCATCATGGATACTGAAACATTGATGTTTACACTTCCAATACCAGCGTTCTCGCTTCCCGAGCACGGGGTCCCGGGTTCAATTCCCGGCGGGGTCAGGGATATTCACCTGCCTCGAGATGACTGGGTGTTTGTGTTGTCCTCATCATTTCATCATCATCCCGGAAAGTGGCGAAATTGGACTGAGCAAAGATTGGGTAATTGTACGGGCGCTGATAACCACGCAGTTGAGCGCCCCACAAACCAAACATCATCATCTCTCACTTCCAATACCGATATTTTGTAAATATCGATGATAATCATACATCCCTACCACTCTCACATTATTTGATAATATACGAATGTTCAGAGCTCACATTTTTGGTTTGGGCCAACAAATGAGTATATGTGGTGTTAGGAATATAGGTACAGATATTGTCATCATTATTACCTTAATATATACCCACTTCAGTGTATTATTTCTTTTCTCTGCGTCTAACAGTCTTCCCGCAAACACGTCACATAATTTACTATCTGATGTTTCCTGTAGAGTCGTAATTGTGCCACAAATGGACTACGTTTGTCAGTATAGAGAATCCGTTTCGTGTCCAAGTATACATACTTGAGTAGCTCACCTACTGCTCACGGGAAACTAAACTAAATTCCGTCCGAACAGGCCATGAAGGCCCAACGGTACCGACCGGCCGCCATGTTATCCTCAGGCCACAGGCATTACTGAATCGGATATGGACGGGCATGAGGTCAGCACACCGCTCTCCCAGCCGTATGTCAGTTTACGAGACCGGAGCAGCTACTTCTCGATCAAGTAGCTCCTCAATATGCCTCACAACTGCTGAGTGCACCCTACTTGCCAACACCGCTCGGCAGACCGAATGGTTACCCATTCAGGTGCTAGCCCAGCCCGACAGCGCTTACTTCGGTGATCTGACGGGAACCGGTGTTACCACTGCGCCAAGGACGTTGGCGTTGTCATGGGAAAACAAACATTAATTACTTGCTTGTGCCATGTATACTTGGAGGTACTAAGCAACCTAAAAACATACTACTCGTAATGGCTATAATTATTAGTCTGAAAATGAAGTAAATATTGTTGTAATGTTGTTCACTATCTGGCCATAGTTATCACTAGAAATATCTGCACTTGTGTGCCTAACATTCTGTATGTACGACACTGCTCGAGGATAGTCTGGCAACAGATTAATAAAATTACTATTTGCCAGCTGCAGAATACCACATATCTAAGTTTTTCTTTTTAAATTTTACATTACTGGCCATTAAAATTGCTACACCACGAAGGTGACTTTCTACAGACGTGAAATTTAATCAACAGGAAGAGAATGCTGTTATATGCAAATGATTAGCTTTTCAGAGCATTCACACAAAGCTAGTGCCGGTGGCGACACCTACAACGTGCTGACATGAGGAAACTTTCCAACCGATTTCTCATACACAAACAGCAGTTGACCGGCGTTGCCTGGTGAAACGTTGTTGTGATGCCTCGTGTAAGGAGGAGAAATGTGTACCATCACGTTTCCGATTTTGGAAAAGGTCGGATTGTAGCCTATCGCGATTGCGGTTTATCGTATCGCGACATTGCTGCTCGCGTTGGTCGACATCTAATGACTGTTAGCAGAATATGGAATCGGTGGGTTCAGGAGGGTAATACGGAACGCCATGCTGTATCCCAACGGCCTCGTATCACTTGCAGTCGAGATGACAGGCATCTTATCTGCATGGCTGTAACGTATCGTGCAGCCACGTCTCGATCCCTGACTCAACAGATGGGGACGTTTGCAAGACAACAACCATCTGCACGAACAGTTCGACGACGTTTGCAGCAGCATAGACTATCAGCTTGGAGACCATGGCTGCGGTTACCCTTGACGCTGCATCACAGACAGGAGCGCCTGCGATGGTGTACTCAACGACGAACCTGGTCGCACGAATAGCAAAACGTCATTTTTTCGGTTGAATCCAAGTTCTGTTTACAGCATCACGATGGTCACATCCGCGTTTGGCGACATCGCGGTGAACGCACATTGGAAGCGTGTATTCATCATCGCCATACTGGCGTATCACCTGGTATGATGGTATGGAGTGTCACTGGTTACACGTCTCGGTCACCTCTTGTTCGCACTGACGGCACTTTGAACAGTGGACGTTAAATTTTAGATGTGTTACGACCCGTGGCTCTACCCTTCATTCGATCCCTGGAAACCCTACATTTCAGCAGGATAGTGCACGACCGCATGTTGCAGGTCCTGTACGGGCCTTTCTGGATAGAGAAAAAGTTCGACTATTGCCCTGGCCAACACATTCTCCAGATCTCTCACCAATTGAAAACTTTTGATCTATGGTGGACGAGCAACTGGCGCGTCACAATACGCCAGTCACTACTCTTGATGAACTGTGATATCGTGTTGAAGCTGCATGGGCAGCTGTACCTGTACACGCCATCCAAGCTCTGTTTGACTCAATGCCCAGGCGTATATAGGCCGTTATTACGGCCAGAGTTGGTTGTTCTGGGTACTAATTTCTCAGGATCTATGCACCCAAATTGCGCGAAAACATAAACACGTGTCAGTTCTAGTATAATGTATTTGTCCAATGAATACCCGTTTATCATCTGCATTTCTTCTTGGTGTAGCAGTTTTAATGTCCAGTAGAGTAGTTTTTGATACCAAGTTAACGATTACAGCATGACATTTGGTAAGTCTCCGTGCCACATAGAACACAGAGCTTCAAGTATAAATTAGCCGAATGGGTTCAAAAGCTATTAAGCTACAGCTTATTATGTATTGCCATGAGACGGAACTATACGACGAAGATTTTACTGCTATTCTAATCTCCCGTAGTTTCTGTAGTTTCATTATGTCTTCTGCAGTATTTGAAATAAATTTCTTATAGTTCACTGCATCTTTGTCCCTGTAAGAGACAACACAATACATCAACGTAGTAGATCAGAAACGTGTCGGTTCTTCAGCCGGATCAAACTGTTACTAGCACACAATATTTCCGCGATCCACCTGGCCGCCATCAACAGGTGAGAAAAGCTAAGCGCTCTCGTCGGCAACTGATTCAAACCTCGAATGACAGAACCGTTGTATGCAGCAAAAATACGAAAGCTCATTCGATAAGGTAATGCGCAAGTGCTCAATCGTTGCTGCTGCCCCCTGGCGCAAGAAGAGTTGGAGCGCCTCCAGTAGTGGATACTGTCGAAAAACGATATATCTTTAAAAATTATTACTCACAGCTGGCCGATTCAGATGTCGTTGTTTCTTCATATCTGATAAAACAGGATTCCAAATTTTACTTAGCGGATATACATTATCACGGTTAATAATATTATCTGTTAGTCCGATTCCGACAGATTATTTTAAAACACAATTCCAGTAACGCGATGTTTTTGCAGTCACTTGTGTCTCATTGTATAACATCCTACGTCCCTGTGTAAGACAGTGCTAAGCCACCGCAGATTTGTCAGGTTTTAATAATCGCGTATGGCGGTGATGTTAAATACAACTGTCATTTACGGTATGAATATGAATATTTTACCTCACTCACATGGTATTTTGTAAAAGCCAGGCTTCTTCAAACCCAAGTTCTCCTTAACAGAGCCAAGAAGCGCTCTAATCTTAGCCGGCGGACGGACTATACATAAGACTTCATGTTTCTTCAAAACTCTATCTTGGCAGACACGTTCCCAGCATGTGGAACGAAAACCACAGAACTAAAAGCATCTTCAGCTGGTTTAGGTAATGGTCCAAACTCAAAAGCACGTTGAATCTGTCCGCATAGTCGTTATGATTAAACACGTCCTTAGTATGTTGTAGCTCTTTGGTAAATTCTCAGCGTCCGTGGTAGCATACGCTCTTTTGACCAAGGTCTGTGGGACTCTGTACGTTGAAACGTCAGATGACGGCTGGTAGCATGTAAATACTTATCAGTACGTGTCGGTTTCCTATAAACTCTGTGTCCAAGAGTTCCGTTATCTTTTTTGTAAACCAGTACATCCAAAGAGGGTAACTTCCCCTCTTTTATAATCTCCGTCGTGAATTTGATGTTAGGATGAAGACAATCAAAATGGTGAAATAATCGGTGCAAAGAATCTATTCCATGTGGCCAAACAAGGGACATATCGTCTTCATGCATCAAAAAACAAGTAGGCTTCAAGAATACGTTTTCAGGGCCATATCCCCGAAGTCCACCATTAAAAGATTAGCGATTATGGGGTAGCGTACTTGTTTCCTGAGGTATGATAACGGTATGTTTGGAATGGAATAGATTCTTTGCACCAGTTATTTGACCATTTTAATTGTTTTCATCCTAAAATCAAATTCACGACGGAGATTGAAAAGGAGGGATGTGAGGGTTTATAAAAAGATGGCGGAACTCTCGGACAGAGAGTTTATAGGAAAGCGACACATACTGACAGGTATTTACATGCTACCAGTTTTCATCCACATTTTCATCGCATAGGAGTCCTACGGACCTTGGTCAAAAGAGCATGTGCTACCGAAGTAGCACATGGTGCACTGAGGGTTTACCACAAGAGCTGCAACATCATAAGGACGTGACTACTCATAACGGCTTTACGGACAGACAGTTTCGACGAGCATTTTAGTTCTGAGGCTTTCCTTTTAAAGGCTGGGAATGTGTCTGCCAAGGTAAGTAGAGTTTTGAATAAACATGAACTCAGATATGTATTCCGTCCGCCGGCTAAAATTAGAGTACTTCTTGGCTCTGTTAAGGGTGAATTGGTTTGGGGAATCCTGGCGTTTACAAAATAACATGTGACTGAGGTAAAATACACATTGTCTAAACTATTCGTACCGTCAATGATAGATATGTAGAATATATGGCCATACGCGATTATTACAGCCTAACAAATCTGGGGTGGCTGAGCATTGTCTTACAGAGGGACATAGGATGCTGTACAATGAGACACAAGTGGCAGCAAACGCCTCGCGTTACTGGGATTCCATTTTAAAAGAATCTGTCGGAATCGGACTAGCAGATAATATCATTAACTGTGATAGTGGATACACGCTAAGTGAGATTTGGAATCGTGTTTTATCATATATGAAGAAACAATGGGATATGTATCGGCCGGCTATGAGTAATAATTTTTAACGATATATTGTTTTTGACTGTGTTCACCACTGGGGCACTCCAGTTTTCATTGCACCAGGGCCAGCGGCAACGATTGAGCGCTTGTGCATTATCTTAGTGCATGTGCTTTCGTATTTTCGCTGCATATAAAGGTTACGTCGTTCACCGTTTGAATCAGTTATCGGCGAGAGCTGCTTAGCTTTTCTCACCTGATGTTGGAGGCCAGGTGGAACGCGGAAATATTGTGTGCAGATGACAGTTTGATCCGACTGAAGACCCGACGAGAATTTGATCTGTTAATACGCCAGGAATGTCGACATAATCACATTAATGTAATAGATTTCAACGGAAATTGTGTGCTAATTGCGTTTTGGATTAATGACCATTCTAAAATGACTCTTTAAAGGACAGTATTAGTTTTATCAGCTTCCAAAGTAGGTTAGCTGTCTCTGACGTGGCGTTTGGGAGTATCAGGCGGACGTTAAAGGAGAGAAGTAAATGAGAATAATTGAAGCTCGTAACTCATACTTAGCTACATCATTTTGCTCTAAAGACTATGCCAGACACGAAATGAATAGCTCTCATCTTTTCGCTTAGAGGATAATGTTGTTTTAAACTCTCTCACGTTAATGAAGCGAAACAGTTTATCTTGCAAAAAGGTGGCCTCCAAACTAAATAAGTGACGGGCACCCGTACCTATCTCCCAGATCGAACGGGTCCCAAATGTAACGGCAGAGTCTTGTAATATAAACCTAACGATTCTCATACTTGCCGCTCAACCCCTTTGACTTATCAACTGTCTGACGTTGCTTAAGTGCACTTAATCTGCCCCCACTGCCTTCTACGTTGACCTACGTTACAGCTGGGCTTTCTTATGGAAATACATAGTCTACTAGCACACTGAATGGCGTTGTTTGTTACAGAAACTACACTGTCTGACAAGAAATGTGAAACATCCACAAACAATAGTCTATGTCATTGTAACTTCGCACATATACGAGGGGGTACTCAAGAAAACCTGAATATCATTGCCGTGGGCGGAACTTGTGTAGCACGACTTTCTGCTGCTAAGCGTGTATAGCTCAACTCATTGCCAGTTCATTTCCGCCTGTTTTGTCGACCTGGCTTCTTCTGTTCATCTGCAGTGATTGTTTTTGCTAGCGCTGTTTCCTTCTTGTTTCGTTTTTTATGATGACAGGCTTACGAGAACAACGTGCAGCTGTGAAATTTATTTTCTACTCGGTAAAAATGCTGCTGCAACAGTTTTAATGTTGAAAACACCTTACCAAGACAACGCTATGGGAAAAGCTCCAGTAAACTAGTGGTTTTCTCGATTTAAAAATGGCAACATGTTGACTGTTGACAAACCTCGTTCTGGACGTCCATCAGCTGTCCGAATCGACGAAAATATTGAAAAAACTTTTCCCCAGGTTAGACAGTCAGCCTTTTAATTTGGAAGTTTTAAGAAGATTGCGCAACAGTGTTCGTCAAGAAAGACCCGATTTGTGGTAGGCAGGAGACTGATTCTTCCACCACGACAACGCACCTGCAGACACAGCCATCTCTGTTAGACAGTTTTTGGCTAAAAATGGCATGGTTCCGCTCTCCACTCACCTTACTTACCTGACCTGGCTCTGTGCGACTTTTTCTTATTTCCACGCATGAGAAAGGGCATGGAAGGATACCGACTTGACAACAGTGAGGAAGTCAAGGTAAAGACGAGGGAGGAGTTGTCAGCCATTATTAAAGATGACTACAAAAAATGTTTCGAACGGTGGAAGCACCAGTGGGGCAAATGTATTAGTTGTAATGGAGAGTATTTTGAAGAGGATAAGGTTGTTTTGTAAACAGTTTGAAAATATATAGCTTTTAATAATAGTTCCAGTTTTTTTTGGGTACCCCTCACACGCACAACAAGTAAGTATGAAAAGGATTTGCAATTCTCTGTGGTAGGTAGAACGACCTACAGGGTGCATTAACTTTGTTCGTGTGTAGCCCTGTTACCAGGTCTGGCAGAATTAGTAAACGGGGTGCAGATGCTGAGTGATCCCTTTGCAGGACACTGAGATTCCGTGTACTAGTGTGAAATAGCGTTATCAGTAACTGACAGAGGTTAAAAGGAGTTTCAATGTATGTTTCTATTTCGCCGGCTAGTCGAATCGTGCAATATCCAGATTTGTGGGGCATTCAGATGTCGAAGTTGCTCGATATTGGACTGCATGGGAATCTGAGGGCATGCATAAGCGTCGTCGAGGTTTCGATCGACCATGTCTGTCAATCACAAACAAGGATCGCCGTATTGTGCACCAGGCATATCGTAATACCTTCACATCTACGCCTGCCATCCGAGAACAACTAATGAACTCCATACAAATTTCTGTGTGTTCTCACGCCATTGGTCGGAGACTAACAGCAGCTGGGCTAGAGAATTACATTCCCACACTTAGGCTGCCGTTAACACCACAAGAGAAATGGTTGCGTTAGGAGTGGTACCGAGACAGGGAAGCGTGGATTGTTTGAGTTTCATTTACTGAGTTTCTTTGAACTCCAGCTAAAGCTCTCGGCTCACCACAAAAATCGGAATCACGTTTTGTGATTACCACTCGCGTCCACTAAGAAATACTCTAACGTTTCCAGATGAACACGGACGGTGCTTGGCATTAGTGATATCTTTCAGGAAGGGTAGCTCCATTCCAGTGAAGTAACTGCCGACGGACCGTTCAGCGTTAAAAAAATTGAAAGGAACAGTAAGTTATCACCAGAAGGTCATTGTCACGGTATTCACTAGTGCAAATTGTTTTAATGTTGTCACTCAGATACACCGCAGGTCGACGGTATTTCAGAAATTGAATGCACTAAATTCCTACCACATATTGACTATTAAAATAGACTACTGAACAGAGAATAATGTCAGTACCAAGACGGAATCAACGGAAGAGAAGAGAAACGGATGTTACAGTCGAATAAAAGTGCTACAAAGAAAAGACTACAGCCTGAGACACAGACTACTGCAACACTTTCACATTTTGTGAAGTTAAACACAGCGGAATGAGAGACTGTAAAGTCAAGTTATGAATTAAAGGGCGAGCCCGGTGTTTCCGTTGACATTTGTTTTGTAATCGCTTACTTGGCTGCTTCGATCAAAGATATACTGTTTTAGTACATGCCATTTTTAGGGCATATTTTTACGATTACGTACAAGAACCCACAGAAAGAAATGTTTACAATGTCTCCTGCACTCAGTCAGATTCTAACAGATCTTCACAGGTATCCGAAGCCACGCTGTCTTCAGTGTGTCTCACAAGGACCAGAAGCAACAGTGTAGGAGTCTCACAAAGCTAACACAACAATGAAAGAGGTACCACGGATTTTCTGGTGGGAATAAGACAGAGACATAGCGTCTAAGAAAAATGTTCTAAAAACAGTCCAAATCGATATTTACTATTTTTAATCGGTCACCACTGTGTAACACACAACGTGATACAGCTGACCATACGCATGGGTTTTATGCAACCCGCAATGCCTTTATATACCACGCGCAGGATTTACTTATACTCTTTCGCTCGCTATGCGCAAACTGTTAGTCCTACAGAAAAAAATGAACAGGACCTCTTTGCAAGAAATTTAATTTAGTTACATTTTGAACTGGGATATGTTTTTTGCTAGAGGTCGCAGTTTTCGAATTATTCAAGGAAAACAAACGAAAGTGACCTTCAGACGCGTTTTTCTTGAATTACTCGAAAACCGTGTCCTCCAGCGAAAGCGTGTCTGAAAACAAAATTTAGCTACATTGAATTTACTACAGAAAGGCCCTGTTCATATTTACTGTGCGACTAATAATTTGCATGTAACGAGCAAGAGAATATGAAAATACCGCTCGTGGTTCTTAAGACGTTCCGGACTGCATAAAGAATACAGGAGGGGCAGCTGAATCACCCAGCAGGATATCATTTGGCGGCACTGGCCAAGCCGTACACACTGAAGCACTGGTGTGAGTGATAGACGGGCTAGAAGTGTGCGTGCCTGCAGTCGCACTGATACTAACCGGTTAGCAACAGTTCGTGATGACTCTTTTGAGGTCAGATTTGTCCTAATCTGTGCTATGGCGGCCCTTACAGTACGACAGCCATGGCGGGCGTCTGCGTGGTGCACCTGTGCGGGACCTTGCCTACAAGGATGAGAACGTTCACAAATCCAGTGTCGGTACCCAAGTGACATGCCACGTCCAGCACGAGTGAAAACCCTGCAACTAAATCTACTAGCCTCCAAGTAGCGTATAGTGTTTTCAGACAAATATCGACATCGTCGTACCAAGGGTTCAACCTTTTTTTCAAAAGTATGTTTCAAAATTTACATGTAAAGGTTGAAGAACGACAACTAGCAATCTGCATTCGCATCTTTCTGATCAAAAGCTTTCCGAAATCAGTTATTTATTAGATTATCAAATGTATTTTATTATCCGTTATTGGTTTCAGGTGCTTCAGTGTTGCCGGCCGTGCGGTTCTATGCGCTACAGTCTGGAACCGCGAGACCGCTACGGTCACAGGTTCGAATCCTGCTTCGGGCATGGATGTGTTTGATGTCCTTAGGTTAGTTAGATTTAAGTAGTTCTAAGTTCTAGGGGACTGATGACCTCAGAAGTTGAGTCCCATAGTGTTCAGAGCCATTTGAACCATTTGCTTCAGTGTTAATCTACAAAGAAGAACAATATTTCATTTTACTACATAAAACAAATAGAGGTCACGATATTTGCTCCTTTTAAGTACATCTTCGTTTCTCTCGTAGTAAGCGTGATCCATGAAATCTTTACGCAATTCACTGCAGACACAGTCTGCATATAACATACACGTGAGAATTTTCATGTATTATACAAGTAAGGAAAATTTGAAAAGTGATTGGTTGCTAAGAGTCCTCCGCATGGTATACCACCACAGTTACTGTTATCCTTAAGCCATTATAGGAAAAATCACGTAAATATTTCTTTGTTCTTACAGAGTCAAGTTAATTGTCATTTCTTGACAGTTAACAAAATAGATAAGTATTATATGAGAAGAAATGAGGAGAACAAAACATTGTATATTGCTATTTGTACATAATTTATTTTGTATAAAAAACTGAGAGATTACGCTGATATCACAGAATTACGCTGCCCACCTCATCATTGCAAAAAAATTAATAATATGACAAACGAGAAAGAACTAATTAAGAACTTCTAAGTGTCATGCCGAAAAATGACTTGCTCTAAGTGCCAATAAGAAAGATTTGTTTCAATTAAAACAGAAGTATAGAAACACAGCAGTAATATTTTAGTTAGTAGAAGTTTATTCAACAAAAATCATTTAGAAGTCCTTTTAAATACACTGATAAGCCGGAACATTATGACCACCTACCTAATAGCTAGTATGTCCATCACTGGCAGGGATAACAGCGGCGACGCATTGTGGCATGGAAGCAATGAGGCCTTGATAGGTCGCTGGAGGAAGCTGGCGCCACATCTGCACACTCAAGTCACCTAATTCCTGCAAATTCCGGGAAGGGGCGATGACCTCTGACGCCGCGTTCAGTCACATCACAGATGTGTACGATCGGGTTCAAATCTGGCGAGTTAGAGGGGGTGGGGTCAGCATCTCATTGGGACTCCCAACTACACTACTGGCCATTAAAATTGCTACACCAAGAAGAAATGCACATTATAAACGAGTATTCATTGGACAAATATATGGCGAATATATGCTTCCAATGTGCGTTCACCGCGATGTCGCCAAACACGGATGCGACCATCATGATGCTGTAAACAGAACCTGGATCCATCCGAAAAAATGACGTTTTGCCGTTCGTGCACCCAGGTTCGTAGTTGAGTACATCATCACAGGCGCTCCTGTCTGTGATGCAGCGTCAAGGGTAACCGCAGCCAAGGTCTCCGATCTAATAGTCCATGCTGCTGCAAACGTCGTCGAACTGTTCGGGCAGATGGTTGCTGTCTTGCAAACGTCCCCATCTGCTGACTCAGGTATCGAGACGTGGCTGCACGATCCGTTACAGCCATGCGGATAAGATGCCTGTCATCTCGACTGCTAGTGATACGAGGCCGTTGGGATGCAGCGTTCCATATTACCATCCTGATCCCACCGATTCCATATACTGCTAACAGTCATTGGATCTCGACCAACGCGAGCACCAATGTCGCGATATGATAAACCGCAATCGCGATAGACTACAATCCGACCTTTATCAAAGTCGGAAACGTGATGGTACGCATTTCTCCTCCTTACACGAGGCATCACAACAACGTTTCACCACGCAACGCCGGTGAAGTGCTGTTTGTGCATGAGAAATCGGTTGTAAACTTTCCTCATGCCAGCACGTTGTAGGTGTCGCCAACGGCGCCAGCCTTGTGTGAATGCTCTGAAAAGTTTATCTTTTTCATATCACAGCATCTTCTTGTTGTCGGTTAAATTTCGCGTCTGTAGCACGTCATCTTCGTGGTGTAGCAATTTTAATGGCCAGTAGTGTATGTTCCTCGAACCACTTCAGCACACTCCTAGCCTTGTGCTTTGGTGCATTATCCAGTTGAAAAATGCCACTGACATTGGGAAACATTGTCGTCATGATGGGGTGTACATGGTCTGCAACCAGTGTTAAGACACTCCTTGGCCCTCACGGAGCCCTGCACGAGCTTCGCTGGACCGATTGATGCCCACGTGGAGGGTATAATGAAGGCACCGTCAGTTTGTCTCTGTCCCCCAGTACAGGTGTCAAGGAGCTACTCCTCTGGAAGACGACTGATTCGCGGACTCTCATCGGCACGATGAAGAAAGTATCGGGATTCAACAGACCATGCAATACTCTGCCACTGTGCCAGCGTCCAGCGCTGATTGTCACGTGCCCATTTCATTCGTAGTTGCCAATGTCGTGGTGTTAACGTCGGCGCATGCACGGGCGCATCGTTAGGAGTGTTCGGTGCACTTTGTGTTTAGACACACTTGTACTCTTCCTAGCATTAAAGTTTGATGTTAGTTCTGCCACATTTCACTGCATGTCCTGTTTTACCAGTCTGGCCAGCCTACGACAAATGGTTCAAATGG
This sequence comes from Schistocerca cancellata, assembly GCF_023864275.1. Classification (NCBI taxonomy): domain Eukaryota; kingdom Metazoa; phylum Arthropoda; class Insecta; order Orthoptera; family Acrididae; genus Schistocerca; species Schistocerca cancellata. Next base: position 822,645,495 of record NC_064629.1, read on the forward strand.
CTCTGAGCACTATGGGACTCAACTGCTGTGGTCATAAGTCCCCTAGAACTTAGAACTACTTAAACCTAACTAACCTAAGGACATCACACACATCCATGCCCAAGGCAGGATTCGAACCTGCTACCGTAGCGGTCGCGCGGTTCCAGACTGTAGCGCCTAGAACCGCTCGGCCACTCAGCCTACGACATCCGAGATCTGTAACGAAGGGTGGTCGCCCATCCTCACGACGTCTGGACGTGGTTTCACTTTGGTAGATTGTGAACCTACGCTCGGCCAAGCTGAGATATATCGCACGCCTTCCCCATTTTATGCAAGGACAGCACGCTGACTGATACTACATACACCGTGTGTGTGTCTGACTAGCAGTCATTCCTCGCCAGGTGACGCTGCAATCGCCTGGACGGGTTTGTATAGATAGCAGGTCGGTGGTCATAATGTTCTGGCTAATCGGAGATCAACATAATTAAATTCAAGAAAAATTTCTCTTAGTATTTGTAACGCAAAAGCGTTACATTTACATTTCCGTAATGTCTTGTCAGCATCTGACTTAAGTTATTAATGATTATTTGAATGAGAATATGGACAGAGAGATGTTATAAAATGATTGTCAGTGTATCTAGAGATAAGCGATTGAACACTTTATTTCACTGTTATATACTTATGTATTTAAAACAGTCATTTTTTGACGTCTGGTCTCTTCCTGAGGAAACAATAATTTATTATATTGAAAGGAGTGTTAGTCGCCGGCCGCGGTGGTCTAGCGGTTCTGGCGCTGCAGTCCGGAACCGCGGGCTGCTACGATCGCAGGTTCGAATCCTGCCTCGGGCATGGGTGTGTGTGATGTCCTTAGGTTAGTTAGGTTTAAGTAGTTCTAAGTTCTAGGGGACTTATGACCTAAGATGTTGAGTCCCATAGTGCTCAGAGCCATTTGAACCATTTGGAGTGTTAGTCACTTGAAGCCATTAGGTCTGTGAACAAATAAGCTTTTTCCCCCGATCGTTTCCGCTTGTGGAACGCCTTTTCTACGGAAGAAACGCGCAGTCGAGTGACCCGGAGGAGAGCATGAGTATACGGTTACAGGTGGTGTTGTCTTCTTCGTTTCTGGAACGCCTTTTCTTTGGAATGAGGTACACGGCAGACTGAAGTGAGAGAAGAAGTCAGATTGTGGTGGTCGAGTGTGGTCATGTAATGGTGGGGTCTTTAAGATTATAATGTTTTGTGCTAACATTGGTGCAATTTATGGAAGAGGGGATTAATCAGTACTTTTGGAGTAATAAATCGTCTTATGTAAACTGCAACCGTAGATGCAAGGTATTAACAGGCAGAAAAATGGTTCAAATGGCTCTGAGCACTATGGGACTTAACATCTGTGGTCATCAGTCCCCTATAACTTAGAACTACTTAAACCTAACTAACCTAAGGACATCACACACATCCATGCCCGAGGCGGGATTCGAACCTGCGACCGTAGCTGTCGCGCGGTTCCGGACTGAGCGCCTAGAACCGCGAGACCACCGCAGCCGGCTCAGGCAGAATTATGGCACTGCAATTATGCGGACCTCGTACTTTAATAATGGTTCTAAAATATAGACAATATGGTGTGATTGTTCCATATAAATAATATAAGACGTGATGATACTATGCATGCCATTTTGCACCTTCTTCTCAACTGCACTATTTCTGTCAAGGCGACCTAAGGCAACATATTTCGTAACTATCAATGTAACAGAAAAGCCAGACGTTTGTTAGCTAAAAATGTGATGATCGCACTTTTGGACTAATACAGAAATAGTTAATTCTCAGAAGTGTTATCTTCTTACTTCGGGTACCTTATATCTACTTTGCTCAAGCCCTGACTTAAAATTACTATTTATTAAGTGGAAAAGTCGACGGGACGTTAAATTCTAATCTTCCTTCCCTTAAGTGGAAAAGTAATTGCATTTAATGCTATGTTTGTGTGGTTCATTAAGTGAGAAAGGGGAGACACGAAATTTTGATGGGTCACATTGTAACAGTACTTGAGTAAATTCATTTGCTTAGTTTCTCAAGACTAAAGTAAATTCAATCTGGAAAGAATAATCAACTTAATTTTTATTTGAAAAGCTCCGTAAAGTGATTGTTGAAAAAGAAGTCATTAAAGATCTTGTGAGTTTCATTCTGGTACTAAAAGCTAAAATTACTTTTATTCAAAGATAAATTCATTAACGGTTTCAAGTTTGATGAAAAGAATTATTTTCAAACTTCGTCCCATTAGGACTGGCGACCGGTATTAGAAGGCAGAATTATTTATTTTCAGAAGGAAAGTTCTCAAGGTGACTTGGCATTGGATCCTGTCTCGGAGGTAAAAAATGGTATTGTGTTTCAGTAGGAAACATTAATTATCAAACCGATAATTAAAGGTAAAGAATGAAGTCAAGTTTTATACTTCGTTTCTGGAAAGAGCGTCGCCCTAGTTTTTCTCTAAATCTCTGAAATAAATGCGGTAGCCCAAATAACATTCAAATAGGTTTACATGCGGTTGGCAATTGTAAGAGAGTTCACTTTACATCTAAGCAGTTCTCAACGTGTGATTTTTTTGTTCTTTGGAAGTCTGTATTAAGACGCTATGAACGACATTCAGGGTTATAGAAAGGTGTCGCAGATTTACAAGCGTGATCAGTCACTCGTAATAAAAGTACACATATTTAGGAACAGAGTAGAGTGGCGCAGACCGCGTTATATGTTGCGCGTAGATGCTGTGTAGTGTTGTTATGTGTTGACTCCTATCTTACAGAACTCTATTCTTCGGATTCTTAGGATCAGATCTTGTAGAGTTGATTATAAACCTCCCAGTACTGTTCAGGAAGAAATGGCAACATCGTCATCAGATCTTCCTGTTTTCCAGCAAATAAATATGGCTGGTCTTTTAGATGAAATATGGCATGACGTACACCTGCCGTGATTTTTCCTCTTTTGAATACATTGATATTTTTCCATTCTTCTGTTTCAGGGTAAGAATTTTTAATAACTATTTGAGATGGCTGAGTATGAAACACCCTGATCATGCTGCATCTGGCGATCTTACACGTCTTCATTGACAACAATTTTTTAGCGTCATCTTTAAAGTCAAGGAAGTCAGTTGTGCGCTCTAAAAAAACGTGGAAGGGTTCATAGCTTTAGCTAACTCAACACTATTTTGTAAATCTGGAAGAAAAAAGCCCTTGCTTCCCTTTCTTCATTTTTCTATAATTGCCAAATATCTATCAGTAGTTGGATGTATGTCGGTCATGGATGGTGTGTGTGTAAAAAATGTCGTTGTTAGCCAAAGTAAGGACAGTTAAATGTGGAAGTTCAGCGATAATTTATTGCTAATAAAACTTGTATAATTCGTTTATGCTAGCTATTTCTTTTTGTTAAAGTATATTTAACTTGATCCATACACCTGAAGGTGTTCTTGGTGACGGAATCTACGAGACACAGTGAATGATTAATTGTGAATAGATGATTGGTGAATACAGTATGCTGTGTCTGCGCAACTGTATGTGTGCTCGCACAGGACACTTTTACACACATAATCAGTGTTAGATGTTTGCCCATAACAATGATTTCGATAAACTCTAGGACAGATTTCCAGCGTATCAGATAAGCAAACAACAGTAATAAAAGGAACACCTAGTGTAGTAGCAAAGAAGTGCTTCGGAAGTAATCTCTTCACAGCTAGGTCCGCCATTAATTAGCTTAGTTGATGGTTACGGCGTTGTTTCGTGTGAGGTCAGAGGTCACGGATGTTGCGCAACATGGCTACGCGACAAGTTCACAGTGAGAGCCGCCTTGCGAGAAACCACACATGACGTAACGCTGTAACGAGCAGATTAGCTCTCACGGACTCCCAAATCGATATTCGATGAGGCACTGGATTATAACTCATCCGTATAATGAAAAGACTGGCGCCAACTCGGCCCCAAATCGAAGGAGTGCGCGCGCATACGTAAAACGGCTTATACGCATGGCCGCAGCGGTTATCCACGGCTACGGTTTGCGTGCCATATGGAGCCTTCCCACGTTTAGCCACCGTCCTAGTGCTTACATTAGATTACCAGCCACGCCATTGGTACACAACTGGACACAAAATTTTACCTCGCATGACGTTTTCATTCATCGTCAGCGTATAAACTAACTAACCGGCTTCTTTGCAGAATAAAGACAAGGCTGGAACCACATTTTCAGTCAAAGGGCACGCATGAAAACTCAGATGATCACAAACACTGGTGCTACATTACTAATCTAATTTCGTAAATATCTGTGGTATTTACCTCTAAATATAACACTTCACGATACCCTGGTACGAATTATTTCGAGATACTAATCATCAGTGCCCGTCACACTTCGACGTAGTAATCATCACGAGACAGTTCTTATAAAAATGTAAATTTTGATATGTTCATTCTCCTTTGAAATGAATCCTACTGTGAGAAGCTTACGGATTTTTTAAAATGTGACTACGCCTATTCAGGCTGTTTTAATTTTATTTCTAGACCATGCCCTCGTAGACATATTATACAATCAGGTATATCTTCTGAAGAAGGTTCAATTACCTGGGTTGAAACCTAGGTAAAGGTTGGTTTCATTACCGCAACCGAGGCTGATAGTTTCTTATGTATTACAACATTATTCAATATGCAATTTTAGGCAACTATGATGCAAAAAAAGCGCTGCGGACTATGTGTGTACAGATTAGAATTCCAGTTCATTACTTTTTGCTGTGTAACACTGTCAGTAAGATTATATTATCGCTTGAAAAAGAAAAAAAAATGAAATGTTTTCTAAAACTACTGTGTTTGTTGTATCAAATAGGTATTACAAATGCATATAAAGATACGTCACGGAACCAGCAGGACATAAGTCATCCTTATTCCTGTCTCCTGCTTGTTGCTTTGAACAGTGATTCACATCGTATCTGATGCATACGATGAAGTCATTCCAAAGATTGATCAGATGTTGGATATTACAGGTACGTTCTTTGACTGCAGGGTCAACTGTTGAGTTCCACAGAGCTGTGCCAAACCCGTTACTTAGAGAACTAGCAGTTCACTGTCGTCAGTCAACGAGTACGCAAACCATAGATTGGTGTGACTCAATGTACCCTCTTAGGAAGCACTTAGAATGGATGAAGTTCCAGTGTCGTATATCCGATTCGTAAACTTCGTGTAAATGAGCTACAGTTTCTAATCTATATCTAAATACACACACCGCAAGCCACCGTACGGTGTGTGGCGGAGGGTACCCTGTGCCACTACTAGTCATTTCCTTTCCTATTCCACTCTCAAATATAGTGAGAGAAAACGATTTTCTAAATGCTTCCGTACGATCTTAATAGCTCTTATCTCATCTTTGTGGTTCTTAGGCGAAATGTACGTTGGCGGCAGCAGAATCGTTCTGCAGTCAGCTTCAAATGCCGGACGTCTAAATTTTATCAATAGTGTTACACAAAAAGAACGTCGCTTTTCCTCCAGGGACTCCCGATTGGGACCCCGAAGCGCCTACGTAATACTTGCATGTTATTCGAACGTACTGGTAACAGATCTAGCAGATCCCAAACATTAGAGTAGTATTCAAGAATGGGTCCAAAGAGTGTCTTACACGCAATGTCCTTTACAGATGAACCACACTTTCCTAAAATTCTCCCAATAAACCGAAGTCGACGATTCGCCTTCCTTACTACCGACCTTACATGCTTGTACCATTGCATGTCACTCTGCACACTTACGCCAAGATATTCAATCTACGCGACTCTTCCAAGCAGCATAGTACAAATGCTGTATTCGAACATTACGGGTCTGATTTTACTACTCATCTGCATGAAGTTACATTTTTCTACATTTGCATTAATCACACCAGGTTGAAATTCTGTCTTGTCTAATTTCCTCCTACAGTCACTTGACGAAACTTTCCACTATACCACAGCATCATCAGAAAACAGCCGCAGATTGCTGTTCACCCTGATCATTTAGTTATATAGAAAATAACAGTGGTCCTGTCACACCTCTCGGGCGCACCCTTTTTTCAGATTAACACGACCCGTCGAGGATAAGGCTGTGTGTACTGTTACTTAAGAAGTCTTGGAGTCACTCAAATGTCTTGGAACCTACTCCGTATGCTCGTACCTTCTTTAATAGTCTGCAGTGGGGCACTGTGTCAAATGCTTTTCGGAACACAAGGGATATGGAATCTGCCTCTTACCCTTCATCGATAAGTCGCAAGATATTATGTGAGAAAAGCACAAGCTGAGTTTCGCACGAGGGATACTTTCTAAAACCATGCAGATTCGTGGGCATAACCTTTCCCGTCTCAAGGAAATTTATTGTATCTGAATTGAGAATATGATCAAGAATTTATTCCAGTCGTTTGGAACTCTGCGAGAGATTTTTCCTCTACGCCAGGGTTGCCCCTTATTATATCCGCCATACGGGAGAGTCGAATTAAATTCAAAAGGAAAATTGTTGCCAGAGTTTTAATCAACTTCCTGTAAGATTATTAAAAGAAATTGAAGTGGGTTGGAATTGAACGGATCACCGACACAAAGGTTTCTTACAGACTGAACAGAGTTCCTAGATAACAGAACGCAGCATGTCATTCTCAATGGAGAGAAGTCTTCCGAAGTAAGAGTGACTTCAGGTGTGCCGCAGGGGAGTGTCATAGGACCGTTGCTATTCACAATATACATAAATTATCTTGTGGATGACATAGGAAGTTCACTGAGGCTTTTTGCAGATGATGTTGTGGTGTATCGAGAGGTTGTAACAATGGAACATTGTACTGAAATGCAGGAGGATATGCAGCGAATTGAAGCATGGTGCAGGGAATGGCAATTGAATCTCAATGTAGACAAGTGTAATGTGCTGCGAATACATAGAAATATAGATCCCTTATCATTTAGCTACAAAATAGCAGGTCAGCAACTGGATGCAGTTATTTCCATAAATTATCTGGGAGTACAAATTAGGAGTGATTTAAAATGGAATGATCATATAAAGTTGATCGTCGGTAAAGCAGATGCCAGACTGAGATTCGTTGGAAGAATCCTAAGGAAATGCAATCCGAAAACAAAGGAAGTAGGTTACAGTACGCTAGTTCGCCCACTGCTTGAATACTGCTCTGCAGTGTGGGATCTGTACCAGATAGGGTTGATAAAAGAGATAGAGAAAATCCAACGGAGAGCAGCGCGCTTCGATACAGGATCATTTAGTAATCGCGAAAGCGTTACGGAGATGATAGATAAACTCCAGTGGAAGACTGCAGGAGAGACGCTCAGTAGCTCGGTACGGGCTTTTGTTGAAGCTTCAAGAACATACCTTCACCGAGGAGTCCAGCAGTATATTGCTCCCTCCTACGTATATCTCGCTAAGAGACCATGAGGATAAAATCAGAGAGATTAGAGCCCACACAGAAGCATACCGACAATCCTTCTTTCCACGAACAATACGAGACTCGAATAGAAGGGAGAACCGATAGAGGTACTCAAGGTACCCTCCGCCACACACCGTCAGGTGGCTTGCGGAGTATGGATGTAGATGTAGAACAGCAGCTTTATGACACTTAGCACCTCGAAATTAAAAAAAAAAAAGGAGAAGCCCTTGTAAGCTCTTACTTGTGTTTTGCCTCAATGTATGACTAGGGGTATCATGCCGCCCCATGGACAAATGTCGCATTCTGACACAGTTGTCTTGTCCCTCATATGACACGGATTTAATACCACTCGATATTTTGTGTGGGACAACTTTAAGCGTCGAGAGCAATAAAAGTACGACAGAAATATGATAAGATCTTTTCGACGAATTCTGATTACGCAAGAAGACACCGGTATCACAGCATAACTCTCAGTTGAAATACGCTGCCCTTTCAGAGGTTTACAATTCACTCGATATTTATTGTTGCAATAATGCACACGGAGTACATGAAATGAAGCATTTACAGATCAACAGCAGAAGCGGTTCTGAGGTACCACGTATCGACTCATGCTGCAACACCCATTGTAGTATATCGTGGGCCGGCCGGCGTGGCCGAGCGGTTCTAGGCGCTACAGTCTGGAACCGCGCGACCGTTACCGTCGCAGGTTCGAATCCTGCCTCGAAAATGGATGTGTGTGATGTCCTTAGCTTAGTTAGGTTGTAGTAGTTCTATGTTCTAGCGGACTAATGACCTCTGAAGTCAAGTCCCATAGTGCTCAGACCCATCTGAACCATCATGACATGGCGTAGCTTCCACTGGCGGCAACGCAGACGCTGAGTCTGGCATCCAGTCGATCGTACAGATGGCGAATACTGTCCTGAGATACGTTATTCCACGCCTGTTCTACCTGTTCACGTATTTCATTAAGAGTTGTTGGCTGGTGAATCACACGAGCAATTTCTCGTCCCATCATATCACACACGGGCCAGACTGGAGACACGTCCGGAGGTCATGCTGGCCAGGGAAGTTGGTGCTCGTGTTGAGAAACGGAGCACGTTGAATTTTACTGGCAGCGAGTCTTTATCCTATTAGAACAACACACCATCTTCCTGTTGCAAGAACGGCAAAAGAACGGGTCTAACAACATTCTTCACGTACCGAGCGCTGGTTAGCGTCCCCTCCAGAAACACCAAAGGTGAACGAGAGTTGTAACGCATCGCATGCCAGGCTGTAAGCCTGGGTGGGTTCAGCGTGTTTTGGACGAAAGCACGGTATACGTAGCTAGGTATACGTAGTACGCGATAACGACCATCACTTGCATCTGTAGAATCTGCTTTCATAGCTGAGGACTACGGCATGAATTCCATGTTCCAAGTGACCCTCTGGCGCCACCAGTCGAACCGTGTACGTCGATGCTGTGGCGTGAGTGGAAGACGGGCTAGAGGCGTGCGTGTCTGTAGTCGCACTGATAATAATCTGTTCGCAACAGTTCGTGTTGACACATGTGGGCTAATAAGCCTTCTTACCTGTACTGTGGTAGCTGTATGATCTGCTCTGCTGCCCTTATAATAAGACGATCCATGCGGGTGTCCGTGCTGCATGCACGTCCAGAATATCGTCTACAGACGTGGAAATGTTCACGTGATCATTCATGCCTGCATCATTGCACAACTGACGCAGCTCGTCCAATTTGTGTGGTAATTCTCCGAAAGGAGCATCGCGCCACTCGGAAAGCCACAATTGGACCCCTTTCAAACCTGTCCAGATGGCTGTAGGAAGCACTAGAGCATCTCTTTGTTTGCTTGCGTTAGACGTTTTGCACAACCCTGAGCCTTCTGGCTGTGAGCGTTCCCTATTAAAAGATAGACACGGTGCTCTGGTGGCTACACCACTACGCTATCTGTTGGTGGACGGCATTGAAATGATTATCAAATGGTTCAAATGCCTCTGAGAATTATGGGACTTAACATCTGTGGTCATCAGTCCCCTAGAACTTAGAACTACTTAAACCTAACTAACCTAAGGACAGCACACACATCTACGCCCGAGGCAGGATTCGAACCTGCGACCGTAGCGGTCACGCGGTTCCAGACTGAAGCGCCTAGCACCGCACGGCCACACCGGCCGGCGAAATGATTATCAGTACATCTACTACCCCCCAGATGGCATATGTTATCATCGGATGAAAATTGACGTCGTCTTTCTATGTGCACCAATTTTTTTCATGTAGTATATTTGTGTGTGTCCCACAAGAAACCGCTGTTTTACGTGGGCTAGGAAGGAACGTTGTAAACAACCCGAGGAAGAAACCAAAGTGATATCAGGCTTGTGAAATCACTATAAGACAATAAAATGGCTCTGAGCACTATGGGACCTAACTGTTGAGGTCATCAGTCCCCTAGAACTCAGAACTACTTAAACCTAACTAACCTAAGGACATCACACACATCCATGCCCGAGGCAGGAATCGAACCTGCGACCGTAGTGCCTAGAACCGCTCCGGCCGGCAATAAGACAATATAAATATCATTTACGATGAGAAAATTTCAAAAAAATATCTTTTTTTGTAAATGGAGAACGCTGTAGGTTAAATGGGTAGATCGGATAACTGATGAGGATGTACTGAATCGAACTGTAGTGCAAGTTAAATGAAAGAAGAGATCGGCTCATAGGGCACATCCTAAGGCTTACAGGGATCGTCATTTTGGTAATGCACCGTAGTGAGGGTAAGGAGGATACAGGGGTGGTAACAACTGCAGAGAGAGACCAAGACTTGAATAGAGTGAGCAGGTTTAAAAGGGTATTGGTTGCAGTATTTACGCTGAGATGAAGAGTCTTGCACAAGACAGACTAGACTGAAGAGCTGCATCGAACCAGTACCGAAACGAAAACCGCATCCACAATAACAACCATATTCACACCAACTGTGGTGGAATTTCAACCATAGAAGTGATTATCCTTGTCTAGTGCAAACAAATACAGTTTTTAGAAGTCTGGGTTTCTGTTCAAAATATTATGTACTCAGTACAAGCACCGAGTTCGTAATATCAGTTTATAATCGCCTTGCAGATCCGGAGCAACAGGCCAATCGATAACAGCTACAAGAATGGCGAAGTTTTGGAGACGTGTTGTGTTGTCTGGCACCACGCTGTTTCTGTAAGTGAGGGAGCAGAGGGTGCAACGCGGCTGCGTGTGGCTGCACAGTTCGCCTGTCGTAAAGAAGCCGTTACCTGTTGCAGCGACTCGTGCCTAATGATTTCACGACACGCAACCACGGCGCGGAATTTCCTGCCAGCCGACGAATAGTGTGCAGCGCAGCGACGCGTGTCTGGGCGTGGCGCTCACTGGGAAAACCGACCCACACACACACACACACACACACACACGACTCCAAGTTCTACAGCTATTCGGCCACCATTTTCAACCCGATGTAAACTGTCAGTCATATATCTCCTTGTTTTTTCGAACAATAAATTTGATGTTCACGTAGTGTGATTGACGATGACAACATCCACTAGATGGTCAACCGCCTTTCCCCACATCACTGAATGCGCTCTCAGAACTGTTAGCCTACACACCCAAGTGCATGTAAGTGCAGAAACAGTGTGTAAACACTAGACTGGTGTTTCCTAATAGAATAATCTCATGAAGAGAATTGCGTCGATTCAAACCGAACACGAATGAAGAGACATGTATGAGGGGTGTCAGAAGGTACACTAAGGTGACAAAGGTCGTGGGATAGCATATGCACATTTACAAATAGGGGAGTACCGCGTCCATAGGGCATGAAAGGCCAATTCATTGGGGGAGCTGACCTTGGACTCTGGCGATTCGTGTGGAAAGATATCCTACGGGATTATGGCCGCACGACGGGAATTGACAGACTTAGAAAGCGGAATGGTAGTTGGAACTAGAAGTATGGGACATTCCACGTCGGAAAGCGTTATGGGATTCAAAATTTCGACATCCACGGTGTCAGGAGTCTGCCGAGAATACCAAATTTCAGGTGTTACCTCTCACCTCGGACAAAGCGTTGGCCGACGACTTTCACTGAAAGACCGAGAGCTGCGGAGTTTGCGTAGAGCTGTCACTGCTAACAGACAAGCAACACCGTGTAAAGTAACAGCAAAAGTCAGTGTGGGACGTGCGACGTTAGGACAGTGGGGTCAAAAAGTCTGATATTTATGCTCACCTTTATGCTTACCTTTGTACAAAGAATTCAATTATTTCAAACTTTTTCTCTTAACACCCGTTATACACACATCAAAAAAAGTTTTGCATCGCCTCTGTTCCGAGAGTCCCGGATCCTATACAGAAAATTGGAGTAGAGATCGACATAAAAATCATTTCTGCCCTTTTTGTTGCTCATGAAAACCACACATTGCATGTTGTACCACCATACAGCGAGACCGTCATAGGTGGTGGTCCAGATTGCTGTACACACCGGTACCTATGATACACAGTAGCACGTCCTCTTACATTGATGCATGCCTGCATTCGTCGTGGCATACTATCCACTAATTCATCAAGGCACTGTTGGTCCAGTTTGTCCCACTCCTCAACGGTGATTCGGCTTATATCCCTCAGAGTTGTTGGTGAGTCACGTCGTCCACAAACAGCCTTTTTCAATCTATCCCAGGCATGTTCGACTGGGTTCATGTATGGAGAACATGTTGGCCACTCTAGGCGAGCGATATCGTTATCCTGAAGGAAGTCATTCACAAGGTGTGCACGATGGGGGCTCGAATTGCTGTCCATGAAAACGAATGCTTCGCCAATATGCTGCCACTATCTGAGGATGGCATTCACGTATCGTATAGCCGTTACGGTGCCTTTCATGACCACCAGTGGTGTACGTTGGCCCCACAGAACGCTACTCCAAAACAGAAGGGAACCTGCACCTTGCTGTAATCGGTGGACAGTGTGTCTAAGGCGTTCAGCCTGACTTGGTTGCCTCCAAACTCGTCTCCGACGATTGTCTGGTTGAAACATATACGACGCTCATCGGTGAAGAGAACGTGATACCAATCCTTAGCGATCCATTCGGTATGTTGTTCAAATGGCTCTGAGCACTATGGGACTCAACATCTGTGGTCATAAGTTCCCTAGAACTTAGAACTACTTAAACCTAACTAACCTAAGGACATCACACACATCCATGCCCGAGGCAGGATTCGAACCTGCGACCGTAGCAGCCGCGCGGTTCCGGACTGCGCGCCTAGAACCGCTAAACCACCGCGGCCGGCGGGTATGCGGGCCCATATTTACCGCCCTGCATGGTTTCGTGTTTGCAAAGATGGATCTCGCCGTGGACGTCGGAAGTGATGTAGCGCATCATGCAGGCTATTGCGCACAGTTTGAGTGGTAACACGACGCCCTGTGGCTGCACGAAAAGCATTATTCAACACTGTGGCGTTGCTGTCAGCGCTACTCTGAGCCATAATCCGTAGGTAGTGGCCATCCTGATATTTGTGCTGAGGCCTCTGGTGCTTACCTTTGTACAAAGAATTCAATTATTTCAAACTTTATCTCTTAACACCCGTTATACACACATCAAAAAGTTTTGCATCGCCTCTGTTCCGAGAGTCCCGGATCCTATACAGAAAAGCCCTTGGGCGGCCTGAGCGAGTCATGTCATCGACAGTTCCTGTCTCTCTATATCTCCTCCATGTCCGAACAACTTCGTTTTGATTCACTCCGAGACGCCGGGACACTTCCCTTGTTGAGAGCCCTTCCTGGCACAAAGTAACAAATCGGCCGCGATTGAACCGCGTTATTGAACGTCTAGGCATGGTTGAACTACAGATAACACGAGCCGTGTGCCTCCATCCTGTTGGTGTAATGACTGAAACCATTAGGCTGTCGGACCCCTCCGTCTAATAGGCGCTGCTCATGCATGGTTGTTTACATCTTTGGGCGGGTTTAGTGACATCTCTGAACAGCCAAATGGAGTGTGTCTGTGATACAATACCCACAGTCAACATCTCTGTTCAGGAGTTCTGGGAACCGGGGTGATGCAAAACTATTTTTGATGTGTTTAATCAGACACACAAAGTAAAAGATAATCAGCAAGTTTAAAGTTATTTTCGTACTGTTCTGTAAAATATTACTCCATCGAAAGTGCAGTTTCACTGTGTTTGCTGTTCTTTGGCGCGGGATGAGTTAGTTTCTGTTCATAGGCGGCTGGAAATCGCCCTGACTGCTGTGAAGTGAGTGCAAGTTGCTGCGGATGGCTGTGTTGTGAGGGCTACCGAGAATCATGCACCATGTATTCCAAAGATAGCCCAAGCACTGTCTTCTCCTGCGCATATTGTCTCGTCTGCAGGAAGCATGAGATCGATCACTGGTCGTGCATTTGACTTCGAGTGACATAAGTGGTAGGTCTAGGTGCCGTGTACAGGGAAGACATGGAACACAGACTACTCCGGATGTCGCACCCACTTCCCTAAGTAACACTTTCGAGGTGCAGTCTTCCACTAAAACTGAAACTGAGCCAGTGAGACTCACTTCACCTCGCGGCAAACGTGCTGTGCCCCTTGACGAAGGAGGTAAACGCTGTCATCAATCATCGGCGGTTCACACGTGTGGCGAATAATGATATACCTTACGAAAATGTCAGCAAGGGAAGGGAAGGAACGCTAGGTGTACTCAGTGTGTGTACTTGGGGGCCTCATTCAACATGTTAAGAGGCCATTCCGGCAGCCACTGATGGAGCAGGGCGCAACCAACTGCAGAGTGCGACTCACATTGGGACCAACGATGTCTGTTATATGGGCTCCGAGATAGAACTTGGATGTTTCCAGCGAACGTCAGAGAAGATTGAGACTACGAGCTTCGCCATGGGGTTTCAAAGAAGCTCACAATCTGAAGTATTGTCCCAAGAACAGATCATAGGCCCTTAGGTTTCAGCGGGGAGGAATGCTTGAACCAGATACTGTAAAGGATCTCTGACTAGTTAGGCTCCGGCCTTCTAGATTTGCGACGTAGCGTTGAGAACTATAGGATCACTCAGAATTGGTGAGGTGGGAACTGTACACCACATGCTACTATCTAGGTAGCTGACCGTATGTGAGGTGCACACAAGGTTTCTTTTAGATTAAGCAACTCTGCATCCAGTCGATATAACGATAGCTGGAAGAGACCAGGGAAGTTGCCTTCCACAAGCAGGTGTAGTAGAATCATAGCGATGAACTGCCGAAACATTCGCAAGAAAATGTCGGAGTTCGAAGCGTCCCTAAAAACCAGTGAAGCTCAAATAATGCTAGGCACAGGCAGCGTATAAAACCCGATAATTCAAGCTTATTCGTGTCTCCTGCTTCTTACTTTGAAGAGTAATTCACTTGATACCGCATTCCCGATAAACTCGATAAAGCCACTCCAAAGATTAACCAGCTGTTGCGTATAACAGGTACCTTCGTTGACAGCAGAGCCAACTGTTGAGCTCCACAGAGCTGCCGTAAGCCCGTAACTTGAAGAACCAACAGTTCATTGTTATCCTTCAAGGAGGCCCCCAACCATAGACGGTGCAACTGGTGTGGCTCAATGTACACACTTAGTAAACACATACAGTGGATGAATACCCAGTGTTATGTATCTGATTCGCTGACCTTTGTATAAATGGCTTACAATTTGTAGTATTTTTCGGGATAATTAATGTGTATTTCTAAAGGATAGGCTGATGAGAAACAGATGTGGTGTATTCGTCGCAGTAGACAAGAAATTCAAACCCACCAAAATAGAAATTTGAAATGCATTTGAGATTGTTTGAAGAAGACACACTATCAGGTATGAGCACAAAATTATGCCTGGATCCTTCTATTGACCACCAGACTTTTCCACGGATGTGGGTTTAGAGAAAACATTAGTTTACAGGTAACCATTCATACTGAAATTATTGGAGATGACTATAGTCATCCAGTAAGCAACTAGGATAACTTCAGTTTTGTTAGATGAGAGTGTGACAAGACATCCTGCGAAATATTGATAAATGCCCTGTATGAAAATTATCTAAAAGTAGTAGTTCGGGATCCCCGTCACAATAAAAATATATTTGATCTAATGGCAACAAATAGACATGACTTCTTCGAAGATATCCATGAACAAAGCAATCAGTCACCATGAGGCTGTTGTACGAACGAAGATTACCAAAGTACAAACGTAAATTAAATGAAGTAGAAAGATTTATACTCTGAGAAAACCATACAAAGAGGCAGTGATGTCTTATCTCAGTAACGAACTCGAAACATTCAGCAATGGAGACGAGCATATAGAGGAACTGTAGCTCAGTTTTATAAGAATAGTTGTCCATGCACTTGATAGATATGTAGTTAGTAGAACAGTTCATGATGGCAGAGACACTGCATAGTATACAGTCACAGAAAAAGAAAGCTTCTAAAGAGACAAGGAAATAGTGCACTATAGGTGTAAAACAAGGCATAGGGCTATAGACAAAGAGATGTTGAATGAAACACGTTTGGCTGTCAGGAAGGAAGTGTGTAGTTTAGTTTAGTTCAGTGAGTCCTTCAACGGCTACCGTAATGGAATATTATCGGAAGATTTCTCACAAAGCCCAAAGACGTTAACGTCATATGTAAAGGCTGTTGGTTGAACCAACGTTCGCGTCCAGACACCCACGAAGAAGACAGGAATTGAAACTGAGGGTAGCAAAGCAAAAGGAGAAATGCTTGACTCCGTTTTCAAAAGTTCCTTTACAAAGGAAAATTTTCTTTCCTACTCTGCACAGATAGAACACATTTTATGATTCACTCCCTTTGGCGGCAGCGCAGAGACCGAACAGGCGGTTGCTGAGGTCGACGACGGCCGAGTTGGCGAAGTGGACAAGTCCAGATCTTAACAAAACCGTTAAGCATGTTTACCCCCCATGAACCATGGACCTTGCCGTTGGTGGGGAGGCTTGCGTGCCTCAGCGATACAGATGGCCGTGCCGTAGGTGCAACCACAACGGAGGGGTATCTGTTGAGAGGCCAGACAAACATGTGGTTCCTGAAGAGGGGCAGCAGCCTTTTCAGTAGTTGCAGGGGCAACAGTCTGGATGATTGACTGATCTGGCCTTGTAACATTAACCAAAACGGCCTTGCTGTGCTGGTACTGCGAACGGCTGAAAGCAAGGGGAAACTACAGCCGTAATTTTTCCCGAGGACATGCAGCTCTACTGTATGATTAAATGATGATGGCGTCCTCTTGGGTAAAATATTCCGGAGGTAAAATAGTCCCCCATTCGGATCTCCGGGCGGGGACTACTCAGGAGGACGTCGTTATCAGGAGAAAGAAAACGGGCGTTCTACGGATCGGAGCGTGGAATGTCAGATCCCTTAATCGGGCAGGTAGGTTAGAAAATTTAAAAAGGGAAATGGATAGGTTAAAGTTAGATATAGTGGGAATTAGTGAAGTTCGGTGGCAGGAGGAACAAGACTTTTGGTCAGGTGATTACAGGGTTATAAATACAAAATCAAATAGAGGTAATGCAGGAGTAGGTTTAATAATGAATAAAAAAAATAGGAGTGCGGGTAAGCTACTACAAACAGCATAGTGAACGCATTATTGTGGCCAAGATAGACACAAAGCCCATGCCTACTACATTAGTACAAGTTTATATGCCAACTACCTCTGCAGATGATGAAGAAATAGATGAAATGTATGATGAGATAAAAGAAATTATTCAGGTAGTGAAGGGAGACGAAAATTTAATAGTCATGGGCGACTGGAATTCGTCAGTAGGAAAAGGGAGAGAAGGAAACATAGTAGGTGAATATGGATTGGGGGGAAGGAATGAAAGAGGAAGCCGCCTTGTAGAATTTTGCACAGAGCATAACTTAATCATAGCCAACACTTGGTTCAAGAATCATAAAAGAAGGTTGTATACCTAGAAGAATCCTGGAGATACTGACAGGTATCAGATAGATTATATAATGGTAAGACAGAGATTTAGGAACCAGGTTTTAAATTGTAAGACATTTCCTGGGGCAGATGTGGATTCTGACCACAATCTATTGGTTATGAACTGCAGATTGAAACTGAAGAAACTGCAAAAAGGTGGGAATTTAAGGAGATGGGACCTGGATAAACTGAAAGAACCAGAGGTTGTACAGAGTTTCAGGGAGAGCATAAGGGAACAACTGACAGGAATGGGGGAAAGAAATACAGTAGAAGAAGAATGGGTAGCTCTGAGGGATGAAGTAGTGAAGGCAGCAGAGGATCAAGTAGGTAAAAAGACGAGGGCTAATAGAAATCCTTGGGTAACAGAAGAAATATTGAATTTAATTGATGAAAGGAGAAAATATAAAAATGCAGTAAATGAAGCAGGCAAAATGGAATACAAACGTCTCAAAAATGATATCAACAGGAAGTGCAAAATGGCTAAGCAGGGATGGCTAGAAGACAAATGTAAGGACGTAGAGGCTTGTCTCACTAGGGGTAAGATAGATACTGCCTACAGGAAAATTAAAGAGACCTTTGGAGAAAAGAGAACCACTTGTATGAATATCAAGAGCTCAGATGGCAACCCAGTTCTAAGCAAAGAAGGGAAGGCAGAAAGGTGGAAGGAGTATATAGAGGGTTTATACAAGGGCGATGTACTTGAGGACAATATTATGGAAATCGAAGAGGATGTAGATGAAGACGAAATGGGAGATAAGATACTGCGTGAAGAGTTTGACAGAGCACTGAAAGACCTGAGTCGAAACAAGGCCCCGGGAGTAGACAACATTCCATTTGAACTACTGATGGCCTCGGGAGAGCCAGTCATGACAAAACTCTACCATCTGGTGAGCACGATGTATGAGACAGGCGAAATACCCTCAGACTTCAAGAAGAATATAATAATTCCAATCCCAAAGAAAGCAGGTGTTGACAGATGTGAAAATTACCGAACTATCAGTTTAATAAATCACAGCTGCAAAATACTAACGCGAATTCTTTATAGACGAATGGAAAAACTGATAGAAGCCGACCTCGGGGAAGATCAGTTTGGATTCCGTAGAAATGTTGGAACACGTGAGGCAATACTGACCTTACGACTTATCTTAGAAGAAAGATTAAGAAAAGGCAAAGCTACGTTTCTAGCATTTGTAGACTTAGAGAAAGCTTTTGACAATGTTAACTGGAATACTCTCTTTCAAATTCTGAAGGTGGCAGGGGTAAAATACAGGGAGCGAAAGGCTATTTACAGTTTGTACAGAAACCAGATGGCAGTTATAAGAATCGAGGGGCATGAAAGGGAAGCAGTGGTTGGGAAAGGAGTAAGACAGGGTTGTAGCCTCTCCCCGATGTTATTCAATCTGTATATTGAGCAAGCAGTAAAGGAAACAAAAGAAAAATTCGGAGTAGGTATTAAAATTCACGGAGAAGAAGGAAAAACTTTGAGGTTCGCCGATGACATTGTAATTCTGTCAGAGACAGCAAAGGACTTGGAAGAGCAGTTGAACGGAATGGACAGTGTCTTGAAAGGAGGATATAAGATGAATATCAACAAAAGCAAAACGAGGATAATGGAATGTAGTCAAATTAAGTCGGGTGATGCTGCGGGAATTAGATTAGGAAATGAGACACTTAAAGTAGTAAAGGAGTTTTGCTATTTAGGGAGTAAAATAACCGATGATTGTCGAAGTAGAGAGGATATAAAATGTAGACTGGGAATGGCAAGGAAAGCGTTTCTCAAGAAGAGGAATTTGTTAACATCGAGTATAGATTTAAGTGTTAGGAAGTCGTTTCTGAAAGTATTTGTATGGAGTGTAGCTATGTATGGAAGTGAAACATGGACGATAACTAGTTTGGACAAGAAGAGAATAGAAGCTTTCGAAATGTGGTGCTACAGAAGAATGCTGAAGATAAGGTGGGTAGATCACGTAACTAATGACGAGGTATTGAATAGGATTGGGGAGAAGAGAAGTTTGTGGCACAACTTGACTAGAAGAAGGGATCGGTTGGTAGGACATGTTTTGAGGCATCAAGGGATCACAAATTTAGCATTGGAGGGCAGTGTGGAGGGTAAAAATCGTAGAGGGAGACCAAGAGATGAATACACTAAGCAGATTCAGAAGGATGTAGGTTGCAGTAGATACTGGGAGATGAAGAAGCTTGCACAGGATAGAGTAGCATGGAGAGCTGCATCAAACCAGTCTCAGGACTGAAGACCACAACAACAACAAAGCATGTTTAACAGTCCATGGAGCGATTCGAGTCCAAAACGTAATACAGGCAAAGTCAAAACACTTCCGATAAGTGGCACATATTTAAGGCTTCAGTGACTAGCGGGAGACTGACTGACAAATGAGGGCCATATTTACAGGCAGTCTCGCGTCAGTAGACGGCTCCACGTGACATTCGACTGCGGCGGCGCACCGGAATATGTAGTCAGATTACTTCTGACCAGTTCCCCATATCGATACTCGGTCTGGGTGCGAATTCGAATCACTGTTTGATACTAAAGAAAACTCAGGAGTATTGCCCCAACTTAATTCTCGCAGCTCTGCAAAGATGAGTGATATAAATATTAGTGTCAATGGCGTTGAGAAAAGCTCAAATCATTAAAACGGAACATAGCTACAGAGCCCACTGTTATCGTTACGGCGTAAAGTCAAGCGCCGGCACGCCAGTCGGGAATTATAGAGCAGAGAGGGCTGCGAGGAGAGATCAGCCAATATCACGCTGACCAACCAAGTCTAGCGATCCGAGAAAGCAGATTTCCTAGACCCCATATTTGAAGACTAGGCAGAATTTAATAGCTTTCCCTACCACACTATATACAGAAATTGTCGCTGAGGTAGCCTCTGTTTCAGCCATCATATACCGTACGTCTATCGAACAAAAAATTTTGCCCAGAAGTTGGAAAAAGCACAGGACACTCCTATCTACAAGAATTATGGCAGAAGTGATCCACAAAACTACCGACCAATATCCTTGACACCCATTAGCTGTAAAATGATAGAACGTATTCTGAGCCCAAACGTAATGAGTTATTTCGAACAGAATGACCTCCTTCGCGAACTGTTCTAGGCGCTTCAGTCCGGAACCACGCGGCTACTACGGTTGCAGGTCCGAATCCTGCCTTGGGCATGGATGTGTGTGATGTCTTTAGATTAGTTAAGTTTAAGTAGTTCTAAGTCAGGGGGACTGATGACCTCAGATGTTAAGTCCCATAGTGCTTAGAGCCATTTGAACAATTTTTCGACCTCCTTCAAGCCAACAAGCATGGATTCCTAGAACATCGATCATGTGAAACCCAACTCCCGCTCTTCTCACGTTACATAGTGATAGTCATGGATCAAGGCAGTTAAGTAGACTGCAGTGTTTCTAGACATCGAAAATGTATTTGATTCCGTGCCACAAATACGCTTATTATCGAATGTACGCGATTTGTGCCTGGATTGAAGACTTCTTGGTGGGGAGGACACAGTAAGCTATCTCAGATGGATAGTCATCGACAGATATAGAAGTAACTTCAAGTGTTCCCAACGGAAGTATCTTGGGACCCTTGTTCATGGTGCTCTGAAGGATGTAAGAAATTAATTGACAAGTATCACCGAACATACTGAACAAACCAGTCAACAGACATTCTTGTTATGAGTTTCAGAGGACCTCTATTGAAGCTGCGATAAAATTTTGATAGAAGACAATATTCTATAGAAAAGAAACTGTATGTTCAGAGATAACAAAGTTATGAATCACTGTAAATTTATTTATGGCCCGTTTGGATCTGAAGTTGCACATACATGTTATCTCTGATTCGTTTATTTCACAGGCTTTCATTCCTAGTTGTTCATGGTGGGAAATTCAATTCAGATACGAAGAATAATTTTTAGCTACAAGGTTAGGTATCTGACCCAACTGTAGTATTTCGTCATAAAATTGCAATAGGTCTCTGTTTACCTCGTTGGTAATTCGTACACTAACGTCACAGTACATCTATTCGCTTTTGAAATTTGTGCTTGACAACACGAACTTGTCTGAAAGGAGCGGAAGCATCCATTTAGTGAACACAAGACAGATGACCAATCTTTATGTTTTAAGGTCTTCCTTACCTACCGTTCCAGACATTGTACACCACTTTGAAACATACATTTCAATCAGGTTTCCATTAGGACTGAAAGGCTTTTGCTGACAAACGACTGGTTTTCCAACCCTAGTTGAAGCCTTGGGTGCTAGCAACCCTTTGTATTTCTTGTATGAATACTTTTGGTTCACTTACTCATATTATGGAAATGTCACTCCATGAACTGAGCGGAATACTGAACAGTACTAATCACGTACACAACCCACTGAAATAGATTTAAAAGAGCGAAAACTGTTCACGTAAGGAAGATAGTCTTCATTTTTAAATTGATCCAACCATTTTAATTTCTGATTTTAATGATTTTTACCAAAACCATGTAATTTTAGGTGTGGTTTCTAGTCACTGGCCACGGTTGACACCTCCATCTGCCCTTGTTCATTATTCGGATGAATGGAATGATGTACTTTTTATGCTATATGTTTTTTGGTTTCATTGATTAAAAACTAAATTAATGCATTATCTGTCTGGTGCCAATTTAACTCCGTTCTGCTGTGCAGAAACCAATTATTGCAAAAATGAATATGTGACGTCACATAGGGTTGTCCAATCAATGATGTCATTGTTGTGCAGATCAGCGGAAATTTTTTTAGAGCGATGATTCACAGCAGATGACTGGGTTGCTACACGTGCCTTCTGTGGGAGGCTGAGTCTTCAGGGGATGAATTCGGTCTAGGCGAAACCGTTGTTCCAGAACTGGAGGTTAGTAGGTACCATCAGCCCTCTATCACCCGTACGTTCCAAGCATTTTTCAGCTATCAGCGTTCAGCCTAATGGTTTAACACTGTTGTGCACAGAGATCGGGACTATTACCTTAACCGTCTGTCTTGTAATTATCATTCTAACCTTCATACCGTTACGTTAGGCTCACTCAGACGAACTTGACTATGTCTGGATAGACTTTTATTTCTATAACTTTGTGTGGGACTTGAGGAAATCACCATCTCTAGTAAATAGATACCACTGGTCCGGGTTGGCTTATTGGTAACGTTAATAAAAAATGGTTCAAATGGCTCTGAGCACTATGGGAATTAACATCTGAGGTCATCAGTCCCCTAGAACTTAGAACTACTTAAACCTGACTAACCTAAGGACATCACACACATCCATCCCCGAGGCAGGATTCGAACCTGCGACCGTAGCGATCGCGCGGTTCCAGACTGAAGCGCCTAGAACCGCTCGGCCAGGTAACATTAATACACAAGCTAACAAACGAAGTACTAAGTTCAACCCTATGAATTCTCACCAACAAAAACTTGGCACGATAGCAATAACAAAACACATATCAACTGTCAGAATTTTTCCCGCTGTATGGAGAGCAAGGTACATTAGAAAAGCTACCACTTTTGTGGACACTGGCTATGTATGAGATAGCAGTAACTTTGCAGTCAGTTTAACTGAACTTGCAACACGAAGCTGCCACACTAAGTTTAACTACAGTGCTGAAAAATGTGAAATGACTTGGAGACTACAGGGCTGAGATGGATTTGTATCATATTAGATTTTAGGACTTTCGATTTGTAGTGGTTGGATTTGGACATCACTGAGATAAAAGAAAAGTGGGAAGCTAAGTAGTTAATATAAACTGTTGCACTTGGTGTCAACATCAGAAAATAATTTTGATGCCGGTCGTATGCCCTTAGGTTGCAATGTTGCGTGATTTTCGTATTGCCTGTCTTTCGGTGGCGCAGTGATACCGTGAGAAAGGTAGTGAATTGTACTACCACACCTTCCATGGCTGGCCCACATCCGGTTGACAAATTATCATGACTTACGTGGTAGTTCAAAGCTGGCTGAGGTAAATGTTCTGCATGGCATGTTGCCAAGTTCTAGTTGGTCTGCTTCGGTTTACATCTGCCTCCATTTATTGGGCTTAAAACAACGGTAGTCCGGTTTCCAGCTCTTTTTATATGGGGAATTCTTGATTGCAGCCTAATCCTACGCATACCAGTTATTTATTAGCAGTTGTGACTTTAAAGAACATAGTTGTACTCCGACAACTTCAGTGATCATCCGAGTCGTTCGAGACAGGATACGGCTTAGGTCTGGTAGTTGGTGACTTGGTGTTGATCTAATTGTGCCCGAGGTTAAACGCATAGTGTGGTTCAGATGGAGATGATGCAGCTTAGGCATCAGTCTAGACGATAAAGAACAAACTTTCAGCGTGACAATTTTTTTTTCTTTATTGAATTTCAATTCCCCCCGAAGGGGGCGGGCTGGCAGCAGCTTAGTATGCCGCTCTTCAGCCTACAGACTTTGGGAGAAAGATCAAGAGAATAAATAATAAAAAACAGGCGATAAAATCGGAGACTTAAAGAGTAACATGGCGAAAAGAAATCGTGGAACTTAAAACAAAGAACAGAGGGATGATGATGCTAATAAAATACATACGAAGCAGACAGGTAAAACAATAGACAGACAATTAAAAAACACGGCGATAGTCTGGATTCTGTTCGCAAAAGACATAAAATTCACACCTAGCGACAGCATGGTTTCTGTTCGCAACACGAGAAAGACGAACAACACTGAATAGTCACTGGAACACTGCACTAAAGAGTTGGCAAATGTGACATACCACAGTCGAGAGCAGGTGGGGAGGAAACTGGACAGAAGATGGGAAAACAAAAAAAGGGGAGAAAGGAGAGTAAAAGCGAAGGGGGGAACCGGGAAAGGAGCTGATGGAGGATGAGGACCCATAAGAGGGGTGGGGGGCAGACGCGACAGGGAGTGGGGTAGGCAGAGGAGGGGAAGACAAAAGGACTTGCGGGGGGGGGAGAAGGGAGGTAGGGAGAGGTTTAGTGGGGACAAAACAGGACAGAAGGGGGGGGGGGAAGAGGGAGCTCAGGGAAAGGGCAGAGAAAAGGAGGGGGAGTGAGGATCAGAGTTGATAGGAAGCATAAATGGAGGGAGAGAGGGCATCGTCCGGGAGGGGGAGTTGATGGAAGCCACCTTGGGAAAGGAGATGTAGGGTGTAAGCGTGACAATTTTTGATTACTGTATATATTCCTGAAAACAATCACTCAATGTTCTACGTAGAAATTAAGTCGTCGTCTGAAACGCTGTCCTCAGCAAGTGTACCCGTTACCATAAACTCTAGCTCACTTCTATCTGACCTGTTTACATAGTGGAAGGTGAAAGGAAGAAAGTGCAAGTCCGATATGCCAGCGGAACAGACCCAATGATTCATCGATCGAACAGAAACGTTCCGCACCGTACCCAGCGAAAGAGCTGACTCCGCAGCAGCTGCTGCTGAAGGAATAGATGGCGCTGCACAAATGTGACCCCTGATGCAAGGGCTCGGGCGACTTTCTCGCTGTGGGAAATGAACCGGAGCTATCCAGCGTGCAGACGTGCAAGTGTCAGCGCGTCTCAAGCAGAGTGTGCCAGCGATCTACCCTGTGGGAGGTGTGGCGACGTAGGTAGCATGAGCACGTATGGACGCTATCTATTCTCCACTTTAAACGGATACCACTTGAGACACATATATCCATACTAACATTGACTGAACGTATGATATAAACGTCTAACACATATGTAGATGTAATAATAAATATAGTTCACATAACTACTAGCACACACAGGAAATCAATTCCAAGATGTTGGATTGGACCGGTGGCTCTTAGATTCTAACAGAAAATAGTAGTGGGGTTTATTTGGCTAGCGAGATACTTTTTACTTCAAGAGACTGAGTCATTTTTCCGCCTCCGTAGCGCAGCGGTAGCGTTACCGCCTACCGCGCAAGGGGCCCCGGCTCGATTCCAAGCAGGGTGTTGCCTGTCTTTCATCATCATTGACATGCAAGTCGCCGAAGTGGCGTCAACAAAAAAAAGACTTGCAATACGGCGACCGAACCCCAAAATGGGATATCCCGGCCAATAAATGCCATGCGATTTTTCATTTCATCTGTTTACTTATCGTTTTTAAAATACACGAAAATCGAATATTCTCTGAAAGTCTGTCCTCGATAGAAAATGTTTGGGACCATCTAGGACGTCAACTCTGTCCCATACCAGTATTCAGGGTAGCAAAGACAAGTTTCAACAGCTGTGGACCAGCTTGCTTCCGTGGAGGATACAATGGCTTCCCAGCTGAATCAGTGCATTCATTCAGGCCAGAGCAGGTGAACGCCATACGGATAAGTAGACTCGTACTGCCAAGTTCTTTGCAATTTTGACTCGACTTTGTAATCGTTGAAATAACATCACATATCTTCCCAGTGCGTGAAGTTTCATTTTGTTCTCTTCTCCCATTCTGAATGCTTGACTCTTTTGTCAGGAAGTGTACTTCATTAATTATAATTATTAATACTATTTTATCTTTAAGATGTAATTTCATCAATATTATTTGGGTTCTTCTAACTTTAGTTACTTCAGTATCTGAATAGGACCCTGTACAATATTCTGCATTTAATATTCATTTTAACCATGTGCTGTAATGGTTATATTGTATCCAGACGTGACACACTATGGACCTCAGTAGAAAAATTTTTGGTGCGTCAAAATAACTCTCAACAATAAAAACAGTAACTAAATATCAATACAGTATTACAAAGAAGTCTAATAATCGTGTGGTGAGAGGTCACTTCACTGCAAAGCAGCCATCAAGGAAGAACCTTACCGTTTACAAGTGCCAGTATAAGAATACCCATTACAAAACGTAGATCGATAAGGTGGAACGCATATTTTTAATAATATGCAATATAGGACTATTTGGAGGTGGGGAGAAAATGCATTGCTTATCCATTATCGAATGCTGAGGATAGACTAAGCAAGTCCTCCATTACCACAAACACTGGGCACGCGGCACTGACTACCGTTCGACACATCACAAGTGACGTGAATCTTAGCATAACCGCCTGGATAGCGAGAATAATATGCAGCTCAATAATTAAAATCTTAGTTAATGAGTGCGAATTTCTGCCTTAGTCAACGTACAAGTTCCCAGGTCCGAATCAGAAGCAAACCCAAAATATTTCGGACGAGATGGGTGCACCGTCTGGGGACATACCTCCGTCAGCAATAAGGATGTCCAGTTTCAAATTAAGCATTAACAGTTTACATGTACATCAGAAGTGAAAATAGATAGGGGCACATCTGGGACGTTGTTCCGATTTTAAAAATCAAGAATCTTTAGAAGCAACTATGACAGAACACAAACCCATCGTTTTATGCTTTCAACAGAAATATTCATCATGAAATCTACAGTAAAAATTAAGGCAGATATTGTTGGAACTTAAATCGTGAATTGGAGCTCAGTTCCTCATTGAAAGAATCGATGTACTGCATGGACATTTGTCTGATTCTGTTTGTAAAATTAGTTCAGACGCAATATATGTCAGTGTGGCGTGCACTCTATCTTTGCTAGGAAGCAAATCTCCTATTGGAAATTTAAGTTATCCAACATGACTGCTACCTCTTCCTCCTTTCCTTTGTTATTCTACGTAAATTAATACCAAAGAAGACATCAAGAATAAGTTCCTTAAATCGTGAGGTACAGTTTTTTTTTCCACGAGCTTTTAATAGAGGGGTGTAACAAACACCAAAAGAGATACTGCATCAGGAATTATACATAACGTGAGAAGCTGGTTTTATGATTACGAGAATACATTTTTATAAATAATGTCCATCTACATACTGGGTAACACAAAAATATGTACATAACAAAAATACAGCACAATAGACTGTAAAAAAAACCTTTAGCATACAAAACAGCTTCCAGTCATCTCGGAGGGTATATATACAGGCCCTATATAGTTTTGAAGGGGAAGCATATATCATTCTTCCCAAAACATAGTAGCGATTTCACGTAAAGATGATGAAGGTAGGTAGAGATCATGTACTCTTCTCTCCAAAGCAGACCACAAAGCTTCTGTTATAATGAGATCTGGTTACTGTTGTGGCCAGGGGAAATGTGAAGTCTTCTTGGGTGCACAAAACAAGTCCTGGGTGATCGGAGGTCTGTGAACAGGGGGTCTGTCACCTTGGAACACAGCATCACTATTGGGGAAAAATTTCGTACCATACGGATGGATTTGATCAGCCAAAATGGCCACATAAATCTTGGCAGTAATGCGCACATGCAATACCTCGATGTGGTTGGTCAAATCATCGTCCAGCCCCCGACATGTTTCACTCTCGGAAGGTAACCTCAGTCATAAGTTGAAAAGAGTGTGGAACAAAACTCATCTGACCGGATGACTGTTCCAATTTTCTGTTGCTGGCATTTGCATCACAGATGAGTGGTTTTGGAATTGCAGCTCGACCTGCGATTCTCTGCTTCTTCTGCCACGATCACTCAAAACACACTTCCGTCCGCGTCGTGTCTTAGCGGAAGATATATAGATCTCTTGACTCTTGAAACAGCAAACACTTCGGCTCACTTGGCTGCAGAAGCACCTACCACCACCATACGAGCGCCAGCAATTTGCCCACGTTCGAATTCACATAGTTTCAACATTCACACACAAAACTATTCTGACGATGACTGACGTTGGCAGCTTGTTGAGGGAATCGCACAGGTGCCGTTCTTCGTCAAATACAACAGCGCAGTCTTCACACTTGTCTAGCATCTGCATTTATTCTCAAGCATCCATTTCTCCCGGTGTTTCCATATTTTTGTCACACCTCAATATATATCAATAAAGAGGAAATAGGATACTCGTAGACACAATACGACACATGCCAAATCAGACATCCTGATTTAGGTTTTCCGTGATTTCCCTGAATCACTCCAGGCAAACGCCGGGATGGATCCTTTCAAAGGGCTCGGCCGACGTCCTTCCCAAATCCGATAAAAAGGTAAATGTAGTGTAACTAGGGCCTCCCGTCGGGTAAACCGTTCGCCGGGCGCAAGTCTTTCAATTTGACGCCATTTCGGCGACTTGCGCGTCGAGGGGGATGAAATGAGGATGATTAGGACAACACAACACTCAGTCCCTGAGCGGAGAAAATCTCCGACCCAGCCGGGAATCGAACCCGGGCCCTTAGAATTGACATACTGTCGCACTGACCACTCAGCTACCGGGGGCGGACCCCTAATCCGATGAGACTGATGACCTAGTTGTTTGGTCTCTTTCCCCAAACAATCCAATCAATCATACAAGCAATCGCGTTTACGATATTGCATCCATGTATAGAACATTAAGGAAAATATGTGATACTAATAATGATACTCATTGCTATACACTCTATGGTGTTTTGGGTGGAATGTACTTGTAGATATTGGACCTCACTTGAAACAGATTATCCTGGCAAGCAAAAGGCGCCATTGCTGAGCTAACATAATCAATGAGCTGTATTGTCGCAATGTAATTATCACGGACGCCGATTAATGCTCATAGCTACCAGTCACTTGCTATTGAAACTTTTCGTAGTTTCCCCACAACTGTTTATAAGCGAAATAAAATTAATTTTATCAACAAATTTTTCTTGCATGTGACTGCTGTTTTCCATCATAGTTTTTAAACTGAAATAACTTATTCCCGAATAGTAAAATTAGGTGCTCACGTTAATAATTTATTACCGTAAAATATTAAAGTAAAATGTCGTGTGACTAGGGCCTACCGTCGGGTAGACCGTTCGCCCGGTGCAAGTCTTTCGATTTGACGACACTTCGGCGACTTGCTCGTCGATGGGGATGAGATAATGATGATTAGGACAACACAACAACCAGTCCCTGAGCGGAGAATATCTCCGACCCAGCCGGGAATCGAAGCCCGGCCCTTAGGATTGACATTCTGTCGCGCTGACCACTTTTTTTTTCTTTTTGTTCGATATAATTCGTTGCGTTTGGTCTGGGCTGACGTCACAAGACATCCGTTCAAGTTGATCGTTGATTCTTCGACTCAGTTTTTTTTTTATTGCAGAGAGCACGCAGCCCTCTAACCAATCAGCTACCGGGGGCGGATCCCTAATCCGATGAGACCGATGACCTGGCTGTTTGGTCTCTTTTCCCCAAACAATCCAATCAATCATACCAGCAACCGCGTTCACGATATTGCATTCATGAACAGAACATTAAGGAAGATATGTGATACTAATAATGATACTCATTGTTATACACTCTATGGTGTTTGGGCGGAATATACTTGTAGATATTGGACCTCACTTGAAACAAATTACCCTGGCAAGCAAAAGGGCGCCAATGGTGAGCTAATATAAGCAATAAGCTGTATTGTCGCTACGTAATTATCACGAACGCCGATTAATGCCCATAGCTACCAGTCACATGCTACTTAAACTTTTCGTAATTTCCCCACAACTGTTTATAAGCGAAATAAAATTAATTTTATCAACAAGCTTTTCTTGCATGTGACCGCTGTTTGCTATCATAGTTTTTAAACTGAAATGATTTATTCCCGAATAGTAAAATTAGTTGCTCACGTTAGTAATTTATTACCGTAAAACATTAAAATGTAACGAATATGTTCATTGCTTTATACCTCGTGAGCGCAACAGAAATAATGTTACGCAATTCATGCTTGAATGCGCCGGCAAATATTGAGAGGAATACGATTCATTGGAATAGTGTTATAAACATTTACTGTGCACCTGAAAGACGTCGTGCAGGAGACCATATTTCGCTCTATTGTTGAGTGTTATTAGGGCTGCTGACGCCCTTGGCAACCTGAGCAACAGGAGACTTCAAGAGAAACGCTCCCTACCGCAAATCATGTTGACATTGGGCGCTTTGGGGTCCATTTACGTGTCAAAACTAGCTTGGTTTGCGTACAGTATGACGGCTTTTCTGGACTGCAACATTGCTAAGCAGGGCCAACGGTCAGTTCAATGTTGGACGTCAGGAACATGTGAGCAACGCCGT
This sequence comes from Schistocerca cancellata, assembly GCF_023864275.1. NCBI lineage: Eukaryota > Metazoa > Arthropoda > Insecta > Orthoptera > Acrididae > Schistocerca > Schistocerca cancellata. Next base: position 822,675,811 of record NC_064629.1, read on the forward strand.
GCGGCAACAGTTTCTCGCTATGCGATATACGCGTCACCTTTCCATATTGGTATTTCTGCTGCGCTGTCGCTTTATATTACCGTGGGAGCACGATAATAAGCTTTTGCTTTTAGCGGGAAACATGAGTAATAGGATACAGTGGAATGGACTCCGGGCATGTCCACCGTCATTAGGTAAAAAAGGGGAGATCATATACTAGGCGACGGGCTTACTAATTCAACTGCTCATTTGCGCTAGTAGTAAATACAGAATGGCATATCATGAAGTGGTTGGCTTTTGGCTACGGAATCTGTTTTTACATTTGAATAAAGCTCCTCCGAAATAACGCTGTCTACGTAATTTCAACTCAGTAACCACTGTCATCTACAGTTCCTCATATAGACCCGAGGTACCGCGGAATTTGCTCTAGTGAAGGCAGTTTTAAACACACAGTTGTGTATTCACAATGATTTTCCGCTTGGCATAATCTGCAGAGCAATTTGATCAGTATAGAACAAAAGGTGAAATTCTTAGGTACGAGGCGTAATCCTGTACAACCCAACACAGGGCAAATACTAGCGTAATAGAATGGAGAATTTTGATGATAACACGATCCAAAAACTTCGTGAAATTTTTAAATGAAACCATTCCGCTTTTGGCCTGCTAAAACAGTAGTTATAGCGACTGCAATACAGACATGCGGTCATTTTCAAGCATTGTGGGATGTTGTAAACCACTCAACAATATAAAGCTGTGACATGCTCTGTAAGCGCAGTTACATCTGGTGTTGTGAATTTATCTTCTGTTCCATAAACCATACATGCTATAAAACTGGTGAAATAATGATATAAACACTTAAGTTTAAATTTCATGTACCAGACGTAATAAATGGATCACAAAAGTGGCAAAAATGTAAACATGAACTCCTTGTTGTAACTGATGTGAATATGCGGAAACAGCAGCATTAAGACAGCTACTGAGTGAAGGTACTATGGCAACGGAATTAAACTTTCTTTATGTCACATTCCACTACTGTATCTGGAGAAAATACTTGTTTGCGTAAGTAGCCGTTACAAGTGGGAGTAAAAACGTTTACTTTGCAGGCAGCGTGATACTGAAATCTATACGCACGTGGAAGACGATAATTTCAGGTGATTTAATAAAGACAATTATCACGCTCCCAACGACCCGGAAAATTGCATTCATCTTTAACGCTGCTCTCTTGGATAAGTGCTGAATAGTAATTTGTACTCCACAGTGTATTGTTAAGCCCATTAGAACAGTGAAGTCATTTCACGCTGCCAACGCCTGTGTGTCTAAATATTTCAGCGCGGCCACTGCAGTTCCCTTTTTCCACTTGGAGGCAAAGCGCATTAAGTTTCCATTTGAATCGTTGCAGATTCTTTCTGATGCTGCGACGAAGAAGTAACGGGAATCCCTCTGGGGCAGCCAACTTTTCAGGATGGGTGGAGTAATTTAGTTTGGCGTCGGACTGTGCCTGTCGGTTGTTCGACGTCTCGCCAACGACAGGGTCTTCAGAGATCCTCTGAGTGCATTAGGAAAGCAATTTCCTGTGGCCTTTATTGAGGAAATACTCTCCTTCATCCTTTCGGTCGCCCCATACACCTCAGACGCTCCAGCGAGGGAAAAACCCAATCGTGGTAACCGAATACGACCACATCAAGGATTGAAACTCAGCGCGTAACTGCTGCAGCTCCCTTTGACTTTGATACGGTCTCTGCTCACAGCAAGCGGTAAAACTATCGAGATTAGAACGGTTACTTTGTAGCATTTCGTATATTACACCAAGCCGTAAAATAGAGTGGACTAGGTGAGATACGGGGGAAATGCTGGAGTCGTAACAGAAAGGCATTTTGTACACATCTAAGTTCAGTCTGTATGATGTACGTTTTCTTTCTTTGTGTATATCACGTAATACGATTGCCTAGCAATATTCAGCCAGTTTTTAAAACAGACGAGAGCTCGTAGTTTTTCCTCTGACGTTTAGGTGGAACGACGGGCTTTGTACATCTTCCTTTTAATGCAATGAATCTGTCTATTATTTCATTATTTTAACAGCTTATAAGGTAATTGTGTATGTCTTTACGCGCATGTGTGGTTTCTAACATATATGTATTTAATCTCATAAACTTAAGAATAAAAATACAAGGGTTTTCGGTTTATGTACTCGCTAATTTTTACAGCATATTTTTGTAGCTAACTGTTTCTGTAGTGTGCGATCCTAATTCGGCAAGATAGCAAAATAAATATTTATATTATGTCGATTTTATTATATCAAAACAGACCTTCATTCGGATGTTTAAGCTGTTGAACACCATTATTTCGAAGTTCTTCAGCTCCTGCCACACAGGGTAAATACTGCTGTGTTCAACTGTTCAACTGTGTGTGAGTTCTTAAGGGACCAAGCTGCTGAGGTCAATGGTCCCTAGACTTACACACTACTTAAACTAACTGTCGTGTGCGTACCGTAAGACCTTGAGTACACACACCATCAGATTATTTGACTTGTCGCTCTAACGAAGTAGGCGAGTGTCAACAATATGTCTCGTGGTCTTATCGTGGCGTGTTTATCTTCTGCTGTTAGGTCAGACGATAGAAATGCCACTTGCACGCTTAGAGTAGCAGATTGACGGTGACCAACTTTAAACAGAACTTGATTAATTTTCACACATATTTATTAAAATAATAACAATCACAAACCTTACTTAGCCTGATTCTGGATACTATTTACAATTGACAATCTGAAGTTCCTTTGGTCTTGGTACATTAATCTTATTTTCACATATCTCTGCTACTTGACAAAGCGTCTATACATTTCTCTTCATGGCTATGTACAGGAATATGGTAATCTTATTAGGCGCAGACTGAATCTTGACTACAGACTAATGCAGACTGATGCAGACTGACTAATTGGAGGTCTGTACACTCATTGTAATACGTCGAGCGTTCAGGTATCACTGTGCGAGTGTGATCCGCGTGGAGAAAAGGTTCTACGTTAGCAGCAATCTCATTGGCTGCGTGACATATTAATACACGGATCGGCGGAAGCAGAATTTGGTCCGTCTCGAAGACAGCGCCATCTCGTAGTGCGGAGACGGTCGAGCGCTGCGCCTGCACTGTTGTGCTTAGCGGGGCGCGCTCTAGTGGGAAAGTTGTATACGCGCTGACTACGCGGAACTATGTACACAATACTAACTTATGGTTAGAACAAAACACACACACACACACACACACACACACACACACACACACACACACACACATGCTCGATGGAGGACTCGGACCTCGGGCTGGAGGGGCCGCTCACCTATGCGTAATATATTTTACTTAGTATTTTTAATCATGCTTCTGAGGATGGGCGCAATGCCTGGTACTAGCTAGATAATACTGTAAATAAATATTTATGTTACGCAGCTTTAGTCGATATTATTATAAAGTGGGTGGCCTTGATGTCCATTAGCATAGCCAGTTTAATTTATAGTATCCTTATGCGATGTATTTGGGATATAAAGTGCCAATTATTATATCAACCGTTAGAGCCTTGCGTACATTAATTGCCTAGGATTTTGTGGTCAAGGTGAATGAATCTTTTTTCAGTGGTCACGTAGTTTCGTTGTTACATGCTCTAGTCTTATAAAAACTGGGTTTTCTTTCACTATTCATTCAAAATACAGAATGTCCTGTTTACTCTTCAAAAATATGAAATGTCTATGAACTATTCTGTTTAGTTTATTAAAAATAAAATATCGTATTATTGAAAGGAACGATTTGTAATTGTAGATAAAATTTTAAGTACTTTTATAGTGTTTGATAGCCTTGTTATGAAAATGTTGTAGAAAATAGTTAATTTTAATAATAAAACTGTTTAAAGAAGAAACGTACTGCAGTTTTTGGAATGCAGTTATTTATAATTCTCATGAAATAGTACTAGTTCAGAAGCAAATCGAGGCAATACGCAGTTCAAAAAATTTAAAATATTTTTTGTCTGACTTGTATGAAAATACTGATCCAGTTGGCTGAGCATGCTTAGGGTAACCCCAGTGTTCGATTGCTACCGTGGGCATGAGTGCGAAGTTTAACAAACGAACACTTAGTATGGGTTGCTGTTGGGAATTATGCGAGACTCATATTTTTTAGGGGTTCATTGATGCGTCAACTTGTATTGTGGTTTGGAAGAAATAATATTGCGAAAGAAAAAAGGGTGAGTATTTCTGAAATTGTAGAAGTGGTTCTCGGGCGAAAATTCAGATGTTGACACCCGACAACTTCCCCGAGAACCATAGCTGCAACTAGTCCGTCGGGAAAGCCTCTGGCAACACATCTCTGAAATTGTCTAAGACATTCCATCCAAAATATACGACAAAAGTTCTTAAGTTAACACTGGGATGTTTTCCTACTTTACGAAAAGGTAGACGAAGTGGGAAAGTTGGTATTTACACTTGAAGAGTTGAGATGTCCAAGTATTGTTGTAAGAGTTGGAGGAGGAGCGTACAGCAGAATCGTTATCTCGAGAAACAAATGTCCACTCCAATATTTTTTTTTTATATTTCCACGTCTATGCCTATATATAAACTACGCACGCCACATTACAATTTATGGTGACGGTATTTGGTGTACCGCTGACGCTTTCCCGTTTCTCTGTTCCATTCGTGGATAGTGGGCGGGAATAGCTACTGCTGGTAAGCTTTCTCGTTAACAGTAAAACAAATCGCGATACAAACGCCTGTCTTGTAATGTCTCCCACTGGAGTTGGATGAGAATCTTTGTGACGGTTCGCGCTTACAAAACCGTGACGAAATGTGCTCATCATCTGTAGAATTTCTCTATTTCCTCCGTCTGTCCTGCAAGACTCAAGTATCAACCGAAGGATGTTTTTGAAAGATACTTCCATCGTAGGTGAAATGAATGACCTGAAGACTCTTCCAATGAAACTCAGGATGGAAAATACTTGTCTTACAAATGTTTTCAGATGATTTTTCTACTTCAAATCGTTCCATATGCATTCGGTAAGACATATAGTGATGGGACGTTTTTCAGTGATTATCCTGTAATCAAAAAATACTAGCACCGGTTTACGACGTTTCTCTTTAAAATGAGGGTCAGCTGCCAAGCCCTGCACAAAGCATCTATCTTCTGCGGGTCTTTCTGCATTCAATTATATTATTCTGTCGTGGCGACTGCTCTATATACAGTGTTGGCAAAACAAAAATGGCACGGGGAAATTTCATGCGCCTTAAGACGGACAATCCAACATTGTCATTCACATCCGCGACGGATGATATAAGTTAGCATGAAATAATTTTCGGGCCAGTTTTATTTCGTCCTTACTGTACAATGCACAGTCTGCGAACAGCCTCTTGGAGTTTCCTATTCGGTCATATATTCGGTCATATATTTTTAGGAATTAAAAAAGTATGCCGACAAAGTTCGAGGAGCTGTAGAGGGTACATCTACATCTACATCCTTACTCCGTAAGCCACCTGACAGTGAGTGGCAAAGGGTACTCTGAGTACCTCTATCGGTTCTCCCTTCTATTCCAGTCTCGTATTGTTCGTAGAAACAAAGATTGTCGGTATGCCTCTGTGTGGGCTCTAATCTCTCTCTGATTTTATCCTCATGGTCTCTTCGCGAGATATACGTCGGAGGGAGCAATATACTGCTTGACTCCTCGGTGAAAGTATGTTCTCGAAACTTCAACAAAAGCCCGTACCGAGCTACTGAGCGCCTCTCCTGCAGAGTCTTCCACTGGAGTTTATCTATTATCTCCGTAACGCTTTCGCGATTACTAAATGGTCCTGTAACGAAGCGCGCTGCTCTCCGTTGGATCTTTTCTATCTCTTCTATCAACCCTATCTGGTACGTATCCCACACTGCTGAGCAGTATTCAAGCAGTGGGCGAACAAGCGTACTGTAACCTACTTTCTTTGTTTTCGGATTGCATTTCCTTAGGATTCTTCCAATGAATCTCAGTCTGGCATCTGCTTTACCAACGATCAACTTTATATGATCATTCCATTTTAAATCACTCCTAATGCGTAGTCCCAGATAATTTATGGAATTAACTGCATCCAGTTGCTGACCTGCTATTTTGTAGCTAAATGATAAGGGATCTTTCTTTCTATGTATTCGCAGCACGTTACACTTGTCTACATTGAGATTCAATTGCCATTCCCTGCACCATGCGTCAATTCGCTGCAGATCCTCCTGCATTTCAGTACAATTTTCCATTGTTACCACCTCTCGATATACCACAGCATCATCCGCAAAAAGCCTCAGTGAACTTCCGATGTCATCCGCAAGGTCATTTATGTATATTGTCAATAGCAACGGTCCTACGACACTCCCCTGCGCCACACCTGAAATCACTCTTACTTCGGAAGACTTCTCTCCATTGAGAATGACATGCTGCGTTCTGTTATCCAGGAACTCTTCAATCCAATCACACAATTGGTCTGATAGTCCATATGCTCTTACTTTGTTCATTAAACGACTGTGGGGAACTGCATCGAACACCTTGCGGAAGTCAAGAAACGCGGCATCTACTTGGGAACACGTGAATATGGCCCTCTGAGTCTCGTGGACGAATATCGCGAGCTTGAGGAACAAACTGAGGGCAGAAACCCCTGTCCTGGAACGTCATCCAACGACGCTACAGAGATTCAGAATTGTACGAGTCAACGCCTGCAGCTAGGCCACCCCTATGCAGAACACGCACCAGACGTGGGACAAGTTAAACGCCGTCTATATTACTAAACCATCTGAGGCCCAATGCTAAATATTCCGTTTGCGGTCCGTCGGGGTAAAAACACACCGTTGCTGCCGAAGGGGTCGCCTAGTTACAGATGTTGACCCCTAAATTTGCGACGCTCTATAGGGTCTGGTAGGATGAGGTTTCCATGTCCCTTCTACAATTCTTCCAAGTTTGTCGGTATATTTTTGTTACACCCTGTATCACTTTCCGCTCTGGCTCGCACAATCGTGCGGGTTCGATCATAAATTTTTCGTGTTTCAGCTACATCACGTTTCTGCGTCACTCCAGACTGCAGCGATGGTGCGAGCTCCCAGCTTCCGTTTGGCAGGTGTTTTATTTCATGCTGTGACCACCAGAGTACAACAGATCATTTAAAACTTCAACGACAAGACAAAGCCATGCGTTACCGAGAGAAATGCATTGTGTTTTCCCACATTTCATTAGTTTAAGGAAATTCCTGTATCATTTTAGACTCATAATCTTTCACTTAAAGTGTGTGAGGTGTCTAAACACTTCCATGAAATGCTACTTGCGATTTATACATGTTTGAATTTTGAGTAGCACGGTAATGCTGGTGACTTCTTGAACAAACTATCACTATGCGAATTTATTCAGTGTTTTAACCTGATTCTACACGTAATAATGCACGGTAAATGGTACATATCAGATAAAATTTTAAGAGATTTCCTCTCAGGTTGTTAAGGGGCTCCGGAAAGGTTCAAAATCATGAAAAGTTCAATTTTTACTTTTTTGCGTTTTCTGAATCTGCAGACTATTACCTTTTAATAGATATATAATTTATTCAATTCCGAAGACTACAACTATTTTTAATTTTTTTTTTGAAATGTGTTCTAAATGGGCGTGGCCCACTGTGGCACTATAACAAAGGATTGCTAACTGGTGAAGTGTACACTCATAAGCATAGTCTGCCTCATGCAGTAATGGAGGTGATAAATCCTATTTTCAGAGACTTAGCAGCACCTGAACTGTTGAAAAAGTGTATTCACGGAAAAACTCAAAACCCCAATGAAAGTGTAAATAGTGTTATATGGTCGAGAATCCCCAAGACTGTATTTGTTGGAATAGAAACACTTCACTTTGGTGTGTATGATGCTGTTGCGACTTTCAATGATGGCAACATTGTAAGGTGCAAGGTATTTAGAAATATTGGAATGAAGATAGGTTCTAACATGGTACGAGCGACGCTTGCTTTAGACAAGGAACGCCTTCGGGCTGCAGACAGGGCTGTAAAGAGTGTAGAAATACAAGCAAGAGTAAACAGGAGGAGGAACAAGAGGAAGCTGGAGGAGGAGTTTGCAGAGGACGAAGATAATCCATCCTATGGACCTGGAATGCACTAAAAAGTTAATCCAAACTTTGTCGCTCGATTCCCAAATCTTTTATTTTCTCATACTAATTACATGTTTTCTAAGGATCTTCCAAACATATTTGTTTCAAACTTTCAGTAAATGTTACACAGTACCTTCTGCATAATTGAACACAGCCTTTTTCCAAAAAACTGTATATTTTTGAATATATAAATAAAAAATTGCAAAAAAATGTTGTGAATTTTCATCACAATTGAAAAAAAAATCATCTTTAATAACTGAACTAAAATTTTGTAAAATCCCTGTGTTAAGTTGTAGCCCATATTCCAATAAATAATCTATAAAAAGTTCAACTTCCTACCTCAAATACTTTGTGAGGAAAGATGTAATTTATAAACGTTATTTTAACATTGCAAGTATAGGGCGTTCCGGAGCCCCTTAAGGGGTATACTGTGAAGAGTATTTTTCTAAAAAAAAGAAACCCTTATGGGGTACGCCAGAAGTTACTTTTCCTCTGAAGATATCTTTGTGCTAAGAACGGTCTTTCTGTGTCGGGCGCACACAGGGAGAGCCACATAATAGTGTCGATTACTTTTCAACACACCAGGTGGTCGCATACCTCGAGACACAGCTCGGACGTTTGATCGGTTACGACAAGTTGTAGCTGACAGTGGCGACTTCTAATTTGAGACGAATGTGGGGCGTAACGCGGTGTGCCAGCGCGGGATGTAAATAAAGCGTCGCTGGAGACGGCGGCGGTGGCAGCGGCAGCGGCAGCGCGGCTCGACCTCGCTACGGTCGATAGCGGCGCACCTCGCCCTCGGCCACGAATGCAGTTTCCGCAGCCGCGCCGCGCCGCGACAACACGCTCCATACCCGGCGCAGCTATGCGCACCACGCGCCCAAATACCACTCTCCTCCATGACGTCACGCCGCGAGCACGTGGCCACGCGCACCCGCCCGTCGCTCCGCCACCCGTTGCTCGTCGTCCTCCAGTCGCGATGCACAGACTTCCTCTTGCAGATCTCGCCTTGAGAGAAGGTTTTGATTTTAGGGAAATAATAACAATCTTGTTGTTGTTGTTGTTGTCTTCAGTCGTGAGACTGGTTTGATGCAGCTCTCCATGCTACTCTATCCTGTGCAAGCCTCTTCATCTCCCAGTACCTACTGCAGCCGACATCCTTCTGAATCTGGTTAGTGTATTCATCTCTTGCTCTCCCTCTACGATTTTTACCCTCCACGCTGCCCTCCAATGCTAAATTTGTGATCCCTTGATGCCTCAGAACATGTCCTACCAACCGGTCCCTTCTTCTTGTCAAGTTGTGCCACAAACTCCTCTCCTCCCCAATTCTATTCAATACCTCCTCATTTGTTATGTGATCTACCCATCTAATCTTCAGCATTCTTCTGTAGCACCACATTTCGAAAGCTTCTATTCTCTTCTTGTCCAAACTACTTATCGTCCACGTTTCACTTCCATACATGGCTACACTCCATACAAATACTTTCAGAAACGACTTCCTGACACTTAAGTCTATACTCGATGTTAACAAATTTCTCTTCTTCAGAAACGCTTTCCTTGCCATTGCCAGTCTACATTTTATATCCTCTCTACTTCGACTATCTTCAGTTATTTTGCTCCCCAAATAGCAAAACTCCTTTACTACTTTAAGTGTCTCATTTCCTAATCTAATTTCCTCAGCATCACCCGACTTAATTCGACTACATTCCATTATCCTCGATTTGCTTTTGTTGATGTTCATCTTATATCCTCCTTTCAAGACACTGTCCATTCCGTTCAACTGCTCCTCCAAGTCCTTTGCTGTCCATGAGAGAATTACAATGTCATCGGCGAACCTCAACGTTTTATTTCTTCTCCATGGACTTTAATACCTACTCCTAATTTTTCTTTTGTTTCCTTTACTGCTTGCTCAATATACAGATTGAATAACATCGGGGAGAGGCAACAACCCTGTCTCACTCCCTTCCCAACCACTGCTTCCCTTTCATGCCCCTCGACTCTTATAACTGCCATTTGGTTTATGTACAAATTGTAAATAGCCTTTCGCTCCCTGTATTTTACCCCTGCCACCTTTAGAATTTGCAAGAGAGTATTCCAGTCAACATTGTCAAAAGCTTTCTCTAAGTCTACAAATGCTAGAAATGTAGCATTTTCCTTAATCTATTTTCTAAGATAAGTCGTAGGGTAAGTATTGCCTCACGTGTTCCAACATTTCTGCGGAATCCAAATTGATCTTCACCGAGGTCGGCTTCTACCAGTTTTTCCATTCGCCTGTAAAGAATTCGCGTTAGTATTTTGCAACTGTGACTTGTTAAACTGATAGTTCGGTAATTTTCACATCTGTCAACACCTGCTTCCTTTGGGATTGGAATTATTATATTCTTCTTGAAGTCTGAGGGTATTTCGCCTGTCTCATACATCTTGCTGACCAAATGGTAGAGTTTTTTCAGGACTGGCTCTCCCAAGGCCGTCAGTAGTTCCAATGAATGGAATGTTGTCTACTCACGGGGCCTTGTTTCGACTCAGGTCCCTGATTACATAAATTGGTAACTCAGGCTAGAAGTAAGATACAAATATGAAACTTGTGTCGAATTGTTTACAAGTATCAAAGATATTATTCTGTTTCAGGTTCGCAGTATGTAAGTAGCGGATGAGGTGTAGTGCCCAAGAAGCCATGTTAACCAATCAGGAGAAGGTACAGTGTGTGCTGTGGCACCATGAGACACGATCACCAACCACAGTGCAGAGACACTTCCAGACAACATTTGGAAGGAATCCACCTGATGTCAAGAGTGTTAAAGCCTGGTATGAGAAGTTCAAGAACACAGGATCGGTTGCCGACTTTCCGAGGTCTGGTCGACCGAGAACCTCAGCAGACAGGGTGGAAGCCTTAAGGCAGTCTTGTCTGCGAAGTCCGAAGAAATGGGTGCGCAGGGCCTCACGTGAATTACAGATGCCAAAAAGCTCTCTCCATGACATTTTACACAGACGTTTATTGTTTCGTGCATACAAAGTGCAAATCATTCAGGCCTTGTTGCCCAATGACAGTACACATCGATATGATTGGTTGGTTGGTTGGTTGGTTGTTTGGGGGAAGAGACCAAACAGCGAGGTTATCGGTCTCATAGGGTTAGGGGAGGGTGGGGAAGGAAGTCGGCCGTGCCCTTTCAAAGGAACCATCCGGGCATTTGCCTGGAGCGATTTAGGGAAATCACGGAAAACCTAAATCAGGATGGCCGGACGCGGGATTGAACCGTCGTCCTTCCGAATGCGAGTCCAGTGTGTTAACCACTGCGCCACCTCGCTCGGTACATCGATATGACTTTGCGGTCGAAATGCTATCACGTATCGAGGACGATGATGGTTATCTCAGACGAATTGCCTTTTCCGATGAAGCGACCTTTTTTTGTGTGTGGAGTAGTGAATCGCCATAAAGTGCGCATTTGGGGTTCACAACCCCCTGGCGAGGTCATGGAGTGCACCAGAAGCAGTCCAAAAGTGAATGTTTGGTGCGCGCTATTGCACGATCGAATTATCGGGCCATTCTCCTTCGCTGAGGCTACCATCACATCTGCAGTGTATCTGGACATGTTGCAACTGTATGCTGTTCCTCAGCTGCTTCCCTATCACCCCGATGTCTTGTTTCAGCAAGACGGTGCACCGCTTCATTGGGGTTTGGACGTCCGTGCCTATCTCGATATGACCTTTCCTGGGCGATGGATTGGTAGTGATTGGCCAACGGTTTGGCCTCCACGCCCTCCTGACATAACCCCATTAGACTTGTTTTTATGGGGTTATGTGAAGGACGAGATCTACCGAACACGTGTACCAGATCTTGAAATCCTGCGGCAACGGATAACCACAGTCGTTGAATCGATCCCTCCAGTGATGTTGGCTAATGTGTGGACGGAAATTGAATATCGCCTACATGTGCTACGTGCTACCAAGGGTGCTCTTGTGGAAGTTTACTGATGTGTGAAAAAGACTTTGATAGTTTGTAAACAATTAGACACCAGTTTCATATTTGTATACTACTTCTAGCCTGAGTTATCAATTTATGTAATCAGGGAAAGGCTTTTCGGACACCCTGTATAACAAAATTAGTTCCGAGGCAGTGTTGTCTCAAGTACGCCCTTTGAAACTCTGAAGGTAGCAGGGAGCGAAACCAACTTGTACAGAAAGCAGTCTGGAATTATAAAACTGTAAGGGCATGAAAGGCAGGCAATACTTAAGAAGGGAGTGAGACAGAGCTCCAACCCGCTTCCCTCCCGCATCCCGCCCCGTTGTCCTTACATACAACAAGCAAAGCAAAGGAAACCAAAGAGAAACATACAGGGCACTATCTGAGGTACCTGGTGTTGTCCGGGAATTTATTTATTCCAATCTATTGGTCCATCTCCTCCTTCCCCCTTTCTGAGGGAATCTCCTCCTCTCCTCTCTCTATTCATTTCCTCTTTCCTCCTCTCTCCACCCAACTCTCCCCCCCCCCTCCCCAATCTCTATTCACCTCCTCCTCCCTCCTCTCTCTAACCATTCCCGACGACTCCGTCCATCTCGTCTTCCCCTACCTCTCTCTGCCTATCTCCTCTTCCCTCTCAATCTGTTCATCTTCTTCCCCCCAACTCTGTCCAGCTTCTCATCCCCCTTCCTTTATCCACTTCCTTCGCTCCTCTTCTCTGTCCCTCACTCAACTGTCACCCTCGCCGCCACCCACATGGAAGTCAAGTGCTTTTTACTTAAACAGCATTGCTGAGCAAGTGTTTAACGAGGCCAAACAGCTAAGGTCATCAGTCCTCCATTTATTTCCAAATTCTAAATCGTATGTGTACCACGCTTGGTTGGCCGCGCCTCTACGGCGTCATGTCACAAAATGCGCGGCCTCTCCCGCTATAGGTTCGATTTCTCCTCCGGACATGGGTGTGTGTGTTGTCCTTAGCGTAAGTGTGTAAGGCTAGGGACCGATGACCTCAGCAGTTTGCTCCCTTAGGAATTCACACACATTTGAACACGCTTGGTTGAAATCGATCCAGGGACTTAGGAGAAGATGTTGAACATATGCGTATGCGCACGCATTGCACACATACATATCAGATTCTCTCGGTTTTACACCATACGACTCCAGAGTGGACGTTAAATTTATCTGTGGTTTTCATCCTTGCTGAAACCAGAAAATGGACAATAATTACAGAAGGTTAGGCTAAAGATGAATCAAGACCAAATGGAGTTCGTGCTGTTAGGAAGAAGACAAAAGCAGTTAGAATTTCTTGATATACGTAGTTTCTCACTGGTGACAGATACGGAAAGGTGCTGTCCGATCATGTGTTTTTTTTCTTATTTTCCATCTCGCAGGCTACCTATGCATGTAGACCTCCACGAAAGCAATACACTTCTGCGTCGTTTCCGAATTATGTGATAACATTTTGAAAGCACATTCGACGTGTATGTTCATGCTTGCGTGGTCGTGTAGCCCCTGGACCACTTGTCCTCAGTCCTCTCGAATGCATCTGAGACGCCGACGAGGGACTTGCACGTGCCTTGGAACTAAATCCAAACATCCTCCGTCAGTAGTCAAAAGTCATGTTGGTTCAAAATGGCTCTGAGCACTATGGGACTTAACATCTGTGGTCATCAGTCCCCTAGAGCTTAGAACTACTTAAACCTAACTAACCTAAGGACATCACACACATCCATGCCCGAGGCAGGATTCGAACCTGCGACCGTAGCAGTCCCGTGGTTCCGGACTGAGCGCTTAGAACCGCTAGACCACCGCGGCCGGCAAAGTCATGTTGGCTCCTCCAACTGTTTTAGTGTCGTCGAGTCAATGCGACGCTGTGTGACCACTGTCATCTGTGTGAAACTGTGCGTTACGTATTAGTAGAAACATGTCCCTAAGCTTATTGACTCATTACTACTGCTGGCCGTTGTGGCCGAGCGGTTCTAGGCGCTTCAATCCGGAACCGCACTGCTGCTACAGTCGCAGGTTCGAATCCTGCCTGAGGCATGGATGTGTGTGATGTCCTTAGGTTAGTTCGTTTTAAGTAGTTCTAAGCATAGGGGACTGATGACTTCAGATGTCAAGTCCCATAGTGCTTAGAGCCATTTGAACCTTTTTTTATACTCATTACTCTGTTTACTCCCTAGCATACAATCACCTTCTTTCGATAATTTGCATTAACTTCCTGTAGTCTTGCAGATTGTAGATTGTGTGGATCTATATGAGATGCATACGAAAAAGATCAATTAAGTCCGGACGATGAGGAAGTTCATGTTTTCTGTCATTAATTCAAAACCTCAGTTCCTGCTCTACGGCTACAAGAACGAAAGACGAATTATGTTTAAAGTCCTGCACACGAAGAGGTAATGGCAGAGGGAGTACAAGCTCGGATTGGGTAAGGATGGGAAAAGAAATCGACCTTCTCCTTTCCAAATAAACCATAGCGTATTTGGCTTACTTGATTTGCGGAAACCACACAAAACCCAAACCTGTTGTTTAACACAAGGACATGTTAAATTCATATGTGATACTAATACATCCAATGTACGAGTATAATGTTTCGGTTTTAGATGCCTGAAAATGACCCAAGGCCAAAATAGTACAATCGTAATAAATAAAAAGTCACCTGAAGGCATCACAAAACTGTCTAAAGATTCATCGCAGCTCTGAAAATAGTCGCAATGATTATTATACAAATAAATATTGGAAATCGTGCAATGGAAAATTTTGTGGTTATATTGGGAAGTCAATATCGTCGATGGAAGGGAAATTACACTGAGGCGACAGAAATCATAGGATAGCGACATGCGCGTAAACAGCTGCCGAGGTGGTCGAGCGGTTCTAGGCGCTACAGTCTGGAACCGCGCAACCGCTACGGTCGCAGGTTCGAATTCTGCTCGGACATGGATGTGTGTGATGTCCTTAGTGTAAAGGTGAGAGATACTTATTTAATGTAACAATTCACAAGGCAACGATGGCTTTTCGTATCCACGCAAGCCCTGCTATTTGAGGCTTTACTGACCGACGGAAAGGGTATCACACTCTGAAACTTGTGCCGCTATTAGTACTCAAACTACTACGACTAACTGCTACGGAGTGAAATTACAAGTTACATAAACCAAATCTAGAAGACGCTGTAACTCGAAAGAAGGTCATAGCTTAATGTCAAGGCTGCGTGAGGTTATCAGAAACTGAGCGCTAGGCCAATTTCAGTGGGGGAAAGATGCAGTCATTACATGTATGATGGACTAGTGTAACACACAAATGGTTCAAATGGCTCTGAGCACTATGCGACTTAACTTCTGAGGTCATCAGTCGCCTAGAACTTAGAACTAATTAAACCTAACTAACCTAAGGACATCACACACATCCATGCCCGAGGCAGGATTCGAACCTGCGACCGTAGCGGTCACGCGGTCCCAGACTGAAGCGCCTTTAACCGCACGGCCACACCGGCCGGCTCGTAACACTCCCAATTACTGATTTAGTGAAACCATGTAAAATGAAATAATGACGGTTTCACGAGAATAGGACGTATCTACCTCCAATATCTTAACTACAGCACCACGTCACTGTGTGCTTAATATTTAATCGAAGAATGTAAGAAAATAAATTCATCTATGTCAACAGTAAGGAAGAGTTCTGGAAAGCAAATAAAACCGAGTTAGGAACACGAAGAAGAACTAGGTAATATAACGTTACCAACTTGCATTACGTACTGGGCAACGCGTAACTACCATAACGATATTTAATGCTTGACATTGGAAATATTGCTTGCAACGATCTTGGTACACACTGTATTATTTTATTCATTCAGCGAAGTCAAAGAGGATCTGGGTATTATACAGAAAGAAACACTCAACGAACACAGCGAACACAAGAGAGAGTATTAGAGCATGATATAGTACAAGAAGTATATACATATAAACAATAAATTCGAGGCAAACAATTAATTCGACACGTCGTTAAGATTTAGGTTCGGTCAGCACGCAAGTATTAAGGAGATACTTCGGGAGCTGAAATGGAAATCCCTGAAGGGAAGACGAAGTTCTGATCGAGTAACACTATTGAGAAAATTCTGGAAACTGGCATTTCAAGCTGACTGCAGAACGACTCTACTGTCACCAATGTACATTTCACGTGAGGACTACGAAGATAAGAGAAATTAGGGATCATACGGAGGCGTATAAATAGTCGTTTTTCCATTGCTCTGTTTGTGAGTGGTATAAGAAAGGAAATGAATATTAGTTGTACAAGGTACCCTCAGCCGCGCACCATACGATGGCTTGCTAAGTATGTATGTAGATGAAGATGTATCCTTGAAGGTGATACAGTATTAAATATACTAGTCAATACTAACCCCCTCGAGTTCTATGACTGGCTGAAAACATTCGACTGAATGTTTGAGCCGCTTGTGACTTATTGAGAGTGTTCACGGAACAATCAGCTCTCTGAACATTACTACTGTGACTCGAAGTCGCTCTTTGGTTACTGTCAGCTCATTTTAATGTGGCCGGCTTACTGAACTGGTTACTTGAAATCTCTAACAATAATTTTAATTAACAATGAAGCAACGTAGTCGTTTATGTCAAATTGGTGTTATTGTGTCAACATGAATGCTTTAATGAACCAGTCACTTTCGAATCACAAGCGCTATATGTGACCCATTTACGCAGAAAATTTCAAACCTCTGTTCTGAGGGAATGAAAATTGATTCATTGTTTTGTAGATGGCCATTCTCTTTATCACTGAGAGAAGGTTTGTTTAGCCGAAGAATGGACTGCTGATTACTATTTGCTACGCCTGCAACTGCCGTAATAACACTGGCAGATGGATCTGGTAATTAGTTTTGACCGGCTGTTTCGTGAATAATTGGCCAGCCTATTAGGAAAACGACGTCAGAGGCTTTTGGTGTTATTTTCATTCTGTATACAATGTGGCAATAAATTTCCACTCACTGTACGCATTTTGTACACTGTTTACTTCAGATCTGATTCACATATTCAGTGAATCTTCATGTGCATCTCTTTCCAGATTTTTTGGTACCCATATGTATATTGCCTATTACTACAGTAAAGTTTCAAGTATCACAGCTGCAAACACATTCATAATGACATGGCGTGCGGATACCGAAGAAAAACTGCAAGTAAAATTTATCGTAAATCGAGTACGGGTTCTATCAAACACAATATGTTGCGATATCTGTCGCAGAAGTATTAAGTACAGCTAGTGCCAGCACTGCCTTTGATGTTGAATGGATCTCGTAGCCGCTACAAAGGCAGATCACACCAACGTACCGCCGGCAATTACCCTCAAATGATTTAAGACAATAACAGAAAACCTAAATCTAGATAACAAACGAGAGTCCAATGTGTTGACCACCGCACCAATACCGTAAAGTAGTGAAAGACACATTCCTGCACATAGAAGTAACGTGATTTGTATATGTTTCATCTATGTTTCGTATCATAAGGAAAACTACTTTCCAGACAATCTTCGTAACTATACGGATTAAAACCACAATTTGTACCATAAATGAAACTTACTTGTTCTTACATATAATGCTACCTTTGTCGTTTTTGATGATTTTTGTTTTACGGACATTAGACGTCTTCCAAGGCATATTGCTCTCGGTGATGGTGTCTCCAGAACTGGAAGACAAAACGGTAAGGAAACAGATATGCCTTGGACCACTGAAAACGCGAAAGTAGGTAGCCACAGCGGAAATGATTAATTACTTGTTTCCCTTAGTGAATAACAATAGCAATAACAAAAGTTGTTCGCTTACTTCGCTAAAATATTGTGGACGTTCTGAAGAGTGTAGAATCAACGAAACAGCAAGTAAGAGCAGATTATCCTCGAATAAGAATATAATTCTGCAATAGTAGTCAGCATGTTGCTGCTTCCGGAACTATTTGTATTATACGCAAAATCTGCGTCCCTGCTGTGCTGTGATGATGAATAATACCGTAGAAAAGGTGAATTTGTGCAATATGAATCGTTGTACAAAAGCGCTGCCACAAATTTTATGTCGAGTTAAAAATATATTTAGGTACGAATAAAATTCCCCATTTTTTCTCTTTCAAAGAATGCATACTAAATGAAAATTCAATTTCTGGATTAAAAACCATTTGCGCATGACAATACGAAGAATTTGCCGGCGTACGCCTGAGCTTTGACATCGATGTTATATAATTCACAGCGAACGTAGCAAAAGAGATTTATTTTTCGGTTCGTGTACGTGAGGAAAATGAATCATACTTGACCTCAGCCGTCTGGGCTACTAGGTACATGGTTGAATCTCTCAACGTTTTTATTTAAGGAGACTCTAATCCCGAAAGTAATTAACTCCGCATGCAGTTGTGTAGAAGTCACTTGCCATTTGTGATAACAGGGACGTTCAAGTATTTGCACAGCGTATCTCTGCTTGGAATATCTGGCACCAGTAATGAATATTCAGCAGTGGCCTGTTGTAAAACAGTGAAATGGACATGCGAGTCAACGACTCGCCCCGAAGCTACGAAGGGTAGCTGAAACTGCGGCCACTCTCTATTTACCGACTATTTGCGGCGCAATGCATTCTAGTAAAAACCGGGCTTTATTGCAGCTCCGCACAACAGAACATTGCATAATGATACCATCTAACGCCTGCTGGAATCCGCCACCACACAATACCACGTGCGAAGAATAAATTTTCTCGGAAACGGCTAATGACAAAATACTGGTTTCAGTGGTGAGTGTCTCCGTAAGCGCAATTAACATGTACTGAATGACAGTAATATAACTGGAATTCAACATAGGGATTATAGCTTCAGAAAGAGTCTGTGTTTGTAGTGGGTGTAACTGAATCGTAGAGGTAATAGCAAAAATGATTTAATTCACTGTTTAACTAGAACTGGTGAAGGAATAAGTCGTAGATATCTAATCTTAAAATCAATGCCTGTTTTCCTTTATTGAAATAAATGGTTGGAACTCCGTCAAAAGGCGTATTAAGAATCATTCTTTATTTACCGTTTTCGAAGCATCCGTCTTCGTAAGAAATTAATATACATTCAAATGCGCATGACGAGGTGGTGTTCCGTTATGAGGGTGTTTATCGTGGTTAGCAGATGGTCCTATATCTGTGCTTAGGAAAACGGCGAATGCAGGAAGATATTAACGCATTTCGCAGTATTGTGTATTTCGTACAGTAGAGGAAGTGCCGAGACGGTGGTTGTTCGTATCGGCACAGCAATGCACCTGACATAAAACAGCATCTGTGAGGCTATGGTTTGTGGAAAATAATGTTCCTGGAACGGACTGCCCTGCCCAGAGTGCTGACCCGAATCCAATGGAACACCTTTGGAATAAGTTTATCATGGACTTTGCTCCGGACCCCAGCGTCGAACATCACTACCTTCTCTGCTTCCCGTTCTTGAGAAAGAATGACCTGCCATTCCTGCACAGACATTCAAACATCTCATTGAAAGCATCCCCAGCAGAGTCCAAGCCGCCATAAAGGCGAAGGGTCGACAAACCATATATTAATGTCCAGTAATAGGTGTCCGGATACTTTTGATCACTTAGTGTATAATATAATGTAAGTGAATAAGTTAGTATTTCAACTTAGTCTGTTCAACTGCTAAAAGTGCTTTCAGGTGTGCTGCAGGGGAGTGTCGTAGGACCGTTGCTATTCACAATATACTTAAATGACCTTGTGGATAACATCGGAAGTTCACTGAGGCTTTTTGAGGATGGTGTTGTGGTATATAGAGAGGTTGTAACAGTGAAAAATTGTACTGAAATGCAGGAGGATCTGCAACGAATTGACGCATGGTGCAGGGAATGGCAATTGAATCTCAATGTAGACAACTGCAATGTGCTGCGAATACATAGAAATAAAGATCCTTTATCATTTAGCTACAATATAGCAGGTCAGAAACTGGAAGCAGTTAAATCCGTGAAATATCTGGGAGTAGGCATTAGGAGTGATTTAAAATTGAATGATCATGTAAAGTTCACATCGACCAGGCTGCATCCTAACAGTGTCAAAGGCAGCATGAATACGCTGCCCCAGTGCTCCCCTATCTGGAATTGACTCTACATACACGATACTTTTGAGATGGCCCCATTACCAGAAATCGCACGGGTTGAGGTCCGTTGACAGAGAAGGCCTTGAAACAGGACCTCTCGTCCAATCCATCGGCCAGGGAAGACACAATAGAGATGTTAACGGTGAAGTGGGCCGGAGCACCATCATGTGGCATCCACATAACTCCTCGATTCGCCAATGGCACTTCTTCCAGCAGTGGAGGCAAAGTCACCCGCAAGAAACGCCAATAGCTCCGGCCTGTTAGACGACGTGGACGGAAGATTGGTCCCAAAATACGTTCGCCAATTATCCCGGCCCACATACTCCGGCTGCACCGATGCGATACTATCCCACAGATGACTGTTATGAAAGTTGAAGATACCGCTCCGCGCAAATGGGGCCTCATCTGTGAGTAGGTTGGATGACACAAATCCTGGAATCGTGGTTGGCTGGTGAAGAAATCAGTGACAAATTTGCTCCGAATGTGGAAAGTATATCGCTAGTAAGCCCTGCAGACGCTCTAAGTGATAAGGGCAATAGCAATTGTAATGGAGAATGTTCCGCACTGTCGTCTGGCGTACCCTGCACCGCCAATTGCATGGCACTGACACGGCGGTCGACTTCATTCATGATTTCCTGCTCCCTGAAATGACCCTGTCTCAGACAAACGGCGAAACGCTGTTGCAAGCATTGAATGCTGTGGTTGTCGTCAGTGGGGATAGGTCTCCTGATTCAACCCTGCTGCCCGCAACCTGTTGCCATATGCCTTTCCGTATGGAAACATCATGTCGACAAGCTCTCGATTCGAATACGAAACCATTGTGTACAACGCTGTATCACACCCAATAAAGCTGAGAGAGCAAGAGAACTGAATCGGAAACAACATTACCAGTTACTATGGCAGGAGAGGGCGCAAGGGCATGACGCATGAGGAACAGTAACACCCTCTAGGGGCACAATCCCGTCTCCGGCCATCCTGATTTAGATTTTCCGTGATTTTCCTAAATCGCTTCAGGCAAATGCCGGGATTGTTCCTTTGAAAGGGTACGGCCGATTTTCTTCCCCATCCTTTCCTCACCCGAGCTTGCGCTCCGTCTCTAATGACCTCGTTGTCGACGGGACGTTAAACACTAATATCCTCCTCCTCCTCCTCTAGGGGCAAACCATATACACTCCTGGAAATGGAAAAAAAAAACACATTGACACCGGTGTGTCAGACCCACCATACTTGCTCCGGACACTGCGAGAGGGCTGTACAAGCAATGATCACACGCACGGCACAGCGGACACACCAGGAACCGCGGTGTTGCCCGTCGAATGGCGCTAGCTGCGCAGCATTTGTGCACCGCCGCCGTCAGTGTCAGCCAGTTTGCCGTGGCATACGGAGCTCCATCGCAGTCTTTAACACTGGTAGCATGCCGCGACAGCGTGGACGTGAACCGTATGTGCAGTTGACGGACTTTGAGCGAGGGCGTATAGTGGGCATGCGGGAGGCCGGGTGGACGTACCGCCGAATTGCTCAACACGTGGGGCGTAAGGTCTCCATAGTACATCGATGTTGTCGCCAGTGGTCGGCGGAAGGTGCACGCGCCCGTCGACCTGGGACCGGACCGCAGCGACGCACGGATGCACGCCAAGACCGTAGGATCCTACGCAGTGCCGTAGGGGACCGCACCGCCACTTCCCAGCAAATTAGAGACACTGTTGCTCCTGAGGTATCGGCGAGGACCATTCGCAACCGTCTCCATGAAGCTGGGCTACGGTCCCGCACACCGTTAGGCCGTCTTCCGCTCACGCCCCAACATCGTGCAGCCCGCCTCCAGTGGTGTCGCGACAGGCGTGAATGGAGGGACGGATGGAGACGTGTCGTCTTCAGCGATGAGAGTCGCTTCTGCCTTGGTGCCAATGATGGTCGTATGCGTGTTTGGCGCCGTGCAGGTGAACGCCACAATCAGGACTGCATACGACCGAGGCACACAGGGCCAACACCCGGCATCATGGTGTGGGGAGCGATCTCCTACACTGGCCGTACACCACTGGTGATCGTCGAGGGGACACTGAATAGTGCACGGTACATCCAAACCGTCATCGAACCCATCGTTCTACCATTCCTAGACCGGCAAGGGAACTTGCTGTTCCAACAGGACAATGCACGTCCGCATGTATCCCGTGCCACCCAACGTGCTCTAGAAGGTGTAAGTCAACTACCCTGGCCAGCAAGATCTCCGGATCTGTCCCCCATTGAGCATGTTTGGGACTGGATGAAGCGTCGTCTCACGCGGTCTGCACGTCCAGCACGAACGCTGGTCCAACTGAGGCGCCAGGTGGAAATGGTATGGCAAGCCGTTCCACAGGACTACATCCAGCATCTCTACGATCGTCTCCATGGGAGAATAGCAGCCTGCATTGCTGCGAAAGGTGGATATACACTGTACTAGTGCCGACATTGTGCATGCTCTGTTGCCTGTGTCTATGTGCCTGTGGTTCTGTCAGTGTGATCATGTGATGTATCTGACCCCAGGAATGTGTCAATAAAGTTTCCCCTTCCTGGGACAATGAATTCACGGTGTTCTTATTTCAATTTCCAGGAGTGTATACTCTAACTGTGGCTGCTTGATACAGCGCGTATTAGACCACAGTCTCTGTAACAAAGCTCGATTGAAGAAATGATATTTTCCATGGAAACCATGCATATCCGGACGCAAGTTCATTAGACCTTATTTTCCGTATCCTCTCATCGATCAGTCCCAGGAGTTTGTACGCAGTGGAAAAAATCATCCTTAACGGAAGGACAAAATGTGGTTGACTGGATTAGTAGTGAATGGGGAAATTTTCAGAGTTGAGCCTCTTCGAAAAGAGCAATTTGTGACATTTTGGGGACTGCCAACGCCAGTCTCTTAAGTGATACATTTGAAAAGCTATACGTGCCTTCTGGGTGCCAGATAGCGCCGTCATGGCTGTAAACGTGTTTGACGAACCCCGGCCTTACGGCTTTTTGGTTAAAGTCTTGTATAAACGTTTTTTTTCGTCAACGACAACTATACGGGATGGTGACGGATTGTTCTGTGATAGCGAATGGGGACCAAAACGTAACCGAACAACAATCTGACTGAAGGTATGCCAGCTCCCGTTGGTGTGAAAGGTTGTTTTGCGAAAGCCTGCTTAGCGGGCTAGCCCAGGGCCACAGCCGCTCTTTAATGGTAGGAAGGCAGTAAGATAAGGTTTTTCGTATCGCTGACGTTGAGATCGTTAGAGATCAAAAGTTCAGAATGAAAAAGGGCATGGGAACAAATCGGCAATGTCGGTTTTAGAGTACCAATTCACGTTAAATGATATAAAAGAAAAACCATGGAAATCTACATCTGAATGATGTGACGACTAACACTGTATTCCCAAATTGAAGTACAATCTCTTTAATGTCAAGTTACATTAGGCTCGATCAGATATGCAAATCTCTGTCTGGGACGATTTGCATTTCCCTCATTCCCTCGCCGCCCTCAACAGCCATTGACAACTTGCACTCATCCTGTGGAAGCAGCTTGCGCTAAGATTCAGTCACCATTGCAAGTTATACGGTACATTGCATTAACACATGTGGTTGGAAATCCACGAGACAATAATAAACAGTTCTGTATCGAAGCCTTAGAGTATGAGTAACAAAGACAGCAATTTTATTACAATTTATTTATTGTGATGAAATTTCATTTTTAAACATTGCAACTCCAGTGTAACTACGATTCTTTCTTTCTGAAAACTGTTGACAGTAATGAAACAAAGCTATGGTCCAAATATCAATATAACTGAAGCTGAAATAAAAGATTCATTGTACGCGCATTCCATTTATTGCCGCAAGCGAATGCAATCAGTTTTTGTATATTTAATTGATACTGCTCTAGCCAGTGCATTTCAATAAGTTATTGCTTAGCCATTACTTAACTCGATACGTTTATTTAACGACTAGCCACATGAACTATCTCGAGTTTACTAACTCGCTGACGTTAATACCACCTACAATTCACCTAATGTAAAGGAGGACTCTTAAGCAAGCATAGACAATCAGCTTTCAAAAGGTTGAACTGTGTCCACCACGACACGAGATGTCACTGAATTTTACTCTGCACCCTTTATCGGAAGAAATGGAGTATGAAACTCCTCCATGATTCAGGCTTTATGCTTCTTGTTTCCCCACTACCATTTCTGACAAATGCCTAGATGGTTCCTTCAGCACGCCATAGGTCATTCCCTCTTCCATCATTCATCATGTAGGGCTCTAGTATCGTGACACTGATGTTACAATGATGTCGGTATCCTACAATTACTGTCTTATAAGTTCTGAAATGTATAATTTAGCGAAATTTTCAGAATAAAATAGCGGTAATCAAGGTGAATCTCTTGGCTTCAAAGAAATAATTCTTCACCGCTGACAGTATATTTAAAATGAGGAACTGATCAGGACCTTACAGTGTATATGCACAAAGAGCAGATAAAAGATAAAGACGAATTCTTGTCACAGTCTTAAACATGTTTCAAGACAACCCAAGACGTAAAGAAATGGTACATTATGTAATTCAATTAAATACAGTTCTGAGGAAATAGTTACAACGAAGACACAAGGGGTACGTATGATTCTGATTAGAATCGGTTGAGGACTATTTGGCATATCAAGGTTGTATCACGTGCCAAAACATACGACGCGTAGTAAATAAAAAAAAAATTTAATACAACTCGAAAAAGTCTGTTAGAAAAACTTTGCGGATGATCTGTATCCATTGCAGAAGCAGGAACTAGACGTACAACACCGTAAAGTGCGTCCGATCTATCAGATAATGTTGGTCAGGAAGATATAGTAAATCAATTATGGCCAATAGCAGACATTTTGTTGAACGGGGTGAATCAGAACATTTAGCTTTCACCGAAATTTCATACACAATTACATTCATCAGTAGGCGAAATTAGCACATTACGGATAGACCAAGTAAATAGAACTAGACGTACTAAATTGTCTACAGAATGATACAAACTACCTGAGGAGAGAGATGTAAATATACTGCGTCTGTAACAGCTACAACGTAAAACGTTTAAAAATTTCTCATCTCTACAAGGGTAGCGGAAAGAAAGCTGCGCATGGAACCTATTTTAGCTTTATGAAAAATGTAAGAACAGTTAAACTAGAGAAGCTATGTAATAATCATGACTTCGAGGTAGCAATACCGCGAAAAATAGCCATATACACAATCACGAACGTCTACTTTCAGTACATCCATGACAATTTTTTATCTGCAATAAAAAATGATCCTCTACATATACATCGCAGAGATACTCCGCTAGCTAGTGTACGGTGCGTACGGGAGGGTACCCTGTACCACTACTGGTGATTTCCTTTCCTACTCCACTCGCAAACAGAGCGAGGAAACTACGAGTGTCTATATTCTTCTGTATGAGTCATAATTTCTCGTGTCTTCGTGTTCTTACGCGCAATGTATGTTGGCGGCAGTAGAATCATTTGGCGCTCACCTTCAAATGCTGATTCTCTATATTTTTCAATAGTATTCCTCGAAAATAAAGTCTCCTTCCCTTCAGGGATTCCCATTTGAGCCCCCAAAGCATCTCTGTAACACTTACGCGTTGTTCGAACCTACCGGCAGCCCACCTATGAATTGCTTCGATGTCTTTCTCCAATCCGACCTGGTACTTAACCCAAACACTGGAACAGTGTTCAAGAATCGGTTGCACTAGCATACTATATGAGGTCTCCTGTACCCATGAACCAAACACTCCTAAAATTCTCCCAATAAGCCGAAGTCGAACATTCGCCTTCGCTGCTACCGACTTTACATGCTCGTTCCATTTCATGTCGTTTTTCAAAGCTACACCCACGCATTTAATCGACTGACTGTTTCAAACAGCGCACTACTAATGCTGTATTAGAACATTACGTGTTCCTTTTTCCTACTTTTCCCCATGAGCTTACATTTTTTCTACATTTAGAGCTAGCTTATTCAGCACACCAAGTAGAAGTTTTGTTTAAGTCATCTTGTATCTTTCTACAGTCACTCAACTTCGGCACATTACCGTACACGACAGCATCATCAGCAAACAATCGGAGATTGCTGTCCACCCCGTCCGCCAAATCATTTATGTATATAAAGAACAACAGCGGTCCTATCACACTTCCCTGGGACACTCCCGACAATACCCTTGTCTCTGACGAACACTCGTCGTCGAGGACAACATAATGGGTTTTACTACGTAAGAAGTCTTCGGGCCACTTACATATCCGTGAACCTATTCCATATGTTCGCACCTTCGTTAAGAGTCTGCAATGAGGCAGCGTGTCAAAGGCTTTCCGCAAATCTAGAAATACGGAATTCGCCTGTTGTCGTTCACTCGTAGTTCGCAGTACAGTATATCGTGTGAGAAAAGGGCAAGCTGAATTTTGCACGGGCAATACATTCTGAAACCATGCTGATTGGTGGATATATCCCTCTCAGTCTCAAGAAAATTTATTATATTCGAACCCCCAAACCAACCAACCAAACAAACAACCAACTCACCTGCGCTATTTTCCACTCACTTGGGACTTTGTGTTGGGCGAGAGATTAGCGATAAATGCAAGCTAGGTAAGTGCCAATGCCGTAGAGTACTCTTTGTAAAATTGAATTGGAATTCCATCCCGAACTGGCGACTTACTTGCTTTCAAACCTTTCAGATATTTCTCTACGCCGCGGACGATTATTATTACGTAAGTCTGTCCGGTTGTCAAATGAGGGTATGTTCGTACGATTCTCCTGCGTGCACGATTTATTGAATGCAAAATTTAAACAAAATGGTTCAAATGGCTCTGAGCACTATGGGAGTTAACATCTATGGTCATCAGTCCCCTAGAACTTAGAACTAATTAAACTTAACTAACCTAAGGACAGCACACAACACCCAGCCATCACGAGGCAGAGAAAATCCCTGACCCCGCCGGGAATCGAACCCGGGAACCCGGGCGTGGGCAAAATTTAAAACTTCGGCTTTAGTTTTGCTCTCTTCAACTAACATGACAGAACGGAAGCCTTAGATCCGCATAGGTGAATTGTAGGTGGTATTTTAAATAGGACCAGAATTTTCTCGGGTTCTCTTCCAAATCAATAAGCAAATGTATTCAATATGCATGCGATTAATAAATACCCATTATTGTTTGACAGAGAAACATATACAAGTGGCTTGGATTTAGAGGATAATTTCAATAAGCATGCTGTGTAAATTATGAAGAAGGTAGGCAACCTAGCCGCCTTCCATAAACTGACACTGGAAATGGAAACGCCGTGGGGCTAGGTCCTCCCGTCGGGTAGACCGCACGCCTGGTGCAAGTCTTTCGAGTTGACGCCACTTCGGCGACTTGCGTGTCGATGAAGATGAAACGATGATGATAGGGACAACACAACACCCAGTCCCTGAGCGGAGAAAAACTCCGAACCAGCCGGGAATCGAACCCGGGCCGTTAGGTATGATATTCCGTCGCGCTGACCACTCAGCTACCAGGGGCGGACAAAACTGACACTAATACTGATCTAACACAACTGAAAAGAATGCAAGTTACGGGTATTAACAGATGGAAACACAACGGATGATTATCATCTCGTTCTTGGCGATATAGTGTATGAGGTCACTAGAAAAAATAAAAAAAAGTAAACCAAGCTAAAACATTAAGAAAGCAACCTGGGAGGCAGTCCGAGCAGATTTAAGGTTCTTAATACAGTAAGAAATCGGACTCAAAACGGAGGCGAAAGCATTAAAATTGGTGCAACTAGCGCAGCGTGCTAGAGAGGAGTGAGTGTGTTTTATAATATTTCCCCAATGAAGACAATCGCTGAATTTCCCACATGTTGCTGGCACGTGGTTTCTATTCCGGAGTCTTTCGTTTCAGCTCCAAAGCCTAGTGCGAAACAAAAAAGGAATCTACTGTTGTTATCGGCAGGGAGCGAAGGCGCATGTTTATCTTAACGTCGGCCGTGGGTAAAACGCCAGCCGCCATTGTCCGACTGCGTTCTGCTATCGCGTCTGTGTTTCGTTGCGAGAAGATAACCGATCTGGTCTGCGTGAGAACTTTACACACCATTATACTGGTTCTATCAGATTGAACACGTCACATCAGTTACAGTTGACCTGTTCACTTTTGCAGCCTACTTCGTACAATCGCTCACTTTTCTCACCAGCATTAGCTGCGACATTTCATAACTGATGTGCGACTGGAATATTCTCCACGGCTACCGCTACCGACAACAAAAATAGAACCATACCGTTTTTTAAAGACCTTACGATATATATCTCTTACATCACAATCTGGCGACTGAAATACGAGGTAGTGATATTCATAGGCCGGCCGGGGTGGTCGAACGGTTCTAGGCGCTACAGTCGGGAACCGCGTGACCGGTACGGTCGCAGGTTCGAATCCTGCCTCGGGCATGGGTGTGTGTGATATCCTTAGGTTAGTTAAGTTTAAGTAAATCTAAGTTCTAGGGGACTCATGACCTCAGCATATAAGTCCCATAGTGCCCAGAGCCATTTGAACCATTTTCTTGATATTCATAATTCGGGTACGTGGCTATGCCGTTTTTCTTCGTACGTTTTGATACTCAAATTTAGCTAGCTGGAGAGACATTCCTAACTGAAGACATCACACTTCGATGTATGATGCCACATACGGAGGCTTCCAGATCAACCTAATATCATGGAGGATAAACGAGAAAAAGTATGGTCGGAGTTCTATGCCACCGAAGTAATGTCGAACCGGTCATGGACAGCATCAAACTTCGAGCTGCGACATGTCGTAACTAGATTATCTATTCACGGCTTTCCTCATCTAATTTGCAAAAACAAAAATTATCACGACCAAATCACAACATGTGTGTGTGAACTGTGTATCGAAGCCTATGAACGAAATCACATATAACTGTGCAGTAAGAGAGTGAAATCTATAAGTGAATATGCAAAAATGTAAAATGTAAATGTAAAATGTTAAGCAAAGTAACTATATGTGGCTATTTAGCTGCAATTTTATTAAATAAACATTTAGCTCAATACTGAACAGCTTGCATAATATGGTTTCATTTCGCAGCTATGTTACTTACCTTTTTCATTATTTACAAAGATTAATATTTTAATATTTAATGCCATGGCACACGGTGCGTACCAGTCCCAACTCTTCTTCCGGTGAGTTGGGGAGCGCCTAGCGTTTCGTCACTACGGCTCTTGCGTCAGGTGTCGGTAAAAGTGCTCGATAATGTTCGATACACCTTGAACCCATATCTACACCAAAATCATTTAGCATTCGGAATCTCTTCTAACCTCGCTAGATACTATCGTATGTTTCACGGGGGTAACCAAGCCTTTACAACAGAAATCGCCGGCGTCCAGCCTACTCCATAGGAACGTCTGAATGCCCCACAAATATAGATATTGCGCGATTCCACCAGCCGGCCAAATAGAGACCCAGAGTCCACTTTAAAACTCCGTCAGGTGCTGATAACAACGTCTCACGCGAGTACACGGTATCGCCGCGATGATTCGACAGCTAACGCCGTCCTAGCTCCTTATACAGGCTGTTACAAGAAGGTACGGCCAAACTTTCAGGAAACATTCCTCACACACTAAGAAAGAAAATATGTTATGTGGACATGTGTCCGGAAAAGCTTACTTTCCATGTTAGAGCTCAGTTTATTACTTCTCTTCAAATCACATTAATCATGGACTGGAAACACACAGCAACAGAACGTACCAGCGTGACTTCAAACACTTTGTTACAGGAAATGTTCAAAATGTCCTCCGTTAGCGAGTATACATGCATCCACCCTCCATCGCATGGAATCCCTGATGCGCTGATTCAACCCTGGAGAATGGCGCATTGCAACACAGCCGTCCACAATACGAGCACGAAGAGTCTTTACATTTGGTACCGGGGTTGCGTAGACAAGAGCTTTCAAATGCCCTCATAAATGAAAGTCAAGAGCGTCGAGGTCAGGAGAGCGCGGAGGCCATGGAATTGGTCCGCCTCTACCAATTCATCGGTCACCGAATCTGTTGTTGAGAAGCGTACGAACACTTCGACTGAAATGTGCAGGAGCTCCATCGTGCATGAACCACATGTTGTGTCGTACTTGTAAAGGCACATGTTCTAGCAGCACAGGTAGAGTATCCCGTATGAAATCATGATAACGTGCTCCATTGAGCGTAGGTGGAAGAACATGGGGCCCAATCGAGACATCACCAACAATGCCTGCCCAAACGTTCACAGAAAATCTGTGTTGCTGACGTGATTGCACAACTGAGTGCGGATTCTCGTCAGCCCACACACGTTGCTTGTGAAAATTTACAATTTGATCACGTTGGAATGAAGCCTCATCCGTAAAGAGAACATTTGCACTGAAATGAGGATTGACACATTGTTGGATGAACCATTCGCAGAAGTGTACCCGTGCAGGCCAATCAGCTGCTGATAGTGCCTGCACACGCTGTACATGGTACGGAAACAACTGGTTCTCCCGTAGCACTCTCCATACAGTGACGTGGTCAACGTTACCTTGTACAGCAGCAACTTCTCTGACGCTGACATTAGGGTTATCGTCAACTGCACGAAGAATTGCCTCGTCCATTGCAGGTGTCCTCGTCGTTCTAGGTCTTCGCCAGTCGCGAGTCATAGGCTGAAATGTTCCGTGCTCCCTAAGACGCCGATCAATTGCTTCGAACGTCTTCCTGTCGGGACACATTCGTTCTGGAAATCTGACTCGATACAAACGTACCGCGCCACGGCTATTGCCCCGTGCTAATCCATACATCAAATGGGCATCTGCGAACTCCGCATTTGTAAACATTGCACTTACTGCAAAACCACGTTCGTGATTCCACCAGCCGGCCAAATAGAGACCCAGAGTCCACTTTAAAACTCCGTCAGGTGCTGATAACAACGTCTCACGCTACCTACTGACGTGCTTTATGCTAGTACTTTAGAGCAATGAGCGGCGTGTCAACACAAGCACCGAAGTCAACATTACCTTCCTTCAATTGGGCCAACTGGCGGTGAATCGAGGAAGTACAGTACATACTGACGAAACTAAAATGAGCTCTAACATGGAAATTAAGCGTTTCCGGACACATGTACACAAAACATCTTTTCTTTATTTGTGTGTGAGGAATGTTTCCTGAAAGTTTGGCCGTACCTTTTTGTAACACCCTGTATACCCTAAAAGGCTCGATGACAACACTACACACGAAAACGCTAATGCATTCTGGTAGTCGTTCTTCCTATAACAGAGAATTGCAATTCTAATCAATTACATGCCCCTCGACAGTGCGTACGTCTTCGAGGTTATATTGGCACCCGACCATATGTTTAACTTTTTTTGTCAGGCAGTGTAGATTAATAGAGAAAAAGATGTAAGATACAATCATCTTTACTTCTGCTAATTGAAATATATTTTGTCCATCAGACAATGCAAGAGATATGCACTAATTACACACATGCATTTAAAACGTACATTAAACGAAACAACGTTAGTATCTAAGATCAACTTTAGGATATCTTTTGTATCCTCCTATTGAATGAAATACCTTTTCTGTAAGTCATTTGTGTGTGTTGTTGCTGAAAGCCCTAAGTGACACCACATTTCATTGCTGTCAGTATGTCAAGTAACCGTAATCCCATTTCCATATAAATGTCTTTAAGCTTCTGAGGTCGTGCAGCTGGAATATCAGTCTACTGGTTTTGGCGAGTGCTACGAACAGGTGTGCTGTTTGTGTTTCTACATGTTTTCATCTGCGTATATCAAGAAATTTAGAACTGTTGGTATCTTTAGTTTTTTTGCTATTTTGCTGCTTTGTTTTCTGAAATACATTTTACACGACGCACCACTTTGGACTCCACGAATGCATGTGGTTACCTTTTTTTTTTTTGACGAATAAGATTTTGAAGCTAGCTGTACAGGGACTTGAACATGGAAACTTTGCCGTTTACTGACATGTGCTCTACTCTCACGAAAGAAGGTCCCAGACACGTATCCTGGCCCGCTACACAGTTTTAATCTACCAGGATGCTTCCGGTGAGCGCACACTCCTCTGGGAAGTGAAAATTTGTTCTGGAAATTATATTTTCTTTTTGGGACCAGAGTAGTTGACTCATGACGTGCGGTAGCGTTCTCGCTTCCCACGCCCGGGTTCCCGGGTTCCCGGGTTCGACTCCCGGCGGGGTCAGGGATTTTCTCTGCCTCGTGATGGCTGGGTGTTGTGTGATGTCCTTAGGTTAGTTAGGTTTAAGTAGTTCTAAGTTCTAGGGGACTGATGACCTAAGATGTTAAGTCCCATAGTGCTCAGAGCCATTTTTAGTTGACTCATGACAGAGCTCCACATGTTGTGAAAAAGCAATAGCTTAAAACTAATGTAGGACTGAAGTTTACTTAATAAACTTGTAATACGTTCATTGTAAACATATATTTAATATGACTTTTCCATGGAAAAATGAGCCAATATGAATCCCAAATAGTTCACAGGAAGTCCAGTCATTGCCACCATCTTTAATACTCAAATTGAATAGGATGTTTATTAGTTTCATTCAAGTTTCTATCGCTGTGCCATACACCTGTAATCTTAATTTTAGCACGATGTGTACATTATGAATTAATTACATAAGCACAGAAGAGCTGTCGCGGTGCCCTGTTTGTACAAGGTTGTGAGCACAACGGTTTATGCTACAGCGCGCAATAAGGTGATGCCGCCTCCCCTCGAAGCGAGCTGCCGTGGCGTGTTGGTGAAGGGGTGGTTGTGGGGGTGGGGGTGTGCCCGCTGCCCGCTGCTCGCCGAGGCACACAAAAGCGGCTCGCCAGACCTCCCACTTTCCCAGTCGGCCGCTCTTTTCCTCTTTCTGCCGACCGGGAGCGTTTCCATACACTTGTCGACTCTGCGACTGGTATTCATCGTGGCGTGTGGATCGCCACGCAGGTATAAGTGGACAGGGTACCTCTCCATTACATGAAAACGTTACTGTAACAACAAAATTGACACATTACTATTTATTTTTAAACAGATACGTGTTCTTTATCGTTTACTACTTTTGCAACGATCTTTTAGATAATGAAAATAAAAAAGAATCTTCCCATTTTTCAAAGCAATGGACCAGATATTGCATTATACATACAACTGGAAGTGATCTCATTCTTACTGTAGCTCAATACTGATGAAATCAAACCTCTAGTCCAAAATCGAATAAATTAAAGAGGGTACTAAGTTGTTATAGTAATTGATACGGGTTGGACCATGGCGTCGAGTACTTGAAATAATCATCTTCAATTTTATAGAAGAAATTTTGTTTCGGCTTTTAATTCGAGCTGATATAGTCATCATAGATTCTTATGTCATTTTTTTACAAGTTGTTTATAAAAGTCTTATTTGATTCCAGAGATAGAGTACTCCTTTACATCCATATATAATTCAGGAGATGGCACATCCTGAAATACCCAGCCGGCCGGTGTGGCCGTGCGGTTCTAGGCGCTTCAGTCTGGAACCGCGTGACCACTAAGGGCGCAGGTTCGTATCCTGCCTCGGGCATGGATGTGTGTGATGTCCTTAGGTTGGTTAGGTTTAAGTAGTTCTAAGTTCTAGGGGACTGATGACCTCAGAAGTTAAGTCCCATAGTGCTCAGAGCCATTTGAAATACCCAAATTACATACAGCCTGTTACACCACGTTTTATGAACCAGATATTGATAATTCTCTCTAAGTTTTTGTTTACTGAGCTATTAAAAAGATTTTAAGTGCATGTGAGATCAGAGGTCAGTTCAAAAAATAAAAAAAATAAATTAAAAAAATTTGAACGTGTGAATGCATCGAGTTTGAGAACAAGGGCAACTGTGTAATGTCCATGAGTGCTGCCTGTAACAATATCCTGGACACTAGCAGTTTCGTTTGTTTTATGATGTGGTCGCAAACCAGAAGAAATTTTGCTGAAATGAGATGAAGTATTCTGACAGCATTTGGGAACGTTCGAAAGTGGTCTGCTGTCAGACAAATTTTATACCATATATTCATGTAGGCAGCCACTTGTCTGTCTCAAAGAATCTGTCGTCACTTCTCCATCTGTTAAGGAAACTTATCTCTGAGTGAAGAGTCACCTGAACTTAGACATGAAACAGCAAATACTAAATTAGATTAAGCTTATCCGTTACGGAGCT
The DNA here is from genome assembly GCF_023864275.1 of Schistocerca cancellata. Lineage (NCBI taxonomy): Eukaryota > Metazoa > Arthropoda > Insecta > Orthoptera > Acrididae > Schistocerca > Schistocerca cancellata. The sequence continues at coordinate 822,710,183 of NC_064629.1, forward strand.
TTTAGAACCTGTGACAGTTAACTTAGTGTAAATACATAAAACTGCAACCAGTCTTAGTTTTAGTATTTATTTATTATTCCATGAACCGGTTTAAAACATTCTCAGGTTCATCTTCAGATGGTTTTATGGAAGTTACATCATTATTTCTATCATAATGCAGGTAGCTGGCTTGCGACAGTGTGGATACTAACAGATAAAAAGCCATTCTATTCTGTCGCAAGCCAGCACCCTCCATTATGCTAGAAATAGTGATGTAACTTACAGAAAATCATCCGAAGATGAACCTGAAAAGGTTCGAAAACCGATTCATCGAGTAATAAATAAATACTCAGAAAAGTGACTTGTTGCAGAAGTGGTTCAAATGGCTCTGAGCACTATGGGACTTAACATCGGAGGTCATCACTCCCCTAGAACTTCGAACTACTTAAACCTAACTAACCTAAGGACATCACACACATCCATGCCCGAGGCAGGATTCGAATCTGCGACCGTAGCAGCCGCGTGGTTCCGGACTGAAGCGCCTAGAACCGCTCGGCCACCACGTCGGCTTCTAATCTGTCTAATACATAAATGATTAGGCGGAAAGTGTGGGCAGCAATCTGCGGTTGTTTGATGACGATGCCGTGGTGTAGTAGAGATTCACCTGTAAAGGAGACTGCATATAGGATGCTGCTGCGACCTGTTCTTGAGTACTGCTCGAGTGTTTGGGATCCGTACCTTGTAGCATTGAAGGAAGACGTCCAAGCAGTTCAGAGACAGGCTGCTGGATTTGTTATCGGTAGGTTCGAACATCACAAAACTTTTACGGAGATGCTTCGGGAACTCAAATCGGAATCCCTGGATGGAAAGCGACGTTCTTTTGGAGAAACACTATTGAGAAAATTCAGCGAACCGGTATTTGAAGCTGGCTGCCCGATAGATTCTTCTGCCGCCAACATACATTGCGCGTAAGCACCACGAAGAGAAGTTACGAGAAATTAGGTCTCATACGGAGGCATAGAGACAGTCGTTTTTCAATCGCTCTGTTTGCGAGTGGAACAGGAAAGGAAATGAGAAGTAGTGGTACAGGGAACCAACCGCCACTCATCGTACGGTGGCTTGTGGAGTATCTGCGCAGATGTAGATGTAATCTTCACCATTCTTCTGTAACACAACATTTTAAAAGCTTCTTTTCCCTCCTTGTCTAGACCGTTTATCGTCAGTTTGATTTGCGTGTAAAAGTACACTGCAGAGCAATACTTTCAGCTAAGAGTAAGTATCATTAAATTAAAATTCACTCTTAACAAATTTATGCTTTTCAGAAATGCTTTTCTTGCTATTGTTATTCATCATTTTGTATCTTTTTCATTTTGCCCGTTGACAGTTACTTTGCTGGCCAGATTACAAAGTCCCTCTATTATCTTCAGTGTCCCATTTCCTAACCAGAATTTCTCAACATCGACTGATATAATTTTAATACTCAGTTGTAATTATTTTACTTTTGTTGATTTTACAAAAAAAAAATGGTTCAAATGGCTGTGAGCACTATGAGACTTAACTACTGTGGTCATCAGTCTCCTAGAACTTCGAACTACTGAAACCTAACTAACCTAAGGACAGCACACACATCCATGCCCGAGGCAGGATTCGAACCTGCGACCGTAGCAGTCGCGCGTTTCCAGACTGTAGCCCCTAGAACCGCTCGGCCACTCCGGCCGGCTGTTGATTTTACAGCTTTTCAATACACTGTCAGCTCTGTTCAACTGATTTTCCAAGTGCTTTATCGGATTGTGGAACTACAATGTCATCAGTAAACGTTAAAGTTTTTGGCTCTTTCTCCCTAAACTTTAATTCTCTTTCCACATCCTCCCTTTTCTGAATTTCGAGTCTCATAACTGCAGTCTCACTTCTCCACAAGTTGTATGAACTTTCGTTTCGCATATTTTAACCCTGCTTCCCTCAGAATTTCAAGAAATCTATTCCAGTCAACATTGTAGCGATTTCTCTAAACCTACAGACTCTACGAGGGTGTGCTGAAAGGTACTGCTTGCAAATTTTTATTCTGTTCTAATACCTGGTCGACTTTGCAGCTTCGCTGACGCAAGTTGCAACCTCTGCCGCTAGAGGGCTCCCCAATGTAGCGTATAACATAGTGGGGTTGGGTTGGGTTGGGTTGTCTGGGGAAAGAGACCAAACAGCGAGGTCATCGGTTTCATCGGATTAGGGAAGGACGGGGAAGGAAGTCGGCCGTGCCCTTTCAGAGCAACCATCGCGGCATTTGCCTGGAGCGATTTAGAGAAATCACGGAAAACCTACATCAGGGTGTCCGGACGTGGGATTGAACTATCGTCCTCCCGAATGCGAGTCCAATGTGCTAACCACTGCGCCACCTCGCTCGGTATAACATAGTGGTATGCAACGCTACTATGTCGGTGCTGTAATCGACTTTCTAAATGCAGAAGACGTTCGTGCGCAAATGGAGCTCTCCTTCCTTCAGCATGATAATGCCCGACCACACACAAGCTCCGCGGCATCTACAGCAATCCGATAGCATGGATTCTCTGCTGTCGGTCATCCTCAATACAGTCCCGACTTGGCCCCATCCGATTTTCATCTGTTTGCAAAACTTAAAGAACACCTTTGACAGTGATGAAACGGTTCAAGCAGGCGTGATGCCCGTCAACAAAATGAAACGCTATATAGTGACGTCATCAACAAACCAGTCTGTCGTTGTGAAAAACGTCATCGTCCTCAGTGTGGCTATGATGAAAAATAAGTATTTGGAATGAAGAATAAAGATGTAGAATGTTAATACAGTTTGTTTTATTTTAAAAGTTTAAAGAGTTTTTACATAAAAAACTGGGACGCATTACTTTTCAGTGCGCCCTCGTATAAATTTAGGTTTACATTTATTCAGTCTAGTAGTAATACGAAGTGTTCATTTCAATTTAAAAATTAAGCTTACGCAGAAAAATGACTTTTTTTAAAGGATTAAGTACAATATCGAACCAACAGGAATAATGTATTTCACTTCTCACATTATAAGTTTTATTTTTACTTGCCGATACTCTGATTCGGCCCTTAAACCCCCCCTCCCCCCACCCACCCTTTCTCTCTCTCGGAAACTCTGAAACACTCAACTGCTACACGCACACGCACACGTGTGCTAAGTGCGTGTATGCACTGCGTGTTATCACTTGTCCTTATTTACCTTTTCACCTGTGCACTGCAGGCACGCACGTGATAGTAAATGTTGAAATTCACATACTAAAACGACAGTGATACAGGATACATAGAAAATTACACTGTCAGCATGAGGATTCAGTTGACTTTTTAAATAAATCAGCTTGCGGCTTTAGATGTAATTCTCCGAAACACTTAGCGGGGACATGAAGTAATTGGTTACGTGCGCCTGCACTTTAGCTAACATTCATGTACCCCACGGTATGATCTATACTTGATAAGAAAACTGTAGGTGAAACCATCAGAGCCGCGCGGTCTAAGGGCGTCATGTCACGGTTCGCGCGGCTCCTCCCGTCTGAGGTTCGAGTCCTCCCTCGGGCATGGGTGTGTGTGTGTGTGTGTTGTCCTTGGCGTAAGCTAGTTTGGTCAAGTCGTGTGTAAGCTTATGGAGCGATGACCTCCGCAGTTTGGTCCCATAAGATCTTACCACAAATTTCAAATTTCCAAAACAATCTGAATGCCTGTATTAGTTTACACAGTGCGCAATACACGCGTGTTGCTCTACGTAGAAAATATGTATATGAGTAGTTTAACTTATAACAGAAAAATTAAAAAGTATCGTACGAGATTGGCAATTCAGTATAAAAATGATAGTACGGTACCAGACAAATTACTCTCTGAATTCTTATGATGTGAGTGACGTGAAATGTACTACCATACTCAGACATTGTACGCGTCTTCCGAGGTTACGCTCTTCCACAAAATAGCGTGCCTGCACTGCAGCCGTAGTAAATGATTCCGTCTGGCGACTCGGTTTCGACGTCATCGGCCACGGCAGGTCACGGCTGCATGAATCACTCCTGGAATGCGAGTGTGGTCGCCGAAACACCACTATCTCAATATCTGTCGACTTCTCTTGTCTCCCGTAATGGAATCGATACTAAAACTACCACCGTATTGACCACTGGACACCACCACAACATGCATACCTACTCGGGTTCCCGGGTTCGATTCCCGGCGGGGTCAGGGATTTTCTCTGCCTTGTGATGACTGGGTGTTGAGTGATGTCCTTAGGTTAGTTAGGTTTAAGTAGTTCTAAGTTCTAGGGGACTGATGGCCATAGCTGTTAAGTCCCATAGTGCTCAGAGCCATTTTTTTGCATACCTACTGAGAACCACGGATGAAGGACTACAGGCAGACTCCATATTACTAGATTTCCGGAAAGCGTCTGATATAGTGGTTCATTGGAACTATTAACGAAGTTCCGAGAATCCGGAAAAGGGTTTCAGAGATGTGAGTGACTCGAAGACTTCTTCAGTAACGGAAACCAGTAAATTGCCCTCGACGACGAGTGTGTACCACGCGTAAGAGTATCGTCAGAGATATGGCCACTCTTGTTCTCTACATACATCAGCGATCTAACAGATGGGGTGAGCAGCGATCTTTGATTGCTTGCTGCTGACGTATTATACGGGCAAGTATTGTCGTAGGGTGTCGGTAGACTGTGACTTAAACAGAATGTCTATTTGGTGTGATGAATGGCAGCTTGCTCTATATGCAGAAAAAGGAGGTGAGTAGCAAAAAATGCAGTAAATTTTGAGTATAGTAACAGCGCTGTGCTGCTTTGCAGAGTCATGTGGATTAAATTTCTAGTCGTAATGTTAGAAAGCGATGTGAAATGGAGCGAACATGTAACGCCGGTAGTAGGGAAGTCGAATGTTCTAATTATTGGTAGTATTTTAAGAAAGGGCGATCATGTGTAGAACTTTAGTGCGACCCATTCGTGAGTATTGCTAATGTGTATGGGATCTCCACCAAGTGGGATTAAAGGAAGACATCGAAGCAATTCAGAAGCGGGCTGCTAGATTTGTTACCGGTAGGTTCGATCAACACACGAACATTACGGAGATGCTTCGTGGACTCAAATGGGAATTCCTGGAAGGAAGACGTTCGTTTCACGAAACACTATTGATAAAATTTAGAGAACCGGTATTTGCAGTCGATTGCAGAATGATTCTGTTGTCAAAAATGGTTCAAATGGCTCTGAGCAGTATGGTAGTTAACTGCTGAGGTCATTAGGCCCCTAGAACTTAGAACTACTTAAACCTAACTAACCTAAGGACATCACACACATCCATGCCAGAGGCAGGATTCGAACCTACGACCGTAGCGGTCGCGCGGTTCCAGACTGCAGCACCTAGAACCGCTCGACCACTCCGGCCGGCGATTATACTGTCGCTAACGTATATTTATTGTAAGAACAGTGAAGACAATATAAGAGAAATCAGGGCTCGTACGGATGCATACAGACAGCATTTTTGCCTCGCTCCATTTAGGGAGCGGAACAGAAAAGGAAATAAGTTGTAGTGGTACAAGTACCCTCTGCCATGAACCATATCGTAGTGTCTTACGAAGTATGTATAAAGATGTAGATACGAAAAAAGATTTCCGTTAAACACAGGATTGTAGTTCTCTATATTATACGATCGCTACTTGAGAGTACTTTGGACATGGTAGCAGGAGTGTCTGGTCGTTCGGGATAATTGAGGAATGCGTATGGGTTTAGCCTTTTTCTTATTATATGTGAACAGCGCAGGCAGACAAATTCAGTAACAATGAAACCATATCAGAATCATCATTAAGTACCACCCAACAAACTTCGTGTTACTGACGACGCTGTGCGGCGTGATCCCAGACGACAAGCCACAGTGACAGTTTTGTTAGCTATGTGGCGCAGACCATGCAAGGAAACGTGTGTGAGCGCCGATTCGGCAGTAACAGATTATTTGAGAGCCTACCACCAGGCTGGGAAAAAGAGTCAGTGACAGTTGACCAAGTTTACGCCTGTGGTCGCCAATAACTGAATAAACCCAAAATCACCCAGCTCTGCTAGTAGTGTTCGATATCATAGGTGGAAACAACAGCAACAGTGGGAAATGTGGAGAGCCATGGAGAGTTGCTGACATAGCCTGACAATTAAGGCGGATCAAGATATCGGTGTGCGACACAGAACTTCATTAGCCACGGGATATTCAATAGATTGTGGTTTAAAAACTTTTGGTCGTTTGTCTTGCTGAAATCTAAGCCCAGGATGGCTTTACATGAAAGGCAACAAAACGGAGCGTAGAATATCGTCGACGTACCTCTGTGCGCTAAGGGTTCCGCGAATGACAATCAAAGACAGACACGTCTGCGGCCGGGAATCTCATTGACTGGTGTAGAACTGTGTTCAGTTATGAGTCCCGCTTCGACTTCAGCCCCAATAACCAGTGCAGACGTGTCCGAAGACGCCCCAGACACTGCTGGGATACCAACATGTCTTTCGCCCGCCATACGGCTCGACAGCCATGACTGATGGTCTGGGGTATCATTTCCTTTCGTAGCACCACCTCTTTGGTTCTAAATCGCGGTACTCTTACAGCGCAGCGGTACGTCGACGATATTCTACATACAGTTATGTTGCCTTTCATGGAAAGCCATCCTGGGCTTACATTTAAACAAGATGATGCCCGACCACACACGGCGAGATTTTCTAGTGCTTGTCTTCATGGTTATCAAACCCTACTACGGCCTACAAGGTCGCCGGATCTCTTTCCAGTTGAGAACGTTTGGAGCATTATGAGAAGAGCCTTCGAACCAGCTCGAGATTTTCACGATCTGACGCGCCGGTTGGATACAATTTGGCACGATAAATCATACAATATTTTGGAAATTCTAATCCTTCATTTGTCTGTACATCTACCTATTTAAGTCTCAATCGAATAATTCCTTAGTGGTGCGTCTCTCTCTCTCTCTCTCTCTCTCTCTCTCTCTCTCTCTCTCTCTCTCTCTCTGTCCCCCTCCCTCTCTTTGTCTTAGTGTGTATGGAGAGCTCGCAATATTTACAAACGCTGTACAAAATGGCTCTGAGCACTATGGGACTCAACATCTTAGGTCATAAGTCCCCTAGAACTTAGAAATACTTAAACCTAACTAACCTAAGGACATCACAAACACCCATGCCCGCGGCAGGATTCGAACCTGCGACCGTAGTAGTCCCGCGGTTCCGGACTGCAGCGCCAGAACCCAAACGCTGTACAGAACACAACCTTATGTCTCAAAACTACAAATAGACTAAATCAGAAAATGTCGGAAACTGTTTTCTGGTGCACATTCCTTCCTCTGATTTTATAATCGGTCACTAGAATGGAACACCGAGCAGGAGACATCATGTGCTCCTAAGTACGTTACCATGTCGGCACAACTCTTTCCCCAACTACTCGATGTACTGGTCAGCTTGAAAGTGAATTAGACTGCTCAGCTTGGTACGTCTGACAATCCTACGACGCCACTTTGAGGAAAACTACAAGCTAGCAGGAAAACATAAACATAATAGTTTATTTCCCGAAGTGAACGGGTGCTGTATCACATTTCCTTAAAGTTTTAGTCTCTGATTTGGCTTGTCTGCTGCCATTCTGTAAAAGTCTTTGCTCAGCTCATGACACCACACATATAGTGTTCCCCTGTAAAGAACATACTATATCTGGAACTGAGGTTTTGTTTGAATGGACTGCCTATTTTAGTTTCCTACGTGAAATTCTGCACTCGCTATGAAGTCTCTAATACGTACAGATACTCACTGGGCAAACATCTTGTTTTACTTCGTATGTAAACGAGAGGCTCTTTCTTCTATTTTTTGCATCGGAGGAAACTGTTGTCTGTTCTAGAGTACAAACAAATTATTTCGAAATAAATATTAGAAATGCACAACGAGAGGCACGTTCCATTTGGTGAATGATATCTCCCATTCTCTCTCATCTTCTCTCTTACTTTATATTTAATACCTCCTCCTCTTTTTTTATTCGTCGGACAATCGAGCCTCATGGACGTCACTGAAATGAGATGAACCTCACTCACTATTGTCAGAGTCTAGGAAACGAAAGTGATTTGCACCATTTGTTTGTGAAATCCACAGAGTTTGAAAAGTAAACCGTAAACAAATCTTATAACCTGACTAGTTTACATCGAATCAGTTCATGTGCGTGCAGGAAACTGTCTCTGCTTGGTAGAGTAGTGGCAGGAGTGAATGTAACATAAATGACAGCTTTCGTGAATTATCATTTTTGAGGAGAAATACAAATTCATCAGTCATGAATCTAGTATTTCTTTCGAAAGTGACCTTTTAAGTAGACCTCTTCAAGTAGTATATCTCTAAATGTTTTGGACAACGACTGAGTCACGAATTTCATAGAATATTCCAGATGAATATTTTCATTGTTTTCTAAAATTACGTAACAATTAATTTTGGAAAGGATTTTCTAGTGCCGTCTTCCAACATATACTGATTTATATGTTTAGTTAATCAAACGAAGAAATGTTACTTTGAAACTTAAATTTCTTCATTGTATTATCATTGTGTTGTCTGAACTGAGGGAGGGCTTGACTAGAACATCAATCACGAGGATTAAACAATAGTATACGGATCACAGCTCAGATTGCGCTTAAGCCCAACTATGGCGCTAATTTTAGACGTTCGCCAAGAAAATGGTGAAAGAAAATCGAGAATTGAGAAATACCATTGCGTTCGGTGTGACGAATATAATCTGTTTCTTTCGTAGTAGACGGAAACCTTTCTTCAGCAATTTACTCACAGGGTTTTAATTTAGTTTATAATCTAGCGAAAACTGAAAATTACTGTGGTAGGTAGCTGAAGGTGGAAATGAGGAAGTACCTTTGGCGAGGGTGTGATAATAATGTAGTGGAACAAACAAGTGTAGAACTGGCAACATTACGTTAAAATGCTGATGAACAGCAAGGGAGATTATCGTAGATTCTGCTGCTTCCTCACATCCAGAGTTATAGATCGACATCCGGGGAGACGCTAGGTGTGGTATACTGAACTAAGGCTGGAACCACCTTTTCATTATTAGAAGAAAAGGGAAGGAAGCGTCCGCGAATTTTAATGAGCAATGCAGCAGCTGTGGTCTACGACGCGGAATCTCGAATCGCATTCAGGCTGGTCCTAGCAGAAGGCAGTGCATTTGTTTCGCTGCTCGGCGCACAAGCTGAAAGGGAGCTGCTCCGCGACCGCTCCAAATGACGCAGCGAAAGCAGCAGGAAATGCGCGCTTCTCGTTACACTCGGTACTTCCTCGCTCTGTAGGGATTGTCAGCCGCCTACGCCTCGCTGACTGGGCTGCAGTCTCCGCGTGGGCTGTGGGCTTCCTGTTTCTTGAACATACTCAGTCTCCGCAGGGGCCATTCCTTTTCCTGCCATTATACAAATTCTTCGTGCTACTGCACTACTTCAAACGGTATGTAGATCGTGAACCAGTACGTTTCTTTCTTGTAATCCCTTCTACGCTTCTGTTTTAGTAAGGAATTATGTCTTGGATTTCCGGTTTCTAAACGTTTATTATATTCTTCCAGGCGTGCTCCTACAAAACCAGAGGAAACTATCTTGTGATACATCCCACAATTAAATCTTAAATTCTTATCTTTCTTGATAGAAGGTAGGTAAAACCTCAGCATGGTGTCACTAAGGTAAACTATTTAAGCAATGTTCTTGTTAAAAGTAATCGAGTCGAATACTTGTGGAGGAACACAGATTCATCACCAGAAATTGTCGAGCAAGGTACCAGTAGGCGATTCCATGAAATTTGTGCCCAGTATGCTATGAGTCATCGTTCTGTAAGAAATCTGAAACCTTGCTGCATTGTCTCATGAAGTAGAGGTAAGCGACATTGCTACTGGCGATCTGTCAGTAGGGTGGAAACATTAAGCAGACTGCATTATTACTTATGGGGAGATGTTGGTTGAGCAGCATCGCCATATACCATCCCATTCCTTCAGTTCATTCCTTACCCATCAATACTATTTATTAACCGATGACGACGTAACCTACACTTGGACTTTGTAAAGGACGCAGTTAAAGATATCTGAACGATCACTGAAGATCAGCTTTGAATTTTGATTTTAGGTTATAAAATAAGTAAATTATTTCACTAACACATACAATGGGTAGTCGCAAAACTTTAATTATCACATCAGAAAAATGATGATATGTAATTAATGTTTCATTTTTCTGCAGGTTCGTATCTGCAGTCATGGTATACATTAAAATCCTAGCATCACAGGCCAACAGCACGATGCTAGAGGAGCCACAACCACATCAGACAGCCCACTAGTGATAGTGTGGTTAATACCACAAACAGATCTCCACACACGAACGATTTGTTTTATCAGGACGACCTTCTAGATGCAATATCTACAGTGAGTAGATTGCTACAATGTTACTGATGAATGTTTACTCGAATATCTTTCATAGATATCGCAGATAAAAGAAGCGGTTTCTCTGAGTTTCATGTTGGGATACCACCAGCTTTCGGTGCCAAAAGGAACTACAATTCTCTATGGTCGAAACTCGTGAAATGTTAAGCATACCTCTGATGAAACCGTATCTGGAGTGAACAACTGACAAACACTGGGTGGCAGCTCTAAACTGCTTATGAGAATCACATCCAACGAATGTGTCGATTGAGACGATGTGTGAGGGACAACCGAAATCCTACAGTGAAACACCTTGCATAGAAGAAAGCAGTGGCGACCAGGAAAGTTCCCGTCTTGAATTTCAGCGAACTCGGATACGAATGGTTCCCAAAATTGACGGATACACATGTTAGAGACGGTGAACCAACGCAAAAGACATGCAGTTGCTTGACACTATCGAAACTGGACTGTTTCTAATTGGCGACTATTAGCTGTCCCCACTGTGACATATTTCCTACTTCATTGGACGCATATGTAGCACTGGGTGAGAAATATCCTAGAACGAACACTCTGCAAGCATTCTGCAATTATAACTTGTGATCATACATAGTCTGCAAACTGCTTTACAAGGTACGGCGGAAGGTACTTCGTTCCAATATTAGCGATTATCGGGCAGATTCCATTCGCATTTTCCCCTCAGGGGGCTCACGACTCCTTCGTACGTGCGTGACGGAGACGTGGCCCCAAGCTATTGCAGCGCCTAATTCCTTTCTTGTGCTACAATCTCTCACCTCTCATTTTTAACTACCTTGTTTCTCATGGTGACAGCCTTTGATGCTGATCCAGCTATATCAGTAGGTGCAGATTTCTTTAGTCGACAGCTTCATTGACTTCCCTTATATCACTTTTCAGCTGAAGTAATTTTGGTTTCTTTCTGGGCTTGGCCTCCATTTTCAAAATTTTTTATTTGAAATATGGACCGACTGGACAAGAACGCCTTAAATATCACCTACTGCCTCCAGTGTTGACGACACTCTCTGCACAATAACTGCGTAGACTCATACATGCTCTTAAAGGCCGTTACTGTAGCCAGTCCGACATAATGGGGTCGTTCTGTTCGCTTTCTATAGAGCTCTCAGCTATTCCTCTTTCTACAGGCACGCTCCACCGCTGGCCAGTTCCACGGTTGACCAAAATCATTGCAGCAGCAATTCGTTATCGTCGTAGGGCCCTGCAACAACTCAAGCGGCACCCTTCGCAGACTGCCCTCCTCACTTTTAAGCGACTGCGCGCTAAGGTTCGCTACGTGATTAAGCACAGCAAGAATGAATGCTGGGAGCGCTGTGTCTCCTCTGTAGGAATGTATGCCTCTTCCTACCAGATGTGGACCAGGCTCCGTATTCTTACGGGTCGCCGAAGATCTAAACTTGTCCCGGGTCTTTTCCTTCAGGATGGTGTTTGTACCAATGATTAGGTTCTCGCTGCAGGCCTTGCATCACACTTTGCGACAGCGTTGGCGTCCTCTTCTCAGCCGGCCACGTTTCAACTCTATAAACAACAAGTTGAAGATATTCCCCCGTGTTTCACCTACCGCCAAGTCCCCTTACATAATGAACCTTTCACTGACAGGGAACTGCCTCAGGCCCTTGCTTCGTTTCACGATACAGCCCCAGGCCCTGATTCAGTTCATAATCAGATGATCCAACATCTGAATGTTACTCAGAGTTACAACTATTCGTGGCTTTCAGCCCTATTTTGCTCGAAGGTGTCCGCCCTTCTAATTGTCGAGTTAGTACCATCGTCCTAATCCAGAAACCAGGCACAATCGCAACGTCTATCGACGTCTACTGACGGACGAGCCTCGCCAAAGTGCTCTGCAAACTGCAGGAAAGGATATTTTGTCGCAGATAATTCTGTGTTCTTTAATCTCGGAGCCGTTTCGTCTATATACTAAAGTGGTATCAGGGAGGGATCATAGACAACCGATCATCTGATTAGGTTGGAAACGGGATCCGAAAGCATTTATCTAAACGCCAACAACTCATCACAAACTTTTTGACATACATAAGACACCGTTTGCCGCCATGATATTTTACTTGCCCTACTTGATTGGGACTTACGACGCTCCCTGCTGATTTTTATTCGGCAGTTTTTATCCCACCGGTTTGAGGCGTAGCGCCTTACAAGGTGCCTATTGAGATCGTAACAGCAGAGAACTGACGTGCAGTATGAGTCACGCGCAAAACAGGTGGCGTCAGGCGCTCGAGTGTATATAGTCTCAATGCAATCTGCTATACATTCCTATCACCAACAAAACAAATTTGAGTGCGACTTGTGGTTACGAGGTACAGCTCTTTTTTCTATAGCTTTTTCCGGCTGAGAGCAGCGTTTCAGCAATTTCATGTAGGCATGCGTGTGGTATCCGTTGCATACGGGGCCTCTGGGGACACCCACTTGCTGCCTTACCTGTTTCTATCATCTACATCTACATCTACATCCATACACCTCAAGCCACCTGACGGTGTGTGGCGGAGGCTACCTTGAGTACCTCTATTGGTTCTCTTTTCTATTCCAGTCTCGTATTGTTAGTGGAAAGAAGGATTGTCGGTATACCTCTGTTCTTATTATTGACCACCCATGCGTTCTTAGCCTTATCACTTTTACTGTTCTGAATCTCACGACTAGAAGGCATCCTTTAATATGTAACTGTTTTCGCCCTTAATCGGGTCGGCTGTGGTGGGCGTTTTCCTCACAATGGACGAGCCTTGGGAGACCCCTCGAGTGCACAGACCTACGTACTGACTCAGTACACATACTTCTCCGTCAATTATTTTCAGATCTGGCATCAGTCTTGCGTCAAATTCCTCGATTACGAACTGACATCATCAGGATACGTTCCTGCCGCATGAACTACTCCGGACCGAGTGACTGCTAACCTCGCTGTTCGGTCCTTTACCTCGCAACCAACGAACCAACCAACCAAACAAACAACTAACAACCCGTTACCGTTATGAGCGAAGAAGAAGTGTCCACACACTCTTGTACACACACAAATATTTTGTATCTCATCCTAACCATTAACAAGATACTTGTATGACATACGGAGCGGAATAGCACCACATTCTTCCTCAATTATCGGTAGTGTAAATTTACGCAACATTGTACAGAGCAAACACACCTACGTCCCAAAGATCTCCGTTTGAATAACTTGAGAACATACGTTACGCTTTCGTACGCCCCGTGCCGATCTGTTGAATTCTGTTAGTGGGTCCCAGGCTATTATCGATATTTAGAGTCATGACTACGTGATAAGAATTCCAAACGAGTATCAGCATTCTAGTGTTGGTTGCGCTAATGGCTTGTATACGGTTTCCTTTATACACTCCTGGAAATTGAAATAAGAACACCGTGAATTCATTGTCCCAGGAAGGGGCAACTTTATTGACACATTCCTGGGGTCAGATACATCACATGATCACACTGACAGAACCACAGGCACATAGACACAGGCAACAGAGAATGCACAATGTCGGCACTAGTACAGTGTATATACACCTTTCGCAGCAATGCAGGCTGCTATTCTCCCATGGAGACGATCGTAGAGATGCTGGATGTAGTCCTCTGGAACGGCTTGCCATGCCATTTCCACCTGGCGCCTCAGTTGGACCAGCGTTCGTGCTGGACGTGCAGACCGCGTGAGACGACGCTTCATCCAGTCCCAAACATGCTCAATGGGGGACAGATCCGGAGATCTTGCTGGCCAGAGTAGTTGACTTACACCTTCTAGAGCACGTTGGGTGGCACGGGATACATGCGGACGTGCATTGTCCTGTTGGAACAGCAAGTTCCCTTGCCGGTCTAGAAATGGTAGAACGATGGGTTCGATGACGGTTTGGATGTACTGTGCACTATTCAGTGTCCCCTCGACGATCACCAGTGGTGTACGGCCAGTGTAGGAGATCGCTCCCCACACCATGATGCCGGGTGTTGGCCCTGTGTGCCTCGGTCGTATGCAGTCCTGACTGTGGCGCTCACCTGCACGGCGCCAAACACGCATACGACCATCATTGGCACCAAGGCAGAAGCGACTCTCATCGCTGAAGACGACACGTCTCCATTCGTCCCTCCATTCACGCCTGTCGCGACACCACAGGAGGCGGGCTGCACGATGTTGGGGCGTGAGCGGAAGACGGCCTAACGGTGTGCGGGACCGTAGCCCAGCTTCATGGAGACGGTTGCGAATGGTCCTCGCCGATACCCCAGGAGCAACAGTGTCCCTAATTTGCTGGGAAGTGGCGGTGCGGTCCCCTACGGCACTGCGTAGGATCCTACGGTCTTGGCGTGCATCCGTGCGTCGCTGCGGTCCGGTCCCAGGTCGACGGGCACGTGCACCTTCCGCCGACCACTGGCGACAACATCGATGTACTGTGGAGACCTCACACCCCACGTGTTGAGCAATTCGGCGGTACGTCCACCCGGCCTCCCGCATGCCCACTATACGCCCTCGCTCAAAGTCCGTCAACTGCACAAACGGTTCACGTCCACGCTGTCGCGGCATGCTACCAGTGTTAAAGACTGCGATGGAGCTCCGTATGTCACGGCAAACTGGCTGACACTGACGGCGGCGGTGCACAAATGCTGCGCAGCTAGCGCCATTCGACGGCCAACACCGCGGTTCCTGGTGTGTCCGCTGTGCCGTGCGTGTGATCATTGCTTGTACAGCCCTCTCGCAGTGTCCGGAGCAAGTATGGTGGGTCTGACACACCGGTGTCAATGTGTTCTTTTTTCCATTTCCAGGAGTGTAGATGCTCACACTTCCTTACCAAATTTTTAATAAGTCTAAATGTTCTATTTGCCTTCCCTACCACTTGATTTTCATGGCCTTCGTCTTATTTTATATTGCTTCTTCGTATTGTCGCTACACACACTTACGGAGAAAATTGTAACACCAAAAAATAATTAACACAGAGTAATGAAATTTCGGGAATACATTTGTGTATGTAACATATTTAATTAACACTTTAGTTTCTCCCGGGTACAATATTCAAATAAAGTACGGGAATGCAGCCGGGTGACGTCGTCGACAACCGCCGATATTTCGGCAGGACTACACCCTGTTAAGCCGGCCGGTCGTGGCCGAGCGGTTCTAGGCGCTTCAGTCTGGAACTGCGCGACCGCTATGGTCGCAGGTTCGAATCCTGCCTCGGGCATGGATGTGTGTGATGTCCTTAGGTTAGTTGGGATTATGTAGTTCTTAGTTCTAAGGGACTGATGACCTCAGCAGTTAAGTCCCATAGTGCTCAGAGCCATTTGAACCATTTTTGAACACCCTGTTATTTTTAAACCAAAACTGCAGCAAGTAAGCGCTGTGCCAGCGATTTTAAAACCTCCGTTTTCACAGAAACTCCATAAAGTTAACACACACACACACACACACACACACACACACACACACACACTGTAGAACTAGCACCATCGCAAAGCAAAGATTACCAACCACAGAAATTATAGCTAGCTAAATTAATAATCAACTTGTGGGATGGCGTAAACTTTGTTCCTCTGTTCTGTGACAAGTGAGAGAGCAGGATTCCATACAGAATTCAAACAAAAAGCACCATATCTATTCATAAGGTTACTTGCTAATTTAATCTTCGCGTTACTATATCCCATAGGATTATCAACGTCAAGACAATGTTCTGCAATGACAGATTTATTTGGCTGTTGTAAGCGTGTTTGCCGCTTATGCTCAGTACGCCGGTCGTCCACAGTCCTGATAGTCTGGTCAATATATAACATGCCACAACTGTAAGGAATACGGCAGGCACACGATTTGCGCAAACCAAGATAATCCTTTATGGAACCTAAAGATAAGATCTTACATAGTAGTCGTAAAACATGCTTCAAATCATATTTTCGTAAAATACGACCAATCCTGGTAGAAATGCTCCCTGCGTGAGGCAAAAAGGACGTAGACTTTGGTGCCAGCTCGGTATTACCATCACTCATCCGGTGCACATTTGGTCGAGAAAAGTGTGGTGACAATTGTCAGCCTGCAGGTACAAATCAATGTGATAAGTAAGCTTCCTATAAACAGTATGTCCCAACGCCCCATCCACCTTCCTCCTGACAAACACATCAAGGAAGGGAAGACAGCCGTCCGTTTTCAACTCCATCGTCAAACGAAAATTCAGGTTCATTGAATTCAGGTGTTCTAGAACTTCGTTCTCACTCTGATTGACATGAGGCCGAGCAACAAAAGTAGCGTCAACATATCTGACAAAGCACACAGTTTTCAAAGCTGCCCACTGCAAGGCGCGCTCCTCGAAATCTTATCTTGGTCAGACTATTAGGAATGTGGGCGACGTATGCGCTGAGCATAAGCGACACACGCTTAAAACAGCCGACCAAATCCGCCATTACAGAACACCGTCTTGACACTGGTCATCCTCTAGAGTATAACAACGCGGAGATTCTGACACACACTTCCAGCTACTGGGACAGTGTTAAAAACGAATCTGTTGAAACTGAATTAACAAGTAAATTTATAAATGGAGATGGTGGTTTTTGTTTGGATTCTGCATGGAATCCTGCCCTCTTACTTGTCAAAAAATGTAAGGACAGAGTCTATGCTATCTCACAGATTGATTATTAATTTCACTATCGATAACTTCTGAGGTTGGTCACGTTTGTGACAGCGCTGGTGTTTACCGTGTGTGTGTGTGTGTGTGTGTGTGTGTGTGTGTGTGTGTGTGTGTGTGTTTGTGTTTGTGTATATGTGTGTGCATGAGCGTGCGTCATCTTTATGGAGTTCCTGTTAAAACCGAGATTTTAAATTCGCTTGCACAGCGCTTTCTTTCTACATTTTTGCTTTGAAAATAGCAGAATGTGCTCCTATCGAAATATCGGCGCTTGTAGACAACGGCAATCGGCTGCATTCCCGTACGTTATTTGAACATATTTAAGTGATTGACACAGAAAGATCATATATTACTCTACGTGCGAGTAAGCCAATGCAAGTGTGAAATGCTGCTGCATAAATAACCTGTGTAGCAGCCAGAATGCTGAATGGAAGCATGCGGACATGCATGCATTGTGCTGCACAGGTGCCCTATGTCAGTTTGCGGGATGGAATTCCATACCCGTTGCACTTGGTCCGTCAATACAGGAACGCTCAATGCTGGTTGAGGATGACGCTGGAGTTGTCGTCCAATGATTTCCAGTATGTGCTTGATTGGAGATAGATCTGGTGATTGAGCAGGCCAAGGCAACATGTGGACACTCTGTAGAGCATGTTGGGTTGCGACAGCGGGATCTGGGCGAGCGTTATTCTGTTGGAAAACACCTCACAGCACAACATGTCGAATCACCAGACTGACGTACAGATTTGCAGTCAGAGTGAATGGGATATCCATGAGAGTACTGCTGCTGTCATACGAAATCACACCCCAGACCATAACTCCAGGTTTAGCTCCAATGTGTCTAGCACATAGACAGATTGGTTGCAGGTCCTCAGCTGGCCATCTCCTATCAAACGCACGTCCATTACTGGCCCCGAGGCAGAACAGCTTTCATCAGAAAACACAATAGGTACCCACCCTGCCCTCCAATGAGCTCTCGCTTGACACCACTGAAGTTGCAAATGACGGTGGTTTAGGGTGAATAGAATGCACCTAGGGTCAATGGAATGCTCGGAGCTGTACCACAAGTAACCGGTTTGTAACAGTTGGTTGTGTCTCTGCGATAGCAACTGCTGCTCACATTGCTGATGCGGATGGAGTTCGATAAGCCGGAGCCATACGCCAAACAAGATAGTCTTCCCTCTCGGTAGTGCCATGTGGCCGTCCGGAACCCGGTCTTCTTGGAACCGTACAATCTCGTGACTACCACTACCAGCAATGGCGTCCATCGTTGTCGCCTTAAAGGCAATTTTGGCTAGCGCGAGCTCCCACCTCCAGTGTCAAAGGTAACGAACGGCCGTTGCAAGGTGTATAAAGTAAACCTATTCTGCATTCTTACAGTAGCACGAAATCTGAAGAGACATCATTACCCTCTGCTAGGCACTTAAATGTGATTTGCAGAGTATCCATGTAGACGTAGATGTAGAAACACGCCTATCAATTTCCGTTTATGTCGTACAATTCCTTCTTGGTGCTGCGATTTTTTCCCCGCCATTGTATTCAAATAGTATGATCGTTTGGACATTATCTTGAATATATACAGATTTAAAGAGCAATGCAATTTATTACACAAAGTGGTCTGTAAAAGATATTCTGAATTTCCTTACGATCATCTAAGGATGATACTTCTCTCTAGACAAAAGCATAATAAGAGTTGATTTCGATAGTTATAGTGACTCTGTCTGATAAATAATTCAAGTATTCTGAGCCGGCCGCGGTGGTCTAGCGGTTCTGGCGCTGCAGTCCGGAACCGCGGGACTGCTACGGTCGCAGGTTCGAATCCTGCCTCGGGCATAGGTGTGTGTGTGATGTCCTTAGGTTAGTTCGGTTTAAGTAGTTCTAAGTTCTAGGGGACTTATGACCTAAGATGTTGAGTCCCATAGTGCTCACAGCCATTTGAGCCAAGTATTCTGAGAACGTTAACATACTTATTCTATTTACTACCGGAACAGCCGATGTTATCTGTGTTTCCATTGAACACTCGTTATTCAGTATAATTTACAGGCTCCTGTTTTAGTGAGGGAAGCGCTATGATTTATAGAACGTGTTGATATCGTCATGTAAGTGCAATAATGCATGTGGAGAATAGCCGTGGCTAATACGGCAATAAATAAACTCACTACTATAATTTTCATACGTTCATGACGTCATGACAGTACTAATGGGAACTTTGGGCACAATAATGTGCCTTCGCACACGCTGGAAGTTTCCGTAAATCGCTGGACAAGAGCATAGTCAGGAGTTAAAAGTCTATGCCTGCCCCTCAGTTTTTCTGGTTCTCAACATCTGAGGAGCCATCTTTACCACCGTGTCAATATTTCACAGCTCACTCTCCTAAGACTATAGGAAGAACTGCATACAGCATGGAACCTGATGCCTGTGGAGACCCACCATTAATTGCACGAGTCATTTGCGGCTGTATGCGGTACAACAAGTGATTACTGTCGATATTACCTGCTGACCTTAATAACGGAACCCAACATTATAAATAGTAGACGTTGCTAATACTCTATGAGTATCTACAGCAATGAATACTAAAATGGCAATTAGGAATTCCATATTTACGCTCACGCTCCTGCCAATTATAGTAATACTTTCGTGGCTCTAGAATATCATATGTAAGTTACGCTTGAGCGACAAGAAATGTACGTCTGGGCGGAGCTGTCTCTTACTATCTCTTCCATTCGAGTGCAAGCCCTTCTGTTTGCCGACGTTCAGGTCGAAATAATCCGGGAAGAGTTAAATAAATAATTTAATAATTAAAGTACGAACATAGAGATGAACTTATCCACATGCAAAGACAGAAAAAAACTGTGCTAATGAACCTCCAGTACAGCACCCACCAAGAGGTGCCACTGGAAAGCCGTAATAAATGTTCAAAGTTCCGCTTAGCTTACTCCGGGGCTCATATATCATGCGGGCTGCTCTCAGCGCCTACTTCCCATTCAACTTCTCTTATCAGTTTGGTTTTACATAAAATTATGAAATTAAATAATGTGACAAGAGCTTCCATTTAGACCAAATCAAAAACGAAATTAAAACTATAAAGCTAAACAGGAAAACGTTTTTGTCAGTGCCTCGCAAGGTAATAAAAGTTATTCAGTTTATAATGCATTAAGTCGGGCACATTCTGATCTGAATGTTCAACTGAATGTTATTTTGTGTTAATGACACAAGAAACGTTTTAACCCCAGTACGTATTACATGATCCGTTGCCATTCCAAAACTGCTCTTTCAGTCTATGCTTTCAATCTATGCCTCGCTTGCAGCATTTGAAATACGACAAAGTTAACACAGTCTTGAGTGACAGGTCTGGAAGTTTGATATTCAGAACATTCTTATACACGATTTGTGCAATGCATAGATGATTGCCATTTCATTTATAACTAATTTTTTATAGTGATGTTCATCATACTGAAGCAGTGCTTAGTGATTCGTAGTTGATCTCAGACTTTATAGATGTTTCCTTCCCTAGTATTTTTACTACTTAATGTATCCTTCATTTCCACCTCAACGCCAGAACAATGACTACCTCCCGATAAATTCAGAAATATTGATTTGGTATCACCAGTTTTATACCATCCGTTCCACATTTTCGTAATTAATTTGCAAATCACTGCATCGGGAACAGCATATGGTACTACTTAATGTATCAAGTATTAATTTTTTCGAATAATTCACGGATGGAGCGTGAGAAGAATTATTATCTCTTGTCTCTGTGAGCCCTGTTATGTCAACTTTCACTCCATATTAACGAAAATATTATCTTCTGTTGATAAACATTTGCTTTTTAGCTACATTACGTCCGTTATCTACACTCCTGTGTATGTTGTATTCTATCTTCAAAGCTGAGGATCTGTTGTTATTACTACAACTGATATTATGTGTTAAGACACATTTTGATATATTTTTTAATTCACCTCTCTTTTACCATCGCTAATTTAAGCAATACTCCTCGTTTTAGTTTCTCTACTCCTCCACATTCGGTTACGTTCACTTTTTTTCTGTTTATTTCTGATTCAGATTTTTGCCGAAATTATGGCTATTATAGATATAGAACTCCTTTAGTTGGACTGAGCTAGATATCCGCGCGGTTTGGCCGCTCGGTTAGAGGCGCTATGTCACGGATTGCGCGGCCCCTCCCGCCTGAGGTTCGACTCCTCCCTCGGGCATGGGTGTATGTGTTGTTCTTAGCAAAAGTTAATGTATGTTGGTTTAAGTAGTGTGTAAGTCTAGGGACCGATGATCTCAGCAGTTTGGTCCCTTAGGAATTCACACACATTTGAACATTTCGAGCGAGATAGCTCAGTGATTAGCATTCTAGACTTCAATTTCCAGTCTGGCCATCTAGATTTAGGTTTTCCGTTATTTCCCTAAGTCGCTTAGGGCAAATGTCGGGATGGTTACTTTGACAGGGCACGGCCGATTTTCTTCCCCATCTCTGAAACATTCCGAGCGTGTACTTAATCTTTAACGAGCTCAACGTCGAGACGTTAAACCCTAATCATCCTTCCTTCATTATCTTCTAAAAGTCTAAGACGTTTATGTAATTGATTTCACTTACAAATCTAAGAATATATTGCCGTACCTGCTTGCTTCTAATACGATGGATCAAATGGCTCTGAGCACTATGGGACTCAACATCTTAGGTCGTAAGTCCCCCAGAACTTAGAACTACCTAAACCTAACTAACCTAAGGACATCACACACAACCATGCCCGAGGCAGGATTCGAACCTGCGACCGTAGCAGTCCCGCGGTTCCGGACTGCAGCGCCAGAACCGCACGGCCACCGCGGCCGGCGTTCTCATATGAGAATCAAGAAGATAATTATTTGTTGTCACAAAGTGGCACACGATTGTTAAGTTTCTTCACACACTTCTCATGGGCGAGACAGGAATAACACTAAATATATATTTTTCCAGCATGATTCTTTCATTATGCAGCGGGGTTTGCGCAACTTTGTAGCTTCCTCACACATTAAAGCTATGTGCCAGAGTGGGTCTCGGACCTGGATTCTTGAATTTCGCGTACATTCCACTTACCAACTGAGCCGTGCACGCAGAACTCACGACTGCCCATCTGAGCATAGCCTCTGCCAGTATAAGCGATGGTATGTGACGTCACTCTCTAACCACAGCGGAGAATTTTGGGAAGGACTCTCAAAAATTTTCATAGTTAGAAACACTACCTATTTGTACATCTCTAGCCTTCAAATCACCTTCCGAGCTTCACAGATCTCCAGCGTAACTTGCTGGACGACTATTCCTGGACTAATGGCAAGGTTCTGTGTTCAAGGAAGCGCCTAGTATACTTACCATACATGGTGAGGCAGCTAAGAGAGGCCACCACAGATGTATCCAGAATGAATAAATACGCCTAGGCGCGCTTTTCGCCCAGTTACAGCGGACAATACGGCAAATTTCCTTACACCCGCAAGTAATTTTTATGGTTTATAGTCGCCGAATCATGACACCGACTTTAATTTGTTCCTTATAGAACTATACAGGGTGAGTCACCTAACGTTACCGCTGGATATATTTCGTAAACCACATCAAATACTGACGAGCCGATTCCACAGACCGAACGTGAGGAGAGGGGCTAGTGTAATTGTTTAATACAAACCATACAAAAATGCACGGAAGTATGTTTTTTAACACAAACCTACGTTTTTTTAAATGGAACCACGTTAGTTTTGTTAGCACATCTGAACATATAAACAAATACGTAATTAGTGCCGTTTGTTGCATTGTAAAATGTTAAATACATCCGGAGATATTGTAACCTAAAGTTGACGTCTGAAACCTCCGACGTTCAGTTACGTGTTGTAACGAACACGGGCCACGGTCGGCGAGCAGCACCTGCAGGGACATGTTTACGATGACGACCGTGTTTACGAGTGTGGCTGTAGTGCACTGTTGTGGTTTGGTCTAGCTGTCGCAGTGTCCGCATGTAGCGCTTGCTGCTATTGTTATTCTGCATTCGTCTCCGCACGGAGACCAACTGTAGTACACCGTGTTACCAGACGTCTGTGATAGTGTAGTGTTGTAGGAACTGTGACCATGGTGTATTCGAACTCTGAAAAGGCGGAGATGATACTCATCTATGGCGAGTGTCGACGAAATGCAGCTGAAGCCTGCAGGGTGTATGCAGAACGGTACCCGGACAGAGAGCATCAAACGTACCGCATATTGCAAAACATCTACCGCCAACTGTATGCAACAGGTATGGTCGTAGCACGCAGACGGATCCGTAACAGGCCCGTCACAGGAGAAGCGGGTGCAGTTGATGTGTTAGCTGCTGTTGCCATGAACCCACACATGGGTACACGGGACGTTGCGAGAGCCGGTGGACTGAGAAAGTAGTGTCGTGCGCATACTGCATCGTCACCGCTTTCATCCGTTTCATGTGTCGCTACATTAGCAATTACATGGTGATGGCTTTAATCATCGAGTGCAGTTCTGTTAATGGGCATTAACAGAGAACGCGTTGCAGTTCTACCTGTTTACCGATGAAGCGGGTTTCACAAACAACGGGGCAGTGAATCTACGGAACATGCATTACTGGTCCGTGGACAATCCTCGCTGGCTCAGACAGGTAGAGTGACAGCGACCGTGGACTGTAAATGTATGGTGCGGAATCATTGGCGACCACCTCATTGGTCCTCACTTCATTGCAGGGGCCCAAACATCTGCAACATACACCGCGTTTTTACAGAATGATCTGCCAACGTTGCTCGAAAATGTCCCATTGGAAACGCGTCGACGTATGTGGTATCAGCATGATGGTGCACCTGCACATTCCGCAATTAACACTAAGCTGACCCTTGATAGGATGTTCGACGGGCGTTTCATAGGACGTGGAGGACGTATAAATAGGCCAGCCCGTTCCCCTGATCTTACACCTCTGGACTTCTTTCTGTGGGGTACGTTAAAGGAGAATGTGTACCGTGATGTGCCTACAACGCCAGAGGATATGAAACAACGTATTGTGGCAGCCTGCGGCGACATTACACCAGATGTACTGCGGCGTGTACGACATTCATTACGCCAGAGATTGCAATTGTGTGCAGCAAATGATGGCCACCACATTGAACATCTATTGGCCTGACATGTCGGGACACACTCTATTCCACTCCGTAATTGAAAACGGAAACCACGTGTGTACGTGTACCTCACCCCTCATGGTAATGTACATGTGCGTCAGTGAAAAAGACCAATAAAAAGGTGTTAGCATGTGGACGTAATGTGCTGTTCCAGTCTCTTCTGTACCTAAGGTCAATCACCGTTCCCTTTGGATCCCTACGTAATTCGGTGCTCTCCGATACACACGATCGAACAGCGGATGAGTGGTACCCAAGCGTCAACTTTAGGTTACAATATCTCTGGATGTAATTAACATTTTACAATGCAACAAACGGCACTGATTACGTATTTGTTTATATGTTCAGATGCGCTAACAAAACTAACGGTGTTCCATTTAAAGAAAAACGTAGGTTTGTGTTAAAAAACATACTTCCGTGCCTTTTTTTTGTGGTTTGTATTAACCAATTACACAGCCCCTCTCCTCACGTTCGGTCTGTGGAATCGATTCGTCAGTATTTGATGTGGTTTACGAAATAAATCCAGCGGTAATGTTAGGTGACGCACCCTGTATACTTTTCCCTGTTGCACTCGAAAGAAACTTCTAACAGAACTGCAACGACATAACATGCATGGGATTTGACCAAATAGTATCCAGATAACAGCGCCGCAAACCACTTTCCCGCCGTCAGGAGAAGAGGTTCCGGAATCGTGTGCCGTATTATATCAGATACAAGCAAATACGTAATTCAGGAATGGTTCTTGTGTCTACCTGAGCACTTGTAGCACATCATTCCGTGTTCTGCTGCTGTATCAATCATATAACTTCCCCGTAAAGGTATTGAGACATACAGAATTTATACGACATTCGAAAAAGTGAATATCGCTTATGGCGAATATCGCCAAACTATTAGATCAGCGGTGCGGTTGTATACTGTAGCGTACCCTAGTACTAACGGTCTATCTTTGCAAATATTGTAAAAAAAGTGTTGTAGGAACTGGAGATGTGGAGAATAAAATACGGCAAGGAAAAAGAAGAGCAATTGATGAAAGAAATGTAATAAACATTTGAGCAGTAGTTACACAAAATGCAAATGTCACTAAGATGCCCTCAGAAGTACGAGAGGGATCAACTAAACTAGTGTTCTGCTATCATTATGTTCCATAGTATTTCATTCTCTTCACATTTCGCTGTATCTGCAACACCTTGCAGTGACCTCCAAAATTGGCTACAGTTCTCCGAGTATTATCTATTAAAAGTGCTGATTGATGCAGCATATCTACACGAATTTTTGTTAACACTACGGGGACTGTAATAAGCGAATTTATTTGGAAAGACCTCTACAATCGTTTTAACGGGTGATGTTTTTCTTTCTTTTCTTCATCTTTATTCGTTACATTAATTGAGTACTGCGTCTTTAACTATCAGTAGTGAATTATGCTTACCGTAACAATATACTATGTTTAAATTTTTCTATGAAAAGTATATCAAAGTAAAGAATACATTGTAAACACCATATTTATTGAAAATAAACTTACAAATGCAAATAAACGTATAATTATAAAAAATCGTTATCTCTGTGACTTCTTCTCAATCAAAGCCCAAATCAGGCCATAATTATATATTTGTAAGGAAATGGAAAGAAAAATGGGCATAAACTGCTGTCGCAATTACGATAAAATAACATTTTTTTCTCTGTGCCATGTTTTCAATGAAAGCCACCATCTTTTTTAAAACACTTTGCACCCACGTACTGAATAATTCCAGCATATGGACCACATACGAGTTTCTTGCACTACACACACATTTTTAGCTTTGTTTGAACTCCTGCCTGGCATTTATTCTGTACCAGTACGTGACATAGTTCAGTGGTCCCAATGAATGTATGAGCAGTCTCGCTCCTTGACTGTACATATACTGAGTAGAGCTCTTCTGCTAATCTCAATAGAAACATTCGCCAGGTAACTTTGTCTTTTGTTGTCTCTTTGTAGATGGATCTAGACATCCATTCTAGCAAAGTCTAGCACGTTGAAAGAAACGTGCATAGGCCGTCTGCAGCAGCTACACTTGACAGTGTACAGCAGTTACATCTGGTACAGAACATCAACTTCAAATTTTGTGGAGTTGTAGAAGCTCATCTGAGCGGAAACACCGACGCAACGTTATAATAAGGAGCACTAAACTCCTGCACAGCACAACAACGCTTTGACAGAGAACAGCAACTAAGTATGTCCACTCTTCCATTAAATAAAGCAAAATGGAAAGAAAAAGTAGTAATGAGGTCAGAACAATGAGGTGAAGTTAGACAAGCGGATGTAAAAATCCATTATTGTGCCTTTTAGAGACATGAAATATAAGAAATATCACGCTGGTCAAAATGACCGCTGCGGTCCATTAACATAAAAATGTTTATAGTTCGTCCAGTTTTTGTAATAGATGTTTGTCTTTTACTGAAATTATAAAACAATTATGTACATACAAAGTCATGAAGTGTAAGCTCCCTAATTTAAAACATACGCTATTTATTAAATGTTAAACAACGTTTACCGGTCACATTGGTTGGTACGGTCCTTATGATGTTAAAGAAAGACGCAACATTACAGACCATAGGCAAGTCAATCTTCGCAATGCACGCTGACTCAAAGAAGTAGATAAAAACAACGCTCTTGGTCCATCACCATTTGTGTATTAAACCGGGGATCTAGAAACGATGGAGAGGATTCGTCCCGCCGTAGCCCTCAGTGGTTCACACAATCCCACAACAGGCCACAGCAGTCCACCCACCCCACCGCCGCCCCACACCGAACCCAGGATTATTGTGCGGTTCGGCCCCCAGTGAACTCCCCCTCCCCGGGAACGCCTCATACCAGACGAGTGTAACCACAAATGTTTGCGTGGTAGAGTAATTATGGTGTACGCCTACGTGGAAACAGTGTTTGCACAGCAGTCGCGACATAGTATAACTGAGGCGGAATAAAGGGAACCTACCCGCATTCGCCGAGGCAGACGGAAAACCGCCTTATAAACATCCACAGGCTAGCCGGCACACCTGACCTCGACACTAATTCCCGGGGTGGACTCATGCCGTGGACGGGCAAACCTTCCCGCTCGGGAAGCATCGCATTAGACCGCGCCGCTAGCAGGGTGGGCTACTATCAACATTTGGTATCATTGGTCCCTGTTTTATAAATGAGAATTTAAATACATTCAAATACCTTGAGTTCCTAAGATATGCTGCTTTCACAATATTGGTGGAAGACATACCATTAGAAACGTTCAAATGTGTGTGAAATGTTATGGGACTTAACTGCTAAGGTCATCAGTCCCTAAGCTTACACACTACTTAACCTAAATTATCCTAAGGACAAACACACACACCCATGCCCGAGGGAGGACTCGAACCTCCGCCGGGACCAGCCGCACAGTCTATGACTGAAGCGCCCCAGACCGCTCGGCTAATCCCGCGCGGCATAACATTAGACACAAGGCAGACATTGTGGTACCAACATGACGGATGTACCTTCCATTCCGCACATATAATAACAGATCCTCTTATGAGAATATTTGTAAAGCACTGGAACAAACGTTCAGGAAACGCAAAATGGTCTACACATTCAACAAACTTAATACTTCTATACTTTTATCTGAGTTAAATATTAAAACAAGAGGTCTGCTAGGAAACACCAACGACTCCAGAAGGCCTGAAACGCACTATAACATAGGCCTGCGCTATCGTTAACTCCAGCTGAAATTCAAGTTGCAGTATTGTTTCTCCAGAAACACTTTATAGCGTGTAGAAATGTTCCAGGTCAATATTTTGAGCACTTGGTATGACAGCCGTGATAATAAACACGCTAAAAATACCTCAGTTATGTGTTTGTTTGCATTTGGTACAATAGAGCAGACGTTTGCTTAAACTCATCTCCTGATGGTGGGACAGCGGTTTGCCGCGCTCTTGTGTTGATACTATTTAATCAAGTCCCGTACATGCTATGTCATTGAAGATCTCTTAGAACCATCTTTCAGCTGTCACAGAAAGATAAGTGTATAATTCCATTAGAGGAAAACCTGGTCGGTATCGTAATTAGGCGAATATTAACGACAAAAATTATTTGCGGAAGTCAGAAAATTCGCCACATTTTCCTCTATAACTAGGCGAAAACGCACTTTGATATATTTATTCATCTTGGATGTATTTGGTTCAAATGGTTCAAATGAATCTGAGCACTATGGGACTTAACATCTGAGGTCATCAGTCCCCTAGAACTTAGTACTACTTAAACCTAAATAGCCTAAGGACATCACACACACCCATGCCCGAGGCAGGATTCGAACCTGCGACCGTAGCGGTCTCGCGTTTCCAGACTGAAGCGTCTAGAACCGCTCGGCCACTCCGGCCGGCTGGATATATTTGGGATGGACTGTCTTAGCTGCCTCACCACGTATGACGCAACGTAAGACATTGCGGTTAACTTCCGTCGTTTGCAGAGTAGAGATATATAAATAAGTAGAGCTTCTAATGATGAATTTTTTTGAGACTACCTCCCAAAAATCTAAGCAGTCATTACAAATTGACATCAAATCCCACCGCTGATGGTTGTGGGTCCAATGAATTTTAAGGCTTTCTTGTTCTTCTGATTATCTTCTGAGAGGGAAGAAGGAACAATGGATTAAGGGATACAAAACTAACGTATCGTCGATATCGACGCCATTAGTGATGGAGCAGTAGTTCGGTTTGAAAACTGATGTAAAGAATCAGCCGCGTCGCACTGAAGGAACTATTCGGGGATTTGTTTGTGGCGATTTAGGGAAACCAAGAGAAACATACACTGCCTGCAAAAAAAGTGAAGCACCCGGAAGATATGTTCGGATGTCAGTGTAACTTCATACACGTTTCCACCATTGACGTGTATCTAATGGTTAGATTTGCAATTCTCACTGACAGGCAGAACGGCCACCAGAGAACATTAGTGTTGATTGCGCTTGACGTCGCTACCAGGCCTGTTGGGGTATATAAGGGGCGTCAATAGCGTCAGATATTGCGTGATCACTGTGGAACGTGGAAAAGAAACGTACTCGTGTGAGACAGCGTTATCAGCACCCGATAGACATTGAAAAGGGCCTAATTGTAAGTCTCCATTTGGCCGGCTGGTCGAATCATGCAACGATTTGAGTTTCATTCTAATGTGACGGGGGCCCGATGGTGGACTGCATTGGAACGTGAGGGAGGAATGCTCGTCGTCAAGTTTCCAGTCGACCACGTCTGACCACCACAAGAGATGATCGCCGTACTGTGCACCAAGCACATCGTAGCCCCTTCAGATCAGCAACTGACATTGCGTAGGCTCCACTGCGTCACGTTATATTCAGCTCTGAATCGTAGTTCTGCACTACGACGGATAATCGATATAGATGAGTATGGCTGCAACCTGGGAGAGGCCCCATTCTTCCAATGTTTTGGAGAGCCACAGTGGTGTTAGCCCTGGCATCATGTACATTGTTTCACCCTCTGTTTCCAGTCTTTGGCGACACGAGCACAGAAGTTAGTAGCAGGAAGACAGTGCCGGCCCGACGCCTTGCCCGGCGTATGGGGTATGACTCCAGGCCGCGGCCGGTATTGACTGAGGGAAATTGGTGGCACAACGGTACGTTATGGTCATCCTGAGTCCTCATGTGTTATTACCCATGCAGGAGTACTGTGTACCGAGCGAAATGCGCAGTGGGTAACACACTGTCTCGCATTCGGGTGGACGACGGTTCAAACCGGCGCTCGGCCATCCTGATTCAGGTTTCCCGTGATTACCATAAATCGCTTCAGGCTAATACCGGGATGGTTCGTTTGAAACGGCACGGCCAACTTCCTTCCCCATCCTTCCCTAATCCGATGGGACAGATGACCTCGCTGTCTGGTTCCCTCCCCCGAATCAGCCAACCAAATGGTTCAGATGGCTCTGAGCACTGTGGGACTTAACTTCTGTGGTCATCAGTCCCCTAGAACTTAGAACTACTTAAACCTAACTAACCTAAGGGCATCACACACATCCATGCCCGAGGCAGGATTAGAACCGGCGACCGTAGCGGCCGCGCGTTTCCAGACTGTAGCGCCTAGAACCCCTCGGCCACCCCGGCTGGCGAATCATCCAACCAACCAGTATTGCTGTGCTATTTTTCAACAGGACAATGCTCGTCCGCACGTAGACTGTGTCTTTATGAACTGTCTGTGTGATGTTGAGCTTCTCCTATTACGAGCAGGTCCCCTAATATGTCCCAGACAGATCATACGTGGCACCAGCTACGACGTCAACAATGCGCCAATCCAGGTACCCAGGATATCGAGGGCCAGTTACAACACTGTGGGTCAGCTTGTCTCAGGAGTTATTACAACAGCTTTATGAAATCCTTCCCCACTGAATCAGAGGATGCATCCAGGTATGATGAGGGTGTGACGTTATAATGATAAGTGGGCTGATATTGTTATGACCTTTGTACATCTGATTCTATTTTGTAATCACTGAAATAACATCGTATATCCTCTCAACACGTGAGATTTTAATTCGTTTTCCTCTTCCCTTTCCAAGTGCTTTTTTTTTTTTTTTTTTTTTTTTTTTTTTTTTTTTTTTTTGCTAGGTAGTGTATATCAGGATGCCAAGATGGAGATGTGAGCTTCGTTACTCCTGAGTGCAGTTCTGTTGTAACCACTTCCTACCTACTTCATTCGATTCCCCCTTACAGTAGAGTAAGTTAGGCGCCGGTACCCACATAAACTCTCTCGCTCAGTTTAATATTCAATTCTTCGTTAAATAACACAGATATAGCGGTATGCTTTTAACAGACCTACTGCAAAAATATATGCCCATCTGCATTATTTACACGTTTGTATACATGCCATGTGATTCAGCAGTTATCGACGAAACATCCTAAGCAAGTAGATCACCGAAGCATTTATTTGTTTCTGTGATGCACGACTGTCCATTCCCCCACCAATCCAATCCCAGTGACACTGAACTGTGCTGCAATTTAGTATTTTATATCTCCTGCAAGAACGTGGTAACTTCTACTGTTTTCTTGGGTTCATTTTATGGACACAGTGGTAGAATTATTCTCTAAAGGAGCATCGCGCTCTGATATTAAGAGAAATTCCTCACACTTTGAGAGTGACTGTCTGAATATATCGGCACACGAATAATTTTAACTGACTTGTGCTCCCGTTCCACGACTAGTGCCCGCCTTACGGTCAGTTAGCTCCCATTCCCACGAGAATGGTCCATTCAGCACTTTATAAGCGGCTCAACGGCTTCGTCGAAGTGCGCTTCTGCTGAATATACGTCCGCGGTATTAGCGAGCAAACAGGGGCGCTCATTTGGTGGGACGCGTGAACCAGGCCTGTCCGTACACCACCGAGATTATCGAACGTGTGCTCCGTGTGCTTACGCAGCTAACTCATTTAAAGTTTCCTTCGCACTCAGTCACCAGTTTTCGAATATAAAGAAAACTTGCCACAATATTTTCATCCGTTGAACCTCGAGAGACATAAGGGTGAACCATTCCCGGATCGAATCCGCGCACTGCAATGATTGTATACGATCTATGTTAATTCTGCCACCAGGAAGTCAGCTATAACACTGTTCTATTTAATTTTGCGTTTCTTAACTATATTGAATTTACAAATATACTTTGACTGTCACGTGTCGTATCGTGCTGCGACTTAATACTCACATGAATTAATTGCATTTACGCAATGCTACACGCTCATTAGCTTTGCACAAGAAAGAGGTAATATCACGAACACTAGACGCTGAAATAGGTGGTTTCTACAAAAGTTTTTAGTGATTTTTGATTTATGAAATGTTTAACCTCGACCTACATGTGTTTCGATTATTATTAAGGAATCGTGTTCAGCGGGTGCTAGAATGAGTCTTTTTCGTAGCGATTTTGCACATGCACTGCAGTTCTTACCGTAGTCATTACTTTAATGACATCGAGACGTCTACTAAACCACATTGCTTGTCGTCAGTAATGGGACGAGAGAGTTTTTCCACCTGAAGAAACAACTATTTGCTAAAGAATACGGTCGCCAGTCTTGTAGGAACTGAATTTGAGAGTTGTTTCTGTATGTTTACTCAGAATCGTGAACAGGAAATTTATTAAAATTTCACTGCTTGACTTTAATGAAAAAATTAAACAACCAATAACAACGTTATTTTTCTAGCTTTTCAATTCGATACTGAATTATTCAAAAGAAATGAAAATACTTACTAATTTTGATGTTTTCCGTTAATCTTACAAGATCCTAAAAGTCAACGTTACCATTAAGTATGACAAAACGAACATCACACTAACTGGTCCAAATTTTTGCTTAGCTCTGAACTGTTACTCTTTTAGTGAAACTGTAGGAATCAAAGTAATTCAGTGAACTGTAAGAAACTATATCATCACTTTTCTGTGTGCTGAAGGCATTTCATTTATGTCCCTATTAGTCACATTAGATTCACCGCAGAAACATTTACATTTCCTAAAATTACTCTTTGACTAACAATATGATTTTGGAAAATTACATGGAAGGAAGCAAATGATATGCGATTTTACATGCTTGAGGCAATGGATTGGTTCCAAATTATCGCCTCAGAAAATATGATAGAAAAACAGTCAAAATAAGATGACATACAGAATAAAGTTTACACGTTTCACGGACACGATGTGCAGACGACTTCCATCCATCGGGTTAACAGACGCATGCGATGGGAGGAACGGTATGCGGCTACAGAGTTAATACGAAATGAATTTGCCAAATTGAGACAACAGCGGGCGCTGTAAGGAGGGATAAAAGCTAGGAAATGGAGAGGAGCTCCGCATAGAGCTCCCTGCAGCTTCCAAAATAAAGCTCATAGAAGCTCTGCTGCCAGTGCTAGGGCTATACCAAACACGTGGCTTTAGAAAATAATGTTGATAAATATTCATGAGCGGAGTCAGAACAATACCTCAAGACTTGGTGGTTGTCACATAGAGGCTCCGAGAGACGAAATCTGGGTAAAGCAGGGGAGATCACAGCACGCTGAATAGCAAATTAAATAAAAAAAAATGAGAAACAGATACCAACTGATTCGGCATACTCTAAAACAGGCAGGAGATTGCATCGATAGCTTCCATATATCATAGAAGAGAGTGAATCGAATACACGACATAGCACGCATGAACAGATGCCACTGAGGAAGTGAGAACACTAGACATAGGAACGCTAACTCGTATGGACCCCTCCAAAATGTTCATAAATATTCACTAAATGAGCGATGCAATACCTACAACTCAATGAAATGAATCGAAATATTATACGTAAAAGATCATCTCCCCATAGAGGAATTCAGAAAATGTGCTACAGGCATACCTGTATGTTTCACTTCTCTATCTCTACACAAATGATTTAGTTTACTTGTGGTGCATGAACATTAGAAAAGGACTGAAGAAAATGGGTATACAAACAGAAGACACAAACCGAAACATCATCTGAACAGCTATACATTCCGTGACGAGAAACTGACAGCTGGTGCTATTTGGTCGGTTGAACTCCGTGCTTGATACACTGAATGAAAAATATTTAGCTGAAACCAATAAAACTTGAATCAGCATAACTGTTATAATGGCTTTAAAGTGATCATGTTCCTTAAACGGCAGCCTAACAAAATAACTAAGTAAATATTATTGCATGGACATCGAAAACTGAAATCCATACAGCTGCAGAAGATAGTGTCTTTCCAGATCAACTGCGACAAAAAGCCTGCATCGCCTTCCAGTTGATACTAACTACCTTCAACTTTTTTTGATAACAACGAACCATTTACTATTATTTCACTAACAGTCGTGTCTTAATGTGACGTCTCCTCAAGGTTCCAACCCGTCGGAGGGACCGAGCCACGGGGCTACGGGTGAAACTGTGGAAACCACGCAAGAAATGCTTGACTGAACATAAATGGAGGTGGTAACTAACACTACGTGTTGCACTGTTGTGCCGCGCGGGATTAGCCGAGCGGTCTCAGGCGATGCAGTCATGGACTGTGCTGCTGGTCCCGGCGGAGGTTCGAGTCCTCCCTCGGGCATGGGTGTGTGTGTTTGTCCTTAGGATAATTTAGGTTAAGTAGTGTGTGCCGTTAGGGACTGATGACCTTAGCAGATAAGTCTTATGAGGTTTCACATGCATGTGAACATTTTTGCACTGTTGTATTTGACCTCAAACGGTGCCTGTGCAGTGTCCTCAATATGTTGCATGTGTCAGTCGTGGTCACACCGGTGTTCTGCGTAGTTGTGAGTGCTTTACGTCAGAGCTAAGTGAATTTGAACGTAGGAAGTGAAGTGTTGGCAGAAGAGCCAACACTGTGTTGCTAGAGGAGGCCGAAATGCACGCGTTTAATTACACGCTGACTGGC
Source organism: Schistocerca cancellata (assembly GCF_023864275.1). Taxonomy (NCBI): domain Eukaryota; kingdom Metazoa; phylum Arthropoda; class Insecta; order Orthoptera; family Acrididae; genus Schistocerca; species Schistocerca cancellata. The sequence continues at coordinate 822,744,769 of NC_064629.1, forward strand.
GTGAGGTCTGGAACAGTTAAGGGAATTAATAGTAGCAAATCAAGTACGTAGTTGATATAATACTTAACTTTAATCCACAATTGGTGTACATCGCTCTTGACGGTACATGTTATAATCTCAATATCAAATGCTATGGGAATTGCTAGGTCGTAGCAAATGACGTAGCTGAAGGCTATGCTAACTATCGTCTCGGCAAATGAGAGCGTAGTTGTCAGTGATCCATCTCTGGCTAAGTCGGCTGTACAGCTGGGGCGAGTGCTAGTACGTCTCACTAGACCTGCCGTGTGGCGGCGCTCGGTCTGCCATCACTGACAGTGGCGACACGCGGGTCCGTCGTATACTAGCGGACCGCGGCCGATTTAAAAGCTACCACCTAGCAAGTGTGGTGTCTGGCGGTGACACCACAGGAAGATTGTTGGTTCTCGTATGGTGAGTGCTTCCGTAACCAAGGTTTCAGAAGTGTTCGGTGTTTCAAGAGGCACAGTATCAAAGATTTATACTGCATACAGGGTACTGTGGAAAAACATCATGTGCTAAGTCATAATGTGGACGAAAGTGTTGAGTGATCGTGACATATGTTCACTGAAGAGGATTGTGACCAAAAAGAGGACGACAGTTCTAAATATCACTGCAGTACTGAATGTCGCACTCGCGAACCCTGTCAGCACCAAACTAACGCGAACGGACCTCCATAAGCAGATAACTGCAGGGCGACCTGGAATTCTAAAACCAATCATCGGCGATGCAAATTCCCGTAACAGGAAAACGTGGTACCAAAGCCATAAAACCTAGAAGATGGAACAGTGGAAGAAAGTAATTTGGTCTGACGAGTCTTGTTTCACATTGTTTCCAATTTCTAAGCGAGTTTACGTCCAAAGAGTGAAACAAAGAGTGAAACATGCGTAAAGTAATGAGTTGGGCAGATATACAGTCGTATTCTATGGGCCTCATGGCTAATCTGTGAAGTGCCATTACTGCCAACGATTATGTGACCAGTATGGCTGGTCATGACCTTCCCATGGTACAATATTTGTTCCCCTGTGGTGATGTGTTTCAAATCAACAGCGCTCCTGTTCGCTCGGCTCGCATCGTCCAGGGCTGTTGTTGCGAGCATATGGATGAAGTTTGGCATCTCCCCTCTCCACCACAGTCGCCAGATCTCAGTATTATTTAGAGAAGGGTGTGAGCTCGCTATCCACCTACATATTAAACTTCCTTGCAGATTAAGACTGTGTGCCAGACCGAGACTCGAACTCGGGAACTTTGCCTCTCGCAGGCGAGTGGTCTACCATCTGAGCTACCCAAGCACGAGTCACGATCAGTTCTCACAGCTTTAATTCCGCCTGGAACTTGTAGACGAGGTACTGGCGGAATTAAAGCTGTGAGAACGGGTCGTGTGTCGTGCTTGGTTAGCTCAGCTTGTAGAGTCTCTGAGATGGAACATCTCCACAATGCACTAATAAAGAACGGATATTCGTCCGCCGAAATAAAACGTGCGTTGAGACAGCCACGTAGAAGTCATAGTGACGTACAGGCTACTGCAAAATCTAAGGTTTTCCTGCCGTTTGTTGAAAATGTAACGGAAAGAATAGGGAGGATCTTGACGAAGCGGAATATCACCGTATTTTACAAGTCCACCAGGAAGGTACAGGAATACCTTAAGCCTGCCAAGGAGGCTCGCAAACCATTGAAAAAAGCTGGAGTGTGTAGGATCCCATGCAGCTGTGGAGATGTTTATGTGGGTACCACCAGAAGAACGGTTTCAAAGCGTTTGGAAGAGCACAAGGGCAATTGTAGAAGAGGAGAAACGGAACGATCAGCTGTTGCGGAGCATGCTTTTCAGCCAGGGAACCACCATATTCGTTTCGAGGAGACGCAAGTACTAGCGGCCACAAGCGGATATTACGAAAGGCTCTACAGGGAGGCAATCGAAATCGCTAAACAACCTAATAATTTCAATCGTAAGGAGGAGGGCGTGAAATTAAACGGCATATGTATGCCGGTGTTCAAGAAGATGTGTACCACCCGTCCACTACTGGGTGATGGTAACGGCGATCGACGGCAATGGACAGCGGCCAATTGCACTGACGTTTTCAAAACACCTGACGTCACGCCGTGGTGCGGGAGCGCGCGGACACGGAATTTAGCGGCTGTCATTAGCGAGCCAGTGGGTGTGTTGGACCTTCCATCGAGCTACAGACCCCTTGAAGATGTCTTCCGCAGACGGGGACGAAACGTTGGGATTTGACAAAGAATTCGCCAACCGACCACAGCATAACAGTCCGGATAATTATAATGGACATGAAATTTCCGGCCGTGAAAGTCTACATTTTAGTATGTAGAGCACTTGCCCACGAAAGGCAAAGGTCTCGAGCTCGAGTCTCCGTCCGGCATACAGTTTCAATCTGCCAGGAAGTTCCATATCAGCGCACACTCCGCTGCAGATCGAATGTTTCATTCTGGAATCATACCTCAGGCTGTGGGTAAGCCATGTCTGCGCAATATCCTTTCTTCTTGGAGTGTCAGTTCTGCAAGGTCTGCAGAAGAAATTCTGTGAAGTTTGGAAGGTAGGAGATGACGTACTGGCGGAATTACAGTTGTGAGGGCGTGTCGTGAGTCGTGCTTGGGTAGCTCAGATGTAGAGCACTTACCCCCAAAAAGCAAAGGTACCGAGTTCGAGTCTCGGTCCGTCACACAGTTTTAATCTGCCAGAAAGTTTCATATCAGCGCACACTCCGCTGCAAAGTAGAAGTTTCATTCTCTCCTCCACGGTCTTTACCTGAACTTACCACTATGTTTAGATTACCTTGAAAATCATATAGGAGCTGTATTAATCAATTCCGAGACGACTGGAAACTGTTCTTAATGTCAACAGGTTTCCCACACTGTACTAATATTGGTAATGTGTTGGGTTTCGGTGTTTCCATATTTCTGTCGACCCCCTGTAGGTGGCTCAGTTTTACAACACTGGACACCAGTTCTAATTCCCGCCTACATGTCCTGATTTAGGTTTGCCGTTTTTTCCTAAATAGCTCAAGGCAAATGCCGTGCTGGTACCTTCGAAGGAAGGATATGACCTATTTCCTCCCACAACCTGCCCCAGTTCGACCTCTTGCTTCTACTCTGATGAAGTTAAACCCCGATATCCCTTCCTTCCTCCGTTAAAAGACTGTTATTCTGCTGGTAAGACGACAAGAACTTATAAATAAAATTCACCGTGAAAACTTGAAAGAATGGCAGAAGTGAAAATACAGGCAGAGCAAAAAGTCATTGGCTGATTACAGAAATTTATTTTAAAGGAACTATGCTACATGTAGCTACGTAATTTGTTGCAAATAGCAGTCTAGCTCACAAAGTTATTTATGGTTCAAATCCACATGTACAGGGTGACAATTATTGAACTATATGAAATAAAACCGTCATAGTTTCTGAATGGTTTGCTTTAGGACGTTCAAACTGCACTGTTGAGCGCTGGGCATGATGGGAATTTGTATGGTTTGGCTTAGCAACGAACCCAACATTCATTTGGATGGGTTCGTCAATAAGCAAAATTGGCCCATTTGGTGGACTTAAAAAACGCATTTCTCGATCGAGAAGTCTCTTCACCATGTTTGGTGTGTAATGTCCAGTCACGGAATAATCGGTGCGACATTCCTTGATGGCACCGTGACTATCGAACGGTACATGAAGGTTTTGGAAGATGATTTAATTCCCGTTATCCAAAGTGGGCCTGATTTCGACAAGATGTGTTTCATGCAAGACGGAGCTCGGCTCCATCGAAGCAGGAGAGAATTTGATGTCCTGGATGAGAACTTTGGGGACCGCAATCTGGGTCCGAGGTACCCAGAGACCACTGGCGTGGACCTCGATTGGCCACCATATTCTCCGGATCCGAACTCATGCAACTCCTTTTGTGGGGCTATATTTAATACAAGGTGTACAGCAATAACCCCAGAATCATTTCTGAGCTGAAAACAGCCATTCGGGAGGTCATCGACAGCATCGATTTTCCGACACTCTTGCGGGTCATGCACAATTTCGCTATTCGTCTGCGCCACGTCATCACGAAAGATGGCAGGCATATGGAACATGTCATAACCTAAATTCGCATATCTGTAATGACGTTTACGTGTTGAATAAAGTGTGTGCACGCGTAGTTTGTAACTAATTTTCGATTTTTTCATGTATTTCAATAATGTTATCCTGTATATGGCTTTTTTCTTCAAAGTAATAGCTTAAAATATGAAGTTTTTATTAATATTCTTCTACATGAGCTCTGACAGAATTTTCACTACTAGACATTAACATTGCTACACCAAGAAGATGACGTGCTACAGAGGCGAAATTTAACCGACAGGAAGAAGATACTGTGATATGCAATTGATTAGCTTCTCAGAGCATTCACACAAGGTTGGCACCGGTGGCGACACCTACAACGTGCTGACATGAGGAATGTTTCCAACCGATTTCTCATACACAAACAGCAGTTGACCGGCGTTGCCCAGTGAAACGTTGTTCTGATGCCTCGTGTAAGGCGGAGAAATGTGTACCATCACGTTGCCGACTTTGATAAAGGTCGGATTGTGGCCTATCGCGATTGCGGTTTATCGTAACGCGACAGTGGTGCTCGTGTTGGTCGAGATCCAATGACTGTTAGCAGAATATGGAAACAGTGGTTTCAGGAGCGTTATACGGAACGCCGTGCTGGATCCCAACGGCCTCGTATCACTAGTAGTCGAAATGACAGGCATCTTATCCGCATGGCTGTAACGGATCGTGCAGCCACGTCTCGACCCACGAATCAACAATAGGGACGTTTGCAAGACAACAACCATCTGCACGAACAGTTCGACGATGTTTGCAGCAGCATGGACTATCAGCTCGGAGACCATAGATGCGGTTACCTTGACGCTGCATCACAGACAGGAGCGGCAGCGATGGTGTACTCAAACACGAACCTGGTGCACGAATGGCAAAACGTCATTTTTTCGGATGAATCCAGGTTCTGTTTACAGCACCATCATGGTCGCATCCATGTTTGGCGACATCACGGTGAACGAACATTGGAAGTGTGTATTCGTCATCGCCATACTGGCATATCACCCGGCGTGATGGTATGGGGTGCCATTGGTTACACGTCTCGGTGACCTCTTGTTCGCATTGACGGCACTTTGAACAGTGGGCATTACATTTCAGATGTGTTACGACCCGTGGCTCTACCCTTCATTCGATCCCTGCGAAACCGTACATTTCAGCAGGATAATGTACGACCGCATGTTGCAGGTCCTGTACGGGCCTTTCTGGATAGAGAAAATGTTCGACTGCTGCCCTGGTCAGCACATTCTCCAGATCTCTCACCAATTGAAAACTTTTGGTCTATGGTAGACGAGCAACTGGCTCGTCACAATACGCCAGTCACTACTCTTGATGAACTGTGGTATTGTGTTGAAGCTGCATGGGCAGCTGTACCTTTACACGCCATCCAAGCTCTGTTTGACTCAATGCTCAGGCGTATATAGGCCGTTATTACGGACAGAGGTGGTTGTTCTGGGTACTGATTTCTCAGGACCTATGCACCCAAATTGCGCGAAAACGTAAGCACATGTCAGATATAGTATAATATATTTGTCCAATGAATAGCCGTTTATCATCAGCATTTCTTCTTGGTGTAGCAATTTTAAGGGCCAGTAGTGTAGTATGAAATGTTAGAAGAGACTGGCAATATGATGACAATGCAAAAATCGGTTGTTCTGAAGTGAGTGATGACAGTGTTGATAGCTTGTGTACAACATTCCAATGCCGATTGCAGATATCGACACGTCTTTTACCAGAGAAACAGACGTACCTCAGAGCACAGTGGTGAAGATTTTAAACAAACGTTTGCACTTCAGTGCATAAATGTGCAACCCGTGTGAGACTTGCAACCGTATGATCCAGATGTTCTGTGTTTGTTGGCAAAAACGTGAAGAGAGATTGAGTATGGTCTGAACGTTCTATGGGCAACAAACGGATGACATTTACACGTGTAGACGTGTAATCACAAATAACCTTCAGTTCAGCTACGATTTACAACAAAACGCATAGCTGTATCAAGCATGGTCAATTTTTGTAATCAGAGAAAGGCTTTGTACTCACCCTGTGCGTCTTCATCTTCATTTGGAATGGAAATGAATAACATTCTACATCTACCTCTACATCCATACTCCGCAATCCTCCTGACGGTGTGTGGCGGAGGGTACCTTGAATACCTCTATCGGTTCTCCCTTCTATTCCAGTCTCGTATTGTTCGTGGAAAGAAGGATTGTCGGTATGCCTCTGTGTGGGCTCTAATCTCTCTGATTTTATCCTATCTTCGCGAGTTATACGTAGGAGGGAGCAATATACTGCTTTACTCCTCGGTGAAGGTATGTTCTCGAAACTTTGACAAAAGCCCGAACCGAGCTACTGAGCGTCTCTCCTGCAGAGTCTTCCACTGGAGTTGATCTATCATCTCCGTAACGCTTTCGCGATTACTAAATGATCCTGTAACGAAGCGCGCTGCTCTCCGTTGAATCTTCTCTATCTCATCTACCAACCTTATCTGGTGCTGATCCCACACTGGTGAGCAGTATTCAAGCAGTGGGCGAACAAGTGTACTGTACCCTACTTCCTTCTTTTTCGGATTGCATTTCCTTATGATTCTTCCAACGAATCTCAGTCTGGCATCTGCTTTACCGACGATCAAATTTATGTGATCATTCCATTTTAAATCACTCCTAATGCGAGCTCCCAGATAATTTATGAAATTAACTGCTTCCAGTTGCTGACATGCTATATTGTAGCTAAATGATACGGAATCTTTCTTTCTATGTATTCGCAGCACATTGCAGTTGTCTACATTGAGATTCAGTTGCCATTCCCTGTACCATACGTCAATTCGCTGCAGATCCTCCTGCTTTTCAGTACAATTTTCTATTGTTACAACCTGTCGATATACCACAGCATCATCCGCAAAAAGCTACAGTGAACTTCCGATGATTCTAATTGCTTTACCAAATCTATCGAAGGATACTTTGTCTAAAGTAAGTGCGTTGGATCTGAAATTAGCTGACGCGTAAAAAGCCTGAGAGAGATGAAAGAAGGCCGTGGATTCGAACCAGGTGCACAGCTCGGGCGGATGTGCGCGGCACGGGAGCGCGCCCGACGGCTGAGCGCTGGCTCCAATCTGGCGGCTGCTCTCTGCTACTGCTTCCAATCTCGGCCCTCCTGCAATCTCGCTAGAGGGATGACGCTGCCAGCCGCCAGCCGCGCGTTCATGGCTCACCAGCGCCGCCCCGTGCTACCCACTCGTTTTTCGCCACCAGTCGCGCGTAAAATATTTACCAGCGGCGCCGCGTTACAATCTTTGCGAACGTGCTTTAAGAATATCCCCTAAATGAATTAAAAAAATATCACCGGTAGAATAACAAGAACATTCGGAAACAACGCTGAACGAACAACTCGACATACGCCGCTGACCCTTAATATCTGTAGGACAACGAATTATGAAACTTTACGAGGGTTTAAGAAAACGTTCACCATACCGAGATACTCTGATGCCTCAAATGGCTCTAAGAACTATGGGACTTAACATCTGAGGTCATCAGTCTCCTAGACTTAGCATGACTTAAACCTAACTAATCTTAGGACGTCACACACCTCGAACTTGCGACCGTAGTAGCAGCGCGTTTACGGACTGCAGCGCCTAGAATCACTCGGTCACAGCAGCCGACAGATACACTGATCAGCCAGAACATTATGACCAGCGATGTAATAGCCGGTATGTCCACCTTTGGCACCGAGCGAGGTGGCGCAGTGGTTAAACACTGGACTGGCATTCGGGAGGACGACGGTTCAATCCCGCGTCCGGCCACTCTGATTTAGGTTTTCCGTGATTTCCTTGAATCGCTCCAGGCAAATGCCGGGATGGTTCCTTTCAAAGGGCACGGCCGACTTCCTTCCCTGTCCTTCCCTAATCCGATGAGACCGATGACCTCACTGTCTGGTCTCCTTCCCCAAAAAAACCCAACCCAAATCCACCTTTGGCACGGATACCAGCATTACACGTCGTGGCATGGAAGCAACGAGGACTTGGTAGTTCGCAGGAGGGAGCTGCCACCACATCTGCACACACAAGTCACCTAATTACCGCAAATTCTGGAGAGGGGGGGGGGATGAGCTCTGCCGCAACGTTCAATCACATCCCAGATGTTTCGATCAGGTTCAGATCTGAAGAGCTGGTGGGCGAGCACATCAGTTGGAACTCACCACTGTGTTCCTCGAACCACTCCATCACACTCGCCGGCCGCTGTGGCCGAACGGTTCTAGGCACTTCAGTCCGGAACCGCGCTGCTACTACGATCGCAGGTTCGAATCCTGCCTCGAGCATGGATGTGTGTGATGCCCTTAGGTTAGTTAGGTTTAAGTAGTTCTAAGTTCTAGGGGACTGATGATGGTTCAAATGGCTCTGAGCACTATGGGACTTAACTTCTGAGTTCATCAGTCCCCTAGAACTTAGAACTCCTTAAACCTAACTAATCTAAGGACATCACACACATCCATGCCCGAGGCAGGATTCGAACCTGCGACCGTAGCGGTCGCGCGGTTCCAGGCTGTAGCGCTTAGAACCGCTCGGCCACTCTGGTCGGCCGGGGACTGATGACCTCAGATGTTAAGTCCCATAGTGCTTAGAACCATTTGGACCATTTTTCCATCACACTCCTGGCCTTGTAACATGGCGACTTATCTTGCCAAAAAAATGATAGTCATGAATGGATCTACGTTGTCTGCAATCAGTTACGATACTCCTTGGCCGTCGTGGGGCCTCATAGGAGCGGCATTGTACCCACGGATGCCCACTTGATTGTTCCCCAGAGCATAATAGAGCCACCGCCAAGTTGTCTCCGTCCCGCAGTACAAGAATCAAGGAGCTGTTACCCTGGAAGACGACAGATTTGTGCCCTCCTATCGGCATGCCACTGCTCCAACGCCCAGAACCGGTGGTTACGCTCCCATTTCAGTCACAGTTGTCGATGTATTGTTACCGTTGGCACTTTGATGGGACGTCGTTAGGAGTGTTCCGTGCACTGTGTATTCAGACACACTTGTACTCTGCCCAGCATGTTTGAGCTTAGTTGCGCCATAGTTCGCCGCTTGTCCAGTTTTACCAACCTGCCCAGCCTAAGACGTCCGACATCTGTAATGAGGGGTGGCTTCCTAGCCCCACAACGCCTGGGCGTGGTTTCACCGCTTGTTGAAGACACCACAGCACTCCTCGAACACGCGACAAGTCGTGCAATTTCCGAAATGCTCGTGCCGAGCAACCGGTCAATCTTAAATAGATCGCACGCCTTCCCCATTCTACACAGGGACAGCACGCTCACTGATTCGACATGCACCGTACGCGTCTGACTAGGAGTCATTCCTTGCCAGAAGACACTGCTATCGCCTGGATGGGTTTATATCGATAGTAGGTTGGTGGTAGTTATATTCTGGCTGATCAGTGTATTCTTAATTAATAACGCAGAAAATGAATATACACGTTTTGGCACATACTTTGTCTATTTTTCCATGGGTGCAGCCTGACACAGCAACTTCGATTAAATATCTAAGAGTATGGCTGCAAAGCGATATGAAATGGATTGAGCGCGAAAGTTGTGTGTAAAGGATATAAAGGTAATTAAGAGTCTGGGTAATAGGAACTGCAATTTATATGCTGTAGTCCAGAAGGAGACACCTTTTTTTTCCAGATGCCTCCTGCTTGTCGGGCTGTATGGCTGAGGGGTCAGGATGTCAGACAGCCACGGATTTTTCTTCGGTGGTGTACTAGAACTGGTGCACTCAGTGTTGAGATAGTAACTGGACGAGTGGTACGTAACAGGTCCAATTTCGCTCAAGCTACGACTGGCGAAGAGTTCGTTGTACTGGCCGCACATTCTCCATGCAGCATCCGAATGACGCCACTGCCATAGGATGACCCCTCGACAACAGGTACTGAAACGTCCGTCAGGGATGGAACAAGGCCTGGTGATAACATCTCCTGCTGGCCTACTATCACTTTGCAAATTATATTAATCAAAAAATATGTTTATGGCTTTCAAGGTTACGCGACGTGTTATTGACTTTAATTAATATATTCGTTAAATTCTTTCACTAAACACAAGTGATGAAGATGTGGGACACACCGTAAGTGGTTCGCCGATATACGTTTGTCTGCATGGCCATCTTCCGCAGCAGCTGTTAAAATCAGTTATTGGTTTTCGTCTTGAGCTTACTGTAATTTAATTAAAAAGAATTAATTTTTATTATAAAGCATTTTCCGTGGTTATTCTGCAAATTTGATATATACGGTTGTACATTTTTTGTTGTTTTAAGTTAAAAACAGCGTTTTGTTTATAAAGTTGGTGTGCAAGTTACTCATGGTGCACTTTACATATTCTCCAAACCACTGTTTCTTCCCTCCTTGCCAGCACCGGTTGACGTCGAAATACTTCTATTCATATACACACAACGCAGTTTTTGACATTCTGCAATATTTCTTGCTCTGCATTATTTACACTTCACTTTTGCACACCGAACTGAAGTTATGTGTTTCTCACTCTAAACAGCACTACTGTTTATGTCTGCTCGTTTGTTTTCGTTCACGTGAGTGTTGCCAACCTGTGAAACTACTTCTTGTTTTAAAATTCATGTTTGTTTGTACGAGTTAGTGTAAATTAATGAAAATATCCCTTATGTTATCAATAAATGTGAGAGGAGATAGGGGTGTTGACTGCAAGTAGTTGGGAGGGGGGGCGAGGAAGGGGGATGGCGGTGAAGGGCCTGAATGGTGATTATAGGACAGAATATGGAGGAGATGGTAGTGGTAAACGGAGGCTGTGATTATATGTGTGTGTATAATGTTAAATTAAGTGATCACTCAGTGTACAGAGTGCGTCGTTTGCCAAGGTGATCCGATCATTCATGAATTGTTTCTTTTCTGTTATGCTTTTTTTTTAATTTAGTAGTTTTCATGTAGGGCGAGGAGGTGTCTTTTGTTGTTGTTTATCCTTATGATTTCCATTTCTGTGTCTCTAGTGATAATTTTATGTTGGTGTTGGTGTAAAAATTATGCAAATGTTGAGTGATTGTCCTATACTTCCATGCTCTTAGATGTTCATTGTATCTGGTGTCAAATGTACTTCTGGTTTGACCTATGTATTTTCCATCACATGTATTGCATTTCAGTTCCTATATTCCTGATTAAGATATAAATCAGTTTTTCCTATTGTTTTTGGGAAGCATTTCTGAACTGAATAATTGGTTTGGTGATCTACACTCCTGGAAATTGAAATAAGAACACCGTGAATTCATTGTCCCAGGAAGGGGAAACTTTATTGACACATTCCTGGGGTCAGATACATCACATGATCACACTGACAGAACCACAGGCACATAGACACAGGCAACAGCGCATGCACAATGTCGGCACTAGTACAGTGTATATCCACCTTTCACAGCAATGCAGGCTGCTATTCTCCCATGGAGACGATCGTAGAGATGCTGGATGTAGTCCTGTGGAACGGCTTGCCATGCCATTTCCACCTGGCGCCTCAGTTGGACCAGCGTTCGTGCTGGACGTGCAGACCGCGTGAGACGACGCTTCATCCAGTCCCAAACATGCTCAATGAGGGACAGATCCGGAGATCTTGCTGGCCAGGGTAGTTGACTTACACCTTCTAGAGCACGTTGGGTGGCACGGGATACATGCGGATGTGCATTGTCCTGTTGGAACAGCAAGTTCCCTTGCCGGTGTAGGAATGGTAGAACGATGGGTTCGATGACGGTTTGGATGTACCGTGCACTATTCAGTGTCCCCTCGACGATCACCAGTGGTGTACGGCCAGTGTAGGAGATCGCTCCCCACACCATGATGCCGGGTGTTGGCCCTGTGTGCCTCGGTCGTATGCAGTCGTGATTGTGGCGCTCACCTGCACGGCGCCAAACACGCATACGACCATCATTGGCACCAAGGCAGAAGCGACTCTCATCGCTGAAGACGACACGTCTCCATTCGTCCCTCCATTCACTCCTGTCGCGACACCACTGGAGGCGGGCTGCACGATGTTGGGGCGTGAGCGGAAGACGGCCTAACGGTGTGCGGGACCGTAGCCCAGCTTCATGGAGACGGTTGCGAATGGTTCTCGCCGATACCCCAGGAGCAACAGTGTCCCTAATTTGCTGGGAAGTGGCGGTGCGGTCCCCTACGGCACTGCGTAGGATCCTACGGTCTTGGCGTGCATCCGTGCGTCGCTGCGGTCCGGTCCCAGGTCGACGGGCACTTGCAACTTCCGCCGACCACTGGCGACAACATCGATGTACTGTGAAGACCTCACGCCCCACGTGTTGAGCAATTCGGCGGTACGTGCACCCGGCCTCCCGCATGCCCACTATACGCCCTCGCTCAAAGTCCGTCAACTGCACATACGGTTCACGTCCACGCTGTCGCGGCATGCTACCAGTGTTAAAGACTGCGATGGTGCTCCGTAGGCCACGGCAAACTGGCTGACACTGACGGCGGCGGTGCACAAATGCTGCGCAGCTAGCGCCATTCGACGGCCAACACCGCGGTTCCTGGTGTGTCCGCTGTGCCGTGCGTGTGATCATTGCCCTCTCGCAGTGTCCGGAGCAAGTATGGTGGGTCTGAAACACCGGTGTCAATGTGTTCTTTTTTCCATTTCCAGGAGTGTATTTTTATGCTTTGTGCCGCGCGGGGTAGCCGTGCGGTCTTAGGCAACCTGTCACAGCTCAAGCGTCTCCCCCCGTCGGAGGTTCGAGTTCTCCCTCGGGTATGGGTGTTTATGTGTGTGTGTGTGTGTGTGTGTGTGTGTGTGTGTGTGTGTGTGTGTGTGTTCTCCTTTTAAGTTGGAATAAGTAGTGTGTAAGCTGAGGGACCGATGGCCTCAGCAATTTGGTTCCGTAGAACTTACTACAAATTTCAAATTTGCCAATTTACGCTTTGTTGTTTGAAAATATTGGATATTCTGTGTGTGCATTTGCGGTTGTATGTCATTGTGCACCATATCTTGTTTTCTGTTTCTATCACAATCTGTGTTGTTCCTGTTCTTGTATTTTGTGTGTTTGTTCGGCATTATAACTAAGTTATCTTTGTATCCATTGTTTGTGGCCTTTTGTATTATGGTACTCATTTATTTTTTGTAATTGTCTGTATGTAATGGTACTGTGTTTAGGCTGTAGCATGTATCTAAGCGCTGCCTGCTTTTGAGAACTGGATGTGTTGTGATGTCTCATATACGCTGAGCCAAAGAACCTGCTACACCTGCCTAATATCGTGTAGGGCCCCGCGAGCGCGCAGAAGTGCCGCAATAGGCGTGGCATGGACTCGACTAGTGTCTGAATTAGTGCTGGAGGGAACTGACACCATGAATCCTGCAGGGCTGTTCATAAATCCGTAAGAGGACAAGGGGTTGGAAATCTCTTCTGAACAGCACGTTACAAGGCATCCCAGATATGTTAAATAATGTTGGTATCTGGACAGGTTGGTGGCCAGCGGAAGTGTTTAAACTCATCAGTGTTCCTGGAGCCACTCCGTAGCAATTCTGGACGTGTGGTGTGTCGGCTCGTCCTACTGGAATGACCCACGTCCGTTGTAATGGACAATGGACATGAAAGGCTGCAGGTGATCAGACAGGATGCTTACGTACGTGTTACCTGTCAGAGTCGTATCCAGACGTATCAGGGGTCCCATATCACTCCCACTGCACACGCCCCACACAATTGGCGTGTATCCACCAGATTCAACAGCTCCTGCTGACATGCAGGGTCCATGGATCCGCTGGATACAATTTGAAACGAAAATCGTCCGACCAGGCAACATGTTTCCACTTATCAACAGTCCAATGTCAGTGCTGACGGCCCCGGCGAGGCGTAACCCTTTGTGTCGCGCAGTTATCAAGAGTGCACGAGTGGGCCATCGGCTCCGAAAGCCTCTATCAATGATGTTTCGTTGAATGGCTCGCACGCGGACACTTTTTGATGGCCCAGCATTGAAATCTGCAGCAGTTTGCGGAAGGGCTGCACTTCTGTCACGTTGAACGATTCTCCTCAGTCGTCATTGGTCCCGTTCTTGCAGGATCTTTTTTCGGCGGCAGCGATGTCGGAGATTTGATGTTTTACTGGATTCTTGATATTCGCGGTACACTCGTGAAATGAGCGTACGGGAAATTCCCCACGTCATCGCTATCTCTGACATGCTGTGTCCCACCGCTCGTGCGCCGACGAGAACACCACGTTGAAACCGACTTAAATCTCGATAACCTGCCATTGTCGCAGCAATAATCGATCTAACAACTGCGCTAGACACGCTTTCTCTTATATAGGCGTTGCCGAGCGGAGTGCCGTATTCTGCCTGTTTACTTATCTATGTTTCTGAATACGCATGCCTATACCAGTTTCTTTGGAGCTTCAGTGTAAAATTGTGTTCGCCGTTAGTTTTCTCGGAACAATACACGATACATCAGATGTGGAAATATGGTTGGATGTTAGTGACGAACAGCATATGTTATGAGAGAAAGATGAAAGCCTCATCATGAACTGAATGCAGACGCTACTGTTTCGATGACAGTGCTCGTACAGAAGGATATATCCAAGCATACAAACGTTCCGGCTCACAGTTTATATCTCACACGTACCTTGACGGACTAGCATTGCTAGATATGGAGCAGAATGGCGTATCCACAGCCTGTAAGTGTTTTCACGCGACATCCACTGTGCAGCGGAGAATGCACTATTATTATGAGAGGCTAGTGATGCAGTGTCCTCAATACTTCAATCGGTTTGGGTATTGTCCATCAAATGCAAGCGCCCGAATTCGAGGACCGATCTGGCATTTTAATTTGGCAGGTAGTATCGTTAAAGTGGAAATTCTATTGCGGAATGATGATTTATTTATGCACAGTGATGACTGCTTGTGAAATGTTCCATATTTTTCGTTATTGTGGAGACAAAGGGACGGAACAGAGTAAAACAGCTTCCAGCCATGAAGACCCTCAACTTTAGTATCCACATGGACGGGCGGGTAATCGTCAACAATACCATGTTCTCTTACTCCACGAGTCGCTGCACACTGTCTGCTGATCTAGAACTCCATATACCCACTGCGGTTGGTTGAACGTCAATTATTTGTGCTGAAAACATAGAGGCGTCGAATACGAAAGAAGGTTTTGATTTAGTGACGTGCAAAAATTAAGGATGAAAGCAGCTTTCGCATCAAGTGTCATTGTCAGATAACGTAGCTGAGGGAGACTGGGCCGTATATAGAGAGAACTTTTTGAGTGTAGTACGGAAGATAACTGAGATCAATACGCAGTGAGACGAACAGAAATAGCACTTTTATTCAAGACAATAATTACACTGAAGGCACCGCTCATTATGATGGCCCCGTGGCCATTGTAAAAGACTCGACGTGGTTCTGAATAATACACTACTGGCCATTAAAATTGCTACACCAAGAAGATGACGTGCTACAGACGCGAAATTTAACCGACAGGAAGACGATGCTGTGATATCCAAATGAGTAGCTTTTCAGAGCATTCCCACAATGTTGGCTCCAGTGGCGACACCTACAACGTGCTGACATGAGGAAAGTTTCCAACCGATTTCTCATACACAAACAGCAGTTGACCGGCGTTGCCTGTGAAACGTTGTTCTGATGCCTCGTGTGAGGAGGAGAAATGCATACCATCACGCGTCCGACTTTGATAAAGGTCGGATTGTAGCCTATCACGATTGCGGTTTATCGTATCGCGACATTGGTGCTCGCGTTGGTCGAGATCCAATGACTGTTAGCAGAATATGGAATCAGTGGGTTCAGGAGGGTAATACGGAATGCCGTGCTGGATACCAACGGCTTCGTATTACTAGCATTCGAGATGACAGGCATCTTATCCGCTTGGCTGTAACGGATCGTGCAGTCACGTCTCGATCCCAGAGTCAACAGATGGGGACGTTTGCAAGACAACAACCATGTGCACGGACAGTTCGACGATGTTTGCAGCAGCATGTACTATCAGCTCGGAGACCACGGCTGCGGTTACCCTTGACGCTGCATCACAGACAGGAGCGCCTGCGATGGTGTACTCAGCGACGAACCTGGGTGCACGAATAGCAAAACATCATTTTTCAGATGAATCCAGGTTCTGTTCACAGCATCATGATGGTCGCATCCGTGTTTGGCGACATCGCGGTGAAGACACATTGGAAGCGTGTATTCGTCATCGCCAAACTGGCGTATCACCCGGCGTGATGGTATGGGGTGCCATTGGTTACACGTCTCGGTGACCTCCTGTTCGAATTGACGGCACTTTGAACAGTGGACGTTACATTTCAGATATGTTACGATCCGTGGCTCTACCCTTCATTCGATCCCTGCGAAACCCTACATTTCAGCAGGATAATGCACGACCACATGTTGCAGGTCCTGTACGGGCCTTTCTGGATAGAGAAAATGTTCGACTGCTGCCCTGGCCAGCACATTCTCCAGATCTCTCACCAGCTGAAAACGTCTGGTCAATGGTGGCCGAGCAACTGGCTCGTCACAGTAGCTGCATGGGCACCTATACCTGTACACGCTATCCAAGGTCTGTTTGACTCAAGGCCCAGGCGTATCAAGGCCGTTATAACGGCGAGAGGTGGTTGTTGTGGGTACTGATTTCTCAGGATCTATACACCCAAATTGCGTGAAAATGTAATCACATGTCAGTTCTTGTATAATATATCTTTCCAATGAATACCCGTTTATCATCTGCACTTCTTCTTGGTGTAGCAATTTTAATGGCCAGTAGTGTATTTGTGATCACCACGGACGGTAATACATGCTCTGCAACGTGTTCCCATGCTGGCCACGATGTTGGTAAGGACTTCTTTTAGGAGGGTGTTCCATTCCTCTACCAGCGCGGTTGACAAGGGCTGGATGGTTGTCGGTGCAATACGTATCCCTAACGCATCCCCCACCTGGTCGATGGTATTTAAGTCGTCGGAACGTGCAGACCAGTCCATTTCCTGAATACCCTCTTGCTCCAGCAGCTTCTGTACTCGCGCACATTGATGCGGTCGCGCATTGTCAACCTTAACGTGTCTGCGTCAGTGAGTTTGCGAGTATCAAAATATATGACATAAATGGTCGTAGCTTTTGATTGCACTAACAGAGAAGCTGACATTTCTTATCCCGCCAAACGACCATAGATCTTAGCGTTTGACATACAATTCAACTAAATTAGAATTATATTAATACATTCAGCTGGTAATTGGCGTTGATATATATCAACGGGGACAGGTGAAAATGTGTGCCCTGACCGGGACTCGAACCCGGCATCTCCTGATTACATGGCAGTCGCTCTTTACATCTGAGCCATCGAGGGCACAGAGGATAGCGCGACTGCAGGGACTATCTCGCGCACGCTTCCCGCGAGACCCACATTCTCACCTTGTATGTCCACACTACATTCGGCAAGTCTGAAAGAACAGACACCATATCCATAGAAGTATATAGTTCTGGCAATACCGGCCATGACCTTCTTCTTTTGTGCGGATTCACACATATTCCTCGAACTCTTGCGGGACTTGGTAAGAATGTCTTCCACGAGTAATGAGTGTGTTGGGGTGGGACACTAAGAATGTAGCGTGTGGACATACAAGATGAGAGTGTGGGTCTCGCGGGAGGTCTGCGCGAGACAGTCCCTGCAGTCGCGCTGTTCTCTGTGCCCTAGGTGGCTCAGATGGATAGCCGGCACGGTAGCTCAGCTTGTTCGGTCAGAGGGTTAGCTGCCATCTGAAATATAAAAAAAACTTTCACCGATCAACAACGAACTAAAACGGGTGTGTTACGACGTCCGCCCCGAGCAGATACAACGAACGAAAGCGAACAAAATGAGACTAAAGAAAAGATGGATAGAGCGTCTGCCATGTAAGCAGGAGATCCCGGATTCGAGTCCCGGTCGCGGCACACATTTTCACCTGTCCCCGTTGATATATATCGACGCCCATTAGCTGCTGAAGGTATTAAAATAATTATAATTTAGTTCTAGACGGCTGCAGGTCATCAATGGTATATGTTCTATCGGACATATCCGGAAGAACAGATACCATATCCATATAAGTATATAATTCAACTTGTGATTGCTACCACTTCCTGAGAAAAAGGGGCCGTAACAGACAAGCAGACATCCTGACAAGAAAGTGACCTCATAAGGCTTCCGTTTCTACTGAAGAAGTGCGGAACCCTAAAAACGTAGTCAGAGCCGATAGGACCTCTGCAAAGACGCATTTGAGGAAGAAGTACAGTGTCAAAATAGCGTTGACCGGTGAGTTTCACCATATGAGGCCACGTAATGCACCAAGAAACATTGTCGAACATGATCGTTTAGGAGGCCCGTGGTTATGGTGTGAGGTGGTTTAACGTCGCATGGGTGTACTAAACTCCAAATCTCTAGAAAAGGTGCACTCGACGCTCAACGTTAATTTGGCACTCTACTGCTTTCCCATGTGTGTCTTATGCCGGGTGCTTACAGCTCTGACTTCATTTTTATGGATGACCGCATCCAACTGTGCATCTGGAGGAGCTCTCGAAACGAGAGGATATTAGACGAATGGACTGGCCTGTCCATTCCCCGCCGGTCGTTGTGGCCGAGCGGTTCAAGGCGCTTCAGTCTGGAACCGCGCTGTTGCTGCGGTCGCAGGTTCGAATCCTGCATCGGGCATCGATGTGTGTGATGTAGGTTAGTTAGGTTTAAATAGTTCTAACTCTAGGGGACTGATGACCTCAGGTGTTAAGTCTCATAGTGCTTAGAACCATTTGAACCATTATGTCCATTCCCCCCCTACTTAAATATCATCGAACACATGGGGGACGCGTTAGGCAGACGTATTGTAGAACGTCCACATGGACCAACGACCATTTAGTAGTTGTCAACAGAACTGGTGATGGAATGGAACGCCCTTCTATAAGAATCCTCACCAGTCTTTTGGCCGGCACAATAGCACTTTCCAGAGTATGCATCCCGTCCTTGGTGATCACACACCCTATTAAGAACCATGTCCCAAATTTCGTAATGTCCAGTGGACCATCACAAATCGTGGTGACTTCAGTGTGATTTTAATCTTTGAATAAAAGTGTCATTTTCTCACTGCGTGTTTATTTCAGTTGTCTTCTGTACTATAGCGCAGTAGCTGTTTTTATTATGGTCCAAGTCTCACCGATAATTGTTAATTGTCAGTGACACATCATGTGAAAGAAGTTACTTTCGTCCGTAAGTTTTGCGCACCAATGTACATAACTCATTGAAATTTGGTCGTTAATGAGGCTTTTTCCGAGAGATGGCAATAAAGTTTGAACTATCACCACGAAAAAAACAAATTTTGGCAACCCAATTATGCAGCAAGTGTACCTGCCCTGTGCAGAATGGATGAAAAGGAAGGAAGATTTGGGTTCAAAGTTGAGCCATGCGGGCATTTAGCTGGAGCGATGTAGGGAAGTCACGGAAAATCTAAAAAAAATGGTTCAAATGGCTCTGAGCACTAAGAGATTTAACTTCGGAGGTCATCAGTCCGCTAGAACTTAGAGCTACTTAAACCTAAGTAACCTATGGACATCACAAAGCATCCATGCCCGAGGCAGGATTCGAACCTGCGACCGTAGCGGTCGCACGGTTCCAGATTGTAGCGCCTAGAACCGCTCGGCCACTCCGGCCGGTGGAAAACCTTACACAGGATGCTATGATAAGGATCTGAACCATTGTCTGTCCGAATAAGAGTCTATTGTACTAACCAAAAAACCGCTCAGTATCTCTTTGATCGAGGACCAATTTCGGCGGTGGTGAATCCACATATTTCCAGTGTTTGGTTTGCTCATTTGTTTCGGACATACTGCACTACACGAAGCACTCGTCCATGGTGGTTACATGGTTAAAAAGTCATCTAGACTGGCCTAACACAGCTAAACTTTTCCGCTCCTACGTCGGTTCGGCTGATCTTTCGCATCTGTGTGAGCAATCACGGAACTAAGCGGGTGGTTGCGCTTGCCTTGTTCCGAATTTCTTGCATAATGCTGTAAGCAGATCAATGATTGATTTTAACTTTTTTTACTACCACTTGAACGTGATACTTCAGTCTTCGAGCACCAGGAACTTCAAGTCTCTTGCCCTCATATTTCTTCACGCAACGAAGGTCTACCACTTCGTTCTTCGTCGAACACATTTGTCATTTGTTGGCCAAAATGGATGCGTCTGCGTCGCCTAATCACCGTTTGAAAAGATGGTGCATTGATACTAATTACTAGCATCCACTAATCGTAGATTGTTAAACATTAAACATTTTTTATACAAAATCCTACGAGGGCTGTTTGGAAAGTAAGGTCCGATCTGTCGCGAAATGAAAACCACAGTGAAAATCATAACTTTTTACGCGCACCAGTTAGCCATACCTTCCAGCTACCTCTGTAAATAGTCGCCACTTCTACTTACACATTCGTCGTGGCGTTGTACAAACTCTCCAGTACCCTCATCATAGAAAGCAGCCGCCTGTGCTTTCCGCCAATTCTCTACGCTGGTCTGCCTTTCGTTGCTTGCGCCAAAATATTGTCTTCATAGCCAACAGTTCATTTGAGCAGAGATGAACAATGGAGGGAGCCAATTAAGGGTTGTATTGTGGGTGATCAAACACTTCCCATCGAAAATGCTGCAGGAGCGTCTTCATTGCCCCTGCAGAATGCGGCTGGAAATTGCCTTGAAGACAGAAACGCATGGCATTTATGTTATGTGGGCTGCATAGCTTCAGGCGAAATCTCTCACCAGATCCACATATCTATCCGGAGACACTGTTGTTTTAGGCACTTCTATGTGATCGCTTTGCGCTCTGAACTGAAAAGAGCGACTTGAAGCGATCGATAGACACACTAAGGACACTGCCCCACATCTGTGCAAAGTTCCATCGGATTTTCACAATGGTTTCCATTTCGCGCCTAATCGGACCTTACTTTCCGAATACGTCTCGTGTGATAATCCCGAACGCAATATTCTAACAGTCATTGATACTACTTTTCACTGAGCAGTCAGCCATATTACGATCTGAAATATTGAAGAAAATTTCAAATAAAGTGGAAAATAGTGTAAAACACGCAGGCAAAATTAACAAGAGGTAAACGAAGTCATATGCATACCAATTCATAAAATGAATGCAGTGTATATTCACAAGATCGGGTGAAGACAAATTGGCATCAGTGTATAAGGGGCTACCAAACAGTTTCAGTCTGAGGACGTTGCTGCACCGTATATGAAACGTAGCGTGTCTCCGATACGGGTACATAAGCACTGACATGCAGGAAAGGGATTAGTGTGGCATTCTTGTCTTTCCGACGTGCGTACGGTAAATGCGGAAAAGTGAACTGTGGCGTCCAAACAGGGCCAATATGCTATTATTACTTTCTTGGCTTCCGAAGGCCAAACACCGGTAGACATCAATCGGAGATTGAAGAAAGTGTATGAGGCAGAATGTCTGTCGAAACTCACCGTCGTGGAATGGTGCACTAACTTCCGTGGTGGTCGAGATTCGACACAAGATACTGGCCTACCTGGGACGCAGAAGTTACGCCAACTCGAGTGGGAGACGGTCGAGCACCAGCCCTATAGTCCTTATCTCTCTCCATGCTATAATGACGCCTTCTGCCCCTTGAAAAGGCCTTGAAGAGTCGACGATTCCTGCCGGACGAGGATGTGCAGCAGACAGTTAACGGACTTCTTCTCACAGCAGGACACAATGTTTTACCAAACGGGTATATATAACCTGATACGTCGGTGGGATGACTACTTCAGTCGTCACGGTGGTTTTGCCTGATTAGCATACCGATTCTGGACTGTACAGCCTTCGAACGGAAACTTCTTGATCGCCCCTTATAACACATAAAACTTCATGGCGGAGTAATAGCCTATGTGCCGAAATCACACTCGAATTCAGGACCTTAGCCTTCCACGGTCAAGGGCTCTAAAACTTACTTCTCCCCCCCCCCCCCCCCCAAATTGCCGGTGGAGGCTATATCGGGCAGGGATCGAACACGAGACCTGGCCACAATGTCACCCTCACTGCCATAGAACCTGTTGGGTATAGGAAAGTAGGAGAAACACGAACCTTTATTATTCACATAACCCTAATATGTTCGAATGAACTTATAACTGTCTATGAAGGGAACCCGCTACCCTCTGGAACGTCACGACCACGCAGCAGGAAAATAACAATAAGGTGGGCCACCTCAGACACTCTTAACAATTAAAAAACATAACTTAAAAAAACTTTCTGCTCCTAGCCTCGTATCTGTTCTGTGTTTCCAGGTCGTCGTCTGAGCTACCCAAGCATGACCCACGACCCGTCTTCAGCCTTACTTCGGCCACTATCTCACCTTCTACCTTCCAAACTTCGGTCCGGCACGCAGATTTAATCTGCGAGAAAGTTTCATACCAGCGCTCCCTCTGCTGCGGAGTGGAAATTCGTTCTGGAATAAAACACTTACTTGCGCACGGAAAAGTTTGGCACGTTACCAACCGATGAAACATGTCGTAGGCAATATCTTTCTTATTCAAACACGTAAGAACGCCAGAGACACTGTACAATAACACTGTGCGCCACAGTCACTAAAAAAAAATTGTTAAGTGCCCAATACAGAGCAGTGAAAAGACTTGCAGCCGTAATGTGGTGTAAGTCAACAACAGCGATTTCTGTTGTTTTTCAATCATCAGTCCTCTGACTCGTGTAACGTAGCCCGCCAACATTTTCTCCTGAGTTACAATAGCAACCTATGTCTTGAATTATTTGCTAGATGTATTCCAGTCTCTGTCTTCCCCTACAGTTTTTACCGTCTACTGCTCCCTCTAGTACCACGACTGTTATTCCTCAATGTCTTAACGTGTGTCCTATCACCCTATCCCTTCTTCTTGTCAGTGTTTTCATGTATTCCTTTCCTCGCCATTTATGCGGAGAACCTCCTCATATCTTATCTTACCAGTCCACCTAATTTCCAGTATTCTTCTGTAGCACCACATCTCAAATACTACTATTCTTTTCTGTTCCGGTTTTCCCGTCCTCTGTATTTTAATGTCATAGAATGCTGTGCTCCAAACGTACACTCTGAGAAATCTCTTCCTCAAATTAAGGCCTATGTTTCACACTATTTAACTTCTCTTGGGCAGGAATGCATTTTTGTCAGTGTTCGTCTGCTATCTACGTTCTCCTTGCTTCGTCCATCATGGGTTGTTTGCTGCCTATATAGCACAATTCCTTCACTGTGTCTACTAACAAGGGAAACTGCTCGTCAGTTTTAGTGGTAAGATAGCCCAGTGGATAACCCGTCAGAAACTGGATACGGATCAAGCATGAAATCGGGGTGGAGGTGTACCGAACTATGAAAAAGAAGCAAAATAGGAACAGTTTATGGTCCAAGCTCAACATGTGCAACATCGAGCGAATTGGTAGAGCCAAGCGGTCGTGATTATGTGGCCACTGTGTCGGACTGCAAAATGGGAGATCCTTGTTCAAATCCCCCTTATGCCATTTTTTTCACAAAATTATGAACTTTCCGTACCGTCATTTACATGTCTGTTCGTTGTGTTCAAATTTGTGTCTATGTCGTGGTGTAACGTCCGCCTGCAATAGCGAGATGTAACGAAGGCACCTATAATGGAAGTTGATTCCGAGACTTTGTGTATTTTCACAGGTATTCTACACTGAGTTCCCTTGATTACAAGGTGATGTGGCTCAAGACGTATATACCTCCTATTTGTTCCACGAAAGTACCACATGTTCTAATTCTTGATTCTTGCGTTCCATTTTGGAAGTTTTGACTCTTTTAATTCCTTTGTTGCAACATAGTTTACATCCGTTTATTTCTTGTTTTCATTTCCGTGAAAGGTCTCTGCGGTATCTTGCATCCTCTCTCTTATTGGGGGGGGACTAGATCATAGGTCTCATCGGGTTAGGGAAGGCAGTTGGCCGTGCCCTTTCAAGGAACCATCCCGGCCCGCATTTCCCTGGAGCGATTTAGGGAAATCACGAATGGCCGGACGCGGGACTGAACCGTCGTCCTCCCGAATGCGAGTCCAGTGTGCTAACCAGTGCGCTACCTCGCTCGGTCACTTATTGCCACATTCACTTCCGGTGGTATTATATTCTTACCACGTGACTCATATTATAACCAATGTACGGCATGACGATTGTCAAGAATACAGAAAGAGAAGAGACTTGTTAATGACCGGGTGGACAGTTTATAATTTTGTGGAAACCAAGGTAAACAAGTGGGATTTGAACACGGATCTCCCACTTCGCAGTCCAACACCATCACCACGTAACCACAATGCTGTGGCTCTGCGGAAGCGCTCAGTGTTGCACATCTTGAGCTTGGATCGTTCTCCGTTTGTATTTTGCTTCTTTTTTCACAGTTCAGTACACTTTTTTCCAGTTTTCATGCGTGATCTGTGAACAGTTTTTCACGGGTTGTCGACTGGGCCATCTTACCATTAAATCTGCGGGGCGGTCAGATGGGGAGCTTCCATTGTTAGTACTCTCCAATTTGGATTTTAAGTTACTTGCTGTTCTCAGTTCTGCTAATTCTTATTACTTTCGTCTTTCTTCGATTTACTCTCAATCCATTATCCGTACCCAATCAACTGTTCGTGCCATTTAACAGATCCTATCTACATCTACATCTACATCCATACTCCGCAAGTCACCTGACGGTATGTTGCGGAGGGTACCTTGAGTACCTCTATCGGTTCTCCCTTATATTCCAGTCTCGTATTGTTCGTGGAAAGAAGGATTGTCGGTATGCCTCTGTGTGGGCTCTAATCTCTCTGATTTTATCCTCATGGTCTCTTCGCGAGATATACGTAGGAGGGAGCAATATACTGCTTGACTCCTCGGTGGAGGTATGTTCTCGAAACTTCAACAAAAGCCCGTACCGAGCTACTGAGCGTCTCTCCTGCAGAGTCTTCCCCTGGAGTTGATCTATTATCTCCGTAACGCTTTCGCGATTACTAAATGGTCCTGTAACGAAGCGCGCTGCTCTCCGTTGGATCTTCTCTATCTCTTCTATCAACCCTATCTGGTACGGATCCCACACTGCTGAGAAATATTCAAGCACTGGGCGAACAAGCGTACTGTAACCTACTTCCTTTGTTTTCGGATTGCATTTCCTTAGGATTCTTCCAATGAATCTCAGTCTGGAATTTGCTTTACCGACGATGAACTTTATATGATCATTCCATATTAAATCACTCCTAATGCGTACTCCCAGATAATTTATGGAATTAACTGCTTCCAGTTGCTGACCTGCTCTATTGTAGCTAAATGATAAGGGATCTTTCTTTCTATGTATTCGCAGCACATTACACTTGTCTACATTGAGATTCAATTGCCATTCCCTGCACCATGCGTCAATTCGCTGCAGATCCTCCTGCATTTCAGTACAATTTTCCACTGTTACAACCTATCGATATACCACAGCGTCATCCACAACCAGCCTCAGTGAACTTCCTATGTCATCCACAAGGTCATTTATGTATATTGTGAATAGCAAAGGTCCTACGACACTCCCCTGCGGCAAAAAAAATGGTTCAAATGACTCTGAGCACTATGGGACTTAACATCTATGGTCATCAGTGCCCTAGAACTTAGAACTACTTAAACCTAACTAACGTAAGGACATCACACAACACCCAGTCATCACGAGGCAGAGAAAATCCCTGACCCCGCCGGGAATCGAATCTGGGAACCCGGGCGCCGGAAGCGAGAACGCTACCGCACGACCACGAGCTGCGGACCCCTGCGGCACACCTGAAATCGTATATATCTTCATATATCTTCTTCGTCACAACAGTGATGTGCACCCAGTTCAGAGTAACGCGTGGCTCTCATCCAAACGCAGAAAACGAATTACTGCACAGTACCGCAGTTTATCAGTGGGCTGAATCTATATGTTTTGGATACTCTTGTGCGATGGCACACTACTGCGTTGTGGGGATTTCAGTGTGTACCAAGACTGCATACATGTAGCTGCTAGCAACCAAAAATGATTTACGCAACTTGGTTTCTTCGAAGACTTTACGGCTACCCGTCGTAAATTGTCGCTACTTGATCTCTCCTCCTGCAGTTTATATCGTTTACTCAGGGACTGATATGGATTCCGTGTGATGCGACAACGTATCGATCACCAATGTTTACTCAATCCTCTTGTGATCTTTGCACCAGAGAAAATCCGCGGTATCCGGCAGAGATTTTTGGAAGTTCCGATTAATTCTTAAAATCGACGAAGGACTGAGATAAGTTATTCTAAGACCCGAACCAGTGCCGGCATGTTTGGTTTAATTGGAGTGCTGTGCAATGTTCATCCACACGCGCAGTAAAATTCTTGATGGCTGTGACTCATTGCCTCGAAGAGAGTTTTCGTCCCATTTGCGCTCTCACGCTCCGTATGAACAACGAGCGCTCGCTTCAGCCATTACTTACCGTGCAATCCCGATAAAAGGGCGGCGCGCTAAATGTCGTTCCGATACGGCCCCGCGCCGTCCCCTGATTAGCCGGTAATGCGCCGACGCACGCTATCGACCGCCTCATCGTGCGTGACACCTCACGCACTGCTCGGCCAGCTTCTCACAAGGTGTGCGGTAGGCTGCAATCTGTCTTCAGCCCGTACGGCCAGATTAACGCGTAATGGAATACCTACGGTTTCTCATTTGACTATGTGCAGGCTGGGCTCTGTGCACTATGGGACTTAACATCTGAGGTCATCAGTCCCCTAGAACTTAACTACCGAAATCTAACTGACCTAAGGACATCACACACATCCATGCCCGAGGCAGCATTAGAACCTTCGACCGTAGCGGTCGCGCGGTACCAGACTGAAGCGCCTAGAACCGCTCGGCCACATCGTCCGGCGACTATGTGCAGGTAAATTCGTATTGATCGTGATATGATTTTGACGATAATGACTGTTATTATTATTGTTATTATTATTTTCGTTATTATTATTATTGTTTTTCAAAATAATTCGTACAATGACAACATGAAAACCCGGTTGTAATCCGTTATTTTCTCCTCTTCCAGTCATAATTATATTCGCACAGGAATTCGAATCCTTTACTTAATACTATCAGATCTGTTTAAAATATACTATGAAAATACATAAACGGCAGCGCTATAGAAACTAAGAAAGACATGAACGTACTGAAACGTCCTGGCAGATTAAAACTGTGTGCCGGACTGAGACTCGAAAAAAAAATGTTCAAATGTGTATGAAATCTTATGGGACTTAACTGCCAAGGTCATCAGTCCCTAAGCTTACACACTACTTAACCTAAATTATCCTAATGACAAACACACACACACACCCATGCCCGAGGGAGGACTCGAACCTCCGTCGGGACCTGCCTCACAGTCCATGAGTGCAGCGCCTCGAACTCGGGACCTTTGCCTTTCGCGGGCAAGTGCTCTACCGACTGAGCTACCCAGGCACGACTCACGGCCCGTCCTCACAGCTTTAATTACGCCAGTACCTCGTCTCCTATCTTCCCCATTTCACAGAAGCTTCTGTCAAGTTTGGAAGGTAGGAGACGAGGTACTGGCGGAATTAAAGCTGTGAGGACGGGGCGTGAGTCGTGCGTGTGTAGCTCAGTCGGTAGAGCACTTGCCCGCGAAATGCAAAGGTCCCGAGTTGAAGTCTCGGTCCGGCACACAGTTTTAATCTGCCAGGATGTTTCATATCAGCGCACACTCCGCTGTAGAGTGAACATTTCATATATGAACGTACTGTTTGTGGATACTGCCGCTCAGCAAAAAATGGTTCAAATGGCTCTAAGCACTATAGGGTTAACATCTGAGGTCATCAGTCCCATAGGCTTAGAACTACTTGAACCTAAGTAACCTATGGACATCACACACATCCATGCCCGAGGCAGGCTTCGAACCTGCAACCGTATCAGCCGCATGGTGCCGGACTGAAGCGCCTAGAACCTCTCGGCCACCGCTACCGGGGCCGCTTAGCAAATAAATGAATCAGCTACCGACCATGAAAACACATTTAATAATTTGAGACCTGAGCTTAGATAACTTACGGGATGCAGCCCTGTGACATCGTCACCAAGGGTTGATATTTCGAAAGGAGTACATCCTGCCATTTTTAAGGCAATACTGCAGCAAGTAACTGCTGTGAAAGCGAAGTAAAAACGTCGGTTTTCGGAGAAACTCCGAAAAGATAACACTAGCACACACTGTGAACAGTAGCGGGCTTCCACTCAGAATTTAAACAAAAACCGCCATCTCTGTTTATAGGGTAATTTACTGATTTAATTTCAACAGCTTCCTCATTAACACTATTGCAGTAGCTGTAAGTGTATGCCAGAATACCCGTGTTGTAATGTTCCATAAGGTTACCTTTGTCAAGACAATGTTCTGCAATGGCGGATTTGCTCGGCTATTGTACGCGTGGGTACTGCTTATGCCTCCAAGTAGCAAGGAAACTTATAAATAGTGATGATGGTTTTTATTTAAAATCTGCATAGAATCCTGCTATCTCCTTGTGAATAAACGTGCAGACATGTTGACTAAGAGTCTAACGGGACAATTTAAGGCGTCCAGAATACGACTGATGGTTCAATCAGTTATATTTGTGGCCCTGATGTTTCTTTATAAATGTTATTCTTACTTCACGTTCATTAATGCAATTTGTAATAATGTCATAGTATAAATAAATAAATACCCTTCATCTTATGAATAGGCGATTTTGTGTGATCTGTACGATCCGGAAGGTCAGAATACGATAAACACATTACCATACTGATATAGATTTCCGTGGTTTTCTTAAATCGCTAAATGTAAATTACTAGACGGTTCCTTTGAAAAGGACATGGCCGATTGCTTTCCCTTCTTCCCGAATAAAAGTTCCAGCTCTTCATTAATAACGTGATCGTCGACGGAACGCTAAACCCTAACTTTTCCTCCTTCCTGTAGATCAGTCTTTCCATTGTGTTTTATATTATGTTCACTGACGCCGACGAAGAATACTGGTACTTGGTTCAACGTTACTGCTTTGTTTGATGATTCTCAATTGATCTATCGTGGTATAACCCTGACTTATTTGCTCAGAAATAATGCTGTTGAGCCTCCGTATATTCCGTCTCCCTGCGATATCAGTCATTTACTGATTTTACGCTGTTTCCATATCTTCAGGATTAGTATCGAATACAACCATTTTTACTGAGTGTTTCAATTTTAAAAAGTGTTATTGCATATAATTATACAATATACGAGAGACAATTCTCAGTAGAATATCTCTTTACGATCTAAACGTTTGCTATGAGGCTCAGTTCCAGGTATATATCTCTACTTGTGACGTATCTCACAGTTCTGTAGCATGTCACAGTCTTGTTATGTAAACGTGATTCTGTCGTCCTGATTAAGGCTCACCGATTAATATAACTTCCTCGCACGCTGTGTGGTTCATTAGTGGATGCAGGAGTTAGGAACAAATGAACAGAGAATTCAGATATTAATTTATTCTACATCCAATATCAAATAATAAAAGTAATAAATCACTTTATTTCTGTAGTTGCAGCGTCAGTTGCTGAAAGTAGCTTTAATGTTGAAAAATATACAGATACAAAACATTTATAAACCTGTCACTTTTTAGTACCATGTCTATCAAGAAGATAGCGTGCCCTGGCCACTATGGAAGTCTGTAAATGTTATTCAACTGGCAGACACACGGAATGGGCTCAGTGCATTAATGTTCAAACTTAAGTATACCCGCCGCTGTAGCTCCGGAGAGGGGATAGTTGCAACGCATTATGAACGGCGTAAACGCTCGCGGGAGCATCTTCGTGTCGCAGTGGCGGCTGCAGAAAACGCGGCGGAGTGCTGCGCGTATTTGCAAGTGCGGCCGACCGGATATCGGCCGATACCGTACTCAGCTGCGCTTGTAAAACAACGATTCCTTCAACAAGCCGAAGACCGGCGCCTCTGGCATTTTCTTGACAAAACTAAGCTAGTATTTTCCAACACACTTGCTGTAGTTTGGGCTGGTTGCTGGGGTCTTGCCATAGTTTTCTGTCGAGGAGAAATTATTCTCAAGCCGCCCGGGGTGGCCGAGCGGTTCTAGGCGCTATAGTCTGGAACCGCGCGACCGCTACTGTCGCAGGTTCGTATCCTGCCTCGGGCATGGATGTGTGTGATGTCGTTAGGTTAGTTAGGTTTAAATAGTTCTAAGTTCTAGGGGACTGATGACCTCAGATGTTAAGTCCCATAGTGCTCAGAGCCATTTGAACCATTAATTCTTCTCAGACTCGATGTCAAACCTCTTTCACTTTCTCACAAGGACGTTGACAGTCCTCGGAGCAAGCAGATTTTGAACCTTTCATCAGTAATTGCATCAATCGTCTAGCAACATCTGCAAATCATTTTATGAATCTCATACAATAATTTGTGACTCAAAGAACTGATTGTAGTTTCTTCACCAATTCAGATATAGAAAATAGACATATAGTTTCTTCTAATCTCAAATCTGTCCTGACTGCATCTGTGTTAATTATGTGGCTAAGGTATACCGCCTCTTCCAACACATAATTACACTTCTCTGTACTCAATGTTAAATTCATGGGTCTGAATCTCAGGAATACTACCATTAGGAGTTGTATGTGCTGCTCCATATCACTCGCATAGACGATTATATCATCAAGACACACCATGCATTGACGTGGTTTCAGTCCTCTGAGAACTCCGTCCAACATCCTCTGAAATGACGCATGTCTTCAGTCCGAAAGGCAGCCTCCTGAACTGACGCTGTCCACAAGACGAAGATAATGCATTTATTGGTCAGTCCTCCAGAGCGACACCTAGCTGATGTTAGCCACTGCTTAAGTCAATCGTTGTAAATATTGCACTGGCATAAATACTCTACGGTTTCCATAACTTTCGGCAAAGAGTAGGCATCCAATTTAATTTTGACATTCTTGGTGTTCAGTTGATTTACCAGGGAATGGAGAAACATAAATTGGGGCTGCGAAATCTATATTTAGCTTTGGTGACTGTGCTGCGAGCAAACTATCTTACTCCATGTTATCCACTGTCAACTGCATTACTTTTTGCAATAATATATGAACTGCCTATTGTTCTTATACTCATTGCATCCCTGACTATTCCAAATATTTCCCTAGTTGACACTCATTTTCAAAAACCGGTAATTACAAGACACACAAAATAAAATACGTCTAACCATTAACTATTTTGATTGTTGGTACTGCCTAGCCACATGCCCCTAAAATTACACATGAAACACACTACTGTCACTAATTCCGCACATGGTGCTGAATTACCTTCCAAGCTACACTACATTCGTCTGAGAAGTACTAGAACTACTAGACTCTAGAGAGCAACAAATGTACTTTATCCTTACATTTAACAAATCTCATCTCACAAACTGCATGGAAGTCAATATTTTTTCCATTACCAAGTCATTTTGACAACAACAATTAGAATCCTTAACTCCTCGAACCTTAGGCCATAGGTTCAGGTGTTGAGCTCAAAGGGTGACGTCAGTACTAAGGCACCAGTAAAGTTACGGATGTCGGGATGGTACACAGGGGAGGCCGTGAAATGCCTGACAGACGGCCAGAAGTAACAAAATCTCTTCATTATGGTTTATCGCCATGGTTTAGTACTAGCAACACCAGCGAGGCTGAGGCATCCAGCAGCTTCCTGTGTGAGAGAGTAGTTAAGAGTGAAATGTAACCGATGGAAATAGGTTTGCTGCACGCTTTTACCGTGAGAACTACCAAGTTATGCAGAAAACTTGTTTTTAAAATAGTTTTCTCTGTCTATTAAAACATGACCACAAGAGCAAATATAAAGACTATTATAATTTATTACAATGAATTTCAAACGTAGATCAACAGTTTAACACTTCAAAATCTGGTAGATCAAGCCATTGCAGTTAGGCAACTGATAATAGTCAGCTAGTTGAATGAGGGTGATTTCTTTTTTGATGAAGCCATGAAGATTATTTATTGAATTCGTTCTCAGTTAGGCGCCTGTGCTAGAAAAATATCGCATAGAATACGTCTTGAGATTGCCATAGCCAAACATAGCATAATGAAACATGGAACTATGCAATCTCAAAATGAAAATACACTGTGATCAAAACTATCCGGACACCACCAAAACCATACGTTTTCCATATCAGGTGCACTGCGCTGCCACCTACTGCCAGGTACTCTGTATCAGCGACCTCAGTTGTCATTAGACATCGTGAGAGAGCGGAATGGGGCTTTCCGCGGAACTCACGGACTTCGAAAGTCGTCAGGGGATTGGGTGTCACTTGTGTCAGACGTCTGTACGCGAGATTTCCACACTCCTAAACATTCCTAGGTCCACTGTTTCCGATGTGATAGTGAAGTGGAAACGTGAAGGGACACGTACAGCACAGAAGTGTACAGACCGACCTCGTCTGTTGACCGACAGAAACCGCCGACAGTTGAAGAGGGTTGTGATGTGTAATAGGCAGATATCTATCCAGAGCATCACACAGGAATTCCAAACTGCATCAGGATCGACTGCAAGTACTGTAAGTGTTAGATGGGAGGTGAGAAAACTTGAATTTCATAGTCGAGCGGCTGCTCATAAGCCACACATCACGCCAGTAAATGCCAAACGACGCCTCGCTTGGTGTAAGGAATGTAAACAATGGACGATTGAACAGTGTAAAAACGTTGTGTGGAGTAACGAATCACGGTACACAACGTGGCGATCCGATGGCAGGGTGTGGGTATGGCGAATGCCCGATGAACGTCATCTGCCACCGTATGTAGTGTCAGCAGTAAAATTCGGAGGCGATAGTGTTACGGTGTGATCGTGTTTTTCATGGAAGGGGCTTGCACCCCTTGTTGTTTTGCGTGGCACTATCACAGCACTGGCCTACATTGATGTTATAAGCACATTCTTGCTTCCCACCGTTGAAGAGCAATTCGGGGATGACGATTGCATCTTTCAACACGATAGAGCACCTGTTCATAACGCACGGCGGAGTGGTTACACGACAATAACATCCCTGTAATGGACTGTACTGCACAGAGTCCTGACCTGAATCCTATAGAACACCTTTGTGATGTTTAGGAACGCCGACGTCGTGCCAGGCCTCACCAACCGACATCAGTACCTCTCCCCAGTGCAGCACTCCGTGGAGAATGGGCTGCCATTCCCTAAGAAACCTTCCAGCACCTGATTGAACGTATGCTTGCGAGAGAGGAACCTGTCATCAAGGCTAATAATAGGCCATAATGAATTGCAGCATTACTGATCGAGGGCGCCACGAACTTGTCAGTCATTTTCAGCCAGGTGTCCCGATACTTTTGATCACATAGTGTAGTACTAAAATCAGGAATAATAATAACCATACAGTGTACGACCTTACTTCTTGTTACAGAATTTAATAATGTGCAACGAAAATGTGTATTAGTGGACTCCACATTACTCACCTCCTTAGCTGCTGTCGCTGACGTCCACCTGTTTGGTGACGATTAAGTCGGAGGTAAACCGGTTTGAATCCTGGTGGTGGATGAGCTTTTCAGTGCCAGTATTTTTCCGGTGGGGTGAGGAGATGTGGGGGCGTTAAATTCATAATCACCAGTCTTTGCCCCAGTAGTCACTATTAAACTGCAGATCTCTCTGCAGTGTCTCATGAAGTGAGGGAATGTAACACTGCCGGCGGTTCTAGGCACTTAAGTCCGGAACCGCGCTGCTGCTGCGATCGCAGAGTCGAATCCTGCCTCGGGTATGGATGTGTGCGATGCCCTTAGGTTTAAGGGGCTCCGGAACGCCCTATACTTGCAATGTTAAAATAACGCTTATAAATTACATCTTTCCTCACAAAGTATTTGAGGTAGGAAGTTGAACTTTTTATGGATTATTTATTGGAATATGGGCTACAACTTAACACAGGGATTTTACAAAATTTTAGTTCAGTTATTAAAGATGATTTTTTTTCAATTGTAATGAAAATTCGCAACATTTTTTTGCAATTTTTTATTTATATATTCAAAAATATACAGTTTTTTGGAAAAAGGCTGTGTTAAATTATGCAGAAGGTACTGTGTAACATTTACTGAAAGTTTGAAACAAATATGTTTGGAAGATCCTTAGAAAACATGTAATTAGTATGAGAAAATAAAAGTTTTGGGAATCGAGCGACAAAGATTGGATTAACTTTGTAGTGCATTCCAGGTCCATAGGATGGATTATCTTCATCCTCTGCAAACTCCTCCTCCAGCTTCCTCTTGTTCCTCCTCCTGTTTACTCTTGCTTGTATTTCTAGACTCTTTACAGCCCTGTCTGCAGCCCGAAGGCGTTCCTTGTCTAAAGCAAGCATCGCTCGTACCATGTTAGAATGTTATTATTTACAGTAATAACACATACCTTTGGCTTTCCAACATTTCTCCTTTTCTTAAAAGCCTTCAGAGGATTTCTAATAACTTTACTTTTACTCATTATTATACTTCAAAAAAAAAAGACTCAAGAAACAGAATTAATTACGAATATTTTCGAGATAACGACAGAGTAAATAAACATGAAACAATCGACAATCACACCAGCGATATATATTGAACCATCACAGGTTAGCCACAACACATACTTTATCTCACATCACTATAATGTACCTGATGAACACGGACGTTAATAATAACACCATTTGACAGCAGTTTAACAGCGCCACAGTGGGTCACGCCCATGTAGAACACATTTCAAAAAAAATTTAAAAATAGTTGAAGTCTTCGGAATTGAATAAATTATATATCTATTAAAAGGTAATAGTCTGCAGATTCAGAAAACGCAAAAAAGTAAAAATTGAACTTTTCATGATTTTGAGCCTTTCCGGAGCCCCTTAAGTAGTTCTAAGTTCTAGGGGACTGATGAGCTCAGATGTTAAGTCCCATAGTGCTTAGAGCCATTTGAACCATGTAACACTGCCAGTGGTGATACGTCCGTCGGAGGGGGACGTTGAGCTCGGCGGCCTCTGTAGAGCTTTCGAGAGGTAAATAAATGTCGTGTGACTAGGGTCTCCCGTCGGGTAGACCGTTCACCGGGTGCAAGTCTTTCGATCTGACGCCACTTCGGTGACTTGCGCGTCGATGGGGATGAAATGATGATGATTAGGACAGCACAACACCCAGTCCATGAGCGCAGAAAATCTCCGCCCCCCCCCCCTGGAATCGAACCTGGGCCCTTAGACTGACATCATTCTGTCGCGCTGACCACTCAGCTACCGGGGGCGGACTATCGAGAGGTTTTGGCAATGTGACGACACCGGGTTTCAAACTCTACCTTCTTTCATTATCATGATACAGCACAAACATAACACTATACTACACGCGCATCCATTACACTCACCTAAAGTACAATGTGGGGTGAGATACAGTATATATTTGTCAACATCTTCGGGATACCTTACAGCTGTATCGTCAGTTGCCGCTGTTGCTTCGGACTCGATCCGACACATCGACTGCGCTTGTTTGTGGCACCAATCTGACACAATCCCCGCTATTGGGCCGGACAGCTCGCGGTAGTCTACTGACATGACGCCCTCTTTCGAGTTAAGCCGAAATGCAAAGGGGCTTTCCATCAGCAGTGCGCTGCGTAGATATTCGGCGAGGGAAGCAGAGGCATTTCCCCTTCGCAAATCCGCTAAGCAGCAGGTAGTAAATCCCGCTCTCCCTCGTAAACTTTTATGAAATCGGCCTCCCCTTTACTGCAGTCAACTGAGCCAGACGCCTTCTCCAGACGAGACGTAGCAAATTGCACGGAAACCGATAACGAACGACGCTGTCTACGGTTTTGCTTTAGCTGAGGTTCTTTTCCGCCAGTAGCGCGAGGAAAGATTTTGTGGTGTATGTCAGGCTCCACACGAGGCAGTGAAATTGATTTTGTATCAAGAACAGCGCTTCGTCTGATGGGGAATATGTGACAGGTGATCGATCGCTGCTGGAGACACAGAGGGGATAGGCAGAACGTCATAACTGCACTACACACGTGGAATCTACACATATTACTAAATTCGAGTCTGTTTGTATGTGAAGGCTAATCTGAGAAATTACTGTAGGAATTCTGCTTTCTCTAATTCACGAGAAGGCTGGTGTATATACACTGGGCAACAGAATTAGATCGCTTTTTCGAAACTCCGTAAGAGCCTCCCATTGCGACGCAAAACCCCTTCTTTTGACGTCCATGCAGTGGAAGTCAGAACAGCGATACCCAGCGTTGAAATTACGTAGTATTTTTATTGTGGGTGGCTGAAGAAAACTTTTGAGACACACCGACCCTCAGAATCGACACGAAGAGGTCGCAGGGTTTTGCATAGAGGGCGTCAATGAAACCACCCCAACCCCTGCGACGTTGATTATCACACGTTTTAAGGTCGAAAACGACAATTCACAGTGCGATGAGCTACAGGAAGAGTTTCTTCACAAGCTATGACACTTATGACAAAATGGTTCAAATGGCTCTGAGCTCTATGAGACTTAACATCTGAGGCCATCAGTCCCCTAGACTTAGAATTGCTTAAACCTAACTAACCTAAGGACCTCACACACATCCATGAGCGAACCTGCGACCGTAGCAGCAGCACGGTTCCCGGACTGAAGCGCTAGAACCGCTCGGCCACAGCGGCCGGCACACTTATAACATCTTCGGATATTTCAATCCCTCTCTAAAGACATTGTAGGACTACATCCGCATTGAATGAGAATGCACTGCTTCGGAGTGCAGCACGACTTCACAGAAGCTCTTCTGCGAACCTTGCGGAACTAGCACTCCTGGAAGAAAGGATATTGTTGAGAAATGGCTTAGCCACAGCCTGGAGAATGTTTCCAGAATGAGATTCTCACTCTGCAGCGGAGTGTGCGCTGATATGAATCTTCCTGGAACATTAAAACTGTGTGCCGGACCGAGCCTCGAGCTAGGGATCTATGCCTTTCGCGGGCAAGTGCTCTACCATCTAAGCTACCCAAGCAAGACTCCCGACCAGTTCTCACAGCTGCAAGGTTCGCAGAAGAGGTTCTGTGAAGTTTGGAAGGTAGGAGACGTGGCACTGACAGGAATGAATCTGTGAGGACGGGTCGTGAGTCGTACGTGGGTAGCTCGGATGGTACAGCACTTGCCCGCGAAAGGCAAAGGTCTCGAGTTCGATTCTCGGTCCGGCACACAGTTTTAATCTGCCAGGGAGTTTCAGTGCGAATTCAGACGACGGGGAATTTCGTATTATAATATGTTAAGTAAGTTTATGGTAAAAGGAAAGCTAATTCGAGTGCAAATGAAAATAGTTAATAAGTTCAAATGGTTCAAATGGCTCTGAGCACTATGGGACTCATCTGCTGAGGTCATTAGTCCCCTAGAACTTAGAACTAGTTAAACCCAACTAACCTAAGGACATCACAAACATCCATGCCCGAGGCAGGATTCGAACCTGCGACCGTAGCGGTCTTGCGGTTCCAGACTGCAGCGCCTTTAACCGCACGGCCACTTCGGCCGGCCAGTAGTTAATAAGGTAAAGTATAAACAACATATCAGAATGTTAAATACGTATTTCGGGAAAAAGTACAGTTCGAAAGTGTGTTATTTGTTGATTGGTTAGTCATGAAAAGAGCTGACTAACGCAGGATGATAATGTTTTTCTATTGGCCTTAAAGAAAACTGACCCATCAGGACGGAGTATTCTTTGCGCGTCTTTTCGCTTGGAGATATAGAATACTTACAGCAGTGTAAGTGGTCGGTTGTGCGTAGTACAAGCACCGAAGGAAGGTATGATTTGCCGGTTTTACTTGTGCTACCCGCTTCAAATGTGTTTTAAATCAAAGGCATTCTTATTCCGGTGTATTGTTTTAGAAAGTACGGATTTTGTAAGTAATTCTGTGTATGAGAAAAGATAGTAATTCCGCGTGGTATATTGAGCAAATCGGTGACTAAAAACTTAAGTTTATTACACACCAATAAACTTCATAGTATGGCGAGCATTTTCATTTACGAACAGTCCGTGCTTAGTAGCTGTTTAGATTTCTGGAAATACTTTACCATAAACTTGCTAACGTGAATGAAAGGGTTTGTGTATGACTGGGTTAAGATTAACGCGGGCCTGGCAGTGAACGCGTACGTTATCAAGGTTCAGAATATACAGACGTTTGGCCGGTATTTCCACCTTTCATTCAAAATTGAAACCTTTTCCCGAGTCTTGTAATAGTTACGTTGTATGCAGCCTGGTGCGAGTGGCAGTACGGCAGGATTCTGCTCGCCTTTCCTACCGGAGATCTGCTGCAACAAGTTCACAGGTAGGTGCACGTAAAGGACGAAAGGAACCGCACCGCCGCACAGTATAATTTATTACCGCTACGCGCCATAAGTCGTCTGACGGTAGATATTTAATGCTACTCGTACGAAACCGGGCGGGTCGCTAGTGCACCTCCAAAATTGGAAGAAGCTACAGTAAATTATATAGCTTGACTATTTTCCTTTTTGTATTTATTCAAAATACTTCAGTCAGATGTCTCTCCCACGCAACGTTAGGCAAGAGTTTCAGGAGATAGTCGTTATGAACTTCCTTTTCAATTTTAAAAGTCTCTCTAAAAAATAAGCTTGCATCTGAGAAGGTCAGATATTAGAGACCCGTCCGCGGTCCAAATATTTATTTTCCATTGTTTCCCTAAGCCTGTTAAGACGAATTTGTGGATGGTTCCTTTGAAAATGGACGTACCCGATTTCCTGCCTCGTTATTGTCCAACCGTACGTCCCATTCTGCGTCCAGTGGTCTACATGTCGACAAGATGTATATTTATATCGAATTCTGCTCTGCACGCGATGTTACATGAGTTCATGTAAAACAGATTTTGAGATTCTATTAAAGAACAGTTGCTGTGATGATAGTTTGACTTAAAGATGACAGCTGCATTGAGAAGTGAGTGCTCCTATTGCACCAACCCATGGAAAAACCAAATCTGTATGGCCCGACGGGGACTGGAAACGTAGGCTACCGAAAGTGACTCCAGTGTCTAACCTCTGCCCCAATTCACTAGTTTATTGTTTCGATCACGTAAAAGTTGCGAAAGATATATGTCTGCACTCTTTCTTTAAATTTGTGCCGGCGCGTGGCTTCTCATGGGATTCGGAGCTCGCTCGATTAGGATAAAACCACCCCCATCAGACCCAAGTGCCGTTGTCAACAATGGATGACAGGTTTCGCAGTCGATGATCTCTGACTAAGAAAGCAAAGCTGTGGTGAACAACAAGAATTTGTGAGGAACTTTCCAGAACACTTCCCTTGCTGTGGCAGGAATATTATACTACATAACGAACATAGGCACCAACTGCTTTATGGAGAAATGTCAACTGCAGTGATTAACACTTGTACATCTTAGTACATGCTCTGACAGTGTAAGAATTCCCTGAAAAACATAAATTTTTCTTGCAAAATGTACAGCTGAGGTTGGGTGCGCTTTCCACGCTTGAGGAATATTGCCGTGGGAAAAAGTGGAAGCCCTGGTCTGCCTGCCAACGTACATCGTTGGCAAATGCCTCTTGTACCCGTTTCTTCCACTAAACTACCGCGCTGGGGATTTATACCTTTAGTTAGGTCTTATTTCCGCTGAAATGAGTCAAAACAGATGCAGAGATCTAGCTTTAACTCATAGACGATCCGATTCCATTACTACTGGGAATATCTGAATGGATGTACGCGGCGATATTCCGAGATCGTCAGTATCAAATTGTGCCGGGAGTACCACATTACTTCTCACTATTGACAATGCAGTGGCCGACGATCGCCTTCACTTAACAAGCGAGAGCAGCGGTGTTTGCGTAGTGTTGTCAGTGCTAACAGACAAGCATAAATAGATGTGGGACGTACAACGAACGTATCCGCTACGAGAGTGAGGCCTTTGCTAACAGCACGTAATCACCTGCAGCGCCCCTTTTGGGCTCGGGACCGCATCTGTTTGACCCTAGACAACTGGAGAACCGTGGACTGATCAGATATGTCCCGATTTCAGTTGGTAAGAGCTTACGTTAGGGTCGAGTGTGGCACATACACCACAAAGCCATGGACCGACGTTCCCAATAATACACTGTGCAAGTTGGTAGTGGCTACAGAATGGTGTGGATTGTATTTACATGGAATGGACTGTGTCCTCTGGTCCACTTCAATTGATCATTGACTGGAAATAGTTATGTTCGGCTACCTGGAGACCATTTGCAGCCAATTATTATTGATAACAATGCGCCATGTCACCGGGCCACAATTGTTCGCGATTGATTTGAACATTCAGGACGATTCGAGTGACTGGATTGGCCACCCAGATCTCCCGATGTGAATCTCATCGAAAATTTATGGACATAATCGAGGGGTCAGTTGGTGCACAGAATCCTGCACCGACAAAATTTCGCAATTATGGACGGCCACAGCGACAGCATGGCTGAATATTTCTGTAGGGAACTTCGAACGGCTTTTTGTGTACATGCCACGTCGAGTTTACGTACTACGCTGGGAAAGATCGATCATACAAGATATTAGGAGGTATCCCATGACTTTCAGCAACTCACTGTATTTTGGTTATATAGATTACGTACATAGCACAGCTATGAGGTGTGATAAATATCAATAAATGGATTTTTCATTTGCGATCTGTATTAATATCCAGGCAACGAAATGTAAGAATAACTTTAGAGCGCCCGTTTACGACCTAGATGGTATTCAATAAATTATTTTAGTTTAGGGTATGATAAACTGAAGCTGAAAAGAAGAATAAGGCTGGACGACTCTTCGACGACGAGATCATTAGGCACGAAGCACAAGCTCTGACTAGAAAAGTGAAGAAGATAAGCAGCCATGTTCTCTTCAAAGGAATAATCCCCCCATTCTCATTAACAATTTAAAGAAACCACGAATAAACTAAATCTGGATGTCTAGATCGAGTTAAACCATCCCGAATGTGAGTCCAAAGGTTAACCACTGCCCAACCACTTTTGCGATAGTTACGATAAAATAACGACGGCCTCCCTATACACGTATCTGTGATGGACCACTAAACTGAAAATCATTAAACAATAATGAGACACTACTGTATGTCATAGAAAGCAGCAACACTTCAACAATGAATACTGAACCATTGTAATCTAGAATGAACTAGTGACTACAAAGTGTCGATGCCGATTTTCAGCACATCGTCGTTTTCAATGGGCCTTGCTTCGCTCTAAACAGTCGAGTTGTTGGAGCGTGCGAGGTGAAAAAAGTCATAAGATACTTCCTAATATCATGTTGGCCCCTTTTGCCCGGCGTAGTGCCGCATCTAGACGTGACGTGGAGGCAATAAATCGTTGGGAGCCACCTGCAGAAATATTGTGCCATTCTCTCTCTATAGCAGTCCACAATTGCAAAAGTGTTGCCGGTGCAGGATTTTGTACACGAACTGACCCCTCCATTATGTCCCATAAATGTTCGATAGGATTCACA
The DNA here is from genome assembly GCF_023864275.1 of Schistocerca cancellata. Classification (NCBI taxonomy): domain Eukaryota; kingdom Metazoa; phylum Arthropoda; class Insecta; order Orthoptera; family Acrididae; genus Schistocerca; species Schistocerca cancellata. The sequence continues at coordinate 822,786,356 of NC_064629.1, forward strand.
TCGCTTGATCTGGGTTACCAGAATGCTCCAGTTTGTTATTCAAAACAATTGCGTCCGGTGATATGGCGAGTTGTCATCCATAATAATTCCATTTTTGTTTCGGAACATGAAATCCATGATTGGCAACAAATGGCCTGCAAGTAGCTGAACATAGTCACTGTCAGTCAATGATCGGTTCAGGTGGACCAGAGGACCCAGTCCGTTCTATGTAAATGCCACCCACATCATTCTGGAGCCACTACCAGTTTGCACAGTGCCTTCTTGACAACTGGAAATATCTTAAAATTTAAAAACTGGTCTCGTAATCTTTGTCTTACCGTTATATAATTAATCTGAAACCTTCCGGTCTTTCCACGTTTCTTCCTCGTATACAAACTTCTTCCATGATTCTTAAACCAAATGTTAGTCGTGATTAAATTATACTCGGTGCAAAATTCTACCAGGCGGCTTCTTCTTTCATTCTTTTCCCGCAGTCCATATTCACGTACTACTTTCCATTCTCTTCCGTTACCTGCTACTGAATTCCAGTCTCCCATAACTATTACATTTTCGTCTCCTTTAACTATCTGAAAAATTTCTTTTATCCACCGAAGTTCACTAATTCCCACTATATCTAACTTTAACCTATCCATTTCCCTTTTTAAATCTTCTAACCTACCTGCCCGATTAATGGATTCCACACTCCGATCCGTAGAACGCCGCTTTTGTTTCTCCTGGTAATGACGTCCTCCTGAGCAGTCCCCGTCCGGAGATCCGAATGGAGGACTATTTTATCCCCAGAATATTTTACCCAAGAGAATGCCATCATCATTTAACCATGCAGTAGAGGTGCATGTCCTCGGGAAAAATTACGGCTGTAGCTTCTCCTTGCTTTCACGCGTTCGCAGTACCAGCACATCCAGGTCGTTTTGGTTGATATTACAAGACCAGATAAGGCAATCATTCAGACAGTTGCCTCCTGCAACTAATGAAAAGGTTGCTGCCCCTCTTCAGGAACCATACGTTTATCTGGCCCCTCAACAGATACCGCTTGTCTGGCCTCTCAACAGATACCCCTCCGTTGTGGTTTCACCTACGGTACGGCTATCTGTATCGCTGAGGCACGCAAGCCTCCGCACCAACGGCAAGGTCCATGGTTCATGGGGTGAAACGTGAACTATGGCGTAGGTATTGTCAAAAGCGTGCAAACGGGGCCAACGTTCCTTGAGCTCATTGCTGCAGGCGACGAAAGATGGTTCCACCGCTGGGAACCGGGACAGAAAGCGTCGACGATGCTGTGGTCTCATTTTTCATCACCTCGTCCCAAGAAGTTCAAGAGCCAGCCATCTGCTGGAAATTTGATGCTCACCGTTTTCTTTGATTGCTGGGGACCATTGCTTATTGTATTCAAGCAGCATGTTGTCCCTATCAATGGGGAAAGGTATTCCGCAACGCTGGAGCAATTACGGCGTGCAGTTAAGGCGAGAAGTCCGGGAAAACTGCGACAAGGACTGCTGCTGCTTCATCGTAGCTCACGTCCCCAAATCGCAAATGTCGTACCGCAGAAGTTACGACAAATCAAGTGGGAGATACTCGGACACCCGCTCCATTGTCCTGATCTCTCTCCAAACGATTATCACGCCTTCTTTAAGGGTCGACGATTTCTGTCGGACGAGGATGTGCAGTGGGCAGTTACGGACTTCTTCACCGAGCAGGACACGGTGTTTTACCAAACGGGTATCTTCAACCTGGTGCGTCGGTAGAATGATTGCCTCAACGCTCACGACGATTTTGCTTGATTGGTGTACTGATGCTGGACTGTACGGACTTCGAACTGGAACTTTTTGATCGACCCTTACACTCTGAAAGGGCGTGGTCGTTCTACTTCCCCAATACAAGATTTTTCTCAGCCTGTAACGACTAGATCGTCGGTGGGCGTTAAACCTTAATTTTCATTACTCGGTTTCCTTAAAACAATGAGACTTTCTGTAGTTGGATATAATGTGAAGGAACAAAAACCGGCCTGAAAAAGCAACTGCGTATTTTTGTATTTTAATCATTTTATGCTACATCTAATGTGTGGCAGACGAAGTGAAGGTAAAATGTAAGTTTTTGTAATGGGATCACGTTCCAGGAGAAGATTGTCCCGAGTTTCAGGTGTACGCATCAGTGGAAGCGTGGGACGTATCGCCCGCTCTGACGGAGCCACTCCACTGGCCCTTTGCGACAGGTAGGTCACGTCTCGGATCGATAGCTCACTCAAGAAACAATCCGATGCTGCTGTTCACAAGGAGAGGGGACGCTCCTGTCTCGTGCGCTCCTCTGGCGTGCGTGGATTAACTCCGACACTTTCCTGGGAGGCTGGTGGCCAGGGAGAAGTGTGAACTAATCCTGGTGCTCTTCTAACATCACACATACACTGCGAGCTGTGTGATACGTTGCTTGTCGTGTTAGTACATGCCGTTGTGCCGAGGAAGAACAAACTGCATGTAAGGGGGACATGATCACCAAGGATAGATGCATTCTTGTGTCGATCCATTATGCCTTCCATAATGACTAAATCAGCCAGGGATTGACATGACAGCCGGCCGCTGTGGCCGAGCGGTTCTAGGCGCTTCGGTCCGGAACCGCACTGCTGCTACGGTCTCAATTTCGAATCCTGCCTCGGGCATGGATGTGTGTGATGTCCTTATGTTAGTTAGGTTTAAGTAGTTCTAAGTCTAGGGGACTGATGACCTCAGATGTTAAGTCCCATAGTGCTTAGAGCCATTTTGATTCCCATGACAGCATTCCATCCTCCGTTCTAGACACTTCCGACAATTGTTGCAATGTAGTTTCACTCCTTACACGCCAACGGCCATCTGCCCGATGAAATACAAAATGTGATTCTCCTGTCAAGGCCACCTGTTACCACTTCGTTGCCAATGAACAGCAGTCAGCAAACATGCATGAACCAGCCGCCTGCTGCGAACGCCCATACGCAACAACGTTCGCAGAACGGTCTTTCATTCGAACGGTTAGTTGCTCAACAGTTGCACGTGTAATCGCCCGTGCACACAACCGCAGCCGTCGTTCACCCCTGTCATCTATGGCTCGTGGTGCATCACAGTTAGCTTGGCGCCGGTTGTGGAGGCCGCCATTTTGCCATGCACGGTATACTTTATCCACGGCGGCACGTCAACAGTTTACAGTCTGGGCCATTTCGGAAATACTTCCAACCTTGGCCCGAAAGCCAATGATAATTCCCTTTTTGGCGTCAGCTAAATCGTCCCGTTTCCGCCTTACGACAACGATTGAAGCGTTTTTCGCGCCCCTCCGACACACTTTATACACTATATACTGCGAGTGCTGCCAAGTATCGTCTCTGTGTGGTTACTGCACATTGACGTTGAACAGAGGCGTTGATCCCGTTAATCGGACTGGACGGTGTATATTAACTATACCGGGCAAAGAAATAGTCATCCCCAGGAAACAGCCCTCAATTCAGTAACTAAGAGTTCGTACAGTTCTTCAGCTGAAGTCACTTATCGATGATTACACCCTCAAAGGGATAATTAATTGTGGTGGTACTGACTGCTACATTTCACACGCTGTTCCAACTTGTCCCAGACTAAGAGCTGATGATTTACCGCATCAGTCGAAGCGCAATAGGGTCCCTGAGTGTTTTACAAAGCAGGAACGTTAGTGTGTAGCTCTGTGAACACAGCTGTTGTCAACATGGGCGTCGGAAGTGTCCTGAGCATACTAATCATGAAGATGTTGAGGAAAGGGGGAGTCTGATATGGAAATCTTGCTGCTCTTCGCACTGCACCTCTTCTTAGAGTTCAAGGATAAGGATAGATATTGTTTTGATCCTCACGAACATTAATGTGAGGGATCGTGTATCGCCGTGTCGAAACAGCTTTCTCTCGTAGGCAACAAAGTGTTGTTGTTGTTGTTATCATTGTTGTTGTTGTTTTCGAGGTCTTCAGTCCAAAGGCTGATTTGATGTAGAAGTCCGCGCGAATCTTTTCTGAACAAGCCTCTTCAGGGTGCAGTCTTCAGTTGTTGTGACAATACATCTCGAATAAACACAGAAAAAGTGGTTGCACTCAGAGTGCCAGAAAATGAGGTCCTATGACATGATGTTGCACATCTCCAGACCAAAATTTAACAGTGAGTGGTTTTTGGTGTTCGGAGAGAAGTGTGATGTATTAATTGTTACTACGACGGACCAGTTGAAACCTCATCACGGTGGATAGATGCGTCATCCGTGATCAACACAATCAGCTGGCTAATTTGGATAAGCCACTGACAGAATTGAACTCTGTGTTCAAATTCATTTGTCTCCTTCGCTTGCGTACGTCGTTTACCGTAGAGCAGCATCGCTGCTCCGCTAATACACTTCATACTACGTTGTTCGAAACGTTTATTACGCGTAAATTGTCCTTGTTGATGAATCTTCCCCAATAAGATCTAACAACGTCTTCTGAAAAATTCGGCAGTGTCAACAAATCTTTGTCGAGAATCTTGGCCAGCCGACAGCGGCTTTTATGATCCAGTTTCTGTCCACGGTGGCAAATCTCGTCTAATCAGGACGCCGCCTGTTACGAAAAACCAGTACATTCGTTGGCCTTTTCGCCGTATATGTAATGTGACCTGTTCGGCCAATAGCCATAAGCTGTTAACAGTGGTATGACCCACACGTCGACATTTCATAGATAATGTTGGGTTGTTTCTCAAGGTAGATCTGACAGACAGTTGTCTGTGACGAAATACAAGCGCTTTACAAACATATGCTTCCCCACGCATAGGTCATTCAACGGCTCCTACGACCTGAAATATCCATCTAGACCATGTATTCCATATCTCAAAACATTCAGGTCGGGATAATCTATTATTTGTATGATTTGACCCTAATGGTTTGGTACACTCTTTATTTCGAAACTGCAGCAATGCTAGACGAGAATTATATTATTATCTCCAAAACTCAGTTATCTCCGTTCTTATTCTAAGTGGATGATATTTTAACACATTAGTGTCAAAACTATTCGAAAGAGTTCAGGAATAATTTGTTCAGATGGTTCAAATGGCTTTAATCACTATGGGACTTAACATCTGAGGTCATCAGTCCCCTAGACTTAGAACTACTTAAGCCTAACCTAACTAACACCCGAGGCAGAATTCGAACCTGCGACCGTAGCAGCAGCGCGGTTCCGGACTAAAGCGCCTAGAACCGCTCGGCCACAACGGCTGGCGAATAATTTGTAATCCCTTTACTGTTGACGTAGCGATATTTCCAAGACTCACGAGCAACATTTCCTTCAGGCAGTATTTTCTCGGTATAGAAAAAAAATGAAACTAAGGTGAACAGGTAACGCGTTACAATAACTCGAAAAATTATATGCCTCAGGCAGATTGCTACTTAAAACTTTTCAAGAGAAAAAGAAATGAGATACTGTACGACAGAAGAAGTTCGTCCTTGAGTCGTAAAACTGAAATAAGGTCCGAGATTAAATTCTGCGGTTTGCTGGAAATTATGAAGAAGAAAGGAGCATAAAATGAGTGGAAGTTCCATGAGTACTTCTTTATTTGTTTGTGTGCACAACTGTACGTCTTACAAATGTGTATGACAGGCGTGAAAGGTTGAAGCTGGTGGTAATTTTCGCAGTAACTTGTGTTTTTGTAATTCACACGATTGTAAATCCATCTGTGTTATTGAGGATCTCGTGCAAATACACTTTCACTTCTGCAGCATAAATAATTTACGAAAACGAAAGATTTTTTATGTTGCATACATGGTGTATTTTTTGTTTAATTGTAGCAGCTACGGACAAGGATACATATAAAGTGGTGAAACTACTGTACGCTACCTTAGACTATCGTAAGTAAGCGTAGACTACGGTGGTTGTCCTAGTAGCATTCGTCAGTTAAGGTTGTAGCCTTCGTTAGTTAATGTTGTACCTGCATTACATGTACGTTAGGTGTGTTGCGCACCTATCGGGCGTTACCTCATATCGATCGCTTTATTTACATATGCGATCAGCGTCTCACTAGATTCCTGTAAAAACCGGAAAGCGGTGAACCATTTAGAAACTAAGTGAGAATGTATAAAGGGCCACGTAACTTTCTGAATATTCTTGTTTTGCATAGTTATCCTCCTATCTTTTAGTTAAATAGAAATGACTATATACAGCACAAGTGAAACTGTTAATGTATAATTCAGGTTTTACTCGAAAACGATTGATTTGTAACTGGGACGGAGGAATGATGTGGTAAAAATAAAAAAAAATAGATTTATTATACAGCGTTAGAAAACGCAGCTTCCTCAAAGAGGGTAAAATAAAAAAAAAACGTAAAAAGAGTATGTTAGACATCGCTTCCATACTTCGTCGAACTTCTATAAAACATATTACTGTTTTTCATAAACAACTTCCACTTTTATCAATAATAACAGGAAACTCCTGCTCCTGGTTATGATGAACGTTCTATTGAGTGCAAAATAGCTGTAATAAATACATAGATATATTTATGTTTGCGCATGTAAACTGTACTTGCATCAAAAGTAATTCCTATGATTACATAAAAGCGCAGAACTGACGTGATCAAATAATTTTTATTACTTATAAAATACAGTTTATATTCTGTGAGGATATAAGATAGACTTGGGACTAACACTGAATGATTTACGGTTCTAATTATGTGCAAAACGAACAGCCAACTGAACAAACAAACAAAGTCGTCGGCTCCCTGTTTCTTTCTTACACATTAATTTATGTTGTTTTCCCTACCAATATTACCGGTAATCCTATCATTTCTACGTCATTAGTGTACTGTACCAAAACTACCGAACGGTAGGGCCTAACTCTAGATACATGACATTTCCGGAGCAGGCGATCCATGTCCTGACCTCACCTAGAACCGTTGTGCCATTTGATGCATAATTGCTGGTAGTCACGCCAAGTATTGATTCGTGGGCTGGCCCTGCAGATAATGTTCGTGAAAGAAAGTCGACTCCACGCTGCAGCCCCATTTACGAGCACGCGGCTGTTAAATTCGGCATTTGGTATAACAGCGCGCCCCAGGGTCTCGTTAGCAAGCCGTTAAGTAGCTCTGTTACTGAATGAACAGTCTGCCCTTGTAACGTTTCACAGGTTGCTGGTGAGATATACTGCCATCTGTCCTTTGAAAACGGTATACTCACTGATGAAAGGCGCGTACTTCACATTTCCTGAACCAATCGAAAGGCAAATACGCTTACCTCGTTGGACCCTTAATAAATTCGTGACTTAATTAGTGGCAGTTTTTTAAAGTATTGAGGTTCTATTGCGAATTTGGTATGATTAAAAACGATTATTTCTTGCTGCACGTATTTGTATCGCGTTCTATGGGAAACTTGTGGATACGATGTTATATACTGAATTACAAGGAATGGAGAAAACAAGATTGAGGACGATGACAGAAGGGACAATGATTCACATTATTTGATAAAGGACTCCTACTTACCTGCTTTTTTAACTAGAGAGACGATCCTTCTTAAAACAGTCTCTTTCTCCTGCTGCAGTGACACATGAAGTACAAGACTTTGAATTCAACTTTATGTTTTCGATTTAATCAGATATGGATTTTTAGCTTTCTATCATAATTGATGGAAGAAATTTTGTCGGTCGTCCAGTCATGTTGACAACTTCACTTTCCTGCACAAAATTTCGACAATGGGAATTGTCTACTTCAGCAAGTGTGAAAGACATTCTTGCAACTACGAGTATATTCCTACCAGGGTAACTTAATTACCGAATCAGCGAAAGACAATATACGTTCGTTTAGAGGAGTTTCTTTGCACGTGCTCACCCAGCTGTCGGAATAAAGAGCATTCAAATATACTCAGGCGTTACTTCGCGAATGTAACCAGAGGTATAAAAGATTTATCTTGTCCATTTTAGATGAAAATGCAAAAATTCACGAACTTCACTGAAAATTTTATTTATCCATTCATTAGCTTTCAAATCCATAGCAGGCTTACTGACAGATGTTCATATGTTAACCTCTTAATGCCGACTGTCGCGAATTCGCATCATACCAATTCTGTGCTAATAATTGGAAGGTTAACTGTTTTTAAATGCCAGTGCCGGTAGATGCAGATTCTTCATGAAGATAGCAACGCTTCTGACAAATTATGCATTCTACTGAGTGTATCGGGTACCTCTAAAACCCCACGATGTTTGATTTTTATCTTTAATCTGCAAATGAATCCATGCATTATGGGGTTAAGACGTAAGTGGTTCAGATCTTAATTAAAAGTTATAGTGCTGTGGTGATACAGGGAAGGTTATCAGAAATTTTCATATTAGTAACATATTTAGAAATATCAAATAATTGCGCACGCTTCTTATCCGACTTCTAGGAGACTATTTAGCTACTTCCGTCGTGACAGTGACAAACACTTGAAACGCACGCCACCGAAATGGCGTTAAATCGGAAAGTTCACACCAGGCTGTGAGACTCAAAACCTTTTTTATCTGCGTGACATTCAATTCTTGTGCGCATTGGTATTTAATTTTGACCTGGATGAGTTATCGAAGATAACTAATAGAAAAAAAATATCAATCATAATCGTGGCTCCAGGTGCTGTTTTGAAAGCAATGAATGCAATGAAAGCAAAATGCGATATCCAGGAGCGTTTGTGCAGACTGCACATAAAACTGGAAATGAGACAAAATTTAGTTACTGATGGGATTAGGTCTCCACCCTGTGGGTCTGTGTATTCTCATAGAACTGATTTACTGAGAGAGAGGGTGATTAGACGTTATTTTGTAACAGAATTTATTTGTTTGAGTAACACAGTTCTGTCCTCTTAAAACTGCGAAGAGAAACGTCATGGCGAAATATAATGCAACGTCTGGTGCTTCCCTTAGTCGCTAGAATTGGATTAAAGGAATTCGCATTCGACCATTAGAATGTAAGAAAGTTTCTCGTAAGAAATGTACCACACCTTTGATTTATTGGTAATGAATAACTGACATCTTGAGAAACATCAAAAGCTGCCTTCGTCTACATGTTAACACTCCAGTAGTCTGTCGGACTATTCATAGACCCACTTTCAGACTGTTTCTCGACCGTATTAATTTTGAATAAGACGTGAGAACAATGAACGCCTAAAAGACTCCGTGCGAGCTGTGACCTATATTAATTTATTACGATGGTCATTTCTCCCTGTGTAGGTGGGAATGAACAAAACGTGTGAGCATTCGCTCGCTAAAGTTGGAGATTGAAATTTTTTGAAAAGATCTGGCTGCAATGAAAAGCGCCTTTGTTTTAATGAATGCTACCCAACTCGCTTATTTTATACGTGACTCACTTTCCCGTATGTCGCGATAATGAAAAACGAACTGCCCGTCTTTGAACTTTTTCAGTGTCGTCCTCAAATCCTATACGGTAGTGCAGCAATACTCCGGATGAGGACGGACGAACGTAGTGTGGTTATCTTCAACATGTTCTGCCAATAAAAGGCAGTGTTTGCTTTATCTTCTCCCGAACATTTTCAATGTGATAGATCCAACTGCATTTCTTTGTAATTGCAAACCCCTAGAATTTACATGCAGCTATAATCTTTAAACCTGTTACTGTTGTGTACATAGTTCCGCGTAGTCAGCGCGTACACAACTTTCCCACTAGAGCGCGCCCCGCTAAGCACAACAGCGCAGGCGCAGCGCTCGTCCGTCTCCGCACTACGAGATGGCGCTGTCTTAGAGACAGACCAAATTCTGCTTCCGCCGATCCGCGTATTAATATGTAACGCAGCCCATGAGATTGCTTCTAACGTAGAATCTTTTCTCCTCGCGGATCACACTCGCGCAGTGATACCTGAACGAGTGAGGTATTATAACGAGTGTACAGACCTCCGATTAGTCAGCCTGCATTTGTCTGCACCAGTCTGTACCAGTGTGCATTAGTCTGTACCAGTCTATAGTCAAGTTTCAGTCTTCACCTAAGAAGATTATCATATTCCTGTACATAGCCATGAAGATAAATATACAGACACTTTGTCAAGTATCAGAGATATGTGAGAATAAGATTAATGTACCAAGACCAAAGGAACTTCAGATTGTCAATTGTAAACAGCATGCAGAATCAAGTTACGTAATGGCTATGCTATTTATTATTTTAATAAATGTGTGTGAAAATTAATCAAGTTCTGTTTAAAGTTGGTCACCGTCAATGTGCTACTCTAAGCGTGCAAGTGGCATTTCTATCTTCTGGCCTAACGGCAGAAGATAAACACGCCACGATAAGACTACGAGACATATTGCTGACACTCGCCTACTTCGTTAGAGCGACAAGTCAAATAATCTGATGGTGTGTGTACCGAAGGTCTTACAGTACGCACACCACAGTTATTTATCACGTAACCGCAATGTAACGGATTTTTTGTACTAGTTATGTGGAGGACATAACAGATGATAATTTTATTTTACAACTGGTGCTACTTGTTTGTAACAATGACTGTCGTCGACAGACAAAAATATAAAATTCATGCAGTAGTTTGAGGTAGTAAGTAGCATGTAGTGAAGTAAAATATTTTAAACAAATGCGTCCTGTCAGTTCGTGAAATTCCGAAAACGGAGCTGTAACCAGTGCGTCTCATCCTCTTCGCTAGTAACCTTTCGCATTCGGCTCGTTTTATCGGCGATGATCATTGACCGAAACTTATCACAAAACTGCACAAAAGAACTTCAAACATCAACTCCTTTCTCGATCCATTAAATAAAGACTTCCAACAGTTTTACTGTTTAATCGCAATTTCATAACTAGAAGGTTCTTGGTTCAAGTTGGTTTCCGAAGGAAGCCAATGATAGGCAGTGTGCATTACGGTGCTCTTCAGTACAATGTTATAAAATTCGTCAAATGATGACACTCATTCGCTTCTGTTTCGGTTTTTTGTACGTGATACGAAAAATTGGTGCGTTTCATTAGGTGTGGAACGTAAGCGAACTTTTGCGACTGGCTGGCTCGGGGGATGCTGCGAGGCCAGGATACGGGGTAAGGGGATGGCGTTTTTATTTCAGACGCCACAAACCGGCCGCGACGTATGCGGACCAGCAGCGGCGCTAAACTCCCGCAATAGAACTTCTCCGGGGCTCCGCTAAAAGCATTTGCTGACGCCGCGTCGGCCGGAATTTCTCAAGCACAGGACAATGTAAGTTTGAAGCTGCACCAGCACCACACAGGCAGCAGCGCTTACCGTTGGCAATGCGAAAATATCGCGCGGTGTAACACAAATGTTCAGCATACCACTTACAGTAGATGCTGCACACCGCTTCCAGCAGAGGCCGCATGAATTCATAGCATCTTGACTATTCGTGTATTGTCCCATAACACATTACGGTACGAGTGATAATAGATATTATGTGATTGACGTTTGCATCACAGACTTCTCCAGAAAAATCTCATGCTCGTCGCTGTAGTGGCATCTGAAACTGGAAACTCCTGTTTACGACCATACAATAAAACCGCTCGTCTTAAATGTAGGGAATTAATTGATGTGCGATTTTTGATCTTGATTTTTTATTTTATTTTTTGTTGTAAACCATCACTGTATTCACCGTTACATGTTAGCAACCTTACCGTTGATATGATTTATGATTTGTTGAAAACCACCCCAATCGGATATTTTAGATGATCATTTTACTGCTGAGGATGTTTTAGGTCAATGACCTACATATCGTTGGTTATAAGGAAGCAAAATAGTAGGTTAAGAAAATTATGAAACTTCGTTCTGCAACTAATAAGCTGCCGAGTTCAACTCCTCTGCCGGCCACTGGTGGCAGAGCGGTGCTAGGCGCTTCAGTCTGGAACCGCGCGACCGCTACGGTCGCAGGTTCGAATCCTGCCTCGGGGATGGATGTGTGTGATGTCCTTAGGTTAGTTAGTTTTAAGTAGTTCTAAGTTCTAGGGGACTGATGACCTCAGCTGTTAAGTCCCATAGTGCTCAGAGCCTTTTTTTCAAATCCTCTAGAGTCGTCTCGACGATCGTTGCAGTTGCCTAAGTGTACGAATTAAACGGTCTTTAAGAAGCAAATGAGCGCTAGAGTTATATGGGAATTGTTGGTGGCTGTGAGATTAGTAGAGCTGAGAATAGTGGTAGCTGATAGTAGAGGCCCATCTCTTCGGGGTGGTAATGGTAGCCAGCTGTGTCTAGCAAATCGGAGTTTAGGGACGAACTAAACGTAAAATATATAATGTCGATCTTGTTGCCGCTCTTTGTGTGGATTCACAAAAAACTGTACAAAGTGATACAGAAGAGCTGAACGTGTCGTCTATCAAGGAATTGCCATATATGAAAACGATCTGTATGTTTTCATGAAACCTGGATGTCAAGAACAACCCAATAATCTGAACGAGCGTAAAATACAAAAAAGCACGTTCAGATGCACTGTATCACTATCCGACTTTATTATAATGAAAACGAATACCTCGAAAACATCCATTTGAATAATAAAAATGTTCAAATGTGTGTCAAATCTTATGGGACTTAACTGCAAATGTCATCAATCCCTAATCGTACACACTACTTAACCTAAATTGTCCTAATGACAAACACACATACCCATGCCCGAGGGAGGACTCCAACCTCCGCCGGGACCAGCCGCACAATCCATGACTGCAGCGCTCTAGACCGTTCGGCTAAACCCGCGCGTCTAATAAAAATGTGTCCTAATATTTACTTTCGAATTATTATTCATAGTACTTTTGTGCAGTGTAATGCAACGTCTAGCGATGCAGGTGATCAAAACATATCCAGTATTTTGTTAATGAGATTTCTTGACCAGGGAAAATGTATAAGTACCCATCTTAGCATCGTCCCCATGACGTCACACACTATCTTCCAGCACAGTGATAAAAGTGTGCAGGTTGTCGGGGGTGGGGGGGGGGGCGGTTGTGTGAGGGAGGGAGGAACGGGCTGGAGTGATGCCTGTCAGCGCATTCACACCTGTACGAGTATGTGCACGCAAACGCGCGCACGCACGCACGCTCAGTAACATGTAATCGAGATGGAACTTACTCATTTTGAGGAGGTAGCATGTCATACTCGTCTAATGTAGCGGGAAAAACATTAATTAAGAATAAAAATGTTTACTGGAAATAGGTTTACAAGTAATGTCGGACATGAACAAAGATTTTGGTATTTTATAATACACGAGAAGTCAGTTTTCTTACACTGAGCAATACTAGCAGCTTCATGAAGCTCTCCCTCGACTGGAATCATTTCATATTATAGCGTCCTGAAAAAGTTCGGCACGGGAACTGTAAATTTTTTGAAGTTCTTTCCTGTTGCGGCTATGCAGTAGAGACCAGCACGGTCCATGTCCTAATCTAGTAGGCTACTGGACACAATCCGTACGAAGGGGGGTTACGACACCGGTCACAGCTGAGACACATAGAACGGCTAAGGCTGCAACATAGTGTGACCGGGAATGAAGTAACATTTTGCAACTAGAAGTACTTGCACTTGCACGCTACCGAGAAACTCACACGTGGCAAATTTAACCGGGCATTGTAAGCGGTGCTTCAGGCAGAGCGAGCTAGGAAATACTGATCCAGCAGGACTACGACAGAAGTGTAGCTCTAAGGCTATAAATAATCGAGCTTAGGCGGGCGAAATACTGGCAATGAAAATTTTTCACCACCAAGATTCGAATCCGCTTATCTCCGAGTCGAGCACCACCTCACAGGTGTGCCTTCGCGACCTCGACCACGGAGGTGGTTGGTCAGATAACGGGTTTTAGAACATTAGACTAAAGGAACATGAAGTTATAGAATTACAATGTATCTTCCTTGACAGAGTACATCTACCTTAAATTAACGAAAGATGAGACATGAGATAGAGTAGTGACGGAATTCGATGGGTCAATAGAATTCAGGTGTGATACTTGCGGAACTATAATGTTACAACTAGCGATACTAGACTTGACTAACGTACTTCTCAGTTTGATACTTTGCTTTTGAAGTTCCTGCTGATATCCGACAGAAGTGATTGGAGCTATATGGGTCGGTCATACAGCTTTATAATGCGAAATAGCAGGATAATAGGTTTTTTTAATGCGGAACATGTGCTGAGATTATTGCATATAGGGTTTCACACATACCATCCGATACTGACACACAGTGTCAGAAAATTATTTTATTCTTCTATTTTATTTTATTTATTTACTTATTTTTACGATGAGTATCTGCATATCAGTGTAACCTGCGGGGAAGTGTGGAATTTCTGCGAATAATTAACAGTCGCTATGTTCGAACGCCGTGTAATAATCATTTAAGCAATGTGGAAAACCTACACAACGAAAGTAGTAGGGGAAAACGATAGACAACAGGCAGAACGGATATTTGCTGATACGGAGATCTGGAATCAGAATCTCAATAACCTCCGGTCCGTTAGAAAACAAGAGCTCAGACCGATGCACCACGTGCAGATAAGGTGGCGAAAACGTGAGGTTTGTGTAGCGATCATATTCCGTTAGAGGGGACTTCAAGGGCAGTACTCAGACAACGGTCCCAATTTCGAAGGCGCCAAAGCGTGTGTATCCCAAGACGGCGCCCCACCACAAGAAATAAGTGACTGAAGCTCGAGACAAATCTGAAATCTGAAAGAGACTATCGCGGGCAGTCTCCAGAAGATCTGATCGACGTTGACGACACTGCGCGACTGTTACGGTCGCAGGTTCGAATCCTGCCTCGGGCATGGATGTGTGTGATGTCCTTAGGTTAGTTCGGTTTAAGTAGTTCTAAGTTCTAGGGGACTGATGACCACAGATGTTAAGTCTCATAGTGCTCAGAGCCATTTGAACCAATTTGAACCATTTGACGACACTGAGCCAATAAGAACGGGCAGGAACAAACGATTCACGAGAACGCATATGACACCTAGGACAGAGGAAGGGAAAAGAAATTAAACGATGATGTAGGTCTAATAGTCTCATCGGCGAGAAGGCTGGGGAGGGGAACACCAAGAGGTGAAAACACCCAGACAGAGGGGCATAGTCGTATGACGCAGCTAACGTTGCGATTCGATGAGACTGTATGTAGGTATCAAAACAGCAGGCAAACAAAATCTATATGGCATTTACAAATCGTTCCACATGTCATGTTAGTGTTACTGAAACACCATGAATTAGCCAATGATCTGGAGAATAAAGGAAAGTTCACTGAACTTACTTCTCGATATAAACTTAGAAGGATAGCTAACCGAGACTTGGAGTGGACGTAAAGGGGAGACGAGAACCTACACTGATGAGCATAAACATGATCACTGTCCACCGCGACCGGCCGCGGTGGTCTAGCGGTTCTGGCGCTGCAGTCCGGAACCGCGGGACTGCTACGGTCGCAGGTTCGAATCCTGCCTCGGGCATGGGTGTGTGTGATGTCCTTAGGTTAGTTAGGTTTAAGTAGTTCTAAGTTCTAGGGGACTTATGACCTAAGATGTTGAGTCCCATAGTGCTCAGAGCCATTTGAACCATTTTTGTCCACCGCGACGTTAGCTGCCGCCAGATGGCGTTGCGGGTTAGGCGGAGCAGACACGGACGGGGGTCACCCTAGCGAAGATATGGACTGCAAATGGGGAAATCCATTGAGATAAGTGACTTTGACAAAGAGCAGATTATTATTAAGCAGAGCTTGTGAACGAATATCTCGAAAGCTGTGAAGCTGGTCGAATGTTCACGTGCTACTGTTGTGAGCATCTACGAATAGATATAGGACAGTGAAACTACCGCTAAGCGCTAAATGGTTGCATGTCAACGACTTTTCACAGTGAATGGGGTTTGGAGGCTTGTCTGCTCTGTAAAGTTGGATAGATGGTGATCTGTGGCATCTCTGCCGAAAGAGGACAATGCTGGTGCACGCACATGTGTTTCAGAGCACACCGTCCGTCGTGCACTGTTGGAAATGCAGTTCCGCAACAGACCACCCCTACGTGTTCACATGTAGAACCAACGACATCACCAGTTATGACTGCAGTGGGCACAGGATCATCGGCATTCGACCGTCGATCAATGGAAACGTGTCGACTCTTCGAGTGAATCACATTTTTGTTACAGTAGGTTGATAGTCGTCTCCACAAACGCCGTCATGGCGGCGGCTCGAAATTTGCAGCACGCCACGGACGAAACCAGGTGGGATTAGTATTATGCTATGGGAGACATTCTCCTGTGCTGCCATGGGACTTGTGATAGTAATGGAATACACGTTGACAGCTGCGAACCACCTGCATCAGTTCATGTTTGATGTCTTTTCCAACTCAATGCCATGTCTCGGACCCATAACCGTGAAACAGTGGTTTGAAGAGCATTATAGTAAACTCATGTTTATGTCTCGGCGACCAAATTCGCCTGATGTAAACCCTATGAAACCCATCTGGGTCGTTATCGGGCGCCATCACCGTGTACGCATATCAGTGGCCCGTTATTTACGCAAATTACATTATCTGTGCGTAGACATCTAATGCCACATACCTCCACAAACCTACAAACCTATCAACAACCTGGCGGATCCATTATTCACAGAATTACTGATGTATTTCGTTCGAAAGACGGACAAACATGCTATGAAGCAGGTGGTTATAATGTTTTGGCTCATCAGTGTATAAGAGATTCCATGATTTATGGATAATGCTAAATCCGGATTAATCGACTTCGTGAAAAAATACACTAAAGGAAAGGTCATCTGCGAAAACTAACGTCAGAATGTCATTTTCTGGCTTTTCTACAGTTATACGAGATAGGCACATCCACTCTAGAATATACTGCCACGACACGTCGCAATATGGCGGAAGTACAGGGTTATTACAAATGATTGAAGCGATTTCACAGCTCTACAATAACTTTATTATTTGAGATATTTTCAAAATGCTTTGCACACACATACAGAAACTCAAAACGTTTTTTAGGCATTCACAAATGTTCGATATGTGCCCCTTTAGTGATTCGGCAGACATCAAGCCGATAATCAAGTTCCTCCCACACTCGGCGCAGCATGTCCCCATCAATGAGTTCGAAAGCATCGTTGATGCGAGCTCGCAGTTCTGGCACGTTTCTTGGTAGAGGAGGTTTAAACACTGAATCTTTCACATAACCCCATAGAAAGAAATCGCATGGGGTTAAGTCGGGAGAGCGTGGAGGCCATGACATGAATTGCTGATCATGATCTCCATCACGACCGATCCATCGGTTTTCCACTCTCCTGTTTAAGAAATGCCGAACATTATGATGGAAGTGCGGTGGAGCACCATCCTGTTGAAAGATGAAGTCGGCGCTGTCGGTCTCCAGTTGTGGCATGAGCCAATTTTCCGCGGCCTACGGGTGAAACTTGCCCGCATGCGTTCAACCGTTTCTTCGCTCACTGCAGGCCGACCCGTTGATTTCCCCTTACAGAGGCATCCAGAAGCTTTAAACTAAGCATACCATCGCCGAATGGAGTTAGCAGTTGGTGGATCTTTGTTGAACTTCGTCCTGAAGTGTCGTTGCACTGTTATGACTGACTGATGTGAGTACATTTCATGCACGACATACGCTTTCTCGGCTCCTGTCGCCATTTTGTCTCACTGCGCTCTCGAGCGCTCTGACGGCAGAAACCTGAAGTGCGGCTTCATCCGAAGAAAACTTTATGAGTTTTTCTACGTATCTGTAGTGTGCCGCGACCATATGTCAATGAATGGAGCTACGGTGAATCTATGAAATCGCTTCAATCATTTGTAATAGCCCTGTAATTAGTCTGATGAGGAAGTATACGACAGTTTATTGCACCCCGACAAGCCACGGAGCCAATGTGTGGCAACAATTAGTAACCACACACCACCAGTTTTATGAGACAAAATCATGACATATGCTCCTTATAGCAAATTTTCGGACGGAGGACCGTGCTGTTTCTGACACACAACGTATCATCAACCGTTCTATAGCGGCACATTTCACCTCCTTGTCTTCTACAGAAGATAAGGTACAAGCTCTTATTGAAGACTGTTTACGTACTTTTTCAGCTTTATCTAAGATTGCAGAAGAGGAAATTACGAATCTGCCTGCCTCAGCTCCTATGGTTGAGATTTATGACATATTGCGGCCCGTTCCGACGTGTTCTGGTAGAGATTTATAAGAAATTTTGGCATTTAATCAGGGGCACACCAGAGACGCTGCAATCAATTCTTGGGAGGCATAGTACAACGCTGACATTCAAGAATGCTATAACAGCGCTAAAGCCGAAGAAACCAAAATCGCTGCAGTCAATAATATGCAGCTGAGTGCGTTAAATGCCTGTGTGGCCGAGCGGTTCTAGGAGCTTCAGTCTGTAACCGCGCTGCTACTACTGTCGCAGGTTCGAATCCTGCCTCGGGCATGGATGTGTGTGATGTCCTTAGGTTAGTTACGTTTAACTGATTCTAAGTTATAGGGGACTAATGACCTCAGATGTTAAGTCCCATAGTGCTCAGAGCCATTTGAACCAATACGTTAAACAATGGTGATTAGAGATTACGAAATATTCGCAAGGATAGACCGACTATAAACTGAATTTCCCAGAGACTCAGGACACTATAAAAATTCGCGGTCCCACGGCGTACCGGGACTCATATTAGCCACCTTACTCCTAATGTGTCGGTTGCTTTTCGAACTGCATTACTCGATTTCCAAAAACCATCACATAAGTTTGAATTTGACTACTTTGAAACAGTAATGTAAAATGGGTATTGATTGGAAATTCGTCGAAATTATGATTGTATGTGTATGTATTAGAACGTCGTTCTCAACTACTACATCTTGGATCATGGTGAGAAACGTGTTTTAGTTAACTAAACAATTTGAGCCAGAATTATTCATCTCAGTTATTTTTTGAAAGAGTATGTAAGGAAAATATCAATTACATTATTAAACATAAAATTTCATTATACCTGCCTTCTATTTTCTTTAATCTCATTTTATCCACAAGGGGCCAGGAGGGGGCAGAAAGTTTATACTCGTAGGTTCCTGCTTGTGATCAATATCTGAGATCGCGTAAGGGGGCTTCAGTGCAAATAGACACAGCGCAACATATAGTAATCACACGACATGTTTTTTTAGTTGTCTTTTATTGCAGTAGAAAACCGAATATAAGGTTTCTTTCACAGCTACGAAAATATTTTCATTCAACTACACGTACTTATGTAGAACTGAAGTGTAATACAGATTTTAGGAATAGTTACTGCTGAAGTGGATGTAGATGAAAACGGCAGTAGAAAGAATTTTATGTTCACAATTCCTTCGTACATATGTAGGTCAACACATTACTGTGACCGCACAGAAGTACAGGCAGTTAACAGAAGAACTGGTTCCGCAGAATACTTTTATGTCAATAGCAGCCCACCTCTGCAGTCATTTATTGTGAAGAGGGGCATTGAACAGTGGTACGAAAAGAAATTTGTTGCGGTATTTGTTGTAACTATATAAGAATACTGAGCAAGCGTCATGGCAGTCAAACTACTAGATTACAGTCTGTTGCTAAAGCGCTCAAAACCACATGTAATCAAGTGGCATCCTTGAAGCCATTAATTTGGAAAGGAGGGCATCTCTTTGTGTTTACATGTCCACAGGAGTGATTAATTCACCTTGCGTGACACAGGAGACACTCTCGCTAGTTCTGACTCATCTTCCATTCATGGTGTCTGCTACACATGTGATTACTACATCGACACAAAATAAAAGCGCTCCTCACATTAGTTACCATCTGTTTGTCACGGGGTTTTAGATCTTGGACTGTGTCCTTCTACTGTGACAAAATTTCCCAAAACCTATTGACTGACAATTAGTAAACATGTAGACAAGTAAGTTTGGAGTTCAGCTGGAAAATTTTATGTACACAAAATATTATGTACGCAAATGATAATAGGGAAATGCTAAAACTTTTTGTATTTACGAGATATGTTCAGTTAGTGCTGATCGCCTTAGGACAGGGTTTACTTGATTCCACATACACCGAGATGACGATAGTTATGGGATATTGACATTCACAGATAGTAGTAGTATCGTGTACGCAACATATAAAAGGCATTTCATTGGCATAGCTTTCGTTTTTACTATGATGATACCTATGAAAAGGTTTCCGACGTGATTATGGACACACGACGGGAATTAACAGACTCTGAATGCGGAATGGAAGATGGAGTTAGACCCATGGGACACTCCATTTCAGAAATCGTTAGGGGATTCAATATTGCGAGAGCCATAGTGTCAAGACTGCTACAAGAATACCACATTTTAGGAATTACATCTCACCACGGACAGCGTAGTGGCCGACGACCTTCACTTAACGACCAAGAGCGGCAGCGTTTGCTTAGAGTTGTCAGTACTAACAGACAAGTAATACTGCGTTAAAGAACCACGTAAAGCAATGTAGGTCGTACGATGAACGTATCCGTTAGCACAGTGCGGTGGAATGTTGCGTTAATGGGCTATGCTAGCAGGTGAACGACGCGAGTGCCTTTGCTAACAGCACATCGCCTGCATCGCCTCTTCCAGTCACCGTATCGGTTGGACACTAGACGAGAGAAAAACCATGGCCTGATCAGATGAGTCCCGATTTCAGCTGGTAAAAGTGATGGTAGGGTTCGAGTGTGGCGCACACCCCACGAAGCCATGGACCAAATTTGTCAACATAGCACTGTGCAAGCTGGTGGTGGCTTCATAATGATGTCGGCAGTGTTTACACGGAATGTACTGAATCCTCTGGTTCAATTGAGCTGATCATTGACGGGAAATTGTTATCTTAGGCTACTTTGAGACCATTTCCTGCCTTTCGTGAAATTCCGGTTCCCAAACAACGATAGAGTTATTATGGATGACAATGCGCCATGTCCCGGACCGTAATTGTTCGAGATTGTTGTGAAGAACATTCCGGACGATTCGAGCGAATAATTTGGCCGCCCAGATCGCCCGACATAAATCCCACCGAACATTTATGGAATATAATCGAGAGGACACTTCGTGTGAAAAGTCTGGCACCGACAATTATGAACGGCTATAGAGGCAGCATGGCTCAATATTTCTGCAGGAGCTTTCAGTGACTTTTTGAGTCCTTGCTACGTCGAACTGCTGCACTACGCCGTGAAAAATAGGGTCAGGCACGATATGAGGAGGTATCCAATGAATTTTGTTACCTCAGTGAATGTCTGCATTCGCTGCTTCCACGGCATGTGATATTTTGACAGGTTGTGTAAGTACATCGATATTTCTGTCTTCCATCGGAGTGCAGCAATACCTTTGTAGTAAACAACTCATACAAAGCCAACGGTTGGACCTACTTTACATCTCTGCCCAGCTTCAAACCACAACCGAAGGTCCAAAAAGCAGTTGCAGTTCACTACAAGTAGTTCTACAGTAATGCAAACAGTCTTGTTTTCTTGTGTCGAGGGAATATTTCTGACGTTAAGTGAATCATGGAGATGTTAACTATTAAAATTTCAAGAACAGTAAGTTTTAGCAACATAGTGATTCCTCCAACATACGTCTAGTGAAATGACCGCGACTGGAAATTCAGTCGAGTTAGAGCCCATATGGAGACTTACAGACTATCGTTTCTACCGCACAGTTTTCACGACTGAAATAGGAACGTACTACTCTCCGTTACACGATGGCATATAAATGTTGATGTAAAGAATCGTTTAAAGCTTGTGGGCTGTACCCTGCAAACGCGTATCACTATGCCTATGATCCTAAACGTAACTCTATAATGTTTTAATTCCCTATTGTCATTATTTAATACAGCCGTCTTCAGACTCTCATGTCTATCTTCAGTATATTTCTTTGTTGTCCTTATTTGGCTTACATGAACGAGCGCTTCATTTCTTTTTTGGCCTCTTTGCTGTAGCACGTACTGTGCACAAACCTGCACTAACTTTTCAATCTCTTCATCTACTACAAAATGAATACGAAGAATAAATAATTAATCGAGACACCATTGCAGCGATTAAATCACGTAAGACAGATTATTTCAGGAGCCAGGTGCTAATACCTTCAAGCACAGCCACGGATGCATATCGCATAGCACAGTTACACCCGCTCATTAAGAGGCAATACTGGAAGTCCTAGAAAGATGGGGACTGTTAAAGCAGAAGAAGTCACTATTTAGTCCGGGAAAGCCTCGATAATAACATACCATTTCTCTCAATATCGTCGTTTGGTGAAGAATTCACTGAAAATAAAACAACAGCTGACTGGACAATCACAGAAAAGAGTTTCGTCCGACGTCATGTTGAAGGAATCGTTGCAACATTCAAGAGGACAAGAGAAGCGATCAAGGAAATGGCCGAAAACTTCAGGCGAGACGACAGAACGCATATAAGAACCATGCTCCTCACCTGTGGAATTTCTGTTACCTTCAGCAGTCCTTTGAACAGAAGCTGGTCAGGGGGAACATCAATGGAGAGAAGCGATTGTGTAGTCAGTATTTAGACGAGAAGATTGGTCTTGGCTGGAAGCTGCTCTCTATTGGACACTGAGATACAAGTTAGATATATTCCCAGTGACATGAAACCAGATCATAACACTGTCGAGGTCAGTCGGCATCATTAGTGGTTCGTCTAAATTTCTTAGTCTCATACGCATTCTCATCGACCGCTGAATGGACGTTACACACTTGATACACTACTATCAGTAATCTTTCGCGTAATGATCATTCACGATTAAGACTATGCCTTGTCAGGGATCGTGAAGTCTTCTTAATGAAGAGGCAATAGACAGAAATTTTAACTGCAGCTCTAGTTTGGTTAAGCTAAGCCTCCAAAATTGCGATGGTGATCGTACAGTTCGTCTCGAGAGCATTTCAAGCCACTGCAGTACCTGTTAGGTAGAGCTGATATTGTCTGAAAAGACAAAAACGGGCTAACTACCGAGCGGCTGCCGTGCGTGGAGGACATCGGTTCCCAAGCGTCATACGGAAATAATAACTGGATTAGCGCCAGGACACTTGGGCAGGTCATTGTGGGCAGCTGTGAGATACGGCGCAGCGTCCCTGCTGGCAAGTTAGCACGGACTAATTATTTGTCGGGATAGCGCTGGACCGTGTACAACTGCTGAATACTGACGCTCTCGGAAGCGACCCGCGCAGCTCAATATGCGTGGAGCGTCGCGGCCATGCGCGTGCCGCTAGCCCCAGTACGACTAGGGTGGAATATCGACAAGTTTCTACAGCACCCTAAACGGGCGCAGTGACCTGTCACAGTAACAATTAAAAGCTCCTCGGGATAGCGTGTGACGCTTTGCTCTTGAGAACGAAAGAATACACAGCATGCATTCAATGAAGGTGGTATGCAATAAACGTCAAACTGACGTGAAACGTACCACGTACTTGGATATGCAGACAATTTGAACCTCAGTGCCACTGCACAAAGTAGGGAAAAATAACGCCATCTACAATCTGTAAGTCAGTAAAGATGAAACAACGGGTTTACAATTCAGAGGTCGTATTAGAATGTTGGTTGTTTGTGAGGAGCTAGAGTTATGCCTTGCATGAGGAGGAAATCATCTAGCAGCAAGTTTCGGAATTTGGCATCGGCAGCATAGTGGCCTTTAAAGACTGCGGTTTATCATTCCGTAACGTTGTCTTTCTCTTTGGTCAGGATCCCACGACTTCAATGCAAATACGGACTTTATGGGTTCAGTAGGTTCATACTTGGCCCAATGCACGATCTCAGCAGTCCCACGCGACTGGCTCCCAAAAGTATAGAAATGCTGTCTGCTTTCCTTAACAGGATAGTACAGCAACTCAGTGTAGTACAGTACCCCAGACCATCACTCCTCTTTGTCGGGCCGTATGGCGGTCGACAGTGTGGCTGATATCCCACCTATTTTCTGGGGCGTCTCCACACACGTCTTCGGCCGGGAGTATAATTGTCTTCATTGTTGACTCCCGCCTCTAACTGAGCCCCAATGACCAGTGAAGACGTATCTGGAGAAATCCTGGATAGCTGTGGGATACCAGCTCGACTGTCACCCTCGATACTGTCCGACAACCAGGAATGATGCTCTGGGCTGCCACTTGTTTTCATAGCATGATCGCTTTGATTATCATCCGCAGCGCCCTTGAAGCATAGCGGTACGTCGACGATATTCTACGCCCTGTTTTGTTGCCCTCCATGACAAGCCATTCTGGGCTTACATTTCAGCAAAATAATTCCCGCGTGCACACGGCGAGAATTTCTACTACTTGTCTTCGTGCTTCCTAAACCCTATCTTGACCAGCAAGGTCGCCGAATCTCTCCCCAACTGAGAATGTTTGGAGCGTTATGGGCAGGGCTCCAACCAACTAGGGATTTTGACTATCTACCACAACAACTGGACAGAATTTAGCACTGTATACCACAGAAGGACATCTAGCAACTCTATGAATCAATGGCAAGCCGAATAACTTATTGCATAAGGGCCAGAGGCGGACCAAAGCGTTACTCACTTGCACAATTTGTGAATATCTTTCCCTTGAACAAATCATCCAATTTTTCTTAAATTGTAATGACTTGTTTGTCTGTACGTGCACATCACATCTAGCGATGTCCGTGACATTCGGATGATTCCTTCGTGGTGCTTTTTTTTGTCTTTGAGTGCATACTAGAGCACGTCTCCGAGAATGTATCTTCCAGCACGATAACGCAAGATAGCATGCTGCTAGTGTGCCCGTATGGTGATCTACTTCAACACAGAGGTTGCTTACCTGTGGCCTTGGCCGGCCTGTTCTCCAAATCTGTCACCCGTTGAAAACATCTGATCATGACATGTCACTCGCTCGTCACATAGTGGAACATCGTACCTGTATGAGCCATCCAAGCTCTGACCGACTCGATACTCACCACGACTGCTGCCAGAGGCGATAGCTCTGTGTACCAAATTTCGCATCATTCATTTTATCACACTTTCTTTGCACTGTATTGTATATGTACAACAAATAAAATTTAGTTACTTGTTACACTGCCTGGTGTTGAACCTTTTATGGCCAGCAACGTGGCACTGACAAATTGAAGTGTGAAAACGATTAGACTCAATACGATAAACTGAGGGGATTACTACTTTCCTTCACACCAAAACAAGTTATTCATAAGGGGCTGTATCTGACAACAGAAATAAAACAATGCTCACAATGACCGTTCTGTGTAGTGACGAATAACCTGTATTTTACACCATCATAAGTGCAACGCGTCCAACAAGCTAGTCACTAAATTACTGTTTATGCTGAGGCACTATGTTTACTGCCAGGAGCGAATGGAACGGATCAGAGTCAGGGCTAAGCCAAGGTACAAGCATAAGCTTTTATAATAGAGAAATGTTAGCTTGTGGTTACATAACATACATTGCTGGTAGAATTGCGAGAAATATGAATCCTCCTTACAAGTCCGCTACCGCCTTCGGAGTTAATTGCCTATACCCATCAAAAAGTGCTCGATGGCGCTTAGTATCCAGTCTCTGTGATTCACTGATTTCTGATATCCTTCACTAGCACATTAAATAAAGCAGAGATATTTGTGGGTTTCTTTCGGTGTTTTCTCCTAATATCGTTTGTACTACCAACATTTGTTGCCAAATTGTGCTGATCACGATGATATTGGCGAGCAGCGGAAGGAGAAGTGGCGAGATAAAGTCCCTGAGTTTCTGATCTTCAGACTCTTAATATCTCTTTGCAGTATTTCATGCATTGAGGGCAAGGGAAACAGTTGACTGTGATGCGTCACTTAATGAAGGATTATTCTTTAGATTTGTTGCATATAATATTGCAAATCATCTGAATACCTTAAAGGGATAGTTAACTGTACGGTACAAAATCATGTCGAGCTGGCTATATGCTGGTAAGGAGACTTTTACCTTATCTTTTCCTGTCGCTTTATTCTCATTCATGACTATTGTTCGATTGAAATTATTGGTTATTTGACATTTCACGCCTTAGAAATGATTACGTTCGATCACAATTCGCAGAGTCACGCACCAGCTGTCCACCGTTCCCCATGCGCTATAACAAACGACTAGTTGGCTTATAATCTCGAGTAGTATAATCCACGCGAATTTAGTTACTGACGATGAATGTTGAAACCATTTGGTTTACTTCTGTTGTTGTTTCTGGTACGATTATCATATCTGTTAAAATACATAAAAAAATATATCGATGTAAGGTTAGGGATCCAAAAACAAACAACACAGAAAGCCGAACGAGGAATTACACATAAAAGACAATCGATTTAGTTAGTGTGCAAAGTGCGGCAGTACTCTAGAAGGAAATAAGAAAATTAAGGGGCACTCTGTTCAGTTTCTAAAACAGTCGCCCCGCGAACAACAGTTTCGATGGGTATATGTGGAATGACGCTGTGTCGTGTTCGCGAGGTAAGATACGAAAAGGAAAGCAGTGAAAAGAATTTTAGTGCCTCGATACACTAGATAAGGAGACATGTTGAAATGTGCATAACAGATCTCGATCTTCCCGTATAGAATTTTCATCACCGTAATTACCCTACTTTAAGTAAACTTCTTACTACATTGCGTCTATTTGAAAATCTGATGAGCAGCAAACCGTCATTGCAGCTCGTTCTCAATAGTCTTAGATAAACTAGAAAGTTGTTTCAAGCTCTTTAATTTTGGTGAAACGAGCATACGTAGCCCCACGTCGACACCGATTTTGTTGAGAAGTGAAAGACATTTCTCTTGAGGATATAGTTCCCATCACACTTTAGGGCGGGCGCTGTAAAAATTGCTGCGGGAAACACGTAACTAACAAGAGCTTCGAAGTGAGCCATTGCACCTTTGTCGCCCATATCGAGAAAGCAGCCGATGATAGCGGTGTGGCAACGCTGTTTCGCTGTTCGAAAAACGTCAAACAACAAGTAATTTTAATCAGAGATAAGTGAGCACGACGTATGACCGTTTTTTGACCGTTCAAACAAAACAACACTTCCGGGAGATCCTAATCGTCCTAATCGCAGTGTAGAATTGTAACTGAAAATTTGTTGGTTCGTGTTACCTGGTTATCAGTGAACTCATGTTCCGTTGTGAGCAAGGGGTAGGGTCTGTAATCAGATAAGATGATGCTCCGTTTTCCATTCTGGTTCCTGCTATGTGCCAGCAAGTAACATAGTGCAGGAGATAGCAAGATACTGCAAAGACAGCACATTTAGATAATGATAGTCTAGGAAATAACATCACCCGAATCACGTGAATATTGCTTTGAACATTAAAAAGTTCGAGCGTATAAACCAGGTTTATACCGGTACGCTAGAAACCAAGAAAAGAGTTTCAGCGCATTGCGGTGCGGCCCATACGGACGCCAAACCGTGCCGGGCTGCACAACAACGAACAGTTCCGCGCAGTGTCGATTCAACAAAGGAAATGGTTCGTTCAGGTGCACTCTGTCAGGGCGTTGTTTCTAGTTCTCCATTTCTACTGCCGCACGCGCTCACACATGGAAACATTGTTGCGCACCTAAGAGTACGTTGCTCCATTCTGCGCTCCTCTAGCCAATGTGTACCATTCTACGCTGCTCTGCGCAGCTCATTTGTGTCAATGTTTAACTTATGTTTCATTCGAAAAGTTTTGATGTTGAGGCGTAGCACCTTACATCGTGCCTAATGAGATAAAAAAAAATGGCTCTGAGCACTATGGGACTTAACATCTATGGTCATCAGTCCCCTAGAACTTAGAACTACTTAAACCTAACTAACCTAAGGACATCACACAACACCCAGCCATCACGAGGCAGAGAAAATCCCTGACCCCGCCGGGAATCGAACCCGGGAACCCGGGCGTGGGAAGCGAGAACGCTACCGCACGACCACGAGATGCGGGCCCTGATGAGATCGTAATAGCACTGAACAGATGTGCAATATGAGTCACGCCCAGGACAGGTGGTGTCAGAGGTCTAAATGTATATATTTTCTATGCAATCTGGTAGACGTCACTTGACGGACACTGGCTGAGCTGCTGTTAAACTGTTGTCATTTTATTTGCAGTTCTGTTTGTTTCATTTTTTAATTGTTTATTAGTTACTATTATAATTGTTCTTAGGTATGAGAGTGAATGACGGTGTGAATGTGAAGTAATGTTTTATGTAAAGTTTTTATACTGTACTTTGAAGTAAGTGGTCTCGTGAGGAATGTTCGAGAATGACATGTGTGTTAGTCATTCGTACCGGGGAATTTATTATAAACTATTTCGTCGGTTTATGGTATTGGGGAAATGAGATTATGATTTCGCTAAAGTAGTTTTGTTAAGAGGGAGTTTATATTTGTGGGTTTTCAGAATTTATTGATGTTAGTTTAGTGTTCTGATTCAGTGGCTACGATTGCAGGTTCAAATCCTGCCTCGGGCATGGATGTGTGTGATGTCCTTAGGTTAGTTAGGTTTAAGTAGTTCTAATTTCTAGGGGACTGATGATCTCAGATTTTAAGTCCCATAGTGCTCAGAGCCATTTGAACCAATTTGATTCAGTGACAAATTTTGATTTGTTCCGTACATATGTGCGAGATCTAGCGGGTTTGATGCTGCTTTCCTAGTGGCTGTGATGTTTATCTGCCGATCAGAAATTAGCATATTCGTGCGTAAATTGGGAACAAGAAAGTTCTCTTGTGTAAGGGCGATGAGTACAGTCGGGGCTTTGAT
This sequence comes from Schistocerca cancellata, assembly GCF_023864275.1. Classification (NCBI taxonomy): domain Eukaryota; kingdom Metazoa; phylum Arthropoda; class Insecta; order Orthoptera; family Acrididae; genus Schistocerca; species Schistocerca cancellata. Next base: position 822,814,963 of record NC_064629.1, read on the forward strand.
CTCATAGTGATCAAACCTATGCATAGATGATCCGATGAAAATTATTAACATTGTGATATTTCGCTACCAAAACGTTTCAAAAGTCGCGTAAAGCGTAGAATAGAGTTCGATTTGACGCACGGTGTGAAATTCAGAATTTCTGCTGACATTTTAAATAACTGTATTTGGCGTGGCGTATATATATATATATATATATATATATATATATATATATATATATATATATATATATATATATATATATGGTATCAATCAGATACCATCGGTGACCATGCAGCTCCGCGCTCCGCGGTGGCTCAGATGGGTAGAGCGTCTGCCATGTAAGCAGGAGATCCCGGGTTCGAGTCCCGGTCGGGGCACACATTTTCAACTGTTCCCGTTGACTTATATCAACGCCTGTATGCAGCTAAGGGTATTCATTTCATTGTAATGTGTTGCCTGATCTCGAATGTGATCATTTTGTTCGTGAGACTGATTATAGCAACATTTGAACTAGCTATTCTAAAAGAAACAATACGTTTGTGAACTTTCGGTGACGGATAATTAATAATTACCATAACTATTTTAACAGCATCTTTAAGCAGTTGCGCAACTTAACTAAACACGTCTTTGAGTACCTACGGTAACCAGCTACGGCTAACAGACTCAAATCAATTCACAGAGACCCCCAGAGACACTATTACTCTGGGAATGTGTGTGCCTCTGTGAGCCGTAAATGGTTACCGTAGGTACTCGCAGTTAAAGACGTGTTTGGTTAAGCTGCACAACCGCATAAAGAAGCTGTTAAGATAGCTGGGCTGACCGGTATGGTCAGCGGTCTCTACTATTACTATGACCTCTGACGGAGAAAAATTCATTTTCGGTTGCGCCAGCAGTGGTGGTAACTGGAAACTCTGCGGTTACAGCTGCGCTCTGGCTGCGGTTATGAATGATGTGTGCGTGTAGACTTTTCAGACTTTATATTGCTTAGAGTAAGACTTGGTAGGAACTGGTGTATCCAAGCTTACGGTAATAGAGTGAAATTTCACGCGCATAAATACTTTCATTTAACTATTATCGACCTTCCATCGACAAAACAAGTTTTAGTGCGACTCATAGTTACTAATTGTACCGCTGTTTTTTTCTGAAGCTTTTTCCGGCTGAGTACTGCATTTCAGTAACTGCAAGGAGGCGTGCGTGTTCAAAAATGGCTCTGAGCACTATGGGACTCAACTGCTGAGGTCATTAGTCCCCTAGAACTTAGAACTAGTTAAACCTAACTAACCTAAGGACATCACAAACATCCATGCCCGAGGCAGGATTCGAACCTGCGACCGTAGCGGTCTTGCGGTTCCAGACTGCAGCGCCTTTAACCGCACGGCCACTTCGGCCGGCTAAGGCGTGCGTGTGAGAAGAGATTCACCACCAGGTGAGTCTAACTTTATAATGTCGTAGCAAAAGTTTAAAAAAAATACAGACATATCATGTAGCGCTAGAGAGCGGAATTTACTCAAAAATAATGTAAAATTTAAAAAAAAGAACATGAAATAAAACATATCAAACACCGCGTTAATGCGTCTTCGACATTATACAAATCCTATTTCTGTTATTCATAAACAACATCCGCACTTATAAACAGTAACAGAAAGCTCCTGTCTTTGATTATGATGAAGAACTTTCCATCGAGTACAAAATAGCTACAAAAATTATATACATTTGTTATGTTCGGCACGAAAACTGTTCTAGGATCAAACGTGATTTCTTTGCTTGCATAAAAGCGCAGAAGTTAGATCGCAGAAATTACGCTATCAACAGATTTTTCTTAATTATAAAATGCAAAGATATAAAATACACAATGGACTAACCCTGAACGATTTGCCGTTCTAAGTATGTGGAAAACAAAAAAACAAATAGAAGTCGTAAGCTCCCAGTTTCTCTCTCATAAATTCGTTTATGTTTCTTTCCCTTACAATGCTATCAATACCACCGACAATCCTACAATTTACTACGTCATTTATTCACTGTACTAAAAGTACCGAGCTATAGTTCTGGTGGAGCGCAGCTATATTAAAGTGTTATTGAAGAGCGCTATATCGCGGTTGCCAAATTACAGTGAAAGCACTAAACAGAAAATTTTTCAATAACGATGTTTCCTATTAGTTTCCGCAGAATTTAATAGTGGTTACATCGCGATAGGAAATTAATACTTTTCCTCCCTTGCATAAGATAGAGTTTGGAAGGAACGGGAGCTTATAAGCTTTGTATTTGAAGGAGGAAAGCGGAAACAGTCGCGGAAGCCTTAGGTAGCTGCCTCTGGGGCCGCTAAGGCCTTCATACTGCACTACGGAGAATAAAAGAACTCTTCAGAAGTTGTAACGCTAACAGAGGCTCTATCAGACAGAGGAAGCCGCAATCTCGAATCGTTATTCACAGCTGGTCTCGTTTACAAACAAGTCTCATTCCAAGTATGTTGTAACGAAAACTACCTTCATAGAAAATGGTGAGGTTCATTATTGCACTGAATTCCAGGTAACCATTACGTGAAAGTTAATCAGCATGAAATCTCCACTATGGTCTTAAAGGGAAAAGTGCATCGTCCATGTATTTGGAGTTGATTCTACCTCAAGGGATATGTACGTTGTAAAGCGGCCAACGCAAACCATCTGCATGCAGTTATCTGATATATAAATGCAAAATTCTCGCGTTGTCTTCCCATTCACAGAACGAGAGTGTGGAATTGTATCTCACCGTGCGAAGCTCACTTACCGTGCTGCTAGAACGCCACTGCGATCTATTACAATGGCGAGGTCTATAGATTACTGCGCCAGGTATTAAATGTAACGAGAGCACAACCGTAGCAACTAGTAATTAGCGTTGGAGTCTGTAGCTTGATAATGAGAAGAAGTGTAGCTTATTCGGTGATGTTTCCAAACTATATCCTGATACTGAGCACTTCGTAATGCTACACTTTGCTCAAGTGACTATGAGCCGTTCTAAAGGTAAGGGGGAGGCTGACAGTCGTTTCCATTCGGTCCCGATTTATTTAATAATACTGGCATTGACTGAATATGTGCCAGAGACGATATAATGAGTAACCCGATGGTACATAAAAGTAGATAGCGCCTGTCGGTGGGAAAGCTGCAGCGAGACAAACGACATTCGGTTGGCGGGTTGCCGCTTCAACTCGTGGTAGGCGTAACCTTGTTTCTTCAAGATGGCTGCAATTCCAAGTTAAAACACGCCTATGAGTGGATGTGAGAAAAATACCGACTCCCTGCATTATTAAAATGAATATCTGTTGTCTCTGTTAATAAAAGTATATCAAAACAGGTTTTCCACTGCTTATCAATGATTAACGTATATTTTTATGTCCTAATCTATTGCAGGACGAATGGAATTCTTGTTCAGCCTTTTACATTCCTTACGTTAAACAAGGTGGTAATGTCATTTAATTTAAATGCCACATTAATGCATCTCTTTTCCGTTTTTAGGTCTTTGTTTCTATGGGCTTCTAGTTTTTTTGAGACAGCGTGCTTCATTCGCTGCCCCTACAGTGTTTTCCAATGTCCATTATTGTAATGCGGTCATTTTTGATCGCGCCTTGCACCATAATAAGTGTTCCAAGTGTTCTGTAACGGTCGGGCTGGGTCTATGAGACCCCTAGTTTTTGTTTCATTGAATTTACACTGAAACGCCAAAGAAACAGGTACAGGCATGCGTATTCAAATACAGAGATATGTAAACAGACAGAATACGGGGTTGCGGTCGGCAACGCTTATATAGCACAAGTGTCTGGTGCAGTTGTTAGATCGGTTCATGCTGCTACAATGGCAGGTTATCAAGATTTAAGTGAGTTTTAACGTGGTGTTATAGTCGGCGCACAAGCGATGGGACACATCATCTCCTAGGTAGCCATGAAATATGGATTTTCCTGTACGACCATTTCATGAGTGTACCGTGAATAGCAGGAATCTCCGATATCTTTGCGGCAGGAAAAAGACCCTGCAAGAAAGAGACCAACGTGACAGAAATGCATTTCTTCCCCAAATTGTCGGAATAATCACACCGAGCGAGGTAGCGCAGTGGTTAGCACACTGGACTTGCATTCTAAAGAACGACGGTTCAAGCCCACGTCCGGCTATTCTGATTTAGGTTTTCCTTGAGTTACGTAAATCGTTTCAGGCAAATTCCAGGATGGTTCCTTTGAAAGGACACGGCCAACTTCCTTCCCCATCCTTCAATAATCCGATGGGGGCCGGCCATTGTGGCCGAGCGGTTCTAGGCGCTTCAGTCCGGAACCGTGCGACTGCTACGGTCGCAGGTTCGAATCCTGCCTCGGGCATGGATGTGTGTGGTGTCCTTAGGTTAGTTAGGTTTAAGTAGTTCTACGTTCTAGGGGAGTGATGACCTCAGATGTTCCGTCCCATAGTGCTCAGAGCCATTTGAACCATTTCTTAACACCTCATATAAACAAAGGTGACTTCGTCTCTTTGTCAGTCACATAGAACCATTCGTTGCGTGAGAAATTCTCGATAAATATGATTTAGATGTAGGCCGATCTAACACGAACTCTAAGGTCTGGTGCCTAGTATGCTATGAGTGGTGTTCATTCTTTTCAGTACCAGAATTTCTTACTTCAGAACCACCTACTTGTCAGTTCGTGCGGAGAACAAACGATTGTGAAAGTAGAATCCTGATGGGCGAAATCATTTTTTTTTAAAAAAAGAATTTAATATTTCGACTGTCTGTCTGTCACCTCCAGTTTCAAAACGAAACTTACCTCATCTACATTTTCGACTGGAAAGAAGGTTTCCATCTGTTAAATGTCTATACATGGGACCGGAACGTCTTCGGATTAACACAAATATCTTTCACCAAGATATGACTGTGTAATTTGTTGTAGGCTATACGCATGCCTCTTCATGGGATTCATGGGTTGCTGTTACGTTTTCTGTATACAAATGTTTGTAGCTGTAGTTCAACAGTATTTGTTTTACCAAAATTCTTCGAATAACGCAAGTCGGTCTAGGTAGTTTTGATTTTAGTATCGTTCTTGGTACGTATGTCTAGAGCGCGATCTAAGACGTATTTGAGATTTAATCACATCTCTCCTATGTTTGTCGGGTTTTACTCAACAATTCACGTTTTACGTAGGATGTCACTCATGGTCTATCACATCTACTTTCTGTCTTTGGTGACTGTCGTTGCTGTGATGGCTTAATAGTCGATAATGCCTGTCACATGGTGTCAGTCACGTGAAAACCCGTTCTATATGCAGACAGCGGGTCTAAATTATTTCTCTCGCGTGTGGGCAGTCGGCTGCCGGCCGTCGGCTGCCACAGACAGTGTGCGATAGTGCTTTCTGCATTACTTCGTAATTCTGTTTGTCGATACCGACGACAGTGCATGCACTGTCCCGCGAGTCGATACAAGGAAAGTTAAAGTTACTTTTAAGTACTACCGTATGGTCGGAATATTTCCGTATTGTCAAATAGGCTATTTTGGAACGACTCTATGACCGATGCATCAAACTCTGTCGTCGAACATAAACAGCTGACTGTTCATTACGTCTACCACCAACGTTTTGTCCTGTCCAAATGAGATTGCTGAAGTATTCCCAGAGTAACATTTATCTTTTCGTGTTTCTGAAAGTTTCGTACATTCTGCTTCATGTTTTAACCAACATTAAATCAACTGTATGGTCACTTGGCAAAGTGTAGTGTGATGCCCCTGAAAGAAAAGTGCTATAGATCTTGAAGAATTGTACCAGGAGGTCATGTATCCCATCATCGTTGACGTTGTTATGGCAATGAGGCCGGCCGGAGTGGCCGAGCGGTTGTAGGAGCTACAGTCTGGAACCGCGCGACCGCTACGTTCGCAGGTTCGAATCCTGCCTCAGGCATGGATGTGTGTGATGTCCTTAGGTTAGTTAGGTTCAGGTAGTTCTAAGTTCTAGAGGACTGATGACCTTAGAAGTTAAGTCCCACAGTGCTCAGAGCCATTTAAACCATTTAAACACACGGAGATCGCCGCAACGCGGTATGGCAATGAAGTGGTGTGTATGGGCCAATCGCTTGCGGAGAACTGACTGAACGGCAGAAAGGAGCTATCGCGTTTGGAAGTGTCAATGCCCACACTGAGAATGAAGTTGCCAGGTTTGCGCTTGTATCGACGTGAGAACTGTCCAACTTGTCATCAACGGGTTGTGTACCAGTTCTGCCCACGTAAAACTGCATAATAACAGTGGTCGTAAGAACATCCTAACTGACAGGTACTGGAGACGAGTTCAGACGAAAATCTGGTTCAAAGCCGACAGAAACTGCTGCTGTCGGTGACGGAAGATCCGTCTCACCCACTTGCCGGACGAACATTGTGAATTACGCTGCATACATTGGACATTTGGAGTCGGGTATCGCACAGAACAACACTGCTGACAGCAGCACAGTAATGCGTGGACGCTGTAGTTCAGGCTGGAAGATGTTCTGTGATGCTTTGGACGCGTCTTTTGCCCCACGACTTGGCCCCTCTCATTCAGGTCACGCGAACATGAAACAGGATATTTATTTATTTTAACATTCTTGACGGCGAAGTATTATCTTAAAGTTGAGTATGCCGTGGAATTTCCGAGCCGACTGCAGCCGAGTTCACAGGGCTGCATTCATAGTTGGTGGCTTGGTGAATACTCAGGCATCGTATCGCACCTCGACTGTGCCGCTAAATCACCCTATATTAATCCAGCAGAAAATGTCTGCGACTATTCTGAACAGCAGGTGATACACGACGGTCAATATTCCCGCAATCTGGTAGCTCTGCGGCAGGGCCGAACACGGCATTGTCAGTGCCAGATGAGCAGGCCGCGTGCGGTCAGAGACTCGGCCTGTGTCGGCTTTGCTCGGTCCGTCTCGGAAGTACTCGGTACAGCACAAAATTTCATTTAGTATTGCGGTGTGGCGTTTTTCGGTCGACGTACTGTCTTCAATTCGGCAGAATCGTGGTGTCTGCGCCATTTACGGTTATCTGTTTCTTCATGATATGAAGGATGGTCACCAGTACATTAGCTGTTTGCGCTAAAAAAGGCAGTCTAACAATCTATCGTCACAAGCTTTTAAAATTTATGATGTGTGCTACCAGGATTTACCTAGTTTCCACGGTACTTGTTGAATGGCAAACGGTACGAGAGTTCATCTGAACACAGAATGCGGTATGTCGGTGCGTGTCCACGTAAACGTAAAACAATGTCTTTCTACCAAATTAGGACCAGAAACGACAGTCATATCCTATCCTGCTTTAGGCCTTCCATGGTTTCACTAAATCGATTATCATAGCTGTCACATAAAGTGAAGAAGGAGGTATGCGAAAATGTTGAAAGATCTACATCTACATCTACATACATACTCCGCAATCCACCATACGGTGCGTGGCGGAGGGTACATCGTACCACAACTAGCATCTTCTCTCCCTGTTACACTCCCAAACAGAACGAGGGAAAATTGACTGCCTATATGCCTCTGTACGAGCCCTAATCTCTATCTTATCTTATCTTTGTGGTCTTTCCGCGAAATGTAAGTTGGCGACAGTAAAATTGTACTGTAGTCAGCCTCAAATGCTGGTTCTCTAAATTTCCTTAGTAGTGATTCACGAAAAGAACGCCGTCTTTCCTCTAGAGACTCCCACCCGAGTTCCTGAAGCATTTCCGTAACACTCGCGTGATGATCAACCTACCAGTAACAAATCTAGCAGCCCGACTCTGAATTGCTTCTATGTCCTCCCTCAATCCGACCTGATAGGGATCCAAAACGCTCGAGCAGTACTCAAGAATAGGTCGTATTAGTGTTTTATAAGCGGTCTCCTTTACAGATGAACCACATCTTCCCAAAATTCTACCAATGAACCGAAGACGACTATCCACCTTCCCCACAACGTCCATATGTGCAGTCTACAGAATGCTGAAATATGTCATAAGGATAAAGTCATTGTTCGAATGTAAGCTGATTTTATTATTCCAATAGTACGCGTTCCGGACATTACCATCATCACATATTCTGGAACATCATGTTGGACATGGATAAAAAAGTTAAATATTGTAGCAGTAATGGTCATAAGCAGACTCACGATCAGAAGACTTACGATCGTTACTACTACAACATGTAACTTTTGTATCTATGTGCAACATGATTTTCTAGGATATGTGACGATATGAGTGTCCAAAACGCGTAATATTGGTATTGTAAAGCCAGCTTGCATCCAGTCAATGAACTTTTCCTCAGCGACCTATTCAACATTTTGCAGACTGCACACACATCACTGATGCTAGAATAATTCTTCAGGATAAAGCTATTTCCATTACCATACTGCCCCAGCGTGTGCTCCTCCTCTAATGACCTCATCGAGGGGATTTTAAACATTAGTTGCCTTTTTGCGGTAACGTCGTCTGTCCTGATAGAAAAATTCTCTTTTCTTTAACATTTTAAGTAATAAAAGAAGTTCTTTGGAACAAATCTTACAGATTTTAGTCTTAAAACAAGGTATGTTTGGCTACTACCTTTCCCTCATCAGAAAGTCGTTGTTTACTAAGCCCGACATGTAATAAGAAAATTTTCTATGTCAACACCTCGTAACTTGCTTTGTGGTATTTTGTACGCTATCGTCTTACACAGTGATGGTTGGTTTAAGTTTTAGCCCATGGGTTTAATTTTGTATACTGTCCAAGATCTAAAACGATTGTTGTTTTTCTGAACATTGAAAGGGATAGCCCAGACTATGCCGACAGAAAATGTTTAGCTTATTCGAGAAAGAACACCATTATATTTCATCTGTTGTGAAGACAGAATTAACCAAACAATGTGATAAATTAAATCAGTCAGAGGTCATTGTTTCAATCGTTGTGGATGATGAACCGCAACAGCGAATTCAATTGGCTGTTTATTCAGGTTCGTGATATGCAACCAATGGCTTTTTGCATATGATACGATTTATTGTACCATTTCGACACAGTGCGGGTTCATCATCAGAAGAAACTGTTGCAGGAACATTACTTCCTGGACCTTGTGTAGCTGGACGCTAGTGTCATGGCACTGGCGAAATTATCGGAAATTTAGGGATAAGTTACGAAATGTGTCCGAATTTTATTTTGGATTACTCTTCGATATCCTTGATAAATTCTTCCCGATAATCTACATTTTAGCAACCTTACGTTTACAGTAAACTCACACTCAACGCAAGTACAAAGGCTATGAGGGTGTTAGATATTACACATCGCTATATGCGATGTTTGACATGAGATGGATTAAATTACAGAATAAAATATTTACAAACACGGTAAATGGTCGAAAATGAACATTTCAAGCTGCAAGTGTGTCCATACGTTGGCAATACGCGTGCTCAAAAGAGGAAAGGCCGCTGGACCTGATGGGATACCAGTTCGATTTTACACAGAGTACGCGAAGGAACTTGCCCCCCTTCTTGCAGCGGTGTACGGTAGGTCTCTAGAAGAACGTAGCGTTCCAAATGATTGGAAAAGGGCACAGGTCATACCCGTTTTCAAGAAGGGACGTCGAGCAGATGTGCAGAACTATAGACCTATATCTCTAACGTCGATAAGTTGTAGAATTTTGGAAGACGTATTATGTTCCAGTATACTGACTTTTCTGGAGACTAGAAATCTACTCTGTAGGAATCAGCATGGGTTTCGAAAAAGACGGTTGTGTGAAACCCAGCTCGCGGTATTCGTCCACGACACTCAGAGGGCCATAGACACGGATTCACAGGTAGATGCCGTGTTTCTTGACTTCCGCAAGGCGTTCGATACAGTTCCCTACAGTCGTTTAATGAACGAAGTAAGAGCATATGGACTATCAGACCAATTGTGTGATTGGATTAAAGAGTTCCTAGATAACAGAACGCAGCATGTCATTCTCAATGGAGAGAAGTCTTCCGAAGTAAGAGTGATTTCAGGTGTGCGGCAGGGGAGGGTCGTAGGACCGTTGCTATTCACAGTATACATAAATGACCTTGTGGATGACATCGGAAGTTCACTGAGGCATTTTTCGGATGATGCTGTGGTGTATCGAGAGGTTGTAACAATGGAAAATTGTACTGAAATGCAGGAGGATCTTCAGCGAATTGACGCATGGTGCAGGGAATGGCAATTGAATCTCAATGTAGACAAGTGTAACGTGCTGCGAATACATAGAAAGAAAGATCCCTTATCATTTAGCTACAATACAGCAGGTCAGCAATTGGAATTAATTCCATAAATTATCTGGGACTACGCATTAGGAGTGATTTAAAACGGAATGATCATATAAAATTGATTGTCGGTAAAGCAGATGCCAGACTGAGATTCATTGGAAGAATCTTAAGGAAATGCAATCCGAAAACAAAGGAAGTAGGTTACAGTACGCTTGTTCGCCCACCGCTTGAATACTGCTCACCAGTGTGGGATCCGTACCAGATACGATTGATAGAAGAGATAGAGACGATCTAATGGAGAGCAGCGCGCTTCGTTACAGGATCATTTAGTAATCGCGAAAGCGTTACGGAGATGATAGATAAACTCCAGTGGGAGACTCTGCAGGAGAGACGCTCAGTAGCTCGGTACTGGCTTTTGTTGAAGTTTCGAGAACATACCTTCACCGAGGAGTCAAGCAGTATATTGCTCTCTCCTACGTATATCTCGCGAAGAGACCATGAGTATAAAATCAGAGAGATTAGAGCCCATACAGAGGCATACCGACAATCCTTCTTTCCACGAACAATACGAGACTGTAATAGAAGGGAGAACCGTTAGAGGTACTCAAGGTACCCTCCGCCACACACCGTCAGGTGGCTTGCGGAGTATGGATGTAGATGTAGATGTAGATGTAGAATGTGGATCAAAAAATTTGCAGATAACAAATATAGTGAAATATTTATTACATAATTAAAGAGAGAATGAGTTACTAGCGTATGTGAGAGACATAGATGGCCATGTAAGGCTGTTGTATGCACATGAATTGAGCTTTTATTTTTGGGAACGTGGAATTTCAGAATAAAAAACAAAGAAGAAGACTAGTTACAGGTAAACTGAGCGTAGTAGCAGCTGACCTACTTCCGTGTATCGTTCTGGGCAGCCCACGCCGAAAGTTACATGCCAAAGTTTTCCGGGGGCGAAAACAAGACAGTGTGAATTAAAAGTTTACTTGTCAGTGATAAAAAATGTGAGGAGCAAGCTGTTACCATATGAGGTGTCGCCCTGAAATGAAACACGGCCGTCCAACATGGTGAGGGAAGACGGGGCCGCCTCGAAGTGGGTCACGGGTCAGGGGAAGCGATTTATGGCGGCACGTGTTGCAAAAATGAAATAAGGCTTTTTACACATCGCAAATATTTTTGCGGTATGAGATGACAAATGTCAAGGAATTTAACAGATAGCCCGTGCTTTCAAGTAAACTAATAAAGTGTTAGTTTAACTCTGTTGTTTATTATCTCATATTGCCACGTTTCTACAATGCTAATATCAATTCATATACTCACCACAGCATTCCATGGTCATACACTAGTAACTCACTGAATATTTAATTATGTAATAAATGGCTCACTCTATTTGTTTAACTATAGCTTTTTCATTCATCATCATCATCATCATCATCGTTAGATGTTTTACTCATATCTGAATGTTGTGAACTCATTTATTAATTTATTTCGTAAGTTATCTTGACTAAAAGTCTCCATCGACAACGATTTTCAGCTGCTCCTCCTGTAACTTCCAGAGAGATGCCGGCAATCTTTCTCGCTTGATCCAACCATCTATCTGTTGCTCTTCCTCCGGGTCTCCTGCCGTCGATTTTGTCTTGGAAGAGGGTCTTTTTTTTAAATTGACCCATTATTTTCTGAAAACGTGCCCAAGGGACTGGAAGCAAGATCACGTGAAGTTTATCTTCTGGTTTCAGTCAAAGGTAAGTTCATCTACAGTGAAAGGATGGATCCTTCTAAGCCTAACATCCTCCTGCAGCAGTACATCTCGAAGGCATCAGTTCGGTACTTGTCACTTGCTTTCACGGTCCGGGTCTCGCAGCCGTACAAGAACACGGGGAACAACAATGACTCTATTAAACGCAGCTTCGGTTTTTGGATATTACCTGATTCTGGATTTGACGAATGCGGCTCGGCCAAAAGTAATTCATCATTTTATTTGTTTATCGCAATTTCCTTTGTCACCGATCAGAGATCCTACACATACACAATTATTCGCTACTTCCACATACCTTAAGCAACCTGTAAATTGGATTTAATCAAAACGCTGTCGATTAATAACCATTAGTCTGCTCTCTTTCTTTTTTATCTCTAAACCAAAATTTAAACTAACTGTGTTAACTCTCGACAACAGATCACTAAGTTCTTCCTCACTTGCTGCAATGACGATAGTATTTTCAGCAAAGCGCAGATTGTCGATATTCCTGCCGCCAATTGAAACTCCACCATCCCACCCATCCTGTGTGCTCCAGATGATATACATCATATAGGCACTATATACCTAAAGTGACAGTATACAACCCTGTATGACTCCATTTGTCTCATAGAAAAACTCCGAGTATTCACCATCCACGTTTATTGCAGCAGCGACTGTTATGTGATTTATAAATTACAGAGCGTAGCAATCAGTCGTCCTTTTTTTCTTTTTCTTTTTTGGCTGATTTTATTACGCAAATCCAGATTTCGGCTTGTACCTAGCCATTATCAATTCACTATTTTCTAATCTCGATGCATGTTAGTTCCCTATTGTTCGGGCGTCGGTCACAGTTCTTTGAATACTACTTTGTAAAGAAGGTAGGCTGTGTGGAGAACAGCTTCTTTATACAGTAGTATTCAAAGAACTGTGATTGACGCCCGAACAACAGGGAACTAACATGCATCGAGATTAGGAAATAGAGCATTGATAATGGCTAGCACTAGCCGAAATATGGCTTTGCGTAATAAAACCTGCAAAAAACTAAAGGACAACTGATTGCTGCGCTCTATAATTAATAAAATCTTTCAGTAACGCATCCTGCCAACGCAGGTACATACCCACATATTGCAATGCTCACTTACGACGGTTATATATACTTTTAAATACCTTATTATGTAACTTAAAGTATCCCATCTCATAGATTTCGATGTCATATGTAACTTCTTCATACTCTTTGTATTTACATTGGGTGTTTGTTCACTGTAAAACGAAGAGCAACAAAGCACAGTGTTTGTTTGTTAGTGTGTGTGTTTGTGTGTGTGTGTGTGTGTGTGTGTGTGTGTGTGTGTGTGTGTGTGTGTAAGGTTTCTAAAATGTACATAACCGACGTAATGCTATGTGAAACATGAAGAGTTTTTCGTTTCGGACACGTTCATAACTTATGTCTGAATTTCTGTTTCTTTCGCCAGCGCTACAATCCTGTTTCTGTAACACCTTCATCTGATGATGAATCTGCAATGGCTATAAAGCTAGTTACTGGAACAATAAATTGTATCAAGTTTATAAAGCGACAGGCTGCCTGTCACATCTACATAAACTGAGAATCTGAGAATTGTTGTCCCGTAGTGGAAACAATATATTAGATTGCAAAATAATACGAAAGATTAAGAAAACAGAATACCTGCGATAGCTACACTGGGCAGCTCTTTGTTTAGTTGAAAGCGAGACCTCGTAGAGATTAGTCAGTGGTTTTGCAAAGATGCAGGCGACGTAAAGCATATAGAAGTTATGCGACACAAAATTTGCGAAGGGTTAAGAAAGATAGGGTAACACGTATAACGATATTCCCAATAGCTTCAAGTGCTTGCATCATTCTTTCTAAGTATTGGATATTTAAAAAAAATGTTGCTCTTATAAGAGTTTGATTTAGAGTCGTCGGATGGACTGCTGAAAATGCAATTGCAGATGTTCTTCACCGTTGCGTCCTTATTTTTTTCGTAAACAGAAGTAATCTGTTAAATGCCTTGACATTCCACATCTGATGCCGCAAAAATATTTTCCACATGAAACAAAGCCTTGTTTCATTTTTGCAACACGTGGCCCCATAAATCGCGACCTCGCGACCTACATCCCGGGCCCTCATCTTCCCTCACGCTGTCGGACGGCCGTGTTTCATTTCAGGGTGGCACCTTAGATGGTAACAGCTTGCTCCTCACATTTTTTATCACTGACGAGAAAACTTTTAATTTCCACTGTCCTGTTTTTGCGCCCGGAAAAACTTTCACATATAACTTCCGCCGTTGGCTTCCCGGAACGATCATCTTGTATACCGCAAAGTAGGTTACCAGTGTTAACAGGAAGCGTAAGAAAATAAAAAGAGAAATAAAAACTTCGAAGTTCTCGCAACAGTTGTCACTGACTGAAGCGGGTGCGTGAATAATTCTGTCGGCACGTTCCACCAAATTTACAGAAAAGCATAAAATGCGGATGGTGATACTAGTGGCGAAGCAATTCTTTCGCAGCTTGTATCTAACTGTAGTCCACACTCAGGATACAAGTGATAGAACTGGAATTAATTTGATTCCAAGAAGATTTTTGTGGGTTGAATACAGCTATACAGCCTTAGATATCCAGCGTTATTGTTTGTCACGGGTTTCTTCGCTGAACGATGTGGATCACATTGGCAGTGTTTTCATTACTACTATATTAAACATTCACCTTTGAAACAATTTTTAGGATTACAGAATCGATCCTGAAAACAGAATTTGAATAAAATTTTCGTGTTTTAAAAGACCAAAGTTTCTTTGTTCTTTTTCATGTAAAGATATCTTGTGGCCTTCTGTTACGTTAATTACCCGATCACTGGTCACAGGCGTTCACAAGGTACAGACATACATTTAGCATTTACCGACATATCAGAGCGAGGCATTGGCAAATCACTACCACTAGGGCATCATTTTTCTTGATTATTTCCAGCGCTAATTATAAATTGTGTCAATGAAGTATAAATGAGACTGACTTAGCTTGTTACACAGTATGGCAGAAGGTGATTGTAGGCCAATTTTACGGCTTCCTTCATCAACTTATTTAGAGAATGATAGCAGCCAGTTATAGGACAAGAGATACAAAAACTTCTTTAGCATCAGAAATGAAGCAATGGTCCACAAGATTTCACAACCGGTAATTTATGAGAGTTGATGGAGGATCAGTTTTCCGTACATAAGAAAAGGTGCTTACATTACGTAAGTATTTTTTTGGATGGTATTCATTTACTTGTTGAACGATGTCAAGTGGAATAGTTACCCATCGTGGGAGTAGAAGTGCTACAGGATGTTTAGTTCTCGTCTCATAGTTTATCTATCATCACTGACACATTTCTCACTGTGAGAAATTAAATTACTTCACTTAAACAGTAAAGCCGTATGTGGTTGTTGAGTAAGAGACTCAAAATAGTTTCACCAACTTCATTGCAACAGATTTCTTGCTTTGCACTTTCCTTTGTCAAGTGAGAGTGTTACGTCTTACGTGTAATTCTTTAATACAGGTGATTCAGACGACTACGTTCGTTGTCTTAATCTGCTTGTGTCGTGGCTGACAGAGAGGGAGATAGGAAAGGGCCAAGACGAAACGCGGTAATCGCCTGATGTTTGTTAACACGTTTGGTTAATGCATTTAACAGCTGTAGATATTCTACGACTTGTGATCTCTATTTCGGCTATAATCGTGTAATTCTATACTGCCATTCTGCCACGACAACTTATTTCGTTGAGTAAGTAATAAAATGTTTCAGTTTCTGTCATATGCACAAAAGAGGAGGAAAAAACCAATAAATGAGACGGAAACCTCAGCAATCACGATTAGGAAAAACACTGAAAAGATTAGCTTCAAGATAAAGACTAATATCACTAAAGTAGGTTAAATAAAACAGTTGTGTCACCTCGTCAATATGACTACAGAAGACAATAAATGTTTAATAGAAGAAATGACGAGAATGGAAGTAGAAAAACAAATAAGTGTGGAAATACGGGAATCTTTCGCAAAATCGCTTGCGTCGAGTACGATTCTGTACAAATGTGACCGCTGTAGAGACGAGAGAGGACAAGTCTGACAGCAACAGAAATTTCGATATTGCGGAAAACTGACTGACAGTGTCACACACTGAAGAGCCTAAGGAACTGCTACATCTGTCTAATATCGTGTAGGGGCACACGGCGTGGCATGGACTCGATTTGGACTCGACTGATGTCTAACGCAGTGATGGAGGGAACTGACACTATGAATCCTGCAAGACTGTCCATAAATCCGTATGAGTACGAGGGGGTGGAGATCTCTTCTGAACAGCACGTTGCAAGGCATTCCAGATATGTTCAATAATGTACATGCCTGGGGAGTTTGGCGGCCAGCGGAAGTGTTTAAACTCAGAAGTGTGTTCCTGGAGCCACTCTTTAGCAATTCTGGAATTGATGGGTGTCGCATTGTCCTGCTGGAATTGCCCAAGTCCATCGGCATGCACAATAGACATGAATGCATGCACGTTATCAGACAGGATCCTTACGTACGCGTCAGCCGTCAGAGTCGTATCTAGACGTATCAGTGGTCCCGTATCACTCCAACAGCATACGTCCCACACCATTACAGGACCTCCACCAGCTTGAACAGTCTCCTGCTGGCATGCATGGTTCATGAATTCATGAGGTTGTCTCCAAACCCGTACACGTCCATCCGCCCCACACAATTTGAACCGAGACTCGTCCGACCAGGCAACATGTTCCCAATAATCAGCAGTCCAATGTCGGTGCTGACGGGCCCAAGTGAGGCGTAAAAATTTGTGTCGTGCAGTTATCAAGTGCCCAAAAGTGAACCTTCTGCTTTGAAAGCCCATATAGATGTTGTTTCGTTGAATGGTTTGGACCCGTACACTTTTTGATAGCCCAGCATTGAAATCTGCAGCAATGTGATTCCTGATATTCACGGTACAGTCGTGAAATGATCGTACGGGAAAATCCCCACTTCATCTCTACCTCGGAGATTTTGTGTCCCATCGCTCGTGCGCCGACTATAACACCACGTTTAAAGTCACTTAAATCTTGATAACCTACCATTGCAGCAGTAGTAAACGATCTAACAACTGCGCCACACAGTTTTTGTCTTATAACTGCAGCGCCGTATTCTATCTGTTTACACATCTCTGTATTTGAATACATATGCCTATACCAGTTTCTTTGGCGCTTCAGTTTATAAAGGAAAACTAATCGAGAAGTATTTTGATTAGTAAAGAAAGAAAGAAAGAATGGCAATAAGAGAAACATAATGAAGGCATTTTATGGCCATCCTTCTGACTGAAGGTCTGAGAGACTTCGGCTGTTCACTTATGTAATAAAATCGAACACCTGTAGCCATCCTTTCGATGTTATTTGTTACATAGCTGTCGATGACATATGGAATCACCAAAACTTGTAGCTATATAATAAATAACATCGAAAGGAGGGCTGCAGGTATTTCATTTTTATTACATACAGAATGAAGGTTGAAAAGCCTCTAAGCACTATGGGACTTAACTTCTGAGGTCATCAGTCCCCTAGAACTTAGAACTACTTAAACCTAACTAACCTAAGGACATTACACACATCCATGCCCGAGGCAGGATTCGAAGCTGCGGCAGGAGCGGTCGCGCGGTTCCAGACTGTAGCGCCTAGAACCGCTCGGCCACCCCGGCCGGTTGAATGAAGGAAAATGTAATTTGTATGTCATATGAAACTTCCTGGCAGATTAAAACTTTGTGCCGGCCCGAGACTCGAACTCGGGATCTTTGCCTTACGCGGGCAAATGCTCAACCAACTGAGCCACCCAAGCACGACGCACGCCCCGTCTTCATAGTTTTACTTCTGCCAGTACCTCGTCTCCTACCTTCCAAACTTCTCATTCTGTATGTCATATGATAATCGTCGTAAACAGATTTGGAGACAATGTATTACAGAAGAGTGCAAGATGAAGCACGAGAATAATGTACTTTAAGTACTTCAAAACTTGATCTAATACATTAAGGAGAGATCAAAAGTGTTTCGAGTGATAGTGTAGAATTGTTGCGCCGACGAGATATACCGTCTGGTAACGGCTGGAATGAGGATGCAACTTGGTAAACCGTTCAACAGTTTCTCCTTTTCGCTGACACAGAAGCTGAGTTAAGGGTGCTTAGTGATACAAGGAAGTTTCTTCTCTGGGCAGACAGCCGTCAATACCTAACGACTACAGTGAATTAACGGATGAATCAGTAGAACAATGGCGCGCAATTACAGTGAGCGCACTTTGAGGGAGAGTTAGTGGGAGTGGGTGTAAATGTTCCGGCGCGGTATTTAGCGGTGCGCCGGCCGAGTCGATAGTGGGTGCTGGCGGCTGGCGGCTGGCGGCTGCTGTCCCAGATTTGCTTCGGCCTTCCGTCTGGCGCTTCTAACGAGCCAACTGGCGACTGGCGACAGGCGACGGCGCGCTCTTTGCGGCTGCCGCGCTCACAGTCCACTCGGAGCACGTCGGCCTCAAACACACCACGTGGCTCTGCTGACCTCATTGCTGTTCCAGGCTGAAAACCACACGTGTTCCTGATACACGATCTAGTCACATTAATTTGGCCTCTGCGTATGTTCGAGCTCAGCATGCAGTTACCACTCATAGACGGCAGGTGGCAACACTAACACTGGAGGGTGTATAAAGCCTCCAGGGAGGACGCGGAAAACAGTGCACTCCTTTTGTAATGCGGAAGCGGTGCGATTTATCTCACATCCAAAAGGGCATTCATCTACATATACATCTACATGATTACTCTGCAATTCACATTTAAGTGCTTGGCAGAGGGTTCATCGAACCACAATCATACTATCTCTCTACCATTCCACTCCCGAACAACGCGCGGGAAAACGAACACCTAAACCTTTCTGTTCGAGCTCTGATTTCTCTTATTTTATTTTGATGATCATTCCTACCTATGTAGGTTGGGCTCAACAAAATATTTTCGCATTCGGAAGAGAAAGTTGGTGACTGAAATTTCGTAAATAGATCTCGCCGCGACGAAAAACGTCTTTGCTTTAATGACTTCCATCCCAACTCGCGTATCATATCTGCCACTCTCTCTCCCCTATTACGTGACAATACAAAACGAGCTGCCCTTTTTTGCACCCTTTCGATGTCCGCCGTCAATCCCTCCTGGTAAGGATCCCACACCGCGCAGCAATATTCTAACAGAGGACGAACGAGTGTAGTGTAAGCTGTCTCTTTAGTGGACTTGTTGCATCTTCTAAGTGTCCTGCCAATGAAACGCAACCTTTGGCTCGCCTTCCCCACAATATTATCTATGTGGTCTTTCCAACTGAAGTTGTTCGTAATTTTAACACCCAGGTACTTAGTTGAATTGACAGCCTTGAGAATTGTACTATTTATCGAGTAATCGAATTCCAACGGATTTCTTTTGGAACTCATGTGGATCACCTCACACTTTTCGTTATTTAGCGTCCACTGCCATCTGCCACACCATACAGCAATCTTTTCTAAATCGCTTTGCAACTGATGCTGGTCTTCGGATGACCTTACTAGACGGTAAATTACAGCATCATCTGCGAACAACCTAAGAGAACTGCTCAGATTGTCACCCACGTCATTTATATAGATCAGGAACAGCAGAGGTCCCAGGACGCTACCCTGGGAACACCTGATATCACTTCAGCTTTACTCGATGATTTGCCGTCTATTACTACGACCTGCGACCTTCCTGACAGGAAATCACGAATCCAGTCGCACAACTGAGACGATACCCCATAGGCCCGCAGCTTGATTAGAAGTCGCTTGTAATGAACGGTGTCAAAAGCTTTCCGGAAATCTAGAAATACGGAATCAACTTGAGATCCCCTGTCGATAGCGGCCATTACTTCGTGCGAATAAAGAGCTAGCTGCGTTGCACAAGAACGATGTTTTCTGAAACCATGCTGATTACGTATCAATAGATCGTCCCCTTCGAGGTGATTCATAATGTTTGAATACAGTATATGCTCCAAAACCCTACTGCAAACCGGCGGCAATTATTATTGACTTTCGGGCCAAGGGTGGAAGCCTTTCCGAACAGGGTAATTTTGTAATCTGTTCGCGTGCCGTTGTTGTTACAATATACCGTGTATGGCAATATGGCGCTATCCAAATCTGTCGCCGAGGCAGGTTTGGTGACCGGTGGGTCATAGATGACGGTTTTGAACGATGGCTGCTGAGATGTGTAGTACCTGCGAATAGATTGCCCAGATGAATCAAGGGGCCAACAAAAGTGTCTCCTCAACGACTGTTGTTGCGTATGGGGTTCTGCAGCAGGCTCCTTGTTCGTGCACTCTACTGACTGCTGTTCATCGGAGACGATAGCTGGGATTTGCACGCCAGTACTGCAAGCAGACATTTACTGAGTGGCGACAGGTGCCTTTTCAGACGAATCACCTTTTATGCCCCATCGTACAGATGGTCATTTGATCGGCATAAGGGTTCACGACAGAGAATGAAATGTTATGGTCTCGAGAATATTTCTGTGGTATTCCCTGCATTACCTCGTCATTCTGGAAGGCCCAGTGGATCAACACACGTGTGCATCTATCCTTGTAGACCGTGACCATTTCTGTACGCAGTTTGGTTTTCCTCGGCACGATGGAATCTACCAGCAGGACAATAAAACATGCCACATAGCTCGCAGTTTAGTGGTACCTCTCGAACCTCATTCCTGTATTTATTTATTTTATTGTTACTCACTATGTACTCAGAATCGATCACAACAAATTATGGAACGTACTGAAAAACATGGGTGTACCAGATCACCTCATTCATTTGATACGGAGTTTATACCTTGACCAAGAAGCCACGATGAGAACTATGTATGCAACAACGAAATGGATAAAGATTCAGAAAGGGGTCCGGCAAGGCTGCATACTGTTACCGTACTTAGTCAATCTGTATGCAGAACATGTTATGAGGAATGCGAGGCTAGATGAAGGAGAAACAGGAATTAAAATAGCTGGAATTAATGTAAACAACCTCAGGTACGCGGATGATACGATCCTGTTGGCAGAAAGTGAAGAAGAATTGAGAACACTCTTGCTGAAGGTCAAAGACGAAAGTGAAAAGGCCGGTCTTAGGCTGAATGTGAAGAAAACGAAAATTATGGCAACTACACCTATCAATTCGTGGGATATAGCAGGAGGAACCATGGAGGTAGTGACCACATTCAGTTATTTCGGTTCCCAGATCTCTGCTGGTGGCGACTGCAGCCATGAAATCCGGAGACGCCTGTTGCTCGGTAGACAGGCGATGTCAAACCTTGACAAGGTTATAAGGTCCAGAGATATAACACTAGCAACAAAGATCCGCATTGCGAGGGCTATGGTCTTTCCAGTTGTGATGTATGGATGTGAGACCTGGACCATTAGAAGGGCTGAACGGCGATGAATTGACTCCTTCGAATTGTGGTGTTGGAGGAAACTTCTTAGAGTTCCATGGACTGCAAAGAGAACCAACAGATCAATATTGGATCAAATAAAACCAGATTTCTCCCTGGAAGGTCTAATGTTAAAACAAAAGCTGACCTACTTTGGACACACAATGTGAAGGCATGCGTCGCTAGAAAAAAAATTAATGCTGGGGAAGATTTAAGGAACTAGAAGAAGAGAACGTCAGAGGATGAGATGGATCGATGGCATCACAGAAGCAATGTTTTCCAACCTGGAAGGTCTACGGGAGAAAGTGCAAGACAGGAAAAAGTGGCGTGATTTGGTTCATGGGGTCACGAAGAGTGGGAACCGACTAAACGACTAGAGAGAGAGATGTACTCAGAATATTGTGTTGTTACAGTTATTATTTGTATCTTTCACTCTATTTCCTTATCACTTTTGCCGGCCGCGGTGGTCTAGCGGTTCTAGGCGCTCAGTCCGGAGCCGCGCGACTGCTACGGTCGCAGGTTCGAATCCTGCCTCGGGCATGGATGTGTGTGATGCCCTTAGGTTAGTTAGGTTTAAGTAGTTCTAAGTTCTAGGGGACTGATGACCATAGATGTTAAGTCCCATAGTGCTCAGAGCCATTTGAACCATTTGAACCTTATCACTTTCCGTATGTAATAGCTCTTCAAACAATTAATTAGTACTCTTGAAGTACTAATTTAATTTTGTTGAAATTGTTAATTTAATTCAAATTAATCAGACATTCTTTATTCAGTTTAGTGTTAATGTTTTCCTAGTTTTATCTCTTTATATTTATTGATTGTTCAACGTTAAACTTTTTAATTGCTTTACCAATACTCTGTTAAGGATGACTTGTACTCTGGGTCCATGGCTCACTCTGGATGAGTAACATATTTTCCAATGTTGTTTAGAAAAACTGTAACTTCTTTGATAACAGAAGTCAGATAAAGACCGATGATGTCTTGTAAACCGAAAACCCATTAACTAAATAAATCTATCTTGCTCAAAATACACAATATTTCACTTTTCATTACTACATTTTTATTAATTCGCTTTTTTCTTGCCTGCATGTTCGGTAAAAATTTTGCATTTGATTTTAAACTAACTCCCTGATGCGCTAGAGACTTGAAACCTTAAACATTGCACAGAAATTGATTATAATTTAACAGTAACTCTCTTTTTTGGCGTGTTGTGGAGGGTACTTTCAGTACCACTGCTATTCCACCATTTTTCCGTTCCAGTCTCGAATGGATTACGAGAGACTGCTGCTACAGTTTGATTAAAATTACTTGATAGTTGACACATTACGAGCTGCAGCTGATTTACTGCAATCAGAGCGCTCAACGTCACGCTACAACTGTTCCCCATTGCCAAACTGCCACAAAGTTGGTCAGTTCACTTGCAGTTACCTGTCCGGCGTTCTTTCTTGTGTGTTTGGATCCCGAATCATGTGTCTGGCACTTTTATTTACAATTTCAAGATACATGGTACGCACGCTAGAAATAACACACACATACATCGAGGCTAATGAAATACACATGTCTCATACACAGTACTAACCGAGTGCTACTGGATACTTCGGCATAAGCCGCGATTCAGCGGCACATATACAGTTATCATAATCACAGAGATGGGCTTACATTAGAAAGACTTTCCACGACATAAAGTGAAACCGAATTTTTGAAGATTGCAATTCATCGTGACGTTTGGGCATTACAGATGTAAATATAACCACTTATAACTATGTTGTAGGATAGCGCAATGGTTAGTGCAGATAGTTGTAGGTTCGAATCTTGTCAAATGGAACTCACTATTTTTAATTCTAAATCTAACCAAAAGTGTTTGATTTTTATTTTTATTCAGTTAAATAGTTCTAACGTAATTTTTAATTTTTAATCCTTTGCAGCGTTTTTACATCATCGTACTGACTTTTGTATTTGCTGTTATTTTTGTTCCTGGCATTCTTTTTCCGTCTGTATCGCCTATGATCTGCAACCAAGTGCCAACGAGTACTGCTCATCTGTTGGTAACGCGGCAGCTCGTGAAGGCAGTGTGAGGAGAGGTTCAGGTAATAAATAACAGCCAGAAATTTCAGTTTGCTTTTAGCGCTGAAGCTGATTTTTTTCTGTCTTGAATTTGCGCATAGACGTTAGCTTCAATCACCGAGCATAAAGGGATCATGACTTTAGATCGTCTGCAGATTATTGATCGCCGTTTTCTCGGATACATTGCACATCACGAGGTTGTGGTTAGTTTAGAACATGAGTCTAAATTCAGGGCTACAAAATGCGTCGTCTGCCGCACTTCAATCATTGGTCAATTAAAATCACTTGTCGACACAGCATGGTGCATTTCCGACTTATCTCACAGCGGCCACTTCCAACGTTGCTCCGCGTTACTCATTAATAGCATTTATGAAGTGACCCGCGGTGTTTGTGTGTCGATTATAACAGCTTGGTAGGCGCCAGCCGATATGGCAACACTGTAGTGGCAAATGACAGACGTCAGCTATTAAATAATTCCCCTCCCCCCCCCATAGTAACCATGCGTGTGAGCTTGAATCTCTCTAATTTTAAAGTTCAAGGTCTTTTATCGAGATATATGTAGAAGGAAGCAAATCACTGGTTGAGTCTAGTGAACAGAAATTGAAATAAACCTAACATTTAGCATATGCCTCTGTTGTAAACACGTGAGAATGCTTTAAATGGACTGAAAAAATTCACACACACACACGACTAAAAAGCAGAAAATAATTATGTAAATGAAAAAGAATATTTAATGTACCAAATTTTTTAATAAGAGTAAAAAGTATAAAATAATTTCTCCTATCCCGATACTATTAATCCTATACAGGTAGTCCTCAAAATTTGAGACTACGAATTTTTAATAGCTATGCAATCGATAATAATATGGATGCATCAATTACATATTGTACAAATTTTCAGGTTTCTCTGCATGGGGTTAGAAATCTGTGTAGGTCTAGGGGAAATTGTATACTGTTTAGTCTACTTTAAAAACGTGTTACATTAAAAATCATTTTTATGTAAATAATTGTATGTATTAATTATTATGTTGTTCTATCACGAAGCGACACAAGAATCAGTTAACTTAATGACAGTATTCAGCACTTTATTTACAGCTAACTAAAACTAGTGAATTTTAAAAGGTAACGTTCATGGCTAATTAGTCTTGTCCGTTAACTAGAACAGTCAAGCTGTTGTATGAGTTGCCTCCTCGCGACACAATATTTTGGGCAGTGATCTGTACTCACAGTCATGTAGTGATAACATTATACTGCCTTATAAAGTAATCATACATTCACTTCTCAGCTGTCGGTGAATTCTAGGCCACAGAAAAAGAGGCATCAAGTCACCTGATAAGGAAACATAGCTTTTCCTGGCTTCCGATTGTCTGGATAAGATAGAACCCAGACACTCCTGCTAAGCAGATGAAAGACAAACCGTACGCACCAAGTTTGGCTCGCGTAGAGAGTGAACGTGTTAGGCGCTACAGAAAACCTGAGAACAATGCAGATAATGTATTCATATTTTGTGTCACAATACTGCATACTTTCCTCTGAAATTGTCAGTTACTCATGTGAGCTAAGTCGTCACAATAATTGTAAATGGTTTGACTCATTTACCAGATGTATGGGCTGTTGTGGGCCTCAATTAGAAAAGAAAAGAGTTGGCGTCACCGAGCGCTACTTAAAAATATTGCCAAGTGCCGTTCCATTTTTTCGTAGCGATTAACTTAGTGTGAACAATGCGTGATCAACGAACTGGCAACCTGGCACTGCCTACTGTGACAATGGACAGCGTACAAAGATTCGAGGTAGCTCAAAATTAGAATGTGGCGACGTATGCTTGTCGTGCATCTGTCCACCTGTGACATCTCACGTAAACTACAGAACTGTTACAATCAATCGGTCTGTCAACATTAATGTCGTATGGGTAATTTGCGCTAAAACTCCCAGCTTCTACAGAGTGGCGGCTCAGTATTTACTGGAAATAGTGAGCAATGAATTATAGACATGCTGCTCGTAATTCCAATTTATAAAGACGATCTGCACTTACAAACTGGTAATTGAGAGACAGAGTTAAATGTTACGATGTTCGCTTATACGTGAAGGTGTCATTACAGTGCTCAAATATTACGTCAGTTAGCGTGCTCACAAAATAAAGCAGTACATATCTCTCGTACTGGTCCCGGAACATTAGCTGCGTATTATATTACTCCATAAAATTATATTACAATCCTTTATTTTATTAGCTTCTGTACAGCGAATAAAATGCACAAATTAATAGAACAGTACATTTTATTATGTTATACAAGAAATACGCGACGATCACCGAAATGCGTCATACGCGTCTGCAGAAGTTCTTTCGTGCTTTTGTTAGAATATACATTGTCGTTCTGTCGGTACTGGTCGCTAGAGAGGATGTTTCTGTATAACTGGCTCACAGCTCTCTGCCTATGAGCAGGCGAATCTTGAAAAACGGTGTATCATTCAGGTGACGGTGTATCATTCAGGTGCTGAGGAATCTCAATTTCACCGCGTGCGCTTTACGAAAATATTACGAGTTCGCGGCGAAGGGGCTCTTGTTATAAGTTTCAGATGTAGATATGTAAGAGTGAATGGCATTATTTCGTGTACTCGCAAGTATTTTACAAGAAAATTCATGACTTTATATTAAAGTTCTCTTTCGTGTGACGGTACGAGGTATGTTAACATGAGCTGTCTTAGCTATCGTTTACGTAAATTTTCGCACCGCTATGTCACCTTAATGCTCCATAAGAAAGAAAGTTAAACACGTCATCTGGCTGTAAGTCGTGTAAATTATGCACTAAAGAGCCAAAGAAACTGATACACATGCCTAATATCATGTAGAGCCCCGTGGGCACGCAGAAGTGCCGCAACACGACGTAGCATTGACTCCAGTAATGTCTGAAGTAGTTATGGATAGCACTGACACCATGAATCCTGCAGAACTGACAATAAATTCATAACAGTACGAGGGGGTGCAGATCTCTTGTTGACTCCATACCCCAGACACGTCCATCCGCTAGATGCAATTTGAAACGTGACTCTTCCGAAAAGCCAACATGTTTACAGTCATCAACAGTCCAATTTCGGTGTTGACTGTCCCAGGCGAGACGTATAGCTTTGTGCCGTACAGTTATCAAGGGTACACGAGTGGGCCTTCGGCTCCGAAAACCCATATCGTTGATATTTCGTTGAATGGTTCGCACGCCAACACTCGGCATTGAAATCTGCAGCAATTTGCGGAAGTATTGCACTTCTGTCACGCTGAACGATTCTCTTCAGTCGACGTTGGTTCCGTTCTTGCTGGATCTCTTTCCGCTCGCAGCGATGTCGGAGACTTTATGTTTTACCAGATTCCTGATATTGGTGGTACGCTCGTGACATTGTCGTACGGGAAAATCCCCACTTCATCTCTAACTCCGAGATGTTGTGACCCATCTTTCGTGCGCCGACTATATCAGCACGTTCAAACTCAATTAAATCTTGATAACCTACCTTTGTAGCAGCAGTAATTGATCTAACAACTGTGCCAGACACTTGTTGTCCTATATAGGCGTTGCCGACCGCAGCGCAGTATTCTGCCTGTTTACTTATCTACGTATTTGAATATGCATGCCTATACCAGTTTCTTTGGCTCTTCACTGCATTTGGAGGGCACCTGTAAATCAGTAAACACTTCGGTCTCTTTGTTTTCTATTGTAATTTATTCGTGAAGTTTGTTTCTACATCTACATCTACATCCATACTCCGCAAGCCACCTGACGGTATGTGTCGGAGAGTACCTTGAGTACCTCTATCGGTTCTCCCTTCTATTACAGTCTCGTATTGTTCGTGGAAAGAAGGATTGTCGGTATGCCTCTGTGTGGGCTCTAATCTCTCTGATTTTATCCTCATGGTCTCTTCGCGAGATATACGTAGGAGGGAGCAATATACTGCTTGACTCTTCGGTGAAGGTATGTTCTCGAAACTTTGACAAAAGCCCGTACCGAGCTACTGAGCGTCTCTCCTGCAGAGTCTTCCACTGGAGTTTATCTATCATCTCCGTAACGCTTTCGCGATTACTAAATGATCCTGTAACGAAGCGCGCTGCTCTCCGTTGGATCTTCTCTATATCTTCTATCAACCCTATCTGGTACGGATCCCACAGTGCTGAGCAGTATTCAAGCAGTGGGCGAACAAGCGTACTGTAACCTACTTCCTTTGTTTTCTTTGTTGAAGATGGGAAAGAAACGGAGCATTTGCTTAGGCTTGCTTGAGAAATTTCCTAAAACGACAGTCAGTTCGGCCAGCGTACCATCGGTAGACGCTCGGATGTTTTCTGGGTGTCATTTACCTCCCAGCCGACCATGCGGTAAGAAGCTACACAAGCAAACACATGAAACAACACTATAATAATTATAACTAATTTTACTGTACACTGGTCTCCTTAAACTAGCATGCTAACGCACGTAGGTGTGCGAAACTCGAATCCGCGGTAACACACTCGACGCTTAGAAGCATAAGAAATTTTCATCGTCAATATTTGGCCAGCACTGGTGAAATATTTGTTGGATTATAGTTCCCAGTCGCTTTTCTTTGCGCCTGTATACTGGGCTCGAGTCCTAACCTTTCTGAAGTCTTTCGTGACATGTGGACCGTTAATCGTGAACCATTCATCGGATGGAGACTTTGATGTTGACTAAGCTGCTAGGCTGTATGTTGGCACCAATTATCGATATCTGTAATCTTTATTACCGTTATCAACAACTAAGACACGTTGGTTTACTCTTCAAATGCTCTACTCTACGAACTATGCATAAACTAAAAATAACAACATTGTAACTGATACTTTTGATAGTCTGAAACTGCTTACAGGAATCACGTTTAGAACATCATTACTAGTGTAGTAGCAGATGTGGGCAACTGTTAATTAGCTATTCCTTGAACTATTACGCACAGCCTTCACGTTTGGCTTTCGCCTAGAAATATAGTGTGTTACTCTTGTTGAAATTAAACTAGTCTGAAAAATTATATTTTTGGAGACTAAGTACAATGACTGGGTGTTGTGTTATGTCCTTAGGTTAGTTAGGTTTAAGTAGTTCTAAGTTCTAGGGGACTGATGACCATAGATGTTAAGTCCCATAGTGCTCAGAGCCATATGAACCATTTTTTGAACTAAGTACGAAGGCCAGTGCTTTTGCAGCTTCGGATGAGTTCTTAACATAACATTATCCACACAATTAACAGGACTACGGAAGTAGTGATGTGGATGAGTCTACTTGACGGTCTGATATATACACTCCTGGAAATTGAAATAAGAACACCGTGAATTCATTGTCCCAGGAAGGGGAAACTTTATTGACACATTCCTGGGGTCAGATACATCACATGATCACACTGACAAAACCACAGGCACATAGACACAGGCAACAGAGCATGCAAAATGTCGGCACTAGTACAGTGTATATCCACCTTTCGCAGCAATGCAGGCTGCTATTCTCCCATGGAGACGATCGTAGAGATGCTGGATGTAGTCCTGTGGAACGGCTTGCCATGCCATTTCCACCTGGCGCCTCAGTTGGACCAGCGTTCGTGCTGGACGTGCAGACCGCGTGAGACGACGCTTCATCCAGTCCCAAACATGCTCAATGGGGGACAGATCCGGAGATCTTCCTGGCCAGGGTAGTTGACTTACACCTTCTAGAGCACGTTGGGTGGCACGGGATACATGCGGACGTGCATTGTCCTGTTGGAACAGCAAGTTCCCTTGCCGGTCTAGGAATGGTAGAACGATGGGTTCGATGACGGTTTGGATGTACCGTGCACTATTCAGTGTCCCCTCGACGATCACAAGTGGTGTACGGCCAGTGTAGGAGATCGCTCCCCACACCATGATGCCGGGTGTTGGCCCTGTGTGCCTCGGTCGTATGCAGTCCTGATTGTGGCGCTCACCTGCACGGCGCCAAACACGCATACGACCATCATTGGCACCAAGGCAGAAGCTACTCTCATCGCTGAAGACGACACGTCTCCATTCGTCCCTCCATTCACGCCTGTCGCGACACCACTGGAGGCGGGCTGCACGATGTTGGGACGTGAACGGAAGACGGCCTAACGGTGTGCGGGACCGTAGCCCAGCTTCATGGAGACGGTTGCGAATGGTCCTCGCCGATACCCCAGGAGCAACAGTGTCCCTAATTTGCTGGGAAGTGGCGGTGCGGTCCCCTACGGCACTGCGTAGGATCCTACGGTCTTGGCGTGCATCCGTGCGTCGCTGCGGTCCGGTCCCAGGTCGACGGGCACGTGCACCTTCCGCCGACCACTGGTGACAACATCGATGTACTGTGGAGACCTCACGCCCCACGTGTTGAGCAATTCGGCGGTACGTCCACCCGGCCACCCGCATGCCCACTATACGCCCTCGCTCAAAGTCCGTCAACTGCGCATACGGTTCACGTCCACGCTGTCGCGGCATGCTACCAGTGTTAAAGACTGCGATGGAGCTCCGTATGCCACGGCAAACTGGCTGACACTGACGGCGGCGGTGCACAAATGCTGCGCAGCTAGCGCCATTCGACGGCCAACACCGCGGTTCCTGGTGTGTCCGCTGTGCCGTGCGTGTGATCATTGCTTGTACAGCCCTCTCGCAGTGTCCGGAGCAAGTATGGTGGGTCTGACACACCGGTGTCAATGTGTTCTTTTTTCCATTTCCAGGAGTGTATTTGCAGAAAGGTACTCGAAGCCCTTCTTGTAGCTAGTATGGGTCCAGCATTTTGATGACGCCGAAAATTGGCTCTTGCCAATCATTCAGCGCATCTACACGTTCACACACACTGACGCAAACACACACACACACACACACACACACACACACACACACACACACGCATACGCACAAATTCGTGGATGGTAAGGTGGTAGAACGATTATCGACAACTCCATGCTGTATAAGCCTTTTGTCGTTCCCCAGAACGATAAAACGGTCCTCTCCCCTTGATGAACTACGCAAAACCTTTTCTCCATCTGTCCCGTTAACACTTCGAGGGCCGGCTGAAAAGTAAACTCTCCGAATTTTTATGTGAAAACTCTTAAGACTTTTTCAACAAAAACAAACGTTATTAACATTCTAAGTATTTAACCTGCATGTATACATATTTTCAACCCTCTGCCGCCAGAGGGTTTAGAATTGTGGTATGTCACATGCCGGTGTATTACGTAACTACTTTGGTGAGCTAGAAACAGCGTGCTGTAATCGAGTTTGAAATTCGAAGAGTTCGTCCATACATTGATCACCCTCTCGTTCAGCGTGACAATGTCAGACCAAACACTAGCGCTGCGACATCTGCAACAGTTCGACGCCTTGGGTTATCTGTCATCGATCAGCCCTATCCGATTTTCACCTGTTTCCAAACCTTAAGAATCATCTTCGAGGACTGCACTTTGATAGTTATGAAGTGGAGCAAGCCCACGTGGGATTATTGCTCCGACAACAAAGTCAAACATTCTACAGTGACACTATCAACAAACTGGTCTCTCTTTGGGAGAAATGTACTCGTCGCCACGGAGATTATGTTGAGAAATAAATATGTAGACATGAAGAATAAAGATGCAGAATGTTAATAACTTTCGTTTTATTTCAAAAGCTTTAAGAGTTTTCACATAAACAATTCGGAGGTATTATATTTCAGCACGTCGTCGTACATCTTATGGGTCGAAGACAAGCCTCTTGTACTAAAGAATTTATCGAATGAGAGTTTCGTAGGCGACGTCTTTCGTTCGTGACTTACACTTCCTTAGAATTCGGCCAATAAATTTGTTTCTGGTATCTGCGTCCATACGCCAGAAATTTATGTGCTCGTTCCACCTTAAATCTCTCCCGACAGATACTCCAAGACACTTGACAAATGTAATTGATTCCCGTTATTGATTGTCTTGCGTGCACTCAACTGATATCGGTTCAATTCATCCATTTACGCATGTTACACTATATTTATTTGCATTGAGAGTCGGTTTCCTGTCTTTATTCCGGCCGCTAACAACTGGAAAATTTCTGTGCATTCAGTAATAATATCCCAGTGATGTCATCTCCCGGTACACAGTTGCTTCGTCTGCGAATAGCCTTACATAGTTGCAGTCATTATCTGCGAGATCATTTACTTATATTGTGTGAACTGCAGAAGTCTTTTCGCGCTATGTGCGTGCCCTCCGAAAGCTACTTTCGCTTCTGACAATACCACCCCGTTAAAGATGATGTACTGACACTTGTTTTCTAGGAAGTCTGAAATATAGTTGCGTATCCGTTCCAATATGTCGTTTGCACGTATGTACTTCACAAATCGACTTTGCGGAAATGTAGTGAAAGATTTATGGAAATCATGAAATATCATATTAGCCTGAGTTCCCGTATGTACTGTCTGCTGGATATGATTGATAAACAGAGCAAGTTGGGTTTCATAAGTTCGGTTTTTGTGGATCCATGTTGGTTAACAAAAAAAGTTGTTCATTTTCCAAAAATTCTTTATAATCGGGAATAAAATTTGTTCCACGACTGCAGAAGACATTGAATTCAGTCATCTAGCCCTGTCTGTCCTCCGGCTACTTTTAGAGAATGGAACGCCCTGTACCTTTTCCATTTCACGCGGCACGCTTCGTTGTTCCAAACACCTACGATAAACTGTTGCTAGAACAGAGGACCTGTCCTTTGCATATTTGATATAGACTCTAAAATGCAATTCCATCATCCTAATGTGAAAACAGACATAGTGAAAATGGGGCAGCCACATTCTAACGTAGTCTTCAACAAAGCACATGAATGTGCTTCGCAGCACTTTCTCGTACATTTGCGTCGTGCTTGGATTTTGAGATAGTAGAACACTCGCCGAGGCCGAGATTGGGGCACAGCTATGGTCTCTCACGCTTCGCTGCAGATTAAGTCCGTAAATTCAAGCGAGATGGCGTAATGGTTAACGGAGTAGACTTGTACTGGGATCAGGCGGGGTTAAATCTGCGTGGAGTGTCCTGATCTCAGTTTCACTACATTGTATCAGGTGCATGCATATAAAATATACGATTTCTTCTCTCCTCTACTCTAGTTGAGCTAACGCTTCATCTTTAATGGTCTCAAGGCAGAAGAAACGATGAACTCTAAATTTTATTGCTGCTTTATTTATCAGGTTCCGTGGGACCACGCGAGCCATAGCCACTTGACCGTGGAACGAGTCAGTACTTAATTCACAGAATCGTGCTTAGAAAGTTTATAAAGAATATAATTAATGCATTAATAGAGTGGCAATTCGGAAGGTAAGGTCCGATAGATCGCAAAATAGAGGCGACAGTGAAAATCCGATGAAGCGGTGCACAGATGTTTTGAGCAGTGTCTCTAGTATGCCTGTTGACAGCGTCAAGTCGCTCTTTTCACTTCTGAGCACACAGTGAGCACTTAAAGATGCCTAGAAAAGTAGTGTCTCCTGCCAAGTATGGATGCCCATTGCGAGGTTTCGCCTGATTTTATGCAACCCCAATAACATACCTTTCATACATTTCCTCCTTCATTACAATTCTCGGCCGCACACTGAAATGGCAATGAGGATCCCCTGCAGCGTTTTCGGTGGGAAAAGTTTAGTCTACCACCACCATACAGCCCGGACTTGGCTCCCTCTGATGTTCACCTCTGCTCGCACGAACCGCTGGCGACGCAGAACACATTTTGTCAGAGACAACGAATAGCAGACCAGCGAAGAGAAGTGACGGAAAGCACAGGCGGATGTCTTCTATGACGAGGGTATTGGAAAGTTGGTACAACGGTGCGATAAGTGTCTAAATCCGAGCGGCAACTATGTAGGGAATTAGCTGGAAGAAACTGTAGCATATGAAAACATTTTTGATTTTTTCTGTGGTTTCCATTTCGCGATGGATCCGACCTTACTTTTCGAATAGCCCTTGTAAACCACGAAGAAAATTTTGGGAGAGTATACGAATAAATAGAACTTTGCAGAGAAAAGTTCCCAACTACTGCGAGAAATTCGTGTAAAGAGTAGGAGTGAGCCACAAGGAATTCTCTGAAAGTTTCTTTTTTTCTTTTTTTTTTCTTTTTTTTTCATTCGCAGTTCTGCTGGAAGCCTAGTGACAACGAAACCTTGATAGAGCACATCTTCCTGTACGAAGCTTAAGGAGGTGGTTTCCAAGTTCGTATCGCATCTTCTGTAAAGTGTTCACTCAATGAGTGTTACAGTTTCCTCTGAAATGAGTCAATACTGTCAACAACAATTGTCATGAAGAAAATATGTACAGGGATGGCAGAGCTAGAATTCCGAGACATCTGAACAACGACCCGCACGTAGTTTGCGAACTGACACCGCAGATAACTCTGACCGCCCTTTCCTGATCTTAGAATATTCTTTGTGGTTGTACAGAGTTGCTCCAAAATATAACCCCATACGAGTTATCAGAGTGAAAGTAAGCAAAGTAGACACGCCACAGACTACCTTGTCTGTAGGGCAACAGCTGTATCTAGTCCTTTATATCACAAAGTACATGTGTCCAGCACCTCAAGAAAAGATCTCTACAATATTTTAAAACTTATTCTGAAATGTCGTTATGATGTACATTCATTGTACTTTGTGGTACTGTTTTTCTTCTGCTATATATTCTTTGCACCTAATAGTGTCCAGACGCAATTTTTTTTTTTTTTTTTTTTTTTTTTTTTTGCAAAAATGGTGGTTTACAGATGATGGTTCAAATGGCCCTCAGCACTATAGGACTTAACATCTGAGGTCATCAGTCCCCTAGAACTCAGAACTACTTAAACCTAACTAACCTAAGGACATCACATACATCCATGCCTGAGGCAGGATTCGAAACTGCGACCGTAGCAGTCGCGCGGCTTCGTACTCAAGTGCCTACATATGATGTGTTGGTATCCTATTTCACTTCTATTTTTACTGTTAGATATACGTTTAGTTTTTAGTAAAAAACAAAATCCCAAATTCATGTTCCTAAATAACGTTTTTGTTCTCCACTAGACGGCGCCACAAGTTCTCCTACAAATCGTGATACAACACACACGTATGTTACTCTAAAAATGTAAATCTACTTAATGATGGAGGTTTAAACCTTCAAAACGCGTCCTCGAGATAAATAAACAGTGACTGGTAACAGTAAATTTGTTGTTTTACTCTAAAATTTTGTTTATATGCTAGTGTTACATTAACAGTTTGAATAACACACAGTAAAATTATGATTAAATTTTCTTCAAACGCTTCAAGAAGTGTCATTACGGTTTTGAAACTTTGTCAGCTTGCGTACATCGTGTCATTCTGGTGCTGTGAGAACGGGCTTTTTTCAATGATCGCCTGCTTATCTGTGCACTGCGCACGATGGAGTAGGACATGAAGAGAGGCCAAAGCTACTATCTGTCCAGTAATTTTAGGCGCTCGTTGTTTAGTACATGTACTATTGAGTGTTGCTAACATTAAGTTGCTGTAAATGTGTCAAAATAAAATTTTACTCTAATTCGCTTTCAAATTTTGTCGTAACTGAAAACCAAAGAAGACATACAATTTTTAACTCTCCATCAGTGCTTTACGTACCATAAATATTTTATTATCAGTTCAAAGTACCCGAAGGTGCTGTAAAAGTTGCTCCAAACGTATCGAATGTAAGTAGGACATGTCACACATTAAAATCACCACTCCACTCGAGAACGAAATTTAAATCTAACAGTCACTCGAATCCAAGCACAAACATTGTTCCGTCCTTCACATAAATTACGCACTACGACGTGAGATTGTGTGGCTCGCTGTTGTTAGCTGCGATCGTGATGGCCATTTGACGCTGGACGAGCTGTGACAAATGATCCTCTGATTGCGGTGCTTTAGAAGGGTCCGAATGTCTGCTTCATTATGAATAGGTCTGTGACAGATATACCGACCTATAAAACAACCATATCTTCATTATTTATCACGTCCTTTATCTGTAAAAACAGTAAGTATTCCCTCTGACGACAGATCGATATAAACGGTCGCTGGAACAGAACTGTGTTTGAAACCAGATGACAGACTTCTTCTCGTTTCACTTCACAATGGAACATGAAAATTTTTATCGTCTTCTTGTATGTTACTTGCTGAAAGTGGTGTAATTATTACATCAGGTAGAAAGAGAGTTCCTAAAAATTCCGGAGCAGAAAGCAATTTTCTTTCTGGTGTTGAAAATGTTATTGGTAGCTTGCTAGCTCATTAGGCTTCTATAATACAAATAAAAAAGACCAGGGTTCTATCCCCCATGGGTCAAAAGGATTTTTTCTGTCACTTAAGGCTTGTACCATACCCGACAACACTATATCAATGTGAAACATGTTACGTTGCACCTTTGTTCAGAGTCCACGTTGAACTATTACCAGCGACTCTGAAACCCCCTTACAACGTCTACAAAGAATACAAAACTGCGTGTTTCATTATGGGGTATGCTGGCCTTTCAGCATCGAGGTATAATTTGGTGAAGTAAATGAGAGGAAGTTGTCTGACTGGATCATAGGCAGCTTTAATTCTATACGGGACTGTTGTGCACAGCGACTATAGACCATAAGAAAGGCACAAAGCAATCAGTACCAATCCCATTAGATTTTATTACTCTCGTATATCTAGATTTTGGCTATAAATAACCATCTTCAGTACTAAAATACAAGAAAATTACAGAATTAGAATTAATTTACTTTACATAGAACAATAAATAAAAAACATCATGTTATCCAGAAGCATTGTCCATCCTGATCAACATACAATTTGTGTTACTTTCCAACAAACTCGCTGCAGTACATGTCACCATACAATCTTACTGGTGTATAGGCAGAAGGAAACGGAGGCCGTTGCTTACGGAAAGTACGGCAGTCATGTATTGCGAACTCCCTCTACGTAACAAATTAACTAACAGAGTTTCATTTCAACACAGTAGTTTAAAACTCTTTAACGTAAAATCAACAAGCATATTTTCTTATCACTTCGAAATATTCAATGAATGCCAACATAGAACGCGCTTGCTCATATCTTAGTGGTGAAGCGATCCACCAAAACCTATGCAAATGATCCTTAATAGGGTTATAAACATCTATTATACAAATTTGTTACATCACATCACATCTTCGACGATCTTCTGTTTAGGGGCAAGAGACGTCACGATGCAGAAGGAATCCTATATGGAAATTTTAACCTGCCTTTAAAAAGACACCACTTGGTAAGGTAGTATGTAAGAACATAACTTATTATTATTGGTGGATTGTTTTGTCTTCCATTTTGGTGGTACTATCCAATGTTACAGGGTGATTCAAAAAGAATACCACAACTTTAGGAATTTAAAACTCTGCAACGACAAAAGGCAGAGCTAAGCACTATCTGTCGGCGAATTAAGGGAGCTATAAAGTTTCATTTAGTTGTACATTTGTTCGCTTGAGGCGCTGTTGACTAGGCGTCAGCGTCAGTTGATGCTAAGATGGCGACCGCTCAACAGGAAGCTTTTTGTGTTATTGAGTACGGCAGAAGTGAATCGACGACAGTTGTTCAGCGTGAATTTCGAACGAAGTATGGTGTTAAACCTCCTGATAGGTGGTGTATTAAACGTTGGTATAAACAGTTTACAGAGAATGGGTGTTTGTGCAAAGGGAAAAGTTCTGGACGGCCGAGAACGAGTGATGAAAATGTAGCACACATCCAGCAAGCATTTGTTCGCAGCCCAGGAAAATCGACTCGCAGAGCTAGCAGAGAGCTGCAAATTCCACAATCAACTGTATGGAGAGTCCTACGAAAAAGGTTAGTTATGAAACCTTATCGTCAACTACCCGAGGCGATGGATCGGCCGCCAGGCAGCCCGTGACAGAGCACTTCATCACTGGCCTCCAAGAAGCCCTGATCTTACCCCCTGCCATTTTTTCTTATGGGGGTACGTTAAGGATATGGTGTTTCGGCCACCTCTCCCAGCCACCATTGATGATTTGAAACGAGAAATAACAGCAGCTATCCAAACTGTTACGCCTGATATGCTACAGAGAGTGTGGAACGAGTTGGAGTGTCGGGTTGATATTGCTCGAGTGTCTGGAGGGGGCCATATTGAACATCTCTGAACTTGTTTTTGAGTGAAAAAAAACCTTTTTAAGTACTCTTTGTAATGATGTATAACAGAAGGTTATATTATGTTTCTTTCATTAAATACACATTTTTAAAGTTGAGGTATTCTTTTTGAATCACCCTGTAAATCTGTTTACCACTAAAGAAGTAAATCAATTTTCAATTTTTAGCCTTAAAGTCTAGGTATAATTGCAGATTGTTTTATCATCTTTCTGCAAACATCGCAACGCAATTCGAGCTACATCGTTCGTTTATGCATGAAATTTTATATCAGTAGAGGACGTTTGTAAGTTTTATTAAATGTACCTGGCTAAAGCAGCCATATCATGTTGATTTTCATTACATTACTGTGGTGTTAACAGATATTCGTAATAATTGTTTGTAATGACTTTTATATTCCTTTTATACTAAATATTTAGTGGATCATTTAACGACTATGATACAAGCGACTACTAGGTTGCCGCTTTAGACGAATTTCAAATTGGTAGGTAACTGTACTTTATGAAGGCGATCTTCAACAAAATCTTTCTAATTTTTATTTTTAAAGTGACGTAAAAATTTTGTATGAGATAGTTATATGAACCTATTACTGATCCTTTACATAGGTTTTGGTGAATCCCCATGCTCCTAAGATATGAGCAAACATGTTGTAAGCTGGCATACATTGAATATTTAAAAGTGAAATGCAAATACGCTTGTTGACTTTACACCTTAAAAAAGCGTTTTAAAACACTGTGTTGAAACGACACTCTTTTTGTTAGTTAAGGTGTAACAGAGAAAGCATTACTTGCACTACATGACGTAAACTAAGGCTGTTGTACTGGCTGTAAACAACGGCCTCAGTTTCCTTGTGCCCATACACCAGCAAGACTGTATGGTGACACGTACTATTTCTAGTTTGTTGTATTTTATTTCAAACTCTTTTTGTTAGTTAATCTGTAACACAGAAAGGATTACTTGCACTACATGATGTAAACTAAGGCCGCTGTACTTGGTGTAAACCGAGGCCGCAGTTTCCTTGTGCCCGTACACCAGCGAGACTGTATGGTGACATGCACTATTGCAAGTTTGTTGGATTTTAACTAAAATGGTATGTTGACAAGAACGAATAGCTGCTATTGGATAACATGGTGTTTTTTTACTTAATGTTCTACCTAAGGTAAATTAATTCTGAATCTCTAATTTCCTTGTATTTTAGCACTGAAGTCGATTATTTATATATAGATATACAAGAGTAATAATAGATATTTAGATATAGAAGAGTAATAATATCTAATGGGATTGCGACTGATTGTTGTGTGCCTCTGCTTCCAGACTGGATCGCGTCAAATGCTGAAAGAACTCTCCAAATGGCGATATGTGGGCTCTTCCGTGGTGACAGGATTTATGATCAATATTTTGCTCATGGATCTCCGTTAATCTACCGGGTGATAAAAAAAGTCAGTATAAAATTGAAAACTTCATAAACCACGGAATAATGTAGATAGAGAGGTAAAAATTGACACACATGCTCAGAATGACATGGGGTTTTATTAGAACCAAAAAAGAAACAAAGTATTGCTAGACGCGTGAAAGATCTCTTGCGCGCGTCGTTTGCTGATGATCGTGTGCTCAGCCGCCACTTTCGTCATGCTTGGCCTCCCATGTCCCCAGACCTCAGTCCGTGCGAATATTGGCTTTGTGGTTACGTGAAGTCGCAAGTATATCGCGATCGACCGAGATCTCTAGGGATGCTGAAAGACGACATCGGACGCCAATGTCTCATCATAACTCCGGACATGCTTTACAGTGCTGTTCACAACATTATTCCTCGACTACATCTGCTGTTGAGGAATGATGGTGGACATATTGAGAATTTCCTGTAAAGAACATCATCTTTGCTTTGTGTTACTTTGTTATGCTAATTATTGCTATTCTGATCGGATGAAGCGCCATCTGTCGGACATTTTTTGAACTTTTGTATGTTTGTTTTTTGGTTCTAATAAAACCCCATTTCATTCCAAGCATGTGTTTCAATTTGTACCTCTCTATCTACATTATTCCGTGATTTATTCAGTTTTCAAATTTATAATGGCTTTTTGATCACCCGGTAGAAAGCAAATCGATAGGAGACGTTTCCTGATTTGAGGTAAAGCAGGAAGTCGTAATAAAGCATCAAAAATTCATACACTGATCAGCCAGAACATTATGACCACCTACCTAATAGCCGGTATGTCCACCTTTGGGACAAATAACAGCGGCTACGCGTCGTGGCATGGAAGCAAAGAGGCCTTGGTAAGCCGTTGGACGGAGTTAGCGCCACATCAGAACACACAAGTCACATAATTTCAGTAAATTCCGGGCAGGGTTTCGATGAGTTCTGATGCCACGTTCAAGATCGGTTCGATCGGGTTTAGATCTGGAGATCTGGCGAATTGGGGGGATGGGGAGCAGCACATTAATTTGAACTTGCCACTGTGTTCCTCGAACCACTCCATCACACCCCTAGCCTTGTAACATGGTGCAATATATTGTTGAAAAGTACCACTGCCATCGGGAAACATGATCGTCATGAAGGGGTGTATGTGTTCTGCAACCAATGTACTATACTCCTTGGCCGTCACGGTGCTTTGCACGAACTACACTGGACCCATGGATGTTTACGTGAATCCTCCCCAGAGTACGAGGTGTGGCTAGAAAAAAACCGGACTAGTACTGGTGAAACAATAAAACGAATGCAATAAGGCTGAAAGTCACGTGGCCTGTCAAGTGACTCTCGCTCCGCCTACTGCTCGAGTTTCATCTGCCTCCTGCACTCAGTCTGCCCGTGGCGTCTGTTTTAAGTAGTTGACGTTTTGTCTGTGCGTCGGAAAATGTTGAGTGTACAGAAAGAACAGCGTGTTAACATCAAATTTTGTTTCAAACTAGGAAAATCTGCAAGTGAAACGTTTGTAATGTTACAACAAGTGTACGGCGATGATTGTTTATCGCGAACACAAGTGTTTGAGTGGTTTAAACGATTTAAAGATGGCCGCGAAGACACCAGTGATGACACTCGCACTGGCAGACCATTGTCAGCAAAAACTGATGCAAACATTGAAAAAATCGGTAAACTTGTTCGACAAGATCGCCGTTTAACAATCAGAGCAGTGTCTCAGTTAACAGGAGTTGACAAGGAAAGTGTTAGGCAGATTCTTCATGAAAGTTTCAACATGAACAAAGTGTGCGAGTGTCATCACTGGTGTCTTCGCGGCCATCTTTAAATCGTTTAAACCACTCAAACACTTGTGTTCGCGATAAACAATCATCGCCGTACACTTGTTGTAACATTACAAACGTTTCACTTGCAGATTTTCCTAGTTTGAAACAAAATTTGATGTTAACACGCTGTTCTTTCTGTACACTCAACATTTTCCGACGCACAGACAAAACGTCAACTAGTTAAAACAGACGCTACGGGCAGACTGAGTGCAGGAGGCAGATGAAACTCGAGCGGTAGGCGGAGCGAGAGTCACTTGACAGGCCACGCGACTTTCAGCCTTATTGCATTCGTTTTATTGTTTCACCAGTACTAGTCCGGTTTTTTTCTAGCCACACCTCGTATAATGGAGCCGCCGCCAGCTTGTCCCCGTCCCGCAGTACACGTTTCAAGGAGGTCTTTCCCTGGAAGAGGACGGATTCGCACCCTCGCATCGGCATGATGAAGAGGGTGTCGGGACTCATCAGACCATGCAACACTCTGTCACAGCGGAAACGTCCAGTGCCGATGCTCACGTGCCTATTTCAGTTGAAGTTGCCGATGTCGTGGTGTTAACATTGTCACATTGAAGGGTCCTTGGGTGCGGAGGCCCATCATTGGAAGTTTTCAGTGCACTGAGTGTTCAGACATACTTGTACTTTGCCCAGCATTAAAGTCTGTTGATAGTTCCACCACAGTTAGCCGCAAGTCCTATTTTACTAGTTTGCCCAGCCTACGACGTTCGACATCTGCCCTCTGCCAAATTCAGGCGCCTTTCCCATTCTACGCATGGACGGCATGCTCACTGATATTACATGCACCGTTCGTGTGTCTCACTAACAATCATTCTTCGCAACGTGACGCTGCTGTCACCTGAACAGGTTCGTGTCGATAGTAGGTCGGTCGTTATAATGTTCTGGTCGACCAGTGTAACTGACATGTCTGTATCTTCAAGTGGACGAACATCCACTGTTTCTACGTGGAGCTGCGGCTTCTTAAGCCAGTAGATATGACATCATCGATGCCTATGTACGTCCTTAAGTCAGTCCAATAGTCGATTATTTAATCGTAAATATCGACACTGCTCCGCGATATTTGTTTGTGTCATGGAGGTAAATCTAGAACCGAGAGCAGTTCAACACATGCCATCTCCCACTTCTTCCTTCAAAAGCCCAGTCCTCATCTTTGAGACTCTATCGGACATGTGTAGTTACTCTCACTTCTAGCACTCACATATTTACGCTGGTGACATGGGCTCTGTAAGAAGGCAGACAATTATATTACCGCTTGCGAAGCCTGGAGAAACCAAGCAATGACAAATGGACACGCTTCATGAAAAGTTACAGAACACGAGTCGCACGTATAGTTCAGCAATCGTAAATGTTTGTTTGGATCGGTATAGATATTTCAAATTATTGAAACGAATAGAGGATGTCAGTCTCACTTGCTCAAGTTCAGTTTACAGGGAATAGTGGCTTGAAGACAGCAACTCCCATGATTAATCACATATGTGGCCAACTATGAAGTTTCTATGACCACAAAATATCTAGAATACACATTGAAAGTTCAGTACTTTAGAGCATAAGTTGCTAGTACCTTATTTCATCCCCACTATCGGTACCAATATTCAGCAAAATATGAGGAATTTGTGTAGATGTTTGGTCATTTTATGTGGGACGTTCATCAGCGTGGTGATTAGTGTCATTGCATATACTTTAGGAGATGGATATGTTTAATATATTGAAAATGGAGATATTATTGCCATAATAATTCAAAAGTAATTTTCGTTTCACATTAATTACCTTTAAGCATGCCCAAACTAAAACGGCTACTATAGTTTTAACATAAAATGTATGTATGTTATAAAATGTATGTATGTTTATTGTATATGTGTATGTATGTTACACATCTATTCCTAAAGCAATGGACCAATTTCAAGAAACCTTGGCACATATACTACTTAGTGTCTGGAAAGAATTCATATGAGCGTAAGAATCACCTATTTATCACAGATATGTGTGGTGGAGGTGAAAAGGTGGGATAGGACATAATATGCCAATAGCCATAATTTATTTATCCAGTGCTTCAGAATGAGGGCGCGCAGTGACCTGAAACAAGATGTACACATACTTTCAAACAGTTACGAAACTTCTTACCGTTGATAACCTCGACAAAATGACGAAAGGAAAAAGTTTGTCTGTCAGTACATTTTCGTTGTTCATGCTATAAAACTGCAGTACCAGGCATGACAGTTTAGTTTATTACTTTTTTACTACTAACTGCATTCGCGGCATACTGGGCAGACAGTATCCTCAGATGCTAGTAAGTACAACTGCAAAATTATACCATTGTACGACATATGGTTCAGGAGATACGACGTTGTAAACACTAAGATGCGGGAAAAACTGTCGCATCATATATGACATTAAATTTATTAGTTCTTTGTTAATAACTCTATTCTTAACAAATTCCGCAGATAGTATCCACATATGAATTATATCTTTGTACTGTTCAAATGTGTGTGAATTTCTAAGAGACCAAACTGCTGAGGCCATCGGTCCCTAGGCTTACACACTACTTA
Source organism: Schistocerca cancellata (assembly GCF_023864275.1). Classification (NCBI taxonomy): domain Eukaryota; kingdom Metazoa; phylum Arthropoda; class Insecta; order Orthoptera; family Acrididae; genus Schistocerca; species Schistocerca cancellata. The sequence goes on from NC_064629.1 coordinate 822,858,282, forward strand.
AGCTAAATTATGCTAAGAACAACACACACACAGACCCATGCCCGAGGGAGGACTCGAACCTCCAACGGGAGGGGCCGTGCAGTCAGTGACATGGCGCCTCTAACCGCGCGGCCACTCCGCGCGGCTATCTTTGTACTACACATAGTTTGGGGGATATGACGTCACAAACATTGAGCTGCGTGAAAAAGAAACTGCAGAACGAAAATCGCTAGAGATACATGTGAAACATGTGTGAAGTATGTTAAATATACGTGGCATGTGCGTACGACATGGTTGTGTCGAATACGAAAATTTGAAAGTAGAAGTCTTAATGTAACGAATGGAATGAAATGTCTAAATGGAAAGAAATGTGCAGAAGTATATATCGATTATCATTATGTAAGACTGGGACACCTGTCGAAAAAGTAGCACACCATTTCCACAGACTTTGATATTTCCTGCAACTATTCATATACGAGCAATCTTGATGTGACTACACAAATATCGTCTATGTGTGACAAAGCCGGTCGAAATATGCACAGATCAACATCATACGGGTCCTTATATATACACGTGACATGTGCGTACGAGGATAAAGCCAAGGGTAAAAAGCTGCTACTATACTTCCTGAACGATTTCAACCAAATTTGGCACACAAATTATTTACTATCTGGAAAGAAACATCGTGGGGGTAACAATCATCAGCGTCCTATCAGGGTGGGAGAGATAACGTGGAGAGAGAAGGGGTGGGGAGGAGATGCACAGACACAGAAGGTGATTCGGAAACATATAGGGTGAGGAGGAGATGGTCAGAGGGAGGGGGAGAGACAAATTGACAGAGAAAGGGAAGAGGAAGTGATGGATGGAGAGAGAGGGCAGAGGAGAAGATAGAGGGGGGGGGGGGTAGGAGATGGACAGGCAAAGGAAAGAGGAGGGAGAAGGAGGTGGACATAGACAAGGAGGGGGAAAAGATGGACAGGAAGAGGGGCGAGAAGGGGACGGACAGAGAGAGAAATGAAATAGGAGGACATAACCAGAGAGAAGGGAGAGGAGCAAGTGAACAGCGAACGGAAGGATGAGAAGATGGACAGACAGAAGGAGAAGGATAGATGAACAGAGAGAGGGGGAGGGTGGTTGAGGTGGTCAGAGAGAGAGGGTGAAGGAGACAAACAGAGAGAGAGAGGGGAAGGAAAAGATGGACAGATAGAGGTGGAAAGGAGGAGGCAGACTAATAGAAGGCTGGAATAAACACATACACGGGCAACGCCGGGTGCTCAGCTAGTTCTAATAATAATAAAGTAATAAATTAACGCGACAGGTCATTTTTGTTCACTGATCTCTCGAGCAATAAATTGGCATACTTCACACTGATGAATGCATAAAAATCTTCTACAGATCAATTTAGATGTGTATACAGATGCTACTCAGAATTTTAAACTGGTGACACATTCATTTCATCGACATGTAATGAAAATCACAATAAATATGGCAGATAAGTAGGTCATCGTGTGACAGAAGGAAACCACTTGCCTGTGGGTGTGTACTGTTTGGAAACGTCGCAAGATGACTGCATCACATCGAAATGGTAGGAAGATGTCGCGCATTGGGCTTACACTAAGTGTAATCGTCACCTGCTATACATCACCTGCAGCCACTTTTCTGTCCATAGCTACACAACACACTTCATAGTGATATTACATGACCCAGAGGGACAGCACGTTGGATCACATTGCATCGCCTACATCTCTGCATGACTGCAATATGATCCAACTTCCTTTCCCTTTGAGTACAGTAATAGCATTTTTGAGAAGATCTGTCATTTAACTATGGACAGAAATGTTGATGGATTGGAAGTGATGATGACACTTAAACAGTTTCATTGCAATGGATTCAAATGTACTATAGTACTCACAATAATGATAGCTTTTTCTTGTGTCTTTGCAATTGCATCCTGGGTGTTTGGAGTGCTTTATCTGCCTGGTAATAAGGCTGAATGTTTTGCATAGCATTAACATAATATAAAAAGTTGGGGATCTCAGCTTCTGATCAAGTTTCGTATGATTCACGGCCCTCAGAGTGGCATTTAGAGTTCAATATCAAATCTCGGAATACACTGGAAAACCAGATTCTCATAACCCGGGCGAGAGGGAACACTGCACACTGAAGAATATCTTCTGCACGGACTAAGCTACTTTTTATGTCGTTGCTCACTGAAAACGCCAAATATTTCTCCTTAAGAAATTTAGTCAAGAATAAAAAATTTGTTTTACCCTGTAAAGTCTAAAATTATCTACCCTAACAAAAAAAAACTGACAGGATTACAATGTTATATCACAGAAGGACCCGTATGATGTTGATCTGCGCATATTTCGACAGGCTTTGTCGCACATAGACGTATTTGTGTAGTCACATATGAATAGCTGCAGGAAATATCAATGACTGTGGAGATGGTGTGCTACTTTTTCGACAGGTATCCCAGTCGTTACATAATGTTAATCGATATATACTTCTGCACATTTCTTTCCATTTAGACATTTCATTCTATTCGTTACATTAAGACTTCTGCTTTCAAATTTTCGTATTCGACACAACCAAGTCAGTTTCTTTATCAGATAGAAGACCAAGGAACCTTACTGTAAATTTAAAACGAGAACCGTATCTCTTAGATATATTTCGAATGAATTAAAAACAGAACGGTCTTTATTAAATACAGCACAAACAGTTTTATCACGGAAGAAATTAAATATTTTCTGGGCACCTAGTTAACAGTCGGCTGACACTGACGCTGAGATGAGACTGAAATGGTAAAGCAAAATTCACCCACAAATAAAAAACTGTTAACAGGCATGACAACTGTGGACGATAAGCTTTTAATAAAGTGTCACCCGAAATGTTCTTTTGAGGAATACTGTTAAACTGAATGGATTTGATTGAAATGGTGTTCCTGAGGCAGCATCCAAAATTACGGTGGGCGGTGAAGTGGAACAGTGAGATGGAGAAACATACATCTAATGGCCAATGTTGTGTCTGGACTTAGTACAGAACGACTTTTGAATGTTGAAGAAATATTTACAAGATGCTGATTGTGTAGGAACTTGTCCCGTGCGGCCGCGCGGGGCTAGCCGAGGAGTCTAGGGCGCTGCAGTCATAGACTGTGCGGCTGGTCCCGGCGGAGGTTCGAGTCTTCCCTCGGGCATGGGTGTTTGAGCTTGTCCTTAGGATAATTTAGGCTAAGTAGTATGTAAACTTAGGGACTGATGACCTTAGCAATTAAGCCCCACAAGATGTAACTCACATTTGAACATTTTGTCCTGTTCGGCCTCTCCCAACAGAGTTGGATTGTAACGATTAGAGTGATACCTTCTAAATCCATATTGGAAGCGACATATGAGATTTCTTGAGACTGGTGTCTAGACAAGCCCAACATTGATGATTCGATTTAGCATACTTCGCCGGCCGTTGTGACCGAGCGGTTCTAGGCGCTTCAGTCCGGAACCGCGCGACTGCTACGGTCGCATGTTCGAATCCTGCCTCGGGTATGGATGTGTGTGATGTCCTTAGGTTAGTTAGGTTTCAGTAGTTCTAAGTTCTAGGGGAGTGATGACCTCAGATGTTAAGCCCCATAGTGCTCAGAGCCATTTTTTTGCGTATTTCCTTTGCACCTTGCGAGGGTGTTAGTATCATAGCTCCTGGAATGTATGAGATCCTTCCGTGATTACTTACATCGGCCAAGATATTGGCTTTTGCTCCATAGTATATTAAAATGGGGACGATGTATTATTTTAAATATTGTTAATATGTCCCAGCGTGTCACAGTGAATAAAATGTGACCCAGAAGCTATAACATGAGCTACAGAAAGCACTGCATTCATTTCTAATACTGATTAAGGTCAGTTATAGAATTTTTCATTGATTGTATTTGAATTGAGTCTTCTTCTTTCCCTGGCTTCTCGATAGGGCAGGAAACATTGAACTTGGATCACAGAAGATGTGTCGTAAATACACCTCGCCATGGACTGTGTTACACCATTTGGTTATAATTTGAGGACTCTTATCCCACTTGGTAGGAAATGGATGTAAATTGTTGATTTCGAATCGCTGATGGATTTCAAAAACTCTCGACATCATCCCGTCTTGCTCTGTTTAATTGTCTGTTTGGCTTTAATTTCGCCAGTCAAGAAACGGTACATTCACTTCACTGCCTACCTGACTTTTTCGCTTCGGTCATGGATGTGACTAAAAACGTGATTTATCAAATCCTGGATTCTTTCTCCGTATTCAAATATATCCAGCTGGCTATAGAGCACCCTGTTTTCCCTCCCGAGTATCCGTTTCAGTGATTTTTCTTCCTGGTTCTGCTTATGTATAGGTAGACAGAAGCAGGAAAGCTTGTAACGCGTCACTGATCTGCACCAGCGAGCTTTGCTGTGTATGAAAACAACTGGACGACTCAGCACGCCAAGCCGCTCTGATTAGTCTGTCTGGCGTAAATTGTTTATTGCTGGAGTATGCGTTCGCGTTGGTGGGCGTAGGCCCCAAGAAGTCGATCAGCAGTACAGCATAACCGTCTCAAAGCTTTGGACGCAGTAGCTTCTATGAGGTCACAGCCGATCTATCTTTGGTTTTCATTGCTGAGGCAGTGCATCCCCAAGCACCGTAGGTTTCTTCACGTAGTATGATGGAAACCCATTTTTATCGTTGGTCACAGTGCGATTAAAAATTCATCGCCCTCATCTCCAAGAGGTCGTTTAGCAGCGACTTCTTTTAGTGTATGTAATATATCTGTCCGATACAGTATCGTGTAGACACAACCTATAAATTTGTGAAGAATACGCTCTCAGATTCTCCTTAATCTACAATTCCATGGCGTTGAAAAATTCGTCTTTCACAAGAGACGACTGCCCATTGCTTTCTCATCTCGCAAAATTTCTACCCTTCGATGAACTACTACTTCCATCTCAGTACCACTCACACTCTCACGATGTTCCTTTAAGATTTGCATATTTGACAATGAATGAATATGCTTGAGAGATATTATACATCTCGAAACCATGTGAATGCATTTCACAACTACTAAACCAACTAATTAGGGCTTTAATATAACTGAGTGTCAATCATCTAGAGACGATGGTTATTGTCGTGAGATATTGCCACAAACCTCTAAAGGTTTAAGTAACTACCCGAACAGTACTTGATTACCAGTGGTGGTTAGCAAATGAAGCCGACACTGACAGCAATGCCATTCGAGAAAAGAAACAAAATTCGGTTGCAAGATTCTGTTCTCTCAGCACTGAAAGCTGTTGCCACAACATATTACTTAGCGCATATACATCTCAAGTCTGTAGAGTTTTCTGATTATTTAGATATAAATATTCCGAGAAAATATACGCTTTGGAACTACTCCGCGTCTACTCTAATCTTCTCTTATTTCTTCGAACGAAGTGAGTGTAGCGACCGATATCAACTTCCTTATGAACACGTGAGTACTTGGAACCGGGAACTACTTATGTTAAAGTGGTCACCAAATCGATAGCTGTGCCCGCCTAGCGGATTCGTTGCTCTCAAGGAAGGTTCCCTTTTGTCGAAGAGTTCCTCACATGGATTTATAGCAGACTGCAATATAAGTAGAATGTTACGTCATTTAATAGCAACATTCACTAGCAGGAGTAATAATCAACGAATCTTCGTTAGAGGGAAGTGCTGCATGCTTTTATAGATAACAAAGCATTTATTAGTTTTTCCTGAGTACAGCTGTCGATGGAATACGAACTGAGGACTCTACTGCTTCTTCTACCATTAATTTTACCAATACTCGCACAGCACTGGCTATGACAACTACACTAATAACTGTAAGAAATGCAGCATCAAGAATGATACACGCCTTTGATATGAAACTTGTTGCGGAAATGTATGCGAAGATATTAACAAGGAGACTAAACGCTTTGTTAGACAATAAACTATTGAGTTTCTTAATAGGAAGATACATTATATTTAGTATGAAGCAACTAATTGAAAATTTAAGAAATTAGCAACCATACATTTGTAAAATCATAGATTAAAGCTCTTGACACTATTGTTAGACATAACTTATATGAAATTACAGAAAAAGAAATAATTCTCAGCTCATCAGAGAAGGCTGTCCTTTATGACGTGCTTTACATAAATTTTTAATAGATGGCACCATTCATAAGTGAGAAAAGCCCTTGGTTCTTAAACATGGCATACGGCTACTGAAGACGAACTTGCTCGTTGTAAATGACCAAGTAAATATAAAAGAATCAGTAGTTGACTGACAAATATGAATCTTCGTAACGCACTAATAAGAAAAAAATATTAATTTTGGAATATCTCTAATTAAAAATAAGGTTCAAGCATTCGCCGGGAAACAATCGACAAGACATATATCTTAGTAGGAGACAAACCTATAGAACAGGTCAATATTTTTTGTATCTTTTGTTGTAGTTTAGGTTTAGACAATTCCACTGACACTGACTCTAAAATACGGAACAATTAAAAGGACATTAGATGACAAATCCAGTGGTCAGTCAGTAATAAAATTGCATAGAACCATGGACGTCCCTACAGTTTTTTACGAAGCACAAAGGTAGACCATGAAAGAAAAATAAACATAAGTTCTAGCCACCAGAAATGTGGTTTCTATGGTCCAGTTCTACGATACACAAGAGTTGATAGCATCCTAATTGAAGATATAAGACTTTGATTAAGTGTCAAGAGTATGCTGGAAGCAAATTAAGCATTAAAATAAAATGGTTGAGTCATATTGAATGAATGGCACGTAACATATTTCCGTAGGGAAACGTGGTGGAGAAGGACGGCAGGAAAGATAGAAAGACCAATTTTGAAATACTTGAAGATGGAACAGTTTTAAAAAGACCAAAGCCTTGATGATGGTAATGATGGTGGTGGCGGTGGTGGTGCTGATAATTAGGATTACAGCACTGTGAATGACAGCCGCCTTTCAGTACTTAAACTCAGACGCTGCACTCAGATCCAGTAAACGTCGTTGAATCAACAAGAATCTAGGCATTTTCCTAGAAATCTCCCCCTATGTGGTTTCTGTTCGAGCCTCAAAAGTGGAAGTCATTCGATGAACTCGCCAACGAATGTGCTACGCAACATGGCCGCTGTGGCACCCTTCCATCTTTGGAGGCTTGCGCATTCGTCGCTACATGCGGCCGCGTATTGGCTTGCTGAAATATGACGTATGGAGATGACTAAGGCTTTCTGGTAAAGTGATGTGGCTCATTCACAAAAGGATTGTATTTCTCAAATCATATCGAAACTACGGTGGAGTTCCGCTTCTAACATCCTGATAGGCGACTGGCAGCTGTGAACCATGGCATTCGAAGACCACAAATTGGCCTTTCGTTTGACAGACCTGCCAAACAGAATTCCGTGTAGTTTGCTTAAGGGTTTTACATTTAAATTTCTTCTGGAATCATATGTGGTTCTAGCCTTGTACAGCCCAAGTTGCAACGTATCTTTTTACCAACTGGTTGTTGGCGAAGATATTATTCGCTCCAGAATACAATCCGTTAAGACCTTATTGGTGCATTCATTACAGAAATCATTGTACGGGTGCAATCATCAGCGGGGATTCCGGCAAATGTTCCGTACTGCAAGGTACCTAGGGTACTAGTTTGTCAGCACCCATATGATTTTATTCCTTCTTTTTAGTGGCGGAGGAGGGAGAGCGGGAGATTTTCCCAATATCCAGTGAATACTTATCTACGGTTTCGGAGCTAACCCTTGGTCAGACCAATGTTGAGAAGGTTTCTCGAGGTGTCAGTGGACTTTTTACGATCATTACTTGCCAAAATTCAATTACATGTGGTTCTGCGCTGTGGTAACATTTAGTAGTCGGTTGTTAATAGTTGTAGAGAGAACTTCATTTGCATGTGTTAAGAAATGGGTTTCTGAAACCAAAAGTGGTGCCGGCCGGTGTGGCCGAGCGGTTCTAGGCGCTTCAGTCTGGAACCGCGCGACCGCTACGGTCGCAGGTTCGAATCCTGCCTCGGGCATGGATGTGTGTGATGTCCCTAGGTTAGTTAGGTTCAAGTAGTTCTAAGTTCTAGGGGACTGACGACCACAGATGTTCAGTCCAATAGTGCTCAGAGTCATTTGAGCCAAACGTGGTCATCCTTGTGAAGACGATCTATTGTAGGTGAATGACGTAATTAAACTGCAATCACGGATAAAAAAAAGTCGATAAAGCGCACACTATAGTATAGGGCAATATGAGGTGTGTGAAATTAACAGAAGTATAGTAAGAAGAGTAAGGTATATTTTCAGCGAACGACTGACGTTGTGCAAGATTGTTACTGTATTGTTGGATGGTGTCCACAAACTAGTGTGTAAACTAGCTTCTCATTAATGGTTACGGAACACGGTAGAGCTTGTGATTAATGTACTGACTCTTATCCCAGAGGAGTGTATCCAAACGTCCTTTACAGACCAATGGTGATAACAACACGTGTACTAGTGAAACAAAAACGTCATTGAACTCAACTTCATCGAGGTATCTCACGAGAACGTTTCACTTTGCTATCATACTTTTGTAGCGTCAACTGGTCTGCTATGGTTCAGCAAAAATGCTTCTTGCGTCCACATGCAGAAATTAGAAAAAAATGAGACACAAGTGCATAGAATTATAAATCCTACTGTTCTTGGACTGTTTATAGTCGGGCGCAGGAATACTGCAAATCAAATGGAGGAAAACAAGTGCAAGTTCAAAATTTGAGTTATTACGCGAGGATTCCGTGGTTCCGTGGGTAGCACAAGTGTTTGCACCCTGCCAGCAAACGCTAGCGATCAGATTTAGTCGCCCAGTTCAGTACACAATTTTAAATGGCTCTGAGCACTATGGGACTTAACATCTGTGGTCATTGGTTCCCTAGAACTTAGGACTACTTAAACCTAACTAACCTAAGGACATCACACACATCCATGCCCGAGGCAGGATTCGAACCTGCGACCGTAGCGGTCACGCGGTTCCAGACTGAAGCGCCTAGAACCGCACAGCCACACCGGCCGGCACACTATTTTAAAGTGTCACAAATTTTCACTAGGTTAAATAATTTCCTATCGGTACAACCATTCGCTGTGAGCTTTTATGTCAGTGGACTGAACGAATGAGATTATGTCACGTGCGTCGTGGCCTCTCGTTTGCCAACAAAAGTTGCCACTGTGAAAGTGCTGTGAAAATTAAAGGCCTGCAAATCGTTGTAACTGCTGCTTTGACAAAATGTTGTATCACAGGATTTGATCTGACGTATCAATTACATTCAAAGGGCTCAAAGAGAGCTGTAGTGTTTCGAAAACTTTAACATCAGGTATTCATCGGCGTTAATGGAAACTACGTATTTTATCTAGGCGAGACTGAGAATGTGTGCGTGGTCGAACGTGCTCCTGTGAAACAGCCTTATCTCAGTAGCCCATAATCATCAGAGCTCGTACTGTAATTTCATGAAATGTGACACTGTCTGTTGGAGCACTCAATCTAATTTATTCAGTTGCTCTTAGCTCCCTAGCCCATATTCATCAGAGCCTTTACTCTAATTTAGTGAACTCTGACACTGTCTGTTGGGGCACTGAATGTAGTTTATTCACTTATATTTTTATTGAGATGGTTTCCATAACACTAAATATATTGACAAAGTTGTATAATTTGGAATGCTAAGCAATCATCATCAGTGCTCTAAGAACAGAAACGACAAAAATGGAAAAACTGTTATTAAATATATTTATAAAAGGAGAATAAGACACTTTTTAGGACTACGACCTTTGTCGATCACACCAAAGTGACCTGTCATTATGTCTTTATTTTACATTCTGCCTTTTACGATCTTTTCTGCGTGTTTTGTGCCTTTTAATGATAGATATTTAATTTATTTATTTACTATTCTTACTTCTAAATTTTATAATAAATACGAGCTGATAGTAACCAACTCTCCCCCACAGTACGTCTTTACAGATGGTAAGAAAATTGTTTGTACCAAGTTTGGTTGGAATCGATCCGGAGGTTTAGGAGTAGTTTCTTATCTGCAGCTTTACCCGCATACACATATGTCATAGATATATCACATACATTTAACATACTTCACTCATATTTCTACACATCTTTAACTTGTACATCTGGCGAATTTTCCCCTGCAGTTTATTTTTTACATGTTTATGCAGTCATATTTGTTAAACTTGTGTGGTACAAAGATATATATTTTGTAAGTACATTAGCGTCATAGGTGGATACTGTCTGCGAAATGTGTTGCAAATAGAGATAGTAGCAAGGAAGTAATGAATTTAATATCGTGCCTCATGCAGCAGTTCTTCACGCATCTAATTGTTTATGACGTCATATCTCCTATAACTATGTGTCGTACAATGATATAATTTCGCAGGTACATTCAGCAGCATATGTGAATATTGTCTGCAAAGCGTGCAACGAATGCAGCCAGTAGTGAAGAAGCAATAAACTAAACTGTCATGCTTTACGTGGAGGTTTTACTGTATAGGCAGCGAGAATGTAGTAAGCGATAAACTTTCTTCCTTTCAACATTCCGTCCGTTTCTCAACGAGATATTCGTGATGGTTTGAAAATGTGTGACGTTTGTTGCAATCCAGTAAGTGCTCTTATTCTCAAATACTGGAGGAATGAAGTCCGGGTATTCGTGCGTCGTCGTCTACTCACCCACACCAGCCACTTTGATGGTACGTTGTTTTTATCCTCACAGTTAATTTTCCAAAGAGTAAAGCGTGTACCAACAAGCGTGTACCAACTTTGACTGAAATCAGTCCAGTTTTTCAAGAGGAGATGTGGAGCATACATAAATTCATTCATATACAGGGTGAGTCAGGAGGAAAAGTACATGCTTTGAGGACGACCTTCATTTAACGACAGAGAGCAGCGGCGTTTGCGTAGAGTTGTCAGCGCCAACAGACAAGCATCAATGTCTGAAATTACCGCAGAAATCAATGTGGGACGTGCGACAAAGGTATCCAGTAGAACAGTGCGTCGAAACTTCGCATTAATGCACTACAGCAGCAGATGACTGAAATGAGTGTCTTTGCTAACAGCAAGACATCATCTGCACTCGTGACCGCATCGGTTGGACACTAGACGACTGGATAACCGTGGCCTGGTCAGATGAGTCCCGATTTCAGTTGGTGAAAGTTGTTGGTAGTGTTAGAGTTTGGTGCAGGTCCCACAAATCCATGGACCTTAGTTGTGAACAAGGCACTGTACAAGCCGATGGTGGCTCCATAACAGTGTGGGCCGTGTTTTACATGGAATGGACTGGGTCCTCTGGTCCAACTGAACCGATCATTGACTGGAAATGATTATATTCGGCTACCTGGAGATTATCTGTAGCCATTCATGGACTTCATGTTCCCAAACAACGATGGAATTTTTACGGGTAACAATGTGCCATGTGACCATGCCACAATCATTTGCGATTTGTTTGAAGAACATTCGAGACAATTCGAGCGAATGATTTGGCCACCCAGATTGCCCGACGTGTGTCCTGTACAACATTTTGGGACATAATGTAGACATCAGTTCGTGCATAACATCCTTCACAGGCAACACTTTCGCAGTTATGGACAGCTATCCCGGAAGCATGGCTCAATATTTCTGCAGGGGAATTCAAACGACTTGTTGAGACCATGACAGCCGGCCAGTGTGCCCGAGCGGTTCTAGGCATTTCAGTCTGAAACCGCGCGACCTCCTCCGTAAACTGTTGACCATCGTCTAACGCGGACAATCTGAAATACTTTGAAACATTGCACGTAACTGATAGCTGCAATTGGAGGAGTTATTAAACTTACATGGAACGCTCTGAGAGTGGAGTAGAATAGTCATACTAACATTTATTCTATATTTATTAAATTAATACGTTATTTACCAGACAGCGTCGGTATTAAAAGTTAAATAGCGTCCACGCTTTCATGTATAATTACTTTGTTTCTAATTATTTAAACAAATCCCCTCGCTCGCCGTGGTTGCTTCATTTAAGTGCACAAATTATCTACCTCGTCACTGGAAAACCGTTGGGACCGGGACCATAAAATTTCTAATGAAAAGTAGCGGTTTATAAGTTTATTGTAATTCACAAAAGCTTAATACACTGATATGCTTTCCCTGTGTTACGAAAACTATGTCACTTAAGGTTTATCGAGGAGAATGTCATTAAAGAAGTACTAAATGCTAGAGTTGGAAAAGAATGGAAAAGAGAATTGGCTGCATTTTCCTAAATAACCGACGTTTACTTTATATAATTTACGAAAACACAAAACATTATATATAAAAGGCTGATCGCGGGCTCAACTCAGCTCTACCCTAATGCAAGTCCAATGGCTAGCGTTTTTTTTGCCCTCCTCTCGACAAGGATTTCGTGTCAGAATTGTATGTACATTCGTTTATAAACGGGTCTCTGAAATTTTATATTGAAGATGGAGATATACTATGTGATCAAAAGTATCAGGACGCCTGGCTGAAAATGACTTACAAGTTCGTGGCGCCCCCCATCGGTAATGCTAGAATTCAGTATGGTGTTGGCCGACCCATAGCCTTGATGACAGCCTCCACTCTTTCAGGAATATGTTCAACCAGGTGCTTGAAGGTTTCTCGGGGAATGTCAGCCCATTCAACACGGAGTGCTACACTGAGAAGAGGTATCGATGTCGGTCGGTGAGGCCTGGCACGATGTCGGCGTTCCAAAACATCCCAAAGGTGTTCTATGGGATTCAGGTCAGGATACTGTGCAAGCCACTCCATGACAGGGATGTTATTGTCGTGTAACCACTCCGCCGGGCGTTATGAACAGGTGCTCTATCGTGTTGAAAGATGGAATCGCCATCCCCGAATTGCTCTTCAACGGTGGGAACCAAGAAGGTGCTTATAATATCAATGTAGGCCAGTGGCACGCAAAACAACAAGGGGTGCAAGCCCCCTCCATGAAAAACACGACCACACCATAATACCATCGCCTTAGAATTTCACTCTTGCTACTATACACGCTAGCAGATGATGTTCACGGGGCATTCGCCATACTCACACCCTGGCATCGGATCGCCACATTGTGTACCGTGATTCGTTACTCCACACGGCGTTTTTCCACTGCTCAATCGTCCACTGTTTACGTTCCTTACACAAAGCGAGGCGTGTTGTGTGGCCTATGAGCAGCCGCTCGACCATGAAATGCAAGTTTTTTTCACCTCTCGCCTGATGGTCTGGATAGATGTCGGCCTATTACACATTACGACCCTCTTCAACAGGCGGGTTCGGCCTGCACGCTTTTGTGCTGTACGTGTCCCTTCACGTTTCCACTTTTCTATTAAATCGGAAACAGTGGACCTAGAGATGTTAAGAAGTGTGCAAATCTCGCGTACAGACGTCTGACACAAGTGACACCCAATCACCTGACCACGTTTGAAGTCCGTGAGTTCAGCGGAGCGCCCCATTCGGCTCTCTCTTGATATCTAATGACTACAGAGGTCACTGATATGGAGTACCTGGCAGTAGATGGCAGCACAATGCACCTAATATGAAAAAGTATGTTTTTGGGGGTGTCCGGATACTTTTGATCACATAGTGTATTAAATGAATCGGATCTGAAACTAATGTAGTTATGTGTCAAGTCGATAATACTAACACAAGACTATGATTTGCAGCTATTGTAAGATTTTGTTCTTTGACACTTGAGATTTTTATGTTTGATAAACGTGTGAGTTAACCACGGAAAACTTAAATTTGGAAGTCTACTCCAAATTCTCATGCTCACCTGTCAGGCACGCTGTTCTATAGAAGTTTTAAGCAGCTTTGATCGTTGTTTTCATTATCTAAGGCTTTTTTAATTAGAGTATCTCTGAAATTCATTAATGATTTCATAAGTGGTCTAATAACATACGAAATAGGGAGATGCTAAGAAGAATTATTGACGAAGGAAGTATATGAAAAATTGACAGCAGGGAAACGACCGATTAATGCAACAACTGCTACGCCATCCAGTACTTAGTAATCTGATATTGGACCGAGTAGCTGAAGTTAACAAATCATAAGGGATTTGAAGAATCGGAGCATGAAAACTCGATTTTTATCGATATCATGTGCAACAGATTTAGTTATTAGCACGAGAATTGAGAACGAAATCAAACAATCAGCACGTGACTAAAGTTGTCGTTCGTAGTACCGCTCATTTGATGTCTCTGAGTTACTTTCAGTATTCTCCACAACCTTCATGCTCGCCAAAAACTGGGAAATTGCAGAGCAGCCGAAATGAAACAAGTGATAAAGGATTTTCGGGAACTTCCTGAGGACGTTACCCGTGCAACAAAAATGTCACTAGAAAACGCCACGAAAGGAGTTAGAAAACCGGAAAGTATTATCTATGTGAAGTATAGCTTTCAGCCAAGTCCGACTCGCACCTACATGGTCTCAAAGAGTCGTTTGTGCATTCGTTATTGCCTCCAGACCTTACTGCAGTGTTCACTTCTACAGGTGCTTTCTGAGCGAAATGCTACCAGAACATTTGTATTCTAATTTTTTCATTCTTCCAAATGAGGTCTGGGTCAGCTTATCTGAACATCTGAACTTACAGAAAGAGTGGCCGAGCGGTTCTAGGCGCTACAGTCTGGAACCGCGCGACCGCTGCGGTCGCAGGTTTGAATCCTGCCTAGGGCATGGATGTGTGTGATGTCTTTAGGTTAGTTAGGTTTAAGTAGTTCTAAGTTCTAGGGGACTGATGACCTCAGAAGTTAAGTCCCATAGTGCTCAGGGCCATTTGAACCATTTGATTTGAACTTACAGAAACTATGCCATTTTGCATCAGAAAAACCTGTGTAGAACAGCCGTTGCATACAATTAAGTCTGGTATTTTGTGCCGAAGTCCCGGCCCAGTTTTATTTTAGCCGCCAAGTATTAAAACATCAAGTGCTACGAAATTCGCTTTGTTTGGTAATACTATACTAATCGAAAATTTTCAAGTGGTGTCCTTACGTAGTTATTGTTAGTGCGGTGTTGTCGATAATCGATAACGTCACACCAACAGTCGACCACCGCAAAGATGCTGCATGTCCACGCAGCGTCCTCAGCAGCGCCAATCCAGACGAGGCTATAGCCGCGCCTCCCGGGAGTTGCGAGACACCACCGCTGCACAGCAGTAATGAAATACGGCCGCATGGGACAACCGCAGCTGTTTCTCCTGGAGTACAGTTCGAGTTCTACTTCTTCTACGAGTGGATAGTCGTCGCGTTATGGCTCAGCTGAGCTTATGTCAGACTTATGTATTCAGAGTGTTTAGCTGTACCTAGAAGACAGTGTTTATAGTAAGTAATGACACTTAGAACATTTAGAATGCAGGATTTACATACTTGCCTCATCACGCATCTCAGTGCCTTCGGCTGCTTCTTTGTCTGCATTGGAAATCAAGATTTATAACGGACAAATAATTCCACACGTGTTACCGTCAGTCACAGTAGTGGACAGCTGCACTTCTTAAAAAAATTGGGGAAGATGAATTTTGGCATCTGCGATACTTCATTGACAAATAATTGAGGACTGGATATGTTGCCAAATTATACCTTTATCTTTAACAAATTAAGTACACCATTAAATATCATTACATCCTAGACTGTTTGCATAAAAAGAACTGAAATGTGCGACAGTTGTCGAAAACAAAGTGGAAATAGTCATTCATACCGCCACCCTGGCTCCTTTTCGTTGGACTTTGAGAGTTTCAGTACCGTGCATATCCTCCGTGAGCGTTTATCGCTGCTTGACACCTACGTGGCATGCTCTATATAAGTCTACGGAGGTCACCCTATGGTATCCGTTCCCATTCTTCAATGAGAGTCCATGAGAGTTCTTGGAGAGTCTGAAGTGGAAAAGGACGACCATAAACACGTCTATAAAGCCTGTTCGACATACGCATGATCGGGTTTAGGTCGACACTGCTGGCCGTTCCATTATCTCAATGTCCGGGCTTCGCAAGACGTCCCTGCTGACGCCCTGCACATGGACCCTGATACTAGAAGGAATTCAGGGCCACCGCCGTATGCAGCTTCCACCATACGGTCAACAGGATCTGCGCAATTTACTGCTTCACCGTAAGGCGACCACTGACAAGATCCGTATGAATGACAAACTTCCCCACAACATCACAGAACCTTGGAAATCTGTCGATTTCCTGGAGATCATCTGGGAGGCGCCGCTCAAAAATGGCTCTGAGCACTGTGGGACTTAACGTCTGAAGTCATCAGTCCCCTAGGACTTAGAACTACTTAAACCTAACTAACCTAAGGACATCACATACATCCATGCCCGAGGCAGGATTCGAACCTGTGACCGTAGCGGTCGCGCCGGTTCCAGACCGTAGCGCCTAGAACCGCTCGGCCACTCCGGCCGGCGGAACCGCTTACCACAGGTGTCTGCACACGAACACGTTTCTCACCTTGCGTCAGAGGATATCTGTAATCGCTTATGACTAACACGTTTCACCAAGTAACAAAGTTGCCAGACGACATGGGACAGGCAAAACTGTTGCAAGATGTGTCGATCGGGGTACTCGAACAGGACGTTTGCGTCGTACGGTCCTTTCTCAAAACGTGTTCGTCACAGTGTTAGTGGGCAAAGCTGCTCCACTTGCGCTTCTAAGAACTCCCTCTAGTGCTCTGGTGGTATCTGTGCTACGCGATAACGAAGAGATGGCCGAATATCGGCTTCACGTGGAGTTGTAATGCGTTGGCGATCTTGCCCAAATCACTTGTGTAGAAATCCGGTAGTGTGCCCACAATCTATGGATGACAGATGGAGCGACATTGGCATCTGCAGTAAAACGACGGAAAGTCCATCCTCTTTGGGTCAAACAAACCGCCCTTGCAACTTGCATTGCATTAAGATGTCACATTGCATGTGCTTGGTTGAATACAACGTTCACAAATGACAAACTCCACCTACGTACCTCACGAAAGAACGCTGGGGCACCGGTACACACTTCACTCTGACGGGTCACCTGACGCTGTAATGCATTACACAGCTAATAGGTGGCGAATGTTTTCAATTGTTCTTCACATATGAAGCAGTCATCGCTTGCCAGTGACAAGTGTAAGATTACAGATGCGTCCCGCTGAAGCCATTTTGTCTATTACGACATTTATTCGAATGAAGACAAAATTTTTAAAAGACATGGGCTTTGGTCATTCGCCCGATCAAGACTGGTGTTCTTGTAGAAAAATTCAGGAAATTGACCAAGAAAGGATATGACATCAGACTTACTGCATCGGATTCCTGCCTTTTGTCTGTCTTTTACATTTCACGATTTCTACTATTTATTTACAGTTTGTAGCAAGACGTATTTATTTACTTTCTGAAAAGTTTACCCCGTGACAAGTCTACAGATTTACACCACTGCATTAACTTTTCTGATCGTCAGATATTACACTAAAATTTCTGTTCGGCGTCCACAGACGCACTGTGATAAGTTTCTACTCGGATACACAACTCAGTTGTAATCAGCTGTTGTTATATGAGGGTAGTTTTTCAGGCATTAGATAAATTGATTTAGCTTTGTTTGTACTGATCTCGGGTATCCAGCCGGATGCTGTCGTCTCTTCGTAATATGATATTTCAACAGCGTACCTTGCCTTTCATCTTCAGGCGATGCCTGTAGAACGAGTGCCCTGTGTCGCTGACGCTTCATTGGAGAGCTATCCTTGCTCGACATGTTGAGCAGTGTCAGCATGAAAATGCTGTTCCTGCCGTTTATGTGGGGAAGAAAAGGAAAACCGTATCTATACGAATTGTCCTTGGGTGCTGTGGTGAATGAGCACCTTCGCTACATCCCCCCCTCCTTTACACTGCGAACTCTCCCCATCTCTGCCCCCACTACCCAGTCACACGGTGCGTGGGGTTGAGTGGTGGGAGACGCCATCACCGAAAGCTGTGCACGAACCCCGGTCCAAAAAAAAAAAAAAATGGTTCAAATGGCTCTGAGCACTATGGAACTTAACTTCTGAGGTCATCAGTCCCCTAGAACTTAGAACTACTTAAACCTAACTAACCTAAGGACATCACACACATCCAAACCCAAGGCAGGATTCGAACCTGCGACCGTAGCAGTCACGCGGTTCCGGACTGAGCGCCTAGAACCGCGAGACCACCGCGGCCGGCAACCCCGGTCCCTCAGTGTTGCTGTAGCCACCGTCGGGCACGGAAGTGGTTCTCGGCCGGCGTTGCGATAATAGTTGACTGAGCACCAGGTCCCAAACTTTGTTTGGTGCGTAGCCACTGTCTCTGTTGATCAGCCTGTCGACCTCCTGCAGAACACAGTCCCAAAACGACAAGGTCTGTCTTAACACTTCCGTCTCTTCATACTTCACTGAGTCCCCAGTAGCCATAAAATATTTCACAAAAGCAGATTATGTTGTCTGCTTAAGTTCAGTGCGTCTTCTTTCTTCTTTGAATCTTTCTTCCATTGCCCGCACAATCTGCCAGATGTATGCCTTACCGCATTTACATGGAATACGGTGAACATCCGGCTTACGTAGCTCCAAATCGTCTTTCACCGTATGAAATAGGGCATGCATTTTCAGAGATGGGCGGAAAACTCATTTAATATTACGTCGAGCAAGGATTCTGCCGATTTTATTCGATAGGTGGCCAGCGTACGGCAGATCAGCTACTGCGTCATGTTCTATTTGCTATGCCTGTAACTTCTATCTGAAAACACGCCGCATTTGTCTCCCGCCACTCCATTCTTCTTGAATACATCCTGAAGGTGTTTGAGCTCCTTTGGTACTCTTTCTCCGCCCGATATTGCACAGGCTCTGTGCACCAGTGTGCGCAGTGCACCTTCACGCTGTGAAGGCTGATGGCAGCTGGCAGCGTCACCTCCATGCTGAATTTGATACTGGGGTGTCGATAACTCCAATGTTGAACGAACGTCTGAAGGTTTTCGCTTCTATGTGGCCATACCACACATGTGTCATCATTGTATCTGTAAAAGCATGTAGATTTCAACGCAGCTGTTTCCAGAGATTTCTCTTCGAAACCCTCCATAAACAAGTTAGCCAGACAGGTGACAGAGGGCATCCCATGGCGACGCCATCCGATTGTTCGTAATAGTCTCCACTGAAGAGAAAGAATGTTAATACGAGGACAAATTCAAAGAGATTAGTCATCGTCGGGCTGATTTACTCCCTGATCAACTTGAGGGAATCAGCAAGCGGCACTCTGGTGAAGAAGGAGACCATTGGACGTAAAGGACATCTTGTTTGTGAAAATTACGTAAGCCATAGAGCCTTGGTGGTACAGCAGTTCGTGGTCGAAGCTTCTTAACGATTTCTCTCGGCAGTGGCCTTGTTCTTCACTCTTCGGGTCTTCCTACAATTTTCTCCATGCTGGGTCTTCAAGTAGGCTGCACATTCTGCGATAGCACCCCGACAGCGTAAATAGTACAGTGACATTTCCTTTGTGCACAGTTAGAATAGGCTTTTCAGGATCATTCAAAAGTTCTGGAATGATGTTCGTATCTCGTAGAACGGTGGTGGTGAATGGGCCGCACGTTTCCTGACATACTTCTCACGTATTGTCACTGGCGATGGTGGAAATTGAACCACCCCATTAGCTGAATGGTAGCCGGCACGGTAGCTCAGCGTGTTCGGTCAGAGGGTTTAGCTACCCTCTGCAATAAAAAAAAACTGAGTGAACGGATCAACGAACAACCTGAACGGGTGTCAACGGACGTCCGCCACGAACAAATTCAACGAACAATATAGAACAAAATGAGACTAAAAAAAAAAAATGGTCAGCGCGTTGGATTGCCACGCATGGGGGCCCGAGTTCGATTCCCGGCTGGGGAAGGAGATTTTCTCCCCTCAAGGACTGGGTTTTGTGCTGTCCTTCGTCCCCATTGTCGACGCACAAGTTGACCAATGTGGCGTCGCACTCAATAAGACCTCTAATTGGCAGCCGAACTTCCCGCCTGGGAACTGCCTGTCACTGACGCCATACGCTCACTTCCGTGTGAGTCCCTTTTTCAGAACTGATTTTGCCGCGTCGCTAAAAATTGATTACGGTTCGTCGTCACTCTTCTTCCTGCTGTTACTCTCCTGCTGCCAGACGTTCTAACTTAGAGACATGTCTGCTAGTAGCTCAGCGTCGAGATCAGTCTGCATAAGTTCAATAAATAGCATCAGCCCACTCCCAAGAATCAGGCGAGAGCAGACAAGTAATCTCTGAGTGGAGTACGAATAATTCCTTAGACGTTGTATCCAGTCGCAGAAATGTGAACCGGATCCTTTCCTTTATTAGCACCAGACAGGCTTAGCGTTTTTGCTACTAGCATTCAACAGATAATTCAAGAATAAATGACAGCTCTTTTACTTACAGAAACCCAGGACCTGTTTCACTCATACATTCATAGCTTAAAAGATATAGTAGTTGATAGGACGAAGGTAAAGATTTCACTTAGGGCTGTTAATCGCAGAATTTACAGCGTACAACCTCCATCAGGATCTAAAATCCTTAACCTATAAATTAGAACTCCCACTGTGAGGGAGTAATAGCTTTTATTGACGAAGGAGCAATCTGGGAGTAGCCGTGGTATAATAACATGACCGAATGTTTCTTATTGAAGCTAAAAGACTTAGTATATTCCAGTTCGAACGCTCACAGTGCCACGTCTGAGAGTTACACGTTTCTTAATTACGAATTCAGGGTTAACATCGGTGAAAATAGGGAAACAGACAAAACCCTTAACAGATGGAGGCAAAAATTACTGTTTTATTTTTTCAGATTGTCCGCTGGAATCTAGAGAACGAGTCAGTTCTGGTGAATAGGGTTTCCTTTTTCTTTTTTGAATACAGAAATGAGTTACCAAGGAACTAAAATATTTTTTCTCTGCAAGTGCATCAGGACTGATACAAATATCAAGAGTATGGTCATTCCACGGCATGCGATGGCAACTTTTTAAGGCACCATTCCGGCAGATTTTAGTGATTATATTTAAAGAAATTACTGAGATACAGTATGAAGCATGAAGGCATATATTCCGTCGGATGTTTTACGAAAGGGATAATTTAAAGTTGAAGTTTACGCATTTGCACTTTTGCGCATTGCGCTTACACGGGAAAAAATATTTTAATTCTTTGGTAACTCATTTCTACATTCAGAAAAGAAAAAGCAAACGCTATTCACAGGAGTTAGTCTTTTCTCTAGTTTCCAAACGAAAAATTGTTAACTGAAAGCAGAAATGTCTGCCTCCTTCCGTTAAGCATTTTGAAGAATTGCTCCGACTCATCTGCGTTTAGTTTGGCTGTTTTCGTATTTTCACAGTTGTTACCTCTGAATTCGTAAGTATGAAACACATACTCAAACCTATACAATTAAGATTCGTACAATAAATACCCTAACGCTGAGAACAGAACCGTCGTTTACGCTGAATACTGATTTTACCTTATATTTCCCCGTAAAAAATCATCGTACTCTCAATGCAATAAAAGCTACTTTCTTAACAAGTCAACTGCGTAAAAAGCAGTGTCTTCAGAATATATTTTTAAAGAACGTGTTTGATGATTCGTAACAAAATTTAAATATTTGTGGAAAAACTCACATAACGTATTTCAATTTTGAAACAAAGACTATGTACCACGTAACAATTTTCCTTTCCTACACAAGGAGGTAATTATTAACTATAGAATATACCTTAACATCACGAATGTCATTACAGACAAGAAAGTTATTCACCGAAGTATCTGTGTTTCTGACGCCGAGTAATACCCTTCATAATTGGGGAATCGCGTGTAGCATCTTGTAATATTCATGTCTCTGATTCAGATCGACTTGTCATTACACTTGAAATCGAGTTAATGTGGTTGAAGTCAACTGTGACAGTAATTATTCTAATTTTAAGACGTCTTACGCAAATGACACTTTCGCGACATATTGTCCAAAGAATCTTGAGTTATACCAAGACTGTAGCTTTACAACTCTAGATTCCAGGAGGATGTTAAACCTCGTTCCTATGCCACAAGTTAGTGACATTTATTTTCTTATGTTCAGGGAAGTATAAAATATGATGTAAAGCAACGATATGATATCTGAAATCAATAATTTGAAGCGTATCCTTTCAGCACTGTGTTCTGTCTTCGAATGTCCTAAAACGTAGGTCACAAAAAACAATAAAAACAGGAGAACATCGTGAAAGTTAAAGACAGTTGTAAATAAGTGAATTACGCGATGGTATCTAACGTGCAGAGTTTCTAAGCATCGATTAAATCCAAGGGACGATGTTAATGTATCATATTTTAGACGAAAGGCAGAAATAATGACTGGAATTCAATTTTCTAAGCTGTGACTAGAATACATACAAAATTCAATACGGGATTACGATACGAATCGAGGTGCATATTGGGACAGTCCACTGCGATGGGATGCAGCGTTTACCTAGGCAGTTTAAATAGATTACCCCTTATGTGTTGTCCTAGATATATGTGACTAACTAGTATCGTGAGATACAAGTAAGGATACTGCATCAGAGTATGCTAATGAGGAACAAAATATTTATATTTTTTAAGTAAGCCACACCACATAGTTTTACAGAAAATTTACTTCGTAGTATTTCCCAGGCGGCACGCAATGATTTCAGAATGAATCCACTGGTGTGTTAAAAATGTCTCAAAATCGGCAATGGACACAGAGGTCCTCTTATTTGTTTTATATGAAATTCAGTCTGATACTTATGTCATATTTTATAAGATACCGAAACAGATTATTGCTCTGGCTCAGATCTAGGCTATAGTGGTTCATAGGGAAAGCCTAGCTGTGTTGATTTCACGGAGTCCTGGCCTCAGGAAGTCATCTGTGCTACTCAAGGGTATCCGCAAGACGGATAAGAAACCTATGTGGCCCTTACCAGTAACACGCATTTCATGTGTATAAGAAGATAAATTACTTTACCAGTCACCTGAAACTGGCGCCCAGTGACATAATAATGCCATTAAAAGCACTTGTAGAACGAGTACGCAGGACATAACACTATAGGGAGGGAAGGAAGAGACGTATTGCTGATTGACTGACCTCTGTGTCGTTCCAGTACATGTGCAGCATATAGTTGCGCAGTACAGTGGGGCTCTCGTTGATGTGATCGACGGCGAGCATGACAGATGGCATGACGCCGCGGCCGACACGGCTCTCGGGCACGTGGCGGCCGTACGGGAAGAATCCGGCGATGTACACGTCGCGCCGGCGGCTCGCACCCAAGCTGGGCTTCTGTGCCGCCGCCAGCGCCACGACCAGCAGCATGGCCACGCGCGCGCCCATGCTACTGCCAGCTGCGCGCCGCCCGCCGCTGCGCATCCATCCGCGCCGGCACACCACTTCTGCGCAATCACAATCGTCAGCACAATTAGTAACATGACCAGCTGCACGGCCACGTGCGCGCCCATGCTACTGCCAGCTGCGCGCCGCCCGCCGCTGCGCATCCATCCGCGCCGGCACACCACTTCTGCGCAATCACAATCGTCAGCACAATTAGTAACATGACCAGCTGCACGGCCACGTGCGCGCCCATGCTACTGCCAGCTGCGCGCCGCCCGCCGCTGCGCATCCATCCGCGCCGGCACACCACTTCTGCACAATCACAATCGTCAGCACAATTAGTAACATGACCAGCTCCACGGCCACGTGCGCGCCCATACTACTGCCAGCTGCGCGCCGTCCGCCGCTGCGCATCCATCCGCGCCGTCACACCACTTCTGCGCAATCACAATCGTCAGCACAATTAGTAACATGACCAGCTGCACGGCCACATGCACGCCCATTCTACTGCCAGCTGCGCGCCACCCGCCGCTGCGCATCCATCCGCGCCGGCACACCACTTCTGCGCACTCACAATCGTCAGCACAATTAGTAACATGACCAGCTGCACGGCCACGTGCGCGCCCATGCTACTGCCAGCTGCGCGCCACCCGCCGCTGCGCATCCATCCGCGCTGGCACACCACTTCTGCGCAGTCATAGTCGTCAGCACAATTAGTAACATGACCAGCTGCACGGCCACCGGCTGCAGAAGAACTACAAGCAACAAAAACACAAAAAATTAGTTTACTCGTCCTGATTATGAAGGGGCGATCTGTAGTTACTTTCTTAGGAGAAGAAAAACTTCTTAGCCAAGATCGCAATAAAACATTGATTTTGGATGACCAGTTTCGGTAAAACTATGTTACTATCATCAGATCTTCGTACAGGTTATTATAAACATCTTGTGCCAGATGCACAACATATGAGATGAATGATGTGTTGGCATGCGAAAAGCAAAAGTTAAAATTACTATGTACACATGTCACCACGGCATTACATCTATATGATCACATGTCATGCCTACTACGGCGCCACAAGACTCTTGTGTCTTGGCTAAAATGTTTTTCTTCTCATAAGAAAACACAAATAAGACTAGCGGCAGAGAATTATACGTGTCACCTTGCTACGGGCTGCACGCCGTCAGATATCACATCTCATTCAGCACTAGGTCATTTTACACGCATTCTCATGTTCCCACGAGCCGTGATCCACAATCTAAACACTGTGTTCATTTGTATGGAATCAACAAGTGCTGAAGTCAGAATGAGCAAGATCAGTCATAGGTTTACATTCATGCCAGAGCTAATGTTGGTAGAATAAAATAGCTTCATAGGCGTTAGTTTGGTGGACAGTGTCCTGAGTGTTACTCTACCCAATGTATCCTGCCCCTTCTGCAAGGCCTTGATTGTGCCTACACCATAGTGAGCACGCCAAGATCATTGAAGAATTTTTGTAGGGTGAGCTTGGCTGCTACCACTCAAGTCGCTGTAACTTCATTCACAAAGTTATTTTAATCGAAGTACAGGGCTATTACAAATGATTGAAGCGATTTCATAAATTCACTGTAGCTCCATTCATTGACATATGGTCACGACACACTACAGATACGTAGTAAAACTCATAAAGTTTTGTTCGGCTGAAGCCGCACTTCAGGTTTCTGCTGTCAGAGCGCTCGAGAGCGCAGTGAGACAAAATGGCAACAGGAGCCGAGAAAGCGTATGTCGTGCTTGAAATGCACTAACATCAGTCATAACACTGCAACGACACTTCAGGACGAAGTTCAACAAAGATCCACCAACTGCTAATCCATTCGGCGATGGTATGCGCAGTTTAAAGCTTCTGGATGCCTCTGTAAAGGGAAATCAACGGGTCGGCCTGCAGTGAGCGAAGAAACGGTTGAACGCGTGCGGGCAAGTTTCACGCGTAGCCCGCGGAAAATTGGCTCATGCCAGAACTGGAGACCGACAGCGCCGACTTCATCTTTCAACAGGATGGTGCTCCACCGCACTTCCATCATGATGTTCGGCATTTCTTAAACAGGAGATTGGAAAACCGATGGATCGGTCGTGGTGGAGATCATGATCAGCAATTCATGTCATGGCCTCCACACTCTCCCGACTTAACCCCATGCGATTTCTTTCTGTGGGGTTATGTGAAAGATTCAGTGTTTAAACCTCCTCTACCAAGAAACGTGCCAGAACTGCGAGCTCGCATCAGCGATGCTTTCGAACTCATTGATGGGGACATGCTGCGCCGAGTGTGGGAGGAACTTGATTATCGGCTTGATGTCTGCCGAATCACTAAAGGCGCACATATCGAACGTTTGTGAATGCCTAAAAAACCTTTTTGAGTTTTTGTATGTGTGTGCAAAGCATTGTGAAAATATCTCAAATAATAAAGTTATTGTAGAGCTGTGAAATCGCTTCAATCATTTGTAATAACCCTGTATACAGGGTATTCCAAACTTTTTGCGTCAGACATCTAGGGGTGATAGATCACATCATGAGAAACAAATTTTATTAGAGAAAAAAATTTCTTGATGCTTCCCAGCAGCACTAGGCATCCTTCAGGATTCACTGCCGTCAGAGAATGAGACTTCACTTATCTAGCAGGGTCTGCTAACCAGGTGCATTGCATACTATCTACCATAATACATTTATAGAGTAATCTCCTACAAGAAACCTTAAGAATGAGTGTGTCTACTTGGACAAAGGTATTTTAGAAGCGAATGAGGACATTTAATTTTGCTGGGCCTACCCTCTTTCATACAGAGCAAATGAATGGATTACAGACAACACATAAGGCATATGCAAGCCACACAGTGCCTGTGGTCTACCATATCTCAAGGACTAACCAACACAAAAGATGCGAAAGGTGGTTCAGGATTCCAGATAACAAATTTATGAATGTTTACATTTATGGCTAAAGAGAATCATGAAATAATTTTGATAGTCGTTTAACGGTATTGCCACTGAGACATTGTTGTATCATGGTTGACTAATGGGGAGATGATTTATGGCTGTTTGAAGTTGATGTGGACAACATAGAGCTCCACTTTACTTATAAAGGCAACACATGATGCTATACGTATTTCAGTAAGCTGTTAAGCGATGCACTTATCCAGATCACTTTAACTGTATTGTAAAAATTTGATTCAGTAGCCTTCACATGGGTACATCTACATCTACATTTATACTCCGCAAGCCACCCAACGGTGTGTGGCGGAGGGCACTTTACGCGCCACTGTCATTATCTCCCTTTCCTGTTCCAGTCGCGTATGGTTCGCGGGAAGAACGACTGTCTGAAAGCCTCTGTGCGCGCTCTAATCTCTCTAATTTTGCATTCGTGATCTCCTCGGGAGGTATAAGTAGGGGGAAGCAATATATTCGATACCTCATCCAGAAACGCACCCTCTCGAAACCTGGCGAGCAAGCTACACCGCGATGCAGAGCGCCTCTCTTGCAGAGTCTGCCACTTGAGTTTGTTAAACATCTCCGTAACGCTATCACGGTTACCAAATAACCCTGTGACGAAACGCGCCGCTCTTCTTTGGATCTTCTCTATCTCCTCCGTCAACCCGATCTGGTACGGATCCCACACTGATGAGCAATACTCAAGTATAGGTCGAACGAGTGTTTTGTAAGCCACCTCCTTTGTTGATGGACTACATTTTCTAAGGACTCTCCCAATGAATCTCAACCTGGTACCCGCCTTACCAACAATTAATTTTATATGATCATTCCACTTCAAATCGTTCCGCACGCATACTCCCAGATATTTTACAGAAGTAACTGCTACCAGTGTTTGTTCCGATATCATATAATCATACAATAAAGGATCCTTCTTTCTATGTATTCGCAATACATTACATTTGTCTATGTTAAGGGTCAGTTGCCACTCCCTGCACCAAGTGCCTATCCGCTGCAGATCTTCCTGCATTTCGCTACAATTTTCTAATGCTGCAACTTCTCTGTATACTACAGCATCATCCGCGAAAAGCCGCATGGAACTTCCGACACTATCTACTAGGTCATTTATATATATTGTGAAAAGCAATGGTCCCATAACACTCCCCTGTGGCACGCCAGAGGTTACTTTAACGTCTGTAGATGTCTCTCCATTGAGAACAACATGCTGTGTTCTGTTTGCTAAAAACTCTTCAATCCAGCCACACAGCTGGTCTGATATTCCGTAGGCTCTTACTTTGTTTATCAGGCGACAGTGCGGAACTGTATCGAACGCCTTCCGGAAGTCAAGGAAAATGGCATCTACCTGGGAGCCTGTATCTAATATTTTCTGGGTCTCATGAACAAATAAAGCGAGTTGGGTTTCACACGATCGCTGTTTCCGGAATCCATGTTGATTCCTACATAGTAGATTCTGAGTTTCCAAAAACGACATGATACTCGAGCAAAAGACATGTTCTAAAATTCTACAACAGATCGACGTCAGAGAGATAGGTCTATAGTTTTGCGCATCTGCTCGACGACCCTTCTTGAAGACTGGGACTACCTGTGCTCTTTTCCAATCATTTGGAACCTTCCGTTCCTCTAGAGACTTGCGGTACACGGCTGTTAGAAGGGGGGCAAGTTCTTTCGCGTACTCTGTGTAGAATCGAATTGGTATCCCGTCAGGTCCAGTGGACTTTCCTCTGTTGAGTGATTCCAGTTGCTTTTCTATTCCTTGGACACTTATTTCAATGTCAGCCATTTTTTCGTTGGTGCGAGGATTTAGAGAAGGAACTGCAGTGCGGTCTTCCTCTGTGAAACAGCTTTGGAAAAAGGTGTTTAGTATTTCAGCTTTACGCTTGTCATCCTCTGTTTCAATGCCATCATCATCCCGGAGTGTCTGGACATGATGTTTCGAGCCACTTACTGATTTAACGTAAGACCAGAACTTCCTAGGATTTTCTGTCAAGTCGGCACCTAGTATTTTACTTTCGAATTCACTGAACGCTTCACGCATAGCCCTCCTTACGCTAACTTTGACATCGTTTAGCTTCTGTTTGTCTGAGAGGTTTT
The DNA here is from genome assembly GCF_023864275.1 of Schistocerca cancellata. Taxonomy (NCBI): domain Eukaryota; kingdom Metazoa; phylum Arthropoda; class Insecta; order Orthoptera; family Acrididae; genus Schistocerca; species Schistocerca cancellata. The sequence goes on from NC_064629.1 coordinate 822,886,658, forward strand.
GGCTGCGTTTAAACTTGGAGTGAAGCTCTCTTTGCTTTCGCAGTAGTTTCCTAACTTTGTTGTTGTACCACGGTGGGTTTTTCCCGTCCCTCACAGTTTTGCTCGGCACGTACCTGTCTAAAACGCATTTTACGATTGCCTTGAACTTTTTCCATAAACACTCAACATTGTCAGTGTCTGAACAGAAATTTTCGTTTTGATCTGTTAGGTAGTCTGAAATCTGCCTTCTATTACTCTTGCTAAACAGATAAACCTTCCTCCCTTTTTTTATATTCCTATTAACTTCCATATTCAGGGATGCTGCAACGGCCTTATGATCACTGATTCCCTGTTCTGCTCTTACAGAGTCGAAAAGTTCGGGTCTGTTTGTTATCAGTAGGTCCAAGATGTTATCTCCACGAGTCGGTTCTCTGTTTAATTGCTCGAGGTAATTTTCGGATAGTGCACTCAGTATAATGTCACTCGATGCTCTGTCCCTACCACCCGTCCTAAACATCTGAGTGTCCCAGTCTATATCTGGTAAATTGAAATCTCCACCTAAGACCATAACATGCTGAGAAAATTTATGTGAAATGTATTCCAAATTTTCTCTCAGTTGTTCTGCCACTAATGCTGCTGAGTCGGGGGGACGGTAAAAGGAGCCAATTATTAACCTAGCTCGGTTGTTGAGTGTAACCTCCACCCATAATAATTCACAGGAACTATCCACTTCTACTTCACTACAGGATAAACTACTACTAACAGCGACGAACACTCCACCACCGGTTGCATGCAATCTATCCTTTCTAAACACCGTCTGTGCCTTTGTAAAAATTTCGGCAGAATTTATCTCTGGCTTCAGCCAGCTTTCTGTACCTATAACGATTTCAGCTTCGGTGCTTTCTATCAGCGCTTGAAGTTCCGGTACTTTACCAACGCAGCTTCGACAGTTTACAATTACAATACCGATTGCTGCTTGGTCCCCGCATGTCCTGACTTTGCCCCGCACCCGTTGAGGCTGTTGCCCTTTCTGCACTTGCCCGAGGCCATCTAACCTAAATGGTGCTATGTGTGTTTTTAACAAGGAAACGAATGGATAATCTGAAATTATTTCTCAAGTACTTTGTGTGTGTGCACTACATCTCTTTTAATGCTAAAATGTTAAGGATTATAGTTATTATACTCACACACTGGTTCATACTGGATTTTGAGACATTTTGTGTTCAATTTATAAAATTTCTGGTCTGCAGCTCCTGTTATTAATGTAAGTAACTGATATGGCTTAAAAATGAGATTATAAATTGGTTTCTTTTTTGACTTATGTGATGTTAAGGAGAAGGGACGGGGTAACCAACGAGTGGGTAAGTGGAATCCTGTATATCATAATTTTACTTTCTGGTTTACTATCTACTGTCAAAGAATTTTTTATTCAGGCTTCATTTTACTTTATACATTTTCAGATAATACCTTTGGGTTCTAATTCGGAGTACTGTCGCTACTTCCAAAGTTTGCTGCCGCTGACAGGTATTTGTAACCTGTTAAATGGGCTGTGGGTAAGAGATACTTCTCTAGTTTTGGAAAGCCTCCGATTGTTGAGAGTGAATCCTCAGTCTTGAAATTACGGGCTTCAAGGCCTCAGTGGCATATTTAGAATGATAATCTTCTTTCTTACCAATGCGGTACAGATCAGAGTCAGTCACGTTTGTGAGACGTACCATCGCTCGTTTCAAAATGAAAACAAGCAACAAAAACAAACCGTTACTGAACTCCATATCTTGAGCAATCTGGGCACTACCAGTTAACATATGAAGATGAAAGGGCAGCCTGTTTCTTTTTCTCCTTTATAATGTCATATTCAGTTGTTGTCCTCCAAACCATTCCTGGCACAATATTCTCCTTTGGGTATTTCAGGATTTCTTGACTGATCTCGCAAATGTTTTGGCCTGTAAGGTTGGTGCCAGGGAACGTTATCGTCTTTTTACATTCATGCAAAGAACCGTTCCCATTAATCGGATAGCTGGTGTCATCTCCACCCTGGATCTAAATATGAGCCACACTGTATCCGGTCTACAAACCCTACCTCATTAAGGAAAGGTATTCGGATATAAGTGGTTCCAGATAAGTTGCATATCGAGCACGTGACAGGTTATATAGCGTTGAGCCATGAATTTACTTTGCATGCACAGAATGTTGAGCCAATGGATACGGTGAATGATGCTGAGGTTCGGGCAGCGATTGTGTCTTCTAAAGAGAGACTCATGTGGGAGAATAGGACTGAAGTGCAGGAAGGAAGAGGGATGATGTTCGATACTGCGTAACAGTCACTTGTAACGATTACAACATTACATGACAAATATTAGAAGGCTGTCTGCATGAAATAACAGTAGGACAAGCAGAAGACGAAATTCAACGGAAGTCGTGTGACAGCAATGTTACAGCTTTTCACACGTTCCTCTCAGAAATCATAATCCATATGGCAACTTCCCCGCGTCAAGCAAGAGTAAATAATGTGTTAGCTGCATTCAAAGAACGCAAAGCGGAAACCTATCATCCCAATTTTATTGCCCACAACAGGTAAAGATGGTGAAGATGAGTGCGGCGAATGGCTGTGGGCTGTGGACATGGGCAGTGACCTGTTAGTGGAGCATAACTCGATGCGCGCTAGGTTACGAGACACGGAGTTGAAAAAGACGCGAATCCCATTGGAGCGCCAGATTAATGACCGTCATTGTCGTACATTGGCCGCCAGAGTGATGTTTTGAGTGGGTTCCCATATCTGTCCAGGCAAATGTCAGACTGCTTCATCTCTGCCTCAGTAACGCAACACTCAGATAGTTAAAACACTTAAACGCACCGAATAAAATTGACACTAATCAGACAAATTCCATAGTTTACACAATTAGACTCGTGTACGACAGGAACGTCCAGTCATACAGATTTAATTTCTACGAGGTTTTCGTAAGTCTAACAGAGACGGGTGCTGACATGATTCTTTCGAATGTGACAAGGCCGATTTCCTTCCACATACTTTTCCATTCGGTGTATGCGCCCCATACCGAATGAAATCTTTGGCTATGGGAAGTTAAACTCTGATTTTCTGTCTTTCCTTGCGTTTAGTCTTAGACTAAATGGTAATGCGGTGACAAGAATAGCATATACCACAGAAGTTTATGATCTGTCGAACTGAGAATCGGCGAGTGACCAATATCTACTGAAATCAAAAACTGGGAGGAACACCCGAAAAGAAAAATACACTACTGACCATTGAAAATTGCTACACCAAGAAAAAATGCAGATGATAAACGGGTATTCATTGGACAAATATATTATACTAGAACTGACACGTTATTACATTTTCACGCACTTTGAGTGCATAGATCCTGAGAAATCAGTACCCCGAACAACCACCTATGGCCGTAATAACGGCCTTGATACGCCTGGGCATTGAGTCAAGCAGAGCTTGGATGGCGTGTACAGGTACAGCTGCCCATGCAGCTTCAACACGATACCACAGTTCATCAAGAGTAGTGACTGGCGTATTGTGACGAACCAATTGCTCGTCCACCATAGACCAAACGTTTTCAAAGGCCCGTACAGGACCTGCAACATGCGGTCGTGCATTATTCTGCTGAAATGTAGGGATTCGCAAGGATCGAATGAAGGGTAGAGCCACGGGTCGTAACAAATCTGAAATGTAACGTCCACTGTTCAAAGTGCCGTCAATGCGAACAAGAGGCGACCGAGACGTGTAACCAATGGCACCCCATGCATTCATGCCGGATGATACGCCAGTATGGCGATGACGAATACACGATTCCAATGTACGTTCACCGCGATGTCGCCAAACACGGATGCGACCATCATGATGCTGTAAACAGAACATGGATTCATTCGAAAAAATAACGTTTTTCCATTCGTGCACCCAGGTTCGTCGTTAAGTACACCATCTCAGGTGCTCCTGTCTGTGATGCAGCGTCAAGGGTTACCGCAGCCGTGGTCTCCGAGCTGATAGTCCACGTTGCTGCAAACGTTGTCGAACTGTTAGTGCAGATGGTTGTTGTCTTGCAAATGTCTCCATCTATTGACTCATGGATCGAGATATGACTGCACGATCCTTTACAGCCATGCGGATAAGATGCCTGTCATCTCCACTGCTAGTGATACGAGGCCGTTGGGATCTAGCACGAGGTTCCTGAACTAACCGATTCCACATTCTGCTAACAGTCATTGGATCTCGACCAACGGGAGCAGCAATGTCGCGAAACGATAAACCTGCAATCGCGATAGGCTACAATCCGACCTTTATCTAAGTCGGAAACGTGATGGTACGCGTTTCTCCTCCTTACACGAGGCATCACAACAACGTTTCACCACGCAACGCCGGTCAACTGCTATTTGTGTATGAGAAATTGGTTGGAAACTTTCCTCATGTCAGCACGTTGTAGGTGTGTGAATGCTCTGAAAAGCTAATCATTTGCATATCACAGCATCTTCTTCCTGTCGGTTAAATTTCGCGTCTTTAGTACGTCATCTTCGTGGTGTAGCAATTTTAATGGCCAGTAGTGTATCATGTACTCTACAATGTAAACCAACGTTCTAATGTCATTGTTGGATATTATAATGCAGTTTTAAATCGAATAAAACTTTCGGTAGCTGCAAATTTATGTTACGGTAGAAAGAAAAGCCCGCAACTATGGTAGGGTAAGCAGTCTTCTTACGGTATCAACGTGGTGCTACGTGTCGGCTAGCGGAGCCAGCTGTGGTATCCTGTAAAAGGACAGTGGCAGCAGAAGGTACCCACTCCAACTTACAAGAAAGCACTGAACCAGCTAGTGAACTGCATAAAATGAAATATTTGTTGCTGTGAAGTCTGAGCGTACGTCCAGGTCACCAGAAATAAAGTCTTTAAACTTTTATGTGTGCGGCTCCCTGAAGTACAGTACATTGTGTACGCGGCAGATACACATACGCTCGATGATATGAGAAATATGACTGCCACTGTCTGTGAATTTCTAGAACTCGTAGCTGCTCGTTATAACATTAGAACATATGTAACACTGCTTAAGCCTGCCATATTAAAAATCAATAACTGCAACAACTGCAGTTCTGTTGGATTGTTTACACACACACACACACACACACACACACACACACACACACACATATATATATATATATATATATATATATATATATATATATATATATATATAATATATGCTGTCAATTTCTAAACACAGTTAATATTAGAATGAGGAAATAGATATAGCTCTTCTGAGGCAACTGGCATCTCCTTTCACAGCATGAATTCTCAACAGATGACTTACTTGGCAGTAGACCGCAAATGAAAGTGCTATAGGAGCCACATATTTTGTGTTGACCACTAAGCACTGAGCTGGTGATGGTCACCATAATTCCTATCCTGCAGCAAGAGTGAATTAACCAAGTACATGACCTGGTGTCAGACATGTCCAGTAAAACCTCTATCACGTATTCAGCAATACTCTCTAGCAAGTATATCCCTCATATAAGACCTAGTTTGTATCAAAGTTTGTAGCATTTTCTGAACTAGCATTACACAGATGTTATCGATTGTGTGTCTATATCTTATGAAATGAAATACGCACCTTGTGCCTGAGAAACTACACTGAGGCGACAAAAGTTATGGGGTAGCGATATGCACATGTACGGATGACAGTGAAATCGCGTACACAAGGAGCTAGACGCACCGGAAATTCCATTCTGGAAATCATTAGGCAATTTAGGATTCCGATATCCACAGTGTCAAGAGTGTACGGAAAATAACAAACTTCATGCATTATCTCTCAACACGAAAATCGCAGTGGCCGGCGCCCTTCACTTAACGACCGAGAGCCACGTGGAGTAGCCGCGCGGTCTATGGGCGCCTTGTCATAGTCCGTGCGGCTCCCCCCGTCGGAGGTTCGAGTCCTTCCTCGGGCATGGGTGTGTGTGTTGTCCGTAGCGTAAGTTAGTTTAAGTTAGATTAAGTAGTGTGTAGGCTTAGGGACCGATGACCTCATCAGTTTGGTCCCACAAATTTCAAACTTAACGTCCGAGATCAGGGGCGTTTTCGTACAGTTGTCAGTGCTAACAGACAAGCAACATTACAGAAAATAACCGCAGGAATCAGTGTGGGACGCACGACGAACGTATCCGTTAGGACAGTGCGGTGAAATGTGGCGTTAATGGGCTATGGCAGCATACGACCGACTCTAGTGCCTTTGCTAACTGCACATCGACTGCAGTGCCTCTCCTGCGCTCGTGACAATATGGATTGGACCCTAGACGACTGGAAAACCGTGGCCTGGTCACATGGGTCTCGAATTCAGTTGTTACAAGCTGATGGTACTTTTAGACTGTAGCGCAGGCCTCAAGAAGCCATGGACTCAAGTTGTCAACAAGGCACTATGCAAACTGGCAGTGCATTTCGATGGGAATTTCTGTGACACTCTCGCAGTTAAGTGAACCTGAAAATTACACGCAACTCCTGATTAGACATTCTCAACATTTTCCGTTTGTCTTCCCTAGCAAGTATGCCAGATCGTCAACAATACGTAAGGCATCGCTCGAATGGGGATTCTGTAAACTGCATCAGTATGTCATTTACATCAGCATATTTCTAACGAATTTCAACTTGACACCTACTGTTCGTGCAACTAGTTTTAAGTGGTTGATACATTTTAAATGTGTCTAGACAAATACTCATATATATTTTACAGGTATGCTCAGTGACTGACCATCAGTAGCCTAATGAAATGAAAATTCTTTCCTGTATCTTTCTCTTTTTTTTTTTTTTTTTTTTTTTTGCTATGTTGATGGTCAACTGGCAGCCCTTGAATTGAATCTCAATCCTCTGCCAGTGCACTGCATTTGGCTAAACGTTTATAGTGTATCGGGTTTCATATAATGAACAGTATCGTTTGATAATAGCCTTTGGGTCTTCCGATGTTATCCAACAAGTCAGGTACAGAAATCATGAACAGTGCCGGTGCTACACCGCTCTTGCTGTACACCCACAGCAAAGCTATTTACAACGAGTTCTGTCAGTTGAAAACGAGATAACGACTTCTATATTCTGGGAAGACTTCAGCCCGTTCATAAACACACTACTGACTATTAAAATTGCAGCACGACGCAGATGACGTGCTACAGACGCGAAATTTAACCGACACGAAGAAGATGCTGTGACATGTAAATGATTAGCTTTTAAGAGCATTCACACAAGGTTGGCGCCGGTGGCGACACCTACAACGTGCTGACATGAGGAAAGTAGCCAACCGATTTCTCATACACCAGCAGCAGTTGACCGGCGTTGTCTGGTGAAACGTTGTTGTGATGTCTCGTGTAAGGAGCAGAAATGCGTACTATCACGTGTCCGACATTAATAAAGGTCGGATTGTAGCCTATCGCGATTGCGGTTTATCGTATCGCGACATTGCTGCTCGTGTTGGTCGAGACTGTAGCCTATCGCGATTGCGGTTTATCGTATCGCGACATTGCTGCTCGTGTTGGTCGAGATCCAATGACTGTTAGCAGAATATGGAATCAGTGGGTCCAGGAGGGTAATACGGAACGCCGTACTGGATTCTAACGGCCTCGTTTCACTAGCAGTCGAGGTGACAGGCATCTTATCCTCATGGCTGTAACGGATCGTGCAGCCACGTCTCGATACCTGAGTCAACAGGTGGGGACGTTTGCAAGACAACAACCATCTGCACGAACAGTTCGACGACGTTTGCAGCAACGTGGGCCATCAGCTCGGAGACTATGGCTACGGTTACCCTTGACGCTGCATCAGAGACAGGAGCGCCTGCGATGGTGTACTCAACGACGAACCTGGGCGCACGAATGGAAAAACGTCATTTTTTCGGATGAGTCCAGGTTCTGTTTACAGCATCATGATGGTCGCATCCGTGTTTGGCGACATCGCGGTGAACGCACATTGGAATTGTGTATTTGTCATCGCCGTACTGGCATATCACCCGGCCTGATGGTATGGGGTGCCATTGGTTACACGTCTCGGTCACCTCTTGTTCGGATTGACGGCACTTTGAACAGTGGACGTTACATCTCAAATGTGTTACGACCCGTGGCACTACCCTTCATTCGATCCCTGCGAAACCCTACATTTCATTAGGATAATGCACGACCGCATGTTGCAGGTCCAGTACTGGCCTTTCTGGATACAGAAAATGTTCGTCTGCTGCCCTGGCTAGCACATTCTCCAGATCTCACACCAATTCAAAACGTCTGTTCAGTGGTGGCCGATCAACTGGCTCGTCACAATACACCAGTCACTGCTCTTGATGAACTGTGGTATCGTGTTGAAGCTGCATGGCCTGCTGTACCTCTACACGCCATCTAAGCTCTGTTTGACTCAATGCCCAGGCGTATCAAGGCCGTTATTACGGCGAGAGGTGTTTGTTCTGGGTACTGATTTCTCAGGATCTATGCACCCAAATTGCGTGAAAATGTAATCACATGTCAGTTCTAGTATAATATATTTGTCCAATGAATACCCGTTTATCATCTGCATTTATTCTTGATGTAGCAATTTTAGTGACCAGTAGTGTATGAATCTATGGGGAAATTTCGGTTTCAGTAAGAGTCTCAACACGTGAGTACAGAACGGTTACATGAAAGTTCATAGCACACAAAACTGTGTACTCGACTGGTACTCGAACCGCAGACCTATTCCTTTCATGTGCACCTGCTTTACCGACTGAGCTATCTAAGCACGTTTCACGAGCCCCCACCCTCCCTCTTACATTTATACTTCCACCAGTACATCACCTCATACCTTCCGGGCTTCACAGGCGTGAAGCTACGATGGGGTCTCGTAAGTAGTATTTGGATAGCTTAGTGGGTAGAACAGTTGCTCGCGAAAGGCAAAGATCCGAGTTTCGTATCCTGGTTCGGCACACAGATTGAATTTGCCAGGAAGTTGCAACTCAGCGCATACTACGTTGCAGAATAAAAGTACTGTAAAGATCCCACAGGATGTGGTTAAGCCATCTATCTGCAATAACCTTTCTATCAGGGGAGAGAAACCCGCAAGGTGTGCATACTTTTCGCGAAAGACATAGGTCCCAGTTTCGAGTCCTCGTCCGGAATACAGTTTTAAACTGCCAGGAACTTCCAGATCAGCGTATACGCCACTCCAGAGTGAAAGTTCAGTATGTCAACATATTACACGATTGTACGACAGCTTGTCAACAGCTATATAAACCTGCAGTTGTGCACAACAGATCTTTGGGTCACAGTAGATAAGCTGAGGAACAGAAATCGTGTGAATTGCTCAATGAACCAACCCGGTATCCACATTATACCATATAGGGACACCATCGACAAACGAAATCACCGTGATCAGTCGAGATTTGAAGCCTGCTCCCGACGAATACACGTCCAGTATGTTAAGCGTTCTGGCCGTCGACATTGAAGCGTAAAGATGTAGCGGTAACTCAAACTGGTTTCGGCCTGGTGAAGGAACGATGATAGCAATCACCTGTAGTTGTTCGCCATGTGTAACGTGCGTGACAATAAGAAAATCATGGTGTCGAATGTCAGTTCGGCTTCACTCTAAATGCGTAATTGCTACCTATAAGAAGTCAAAATATTTCGCAAATGGTATGCTGTACCCCAAAGCTCATTTTTGTTCTTACGTTTTTTCCATGTTCTCTCGACAGTAATATCCTTAGAGAGGAGGGACTTTTTCAGACGTGACACAAATTTCGAAGCCGAGCGACGCGTGGCCATTATAGCGGCCACTGAATGCTCTTTAACCGTAGAGAATCCGAATAATTTGATTGGGCCCGAAACCAATATCCTGATGATAAAGGGTTGAGGGTAGGTTTTGCCGGTGTTGTACGTGGCTCGGCAAACAGCAGCGCGGTGCACAAAGAACGGCTGCGATTCTCTCGTCGAGCCGATAGCGCGCACAATACAGCCGCCCAGCAGCCAGCGCTCCCTGCTAGTGCTCCCATATATCGCTGCCGTGAGCAATTCAGTGGTCAGCGTAAGAGTAAAAACAACAGGCTGGAAATACTTATCTCGTTCAGCCGTCTCACGTAATGTGCTATACCCAGCTTGTGCCTAGTAGCGGTAAAGAAATATTTTTAAGTGGAGAGAAACGCTAGTCAACGAAAGCAGGCATTAAAACATAATGGGATTAACAGTATTAGGTTGGTGGATATAGTCTCTTTCACTATTTACAACAGACTACCAACGCTGGGGTAACTTTAAGATTTCCTGACTTTAGAAGTCACGTGGTCCCGCGGCGAAGAACTCGTAGAGCTAAGTTCCGAGCGCATTTTCATACGGAAAGGAAGTTCCTTAAAGATCGTTCGCCAGAGAACGGAAAGGGCGAAAATCTAAGGGCGCAAGAACAAGTGAGTAATGTGGGTGCGAAGTAACTTCCAAAACCAACACCTGTGTAGTGTTTTTTGTCAGTCTAGCAGAATGCGGGTGGGCGTTATCGTGGAGTAGCATCACTTCACGCAATCTTCCTGGTCGTTGTTGTTTGACTGGATCTGCAAGACGTATCAGTTGTCGATAATAAATCTCAGCAGTGTTGGCTGCACCTGAGGGAAGCAAGTCGTAATACACCACACCGTCGACGTACCACCAGATGCATAACATTAACTTTTTTGGATGTGCGAAGGACTTCGTACGGGAAGTTGATGTTATGTATGGGCTCAAATGCTTCTTTCTTTTTCCTTATGTTATCACGAGAACAACATTACTTGTCAAAAATGGTTCAAATGGCTCTGAGCACTATGGCACTTAACATCTATGGTCATCAGTCCCCTAGAACTTAGAACTACTTAAACCTAACTAACCTAAGGACATCACACAACACCCAGTCATCACGAGGCAGAGAAAATCCCTCACCCCGCCGGGAATCGAACCCGGGAACCCGGGCGCTGGAAGCGAGAACGCTACCGCACGACCACGAGCTGCGGACCGTTACTTGTCGCCAGTAGCGATACAGGATAGGAATGATCGGTGTTGTCCACGGGTCAAGTGATGGTGTGCAAGCAGAGATGTACGTGTGGCCACATGCTGATTTTTGTAATTTTGGCTTAGAGTTTGCTGCACCCATACGTCTGATTTTTGGACCCTCCCCATTGCATGAAAATGTCATACGATGATGGAATGATAACGCTTCATCACGTCTGAAAGTTCTCGAGTACACTGACGTGATTCATTGTAGATTAATGCGTTGAAACGATCTTCAACAAACCCCGAACGTCTTCTTGAACGTGTAGAGTTACTAATGTCAAAACGATTCTCCTCAAAACGAGAAAACCATTTTATTGCCGTGCTTTGTCCAATGGCATTATCCTCATACACGGCGCAAATGTTTCTGGCTGTCTCCGCTACTGTCACCCGTCTACTGAACTCAAGCAGAGGAATATGTCAAAAATGTTCCGATTTTTCCACTTGGCACTCCATTTTCTAGCATCCACTGATCCTCTCACTATCTCCAAATGGCATAATGACAATATGTAAACACAAACAGCAACAGTGAACCACAAATGGAAAGTGCCCATAGATAAATAAATCCACAGTGCCTCGAATACCAACATGCAAAACAAAAACACTACGAACTTATACACCAACGTAATACATTGGATTCTCTCATGAAGGACACATATTCTTTGTAATATACAGAAATTACTGTTGGAAGTGGACCTCGGGGAAGGTCAGTTTTCACTCCGGAGAAATGTAGGAGCACGCGAGGCAATACTGAACCTATGAATTCCCTTACAAGATACTTTAAGGAAAGGTAAATCTACGTTTATAGCATTTGTAGACAGAGAAATGCTTTTGACAATGGTGTCTGGAATACACTCTTTGTTGTTCTGAAGGTAGTAGGAATAAAATGCAGGGAGAGAAAGGCTATTTACAGCTTGTACAGTAACCACAGTGTAGTTATAATAGTCGAGGGGCATGGAACTGGAGCAATTGTTGAAAGGGTGGTAGCCTATTCCCGACGTTATTCAATCTGTTCATTAAGCAAGCAGTAAAGGAAACCAAAGAAAAATTTGGAATACGAATTAAACTTCAGGTAGAATTCCGATGACATTGTAATTCTGTCAGAGCCAGAAAAGATCTTGGAAGACAAGCTGAACGGAATGGACGGTGTCTTGAATGGGGGATTTAAGAGGAACATCAACGAAAGCAAACCAAGGATAATGAAATGTAGTCGAATTAAATCAGGGAATTAGATTAGTAAACGAGACACTTAAAGTAGTAGATGAGTTTTGCTATTTGGGCAGAAAATTAACTAATAATGACGGAAGTACAGACGATATAAAATGTAGACAGGCAAGGGCAAGAAAAGCTTTTCTGAAGAAGAAAAATTTGTTGACATCAAATATAGACTCAAGTGTTAAGAAGTCTTTTCTGAAAGTATTTGTATGGAGTGTAGCCATGTATGGAAATTAAACATGGACGGTAAACAGTTTAGACAAGAACAGAAGCTTTTTAAATGCGGTGCTAAAGAAGAATGCTGAGGATTACATGGGTAGATCACGTAATTAATGAGGAGGTACTGAACAGAATTGGGGAGAAAAGAAATCTGTGGCAAAACCAGATTAGAATAAGGGATGACTCTGAGACATCAAGGGATCAGCAATCTAGTAGTGGACGGGAGTGTAGAGGCGGGAGGGAGGGGGGGGGGGGGGAGAATCGTAGAAGAAGACCAAGAGAGGAATGCAGCAAGCAGATTCAGAAGGAGGTAGATTGCAGTAATTATTCGTAGATGAAGGGGCTTGCACAGGATAGAATAGCATGGAGAGCTGCATGAAACCCATCTTCGGGCTGAAGGCCACAACAACAACAACAAACAGAAATTGTAAGTAGTATTTAAATTCGGCTGGCACAGATTTCAGCAGGTTTGCTTTCCATAATTTTGTTAATGTCGTTTAGGGTAATAATTTAGGGCTACCCTGACCAGGTACAATGTATATTTTCAGTAGAGAGAATTAGCTACCGGAGCATGTGTGGTGTGTGCGTATGGTATATCTGGCCGGAGGTCCCCTTTTCTGGAATTCTGGCACCTGGTGCAAGTCTTTTTATTGGCGTCACAGCAGTGATTTGGGGTCGATGGTAATGAAGACTACACACACACACACACATACCCAGTCACGATTGGAGGAACTCCCTCACTCAGATGGGAATCGAAGCGGAGGCTTGTTATCGAGACCACTAGGTGCGGATCTTATGTGGCGTTACTTGATGAAGGTCTTGTAGACTGCTACGTAGGAACTTCAGGGAGTAAGTTACACGTGTCGTCCCAAGCTAAGAACAATGCGCAACAAGAGTGGCACGTTGGCAGAAGACAGTGGACGTTCCGGACTTCCTGCAGACACAGTTCTGCTGCGGTGCGGATTACAGTGCATTACAGAGTACGACTGAAATGGCACGGCAACTCGGAAGTTGAAGTAAGCGGGACGGTATGATTCGTATGCGCAAAAAGTTTAAATCGCACACAAATTCATCGTGAATGTCTGGTCATATGTGGACAAAATGAAATATCGTGTCCAGACGAAATGAAATGGTGCCTACAATTTGACCAAGGCCGCACAGACGTGGGTGATGCTGATTGCAAAGTCCAGATCTTGCGCCATGAGTTTTCCATCTTTTCGGAAAAGTGAAATAACATCTGGAGGAAAGGAATTTCAGAATGATAACGACGTTCACAAGGCAGTTCTCGAATGGTTCCGTGACCAAGAAGCGGATTTCTACTGTATGGGAACTGAAGACTGGTAGAACGTTCCGATCGTTGTTTACAGAGACTCGGTGGTATAATTTCTATACCCAATATAGCCAAATCGTGTAACACATTCTGCACTTACCCTATTTAGTATGATCAAGACATAGGAGTTGCGTCTGATGCCATGTACCAGCCTTCGTTGCACCTACGTAAGCCATAATTGTAAATAGCCCTTTTAGTATGCAAAAGCTGTGTTCACATAGCACCTAATGAAGTGGAAAACAATGTAGAACTAGTGCTTAGCTCCTTTAGCACGATAACTCTTCAAATACATTCGCTGTGGTGACAGGCATGTTCTCCCATTAACACTACCGTTATGTACACTGGTGCGCAGAACACAAGGACGAAAGTAACTTTGCCGGCCGATGTGGCCGAGCGGTTCTAGGCGCTTCAGTCTGAACTGCGTGACCGCTACGGTCACAGGTTCGAATCCTGCCTCGGGCATGGATGTGTGTGATGTCCTTAGGTTGGTTAGGTTTAAGTAGTTCTACGTTCTAGGGGACTGATGACCTCAGATGTTAAGTCCCATAGTGCTCAGAGCCATTTGAACCAATTTTTGAAAGTAACTTTCTCTTGGTGTGTCACTGTAAAGAAACATAACTTTATAAAACTTGAACCATACATAGAAAGAACTACTACAGTACAGTACAGAGCTTAACTGATACGCAATGAGACGAACAGAAACGATACTTTCATTCGAAGACAATAATTACACGAAGCAACCGTGATTTGTTATAACCCTTGGGACATGGTTCTTCATAGGGTATGTGAGCACAACGGACGGCAGTGCATGCTCTACAGCTTACTCCCATGCTGTCCACAAGGTTGACAGCTGCTGGGTGGTCGTTAATGTACGTGTAAGTACTGCAGTTTGTCTTCCCAACACATTTCACACGTTTTCGATGAGATTTGGGTTGGAAGAACGTGACGGCCGGTACATTCGCCGAATATCCTCTCTTTCGAAGAGCATGCCCACCTGACCAGTTAGATGCGATTATGCCGTGCCATATATAAAAATGAAGTGAAGGTCGAATGCACCCCTGAAAAGACGCACATGAGGAAGGAGTGGAGAGTGACAATAGTGGTGACCATTGAGAGTACTGCGCTCAAAGTTTTGGAGATCAGGATGCCCAAGCAACATTATGCCTTCCCACGTCATAACTTCTGGACCATCAAAACGAGCATGTCAGGCAAATTTCCTGGGTACATTACGTGTTCCCACCTCCCACCACACATCATGGGAAAGTTGCTTTCGTCCTTAAGTTTTGCGCACCAGTCAGGAGTGTACTGAACTGTGCCAGGTAGCACAAGGGCAATAGGTGACTTTCTGCCAAATCATTTATCTATGGTTAGTGTTACAGTAACAGAAATATAACTATTATAAATGAGAATGTCACAGTGTTTGTACGTAGAATATAGTACAACCGAGACTGATGATCGAATTTCGTACTGCAGGGTGGTTGTAATTAAACTTTCGCTACATGTGAGCCCACCCCCCATACCCCCATGAAAAACGAGTGATCGCAGGTCAATGAAATTTTGTGGAGAAATTTTTAGGCATATGAGGAAGAGAAATACCAAATAAACCGTTGAAATAAACACATTTTAATTTCCACATAAGAGGATAACATTTGTTAATTCTATACTTTGTTAACGTTCCATGTTATAAACTTTGGTCAAAGTGACGACAGCCTTCCTCGACGACTGCCTGGGACCACACTAAACATACCATTTCACAATTGTTCGCCGTCTTGGAACCAGCACCTGTATACCCGCACGGTAAAACTCTGGACCAACCTGTCTGAGCCACTGTTTGGCAGCATGTACAAGGGAGTCATCATCTTCAAACCTTATTCCTCGAAGAGAGTCTTACAGTTTCCCAAAGAGGTGATAGTCACATGGAGCCAGGTCAGGACTGTAAGGCGGTAGTTTCAGTGTTGTCCACCCGAGTTTTGTGTTCGCTTCCATGGTTTTTTGACTGACAGGTGGCCGTGCATTGTCGTGCAACAGCAAAACATCCTGCTTTTGCCGATGTGGTCGAACACGACTCAGTCGAGCTTGAAGTATCTTCAGTCTCGACACATATGCATCAGAATTTATAGTGGTTCCACTTGGCATGATGTCCACAAGCAAGAGTCCTTCGGAATTGAAAAACACCGTAGTCATAACTTTTCCAGCAGAAGGTGTGGTTTTGAATTTTTTTCTTGGCTGAATTTGCGCAATGCTACTCCATTGATTGCCTGTTCATCTCTGGTGAAAAATGATGGAGCCATGTTTCATCACCTGTCACAATTCTTCTAAGAAATTCATTTCCACCATTCTCGTATTGTTCCAAAAGTTCGCTGCATACCGTTTTTCTTGTTTCGTTGTGAGCCACTGTCAACATCCTGGGAACCCACCTGGCACAAACCTTTTTTATCGCCAACACTTTCAGTATTCTGCTAACACTTGCTTCCCCTATCCCAACGTAGCGTGACAATCCGTTCACTGTCATGCGTCTATCAGCGGTCACCAACTCGTTAACTCTCTGCACATTGTCTGGAGTGTGTGCAGTACGAGGCCTGCCGCTGCGAGGACAATCCTCAATATTGCCGTGCCCGCTTTCATCACGTAACCTGCTTGCCCACCGACTAACTGTACTGCGATCAACAGCAGCACCTTTTTCAACCTCTTGTGGATGTTTCCCACTGTCTCGTTTTCACTGTACAGGAATTCTATGACAGCACGTTGCTTCTGAGGAACGTCAAGTGCAGCAGCCATCTTGAAGACATGCTGTGACGGCGCCACTCACGGGAATAGGTTGAACTAAGTTTGAAAACAAGCGGGAAGGATGTATATACACACTGTAAAACTTTCACACATGTAGAATGAAAACTGTATTTTTACAAAAATAGTGCGCATTTCTTTTAGAGTGACCCTCGTAGTGTTGTCGTGACACAGCTCATTCACTGCTTGAAGACCGCACATTACGTCTAGCATTTCCAACCGTGGCAACTTCTTCAATTATTTGTGGTGCAAGTGGCCATTGGCCTCTCATAGGAACAATTCCCAAATCTCTAGTTAATTCAGCCTCCCGAATCATGTTCTACAGAACCGGTGCGGAACGCGGATCTTTCCGTATTCCTTTAACGCGTCGATACTCGCTAAGATCAGCAGCACTGTTGTCATTGTTTTGATAAAACAGCTTTACCAGTAAGGTCTTGCTCATCTTGTCCAGACCTGTGTTGACTGCCTGCAGCTGTAATGCGCACGCATAACACAACCTGTGCTTTAATCCTACGCGGCCGGCCGTTGTGGCTGAGCGGTTCTAGGCACTTCAGTCTGGAACCGCGTGACCACTACAGTCGCAGGTTCGAATCCTTCCTCGGGCATGGATGTGTGTGATGTCCTTAGGTTAGTTATGTTCAAGTAGTTCTAAGTTCAAGGGACTGATGACCTCAGATGTTAAGCCCCATGTTTCTCACAGCCATTTGAACCATTTTTTTTAATCCTACACCTAGTCTGGAACCGCGAGACCGCAAAGGTCGCAGGTTCGAATCCTGCCTCGGGCATGGATGTGTGTGATGTCCTTAGATTAGTTAGGTTTAAGTAGTTCTAAGTTCTAGGGGACAGATGACCTCAGATGTCTGTCTGATACCGTCTGGACTGGCGCAAGTAGCGATAGCTTAATTGCAGTCACTCTGTAAATAATCAATAGTGACTAGATTGCAGCAGATACACTAATAAATCGCAGAATATTTACTTTTGTTGCATATGGAAAGGTTGTACGTGCTGATACAGAGTTGGTCTCACATATTTTAATTAGAGTTAAATAACAATTACGGCTAACAGCAGGTACTACTTCCATTGTTCCACAAAAGTTCGGGAGAACTGCCGGATGTTTGTAACTTCCTGCCACAATATTTCGGAGCAGAGTCTACTGGCCATCTTCAGGTGCTACTGGCGATAACGCACTGAGCTCTGGTATTTAAGGCCCCTCCGGCACATGCAAGGCGGATTCACTTGGCTTTGCGTGTGCGCTACTTGAGCGCGTTCGATTCTGCTGCGCTGCACGCCCTCCGTGGTGAAAACGCGCCGCATCGATATCAATTCGATTGTCTTCCCACGGTTCCATCATAGAACTACGCCGGCTAATGAGGACAGTAAGTTTCTCAACGATTGGATTCCATGCCGAATCAATTGATAACAGCTGTCTAGAGTAATAAGAGGCTTACTGTCAGATAGTCTTATTTCCAGGGCTTCATTAGTAATAGAACTCCAAAAGATAGACGTACGGGCCACAATTTTTGTCTCACCGTAATTCATGAGATGGTCAGTGTAAATACAGTGTTCAGCGATCTCAGATTTGTAATTCTGAAGAAAGCGAGTATGCCGCTGATGTTCTACAATGCGATCCTGCGCAGTACGCGTCGTTTGCCCTATGTAAGATTTGCAACATTCACACGGAATCCTCTAAACACCTGCCTTACGCAGCTCTAAGTAGTCTTTGACAGATCCCAACAGCAACGAAATTTTTGCAGGAGGGAGAATGATTGCTTTCACTTTATATTTTCTTAGTATTCTGCTTATCTGCGCTGAAATATTATCAATATATGACACATCTGCAGTCGTTTTAAAGGCCTCTTCCTCTTCTTTGCTCCGTCGTATATAGGTCTGCAGCGCTCTCTCCACTTGCTGGGACGAATACCCATTCTTCAGTAATACAATCTGCAGTTGCTCCGGTTCCGTTTGCAAACTATCTGTGTCAGAGATGGCGTCGGCTCGGTGAATCATTGTCTTCAAAACACCCATCGTTGCAACTAGCGGTTTGCAAGTAAAGGTCTGAGTGAGTGGGCTTTCTATATACTGAATGACCAAGTGTGCCATCGGTCTTACGTCGCCCCAAGACGTCTAAAAACGGCAGGCAACCCTCCTTCTCCAACTCTATAGAAAATCTTATGTTTTCGTGTATGGGGTTCAGATGTTGTAGGAACTCTCGCAGACGATCCAAATCATGAGGCAAAACTATAAAGGTATCATCAACAAACAGCTGGGGTCATCAGTCCCCTAGAACTTAGAACTACTTAAACCTAACTAACCTAAGAATATCACACACATCCATGCCCGAGGCAGGATTAACCGCTCGGCTACACCGGCCGGCAAACAAGTGGTGATAATGCTTTGGCTCATTGGTGTAAATTATAAATTGCAGCAAATAAGTTTACCTACCTGCTGCTCGAAAGGCACCCACTCACGAAATTGTATTTTAAGAAATAGGAGAACGTCGTTGCGCTGCTATGAGGTATGTAAGTATCTGGGCATAAAATTGAATGAGAGGCGTAACTTTCACCCATGTATCTCTTATGTATGTCAGAAAACTGACAAAGGTAGGCAGAAATAAGTAAGAATGAGCACCACTGGCTTCAAGGTCCCACCGCAATAGCTTAGATTCTATCATGATGTAATCCTCACTGCTCTCGTAAAATATGCAGCCATCGTCTGAGCACACAAACTGCGATACAGCTGACATGAGTCAATACTAAGGAATACGCAAAGGAGTATACTGCAGACACTCACAAGAGCTTTTGTGATAACACCGGTTGAGTAGTGCTAGCCGTGTGTCCAATGAATATTACTCTCAGATGCAGAGGTTCTCCTTACAGACTTCACAAAGGGAATCTTCAGAAGGTCAGAAAAACTACTGATCAGGAAACAGCAGTCAACCTATAATTAAAATTAAGGAATTTGTGTCAGTGCAAAGAGACTGGGACAGTATCACAACAGGTCGCAGAGTGTATGACATATTTCCATACATTAAGGTGGGAATGCTTAGGAGCGATGTAAATCCATGGTTCACGGTGAGTCACCGTCTCACATTCTATGCACCTTACCCTGATTACGTCAGAATTGTAATCAGTAATAAATAATTACATAAATACATACACACACAGTAAATAAATAATGGTAATTTATTTCAAACTATTGTGCGGTTGATGTCGGCATTTGCTGAGGTTTACGATTAAATGTTGAAATAAGTTTTGTCGAAAGTTATGTGCCATGGTGATATATGGGGATGCAGTCAACAAGTTTTTTAAACCTCTGATGTGTGTACGAAGATCTTTCGTTGGACTTATGCCGTAATTCAGGACCATTATTTCACCACATTATTATTTACCAAATGATATTATACGAGGGTTGCCCGGAAAGTGAGTTCGGATCGGTCGCGAAATGGACACCACAGTGAAAACCCACTGAAGTTTTGCACAAATGTGTTGGGTAGTGTCTCTAGTATGACCGTCGATCGCATCAAGACGCTCTTTTCAGTTGTGAGCGCACTGTGAGCGAGTAAAGGTGCCTAGAGCAACAATGTCTCCCGCCAAGTAGGAGGACCCACTGAGAGGCTTCGCCTTAATGAATGCAGCCCACCTAACACAACTGCCACGCACTTCCTTCTTCATGGCAATTCTCTGCAGGGGCAGTGAAGACGCTCCTGCAGCCTATTCGATGGAAAGTGTTCGATCTCCCACAACAAAGCCCTAATTGGCTCGTCCTGAGTATTATCTCTGTTCACTTGAAGAGATGGATACGAAGAGAACACTTGGGCGCAGGCTACGCGCTGTAGACCAGCATAGACAATTAGCGGAAAGCACAGGCGGCTGCCTTCTATGACGATGGTGTTGGAAATTTGGTATGACTCACTGTGGTTTCCATGCAGCGAACGAACGGAACTTATTTTCTGGACAACCCTCGTAAAAAAGAATGTGGAATTAATTTCACAATACTTTTACGCATCTTGTCTTCATTTTCTGCTTTTAGGCATCATGACAAATTACCCACATTATCGTGGAAAATCAAAAATTTTAACACTGTCAATAATTCAATCCGGCTAACACGAAAGTATCTTGTGGAAATTGTAAAAATACGCGTATTTTCAGTGTCTCCAAATCAGGTTTGTAGCTTTCATGAGCAGGCCTAACGTAAAACGTGAAGATTAAGTCCATGCTGAGATACGAAGTAAACTCATATAGACGTCCTTCTAACTTGCACAGTAATGAGTAGTGTTTGAGAAATTGTCAATCGATTAGCTACGATGATTAGTCGAATTACCAATTACAATATTATTGAAGTGTTGAATTAAATGTATGCACGTTTTACGATCAACACAATTCAAGTCCTAAACGCACTGGAAACCACTGTAATCTTAAACATATACTTTGAAACGTTTTTTCTTCTTGCTAATCTTCTTATATGGATATGGGATTAACCTTCTTGATATTAATTTTGTAATCTGTGGCCATACCTGCCGCCACAGTCATGCATGAAGATAATGGATAATAGGCCTGTGTGCCAGCTGTTTGTGAATTGTGTAAACTTTGTTATTTATGTTGTATGTTAAATGTTCGTTGAAATTTTTGAGGAAGAGATTGGAGATAAGCACGGAAGTCACTTATGCGAGGTTGTAAGACTGCCTAAAAACACACTAGCCACTGTATCAAACCGATAGTAGTAAACAAGAAGAGTGTATTTGATCAGTGCCTGGCTCACCGCTCTATCTTGTAAGGTATCGCACTAAACGAGAAGCTAAGCAACCTGCTCTATGCTTATATATATATATATATATAAGTTGAAATAAAAGTTGCGTCTTCCTCAGTCAATAAACAAAAAATTTACACCCAACAGCATTTGTCTCAAGTCTTTGACTGTCTATGAAAAGTGTGAAAGGTAACAGAATATAAAAGAAATGGATTCTCCAAAAGTGACACTGATTCCTGCACAATCTTCTGAGTGCAGTATGAATAAGTCACATTTGGAATCACTCAACTCACCCTGAATACTTTGATGGAGTGATCTGAGTGGACATGAAATGAAATGATAATACAGTCTGAATCGGAAATAATGAAGGTGTCAGAGCCCATTTTATTGGTAAGATATTGAAAATGCAGTAATTCTGCAAAATACTTGTGCGACACATACTTGAATATTGTTCAAGTGTGTCGGAACCATACCAGCTAGGAACAACACAGGATGTTGAACGTAACCAAAGAACGTCAGCATGAATGGTCATATATTTGCTTAGCTCGCTGGAAAGCGTCATGGAAGTGTTGAAATTTCGAGTTGCTCAATGGCTGAGTGTGAATCCTTCAATTCGACGCCACTTCAGCAAGTTTTGCGTCCTTACTCTACCCAGCTATCAAACCGGAAAAGAGAGACCTACAGTTTTACGAGGAATCCGAAACCACGTGTCGTTCCTTGCGCCACCTCACATCTGAAGAGATGATCACTGGGTTAAAGACAGACTAAAAAATTATGTGGCCTTGCCAGGATCCGATATCTTGACATGTCGGTTTCCTTGAACGCACTGTACCACTAGACCACCAGAATCGACATGGTAATGCTGAAAACAAAATGAGTAGTAGTATGTACGTAAAGACACATGCCTACTGTATCGCAAAAGCCTACTTAAAAAGCTTCAAGACCTGTTTTAAATAAGGTATTTTAAAATACACTCGGCCCCTTATGTGTTGCACCCACAACGACCGACAATACAACATTACAGTAATTGCATCAAGCATAGCCGCATTTAAACAGTCATTCTTCCCGTGCTCCGAACTCCCGTAGACCAGGAAGAAACCCTAACATGTGGTTCAATATGAAGTTCTCTCAACTAGGCACTTCACAGTGAGTAATTTTTGAGAACATGTGTCCCTGGAGTACAGCGGTTTATTTATTATTTAAAATTGAATATAAACAGTCGAAACCGCAATAAACATTTTATATGGGATTACTGGTTTCGGTTTGTTTTAGACCATCTTCAGACCCACACCATGATGGTAGATGGTGGCTGCGAACGGAGCAGGGCTACGCCTCCACGAACGCCTGCTCCGTTCACAGCCGCCATCGACCATCATGCTGTGGGTCTGAAGATGGTCTAAGACGGACCGGAACCGGTAACCTTACATAAAAAATAAGTTTATTGCGGTTGTGACTGTTTATATTTAGTTTTAAACTTTACAGTCAATCGTAGCATATGGAAGTACCGGGTGATCAAGAAGTCACTATGAATTTGAAAACTTGATAAGCCACGGAACAATGTAGATAGAGAGGTAAAAATTGATACACATGCTTGGAATGACATGGGATTTTATTAGAACAAAAAAAAACCATATTGCTAGACGCGTGAAAGGTCTCTTGCGCACGTCGTTTGGTGATGATCGTGTGCTCAGCCGCCACTTTCGTCATGCTTGGCCTCCCAGGTCCCCAGACCTCAGTCCGTGCGTTTATTGGCTTTGGGGTTACCTGAAGTCGCAACTGTGTAGTGATCGACCGACATCTGTAGGGATGCTGAAAGACAACATCAGACGCCAATGCCTCACCATAGCTCCGGACATGCTTTACAGTGCTGTTCACAACATTACTCCTCGACTACAGATATTGTTGAGGAATTGTGGTGGACATATTGAGCATTTCCTGTAAAGAACATCATCTTTGCTTTGTATTACTTTGTTATGCTAATTATTGCCATTCTGATCAGATGATGCGCCTTCTGTCGGACATTGTTTGAACTTTTGTATTTGTTTGGTTTTAATAAAACCCCATGTCATTCCAAGCATGTGTGTCAATTTGTACCTCTCTATCTACATTACTCTGTGATTTATTCAGTTTTCAAATTTATACTGATTTTTTGATCACCCAGTACATTTGTGCGCTTTAAGTATGAAGTGGCATACCTGTTTTATAAAACCAATTTCCTAATGTATTGCAGCCATTGTGGCATCGTCAAATGTTAAAAGCAAAATCTGCACCGGCATCGTCATATATGTATAAATAAAAGCATATGCTAGAATCACCTTTTCAGCAGCACTAATGTTAAAAAAAAACTGCCGTACAGTAGCCACAAGTTGTATGTGTTGTAAGTCCACCAGATGTCGCTACTGTAGGCATACACAAACATGGGTTCATCACTTCGAACTGGAAACAAAGCGGCAGTCCAATGACTGGCGCCACACTACCTCTTCACCGAAGAAAAAATTCAAGTATTTTTTTGGTTCTAATAAAACCCCATGTCATTCCAAGCATGTGTGTCAATTTGTACCTCTCTATCTACATTATTCCGTAATTTATTCGGTTTTCAAATTTATACTGACATTTTGATCAACCGGTAGCTGTAGATTGAGAAACAAGTCATTCCCGTCTCAGGAAGAAGAGCTACGTGAGCAAAAGTTTACCTGGGGACCTACATTCGATAAGCGTAGGAGTCATGTAAAACTTTATTTTAACTAGCTTTCAACTACGCTCGTAACTGAGCATCTTCTGTATTATCACTGACAAGACGGGATTAAATGTACCCTATTTAGTCCAATCAATCACTGTGAAAAAAGTGACGTGGCCCACAAGGTACATGTGTAGTTCGATACCCACTCAGTCACACTGTTTTCATCTGTCTCCGGCTGACTGCTCGTGGTGTCCCTGGCCGACCGGATGCTTCGACCCGAGCTATCGGCTCCCGAGGCCGACTGTCCTATTGACCTGTGTGCAGCCTAGCACGATTCCGGGTCACAAAGAAGGAAGTGCAGACCGGCGAGTTGACACGGCCGGCCGTGTCTTGTTACGGCGCGCGCTCACGCGAAACAAAAGCGCGCGTCGAGCAGTTCTTTTTGCCGAGTGTTCAAGGGGAGCGGCGCATGGCCCGCGGCTGGGCTGCTCCTGCGCGCTAGGCAGCCGTGTGACACATTGCCGGCTGTCGCCGCCGCCATGTGCTACGCGGGGAAGTGTGCTGCCCCTGGCTGTGTGCAGCGCACGCCGCCCCTACGTGCCACGAGGCTAACTGCAGCTTGCAGCTTGTTCATAAGCAACTCGGTTTGTGCTGCTGCCAAGTGACACTTCGTCCCACACAGCAATCCGCACTACGACACAAAATACCACAGCACTGTGGACTGATCTTCCGCGGTGCGCAGCATGTATCTAATCGCCCATACGAGCTACGCCGGACACTGTCGTGATGACGCCTGCTTCAGCGTGCTGTAAAACAGGGCTTGAAACGTTGTAAGCATTCGCTATGTGATCCATAACTAGGCATAACATGCTGACATCCTACAGAATGATCCTAGGTGCTGCACAGCACGGTTAAAGGTTCTACAGATCACCATTATGTGGTGGTGTTGTGGCCTGCAGTCCAAAGACTAGTTAGTGACTTAAATAATTCTATCTTGTGTAAGACCATCTGGCCTCTATGAAGACTCTGATTCGGCTCTTAAGGCAAGTTGACTCAAAATTATTGTAAGTGGTCCTTAATATGCTTCGAGTGGGACGCGGTTAATATCCGAAATGAGCACTCACACGTTCTTTCGGAGGCAGGTATGGAGATCTTGCTGGTCACGAGATTACCTCAACATCACACATGTCGTGTGTGGACGAGCATTGTCCTGCTGAAAACTGGCACCAACGTACCATTACGTGAGAGGTAACATAGGAGGACGCAGTAAGCCCGTGACGTACCGTTGTGCCATCAGAGTTCCCTCAGTCACCACCAGTCGTGTCCTGAAGTCGTATCCAGTGGTTCCTCTAACTATGGCGCCAGGAGTAAAACCTCTGTGTCGCCGACGATGGGCATTTCGGGTAGTGCAGAACTGTGATTCATCGCTAAACACAATGTGACGCCATTCATCAGCAATCCACGTTTCCTGGTCGCGGCTCCACTCCAAAGGCAGTCGTCTGAGTTGCCTAAGCAATGGATGGTGATTCCCCACTCCGGCTGCTGCTAGTCTCTGACCAATGGTGCGAGATGACACAGGATGTTGTAGGATGTCCATGGCAGGCGCAGTTGTGAAAGTGTTATGGTGTGCTTGGTGCACAATACAGCGATTCTCACCCATCGTGGTAAGATATGAATGACCAGAACGTTGCCAGTGCTCACGATTCCATAAGATCCAACATCGAGCCACTGTCGTATCCAAACGCTCCACAGATCTGGATATTGCATATTTGACCAAAAGGCCAAATGGATACCGATAATAAGGCCCCTTTAAAACTGTCAGATTCTGACACTAGTAAGTGGCATTCCGTGTTCTTCACAGTGATCACTCAACATTTTACGTTATTTACGTCCCTTAAGTACTATAAAAGGGCTGCAAACGACCCTAAAACGGACATAACTAATGCATTCTGGTGGCCGTTCTACCTCTCACAGAGAATTGCAACTATAATAATTTACATATCCGCCGATGTAGTGAGCATGTACGAAGTGAGATTGACATCCGACCATGTCTTTGGGTGCTTCACTTTTTTGTCAGACGGCGATTTTCATTTTACTTTTCATCTATAGTTTCTTACTTAGCTGTGAGACAAAGAATGTTTTGGAAGCTACGCTTTTTCTGCTGATAATTTGTACTATTAATTAATCATTTGTCATAATCAAATCATCAAATAGTGAGTGAATTTAGTCTCCATTGTTCGTACTCTGAGAGTTGGGTTAGATCAGTCTCCCTTGTCCCAGAGAATTCCATATTCATTGCCTTTGCAACCGCAGTTCCTTCTAGTGCCAGTCGTGCTGTGCTCCTGTTATACAGGTAATATTTTACTCTGGACTCATGGACCATCTTATTTCTATTCAAGTAATCAAGCTATCTTAGAAAGCGTCATACTGGATGTCCTGCGCATTTCCTTTCCTTAATGCATTTCTTTTTCTTTTTCGGAATGTGGTCTGAGTTATGCATTCATGCGACAAGTGATGAGTTTGAGAATTTTCATGATAATGATGTCAATATAACAACAGGAAAGTACATGGAATGGAAAAAGTAAAGGAAATTGGTTCTTGATGACCCATATGAATGTCATGATTGCTCTTACGTTTCTTATACATTCATAATGGGTTCCAAAACTACCATCTTCAAATCTATGGTACAAAAATACATAAATGAGCCATGTAATTAAGCAATAAATGGCACCGTAGCGTAATTACAAGCGTAACATCAGAGAATACTAGTATCTAAACGCTCAGTCGAACAGCAAGGTTATCACTGATTTACAGTGTATCGAAAGAAAATACCTCCTGTCCAGCAATGTCGTGAAGAGCTCAAGGAAAACTTGAAAGACGCTAGAAGGCTGCAGCGCTAGACACAGAGATGTTAACATCTTATATCTTGTAGATACGCATGGCATTATTGTACATCCAAAAGAAACTATGTTAACTTGACCATTTAGCGTGTATAAAACATGTCATGTTTATCTACTAGCTACACGTTAGTAAAAATTTTGCTTAGAAGCCTCACAAGAGAGTTGACTTGTTGAACATTGTTCCCATACAGTGTAAATATTTATTTATCTTGTTATTTGACTAAGCTGAAGGATGGTTGTACATTTCGATGTTATTTTTGTAAGTATTGTATTGTACGTTAAATTCCGTGCTTGATTTTAAATCTGTAGTTCGTAATCACTTGATTTACGTGTTTTTATATCGGTCAGGCTACAGCATCCAAGGCTGTATAACAGAAATTTGTGTCTTGCAGTTATCTGGTAAGTGTCTGCAATGCAGCTGGCGGTAAGAGCGGGTGGGAGAGAGGAAGGAGACGGTAAGGTAGGGCAGGATGCGCGCCGTTGTGTGAGCACCTGCTGTGGAGAGAGGTGCGTGTGCCCGCATGTTGGCCGCACTCTTTGCGAAACCTTTTTACGTGATTAAGTGTGAGGCGAAGGTGTTACATAAACTGTTAATCAGACATAAGCGTTGTTACTGTATGGTGACTACGTGAGTTTCAACACTTACACCAGTGCTCCAACTACCGATAAATTAAAAACCGTTTCTTAATGTGCAGTTAATGATTGATTAACCTAGAGACTTAGTTCATCAACGTCAGTTGGTAGCTGTGCTCGTCTGTAATTGTTTCATATATATTGTATTATATACTGTAGGAGACGGTATATAAATTTGTGGGATTTATCGTGAGGACCTGTACCAACCAGTAGACGGTTGGATTCTCGTATACTAGAGATACAGATATGGTGAATTTTTTACCAGTCCAGAATATGAATAAATAAATTGCTACGAAGATATTCCAATATTTATAATATAATATAATATAATAATGGTCGCTTTGATTTGTGCAGCATTTATTTCATATTCCACAATAAAGTACCTTCGCTATTAATTTTCATTTGATCATTCCAGTCCATTGTACCATGGGTCCACACATATCACTTACTGCTAGAAAGAACCACTTTAAGGGTAAAAAATATCTACCTCTCAAAAGGCTGCATGTGAGGGTAAAAAAGAACGTAGCTGACGACGCACAAATAGCCAGAATATATTCATCCAGTACTTGAGAATAAGAGCATTTAGCAACTTGCAGCCAACTTCACACATGGTTTCAAACCTTTACGAGACGTTCTCTCTCTGCCATTCCTCACAAACTGATAAAAGAGAAAAAAGTTTATCGCTTATTACATTTTCGCTGGTCGTGCAGTAACACTGGGAATGAGGCATGGCCTTTTAATCTATTACTTCTTTGATTATAATTCTATTCGCAACACGTTTTGCAGTCAGTATTCACATGTACCACTAAATGTACTTGAATGAACTTGCAAAACCATATCGTTGTGTGACGTATAGTTCAGGAAATATAACATATAAACATCGAACTGTTTGTAAACGAAGCTACGGGGCGAAATTCGATAGAGATATAGGAGAAATATCTGTACAAATATGAGTGAAATATTTTGAGTATCTGAGAAATACATAGGGTGGTCCACTTATCGTGACCGGGCCAAACATCTCACGAAATAAGCGTCAAACGAAAAAACTACAAAAAACGAAACTTGTCTAGCTTTAAGGGGGAAACCAGATGGCGCTATGGTTGGCCTGCTAGATGGTTCTGCCATAGGTCAAACGGATATCAACTTCGTTTTTTAAAATAGGAACCCCCCTTTTTATTACATATTCGTGTAGTATGTAAAGAAATATGAATGTTTTAGTTGAACCACTTTTTTCTCTTTGTGATAGATGGCGCTGTAATTGTCACAAACATATGGCTCACAATTTTAAACGAACAGTTGGTAACAGGTAGGTTTTTTAAATTAAAATACAGAACGTAGGTACGTTTGAACATTTTATTTCGGTTGTTCCAATGTGATACCTGTACCTTTGTGAACTTATCATTTCTGAGAACGCATGCTGTTACAGCGTGGATTACCTGCAAACACAGCATTAATGCAATAAATGCCAAAATGATGTCCGTCAACCTCAATGCATTTGGCAATACGTGTAGCGACATTCCTCTCAACAGCAAGTAATTCGCCTTCCGTAATGTTCGCACATACATTGACAATGCGCTGACGCATGTTGTCAGGCGTTGTCGGTGGATCACGATAGCAAATATCTTTCAACTTTCCCCACAGAAGGAAATCCGGGGACGTCAGATCCGGTGAACGTGCGGGCCATGATATGATGCTTCGACGACCAATCCACCTGTCATGAAATATGCTACTCAATACCGCTTCAACCGCACGCGAGCTATGTGCCGGACATCCATCATGTTGGAAGTACATCGCCATTCTGTCATGCAGTGTAACATCTTGTAGTAACATCGGTGGAACATTACATAGGAAATCAGCATACATTGCACCATTTAGATTGCCATCGATAAAATGGGGGCCAATTATCCTTCCTCCCATAATGCCGCACCATACATTAACCCGCCAAGGTCGCTGTTGTTCCACTTGTCGCAGCCATCGTGGATTTTCCGTAGCCCAATAGTGCATATTATGCCGGTTTACGTTACCGCTGTTGGTGAATGACGCTTCGTCGCTAAATAGAACGCGTGCAAAAAATCTGTCACCATCCCCCAATTTCTCTTGTGCCCAGTGGAAGAACTGTACACGACGTTTAAAGTCGTCCCCATGCAATTCCTGGTGCATAGAAATATGGTACGGGTGCAATCGATGTTGACGTAGTATTCTCAACACCGACGTTTTTGAGATTCCCGATTCTCGCGCAATTTATCTGCTACTGATGTGCGGATTAGCTGCGACAGTAGCTAAAACACATACTTGGGCACCATCATTTGTTGCAGGTCGTGGTTGACGTTTCACATGTGGCTGAACGCTTCCTGTTTCCTTAAATAACGTAACTATCCGGCGAACGCTTCGGACACTTGGATAATGTTGTCCAGGATAGCGAGCAGCATACATAGCACACGCCCGTTGGGCATTTCGATCACAATAGCCATACATCAACATGATATCGACCTCTTCCGCAATTGGTAAACGGTCTATTTTAACACGAGTAATGTATCACGAAGCAAATACCGCCCGCACTGGCGGAATGTTACGTGATACCACGGACTTATACGTTTGTGACTATTACAGCGCCGTCTATCACACAGCGAAAACAGTGGTCCAACTAAAACATTCATATTTCTTTACGTACTACACGAATGTGTAACAAAAATGGGGGATCCTATTAAAAAAAAAAAACGCAGTTGATATCCGACTGACCTATGGCAGCGCCGTCTAGCGGGCCAACCATAGCGCCATCTGGATTCCACCTTCAAGCTAGACGAGTTTCTTTCTTTGTAGTTTTTTCGTTTGACGCTTATTTCGTGAGATAATTGGCCCGGTCACTATCAATGGACCACCCTGTATATGTCATGTGGGTACGCTGGCAAAGCTTCTAGACGCCTACATAGATTTCAATTACATTTGGTACACATATTATTTACTATCTGGAAATAAATACTGTGGAGATAAGAACCAGCAACATACTATTGGGGTGCGGTGTGATAACGTTGAAAGAGACGGGGGGGGGGGGGGGGCAGGAAATGGACACAGAAGGGGAAGAAGAATATAGAGGAGGAGGAGATGACTCAGAGGGGGCAGGGTGAGATGGACAGGAAAGGGAAGAGGAGGAGATGGGCAGAGGGAGAATGGAGAAGGACGGAGAGAGGAGGTCGGGAAGGTGGACAGAGTGAGGTGGGGAGGAGATGGACTAAATGTGCACCAGGGCAACGCCTGGTACTCAGCTAATATTGGCATATGCAGCAAGCAGTTTGATTGTTGGACCTGCAAGTACTCGATCAAATCTGTACAATCTAATCTTTGTGCACATCTTATGCATCTTAAGCTGTCTCTCTCTGACTGGCTTCAACCACATGGAGGGGACAGTTTTTACTTATTGTGTTAAACGTTAAACTATAAGCGAAATTGCGTTAAAAAGTAACATATTGATTAAATATATATGCTTTCTTCACTGCCTTTTCGCCATTCACGTTATTCGAACAATTGCCTGAAACGTAAGAAAGCGAAGATATTATGTTATCTCCGGAAGTACCTGTCAATTTTTTCTGCCAATCACACAATTACTACCGGTTACTTACAAATACTCGGATGGGAGCTTATAGTAAAAAGACCAACAAAACAATATTTCCAAGTCCAGAATGAGATTTTCACTCTGCAGCGGAGTGTGCGCTGATATGAAACTTCCTGGCAGATTAAAACTGTGTGCCCGACCGAGACTCGAACTCGGGACCTTTGCCTTTCGCGGGCACACAGTTTTAATCTGCCAGGAAGTTTCATATCAGCGCACACTCCGCTGCAGAGTGAAAATCTCATTCTGGAAACACCCCCAAGGCTGTGGCTAAGCCATGTCTCTGCAGTATCCTTTCTTCCAGGAGTGCTAGTTCTGCAAGGTTCGCAGGAGAGCTTCTGTAAAGTTTGGAAGGTAGGAGACGAGATACTGGCAGAAGTAAAGCTGTGAGGACCGGGCGTGAGTCGTGCTTCGGTAGCTCAGATGGTAGAGCACTTGCCCGCGAAAGGCAAAGGTCCCGAGTTCGAGTCTCGGTCGGGCACACAGTTTTAATCTCCCAGGAAGTTTCAGTATTTCCAAGTGTTTATTCTGGCGGCTATACACACCAGCACCTCCACTCTTCTTAGAGCATTCCTGCAGTGTGACACAGCATGAACTTTTCGTAGTGCCTCCTCATACTCGACAGCAGTCTAAGCCCGTCCCTATGGGAGCGGGACGCAGCAGACCGTCTGTGAATGACGGGGGAGGGGAGCACAGAAAGAAAGCGGCCGCTGCGGCGCGATCGTCCGCGTTGCATTGACGTAACCTGTAATGGGCTGAGCTGCGCGGTCTAGGGCGCTCTGGGACTCACTGAATACTCGCTTAATGAAGGAGGACGAGCAAGAACGAAGCTTTCACAAGTTTGAGCTACGGTCGTTGCAGCTCCTGGTAAGCGTAGAATTTCTTGAAATTAGACAATCCACCTTCAAGTTCTAACCAGGACGATTTCTATAAAAAGAGGAAAACCTGTTCGTTAAATAAAAAATATCAGAACGCATTTATTATCGTATGACATTCCCGTTCTCGCTTGTTGCTGTCTGCCAGAGATTACCGACACTCCTCACGTTGATTGGTTCGATATGATATGTGAAGAAGACAACAGATTTGGAAATCTTAGGTGGTTAGTAGGTGACCACCATTCTATATCGTGCTGTGAGCATAGGCATTCACTTTGAAAAGAAGTTGTTTATGTGAGGCTACGGCTCAACCTGTTAACCTATAGTATAATACTACATGTAAACAGTTAGCAGAATTGAGGTACGATATTTATCTGGCTAGGAACGGGAAATTAAAAGAAAACTGGACATTAGAAATGTCTGCCGTTCAGAATAATAAAAAATGTCAGCATAAACGGTTGAAAATTTCAGGCACTTCTGTTTTAACTGTGAGGTTATCAGTTGGTTCAAATGGTTCAAATGGCTCTGAGCACTATGGGACTTAACATCTGTGGTCATCAGTCCCCTAGAACTTAGAACTACTTAAACCTAACTAACCTAAGGACGACACACACATCCATGCCCGAGGCAGGATTCGAACCTGCGACCGTAGCAGTCTCGCAGTTCCGGACTGAGCACCTAGAACCGCTAGACCATCGCGGCCGGCTGTTATCAGTTGGTGAAAAATTAAATAAATGCGCTATCATATTGTAGGTTAACAAGCATAATACAACAAGATGAAATTGTCTTGTTGTTATGCACGTTTTGCCCGCATCTCGTGGTCGTGCGGTAGCGTTCTCGCTTCCCACGCCCTGGTTCCCGGGTTCGATTCCCGGCGGGGTCAGGGATTTTCTCTGCCTCGTGATGGCTGGGTGTTGTGTGCTGTCCTTAGGTTAGTTAGGTTTAAGTAGTTCTAAGTTCTAGGGGACTTACGACCACAGCAGTTGAGTCCCATAGTGCTCAGAGCCATTTGAACCATTTTTTTATCTTGTTGTTGTGGTCTTCAGTCCTGGGACTTGTTTGATGCAGCTCTCCATGCTACTCTATCCTGTACAAGCTTCTTCATCTCCCAGTAGCTACTGCAACCTACATCCTTACGATTCCGCTTAGTGTATTCATCTCTTGGTCTCCCTCTATGATTTTTACCCTCCACGCTGCCCTCCAATACTAAATTGGTGATCCCTTGATGCCTCAGAACATGTCCTACCAACCGATCCCTTTTTCTACTCAAGTTGTGCTACATACTCCTCTTCGTCCCAATTCTATTCAATACATCCTCATTAGTTATGTGATCTACCCATCTAATCTTCAGCACTCTTGTGTAGCACTACATTTCGAAAGCTTCTATTCTCTTCTTGTCCAAACTACTTATCGTCCATGTTTCACTTCCATACATGGCTACACTCCATACAAATACTTTCAAAAACGACTTCCTTACACTTAAATCTATACTCGATGTTAACAAATTTCTCTTTTTCAGAAATACTTTGCTTGCCATTGCCAGTCTACATTTTATATCCTCTCTACTTCGACCATCATCAGTTATTTTGCTCCCCAAATAGCAAAACTCGTTTACTACTTTAAGTGTCTCATTTCTTAATGAGGGACGCCACATACCATCATCTTAGTTTCGGCTTGCTGAGTCTTCTCGAAGTCTCAGGTATTGTTCGATGAAAATGGCCCAATATGAGACAATACAACGACTTTTATGAGCTATGACTGGGTGTTTGTGTTGTCATTATCATTTCATCATCATCCAGGAAAGTGGCGAAATTGGACTGAGCAAAGATTGGGTAATTGTACGGGCGCTGATAACCACGCAGTTGAGCGCCCCACAAACCAAACATCATCATCATCATCATTTTATGAGCTTTTTATTCAGGGGGCGCTACGTTCTACATGTCGCAAGACCCATCATTTCCTTCTGATTAACTTTTTCTGCGTTTCCCCTAAATCAGTTCCTGCTAATGCCAATATATTCTGTTCAAGAAGGCCATGGCACATCTGAGAAAGCCGTACGTCCGTAATGACAATGAAGTCGACGACAAGGCCTCGACTTCAATTTTCATTTTGACATCAGCGCAGAAGGGCTGGCTTTGTCGTATGGAGGCATATATTCCTTGGATCACACTGATTCGACGTTTATCCTCTTCAGTCCTGAGCTTAGATTTCATGAATGAGAAGTTTACATTGGTGGTCAGTGCATTGTTCTAGATCAACATAATACTAAGTTTAAGTGAATTGTGTGACTCACCAACATTTTAGGATCTATTCAAAAAATAACTGAAAAAAGTGGGATACTCAGAAATTAAATGTTAAACACCTGAATATTATGAAAGCAATGTTGCTGGAATTTGAAAATATAGGTCACTGCCCAATGTTGTCCCTGTGCTACAACGAAAAAACATGCTGTATTATTTTGATGAAATAATCGATCACTTTTTCAATAATCTAGGTTATATTAGCATATTATTTTCTATGCAGTGGAGTGTGCGCTGATATTAAAAGTTCTGGCAGATTATAACTGTGTGCCGGACCAAGATTAGGGGGAACTAAGTTTAAATCGAAAAATACAGGTCGTTTCACGTACGTCGCAAGCGGATTGTCCGGATTTGTGTGATAACCACTACCTTTATAGGCGGGAGGTTGTCTCATCATACCCTCCGGCCCATTGCAGGGATATTGTGGGAAATAGCGTATCGATTTTAGATGAGAACAAAATAGACGAATTAGGGGCGACAGTGGAAAGAACTCCGTCAAATTCGTTGTGGCATCTAACATTTTGGAATGGTATGTCAGTAGTGTCTGTGCACCAAAACGCAGTCTACAGCTTTACAAAATAACGATTATACGTCGACTGAACACTTCGGGTACTATTGCTCGTTGGCACTATTACAACTGGCTGTTGCACTTTGTTAACGATGGAGAGATTGATCCTAAATCGCACTTTTTTCCTGGTGAAGCATTGCCGCGTTTATTGGAGCTCCATGTAGTTTTACTGTTTTATTACTCGCAATATACACCGACAGAAGAAAAATTTGTACACCTCCAAAGACGACGTCGATTTTTACACCGATGACGGCATATGCCACCTGTGGGATAGTAGATGTACTGATAATGGTTTCAGCGTCTGCCAACACATAGCGTAGTGGTGTAGCCACCAGAGCGCCATCTGTGTCTACCCTTTAATAGAGAATGCTCACAGCCAGAATGTTCAGTGTGATGCAGTCGTGTGAAGCAAGGAGTAAACCGTGAAGCGGAGACGCAATCGTGCTTCCTACAGCCAACTGAGCTAGTTTGAAAGGTGTCAAGTTTTGGCTTTCCGATAGCGGAATGGTCCTTTCGAAGACTGCCACATAAGGTGGACGTGCCGCGTCAGTTGTGGAACGATACTGCTATCACTGGTTACGTGAACATTCTCACACTCATAGACGAAGTTCTGGTCGTCCACAAAGCATAGACGCCCCCCAAGATCGTCGTGTTGGAAGGGCAGCAGTGGCAAATCTCACAGCTACCACAGCAAAGATAAGCTGGCTTGTGAACTCAGAAGTGTCAATACGAACTACTGCGAACTGGTTGTAAGCAGTTGGACTACGGGCACGCGCACCTCTAGTACGCAGCTCGACTGGTGTTGTCAGAGGATCACTTAGAAGATGGAATGACGCGCCGTGGTGTTCAGCGATGAAAACAGATTCTGCCTGAACGCAGGTGATGGTCGTTTGCGCGTACGACGTAGACCTGGTGTGCTCTGTCTCGTAAAGACACACTTGCCTCACCTCAGGCCTTCCGATCTGGGGTGATAAGCTATGCGCTACAGTCTGGAACCGCGTGATCGCTACAGTCGCAGGTTCGAATCCTGCCTCGGGCATGGATGTGTGTGATGTCCTTAGGTTAGTTAGGTTTAAGTAGTTCTAAGTTCTAGGGCACTGATGACCTCAGCAGTTAAGTCCCATAGTGCTCAGAGTCATTTGAACCATTTTTTTTTGTGATAAGCTACAACTGTCGTTCACCTCTAGTGAAGGGGATGCTAACCAGCGCTCGCTACCTGCAGAATATTGGTAGACAAGTTCTTTTGACGTTCTTGCAACGAGAAGGTGATGTATTGTTCCAACAGGATAATGCTAAACCACACCCTGTCTGTGGAACTGAACGTGCTTTGCAAGACTTGCAGCAACTTCCTTGTTCATCACTATCTCCGGATTTGTCTCCAATATAGCACGTATCGGATATACCCGCCAGGGTAGCCGAGAACGATAACGCGCTGCTTCCTGGACTCGGGTAGGCGCGCCGGCTCCGGCCGAATCCGCCTGGCGGATTAACGACGACGGCCGGTGCGCTGGCCAGCCTGGATGTGGTTTTTAGGTGGTTTTCCACATCCTCCTAGGTGAATACGGGGCTGGTCCCCACGTCCCGCCTCAGTTACACGACTTGTAGACATTTGAAGCACATTCACACTATTTCACGATCTACACTTGACGCAGACAGCTGCGGTACACTTTTTCCGTCCCAGGGGGTATGGGGTGGCGGCAGGAAGGGCATCCGGCCACCCCTTACAATTAACAATGCCAAATCCGTACTTAACCCTGCCGACCCTGCGCACAATGCGGGCTAAAGGCGGTAGTGAAAGAAAGATAGAAAGAAAGAGCACGTATCGGATATGAGGGAACGAGAAATGAGTCATGCGACTCCTCAACCAACATATCTTACAGAACTACGTCAACAGGTCGATTAGGGCAGCATAACGTATCCCAGGACAGTATTCGCCATCTGTACGATCGACTGGACGACAGAGTCGGTGCGTACATTGCCACCCGTCAAGGCTGCAACACGCACTAATGTGGGTGCTTAGGCGTGGATCGATATCTGTCACCTCGGAACCGCTTGTGCTATTACACTGAAGCGCCAAAGAAACTGGTATAGGCATGTGACTTCAAATACAGAGGTATGTAAACAGGTAGAATACAGCGCAACGACTATATAAGACAACGAGTGTCTGGTTGGGCGCTAATGACCTTAGCAGTTTTGCGCCCTAAAACCACAAAAAAAAAAAAAAAAAAAACGAGTGTCTGGCGCACTTGTTAGATCGGTTGCTGCTGGTACAGTGGGGGTTATCAAGATGTAAGTGAGTTTGAAGGTGGCGTTAAAGTCGGCGCATGAGCGATGGGACACAGCATCTCTGAGGTAGCGATAAAACAGGGATTTTCCCGTACGACCATTTCACGAGTGAGTCTCAGGAATCCGGTAAAACATCAAATCTTCGACATAGCACGCTGCCGGAAAAAGGTCCTGCAACAATGGTACCAACGACGACTCGAGAGAATTGTTCAACGTGACAGAAGAGCAACGCTTCAACAAATTTCTGCAGATTTCAATGCTGGGCCGTGAACAAGTGTCAGCGTGCGAACCATTCAACGAAACATCATCGATATGGGCTTTCGCAGCCGAAGTCGCACTGGTGCGCTCTTGATGACTACACGATACAAAGCTTTCCGCCTCACCTGGGCCCGTCAACACCGACATTGGACTGTTGATGGCTGGAAACATGTTGCTTGGCCGGACGTGTCTCACTTCAAATTGTATCGAGCGGATGGAACTGTACGGGTATGGAGAGAACCTCATGAATTCATGGACCCTGCATTTCAGCAGCGGACTGTTCAAGCTGGTGGAGGCTCTGTAATGGTGTGGGGCGTGTGTAGTTGGAGTGATATGGGACTGATGACGCGTCTAGATACGGCTCTGACAGGTGACACGTACGTAAGCATTGTGTCTGGCATCCATTCACGTCCATTGTGCATTCCGACGGACTTGGGCAATTCCAGCAGGACAGCGCGACAGACCACACGTCCAGAATTGGTACAGAGTGGCTCCAGGAGCACTCTTGTGAGTTTCAACACTTCCGCTGGCCACCAAACTCCCCAGAAATGAACATTATTGAACATATCTCGGATGCCTTGCAACGTGCTGTTCAGAAGAGATCTCACGCCGTCGTACTCTTACGAATTTATGGACAGCCCTGCAGAATTCAAGGTGTCAGTTTCCTACAGCACTACTTCAGACATTAGTCGAGACCATAATACGTCGTGTTGCGGTACTTCTGCTTGCTCGCGGGGGGTCCTATGCGATACTAGGCAGGTGTACCAGTTTCTGTGGCTCTTCAGTGTAATTTGTAAATGTAATCATTTCATGTATTCCATGCGCACTCTTGTAACAATACATCCTAAGAGAATTGGAATCCTCTAAAAGAGTATACTATTTTTGTTATATCCTAGCCAGTAATGCCAACCGAGCCCGCTGCCAAAAGGTTGGCAGCATCAAAGTCCGGACGCCGACCGCATAAGCAGCGCCAGCGATACAGGAAATTGCCGCAAGTCTGCGCGCGCCACCGCTGGCTTCTGGCTTCTTAAGCGCTGGAGTCGCGAGCGCTAGGACAGTTCTGTATTCGCCGCTCAGTTGTATACTCGCCACCGATTTGTGTACTTGCTAGTCAGTTGTGTGTTCATCGCAGCAGAGTTGTTGTTTGTCGTCAGCCGACGCTGACCTAGCTGCTCCGACTCGAACTAGACAGATTTCTGTAGACACGGAGTTCACTACTGTGTTTCTGTATCTTCGTTAATAAAGATAAGTACCGACTTTTATTTAATCAGAGTGTTTGGGTTTTCATCTTTCTGTTCACTGTTCCAGCGGACCGGTCGGCCCGCTATTAAAAGTGTGGCGGTGACTTCGTAAGCCGTTTCTACAGCGAAGTGTTTGTCGCTACGAACGCCGCCACAAAAATTTTTTTCCGCAGTGCGTAACCACGCAGGCGTGAAATTTTAAACCTTTTTCAGGTGATAAACTGCAGTGACGGAAGTCCACTGGAATCATTAACGAGAATTCTCTACAATTGGGACAATTGAGGATAAGACGAGAAGTGACAGCGATTTTTGACAGTGATTTTTTACAGTGACACTGCCGCATCGACAGACGAATTTGGAGCGCGGCTGCCGGATCGCCGATGTCACGTCAGCGGAGCCTGCCTCCGACCTGGCATAGCGGTCGTATGAAGCGGAGCGGTGCGCCACCTGCGGCCAACTGGCTGCTCGCTATTGGACGGTCGCGGCTCTCTGTTTGCCGACGCGCGAGGAATATTAACGCGGCGCACGTCAATCAGTCTGGGACCCGTCGGCTGGTCGCTACAGGATCCCGCGCGTGTTTACACATCTGGCTAGTGACATTTCCGCCGCCGCCACTGCGCTGCCCTTCTCGCTGGGGTGCGACCGCGTCATTCGTCACTTCATTTCTAGCAGTCAACACATGACCCACATGAATAAATAAAAACAAAGTAGAGTCACTGAAATAGTATGAAAATAAAGGTGTGGAATGGTTAGACCAGAAATCTGAATGTTAGGTATTTTATCCTAATATACATCTACTAAATTATTTTTGCTTTTAGCTCTTACAGATTTTAACATCTGTCAACGCTAAATACGAGGAGCGTTCAATAACTAATGAAAAAAAAATTTCTTTTTCTCCGCCAGTTTCTGTTGAAAAAATGCAGAATTTGTCGTGGGATATAATGGAATATACTCGCTGCAGTCCATATAGTTTCAAGAAGTTCCAAAAGGTGGTGGTGCTATATGTCGCCTTCAAATGGCGAAAGTGAGCTCCAAGCGGACAGCTGACATTGAGTTTCTTTTGGTATCAAACCAGACTATCGCAGATATTCATAGGTGCTTGCACAATGCCTAAGGAGACCTAGCAGTGAACAAAAGCACGGTGAGTCGTTGGATGTGGCACCTGTCATCATCGCAACTAGGTCGCGGAAACCTGTCCGATCTCCCTCATGCCGACTGGTCGCACAGCTATGATCCCTGAAATGTTAGAACGTGCGGACATTCTCATTCGAGGTGATCGACAGATCAAAATCAAACACCTTGCTGCACGACGCAACACATCACGTAAGTCTGGGCACCCGAGACGAACGCACAAATCCTTATTGGACTACTCTTCCTCATGCACCCTACAGCTCGGATAGCGCAACTTTCGAATTCCATCTGTTTAGTCCAATAAAAGATACACTCCGCTGGAAGCAATACGTGGATGATGTGGGGGTTATAGATGCAGCAAAGACATTGTCTGCTACGTCGACCAGTAGAGTGGTAGCTTGAAGGTATACAAGCCGTCACAGTGAGATGGCGTCACACCGTCGCATTGAACGGTGATCACGTTGAGAAATGGGATTTTGTAGACAGAACAGTGGGGTATAATATGGTGCATTGGAATCTTTAGTAAAACCAACCTGCTTTCAGAAAAAAAATGTTGCGTTACGTATTGAAGGGCCCTCGTACTATTCAGCCGTTGGTTCCCAAGTTATGTTTTAGGCTAAGACTAGCTAACCAAAAGCCAGAGGAAGCCTTTGGAAGAGTAGCTCGGCCGGCCGAAGTGGCCGTGCGGTTAAAGGCGCTGCAGTCTGGAACCGCAAGACCGCTAAGGTCGCAGATTCGAATCCTGCCTCGGGCATGGATGTTTGTGATGTCCTTAGGTTAGTTAGGTTTAACTAGTTCTAAGTTCTAGGGGACTAATGACCTCAGCAGTTGAGTCCCATAGTGCTCAGAGCCATTTTGAACCATTTTTGAAGAGTAGCTCAATCCGAACGATGTGGAGCGTTGGTTAAGACTCTTGACTCGTTTCCCTAAAAATGGGATTCAGATCCCACAATGATCATTCTTATTAAGGTATTCCATGGTTTCAATATGATTCCATGTGCCATATGGTTCTAAAATGGCTCAGAATGGTTCAAATGGCTCTGCGCACTATGGCACTTAACTTCTCAGGTCATCAGTCCACTAGAACTTAGAAATAATTAAACCTAACTAGCCTAAGGACATCACACACATCCATGCCCGAGGCAGGATTCGAACCTGCGACCGTAGCGGTCGCGCGGTTCCAGACTGCAGTGCCTAGAGCCACTCGGCCACTCGGGCCGGCTATGGTGCTAAAAGTGCTGTTAAATTCCTAGAGACTATATCCACTAATACCCAACTAGGATGCAGTCAAAACATATCCTAATATGACTCGGACATTTCATTGAGGCTCGAACATCCAAATGAACATTTATTTAACGTATATCAGAGATTAATTAAGAATTTTTAATACGAATAGTTCTCATGTACCTGTAGATGTAAGATTATGAAAATCACCAAGAAGCGAAACACATTGTCTTTGTTGAGGTAACAGAACAGAGAATACAAACATGTAAAGCTTTAAGTAAGAAACAAGACATCAGGAACTTCAAAAATGGTTTAAATGGCTCTGAGCGCTATGGGACTTAACATCTGAGGTCATCAGTCCCCTAGACTTAGAACTACTTAAACCTAACTAACCTAAGGACATCAAAAACATCCATGCTCGAGGCAGGATTCGAACCTGCAACCGTAGCAGTCGCGAGGTGCCGGACTGAAGCGCCTACAACCGCTCGGCCACAGCGGTAGGCTAATACCGATACCTCGGAAACGGCGCAACCTGTCGTTTTTTTTCCTTAACAATTATTTCTCATCACAGCATACCTTGAAACACCCATACAAGTTTCTGAAACTTATCTGACCACCCCGTACGTGTGGGATGCGTGACACAAAAGACGACAACCGCTATGAAAAGGAGAACGACAGAGTGTGAAGGGAAACGCAAACCTTTGCCCACGTGTGCGAATCGATGCGTTCTTTTTTGCCTACAGGCTTGTTTTGCTTCTGATTCGTGCAAGAGTGGAATAGCAGGAACGCCATAAGGTATTGGAAGAAACTGAAATCACTTTCTGCCAAGCGAGAAATTGCTTGGCTGTTACGAACTCCTGTTTCAAAAGCTACTTTGGTGCGGGATGGCCCCCGCAGCGAGTGTCTGCCACACGATATACGACGTGTGATCAAGAAGTTGGCAACTCCCGGGTTGCGGGACCCTGCTACGGCCCCAGCCTCTGTTTCCCAACCCAGCAGCCGGCAAACACGCCTGCAGGTCATTGACCCGCCGAACGCACACTCTTCCCGGAAACAGAGAAGAGCACGGAATAACTTTCTGGGACCGGAGTTATGTAAACGCCGAGGTCCTGTCTGAAGTTCTCGAAATCATCCCGATGCCTTCCGCATATTTTAGCAACTTTCGATGGTCCTTTACATAAGGAGTTACCACTGCCAGAGCTTCAGCCCCAATATACCTGTAACGTGAAGTTTTTCGGCGAGAATGGTAAAAGTGTGATTTGAAATGAGAAATAAATACGTATAAGAGTCGTGAAATAAATAATTTTCCCGTGTGAGACTTTTTTTTGTTTCAAATCAGCGTACTTCTGTTCTCTGCTGTCTTAACACTTTACCTAATACATCGGAATGTAATGCAACAGTAATGTTTCTTATGCTTTGTTCGACGGTCTTAATAAATTTCTTGAAAGAATGCGCGAGATTTTTTTTTTTTTTTATTTATCTTGACAGGTACTGGGTAAGGTGCTCACGTACGGAAGAAAAAGGCTAATGCTGGTACGGTAATTTGAAATAAAAAAACAGCCCCACCCAAGACATATTACTGGTGTGGATACAAATGATAAAAATACTATACGAAGATAACATGCTGCTCATTTGAACTGTCTGAAATGTATCGATGTGCTGTTAGTGTTGAATACGAAAATTTGATTGATGACTACTGATCCAGTGACCACGACGAACATAGTATTTGATGAATCTGCGTATAACGACTTAGGACTTCAGAAGAACTGGAAAATATTTCCTCCTGATATAATGAACAAGAGCTTTCTCTTTAAATTTAGAATTAATGGCAGACGCGAAACACACAGGAACGAAAATTTGACCTACCAACGGCGAAATTATGACGTAGAAGATTAAATCCTACGAAATATCTAGAGTTGAAAAGTGTCTCATGGCACGGACAAAGCACACGGAGCAGCCAGAGCCTTATGATTATCCATGTGATGGCATGTTAGCTTTTATTGTTGTTGCAGTATTTAAACCGAAGACACGTTTGATACATCTCTCCATTCTAGTTTATCCTGTGCAAGTCTTCTCATTTCTGTGTAAGTACTGCAGCCTACATGCACCTGAACCTGCTTCCTGAAATCGAGCCTTGGTCTCACCCTAAAAATTTCCTACCCCCTCCCCGTCTTTTCCGCATTACCAAACTGACGATTTCCTTTATGTCTCAGACTTCGTCTTATCAAGCGTTCCATTCTTATAGTTAAGTAGTTTTCCCCAATTCG
Source organism: Schistocerca cancellata (assembly GCF_023864275.1). Classification (NCBI taxonomy): domain Eukaryota; kingdom Metazoa; phylum Arthropoda; class Insecta; order Orthoptera; family Acrididae; genus Schistocerca; species Schistocerca cancellata. Next base: position 822,929,920 of record NC_064629.1, read on the forward strand.
GCTGAATAGCTTTTCACTAGTTAAGCGACGTGTGTATCTAATTTTCAGCTTCTGTAATACCACATTTCAAACTTTTCTATTCTGCTCCTGTCTGAACTGTTTATAGAAATATTTGTATCAACAAAAGAACAACTTAGGGTACAGTTTTGTACGTTGAGGGTGATTTTTAGTTCTACACATTTAAGTGATGTACAATATGTTTAACCTATTTGGAAGATACTATCAATTCCTCACTTACAAAACATTTCGTTGAGTAGAATTACATATATTTTGAAAGTAATTACGTAACGAGTGGTCAGTTACGCCATACTTCGTCGGTCACGCGAAATTTGTACACTGAAAAGGACGAAACTCTTCTACATTGGAATATGTGATATTTTCAAATGAATTTAGTTTGTTTAATGTCCTAAAATTTTATGTATCTTGAAAATGAAAATTTGTGTTAGTTTTCTGTACTTCCATTTCAAAATGTTTTCAACTTGTAACTGGTTTTTCAGAATACTTCTACTAAATTTACTTTCATTTCTGGTTATGAGTATTTAGTAGAGTAGTAATGTAACAGGTAGTCTATTAAATACTCTACTGACAGGTGTTTATCGGTTGCAACACTTTTAAATTTCAATAGATTATCTGTTCCAGGGTACATGACCATATAGTACGTTGAAATGTTCTTTCACATTTGGGAAAACCTCACTTTTCCGCAGCAATTTTAATAATTGCAAAAAAAAAAAACAGATTTCACCACACAACAAGCGAATGCCTTTATTTGTAAATGTAAATAGGCTAAAATCTGAAAACTGTTCCAAGGCACAAAACACTCTCCTAATATAAATAGCTAAGTGAACTTTATGTTATTACATAATTTTACTGAGCTTGTCGCAGTTTACATGTATTTTAGTTGAAAAGTTTACTGTCTACGTTTGATCGAATGGAAGAAATAAATATTTTTTTATTCACAAGTCCCATAATATTTCTGTTGCGCAAAGCACTTCTGAATATAACAGTCTTAAAATAGAATAATTTTATTATGTCATTCAATGACGAATCAATATTTTTCTTTTCATAGGACGAGTGGTTCTAGGCTCTTTAGTCTGGAACCGCGCGACCGCTACGGTCGCAGGTTCGAATCCTGCCTCGGGCATGAGTGTGTGTGATGTCCTTAGGTTAGTTAGTTTTAAGTAGTTCTAAGTTCTAGGGGACTGATGACCTCAGATGTTAAGTCCAATAGTGCGCAGAGCCATTTGACCATTTTTTTTTCATAGGAAGCGTGTGCTAATCTTGCATATTATCCTACGAAATATCCAACAACTAATGAATTCGACTGTGTCTTGAAATATGCTGTGCAAAATTGGTCATTCCGTATATTAAGCAAAAATACTTTTTTATCCTCATAAAACTCGTGCCTACTGCAGCGACTGTGACAAGATGTAGCACAGTTTATGCTTTGATCGCACCACGTTATTTGTACCAGCTTAATTTGAACCCGAACGTTTCCAAATTCCAGCACTTGACAAATATTTGCACAATATGACGAATATCCGTGACCACATGTATTTAACAACTATGCTTACATAAATATGATGGTAAATCTTCGTTAGAGGCCGCTTATATTTTCTGCCTACGTACCATGTGAACTAATCGTTACACCGAGCTTGCTCCCCGAAGAAGCCACTTTTAGCTCGGCACACGTAAGTTTTATGGTTTTGTGATTTACAATGTACGACAATAGAGGAATGTTTCTTGAAGAAGACCTTATCTGACTGATATGCCGTTTCTTACTATGCTAAAGAAGACGGTCTGCAAAAGTTCCAGTCTATATGAGCGTTAAATAAGAAATAACAAATAAGAAAATAGTTCCATGTGTACAATATAAGCTGACATGTATAATTTCTTGGTACAATGTTGATCAATACAACACACGAGAATATGTCTGCATCGATACTGTGATGTTTCTCATCGTAAAAATGGGTGCTAGATTAAAGAAAATTTTCCGCGTTTATGATGTGTGAAGGGAGCAAAGGAAGTAGGTACATGGAAATAGGCAATCCCTAGTGTATGATTTATTAATATTTACCACCTTTCCAATCGCTTATAGAGCAAGCAGCCTAATCTAAGACCTTCGTGAACTCTGCCGGTAGGACGGTGTATTGTATTCCTATATTCGACATTTACTATCGTTGCCTGAGACATAGTAAGTAGAATTTCAGGGGATAATTGACGTCCATCGTGAAACATCTGCCAGTTCAGGTTCCGCGGCATTTCCGTGACGCTCTCGCGTGATCGAACGAAACCTTGACCATTCGTGCTGCCCTTCATTGCACACGTTCAGTAGTAACCTCTGATGATTAAATTTTGTATAGGTCTCACAGAACTGAACAATGATCTAGGATGTCTGGTACGACTGCTTGGATAGTTAGCTACATGTTCCATAGAGCATTTGAACGATTCTTTTATCCAAATCATGTGGAACGTTATATATATATATATATAGAGAGAGAGAGAGAGAGAGAGAGAGAGATTATTACCTTGTTTTTAAGTGCAGTCAACACTGATCATGTATACGTATCCTGTAAGCTGATTTGTTCCGTATCACTTCGATAAAAGAATCGTTCAAATGATCCATTGAACAAGTCTGTAACAGACAAACTGATAAATTAATTAAGACTTTTTTGTCATACTCATGAAAAAAGCATTTAAAAATTATATTTTTTTTTATTTTGTTCAGGATTTAATTAGATATTCGCACATGGACTAGAAGAAGCTGTACGGGAGAAACGATTTCAAGTTAGATTTAAATCTTACTTTGCTATATCTCAGACATTTAATGGTACTGGGCAAATGATTACAATTGTTTGTTGCTGCATATTGAACTCCTTTATGAAACACTGGCAGTTTTTGTAATGTGTAATAAACGTCATATTTTCCTCTGGTATTACAAGTATGGATGTCACTGTTCTTCTCAAATTTTGATGGATTATTTATGACAAATTTCAGTAGCGTATATATGTATCGTGCTGATGTAGTTAAAATGCCTAATATCTATAAGAGGTACCTACTTGATAACCGTGAGTGAACTATACATATTATTTTTATTGCTCGCTTTCTAACTGACAAGCAGCCGCAGAAAATTATTCCATAAGACGTTGCCGAGTGAAAACATGCAAAATTCGTCATGATGTTGATTATACTAGCAATAATTAATAGAGAAAAAGTAACTGATCTTCATTGTTTGAGAAGCTCAGCAGTACGCTTCCTACAGTATAAGTTTTCATTAGTAATGGCTGGCTCTGAGCACTATGGGACTTAACATCGATGGTCATCAGTCCCCTCGAACTTAGAACTACTTAAACCTAACTAACCTAAGGACAGCACACAACACCCAGCCATCACGAGGCAGAGAAAATCCCTGACCCCGCCGGGAATCGAACCCGGGAACCCGGGTTTTCATTAGTAAGTAGACAAAAATATTTGGAACGTTTTACCGTATTTAATGACTCCTCTTCGTGCGCTACATGATTTGTTGGTATTACTATTTGTTGAACATAATTTAATATGGTGCGTTTTCTCAAAATTTAGGGAAAGTCTATTTGCATAGAACCACTTAATAATTCTTTTAAAAATACCATTAACAATCTCTTCTGTTGCTTTCTCTCTAATAGAATTTGTTATAACACTTGTATCGTCTGCAAAAAGTAGCAAATCTGCTTCCTGAATGTTATGTGGAAGGTCATTTACATAAGTAAGGAACAGTAGAGGACCCAAACATTAAACGCTGAGTGACTCCTTTTGTGATTTTTTTTTTCCCTCACAAATGACTAAAATGTTCCTCCTTCCCAGCGTTGTCTGAATTATCCAGCACAAATTTTTGCATTCTGCGTTTTAAGTATTATTCAGTACAGTTGAGTATAAAGCCATTATTTCCATAGAATGGTTCGTAAGCACCTCCTTAATGCAATTATTTTTTTTCCAAAATTCCTACAGGGTGACAATTATTGAACTATATGAAAAAAAATGTAAATTAGTTACATTCAAAATTTAAACGTCACTACAGGTTTGAATTTTCGTTCTGCAACGGAGTGTTTGCTGATATGAAACTTACTGTCAGATTAAAACTGTGGGCCAGACCGAGACCCGAACTCGCGAACTCTGCCTTTCGCGGGAAAGTGCTCTACCATCTGAGCTACCCAAGATGGTTGAGTACTTTCACGTGAAAGGCAAAGCTTCCGAATTCGAGTTTCGCTATGGCATACAGTTTTAATATACCAGGAAGTTTCATATCAGCGCACACTACGCTGCAGAGTGAAAATTTCTTTCTGGAAACATCCCCCAGGTTGTGGCTATGCCATGTCTCCGCAATATCCTTTCTATCAGGAGTGCTACAAGGTCTGCAGTATAACCTCTGTGAAGTTCGGCAGATAGGAGACGAGTTACTGGCGGAATTAAAGCTGTGAGGACGGGTCGCGAGTCGTGCTTGGGTACCTCAAATGGTAGAGCACTTGACCCCGAAAGGGAAAGGAAACCGGTATACAGTTTAAGTGACTACAGATATTCGGATTAAGGTTATGACATGTTCGAAATGCCTGTCATCATTGGCGATGATGTGGCGCAGACGAATAGCGAAATTCTGCATGACCCGCTGAAGTGTCGGAACATCGGTGCTTTCGATTATCTCCTGAATGGCTGTTTTCAGCTCAGCAATGGTTTTGAGGATACTGCTGTACACCATGTCTTCAATATAGCCCAACAAAAGGGATTCGTATGGGCTCATATCCGAGGGGTATGGTGATTAGTCGAGGCCCATGCCACTGGCCTCTGGGAAACCCCGAGTCAGAATGCGGTCCCCAAAGTGCTCCTCCAAACTGTTAAATACTCTCCTCTCTGGGGTCGAGCCCCGTCTTTCATGAACCACATCTTGCGCAGGGTCACTTTGGACAAGGGGATGGAAACATCTTCGAAAACCTTCAGTTTTCGATCGATAATCACCGTACCATCAAGGAATATCGCACCGATTATTCCGTGACTGGACAGTGCACACAGCACAGTCACGCGTTGAGGGTGAAGAGACTTCTCGATCGCGAAATGCTGATTCTCAGGAACCCAGATGCGCCAATTTTGCTTGTTGACGAACCCATCCAAATGAAAGTGGGCTTCGCCACTAAACCAAACCATGCATGCGCATACTAATTCCCACCATTCCCTGTGGCAGTTCGAACGTCCTAACGCAAATCGTTCAGAAGTTATAACGAAATTAGATCATTGCTGTTGTAGTCTTCAGTCCGAAGATTGGTTTGATGCAGCTCTCCATGCTACTCTATCCTGTGCAAGCCTCTTCATTTCCGAATAAATACTGAAACCTACATCCCTTCACCCGCTTCCCTCCAGTACTTAATTGGTGATTCCTTGATGTCTAAGAATGTGACCAACGAACCGATCCCTTCTTTTGGTTAGGTTGCACCCAATATTTCTCTTCTCCCCAATTCTATTGAGTAAATCCCCATTAGTTACGTGCTGTACCCATCTAACCTTCAGCATTCTTCTGTAGCACAACATTTCAAAAGCTTCTATTCTCTTCTTGTCTAAACTATTATTCGACCATTTTTCGCTTCCATATTACCCTACTGGCCATTACAATTGCTACACCACGAAGATGACGTGCTACAGACGCAAAATTTAACTGATAGGAGGAATATGCTGTGATATGCAAATGATCAGCTTTTCAGAGCATTCACACAAGGTTGGCGCCAGTGGCGACACCTACAACGTGCTGAAATGAGGAAAGTTTCCAACCGATTTCTCATACACAAACAGCAGTTGACCGGTGTTGCCTGGTGAAACGTTGTTGTGATGCCTCGTGTAAGGAGGAGAAATGCGTACTTTGATAAAGATCGGATTGTAGCCTGTCGCGATTGCGGTTTATCGTATCGCGACATTGCTGCTCGCGTTGGTCGAGATCCAATGACTGTTAGCAGAATATGGAATCGGTGGGTTGAAGAGGGTAATACGGAACGCCGTGCTGTATCCCAACGGCCTCGTTTCATTAGGAGTCGAGATGAGAGGCATCTTATCCGCATGGTTGTAACGAATCGTGCAGTCCCGTCTCGATCTCTGAGTCAACAGATGGGGACGTTTGCAAGACAACAACCATCTGCACGAACAGTTCGACGATGTTTGCAGCAACATGGACTATCAGCTCGGAGACCATGGCTGCGGTTACTCTTGACGCTGCATCACAGACAGGAGCGCCTGTGATGGTGTACTCAGCGACGAACCTGGTTGCGCGAATGACAAAACGTATGTTTTTGGCTGAATTCAGGTTCTCTTTACAGCATCATGATGTTTGCATCCGTGTTTGGCGACATCGCGGTGAACGCACATTGGACGCGTGTATTCGTCATTGCATACTGGCGTATCACCCGGCGTGGTGGTATGGGATTCCATTGGTTACAAGTGTCGGTCACCTCTTGTTTGCAATGACGGCACTTTGAACTTTCAGATGTGTTACGACCCGTGGCTCTACCCTTCACTCGATCCCTTCGAAACCCTACATTTCAGCAGGATAATGCACGACCGCATGTTGCAGGTCCTGTATGGGCCCTTCTGGATACAGAAAATGTTCGACTGATGCCCTGGCCAGCACAGCCTCCAGATCTCTCACCAACTGAAAACGTCTGGTCAATGGTGGCCGAGCAACTGGCTCGTCACAATACGCCAGTCACTACTCTTGATGAAGTGTGGTATCGTGTTGAAGCTGCATGTGGTGCTGTACCTGTACACGCCATCCAATCTCTGTTTGACTCAATGCTAGGGCGTATCAAGGCCGTTGTTACGGCCAGAGGTGGTTGTTCTGGGTACTGATTTCTCAGGATCTATGCACCCAAATTGGGTGAAAATGTAACCCCATGTTAGTTCATGTATAATATATTTGTCCAATGAATACCCGTTTATCATCTGCATTCCTTTTTGGTGTAGCAATTTTAATGTCCAGTAGTGTATATTTCCATGTATACTTTCATGTATATACATTTAATACTTATTTCATATATTTGAGTAATTGTCTCCTGTACATGTAACCTTACAAAAAAAACTCTTTGCAACATTGGAGTGTGAAAATGGAACATGATACTGTCATGTGTAAGGCCGCCCTGTGTGACCGAGCGGTTCTAGGCGCTTCAGTCTGGAACCACGCGAACTCTACGGTCGCAGGTTCGAATCCTGCCTCGGGCATGGATGTGTGTTATGCCCTTAGGTTAGTTAGGTTTAAGTAGTTCTGAGTTCTAGGGGACTGTGACCTCAGATGGTAAGTCCCATAGTCCTCAAAGCCATTTTTATGGTCATGTGTAACTTGCTAGTAATGATTCAATATACCAAGGAGGCACTCGGCAGTCTCACAGCACGGAAAGAATTCTTGCGAGAGTGACACGACAGCTTAGCTCCTCACGCTACTTTTATTTAGTTATTTATTTATTTAGAGACAGCATTTCGTGCTCTGCATTTGCGTGACGGCAAGAGGTTAGCGCCGGCGGGGGCTCGTCTGGGAAAGCGGGCGGCGCGCGGCGGAGGAGCAGGAAATGCTTTGCGGCCACTCGCCGGCGACTCCACTCCCTGCCTCCTTCCTGTCACCCCCCACTCCATCTCCTAGTTGAAGCGGAACAGCGTGCCGCTGAATCTTGCATGGTTGCAGTGCCGATCTGGTCATGTACACATGTGAATGCCCGTGGTGCCGTAAAAGCCGTAGAACTGCATCTTTGTCTAAAACGCCGCCAGGAAATTCACTACACTGTACACAGGTGTGGGATTGGACACACCTCAATCATAATTCACATGTACACCTGTAACAACAACGACTCTGTCCTATTGTACATATAATATTTTTTCTTCTGATTTTTCGATAAACTTGTGTAATTGACGTTCTGATTTCATTTCTTTTTTGTTTGATGTAATTGTGTTAAGAAAACTGTAAACAACTTTCAATGTGAAGATTAATGTTTATGTTAAATGTCAAGTAATATTGTGATAGTGTTGAAATGTAACAAATTTTGGAACTGTTGTAAGATATTTAAAATTGTAACTGTGCGTCTGGTCCGTACGTAGGCAATGTGTTAGGATATGTAGAATGCAAAACCTCAGGTGAATACCCTGTCTGTAAGGGAGCGGTAAAAGGTGGATGGCAGGCGAGCGCGGGAAAATGCACACGGGCACTGCACGGCACAACGGGCTCAGTAGTAGTTGGAGTTTGGCACTGGTTTGAGCAACACCTTCTGTAGCGAGGAGGCTCTCCTGGAAGACGTAGCTTCACTGAGCCTCGGGTATGCCGTTCCAACGCCCACACAGCATGGTAAAATTCCATAGGCACTAATGGAAAAGTATTGCGACGCTAAGAAGAATTAAAGTGCCGATACATCTAGAGCCATAGCTGTGGTTGTATGTGTGCTCTGTGCCTCGCCATCTCGCCGCCCGCCAACCGCCGCACCGATACTAGAAGGTTGAAACTTTTAGTACTGTATTCATATGGATCAGAGAGTGAACTGTGCAATAATATCCTAAATTTTACCAGAACTTTCCCATCATTTAATTATCCTAACAACTAACCTAGACAGGGTCCTTTCCAAATGTTGTGCAATAAGAGTGTCCCGAAATGAAAATCAAAATTTGTGTTAATAATAATTATTTGCAAACCTAGCTATGTTAGAATGGTGTTTAAAGAAATGTTTCGTTAATGAACCAGTAAATGAATAACGAAAGTCTAACGAAGTTGAAAGATAACTTTAATATTGATATGGTAATGAAGTTTAATTATTTCGAGACCGATGTAAAGGTATTTAAATGAGCAGTAAATAAGATGAAAAGAGTAGTAAGTTATATACTGGAAATCTTGAGCGCATAATAAATTCAGTAATCATTTTTTTAATACAGTGATCATAACAGTTTCAGGGTCCCCCCCCCCCCCCCCCCACTTTATTCATTTGAATTCTGAAGTGTTCTAAATTTGTTTGACCAGCAAAAGTTAAAGTCAATATAAAAGTCAAAATTTATCAGTGTTTTATTTTTATCAAAATTGACATTTTGTGTGTGGCTCGAAAGCGCTATTTCTAGGGTAACCTATGCCCGATTTTAATCAGATTAATAGACAATATAAAGTTTTGTAGTATACATTATAGTATAGTGTTATGTATTCATGGTTTTTTCCATATCAGTACAGAACGTGAAACTATCAGTTCAATAGATTTTCTGGTTCTAAAATTCTACTATAATATGCAGTGTTATTACGTGTCGTTTTGCATGAATATATACCAACTTGTACAGTGAAGAAACTCAGTTAATGCCTAATTAGGCTGGCGACCGTATTATTATCAAATTGGTAGCATCTTCTGTTGTGGCGTAGCAAAACAGCCACGCCACTTTGAGGTAGCCGAAAGGCACGCGTACACACACGCCGGCGGGCGTGAGTTCTGGAACAGGATACCTAATTAATGCTATAAGAAAAGTACGTCTCTAAGTTAATACTCAACTTTAATGCATCCTTGTGGTACATCACTATTGACGATACAAATGAGTCTATCTCCAGATACGGTTAATTACAATCACTGTAAGGCTAATGGCGCCTTGCTAGGTCGTAGCCATGGACTTAGCTGAAGGCTGTTCTAACTATCTGCTCGGCTAATGAGCGAAAGGTTTCGTCAGTGTAGTCGCTAGCAAAGTCGTCGTACAACTGGGGCGAGTGCTAGTCCGCCTCTCTAGACCTGCCATGTGGTGGCGCTAGGTCTGCAAGTCTGACAGTGGCGACACGCGGATCCGACACGTACTAATGGACCGCGGCCGATTTAAGCTACCACCTAGCAAGTGTGGTGTCTGGCGGTAACACCACATCTTCACTGTTGCTTTTGGTCCATCCTGACGCGTAGTTGTATTTCGGACTTGCTTAACGAATCATTGTTATTACAGAGTGGGTGTAAGTCTGATTTGCCACCATTCAGGTACACGCGGTCGATATCTATACGAAAATCCTTTCTCATAAGGTGAACCCCGCTCACTTACCATAGTACAGGCTTTAACGAGTCTTGTGTGCCCCACGCGCACATTACACACCAATCAACTTTACCTACATGGCAATTACACAGTTGAGCAACAAAGATTTCATAACATCAGTACTTAGAATCTTAAATGCTTCCAGGATAATCCACATTATTGTACACAGTGACCTGTAAGATGTGGAAATCTTGAAAAAATCGCGCAAAAACCAGAAGCAACCAGAAAAATCGAAATAAACGTAAAATAGTTCTTTTTCTGACAAATAAAATTGTCGTTATGCTCTTCATCTTAAGAGCGAGTTACTCAAATTATGAACGTTTGAAAATTGTAGAGTCTGCGTATGCTTTCGCCTTATCTGTTGGTGAGGTTTTTTATTACTCGCTCCTATGTCTCAGCTAGAATTACGCGTATTTTATCTTCAATGTACAGGTTTAATTCAATCTGTCTTCTTAACTGAGACATATACACTACTGTCCATTAAAATTGCTACACCACGAAGATGACGTGCTACAGACGCGAAATTTAACCGACAGGAAGACAATGCTGTGATATGCAAATGATTAGCTTTTCAGAGCATTCACACGGGGTTGGCGCCGGTGGCGACACCTACAACGTGCTGACATGAGGAAAGTTTCCAACCGATTTCTCATACACAAACAGCAGTTGACCGGCGTTGCCTGGTGAAACGTTGTTGTGATGCCTCGTGTAAAGAGGAGAAATGCGTACCATCACGTTTCGGACTTGATAAAGGTCGGATTGTAGCCTATCGCGATTGCAGGTTTATCGTATCGCGACATTGATGCTCGCGTTGGTCGAGATACAATGACTGTTAGCAGAATATGGAATCGGTGGGTTCAGGAGGATAATACGGAACGCCATGCTGAATCTTAACCACCTCGTATCACGAGCAGTCGAGATGATAGGCATCTATCCGCATGGCTGTAACGGATCGTGCAGCCACGTCTCGATCCCTGTGTCAACAGATGGGGACGTTTGCAAGTCAACAACCATCTGCTCGAACAATTCGACGACGTTTGCAGCAGCATGGACTATCACCTCGGATGGCTGCGGTTACCCATGAAGCTGCATCACAGACAGGAGCGCCTGCGATGGTGTACTCAGCGATGAACCTGGGTGCACGAATGACAAAACGTCATGTTTTCGGATGAATCCAGGTTCTGTTTACAGCATCATGATGATCGCATCCGTGTTTGGCAACATCGCGGTGAACGCACATTGGAAGCGTGTATTCGTCATTGCATATTGGCGTCTCACGCGGCGTGATGGTGTGGGGTACCATTGATTACACGTCTCGGTCACCTCTTGTTCGCATTGACGGCAATTTGAACAGTGGACGTTACATTTCAGATGTTTTATGACCCGTGGCTCTACCCTTCATTCGATCCCTGCGAAACCGTACATTTCAGCAGGATAATGCACGACCGCATGTTGCATGTCCTGTACGACTGCTGCTCTGGCCAGCACATTCTCCAGATCTCTCACCAACTGAAAACGTCTGGTCAATGGTGGCCGAGCAACAATACGCCAGTCACTACTCTTGACGAACTGTGGTATCGTGTTGAAGCTGCATGGGCAGCTGTACCTGTACACGCCATCCAAGCTCTCTTTGACTTAATGCCCAGGCTTTATCAAGGCCGTTATTACGGCCAGAGGTGGTTGTTCTGGGTACTGATTTCTCAGGATCTATGCACCCAAACTGCGTGAAAATGTAATCACATGTCAGTTCTAGTATCCCAAATTGCGTGAAAATGTAATCACAAATCAGTTATAGTATAATATATTTGTCCAATGAATACCCATTTATCATGTGCATTTCTTCTTGGTGTAGCAATTTTAATGGCCAGTAGTGTAGGTTTTGCATCACTGGATATACACTTCTGGAAATGGAAAAAAGAACACATTGACACCGGTGCGTCAGACCCACCATACTTGCTCCGGACACTGCGAGAGGGCTGTACAAGCAATGATCACACGCACGGCACAGCGGACACACCAGGAACCGCGGTGTTGGCCGTCGAATGGCGCTAGCTGCGCAGCATTTGTGCACCGCCGCCGTCAGTGTCAGCCAGTTTGCCGTGGCATACGGAGCTCCATCGCAATCTTTAACACTGGTAGCATGCCGCGACAGCGTGGACGTGAACCGTATGTGCAGTTGACGGACTTCGAGCGAGGGCGTATAGTGGGCATGCGGGAGGCCGGGTGTACGTACCGCCGAATTGCTCAACACGTGGGGCGTGAGGTCTCCACAGTACATCGATGTTGTCGCCAGTGGTCGGCGGAAGGTGCACGTGCCCGTCGACCTGGGACCGGACCGCAGCGACGCACGGATGCACGCCAAGACCGTAGGATCCTAAGCAGTGCCGTAGGGGACCGCACCGCCACTTCCCAGCAAATTAGGGACACTGTTGCTCCTGGGGTATCGGCGAGGACCATTCGCAACCGTCTCCATGAAGCTGGGCTACGGTCCCGCACACCGTTAGGCCGTCTTCCGCTCACGCCCCAACATCGTGCAGCCCGCCTCCAGTGGTGTCGCGACAGGCGTGAATGGAGGGACGAATGGAGACGTGTCGTCTTCAGCGATGAGAGTCGCTTCTGCCTTGGTGCCAATGATGGTCGTATGCGTGTTTGGCGCCGTGCAGGTGAGCGCCACAATCAGGACTGCATACGACCGAGGCACACAGGGCCAACACCCGGCATCATGGTGTGGGGAGCGATCTCCTACACTGGCCGTACACCACTGGTGATCGTCGAGGGGACACTGAATAGTGCACGGTACATCCAAACCGTCATCGAACCCATCGTTCTACCATTCCTAGACCGGCAAGGGAACTTGCTGTTCCAACAGGACAATGCCCGTCCGCATGTATCCCGTGCCACCCAACGTGCTCTAGAAGGTGTAAGTCAACTACCCTGGCCAGCAAGATCTCCGGATCTGTCCCCCATTGAGCATGTTTGGGACTGGATGAAGCGTCGTCTCACGCGGTCTGCACGTCCAGCACGAACGCTGGTCCAACTGAGGCGCCAGGTGGAAATGGCATGGCAAGCCGTTCCACAGGACTACATCCAGCATCTCTACGATCGTCTCCATGGGAGAATAGCAGCCTGCATTGGTGCGAAAGGTGGCTATACACTGTACTAGTGCCGACATTGTGCATGCTCTGTTGCCTGTGTCTATGTGCCTGTGGTTCTGTCAGTGTGATCATGTGATGTATCTGACCCCAGGAATGTGTCAATAAAGTTTCCCCTTCCTGGGACAATGAATTCACGGTGTTCTTATTTCAATTTCCAGGAGTGTATTTTCAAGAAAACAAAGTACAGAGCTATGAATATGGTGCCCTTTGACGAATAAGTTCTACCATGCTAATCACAATGATTTTCTGAGTAATGATGTGCAAAATGTAGACGCCGATCTTAGAGGTCAGAAGTTGTCAACAAACCTCGAGAGGGCAATTTTAGTGATCATACAACAGATATCATGTCATGGTATGTGGTACCTGTTGGTAAAGTAGGTGAACAAAAGATTGCAGCATCTCAGTGGACCGTTACGAAGAGCGCTGTCATTGGGATTCACAATTCTTTTTTGAAAAGATTCGGTCCGATGATCCGTATCACAACGGTGTCACACTGTTGTATAAAACCGTTAATAAACTTCATACAGTTGCCGCCTGTCCAATAAAAATAATTGATTGTGCGGTAAACTTGGGAGTCGCCAATCGGAGCTTGTACCCTGTATCTAATGACGTATCTACAATTCACAATTAAATACGATTGGTTTTCACGGTTTCCTTTCTGCTGAAAATTTCCACGAAACCAAGCTGTCGGTATAGCGCTTCCCAACGAGCCACCGAGTAAATATTTAAACATCAGGTCACTATCGTAAATTGACAATAAAGTTAGCGATTCAACGCAAATGAATTCCTATTGCTGGGCAGCTGGGTATTCTCACTGAGGATATTCCGATCTGCGAACTCTCCGCATCAAATACATGTGCAAACGATGCGGTTTACATCTCGTGCCTACTTAATTCTAGCAGATTTTGTGCTTCCCACAGATAACAATGTCTGTTCTTGCTGAAGAGAAGTATTCAGTGATCTGCGTAGAACGAATGAACATATCGTAATAACAATAGAAGTGATTCCACGCCCAACTACTTCGTAGCGCAGAAGCTGAAAAGTATGTATAAATAGTTATCCTCGTAAATCAAATAAAATTTTTCTTGTGATATAATTTTATGGATACAAAGTGGCAAAAACGCAATAGCGTCAAAACATTGTGTTATATCGTCTTTACTTCTTGTATAGCTATGTTAGTTTAGTTGGCAGTCGCTTTCTGTAGTGATGAACTCGTTGTTGAGTTTCAGCAACTGGCACGAACATTTAAAAATGGTAAGCTCAGTGCAGCTTTGCTGAAAAAAGCAGAAGCATGTGACGCGCCCTGACGCTATGAAACAAAGTTTTTTGGATTTGTTTCACATGTTGTAGCGGAAAATATCCAGTTTATTGTTCATGGCTGGAGTTGAATAACCCAGAAAACATATTATTCCGATTGTCTCGCAAATAATATAAAAAAGTGAGTGAGAACAGTCAGTTTTTTATATCTTTCACATGCTATAACGAAAAGTATATTGTTCTTTGTTGTAGCTGAAAGGCAAATATCCGATTCACCTCGGCTCCTTGCTTTTTCGTATCTATCGAGAAAATGCGCCAGGAAGCAGACTTATCCCAAAGCTGAAGTATTGGGAAAATATCTTTCGTGCGCATCACAACATTTAATAACGAAACGAAATCAGATTCTGTTTGAATATTCAGAAGGAAATTGATAGATACATTGTCTCATTTCAGCTATCTTCGGCGTGAACGCTATACACTATTTTGCTGAAAAATGAGCCCTGAAGCAACGTTTCAGACACTTATAGTTCAAACTTCAGTTTTAGGTATCTTGATGTTCTGGCCGTTAATCAGAAGTGCAGCTTCAGTTTGAAATGAACTTTATCAAGAGAAGTGGTGCAGAAGTTAAGACAATGGACTTGCATTTCCAATGAGCAAGATTCAAACCCTCATCCAAGAAAGCAGATTTAGGTTCCCCGTGGTTTCCTTAAAGTGGTTGAGGTGGATTCCTGGACTGTTTCTTGGAAAACAACTAGGCTTTCTACGTCATCGTCAGCCATTAAAGCGTGTGGTACGTGCCCAATAACCTCGTAATCTACAATACGGTGAATGCTAATATTCCATTCACAATTTTCAGAAATGAATTTTCAGTTTCATAACAACGATTAGCGAATGAAGTGTATAAGTGAAAATGAGATTAACAACATTTGTTTCAAGTAAAAACCTTCAATACGCCCTCTTATAGCTGTTTGTGTTTAATGTTCTGTAATATAGAACTAAATAAGAAGCCAAAAATGCGCTCCTGTCTTCTCATCTGTTTAGACGAGAACTGTTACACTAAAAGTGCAGTCAGCTTCAGTATGACCTACATTTTATTTTCGCCTGCTCCAAACTCTTCAGATGTTCTGTAGCAAATCCTCTCTCTACAGAGCTCCCACCCGAAGGGATTTAGTGGGAGGACTCCGAGCGAGCCAACTTACATTTGCATGAAATGGCTTTAATTTAGCAGCGGAGCGTGGGCCGACTTCAACCTGAAGTGTTAAATTAAAAGTGCATCACTGCCGCCTGTTGACCGGTTATTCCTGGGGGGAAAGTTTTTTAAATTATAATTCTCTAAAGGAAAAGATTAAACAGAAGCATATTAATGACGAAGCATTATAAAATTATTTGTCTGATGTCACAGCTGTCAAGTCTCCTAGAGTACACTGGCTCTCTAGTCACGTCAATACCACGTCTCAACTAACACGCCAGCAAAGAAGTCATATCAACACCAGTACGAAGTCGGTTGGAAATTTCAGTGAGACTATAGTAGTTCGGAGGGTGGAAGTATACTACGCTATGGTCATTCAGAGAGTAAGAGAGAAAGAGAAACGCACATTATTCTTGAAGAACCACATTTGCCAATATCGCTAGTAACTATCTTTATTACTATTACCGGTTTTGACAGGTCTCCGCTGACATCATCAGAATTTCTAACATTATAATATGTAAATGTTCTTTACAACACTGAAAGTCACATAGCGATGTTGCGTCAAATAAAATGTGAAGGGAATACCTGCATGTCACTAATAAAATACCACACGGTTAAGACATGTTGCATGTTTTAATGGTGTGGTATTTTATTTGTGATATGCTGGTTTCCTCACCACCTTCTATTTGACGCCACGTCACTATGTGACTTTCAGTGTTGCAAAGAGCAAAGGCTACAAGATCCGATGATGACGGGGTAGACTTGTCGAAATCGGTAAAATTAATAACAAAATTACTTGTGATCTTGGCAAACTAGATTCTTCAAGAATAATATAACCTTCAGGTCGCTACTAAAGACAGACGCAATGTCAAACATATATGAAGTACGATATGTTGTTTCGACATTTGAAATATTACCATAGCTATACAGATTACTAGCAGTATGATGATGATGAGTCCCATACTTCTTTACAGAGCGTAGGGGAGCGACGCGGGAGACCCTCGCCGCCTTATTAGGAGGTGGTTTGCCATTGCCTTCCTCCGACCGTAATGGGGATGAATGATGATGATGAAGACGACACAACACCCAGTCATCTCGAGGCAGCAATAATTCCTGATCCCGCCGGGAATCGAACCCGGGACCCCGTGCTCGGGAAGCGAGAACGCTACCGCGAGACCACGAGCTACGGACACTAGTAGTATAGAGCAGTGGAAATCACCGACGGAGCGCAATGTCAAACGTATATGAAGAGCGATATGTTGTTTCGACATTTGAAATATTACCATAGCTATACAGATTACCAGCAGTATAGAGCAGTGGAGATCACCGATGGTATGTGGTGTAGCCCGTTCGGCTAGCGGTGTGGTCTAACGCGCTGCTTCCCGAGCGGGAATCCGACGGCGGATTAGTGTCGAGGTCCGGTGTGCCGGTCAGTCTGCGGATGGTTTTTAGGCGGTTTTCCATCTGCCTCGGTGAAAGCAGGCTGGTTCCCCTTATTCCCCCTCAGTTACACTGTGTCGGCGATTGCTGCGCAAACACTGTCTCTACATACACGTACATCATAATTACTCTACCACGCAAACATTTGGGGCTACACTCTTCTGGTATGAGACGTTCCCGGGGGGTCCACTGGGGACCAAATCGCACAGTAACCCTGAGTTCGGTGTGGCGCGGCGGTGGGATGGGTGGACTGCTGTGGCCTGTTATGGGGTTGTGTACCACTGAGAGCCACAGCGGGACGAAGCCTCTCCGTCGTTTCTAGGTCCCCAGTTTAATACACACATACATGTGGTATTTCTCTACACATTACAGCGAACGAGGTGGAGTTTTTCAACTTGACCATGTGACCACTTGTTGACTGTGACCTACCTTCCCGCCACCACGTAGCACATACACCGACAAAAGCACCGGCAATCCGTCGTCCGACATTAGATTTTCTCTTATTGCTGTATAAACGAATAGCTTAAGGTAAGTGCCTGGAATGATCCTTTGAACCATAAATGGCCGATATTCATCACCGGCCTTCCAAAAAAAGACCTTGTTCTCCGTCCGTAATTGCCTAGTCGCTGAAGAAACGTTAAACTCTTACCTTCCTTCTTCCTTCTTTCTGCAGTCATACCCCTCCTGATGAAAATTCATGTATGTCAATAACCGTAGGCAACCCAACTTTCTTCACCCGCAGCCGGGCCGGATGATGTACTGCTATGCTCAAAAGTATCCGAACGACCAGAATTACATTTCCCCTAATTTGTATGCAACTCATATAATGCAGTAGTCTGACTGTACAACATGGTTTCTTCAAAAGACGGTAGAGAATACTTCTCTCTAACAAGGACTACCTTTAGTGCGAGGTCGCAAAAGGCCAGTATGTTTACGGTATTCGACGCCGCACTAATTTTCTACCATGCAACCACAATATTGGTTTAGAATGGCAACAGAGGCCGGAACTGGTATACAATGGCGCGCACAGCATGAGGGTACGGAGCATAGTTGAACTGCTTAGTCGCCCAGTAACTCACACCTGTACTACAGTGCCAGTGGTGTTGATACAAAGCAGAGAAATGGCATCTATAGACAAAGCAAACATTGCAGTATATCTACGACAACAGTTGTCGAAGTTGACATTTCGTGAGAAACGAATACAATAAATTTAGAAGAGTAAAAAATAATTGATAGATGAAATGTTAGCGTTTTTGCAAGATGAGTCAGTGGAATGTGTTGTGTCGTATACGCTCGACTGTGCGGACAATGTACATGAGGAGCACAATGATGATGATACGGACATCGTGTGAGACCCATCTCGCTTTATTTGTTCATGAGACCCAGAAAATATTACATACAGGCTCCCAGGAAGATGCCATTTTCCTTGACTTCCGGAAGGCGTTCGATACAGTTCCGCACTGTCGCCTGATAAACAAAGTAAGAGCCTACGGAATATCAGACCAGCTGTGTGGCTAGATTGAACAGTTTCTAACAAACAGGACACAGCATGTTGTTATCAATGGAGAGACGTCTACAGACGTTAAAGTAACCTCTGGCGTGCCACAGGGGAGTGTTATGGGACCATTGTTTTTCACAATATATATATAAATGACCTAGTAGATAGTGTCGGAAGTTCAATGCGGCTTTCCGCGGATAATGCTGTAGTATACAGAGAAGTTGCAGCATTAGAAAATTGCAGTGAAATGCAGGAAGATCTGCACCGGATAGGCAGTTGGTGCAGGGAGTGGCAGCTGACCCTTAACATAGACATATGTAATGTATTGCGAATACATAGAAAGAAGGATCCTTCATTGTATGATTATATGATAGCGGAACAAACACTGGTAGCAGTTACTTTTGTAAAATATTTGGGAGTATGCGCACGGAACGATTTGAAGTGGAATGATCATATAAAGTCAGTTGTTGGTAAGGCGAGTGCCAGGTTGAGATTCATTGGGAGAGTCCTCAGAAAATGTAGTCCATCAACAAAGGAGGTGGCTTACAAAACACTCGTTCGACCTATACTTGAGTATTGCTCATCAGTGTGGGATCCGAACCAGGTCGGGTTGACGGAGGAGATAGAGAAGATCCAAAGAAGAGCGGCGAGTTTCGTCGCAGGGTTATTTGGTAAGCGTGATAGCGTTACGGAGATGTTTAGCAAACTCAAGTGGCGGACTCTGCAAGAGAGGCGCTCTGCATCGCGGTGTAGCTTGCTCGCCAGGTTTCGAGAGGGTGCGTTTCTGGATGAGGTATCGAATATATTGTTTCCCCCTACTTATACCTCCCGAGGAGATCACGAATGTAAAATCAGAGAGATTCGAGCGTACACGGAGGCTTTCTGGCAGTCGTTCTTCCCGCGAATCATACGCGACTGGAACAGGAAAGGGAGGTAATGACAGTGGCACATTAAGTGCCCTCCGCCACACACCGTTGGGTGGCTTGCGGAGTATAAATGTAGATGTAGATAACAAGTGAAAGTGATACTGAGGTACCGAGACATGCAGTTCATCATTCTTGTCGGACAGGGAGCTACACATCCCGTCTCCAGTGAAACGTAGTGAAGGACAGTCGTTGTCCAGGGAGCGGGTTCTAAACATAGAAACGACGGCTACTGAAGGGAGGAGAAGGCATACTTGCTACATAAACTCGTTTTTTGCGAGATTTAAGGGTGCTAGATGTAATTTACAGGATCTGCATGATACTGATCTGCTATATTATGCACATCAAATTTCGATCGACATTGATTACAGTGATTTCAAGGAAAACAGTGGATGGTTGCGTATCTTCAAACAGCGCATCAGTATTGGAAAACGCAAGATATCGAAATTTCAAACAAAACGTCAACTTGACGATGCACTGCAAACTGTAGACTCGGCCAGAAAATTTGTAGATGAGGTGAAAAAAAAAACTTATCCCATCGTTTAGTAACGAATTTGTTTTCAGCTCCAGCTAATTGAGATTTGAAGACGAAATCCTTATGAAAGGGGCCCTTAACGTATTACTAGATAATTATGCCGACTGTTAATTTGGATGGTAAATTGGCTGGAAAGTTATTAACTGTGCTGCGAGAAGTTGGACGTCCTCTGCCCCCTATGATTCTTTCTCGTGTGTGTGATCTGGCAAGGGCAGTAGGGAATATTTACTCACAGCAAGCAGGAGTAGGAAAATGAGCATAAGAGAACGACGTGTACGGTAAGAGCACTGCTTTTGGCCAATAGCTGGTCAAAAAGCTTGCTTTCGCTTGATTCCTGGTCTGCGGATAAAAATCATATTCCTTTAGAGCAAACCGTCCCTCCTGAGAAGTGTATGACATTGCAGTTCATACCACCTGGAATCACTGGACAAACTGAACCTCTGGATTTTTTCCCATGACTATAAAACATTTTGTTGCAGTATCTGCAACTGCGCCTCAAAGGATAGCCACTGTCACGATAAGCTCCATGAAAATGCGTTTCACATTCGGTTGCATGCCATTACATCCCAACAATTCTCATCACTCCGTTACACCAATATGATTTTATACGGATTCTTTAAGAGCGGACATCTGGATGAACGCCATGCACGATTTGTAACTTCCAAGGAGTTCGCCTTCAATCTTCATGTTGCGAACTTTTATGGTCACTGCGGTGTGCCATTTTTCATTCGATGTTCATGGTGAAACTCAATGGTTTGTTTCGAGCATTTCTTGAATGTTGACGACGTCCATTTTGTAAAGTGTAATGCATATATCCCATAGAAAGTTGGTCTTTGCACCTCCCAGACACTAATTTTCCATTGCCTTTCTGATGCACATTATGAGTCATTAGCGGCTACTAGCTTTTGTATCATAATTGTTGACACAACACTTTAGTATCAGCCTCACTAAAGATTGAATTTTCGATCTCGCACTCAAGGGGTTCATTGTAAGGCTATCAGTCCACATGTTAATTAATACCAGGATAACGAGAATACTGAAAAGTATATTGACACAGATTTTAAAGCTTGTAAACAAAAATTTATTACAAATATGACATTTCAGAAAGCTATTTCCAACTTAAAAATTACAAGAAGAAGAAGTTTTTAACGGACCGAGACCAGGGACTACTATCCAGCAACTGTTGTCCCTGTTAACTAACCAGTAAAGACCTAAAATATGGTTTCTAACACAGGTAATATCCGCCTCGATAGCTGAGTGGTGAGCACGGCGGAATGTCATGCAAAGGGCCAGGGTTAGATTCCCGGCCAGGTCGGAGATTTTCTCTGCAAGTCGCCGAAGTGGTGTCCACTAAAAGGACTTGCACCAGGCGACCGGCCTGCCCGACAGGCGACCCTAGCCACGCATTTCCGCACATGTAATGATGAGTGCCCATGTCTAAACTTTAAATAACGTGACGAAAGTTTCAGTTCGACAGCGATTCGAGCCGAGAACGTAAGCCGCGCGCGGTAGCCGTGCGGTCTAGGGCATCTAGCACGGTTCGCGCGGCTCCCCCCTTAGGATGTTTGAGTCCTCCCTCTGGCATGGGTGTGTGTGTTGTCCTCAGTTTAAGTTAGATTAAGTAGTGTGTAAGCCTAGGGACCGATGACCTCAACAGTTTGGTCCCAAAGGAATTACCACAAATTTCCAATTTCCGAGAACGTAATCTGATTGCTAAGTAAGCCCAATCAAATACCAGATATTAAATTTTTTTCAAAAGCACCGAGATGAATGAAAATGAAATCACAGGATAAAAAGTCTTGCCTTATTGGAATCCGAACCTCCTGTCGGCGTTGTTTTCTGGCGACGTCAGATACCGATTTATTTCAAGAGCAGCAAGATGTGCGTATGTATGAACTTTAAACAACGTGACGAACAGTTCTGTACCGACTGGGACTCAATCCTTGCATATAGCAGGAGCTCACATTCAATAAATGGTTCAAATGGCTCTGAGCACTATGGGAATAACATCTGAGGTCATCAGCCCCCTAGAACTTAGAATTACGTAAACCTAACTAACCTAAGGACATCACACACATCCATGCCCGAGGTAGGATTCGAATCTGCGACCGTAGCGGTCGCGCGGTTCCAGACTAAAGCGCCTAGAACCCCTCGGCCACACCGGCCGGCAGCTCACATCAAAAGAGACTTTGTCCACAAAATAAAAAAAAGTAAGTTAAATACAGTTTTCACCATTTGACATTAATCCTGTGGTTTCAGTACTTTGTTTACTATCAAAAATGCTTTTTTTTTTGTTCAAATGTGTGTGAAATCTTTTGGAACTTAGCTGCTAAGGTCATCAGTCCCTAAGCTTACACACTACTTAACCTAAATTATCCTAAGGACAAACACACACTCCCATGCCCGAGGGAGGACTTGAACCTCCGCCGGGACCAGCCGCACAGTCCATGAGTGTAATGCCTAAGACCGCTCGGCTAATCCCGCGCGGCTTACTATCAAAAAGAAATTTGTCACAATGATATTGGTACCTGAAAGTCGACTGTTCAGTAAGAAAGCAACTTTGTCCAATGCTGTATTCATTCAAACAAAACGGTGACCTTCAGCCAATCAGAACAGTACCATCCTAGAAAGTTACTCCCATAATGCATTACATCATGAGCTGTAGTAAAAGCGAGGAGAAGCAGAAAGTACACGGCTATTATTCATGCACACATCATTAATATGGATTCTTATTAACAGCAGTTAGTTGGAGAATACAGAAGAGGTATTAGAAAGATAATCTCAGGTTTAACAGCAAGAGGATCAGAAAAAGGAAGAGGTACTGGAAAGCTTTTGGATATAACCTGTTCATTCCTTGCACATATGGAAACATACGTTTTCAATTGAAACTGTTCGTGCCTTAAGACTTTCCTTTGTAAGGGATAAGTTGTTATCAATCCCTGATAAAGTTTTTCAAGATAATTTTATTGCTTCCAAACTTATCATTGGATCAGTTAATAGAAGACGACGTCGACAGACAGTAAATATGCAACTATATGCCCACCGTCTAAAATTTGTCTTACCAACAAAACTAGAAAAGCCTGTGAATGTATAAAAGAAATTATTTATGTTTGTGCTTTTGGTAAAATCTACAAGATTAAGAAATATAGCACGTAAGGTTAAATGTGGTGAACATATTTCAGAGAAGCGAGTTGGTGACAGAAGGTCTTGCAAGTCTATAGAGAAGAAGGAAAGTGTGCATCACTTTTTGAATAACCTTAAGGACCATGAAAGTTATTACAAGAGATAAAAGTTAAGGAGGATATACTTAGACAGCTCACTTAATATAAGTAAACTGTATAGACTGTATAACAGAGATGCAGTTGTTACACTCAAAGTAAGCTTCGCAAAATTCGCCGAATTTTTTAATCAGAATTCAACCTTGGGTTTAGAACACCAGGATCTCATGTTCTTAGGTATTATGCAAAATTATGATTTCTTATCAGAACCAGAGAAAATCCAGGAAAATCAAAGAACTTGATGGAAAAATAGGGCACAAATTGCGTGCTAATGCATTTCATAAAGATCTTCAAGAAAATCAACCAACAGTAAAAGTCACCTTATGTTTTGACCTAAAAGCACAGCCTCTTACCGAGAGCCCAATTCAAGTGGCAATGGGAGACAAATAAATCTACGTAATTTCTCTATTGTTGACCATACGGAAGCATCGCCAGTATTCTATGTATGGACTGAAGACCAGGCTGGTAGAAGTGCAACAGAGCTATCCAGTGCTGTATTACATCGCTTGACTTCTTGAGAACTGCAGAAGAGGAAGAAAATTGGATTATTTTGCGATGGATGTGCTGCTCAGAACAGAAAACCACGTACTGCATATTCACATTCATTTTCTGCTGAAAACAATAGGTATTGAAGGGACTGTAATTATGTATCCAGTGGGGGGTCATAGCTGTTTTCCGGCAGACCGAGTGTTCGGTAACATTGAAAAAGTTGAGAAAGATGCCTACAGTTATTGCCAAAGAAGAATATGCTAATGCGTTTAGAATAATGGGTAACGTTATGTTGTTAGGTACCGACTGCAAAGTGCAGGATCTCAAGCAGCTTTAAAGTATTTCAAGAGTCTAGAGAAAATCAGTCAAACGAAACGAATAAACATTAAATGTAGAGAACTTGATGTTAGTGTAGTTCAAGTAAAGGTTTGTGACTATTACAGATTACAAAGTCAGAAATTTTTTTTTCAGTCAGTGCGGAAGAGTCGCAGGAGCTCAAAACACCTTAGGGACTTTAGGCAACAGGAAATTCAACCATCACAGTCACTATCAGCTGAGAAAATTGAAGATGCGGGGAAACTTATCGGAGAATTCTTTGATGATAATTGATATGAGCAGAACGACTCAAAATGCTGTAAAGTGAAGGAGGTCTATGTCCTATTTTCATGCAAAAAATATATTATATCCCTTCAGTTCAATCAAAAAAAGCTATGTCCAGAATTTTTGTGTTATTAATTGTTTAATGCTGTACTTTGATTTGATCGGTGTGTCTTGTTATAGCCGGCCGCGGTGGCCGTGCGGTTCTAGGCGCTTCAGTCCGGAACCGCGGGACTGCTAAGGTCGCAGGTTCGAATCTTGCCTCGGGCATGGATGTGTGTGATGTCCTTAGGTTAGTTAGGTTTAAGTAGTTCTAAGCTCTAGGGGACTGATGACCTAAGATGTTACGTCCCATTGTGCTCAGAGCCATTTGAACCATTTTTGTCTTGTTATATTCTTCTAAATTATATGTATACACTTAAATGCCAAAATTAAACCATAACATGCTACTCTGGTAAAAATTAATTTTATGGTCGTTCTAGAATCTTGAATTTGTGTTTTTTGAATCCGATCTCCTCACATAATCATTGTTGCCTATACACGAAGAGACTTTAACAATTGAACACTTTTTCACCAGTAGCTAGGAATGTCATGTTTGAACCTGAAATGATATACGTAAAGTTCTGTGTTTGGCTTTTAGTTGAAACCGGCACTAACCGTTATCGTTGACGATGCTCAGAGAGACAATAAAAATCGTAATTATTTTCACATATAGCTTGGTGTGTGCATGCTAGAGCTTGAAGTGACATGACAAAAAATTTTGTGTTACACCAGGATTCGAGCTCGGGTACTCGTCCTTAATGAAGACTTTGAGCAGTTTGGAATGTAGGGCACAAAATGGTACAATGGAACTGCATCGTCCTATAGGGGTCAAACACCGCCAAAGACGAGACCTGAATTGAAATCCCGTCCAGCACAATATTTCCAACACTGTGAGTTCAAACACAATAAGACAGTAGCGCTAAGTCATGAGCATGAGATACGGAATGAGTGTAGGAAGGATTACTGATGACAGAGTTTATACAAGCGACGACTTCCACCTCTGTCAAGGTCTAGCCTACACAGATTCTCCTCCAGTCAGTAAAGAAGGGAAACCATGTTTAATGTGGATTTGGAAGCGTGGTGCAACCCTACGTTGTTTAAACGGCGTTACCAGAGATGAAAGGATCTGCTCGTGCTTGTTAAAAGTATTTGCTCTAAATTGCCAATCGAAATCAGAACTTAAGCATACGAAGCTAGAATCGTTCCAAAAGACCACCGAACTACACTGATGCCTGGCTCATAATTTTGCCGTAACGGAGGATATCCCACACTGGGTGAAATTTCTTACCCGTCTTTCATCAGTCTACCCTATGAATACTTTCGACTTAATTTGTAATCACTAAAATAAAATCACATTAAGGCTATCTGCACGAACTGACGACACAGTGTGATGTGGAAATTTGATAATAAAATATTGTTTTCCACTCGAGCTGCTGTAGTGTTGCATGTATTTATTTTCTAGTGATGAACCCACAACTGTGTAAACTCAGAGCCGAGGTATCGAGTACGCTCTTCCATTAATACTTTAAACCGTATTACGTAATGTATTGTTACGTAGGCAAGGACGTTGTGACCTTTCCTCATGTGAAGAGTATTGAAATACTCGTATCTAATCTACCAGGAAAAAAATTACCTGAGAAAAGTAGGCTGA
This sequence comes from Schistocerca cancellata, assembly GCF_023864275.1. Taxonomy (NCBI): domain Eukaryota; kingdom Metazoa; phylum Arthropoda; class Insecta; order Orthoptera; family Acrididae; genus Schistocerca; species Schistocerca cancellata. The sequence continues at coordinate 822,956,000 of NC_064629.1, forward strand.
TGCATAAGTTAGTGGAGATTTTATTTGATGTGTTGTCACGCATGTCGACATTAGTTATTTGAGGTTGTCCATGCGGTGATTTACTGAATGTTACGAAAACTGAAGGTGGAGAGGGGAGAATGTAAAGTAAAGAGAAGCAACTGTTAATGTCATCTGCATCAATAGTTCCTTCCCTTCCTCCCCCATCCACCTTCGATTTACATAACACGTATTACAGCTATGCATTTCATATGGTGTCTGTTCTTTCGTTGTTGTTGTTGTTGTCGTCGTCTTCAGTCCTGAGACTGGTTTGATGCAGCTCTCCACGCTACTCTATCCTGTGCAAGCTTCTTCATCTCCCAGTACTTACTGCAACCTACATCCTTCTGAATCTGCTTAGTGTATTCATCTCTTGGTCTTCCTCTACGATTTTTATCCTCCACGCTGCCCTCCAATGCTAAATTTGTGATCCCTTGATGCCTCAGAACATGTCCGACCAACCGGTCCCTTCTTCTTGTCAAGTTGTGCCACAAACTCCTCTTCTCTCCAATTCTATTCAATACCTCCTCATTAGTTATGTGATCTACCCATATAATCTTCAGCATTCTTCTGTAGCACCACATTTCGGAAGCTTCTATTCTCTTCTTGTCTAAACTATTTATCGTCCATGTTTCACTTCCATACATGGCTACACTCCATACAAATACTTTCAGAAACGACTTCCTGACACTTAAATCTATACTCGATGTTAACAAATTTCTCTTCTTCAGAAAAGCTTTCCTTGCCATTGCCAGTCTACATTTTATATCCTCTCTACTTCGACCATCATCAGTTATTTTGCTCCCCAAATAGCAAACCTCCTTTACTACATTAAGTGTCTCATTTCCTAATCTAATTCCCTCAGCATCACCCGACTTAATTCGACTACATTCCATGATCCTCGTTTTGCTTTTGTTGATGTTCATCTTATATCCTCCTTTCAAGACACTATCCATTCCGTTCAACTGCTCTTCCAAGTCCTTTGCTGTCTCTGACAGAATTACAATGTTATCGGCGAACCTCAACGGTTTATTTTCTTCTCCATGGATCTTAATACCGATTCCGAATATTTCTTTTGTTTCCTTCACTGCTTGGTCAATGTACAGATTGAATAACATCGGGGAGAGGCTACAACTCTCTCTCACTCCCTTCCCAGCCACTGCTTCCCATTCATGTCCCTGGACTCTTATAACTGCCATCTGGTTTCTGTACAAATTGTAAATAGCCGTTCGCTCCCTGTATTTTAGCCATGCCACCTTCAGAATTTGAAAGAGAGTGTTCGAGTCAACATTGTCAAAAGCTTTCTCTAAGTCTACAAATGCTAGAAACGTAGGTTTGCCTTTCCTTAATCTTTCCTTAATCGGCTTCTACTAGTTTTTCCAATCGTCTGTAAAGGATTCACGTAAGTGTTTTGCAGCCGTGACTTATTAAACTGATAGTTCGGTAATTTTAACATCTGTCAACACCTGCTTTCTTTGGGATTGGAATTACACTCCTGGAAATGGAAAAAAGAACACATTGACACCGGTGTGTCAGACCCACCATACTTGCTCCGGACACTGCGAGAGGGCTGTACAAGCAATGATCACACGCACGGCACAGCGGACACACCAGAAACCGCGGTGTTGGCCGTCGAATGGCGCTAGCTGCGCAGCATTTGTGCACCGCCGCCGTCAGTGTCAGCCAGTTTGCCGTGGCATACGGAGCTCCATCGCAGTCTTTAACACTGGGAGCATGCCGCGACAGCGTGGACGTGAACCGTATGTGCAGATGACGGACTTTGAGCGAGGGCGTATAGTGGGCATGCGGGAGGCCGGGTGGACGTACCGCCGAATTGCTCAACACGTGGGGCGTGAGGTCTCCACAGTACATCGATGTTGTCGCCAGTGGTCGGCGGAAGGTGCACGTGCCCGTCGACCTGGGACCGGACCGCAGCGACGCACGGATGCACGCCAAGACCGTAGGATCCTACGCAGTGCCGTAGGGGACCGCACCGCCACTTCCCAGCAAATTAGGGACACTGTTGCTCCTGGGGTATCGGCGAGGACCATTCGCAACCGTCTCCATGAAGCTGGGCTACGGTCCCGCACACCGTTAGGCCGTCTTCCGCTCACGCCCCAACATCGTGCAGCCCGCCTCCAGTGGTGTCGCGACAGGCGTGAATGGAGGGACGACTGGAGACGTGTCGTCTTCAGCGATGAGAGTCGCTTCTGCCTTGGTGCCAATGATGGTCGTATGCGTGTTTGGCGCCGTGCAGGTGAGCGCCACAATCAGGACTGCATACGACCGAGGCACACAGGGCCAACACCCGACATCATGGTGTGGGGAGCGATCTCCTACACTGGCCGTACACCACTGGTGATCGTCGAGGGGACACTGAATAGTGCACGGTACATCCAAACCGTCATCGAACCCATCGTTCTACCATTCCTAGACCGGCAAGGGAACTTGCTGTTCCAACAGGACAATGCACGTCCGCATGTATCCCGTGCCACCCAACGTGCTCTAGAAGGTGTAAGTCAACTACCCTGGCCAGCAAGATCTCCGGATCTGTCCCCCATTGAGCATGTTTGGGACTGGATGAAGCGTCGTCTCACGCGGTCTGCACGTCCAGCACGAACGCTGGTCCAACTGAGGCGCCAGGTGGAAATGGCATGGCAAGCCGTTCCACAGGACTACATCCAGCATCTGTACGATCGTCTCCATGGGAGAATAGCAGCCTGCATTGCTGCGAAAGGTGGATATACACTGTACTAGTGCCGACATTGTGCATGCTCTGTTGCCTGTGTCTATGTGCCTGTGGTTCTGTCAGTGTGATCATGTGATGTATCTGACCCCAGGAATGTGTCAATAAAGTTTCCCCTTCCTGGGACAATGAATTCACGGTGTTCTTATTTCAATTTCCAGGAGTGTATTATATTCTTCTTCAAGTCTGAGTCTATTTCGCCTGTCTCATACATCTTTCTCACCAGATGGTAGAGTTTTGTCAGGACTGGCTCTCCCAAGGCCGGCACTAGTTCTAATTGAATGTTGTCTACTCCCGGGGCCTTGTTTCGACTGAGGTCTTTCAGTGCTCTGTCAAACCCTTCACGCAGTATCATATCTCCCATTTCATCTTCATCTACATCCATTTCCATTTCCGTAATATTGCCCTCAAGTACATCGCCCGTGTATAGACCCTCTATATGCTCCTTCCACCTTTCTGCTTCCCCTTCTTTGCTTAGAACTGGGTTTCCATCCGAGCTCCTGATATTCATACAAGTGGTTCTCTTTACTCCAAAGGTCTCTGTAATTTTCCTGTAGGCAGTATCTATCTTACCCCTATGAGATAGGCCCTTACATCCTTACATTTGTCCTCTAGGCGGCCCTGCTTAGCCATTTTGCACTTGCTGTCGATCCTTATGCAATAGAAATTCTTCAGAGCAAATAATTCCTATACGCGGTTCTCGCCAGCAACGCCGGATAATACTGTTAGAATTATACGATGTGATACTTCGGCTGGATATCTTAGAGTTCTCAGATGAGTTCCTTTTACTCTTATTTTTCTAATACGTAAATTCTCTATCTTTCGTACGACGTGAAAACTTATAATTCACAGAAATGTCTCTGCAACGCAACAGGAGTATTAAACTTTGCGGGATTTCAATAAAGTCTCAGATTCATGGGTATTAACGTGGTGAATTTTACATCGGAGCAGGCACTGGATTAAACTGCGATTACGTTTCTGTGAAATGCTGCATTTTTATTAATTCCATTTTAAAACGAAAAGCCTTGATAGCTCTCTAAACAGGTTACACATACTCTTTTTACAACTCAGAAACAGGGTCCTTTTATACAAAATTATTCTTATTGTTTCTTTGTACCATTTCCCAGAACGAAAATAAAAACAAATAGCTATACCGGTGTTTGCAATTTACGGAACTACCTGGAACGCGGACGAAGGGAATTGGGGGAATTGGCGTTTCATCAGTTTTTGACGTCTGATAGCGGATGATTTATAGTTTCCAGAAAAAAATTACTTTGTGAGATGTCAAAAATATAGAGTGGCCTACTCCCATCTGTTGGCACGGCATACATCAAGTCTCCGCGTAACTTTCGTTAGATGAAAGAAATTATTTGTCTTTGGTCTTTTGCAGAATTTATGGAAAAGGGGGAACTAGACAGCGTTCCCTTGGAAGTTTACCCACACGCTCTTTCACAGGGAAATTAATTGCGGTAATAACGGAGCCGGCAAGCAGTCAACAAGTGGCGCGGTCGCGCCCAGGAATCTAATTTCGGCTCACCGGAAAATAGTCTTGATTCTCTTACTGTTGATAAGAGCAGCTCTCTTCGTCAGATTGTTTGCACAGCAAGAAGGGAATTATAAGTGGGAATAATAGCGTGGAGAATCTTTTCAACGAAGATTTGATCCCTATTCTCAAGTCCAGAATTTCGTTTCGTGGTCTTTCACCAAGCCCAAGGCTTGTTAGACATTAGCATTTAAATCGAAGGCTGTAGACTCGTGATTTTGCGTTCATATTGCGAACCTGAACCTCCGTGATCTCTAAACGAAAAGCTGTGACGATTCTTTGATTGCTTCTTTCTTACTTAACAGCTACATTCTACTTAACCAATAGCATACCCCAGTAACACAAGCTTCTTTCAAAATACTGGAATCGCATACTCCGTTACCCGTGACTGCTGAACTTTATTTAGGTCTTATAATCCGTTATGGAGGCTGCGCTCCACCGGCATATACTAATTTTTGATCTTATTACGAATTCATGGATCTGTCGTGAATTTTGATGAACCTCTGTTTCTGAGCAGTCGAGAACGGACTTGGCAAAACCAGCTGCACACATTTGGTTACTACTAACAACGTTGTATACTTCGTGTACACAAACATATTTAATATTTTGTGGGCTACAATTAGGAGGCCTTTCTATTAAATACAAGAAACTTTTACATCTGCGGAAAACTGATAACAGTACCTAATAACACCACAAATAATGCAAGTAAATTATATATCACAAGAAGAACTACAACTAAAACGTAACACTATTATGTACGAATTTTACTAAGAATACCAATGTTCTTGTACTTGTACGAATATATTCTGCACCTTCTGGATCCACAAACAAACAACTGTCAAAGACGACTCATATTATCACATATTAACAGAGAGCGAAGAAGAAGTTAGCTACTGAAATTCCGAACATACAGTTGGTCCGATACAATATTTCTACAAACTGCAGTGTATCAGTCATTGGTACATTCTTTTAACAAATATTTCATATGCTGTTATACAAAGACGTAGGTCATAGAAATGATCGTATCTGAAATTTCGAGTACTTCGATATATTCACAACCCCTCCCTCACCCCTCCCCCCCTCCCCCCACCCCAAGATACTACGGTGAAGAATTAAGTAGAAAATAATTATGTTCCGTAACTACATAACAATATGACTCTTGGGCCAAGTGAAAAAAAACTATGAAAGCGATGAATGAAATTATCTCAGTTATGCAAATCAATATCTAGGACACGTCTTTCTCCTTGTTTCCTGTTTGAGAGCTCCATGGCCACGGCACAGTAACCTTCGTTTCAAGAAGGCAGGTTGGTTTATGGGAACCATGATCTTAAGTTGTGGTTTTGGGTTCCAAATACTCGGAGAATGACGCATCGCTTCGCCATCTCACACAATGCATGCGGTTGTCTTTCTTCAGGATACAACCTTGGTAGCTGGTTTCAAAACAACATTATTTCCATCAGAAATTCACAAAACGCTTCACTTCGTGTATTTGTTTCATACAGAGAATATCATAAATATTTATGTATCTATTGGTACAAAAATTTCGAAACACTGATTTTAAACACTTTGGAGTGATCGTTCCAGACAATCAAAGAAACTTTATTGGTGTTAACGTCTAGCAGCTGAGAAAAAAAGAACGAACCAAAAATATTTCCTCTTCTTTCTCCCGGCCTTTCTCCAGTATCATGACGGGGTCGGCTTGTTAATCTAGATCTGTCAATGAAATTGGTGGAGGTTGACCGGCTCCCCATCCCGCCGCTACCCTTTCCCACCGGTACGAAATTTGTGTTCCCCACCTTACTGCATTCTTTCGTTATTCCGAGTGAAAATGTGATAAAATTTTAGGAATTTTAGCGAATCGTTTGAAACGAGTCTTGGGTGCTAGCCGATTTACCCCTGAGGGGTAAAATTTTTGAGAGGGAAAAACTAAACGATTCGATTCTGTTTCAGTCACGAAACCACATTGTTTTTTAAAATTATTAGTATTATCACAATTTTGTAAGGCTCTAATGTTGATTGTATAAGTTATCGACAATTACTTCTGCTCAATTAGTAGCATTAATGCGCTGGAGGTTACAGATTCCTCACATAGTCCACTCATTACACACATATGTTGTGCTTTGTCCAGTACATTTATGATGATAAAAGTGAGACAGATACGAAACAAATGCTAAATATGTCAAGAAATTGTCTTCTCCAAGTTGTAGATAGTACCTGCAGTAGCCCATAAACTGCTTCATTACTTGCTTACAAACAGATCAATGAATTCATTGACACCACGACACAGCAATAACTACATAAGGGCTATTATAGTGCGGTAAACAGTGTTATTATTATTATTATTATTATTATTAGAATTATTAGACATAAAGCATTAACAGCATGAAGTTATTATTATCATTATTATTGTTATTATTATTAGAGTGATATGACACAAAGCATTAACAGCCTGATGTCTTCCAACTGCTCCCACTTAAGAATTTAAGAAGTAAGGAGTGCAACAATCAAGTGATTTACGAACAGTACGTATCGCGGTTGCGCGGGGTAGCCCTGCGGTCTGGGGCCACTTGGCACAGTTCGCGCGGCTCCTTCCGTCGGACGTTCGAGTCCTCACTCGGGCATGCGCGTGTGTGTGCTGTCCTTAGCATAAATCAGTTTAACTAGTTAGATTAACTAGTGTGTACGCTTAGGGACCGATAACCTCCGCAGTTTGCTCCCATAAGGCCTTACCACAAATTTCCAATTTAAATCTACATCTACATCTACACCTACATTTATACTCCGCAAGCCACCCAACGGTGTGTGGCGGAGGGCACTTTACGTGCCACTGTCATTACCTCCCTTTCCTGTTCCAGTCGCGTATGGTTCGAGGGAAAAACGACTGTCTGAAAGCCTCCGTGCGCGCTCTAATCTCTCCAATTTTACATTCGTGATCTCCTCGGGAGGTATAAGTAGGGGGAAGCAATATATTCGATACCTCATCCAGAAACGCACCCTCTCGAAACCTGGCGAGCAAGCTACACCGCGATGCAGAGCGCCTCTCTTGCAGAGTCTGCCACTTGAGTTTGTTAAACATCTCCGTACGCTATCACGGCTACCAAATAACCCTGTGACGAAACGCGCCGCTCTTCTTTGGACCTTCTCTATATCCTCCGTCAACCCGATCTGGTACGGATCCCACACTGATGAGCAATACTCAAGTATAGGTCGAACGAGTGTTTTGTAAGCCACCTCCTTTGTTGATGGACTACATTTTCTAAGGACTCTCCCAATGAATCTCAACCTGGTACCCGCCTTACCAACAATTAATTTTATATGATCATTCCACTTCAAATCGTTCCGCACGCATACTCCCAGATATTTTATAGATGTAACTGCTACCAGTGTTTGTCCGCTATCATATAATCCTACAATAAAGGGTCCTTCTTTCTATGTATTCGCAATACATTACATTTGTCTATGTTAAGGGTCAGCTGCCACTCCCTGCACCAAGTGCCTATCCGCTGCAGATCTTCCTGCATTTCGCTACAATTTTCTTGTTATATCCTAGCCAGTAATGCCAACCGAGCCCGCTGCCAAAAGGTTGGCAGCATCAAAGTCCGGACGCCGTCCGCATAAGCAGCGCCAGCGATACAGGAAATCGCCGCAAGTCTGTCGCGCCACCGCTGGCTTCTGGCTAAGAAGCGCTGGAGTCGCGAGCGCTAGGACAGTTCTGTATTCGCCGCTCAGTGGTATACTCGCCACCGATTTGTGTACTTGCTAGTCAGTTGTGTGTTCATCGCAGCAGAGTTGTTGTTTGTCGTCAGCCGACGCTGACCTAGCCGCTCCGACTCGAACTAGACAGATTTCTGTAGACACGGAGTTCACTACTGTGTTTCTGTATCTTCGTTAATGAAGATAAGTACCGACATTTATTTAATCAGAGTGTTTGGGTGTTCATCTTTCTGTTCACTGTTCCAGCGGACCGGTCGGCCCGCTATTAAAAGTGTGGCGGTGACTTCGTAAGCCATTTCTACAGCGAAGTGTTTGTCGCTACGAACGCCGCCACAAAATTTCTAATGCTGCAACTTCTCTGTATATTACAGCATCATCCGCGAAAATCCGCATGGAACTTCCGACACTATCTACTAGGTCATTTATATATATTGTGAAAAGCAATGGTCTCATAACACTCCCCTGTGGCACGCCAGAGGTTACTTTAACGTCTGTAGACGTCTCTCCATTGATAACAACGTGCTGTGTGCTGTTTGCTAAAAACTCTTCAATCCAGCCACACAGCTGCTCTGATATTCCGTAGGCTCTTACTTTGTTTATCAGGCGACAGTGCGGAACTGTATCGAACGCCTTCCGGAAGTCAAGAAAAATAGCATCCACCTGGGAGCCTGTATCTAATATTTTCTGGGTCTCATGAACAAATAAAGCGAGTTGGGTGTCACACGATCGCTGTTTCCGGAATCCATGTTGATTACTACAGAGTAGATTCTGGGTTTCCAAAAACGACATGACACTCGAGCAAAAAACATGTTCTAAAATTCTACAACAGATCGAGGTCAGAGATATAGGTCTATAGTTTTGCGCATCTGCTCGACGACCCTTCTTGAAGACTGGGACTACCTGTGCTCTTTTCCAATCATTTGGAACCTTCCGTTCCTCTAGAGACTTGCGGTACACGGCTGTTAGAAGGGGGGCAAGTTCTTTCGCGTACTCTGTGTAGAATCGAATTGGTATCCCGTCAGGTCCAGTGGACTTTTCTCTGTTGAGTGATTCCAGTTGCTTTTCTATTCCTTGGACACTTATTTCGATGTCAGCCATTTTTTCGTTTGTGCGAGGATTTAGAGAAGGAACTGCAGTGCGGTCCTCCTCTGTGAAACAGCTTTGGAAAAAGGTGTTTAGTATTTCAGCTTTACGCGTGTCATCCTCTGTTTCAATGCCTTCATCATCCCGGAGTGTCTGGATATGCTGTTTCGAGGCACTTACTGATTTAACGTAAGACCAGAACTTCCTAGGATTTTCTGTCAAGTCGGTACATAGAATTTTAGTTTCGAATTCACAGAACGCTTCACGCATAGCCCTCCTTACGCTAACTTTGACATCGTTTAGCTTCTGTTTGTCTGAGAGGTTTTGGCTGCGTTTAAACTTGCAGTGAAGCTCTCTTTGCTTTCGCAGTAGTTTCCTAACTTTGTTGTTGTACCACGGTGGGTTTTTCCCGTCCTTCACAGTTTTACACGGCACGTACCTGTCTAAAACGCATTTTACGATTGTCTTGAACTTTTTCCATAAACACTCAACATTGTCAGTGTCGGAACAGAAATTTTCGTTTTGATCTGTTAGGTAGACTGAAATCTGCCTTCTATTACTCTTGCTAAACAGATAAACCTTTCTCCCTTTTTTTATATTCCTATTAACTTCCATATTCAGGGATGCTGCAACGGCCTTATGATCACTGATTCCCTGTTCTGCACATACAGAGTCGAAAAGTTCGGGTCTGTTTGTTATCAGTAGGTCCAAGATGTTATCTCCACGAGTCGGTTCTCTGTTTAATTGCTCGAGGTAATTTTCGGATAGTGCACTCAGTATAATGTGACTCGATGCTCTGTCCCAACCACCCGTCCTGAACATCTGAGTGTCCCATTCTATATCTGGTAAATTGAAATCTCCACCTAAGACTATAACATGCTGAGAAAATTTATGTGAATTGTATTCCAAATTTTCTCTCAGTTGTTCTGCCACTAATGCTGCTGAGTCGGGAGGTCGGTAAAAGGAGCCAATTATTAACCTAGCTCGGTTGTTGAGTGTAACCTCCACCCGTAATAATTCACAGATGCGGTTGCAGTGAGCAGGTAGAGCAAGTGGCGCAATGGAGAGAAGTAATGCAGGAAAAGTATGTTTCGTGACAAGTGTCTACCCTCACTGTGGATAGTTAGCTTTCCTATATGAAAAGGAATTGTTGGCAGCAGTTCGATGTAGCACGAATTCCTCTGTCACTCATTCTAACAACCCCTCTCCCCACCACCACAATCCTCCCCTCCACATACAGCCGCAAACTAAATACTATTCATCTTTCATCATTTTAAAAATAGAAGTGTTCCAAGAAATGTCTTTCATTCTACAGCGTAGTTATGTGCTACAGTTAGTGATATTGTGGGGGTGAGGGCGGGCAAAAAGAAATAAAATTAAAAAAAAAAGATTCAAATGGCTCTCAGCACTGTGGGACTTAACTTCTTAGGTCATCAGTCCCCTAGAACTTAGAACTGCTTAAACCTAAGGACATCACACACATCCATGGCCGAGGCAGGATTCGAACCTGCGACCGTAGATGTAGCGCGGTTCCAGACTGTGGCGCCTAGAACCGCTCGGCCACTCCGGCCGGCGGCAGGCAGCAGACGGCAGGTGGCGGGGGGGGGGGGGGGAGAGGGAGTATTAGCTATTGTCTGCTTGCACGCAGGTGTAACCACTAAACCTGAGCAGGGTGAACCACTCATGCTAGTCGAATGTGAGAAACCGCTTAAAAACCACATACATCCTGGCTGGCCGGCACACTTACCCTCGTCGTTAATCCTTCCATCGGAATCAGTCCGATGCTAGCATGTCTCCCCCAATCCAGGAAGCGGAATGCTAGCACTCGTGGCTTGACGGACTGATCAGTAAAGGAACGAAGAAATGAAACATGTAAATTAGGGTTTTGTCGAAGACATAATCGTTACAGACGCTGCATTAACTCAGCTTCGTACAAGCCAGAGATTTGTTTTGTTCAAAGGGCTCTGAGCACTATGGGACTCAACATCTGAGGTTATCAGTCCCCTAGAAATTAGAACTACTTAAACCTAACTAACCTAAGGACATCACACACATCCATACCCGAGGCAGGATTCGAACCTGCGACCGTAGCAGTCCCGCGGTTCCGGACTGAAGCGCCTAGAACCGCTCGGCCACCACGGCCGGCTAGTTACGTTCAGAGGTGGTTTTCAAACAGCCGTGTGCTGAATGTCGTTTTGGAGATATTGCTGAAATTGTCGTACATTTACAGCAATTCACAGCTGATACCTGCGTGCTAATATTTATCTAACACTCTAAGAACTACCGGGTGCTTCACGAAGAATGGCTGCAGCATGATCCAAACGGGCAAATAGCTCTAGCACAGAAAACGCTTCATCTCCCCATACAAAGGAAGGAGTGAGGTCGGGATAACGTGATGGCCAAATTGACCACCAGTCTCAATACAACAACTAGGGGAAACATTGTCTAAATGTTCTCTGACATCAACGGCAAAGTGTGATGAGCCCTCGTCACACTGAAATCATAATCGTCGCCTGAATGCTGTAGAAACGTTCTCCAACATTTGTGGTATACTTCACGGAGAATGATACGTAATTTCCTAACGAGCGTGTTAGGCAAAGGATACGGCCCAATCAGATGGTCGTGAACAATACCAGCCCAGATATTTATGGTAAATCTCTGTTGGTGATGAAACACACAGGTTGGCTGAAAATTGTGGCTGTTGAATGCACCTTCTGTTGTGAAGGCTGCGTCATCAGTAAACGAAACATGGATGTTAAAGTCACTGATGTTTATGTTTATTGTAGCTACCATTGACAGACCTTCAGGCGCTGGAAGGTCAGTGGCTGACAGATCTAGTATTTTATGATACTTGAATACATGCATGTCACTTTTGTGCTGGACATGCCACAGAAAGGCTGTGGAGGTACTCATTTCCTTGGGTATGGAACGTGTGTTGGTATTGGAGATGTCCTCAGTTCGCTATAACACAGCTTCCTCAAAATGAACTTTTCGCTCACATCGATGTCTATTAATTTCCGGTCTATATGGTCTAAGGGATCCTGTTTCACGAAGCCGACCATCAAGAATTTGAAATGTGATATGATTTGGTAACTTTCTGCGTGTAAATCGTCCTCCGTTCTGGTGCCTTGCAGCTCGACTCTTTCATCGTGCCTCCTCATAAATAAGATGTGTGTTAGCTAACTCAGTTACAGTTCTATCAGCCAGCAAGAACATGTAAACATCAGTAGAAACTTCCGTGTAAAGAATATAACGTTAACAATACTAACGTATTTGTTTATATAGGGACGTGGACACTGCTAGCGGTAATGAAAGCTTACCCTTCCTAGCACTGAGATGTAACTGCGTTCCAAATCAGATTTCAGGGTCAACGTGTAGCATACGAAGCAGTCATAGCAACTGTGATCCTATGGGAAAGCCAACGTCAAAACCTTCAAGGCCCCCTTTGGCGAAACGATGCATCTGTGACATTTCTGTCACATAATGAAAATGTTTATTTCTATATTTTCCAATAACTTTACTGATTTATATAACCTGGTTTTTTACACCCAGTAGATCAAATCTGCGACCATGACTGTAGAGCAGAAAGAGGATGAGATACGGTAATGGTAGCGTCCAACATTTACACTGTCATGAGTACAGGATTCCACTACGTCACCCATTTAGGTCCTTAGAGCCGTCTGTACAAAGTCCATTTGCTTGCGTTTTGGTGGGTCATCTGAATCGCTCCCAGGCCAAGAAACAATAAACTCGCACACGTTGTTGATGAACAAACCATCCTTACATTCTTCATAAATCATTTAGTGAGTGTGGGGTCCGGGCATCCAATAGCGAGATTAACAGCAGTCAAGTAATAAAGCGAAATGACGTGAAACCTACTTCAAACAGAAACTCGTCCTCTTGCATCGTCCTTGTTCCTTAGGTCGTAGTGTCAAAAGATGAAGTAGATTCTTGATATACGCTTGTCGGAGATAAACAAATATTTTGACGCTGGTTTAGATAAAATCTAGCCCTTTTAGAAAATACCGAGAGCAGGTATGTAACGAACAGGACAGTATTGTGTTAAATCAGTTTCAGTCTTTCTTGATCAGCCACTATATTTTACAGCTGCCTACTCGATAACTCTAAGTCGTCTCATCACTTCTGTTTCCATGACAGTTACTTTGCATATGGACTTAAAATCATCACATTTGTTAAATATGTGTGTGCAGTGAGGTCATGACCGTGGAGGGGAATGTGTGACGAGAAATAGTAGTGGCGTAATTAGGCTAATGTGCAGCTCGTCTTCTGTCAAATTTCTGGCTCAGGCATCGTCTGTGAGGGCATCGTGAAACCACTGTATGTTCCCCACAAGCTACCTCATCTCTAACGGCGCGTGAGAGGTCACATTCGTGCTTGGGAACAATATAGGCGTTTAGTTTTGGATATTGTGCCAGACATTTCTGCAACGAAACGTGTCCCTTCTTATTGTTGTCTGACCTAGCAGATGCTACATCAGTGCCATACACCAGAAATGATGCATCTGGAGTAAATTTTTACCGGAAAAATGCTCATTGAAAATGTCAGCATCATTCGGGTATCATTTTCTTCACCAGCCCTGACGGCTATGCGTATTAAAGCGCCCCTTCCAAGATTGGAGGTGCGCCGCCGTCCCCAGACTGAATCCGCCCGGATGGTTAACGACGAGGGTTCGTATGCCAGCCAGCCTGGATGTGGTTTTGAGGCGGTTTCCCACATCGCACAAGGTAAATACCAGGGTGGTACCCAGGTCCAGTCAGTTACAGTTTTCCCAAACATTTAGAAAACTTACTCATAAGAACTTAAGAATAATCTCATAGTTTTATCTTCGCTTGGAATTCTTGAAAGACAGGCTCATGAAAAGTTTTTTGCTCTTCAGTATGCCATTCAAATTCTATGTTTCGTACAATACACTGCTCATCTAGAGGCCTACTATACAATCACTTAGTTGCGCGGGGTATCCGGGCGATCTGAGGCGCCTTGTCACGGTTCACGCGACCCCCCCCCCCCCCCCCCCCGTTCTCCCTCGGGCATGGGTGTGCGTGTTTTCCTTAGAGTAAGTTCATTTAAGTTGAAGTTAGATTAAGTAGTGTGTAAGCTTAGTGACCGATGACCTCAGAATTTTGGTCCCATAAGACCTTGCCACAAATTTCCAAATACAATCACTTACAATGTACGTAGCTACATTTAACAGCGATTTTTTAATTTCATGGTCCGTAATTTCTTCTTTAATTGAAGTCCTTTGGGGATTACAAGGACATATACATCTTCCAAATTTTCCTCGACCTACTAACATCTTCTCCATACACAATTATAGCCTATTTTTTAGTAAGGAGGCTTCTGCCACTGAGTTTACCACGTTAATGAATTGTAGGGAAAAGAGAATGATCATACAAGAGCTAATCAGAAACTAAGGTCCGATCGATCTCGAAATAGAAACCAAAGCTAAAATCCAATGAAGCTTTCAATAGATGTGTTTGACGGTATCTGTACTCTGCCCGTCGATCGCGTCACGGCGCTCTTTTCAGTTCAGAGCGCACAGTGAGCACGTAAAAATGCCTAGAATGTAGTGTCTCCCGCTTCATTTCATGCCACCAGAAAAGCGTAACTGTCATTCATTTCCTTCTTCATGACAATTCTCGTCCGCACATTGCAGGGACAATGAGGACTCTCCTGCAGCGTTTTCGATGGGAAGTGTTTGATCACCCACCATACAGCCCAGACGTGGCTCACTCTGGTGTTCATCTCTGCTCGCATGAGCCTCTGACTATGAAGACAACATTTTGGCTCAGACAACAAGCTGCAGGTTAGCATAGAGGGTTGGCAGAAAGCAGAGGCGGCTGCTTTTTTTGACGGGGGTATTGGAAAGGTGGTACAATGCTGCGACAAATGTCTCAGCCGGAACGGCGACTCTGCAGAGAAGTAGCTGGAAGGTGTATAAAACTGTTGCAAATAGAACATTTTTGACTCTGACTGTGGTCTCCGGCTCGGGACAGATCGCAATTTCCTTTGCGAATAGCCCTCGTATGTATTAAATGATATTCTAACTACCGCACTCCTAGATGATTTGTAAGTTAAGTTTCATAAACCAAAAGCTCAAAAAAGGAAAAATAAGTATAAGGAGAGCCAAGCGTGAAGCGTTGGATGAATTAGAAAATAAAATTTTGTCCACCGATATGACAGAAGATCGTAAGAAAGTTTGGTCTTACGGTACATTTGTAAACGGACCGAAGCCCTCTCTCCAGCCAATCTGCGACCGTAGTGATACCGGAACGGATAACGACACAGAGAAGGCCGAACTACTAGACGTCTTTTTCCAAAAAAGATTCACTGAGTGAGATCACACTGTAGTTCCTCCTTTAAATCGCCGCACGAACGTCAAAATGAAAGATTACCAAATAACTTACCATGGGACAGAAAAACAACTGCAATCGCTCAACAGGGGAAAGGCCACTGGACCTGACGGGATATTAATGCGGTTCTAAATTCTCCTCTTCTAGCAGCAGTGTGCCGTAGGTCGTTACAGGAGCGAAGCGTGTTTGATGATTGGAAGGAAGGTCGGGTCACTCCCGATTTCAAGAATCGTCATTGAACAGACGTACAAAACTGTAGATTTATATCTCCGACGTCGATCTGATGTATTATTTTGGAACATGTTTTATGCTGGTATGTTTACACATTTCAGGACACCAAAAAATCTTCTCTATAGGAATCCACATGGGTTCTGAAAACGACATATCGTGTGAAACCCAGTTCGCTCCGTTCTTCCACGAGACCCAGAAGGCAAAAGATGCAGGCGCTCAGATTGATGCAATGTTGCTTGACTTCCAGAAGGAAACTTCCTGGCAGATTGAAACTGTGTACCGGAACCGAGACTCAAACTCGGGACTTTGCCTTTCGCGGGCAAGTGCTCTACTATCTGAGCTACCCAAGCACGACTCGTGACCCCTCCTCACAGCTTCAATTCTGCCAGTACCTCATCTCCTACCTTCGAAACTTCACAGAAACTCTTTTGCTAAAGGCAGAGGTCCCGAGTTCAAGTCTAGGTCCGGCACACAATTTTAATCTCTCAGGAAGTTGTATATCAGCGCACACTCCGCTGCAGAGTGAATATTTTATTCCAGAAGGAGTTCAGTACAGTTCCGAACTGGCGCCTAGTAAACAAAGTACGAACGTACGGCATATCAGATCAGCTGTATGACTGGATTTAAGAGTTTCTGGCAAACACGAGACAACATGTCATTCTGAACGGAGAGAGATCTTCAGATTTAGAAGATACTTCGAGCGTACCACATGTAAGTGTTATCGGAAAATTACTTTTCACAATATACAGACACTCAAAGAAAAAAGCGACGTATCTCCAAGGAAGGGACGGAAATCGATAAATGTGATGTACATGTATAGACAAACAAATGACTGAAATTTGAAAAGAAACTGATGATTTATTTAGGAGGAAAAGGTTCAGAAATTGAGCAAGTTAATAACGAGTTGATCCACACCTGCCTCTTACGCAAGCAGTTATTCGGCTTGGCACAGATTTATAGAGTGGTTGGATGCGCACCTCAGAGATATCATTCCAAATTCCACCCAGTCGGCGGGTTTGATCGTCAAAATCCCGAGCTGGTTGGAGCCCCTGACCGTAGTGCTCCAAACTTTGTCAATTGGGGAATGATCCGGCGACCTTTCTCGCCAAGATATGATTTGGTAAGCATGAAGACAAGCAGCAGAATCTCTCTTCGTGCGTGGGCTCACATTAACCTGTTGAAATATAAGCCCAAGATGGGTTGAAATGAAGAGCACCTCAGAGATATCATACCAAATTCAGCCCAGTCGGCGAGTTTGAGTGTCAAAATCCCAAGCTAGTTGGAGCCCCTGACCGTAGTGCTCCAAACGTTCTCAATTGCGGAGTGATCCGGTGACCTTGCTCTCCAAGATAGGATTTGGTAAGCATGAAGACAAGCAGCAGAATCTCTCTTCGAGCGTGGGCTCGCATTAACCTGTTGAAATATAAGCCCAATATGGGTTGAAATGAAGGGCAACAAAACGGGCCGTAGAGTATCGTCGACGTACCGCTGTGGTGTAATGATGCTGCGGATGACAACCAAAGGGAACCCGCGATGAAAGGAAACGGCACCCTAGGCCGTCACTCCGGCTTCTCGGGCCTCATGGCGGGTGACAGTCTGGTTGGTAATCCACTGATGTCCAGGATGTCTACAGATACCTCTTCGCTGGTCATCGGGGCTCAGTTCCAAGCGGAACTCATCACTGAAGACAATTCTACTCTAGTCAATGAGATTTCAGGCCGAATGCGTGTCTGGAGATGCCCCTTACAGTGGGATACCTACATCACTATCGCCCGCCACACTCTTGGCAGCCAGCAGTAATGGCCTGGGTTGCAATTTCCTTTCATAGGAATCTTTTGGTTGTCATTCGCGGCACCCTTACAGCACAGCGGTATGTCAGCGATATTCTACACCCCATTTCATTGTCCCTGATGGTAAGCCATTCAGGGCTTACGTTTCAGCAAAATAATGCCGGCCCCCACACAGCGAGAGTTTCTTATGCTTGCCTTTGTGCTTGCCAAACCCTATCTCGGCCAGCAATGTAGCCGGAACTCTCTCCATCTGAGCATGTTTGGAGCGCTATGGGTAGGGCCCTCCAACCAGCTCGGGAACCTGACGATCTAACGCGCTAATTGGACAGAAATGGCTTAAATGGCTCTGAGCACTATGGGACTTAGCATCTGAGGTCATCAGTGCCCTAGAATTTAGAACTACTTAAACCTAACTAACCTAAGGACGTCACACACATCCATGCCCGAGGCAGGATTCGAACCTGCGACCGTAGCGGTCACACGATTCCAGACAATTGGACAGAATTTGGCACGGTATCCAGGAGGATGACATCCAAAAAGTCTGTCAATTAATGCAAAGCCGAATAACTGCTTTCGGAAGAGCCAGAGGCGGACTAACGCATTACTGACTTGCTCAAATTGTGAAAGTCTTTCTCTTGAATAAACCATCCAATTTTTCTGTCATCGTAATCATTTGTTTGTCGGTGTATGTACATCACATCTACCGCTATCTGTCCAACTCGTATAATTCCTTCGTGGTGCGCTGATTTTTGTTTCACGGTGTATGAAGCACCTAGTGGAAAACGCCGAAAATTCCATGAGGTTTTTCGCAGATGATGCTGTTGTAGTTGTATACAGAGATGTCCGAAGTTAGGAAATTATAGCGAAATGTGGGAAGACCTGCAGAGGATTGACGCATGATGCGGGAATTGGCAGTTGCCCCTCAACATAGTCAAGTGTAACGTACTGTGCCGCAGGGGAGTGTCGTAGGACAGTTACTATTCACAACATATTTATAAACGACCTTGTGGATAACATCGGAAATTCATTGATGCTTTTTGCGGATGATGCTGTAGTATATCGAGAGGTTGTAACAATGGAAAATTGTACTGAAACGCAGGAGGATCTGCAACGAATTGATGCATGGAGTAGGGAATGGCAATTGAATCTCAATGTAGACAAGTGTAACGTGCTGCGAGTACATAGAAAGAAAGATCCTTTATCATTTAGCTACAGTATAGCAGGTCAGCAACTGGAAGCAGTTAATTCCATAAATTATATGGGTGTAGGCTTAGGA
The DNA here is from genome assembly GCF_023864275.1 of Schistocerca cancellata. NCBI lineage: Eukaryota > Metazoa > Arthropoda > Insecta > Orthoptera > Acrididae > Schistocerca > Schistocerca cancellata. Next base: position 822,974,772 of record NC_064629.1, read on the forward strand.
GTGATTTAAAATGGAATGACCATATAAAATTAATCTTCGGTAAAGCAGATGCCATACTGAGATTCATTGGAAGAATCCCAAGGAAATGCAGTCCTAACACAAAGGAAGTAGGTTACAGAACACTTGTTCGAACACTGCTTGAATACTGCTCACCGGTGTGGGATCCATACCAGGTAGGGTCGATAGAAGAGAGAGAGAGAGAGAGAGAGAGAGAGAAGATCCACGCGAGAGCAGCGCACTTCGTTGCAGGATCATTCAGTAATCACGAAAGCGTTACGGAGATGATAAACTCCAGTGGAAGACTCTGCAAGAGAGACGCCCAGTAGCTCGGTACGGGCTTTTGTTGAAGTTTCGAGAACATACCTCCACCGAGGAGTCAAGCAGTATATTGCTCCCTCCTACGTATATCTCGCGAAGAGACCATGAGGATAAAATCAGAGAGATTAGAGCCCACACAGATGCATACCGACAATCTTACTTTCCACGAACATTACGAGACTGGAATAGAACGGAGAACCGATAGAGGTACTCAAGGTACCCTCTGCCACACACCGTCAGGTGGCTTGCAGAGTATGGATGCAGATGTAGATGTAGATGTAGATGTACTGCGCATAAATAAGCGGACAGATCCCTTATTGTACGAATACACGATTGCAGACACATCTGTAAAATAACCAGGTGTATGCGTACATAGCGATTTGAAATGGAACTATGACATTAAACTGTTTGCAGGTACTGCATAATCCAGACAGAGACTGTTTTCAAGAATCCTCACGAAATGTAGTTTATCCACAATGGAGGTAGCTTGCAAAAGCCCCATGCGGCCAATGCTTGAATATTGCTCGTAAGTCTGGGAATCGTACAAGACAGGATTGATAGAGAATATAGGGAAGATCCGAGGAAGAACAGTCCGCCAACTACCATATACTGCTTCATCTACATCTACATCTACATCTACATGACTACTCTGCAATTCACATTTAAGTGCTTGGCAGAGGGTTCATCGAACCACAATCATACTATCTCTCTACCATTCCACTCCCGAACAGCGCGCGGGAAAAACGAACACCTAAACCTTTCTGTTCGAGCTCTGATTTCTCTTATTTTATTTTGATGATCATTCCTACCTATGTAGGTTGGGCTCAACAAAATATTTTCGCATTCCGAACAGAAAGTTGGTGACTGAAATTTCGTAAATAGATCTCGACGCGACGAAAAACGTCTTTGCTTTAATGACTTCCATCCCAAGTCGCGTATCTTATCTGCCACACTCTCTCCCCTATTACGTGATAACACAAAACGAGCTGCCCTTTTTTGCACCCTTTCGATGTCCTCCGTCAATCCCACCTGGTAAGGATCCCACACCGCGCAGCAATATTCTAACAGAGGACGAACGAGTCGAATGTAGTGTAAGCTGTCTCTTTAGTGGACTTGTTGCATGTTCTAAGTGTCCTGCCAATGAAACGCAACCTTTGGCTCGCCTTCCCCACAATATTATCTATGTGGTCTTTCCAACTGAAGTTGTTCGTAATTTTAACACCCAGGTACGTAGTTGAATTGACAGGAGTGAGAATTGTACTATTTATCGAGTAATCGAATTCCAACGGATTTCTTTTGGAACTCATGTGGATCACCGCACACTTTTCATTATTTAGCGTCAACTTCCATCTGCCACACCATACAGAAATCTTTTCTAAATCGTTTTGCAACTGATTCTGGTCTTCGGATGACCTTACTAGACAGTAAATTACAGCATCATCTGCGAACAACCTAAGAGAACGGCTCAGATTGGCACCCAGGTCATTTATATAGATCAGGAACAGCAGAGGTCCCAGGACGCTTCCCTGGGGAACACCTGCTATCACTTCAGTTTTACTGGATGATTTGCCGTCTATTACTACGAACTGCGACCTTCCTGACAGGAAATCACGAATCCAGTCGCACAACTGAAACGACATCCCATAAGCCCGCAGCTTGATTAGAAGGCGCTTGTGAGGAACGGTGTCAAAAGCTTTCCGGAAATCTAGAAATACGGAATCAACTTGATATCCCCTGTCGATAGCGGCCATTACTTCGTGCGAATAAAGAGCTAGCTGCGTTGCACAAGAACGATGTTTTCTGAAACCATGCTGATTACGTACCAATAGATCGTTCCCTTCGAGGTGATTCATAATGTTTGAATACAGTATATGCTCCAAAACCCTACTGCAAACCGACGTAAATGATATAGGTCTGTAGTTCGATGGATTACTCCTACTACCCTTCTTAAACACTGGTGCGACCAGCACAATTTTCCAATCTGTAGGCACAGATCTATCGGTGAGCGAGCGGTTGTATATGATTGCTAAGTAGGGAGCTATTGTATCAGCGTAATCTGAAAGGAACCTAATCGGTATACAATCTGGACCTATCAAGCGATTTGAGTTGCTTCGCAACCCCTAAGGTATCTGCTCATGCTAGCAGCTGTTCGTGTCTCAAATTATGGAATATTCCATTCGTCTTCCCTGGTGAAGGAATTTCGGAAAACTGCGTTCAATGACTCCGCTTTAGCGGCACAGTCGTCAGTAACAGTACCATCGGCACTGCGCAGCGAAGGTATTGACTGCGTCTTGCCGCTTGTGTACATTACATACGACCAGAATTTCTTCGCATTTTCTACCAAATTCCGAGACAATGTTTCGTTGTGGAACCCATTAAAGGCATCTCACATTGAATTTCGTGCCAAATTTCGCGTGTCTGTAAATTTTAGCCAATCTTCCGGATTTCACGTTCTTCTGAACTTCGCATGCTTTTTCCGTTGCCTCTGCAACAGCGTTCGGACCTGTTTTGTGTACCATAGGGGACCAATTCCATCTCTTACCAATTTATGAGGTATGAATCTCTCAATTACTGTTGCTACTATATCTTTGAATTTGAGCCACATCTCGTCTACATTTGCATAGTCAGTTCGGAAGGAATGGAGATTGTCTCTTAGGAAGGCTTCTAGTGACACTTTATCCGCTTTTTTAAATAAAATTATTTTGCGTTTGTTTCTGGTGGATTTGGAAGAAACGATATTGAGCCTAGCTACAACGACCTTGTGATCACTAATCCCTGTTTGTCATGATGCTATTAGCTCTGGATTGTTTGTGGCTAAGAGGTCAAGTGTGTTTTCTCAACCATTTACAATTCGCGTGGGTTCGTTGACTAACTGCTCGAAATAATTTTCGGAGAAAGCATTTAGGACAACTTCAGAAGATGTTTTCTGCCTACCACCGGTTTTGAACAAGTATTTTTGCCAACATATCGAGGGAAGGTTGAAGTCCCCACCAACTATAACCGTATGAGTAGGGTATTTATTTGTTACGAGACTCCTGTATATATCTCGCGAAAAGAGCACGAAGAGAAACTTAGAGAAATTAGATCTCACACGGACGCTTAATAGCAATAGTTCGGCCTGTGAACCACTCGCGACTGGAACAGAAAAGGGAAAGTGACAGTGTTACACATAGGACTCTTCGCCACACACCGCTATGTTGCTTCCGGAGTGTAGAGGTGCATGTAAATGTAAAAGACAAATGTCAGTGCTCAAGAAATCACCTACGAGGTGCGACAATAAAGTAATGAGACTGGTGTTGTCTCCTTCAGAGTAGTTCCCTTCTGATTGCACACACTTTTTCCAGCGCTTCTGCCATTGATGGTAACAATTGTGGAACTCATCTTCTGCAGTATCGTCCAAGACCCTCGTCACAGCGTTTTGGACATCTTGTGTTGTTTGAAAATTGTGTCCCTTGATCGCCGTTTTGACTCTTGGAAATATAAAAAAGTCGCACAGAGCGATATCTGGTGAATAAGGTGGCTGTAGTAGTACTGAAATTTGTTTTGAGGTTGAAAATTGCTGTACTGACAGAAAAGTATGGGATGGCGCATTATCGTGATGCAAAATCGAATCTTTCTCATACCAGGATCTTCAGTTATTATTAGACGAACCGTTTCTCGATTGGTGTTCAGTTCTTCTGCAATCATTTTCACGGATAATCTTCGATCAGATCGTACGAGTTCACGCACCCTGGCCAAGTTGACATCTGTCCGTAAGGTTGATGGCCGTCCACTGCGGTCTTCATCTTCAACATTCGTTCTGCCTTCACTAAACATTTTATGCCAACGAAAAACTTGAGCTCTTGACATAACCTCCTTTCCAAAAGCCTTCTGAAGCTTACCGTAAGTAGTCGTCGCGTTTTCACCTACAGGGCTATTACAAATGATTGAAGCGATTTCATAAATTCACTGTAGCTCCATTCATTGACATATGGTCACGACACACTACAGATACGTAGAAAACTCATAAAGTTTTGTTCGGCTGAAGCCGCACTTCAGGTTTCTGCCGCCAGAGCGCTCGAGAGCGCAGTGAGACAAAATGGAAACAGGAGCCGAGAAAGCGTATGTCGTGCTTGAAATGCACTCACATCAGTCAGTCATAACAGTGCAACGACACTTCAGGACGAATGTCAACAAAGATCCACCAACTGCTAACTCCATTCGGCGATGGTATGCGCAGTTTAAAGCTTCTGGATGCCTCTGTAAGGGGAAATCAACGGGTCGGCCTGCAGTGAGCGAAGAAACGGTTGAACGCGTGCGGGCAAGTTTGACGCGTAGCCCGCGGAAGTCGACGAATAAAGCAAGCAGGGAGCTAAACGTACCATAGCCGACGGTTTGGAAAATCTTACGGAAAAGGCTAAAGCAGAAGCCTTACCGTTTACAATTACTACAAGCCCTGACACCCGATGACAAAGTCAAACGCGGTTGCAACAGCTCATGGAAGAGCATGCGTTCAGTGCGAAACTTGTTTTCAGTGATGAAGCAACATTTTTTCTTAATCGTGAAGTGAACAGACACAATGTGCGAATCTGGGCGGTAGAGAATCCTCACGCATTCGTGCAGCAAATTCGCAATTCATCAAAAGTTAACGTGTTTTGTGCAATCTCACGGTTTAAAGTTTACGACCCCTTTTTCTTCTGCGAAGAAAACGTTACAGGACACGTGTATCTGGACATGCTGGAAAATTGGCTCATGCCACAACTGGAGACCGACAGCGCTGACTTCATCTTTCAACAGGATGGTGCTCCACCGCACTTCCATCATGATGTTCGGCATTTCTTAAACAGGAGATTGGAAAACCGATGGATCGGTCGTGGTGGAGATCATGATCAGCAATTCTTGTCATGGCCTCCACGCTCTCCCGACTTAACCCCATGTGATTTCTTTCTGTGGGGTTATGTGAAAGATTCAGTGTTTATACCTCCTCTACCAAGAAACGTGCCAGAACTGCGAGCTCGTATCAACGATGCTTTCGAACTCATTGATGGGGACTTGCTACGCCGAGTGTGGGAGGAACTTGATTATCGGTTTGATGTCTGCTGAATCACTAAAGGGGCACATATCGAACATTTGTGAATGCCTAAAAAAATTTTTTGAGTTTTTGTATGTGTGTGCAAGGCATTGTGAAAATATCTCAAATAATAAAGTTATTGTAGAGCTGTGAAATCGCTTCAATCATTTGTAATAACCCTGTAATTTAACTCAAAAAGAAGTGGCATACCGTTGCGCAATATTATAAGGTTCCATTTCCGCGCGAGAGACACAAACACATGTTAACTTATTACAGCACAACTAACGCCTGAACAGTTGCATCGATGTGCCGCTTGGAGTAGAAGCAGGTTATAGACCAAGGTCCAAGATATTGTGCCTACGCAAGCCTGCAGGTTTGCCACATCTTGCAAAGAAAATCATTCTCATTACTTTATTGTCACACCTTGTATATTGGTAGTAGTGCAGATGTTCATCTTAATTAACCTTCTGTTGCTGTCGAGAAAGAGGGAGAATCTATGGTTTTCGTTATGAGAAAAACCATAGGCGGTTTTGATGTCTGTATCAGGTACTGCGTGACTACACGAATGAAACGAGGCTGCCTTGCCTGAATAAGGCATTCTGTAAGTGAGGAGCGTCCGCTTAGTGAAGCAGCGAGAGGCGGGGAGGCGTGACCTCCGTCGGCGTGGGAAGCTGGTGGAAGGCTGGCCACCGCTGCCGCTTCAGGGCGCCCAATCGGAAATCGACAGCGGCTCGGCAGCGCCGCTGACAAGTGTCTTCAGTCGTACGGAAACTTCCTCGTGGCCGAACAAAGGCATCGCGCTCCGCATTTCTTTCATTGTTCCAGCCATCACTGACTCACGAAACAAATCGTAATTGTGTGTTTCAGTATGCCCGTCTCGCAGCAACCCTTCCGTGTGCGCCTTTCTCAAACATCATTTGTTCACACTGTGCAGTGATGAAAACTCTCGCGTTTGGTAAAAAATTACCTTCTCTTTGGAATCGCAAAAGACGGGAATTTTTTTCTCGGGCATCTCTATATACGTCAGCTGCTGGATACAGAAAAATTGAGAGGGCTTCATGTCTTTAATGTCATTAGAGTTTTAGTTTTTCAGCTGTCTGTAAGTGCCTGGATTACTCTACCTTTACAATCAGAGCACGTGCTGTCAACGTCAGATAAATAATGTGTCCATCTCAGGTGGTCTTGTGAATTTACGACTCTGCTATATTTACGAGTATATACTAGCTGTTACTCGCGGCTACCCTCGCATATCAGTAGTTTTGTTGTGAGTGGTGTTAAAGTAAGTAAGCTATAGTGTGTGCAGTAGCGTCAGCTGCTCTCACGTCCGCACGTGTCTGCCTGATCGGGTAAGCGTAGCACGACGCAAAGATGCGCCCCACCTCCTCCAACTACCCCGAAACACGACGACGTGGCATACATACAGCGTTGCTGTCAGGCGGTGCATGGGGACGGGCGTGGGCAGGTGCGCATCTATGCATCGTGCTGTTGAAGCAGCTATACATTATGCAGTTTGTACACAAGGCAAAAAATTTAGCAATTTTTAACACAGTTTATGATCACTGATAAAAATGTGTTCTATCCCCTGGTTCTCACCTTTAAGTGTCGACTTTTCCTTTTTGCTTAATAAAGTAGCCTGTGTTCTTCCCCGGGGTTCAAGCTACCTCCATATCCAATTTTATCGAAATTGGTCCAGTGGTTTAGCCATGAAAACTTAAGAGCTACTATCACACGTGTTATATTCTATTATGGAAGTATGGATTAAACACAGTGAGGATTGTGTAAGCCTTGTGTTCATTATGTTCAATCGTATTACGTGGAAGATATCAGTCAATAAAAGGATTTCACAGATATGACAAAATTTAAAAGTCAAAGAATAAACAACACTATAAAAAGATGTTTTCCCAAATTCACGCAATGTTCTTCAAATCGGGAAAAAGGAATCAAATGAACACACTTCCGTATTTATAACATTTTAAGCTACGATGTCTATTTTATCCGTGATCCGATTTTGCTGAAATGGTAGCTGTATGTTGCCCCAAGTAACGCTCAACTTTTCCGTTGAAACCTGGCAAAAATTCGCCAAGTAGTTTTGGAGATTGCAGTGTAAGAAAGAAAAAAAAAAACAAAAAAAAACAAAAAAAAGGAAATTGAATGTTGTTCGTACATTAGTATCTACACGACTGGACATTAAAATTGCTACACCACGAAGATGATGTGCTAGAGACGAAATTTAACCGTCAGGAACAAGATGCTGTGATATGCAAATGATTAGCTTTTCAGAGCATACACACAAGGTTGGCGCCGGTGGCTTGTCAGTACATGAAATTACAACATAAAAGTAATTATAGATAATAAAATGTTTATGAACCAAAAAATACAAACCATAATTTTATGTAAATGCAGATAACAATATGACATAGGAATCAGCTTAATTATTCAAGGAACTCCTCTACAGAATAGTAACCCACGAGGAAACTCTTCAGCTCCGATTTGTTGAACACTGTACTTGGCATCTTGGAAGATGGGAGTGTCCATATAGTGATTATGAAGAAGTATATGAACGGGTAATACTCGGTCAACGAGATTATTGAAAAAAAAAGCAAGTCCTGGTTGATAGTAATTGTAATCTGAATAATAAATGGTTCAAATGGCTCTGAGCACTATGGGACTTAACATCTATGGTCATCAGTCGCCTAGAACTTAGAACTACTTAAACCTAACTAACCTAAGGACAGCACACAACACCCAGCCATCACGAGGCAGAGAAAATCCCTGACCCCGCCGGGAATCGAACCCGGGAACCCGGGCGTGGGAAGCGAGAACGCTACCGCACGACCACGAGATGCGGGCAAGCTGAATAATAAGTCCCATGTAATGATAGGAATGACTCCCTTAGAACATAAGAGAAGAACCTCGTACCTGAACTGCATCCTCCGCGCACTGCGGGTTAAACGCATCGTTGGGCCATCAGTGAACTCGACGCTTGCACCATTTAAAAATAGGCCAAATCGCCATTCGTGAGAGCGCACTCCCAAAACTACTTTCACCTACTCTGCAATTACTGTGTTGTTGGTCCCACTGAAGACGCGCTGCTTTACGTATCCCTGTGACTGAAAAGGAAGCGCATTCACTGACAATAGCAATCGTGTCTGCTACGAAACCAATTGTCACTGACAAGGTTTTACATCCGTGACTGGTCCCTGTCGCTGAGGATATTTCCGCGATGGCTTCTTACGTGGCTGAGAGTGGTACACTAGTCCTTGTAGATACATGTGACAGTCCAAATCATACACTGACAAACTGGGCAACTCCACCCCACCCACGGTCTGACCATGGGCGCGATCGAGCACGATAGCTTCTTCTTCCCGTCACTCTGTGACGTCTCCATATCGACCCTTCTTTCTTAGCTGGTGCAATACGACCCACTGTCACATACATATTACTTCACTAGTATGATTTACATCAATGATGGAGGGCCCCATGACCGCTTGGTACCAGTTATGTACCATCTGCAGCGCTCCAGAGCGACGCTTGTCGTCTTTTATGGGGTTGACATATATTCTGTCTTGTGGGATTATATTTAAATGTTGTGATGAATAAGCCTCTAGCCCTATGAGACTATTCGTAAATGTCTCAGAATTAGTACAGGTATATGACAGTGTTAAAACTTGTTACGAAATGCAGAGTGGGATGCAGATGCATACTGCGTGCTGCAATACTACCAGCTGATGCTACACACAGATAAGGACAATGTAAACTCTAAGGGAAAAAAGGGAATTATCGTAATAGGGTGGAAATCTATAGATGTGATGTACATGTACAGAAAATAAATGATTACAAATAACTTACGGGTTTGCTGCCGGGTGACGTCGTCGACCACCGCCGATATTTCGACAGGAGCACACCCTGCCATTCTCAAGGCACAAATGCAAAGGGGAAGCAATGTGCAAGGGAATTTAATATCTCGGTTCACAGGGGAGAAACAAGGAAGATACCACACACAGAACAAATGTCAACACAAACAAAAATAACCAACATCAGAAATATCGAAAGTGACTATTAACCAACAGGTGAGGTAGCGCTAATTCTGTCCCTCTGTTTTTTTATGAGAGACAGAGCCGGATTCCCAGCAGCATTTAGACAAAATCCACCATCTCTGTTTATAAGGATGCTTGATAGTTTGATTTCAACAGCTTCCTTAATAACACTATCCCAATAGCTGGAGGTGCAAGCCGGAATCTCCGTGTTGTTGTATTCCATAGGATGACCGGTGTCAAGGCAATGTTCTACAATAACGGATTTGCTCGGCTGTTGTAAGCGTGTGTGATGCTTATGTTCAATACACCGGTCTTGCACAGTCCTGATTATCGGACCAATATACGACATGCCACGACTGCAAGGAATACGATAGACACCAGCCTTACGCAAACCAGGATCATCTTTTACGGACGCCAACAGGGCCTTAATCTTAGAAGGTGGTCGAAAAACACATTTCACATCATATTTAAGCAAAATACGGCCAAACCTGTTGGAAATGCTTCCTGCGTAAGGAAAAAAAGGCCGTAGACTTAGGTGCCACTTCGTTGTTATCGTCACTCACCCGCTGCACAGAAGGCTGATAGCGCAACGCACGTATGATCTGCCTCTCACTATAACCATTCTGACGAAAGGTGACTTCGACATGTGATAGCTCAGCTGCCAAACTTTCAGGGTCTGAGATAACGTGGGCCCTGTGAACCAAGGTACGAAGTACTCCTTCACGCTGAGCTGGATGGTGACAATTATCAGCTCGCAGATACAAGTCAGTGTGAGTAGGCTTCCTATAAACAGAATGTCCCAACGTACCATCAGTCTTCCTTCTGACCAACACATCAAGGAAGGGAGGGCATCCATTCTTCTCCACCTCCATAGTGAACTGAATATTCCAGTGGATTGAATTCAGCTGTTCCAAAACCCGGTTTAAATTCTCACTACCATGAGGCCCAACAACAAAAGTATCGAAACTTCCTGGCAGATTATTCTAGAAACAAAAGTATCGTCTACATATCTGAAAAAACACGCAGGTTTCAAGGTCGCTGACTTCAAAGCACGTTCTTCAAAGTCCTCCATAAACAAATTGGCCACAATAGGTGACAACGGGCTTCCCATTGCAACTCCATCAGTCTGTTCGTAGTACTGACCACTGAATAAAAAGTTGGTGTAAGTCAGCACATGTCGAAACAAATTTGTTACCCCGACACCAAACTTAACCTCAAATAGCTGCCACGAATCAGAGAGAGGAACGCGAGTGAAAAGAGAAACCACATCAAAACTGACTAAAATGTCAGAGTCATTCAAACGCAATCCCTGCAATCAACGTAAGAAATCTGCAGAGTTCTTAATGTGGTGTTCACACCTACCTACTAGTGGGTTCAAGAAACTAGCAAGATGCTTAGCTACACGATATGTCGGAGCACCAATATTAGAAACAATAGGCCTTAACGGGACAGTCTCTTTATGGACCTTAGGGAGGCCATATAATCTAGGTGGTACAGCACAGTAAGAATTAAGACTCCTGATAGTCTCCTGTGACAAAGAACTTTTCTTCAGGAGGTTATTAGTCTTTCTCTCAACACTCTTAGTAGAGTCAGCACCGATTTTGCGATACGCCGAATCCGAAAGTAGACACTGTATCTTTTGAATGTAATCGTGCTTGTTCAACAAAACCGTGGCATTTCCCTTGTCCGCAGGTAAAATAGCAATATCAGGATCCATTCTGAGTGAACGTAAAGCAGCCGCCTCAGCTGCTGTAATGTTACACTTGGGTGGACGGGCCCCAGTCAACACACGACAAGCTTCCCTCCTAACCTCTTCCGCAGCCTCGGAAGGTAGTTTATAAACAGCCTGTTCAATAGAACTAATAAAATCAACGACTGGCAAACTCTTAGGCGTCGGTGCGAAATTCAAACCTTTCCCCAGCGCACACAAATCTGCGTCGTCAAATGCTTTCTCCGTGAGATTGATCACAGAACGTCGAGAATTAAAATTAAAATTAGACACCCATCCAAGGAAACGTTCAAACTGCGCCGAATGACGAGCAGTTACAGATTGAAATTCCCAGTCAGACTGCGACCAAGAGGCACCGTCCACCCAATCTCAAGAAAATTCAGAAACATTAGACGCCATCATTAAATGAAGCTGAAATAAAATCTTAAAAACAAAATCTAATTGACGGCGAGTATAGTGGATCCTTTCACGAACAAGAGCTAAACCAGCATGTTGCTTGATGCGATTGGCGGCAGGAGAATTAATATGATGCACAACCTTAGTAAACGTCGGAACCACGCTATGATTTCGACACTTCAATAAGAACGATAATGCACATTCCAATCTTACTCTACTGCTGCGAAGTTTATCCAACCTCCGCAAGCAACGATACATTTCCTCCCTATTTATGTGTTTCCACTTTAGTAACTTGCATGACGCCGAACATCCATTTCCCAAGCAATGAAAATCTTAAATCACTCCAGGTATCGATCACAGGACCCCACGCTCTACAGGCAGTGACACTAACCTCTAGACCACGAGCTGCGGACAGCGTTATAAATTATTTAGTGAAGTTAGACATCACGCACGTCTATGCACTCCAGTCAATGCTGCACAGCCAGCTTTCTTTTTTAAAGTGATCGCCTTTTACATTTTTAAAGAATCCTACTAGATAGTGGTCTTGAAACACGTCATTACTATTGTTATAAGCTCCGTCATTTTCATTTGTGAAGACAATGCTTGTTCAAAAATTTTCCAGGTAGGTGGTTTTTTTTTTTTTTTTTTTTTTTTTTGCAGTGTGCTTGTAAAGAAACAGTTATGTGAAAAAATGGAAATTTCGAATGTATGTTTGCCTTTCGTACATGGAGCGTCGATTACATAAAGTATGCATTTCGGCGATAGACTTGCCGCATGGGCTCGTGATTAATATGCAGATTAAATATTTGTCTATCGAATTTCATTTGGATTCAAATGTGTTGCTTTCTCTCATAAACTGGACAACATATGCTCGTCTCCTCTCGTAGCACTAAACCGTCGTTTCTTATAAACTGCATAAGTCAAAAGAGGCTTACAAAGAGTCATTTTTCAATGAAGTTACTACTATTGGTAAGTAAAATACAGCATGTGTGTTTTAGCTATATTTAATGATTTTAGACTCCCGATCAGCTAACAGGACAACAAAATCGCAGAACTCGTTTTACTCACCTTAGACCCAGCAAAGTAATTCTAAATTAAGATATGCTTTCAGTTTTTCATGTTCTTCCTCTCTCCCGACTCATCTGGTATACCGACATGAAAGTTGTGAAGGTGAACTTGAAGCGCATGTTTCCTCTTGGGGTCATCGAGTTGATATAATTGAATATGTTGCCAGGAGCGAGAGAGAGAGAGAGAGAGAGAGAGAGAGAGAGAGAGAGAGAGTCATAAAGCAAGAGGATATGTGAAACTTGCGCACCTTGCTTTACCAACTGCTCTTAATACATTTTGTGAATAAAACCATCTAAATAGCTTAAAAAATTAAAAAGTTAAGAAATTTTAAAAATTTCACTCAGCAAAAAACTAAGAACATGCTAAACAACGTTTATTGTCAACATTAAGAACTTGTGCCTAATACTAACACGGAACCTTGTTTATCATGTTCTAAGCTTTTTGCTGAGTGAACTTATTAAAACATTTTTACCTTTTTCATTTTACATTTTTGTTGCTTTTTTGCTCATACCTTTAACCTTAAGTGCAGATATTTGATGGTGGCAGTAACCGAAGCGGAGTATAAAAAAAAAGAAATTTTATTAAGCGATCCAAATGGTATTATTCACAAAATATTCACAATGATTGCGGACTGATACAGGAAAACTATTTTCTTCACAAATATGCAAGTAATATCACTCAAGTATTATATATAGTCGTTTAAGTTTTACTAGTCGTATGTAAAGTACTTGTGCTTTATTTCGCACGTTGCGGATGTTTATGATCCCTTTAATGTACTGCCGAAAAACGGGGGCCTACTTCGTCACATTCAGACCCAGAGGGTGATGGGCGAAGAAGGCTGCTCAGAGACTGCGGCGCTGCGAGTTGTTGTCAAGCATATATAGTTACGAAATCCATTTCATACAATCTTCCAACATTAAACTTATACGTGCTATCGTGCCTTCCCAGCTGACCCAGTGGTTTCCCAACCAGAGCTACGTTGAGAATTTGCTTAAGTCACTGGACTCACAAACGGGAGACGTCGATTCCAACCTCCGTCTGGCGAGACAGATTTAGGTGTCTCGTATTTTGTCTAAGTCGCTTCAGGTAAACAACGTGGTGATCCCTTTGAAAAGGACACGGTCGATTTCCCTATCTATCCTTCCCCAGTTCCAGCTTGGGTTCCACTGAAACTCACTTCGTCGTCGACGGAAGCTTTAACTCTTTGAAGTGTCGCTGCTAAATATAGATACCACTGGTCTTAAATGCTGTTTAGTACTTTACTTCCAACAAACAATCGATTTTATTGTAATTAATATAGTCATAATAGTTCCTCTGACAAGCATAAATAACATTTCTGTTTCGATGTTGTTAGGCTTCAGGTATCAGCGAACAAGTAAGTTAGTGGTATGAGTATTTACCAAAGGTCTTTGCGGCGCATGTCTTCAGAGCTGGTTTCTAGTTCACCTAGCATTTGTCGTCTGTGGATTTATTTGTCTGATATCTTCTGATATAAAAAAGGGTACGTGTAATACACGATACTATTTTCTTCATTATTAAGTATGAAAATAAGGCGGGAGTCGTGTGTAAGCTTATTTATCACTAGTTCTCTTCCAAGTCGTACATTGAAGCAAATAAATTGTCGTCGATTCCGTTCCTAGTTACATTCAGTTTTACTCATTACATGCTGCGAAATGTTGCTTCTAATGAAGAATGACCGTTGCAGATAATATTATTTCACCAACAATTTCTAAACGCTAGCTACTAAGAGAATATAAATTATTTACGCTGACTGCACCTGAAGGGCGGTTATTGAAAATGCAGAACATGACGAAAAAAGTTTATGCACATTTGTCAATGTAACACGAGTCTCATTTACTAATTTTTGGTTGGTTTTATAGTTAGAGGTGTCATACCGGCATTCGTGATTATTTCTTATATAGCTATGACAATGATGTGTTAGACATGACATCGTTCTATGAGAGATATGCTACTGGCTGGTCCTGTAATGAAATGCCGGGAAGAGGTTGCAGAAGAGCATGCTGAACATTCATACTCTACTGGCCATGAAAATTGCTACACCAAGAAGAAATGCAGATGATAAACGGGTATTCATTGGACAAGTATATTATACCAGAACTGACGTATGATTACATTTTCACGCAATTTGGGTGCATAGATACTGAGAAATCAGTACCCAGAACGAACACCTCTCGCCGTAATAACGGCCTTGATACACCTGGGCATTGAGTAAAACAGAGCTTGGATGGCATGTACAGGTACAGCTGCCCATGCAGCTTCAACACGATACCACAGTTCATTAAGAGTAGTGACTGGCGTATTGTGGCGAGCCAGTTGCTCGGCCACCATTGACCAGACGTTTTCAATTGGTGAGAGATCTGGAGAATGTGCTGGCCAGGGCAGCAGTCGAACATTTTCTGTATCCAGAAAGGCCCGTACAGGACCTCCAACATGCGGTCGTGCATTATCCTGCTGAGATGTAGGGTTTCGCAGGGATCGAATGAAGGGTAGAGCCACGGGTCGTAACACATCTGAAATATAACGTCCACTGTTCAAAGTGCCGTCAATGCGAACAAGAGGTGACCGAGACGTGTAACCAATGGCACCCCATACCATCATGCCGGGTGATACGCCAGTATGACGATGAAGAATACAGACTTCCAATGTGCGTTCACCGCGATGTCGTCAAACATGGATGCGACCATCATGATGCTGTAAACAGAACCTGGATTCATCAGAAAAAATAAAGTTTTGTCATTCGTGCACCCAGGTTCGTCGTTGAGTACACCATCGTAACGCTCCTGTTTGTGATGCAGCATCAAGGGTAACCGCAGCCACGGTCTCCAAGCTGATAGTCCATGCTGCTGCAAACGTCGTCGAACTTTTCGTGCTGATGGTTGTTGTCCTGCAAACGTCCCCATATGTTGACTCAAGGATCGAGACGTGGCTGCACGATCCGTTACAGCCATACGGAAAGATGCCTGTCATCTCGACTGCTAGTGATACGAGGCCGATGGGATCCAGCAAGGCGTTCCGTATTACCCTCCTGAACCCACCGAGTCCATATTCTGCTAACAGCCATTGGATCTCGACCAACGCGAGCAGCATTGTCGCGATACGATAAACCGCAATCGCGATAGGCTATAATCCGACTTTTATCAAAGTCGGAAACGTGATGGTACGCATTTCTCCTCCTTACACGAGGCATCACAACAACGTTTCACCAGGCAACGCCGGTCAACTGCAGTTTGTGTACGAGAAATCAGTTGGAAACTTTCCTCATGTCAGCACGTTGTAGGTTTCGCCACCGGCGCCAACCTTGTGTGAATGCTCTGGGAAGCTAATCATGTGCATATGACAGCATCTTCTTCCTGTCGGTTAAATTTCGCGTTTGTAGCATGACACCTTCGTGGGGTAGCAATTTTAATGGCCAGTAGTGTAATTTGGAAGGGACTCTGAAGAAGATTACGTAGCTACTATTTGTACCGTTTTAAACCCTACGACAGTTTCTAATGGTTGTCTAGATAACACAGTGTCAAGTGGATCTGTGAGTGAAACGTCTAGTATGGATGCAGCAGGTAACGTACGCTGTTAGCCCGTGCTTAAATAATCATTTTATGAACGTCGTGTAACTGATTCTGTTACTGAAGCGGATACAAATGTGGATTAATATGAATGGTCACTGGTCAACCCCAGTCCTTTGGTAAATGTCTTTTTCCTGAGTGCATACGTTTAGTAACAAAAGTTGATACTGAAATTTTCCAGCAGGTTGTTTCAAACTTACCAGTGAAACTACCATGTTTGATTTTGTGCTTTTAATCCATTGGTGTGAACATTTAACACACCATATCTGACGGTCAACTTGGAAACAGCTACTAAATTGAGCAGTTGTACTGACAACTATTCCGAAAGAGGACACACAGACACGTATTTCTCTGCTGTTCTGGCTAGACCATCTTGACACCTAAAGGATTAGATCACAATCTTCCTTCCTTCCAAAGGCCCTTATCAGTATTTCGACTCCTATTATGTGATCCATTTCCGTATTACTGCGGGTGTCCTGCGTATCCTTTAAGATTTTCTGATTACTATTAATACTTCGCAAAGGATACAATCCTGTCCCTTCTCTTTGTCAGTGTTTTCCATAGATACCTTTCCTCGCCGAGTCATTGGAGAACCTAATTATTCCTTTTCTTATCAGTCCATCCAATTTTCAACATTCTTCCGTAGCACCACATCCCAAATGCTTCGATTCTCTTCTTTTCCGGTTTTCTCATAGTCCATGTTCCACTACCATACAACACAGTGCTCCAAAAGTACATTCTCAGAAATGGTTTCCTCAAATTAAGCCCTACGTTCGATACTAGTAAAGTTCTCATTCCCAGGAATGTCCTTTTTGCCGGTGCTAGTCTTCTTTTGGTGTCCTCCTTGTTCCTTCTGTCATGGGTTATTTTACTGCCTAGCTAGCAGACTTCCTTAACTTCATGTCCTTCGTGATCACCAATCCTGATTTAAGTTTCTAGCGATTCTTATTTCTGCTACTTCTCATTACATTCGTGTATCTTCCACCTACTTTCAATCCATATTCTGCACTCATTAGACTGTTCATATCATTCAGCAGATCCTGTAATTCTTCTTCACTTTCGCTGAGGCTAGCGATATCGTCAGCGGATCTTATCATTGACATTATTTTATCTTGAATTTTAATTCCACTCTTTAACTTTTCTTTTAGTTCCGTTATTTATTCTTCGGTGTCTAGATTAAACAATAGGGGTGAAAAATTACATCCCTGCCTTACATCGTTCTCAATCCGAGAAATTCGTTTTTGGTCTTCCACTCTTATTGTTCCCGCTTGATTCTTGTATATATTGTATATTACCCGTCATACCTTATTGAACAATGTAACGTTTGCTAGCGCAGTTGTATCTCAACAAGTAACATGCACACAATAAAATGGTCATACTTCTGCCCGTAACGGCACAGATCCTTGTGTTGCTTCACTGTAGCCCCTGAGGGTTAACAATCGCCGGCCGCGGTGGCCGAGCGGTCCTAGGCGCTTCAGTCCGGAACCGCGCGACTGCTACGGTCGCAGGTTCGAATCCTGCCTCGGACATGGATGTGTGTGATGTCCTTAGGTTAGTTAGGCTCTGAGCACTATGGGACTTAACACCAGAGGTCATCAGTCCCCTAGAACTTAGAACTACTTAAACCTAACTAACCTAAGGACATCACACA
Source organism: Schistocerca cancellata (assembly GCF_023864275.1). NCBI lineage: Eukaryota > Metazoa > Arthropoda > Insecta > Orthoptera > Acrididae > Schistocerca > Schistocerca cancellata. The sequence continues at coordinate 822,992,605 of NC_064629.1, forward strand.
CACACCCATGCCCAAGGCAAGGCAGGAATCGAACCTGCGACCGTAGCGGTCGCGCGGTTCCAGACTGTAGCGCCTAAAACCGCTCGGCCACCTCGGCCGGCGGCTAGTTAGGTTTAAGTGGTTCTAAGTTCTAGGGGACTGATGAACTCAGATGTTAAGTCCCATAGTGTTCAGAGCCATTTGGTTTCAGGGTTAAAAATCATGAAAGCTGTAGCCATGTACCATGCTTAGAGGCCAGGTATTAATGCCGAGATCGAACGCTCCGTGGGGGCGCAGCTCGTGTACGCAACACGGTAACCGGCGTTCCCACAGTCCTGATCAAGCCCATCTGCAGTCGACCGTGAAATAGCCTGCAACTAAACCTCTCAGAGCGCTTACTCAACACAATATGGGTTTTCAGAGTGGTAAATTGTTTTCATCATCCTTACGTGTTCCATTTCGTTGGAAGCCGCGCCCACACCGTTCGCAGAAGTCTTCACGACTGAGAACTTTCCACTGTTGTGATGGCCATTGAGGAATTCGGCTATTGGAACTGTATAGATCATACAACGAGTCTCACTCTTTAGCCACAAATTATACGGTGACACAGAGAGGGCGTTTTAATGGACATGTGTTTAATGTATGCAAGGATCCACACCAGACGTCTGCCTTAAGCAAACAATGAACTGGAGGACATCCTCCACAGATAGCCTTATCACATATTCCAACTGCTACAGCTGACACCTTTGGATCTCAGACGTAGCAAACACGTTTGATATAGTACCAGTACGCGAGTCTGTTCCGCACAGGAGGTTGGATGTGGCAATAGTATCGCGGCCACCACGTATTTGTTCTTTGGTGACACGTAAATCAGCTGCACCCATAAGGCCCACTCCAGCAATCTCCGTATCCGAGTGCTACACGTATATGAAACTTATTTCCACCCTCCTACACCTCAGAGCACTACGTGCCCTCTGTTCGATGCTGGTCGTGGCGCTGCAAGCACGAAATTGCCCTGAAAAAACTGAATGCATCCGTACACGTTGGACAATACGTTGTGTAGAGGTATGCATTTCAGCCCTATTCCAGTGCCTTATTGTTGCTTCCTTCTATATTGCCTTCTTTTGGAGGCATAAATATCGCATTTCAGTCTAATTCAAGTACAAAGCCACAGACACAGAGATGTATGGTGCCCACAAGTGGTAGATGGCTCTTCCAACACCATAACTTTTCGCTGCCCTAAGCCAACGGGCCACAAAGGGATCTCGTGGAGAGGTAACGAGTCGGCACAGAAGTAATAATGAGTAACACTGTGAAGACTAAATATACGTTTATTATGTCTATATGGAGGGCTACGACTCAAATACTTCTTCGCCCAATAAGTTCTATCTGGTTTCCCTAAAATCACTTTTAGCATGGTTTCTTTGAATAGGACGGCTTCGATTTCTCGCGTCATTCTACCTTAACCCAAGCTTGTGTTCGTTCTGTAATGACGTCGTTGTCGACAGAAAGTTGCTTCCTAATCATTCTGCCCTCTTTTATCGTGTAATACTTTGTATTTGAACGTGGCCGGCCGCGGTGGCTGAGCGGTTCTAGGCGCTTCAGTCCGGAACCTCGCGACTGCTACGGTCGCAGGCTCGAATCCTGCCTCGGGCATGGATGTGTGTCATGTCCTTAGGTTAGTTAGATTTAAATAGTTTTACGTTCTAGGGGACTGATGACCTCAGATGTTAAGTCCCATAGTGCCCAGAGCCATTTGAACCATTTTTATTTGAAAGTGAGGCATGCACTAAACTGACTATTTGTTAGAATATGCAAGATACTATTTAGAAAATAACTGCTAGAGTAGTTTAGGGTCCCTGCTTAGGTGCTCGGATTTATCATGGCTTTTTGTATCGGTGTGTTTTAGCTTGTTTTAAGACAGGGAAATGAAACTTCGGCTTTTTATGTATTTTCATGGTAATTGGCTGTATTTGCATCTTGTAAAACACTTCGACGACACTACAGCTGAAAAAATAACGCCTCATTCTGAATCCGTCTCCGTCTCCGTCTCCGTACAGACACCTTTGAGCGTGGTTTCGGCCTTCTGAAAAATGGAAGGAAATATATCTTGGTTGCACAGAAAGGAAACTCTGCTCCGGGGAACAGCACTGCCTACGGCTAGTGATTTTCTACAGCCATTCGCTGCCGCTAGTTGACTGTTGCGCGTGGAAGTTCTATTGACTTCAGTTTGTAGCGTTAGCTTGTGTTATGCTAACGTTGGATTAATATGATACAACGGATATTCCAGTAACGTCAACAGGCACACACAGCGTGTTATCATCCTTCATTCCTTCCTATCAAACTTGTTGACACGTGTAAGTATGACAACCGCCAGCAGATACACTATGCTGCAATTGTCGGTTTACCTAGCGCACACGTATTTCTGAAATTAATGACATGATATCCAAAGCTTTGTCAATACCCAGCCATAGAAACAAATTTAGCATGTACGTGCTTCATATTACTGTTGATCTCCAAAGCACTGTACAATACAGAGCGTTTCAGCATTTCGATCAACACCCTCCCAGAGCTACACAGCTCTCTTGACGCCCAAAGCTTTACCATTTGTAAAATATGAACCGAAGTGGTGGAAGGCGTTCTAAGCATATAATTCACTGAATAACAGAACAAAATGTGCTCAAGGACATGAATAATAATAATAATGAGCGTATGGCATTGGTGGCCGGGAGACCCCTCGCGGGGCGATTCGGTCGCCGCTCCACAAGTTTTTTAACGCTACTACGGCGACTTGCGAGTGAATGAGGATGAAATGATGATGAAAGATACACAACACCAGTCATCCCTGACCCTGCCGGGAATCGAACCCGGGACCCCGAGCGCGGGAAGCGAGAACGCTACCGCAAGACCACGAGTCGCGGACGCTCAAGAACATGATAAGAATACTATAACTGTTCACTATTTACATAAATGATTTCGCGGACAGGGTGGGTAGCATTCAGATGAAGCCCTGCTGTATGGTAAGATGAAAGTTGAGTGACCGTAGGAAGATACAAGATGACTTAGACAAAATTTCCAGTTGGCGTGATGAATGGTAGCTACCCCTAAATGAGGAAAAATGTAAGTTAATGCGAATGCGTAGGAAGAAGAACATGTAATGTTCGGATACACTATTACTAGTGTCCAGCTTGACACAGTCAAGTCTTTTGAATATCTGGGCGTAACGTTGCGAAACAATGTGAGGTGGAACGAGAATGTGGTAGTGAAGGCAAATGGCTGACTTCCGTTTATTGGGAGAACCTTAGGAAAGAGTGGTTCACCTGTACGGAAGACCGTATATAGGACGCTGGTACGACCTGTCCTTGAGTACTGCTCGAGTGTTTGGGACCCGTACCAGGTCGGATTGAAGGAAGACACCGAAGCAATTCAGAGGTGGGCTGCTGGATTTGATACCGGTGGGTTCGAACAATACGTAAATGTTTCTGAGATGCTTCGGGAAACACTATCGAGAAAATTTATGGAACCGCCATTTGAAGCTGACTGCCGAACGAATCTGCTCCCGTCAACATACATGCCGCGTAAGGACCACGAAGATAAGATACGAGAGATTAGGACTCATACAGAAGCGTACAGACAGTCGTTTTTCCCTCGCTCTATTTGTGAGTGGAACAGGAGGTGAGGAGGTGAAATATAACTGGTGGTACAGGGTACCCTCCGCCACGCACCTTACGGTGGCTTGCGGAGTATCTATGTAGATGCATATAAGAAACGCAGCTTCGAGTGAAAGCCTTAATTAAAAGTTTTGTTGGAATCCACACGGTATCAAAATTTTTAACAATAAGGAAGAAAGTTCATTATTAGACTGTGTTTGGATTCCGACATCACTCGAATCTGTTTTACGAGATGTTAATTCAATATATGTGTAAGCAAGGGTAGGGATGTTCTTAAGAGACAACAGCATCATCTTCCTAGAGGAGGCAAATGGCTACGCAGCTCCCTGGCTTATAAAAAAATCTAATCCCTGCTTATGACCCTCTTCTGTCGGAAGATTCCAAACACAGCTTTCCTTCTTATTCTCTTGCCTTCAGGAGCAGAAATACTAGACTTTTTAAAACGCATTTCCTGGCGACTGTACCTTTATTTCCATTGAGAGACGCTCAAGCGCTCACATTGACCCCTTTATGTCGAAGAGACATCCTGGCACTTTTTTTTTTTTTTTTACATTTATACTTTGTTTGACATATTTCCACACTAAGTTCCACGTAAAACTGATCTTCCGGTCAGGTAAGAGTTATCGTATAAGTCGATTTAGACAGTAAAATATTCCACCAACGGTCTACGCGAGGTGACTTTTCTGTTCAGTAAATTGTTTAACCTTCTAAAAAAACCTAAATTAGCCGTTTCATCGACCAAGTAAGATAAGTTGGCCATTAAGGCAGAATAGTTCGTTTGTGATTAAAGGACAGCCGGTACATTGGAAATAATCTAGTTCTGTATCATGTAACTCTCAGCTGTAAGATTACGAAAGTTTATTTAGATGTTGTCTCCTAATGACAACGATTTTCGTTTTAACGTAGGTGTGCGCCACTATGTCTGAAATCTTGCGAAATTAGAAAGATAAGTCTCGATTAATTTGATAAATACATTGAATATTTTATTAATATTCATATTTTGTAAGTCAGGAAAACTGTTTATTGCGCGATCTTCTCAGACTCTGACAACGGGTAAGCCGCGGCACGGCGTAGTCTTTTGGTAGGATGAGCGCGCGCTTTGATGGCTTCTGAATCACAGCAACGTGCCGTCGCGCACCACTAATCCTATCATGGACTTCCCAACCTACATTACTGTCAAAAGATGCTTCAGGAATGGGCTACACATCATCTCTCATGAAAACTGGTTGAGATGCTGCCTGCACGGAACAAACAAAGAGTAGATTGTCTGAAAGTAAGATTCCGGTTCGAATTTTGTAAGAAAATGTTCTTCTGAGAACTGAAACTACATTTCTAGCGTTGTTCACGTCCGCTGAGGAAAACCCACAAGAGATCCGATTACGAAATAAGTTCGATTCAGAACAGTAACTTCTTCACCTAGTTCACCGCTTGATCGGCTACAATGGACATTACGCCCCATTACACTTTGCAGACCTGTCAAACTTCGAGACTTGGGAACATTTGCTTAGCAACGAACACCTCGACATTTTCTCTTAACTTATGATGACATAGCACGGTTTCTTTGTCACAAGCACTAATGTGTACTTAATTCACTGAATAAAGGTTCATCACTTCTGCATATCACAAGGACACCCATGGAGAATTTTTCATGCTATTAGTAAATCACTCCGCCGCTCACGAAGTGAAAAAATGCGTGTAACATGAAGCAGTTGACACTTCACATCATAACAGTGCTTGGAAACTAATGAATGATAAAAAAGCAACGTTCCGTCGACGACTAGGTCATTAGAGACGGAACTCAAACTCTGTTGGGGAATGATGAGGAAGCAACCATCTTGCAATTCACCTTAAGCAATTTAGGTAAATAATGGAAAATCTAAATCTGAACAGTCCTCCTCCGGATACTAATTGAGAGCCTTACCAGCGCGCCGCGACGCTGTGTGTGAATGGCTAATACGTATTCGTAAGCTGCCGCCAATCATGATATTTGTTCAGATACTTAACTTGTTGTATGTACAATGCGTTTCTCAAGTCAAACGTGTTTTTACCGAGTCATTACATTTCAAACGATCTGCAAGTCCAGTATGAGATGAGAAAGCGTTTTGGTAACTTTACTGCAGTAAAAATAGTAAACTTATCGTTTGCGGCGTTTGCATTCATACAGTTAATGGAAAATACAGGGTGATCAAAAGAAAACTAACCCGGATAATATTTATAAGACGGACGCGGAACTGACCCTCGTTAGTGAACAGAGAACTGTTCTTCACAGAAACTGCTGAAAATGCCATCATTTAAAAATGGAATAACAAAATATATTAAATTTCTCTTACGGGGCTGGCTGGTGGTGAACCACTTTTGTTCACTTTTTTCCACTATGGATCCACTCTGACTATGGAAATATATTGGATCTAACAGCAGCAAATAGAGCTGACCTTTTTGAGGATGTCATAGAAACTGGTATCAGTGACCATGAGGCAGTTGTAGTGACAATGATTACCAAAGTACAAGAGAAAATAAAGCAAGTAGAAAGATTTATATTTTTTGTAAACTAGATAGAAAAGAAATAATGTTATAAATCAACGACGAACTTGATATTTTTAGATGAAGACAGGAGCATGTAGAGGAACTATAGTTCACCTTTAAAAGAATAGTTGTCCATCCAGTGGACAGCTATGAACCTAGTAGAACAGTGCGTGACGGGAAGAATTCTCCATGTTACATAGCCAAAATAATGAAATTTCTAAAGATGTAGAGGCTACGGCATAACAGGTGTAAAACATAGTGTAGCGCTATATATAGAGAGATGCTGAAAGAAAGGCTTGAGGTTGTCAACAAGGCAATGCGTGAAACTTTCAGAAACTACCATAGCAGAATATTATCGAAATATATTTCACAAAACCTGAAGAAATTCTGGTCGTATGTAAAGGCCGTTAGCGGCACCAAAGTTAGTAGACACACACGGACGAGACAGGAACTGAAATTGAGTGTAGCAAAACAAAATCACAAATTCTTAACTCCGTTTTCAAATTTTCCTTTAAAAAGGAAAACCATGAGCAATGAGCCATTCTAATTCTCGTACCACCGTAACGATGAGTGAACTTGTAAATATTAGTGCAGGTGGGGTTGAGAAACAGCTGTTGAACCAAGCTCCAGTGCTTGGTGGAATCCTTATCAAATTCCATACCGAATTCACAACTAGCCCCTATTTTAACGACAATATACTTAATTCCCCTCTCCAACGACATATCTGTGCTCAGTAGCTTAAAGAAAGCACAGGTCGCAGCCATCTACAAGAAGGGCACAACAAAACTACCGTCCAATATTCTTGACATCCATATGGAGCAAAATCATGCAACATATTTCGTGCTCACATGTATGACGTGTCTCGAACACAGTGACCATCTCCGTTCCAGCAAGCATGGATTCAGAAAGTATCTATCAGATGAAATTCAACCCGCGCTTTTATTACATGGTATCTTGAAAGCCATACATCAAGTCAGTGAGATAGATACAGTGTTTCTTGACTTCCGAAAGGCATTTGACTCAGTACCACAAATGCCCTTAGTGTCGAAGTACGATCATATGGCATATTAAGAGAAATTTGTGACTGAGCTGAGCATTTATTGGTGGGGAGAACACAGCATGTTATCTTTGATGGCGAGTCATCAACAGATTTACATGTAACTCCAGATGTGCCCAGGGAAATGTGTGGAACCTCTGCTGTTCATACCGTATATTAATAATTTTACACACAACATACAATATGAATAGTGGCCTCATACTTTTCGCAGAAATAATACGAGGGTTGGAACTTTAATAGTGGCAACTATTTATTTACAGCTCGTACAAAACAGATACGTGTTTCAAAGTTTTACTGACCTTCAAGGTAGTCACCAGCATTATGTATAACCCGTTGCCAGCGATGTGGAAGTCGTAGGATACTCTTAGCAGTGCTAGTTGTGTTGACAGTTCGAGCGCCGCGGTCTATTGCCCGGCGAATATGTAGCAGTTCTGAAGCGAATGCCGTGAAGTGTTCCCTTCAGTTCAGAAATCAAGTCTAACTCACGAGGGCTTAAGTCAGGGAAGTGCAGTACGTGGTATAGCACTTAGCAGCCACATCAGTCAAAGAAATCAGTAAGAGCTTCCACTGTACGTGCTTGAGAATTGTCCTGCAAAATGATGGTCAGGTCCTGCAGAAAGTATCATCACTTCTCTCTCTATGCTGTTCATTTTTGGAACAAAACCTGCGACCAGCTTAGAGGCATTCGCTTCAGAACTCCTACAAATTCGTCGGGCAATAGACCGCGTGGCTCGAACTGTCAACATAGCTGGCACTGCTAAAAGTATTCTACGACTTCCACATCGCTGGCAACGGGGTTATACACAATGCTGGTGACTACTTTGAAGGTCAGTAAAACTTTTAAACACATACCTATTTTCTACGAGCTATAAATAAATATTTGCCACTATTTAAGTTCCAACCATCGAATTTACCAATAACGAAGTACTATCCGAAATAACCTGCACAAATATCCTGTCAAATGTTGATAAGGCTTCATGGTGGTGCAAAGACTGGTTACTCGATTTAAGTGTTCAGAAATATAAACCGAAAAAGCGTAGTATCATATGACTGCAATGTCAGTGAGTCTCAACTGGAATCGGTCAACTTATACAAATAACTGTCTGTACCAGTTCGTTTGGATATGAAATAGAAGGCTCATGTAGTCTCCGTCGTAATTGTGGCAAGTGGCAGACTGCGGTTCATTGATAGAATACTACGGACATGCAACCAGTCTACAAAGGACACTGCACATACACCACCGAGCGACCTATTCTAGAATATTGCTCAAGTGTGTGGGATCCGTACCAAATAAGACTAGATGGGATACTGAACAGATGTAGGAAGGGCAGCCTATTAATCACACGTTTGTTTGACCCACGGTAGAGAGTCACGAAGATGCTGAAAGAAACTGAGATTGAAGACAGATGCAAAGTATCCCGCGAAAGAGTACTTAGAAATTTTCTAGAACCAACTTTAAGTGATGAATGTAGGAATATATGACAACCCCCTACGTATCGCTACCATAGGCATCGCGCAGACAAAATTAAACTAACTGCAGCGCGCACAGAGACGTTTAAGCAATAACACCAACTGCGCTTAATAAGTGAATGAAACGGGAAAATGCTGTAATACCTAATACAACTGAACGCACCTTCTGACATGCACTCACAGAGGTTTGCTGAGTGTAGAAGCACTTCTGTGAACTACGGGTCCATGGCTTGTGGGCGTCGATCTGGCGTTCTGTATCGTCCCTCATGTGTTCCATTGGATTCAAATCTGTCGAATTTTATATCCAAGATAATAAAACGGGTTCACTATCATGCTCTTAGAACCGCTGTAGCACAATTATAGCCTTGTTAAATGGATATTTATCACGCTGGAAGATGCAATCGCCGTTGGGGAGGTCATCAATCATGAAAGGTGGTGCGCTATAGTGGTCTAGTAGTACAGCTATCATAGTGCCTTCCATTACTACCGCAGGTCCCATAGTAACCTAGGTAAATGTCCCTGTAGCACAATATTGCGTCCACCGGCAAGCGTCCGTGGCGCAGTGCATGTTTCGGGCAGCCGTTCGTATGGATGATGGCCTGCGCCAGATGGGGGTGGACGCCGCCACACGGACGCTGATGTTCACGGTCTCGCCACCGCGGGTGCCGATGGACGTCATGTCACCTGGACTGCCTCCCCCTGTGGCGGCAGTCCCACGAACCGGGGGAACGGCGCCGCCAGTCACCTCCCACGTCGAGGAAGAGATTATAGAGGAGGAGGAGGAGGAGCTGCCCCTGTGCCTGCCGCTCCCTGATGAGCGTAGTGTGCAGCCCTTCCGCAACATGATCGCGGCGTCCATTGCGGATGGGTCCTACCCTCATGGGGACAACCCTTATCCTTTTACGCCGCCAGACGTGCCCAAGCCTCCCCTTCCCCGCCGCCCGTGAGACCTCCGCCACACTCGTGGTCTGTTGCACGAGGTGGTGTCTCGGAAGGAGCTACGAGGATCAACGCCCTCCCCATCTTCACCCCCGACGACTGGGAGCACATCTACCAGGTCGCCGAGAAGTGGCTGAAGGAGGAGTGGCGTTCCGGCAGAATAAAACCTGCCCCAGAGCACGCAGCCCCGCCATCGCCTACTTCGAGAAACCTGAGGACCATCCGTCCCAGAGGCCATCGATACCACCAGCGCCTACCAAGGAGGAACAGCAGTTTCGCTGCTTAGACTCCAGCCACATCGGACTCGATGATCAGTCCGTGACATAAGTGAGTGAGTGAGTGAGGACACTACCATCGATCTGTGGTACCAAAGGTCATCATCCACCCGCCGACACATTTCTGTCGATCCACGGTCCATTCCCAATGATCCCAGGCCCGCTGCAATCGTAGTAGACGACGTCGTTGGGTCGAAGTGACAACACGTAGAGAACGTCTGCTGTGGAGCCCCACATTCGACAATGTATGCTGAATAGTGAGCTCCGAAATATTTGTGCCTGTCGTCAGATCTGCCTCAGACCGCCGACTGTCCTGTGTTACAAAGAGGTCGAGTCTCCGACGTTTACTTTCTGTGATACGTGTACGTCCACCACCTCGCATCTACTCGTGCCACCTATTTTCCGTAGATACACACGACAGCATCTGGGAAACAGACAAACAGCTTCCCCGTTCTTAGAGATGCTCGATCCCAGACACCATACCATAGCAATCTACCTTTTGTCAGAGTCTCTTGCGTTAGTGGAATTTTCCTGTTTTGGATATTCACTTCTTACCGTGTTACGTAGCCGCAACGTGGCACTCATTCCCACGTGGGCAGTGGCCATACTTTCTCAGCCCGTTAACGTATAACTCCAGGCCGCATTTCAGCCTATTCTCCAGAATGCAGTTTTTCTTACATATCTTGCAAAAAAATTACTATGTACGGAGTTAACAGTAAGAGATACTGCAGAATTATTAGCGGCGACTTGCAGCGTGGTTCGGAGACCATGTTAAACTGTACGTCCCCCTATAATCGGCTGTGTAAGTCAGTTCAAAGTTCGGAGGAAGGCAATTGCGTACCATATGATATAATACTATGCCTAACAAAAAACAAGTCTATGGCGTTCATATAACATTTGTGTTAATGACAGGTTTAACTTATATCTTTAGATACTTGAAGACTGATGCTTTACTGAGGCAAAAGTCTTTCATATGGTCATTTCAGCTGAAATAAAAATACCAGCTCCGTCATAAAAGGCCTTCAGCGTTACCGACCGGCCGCCGTGTCATCCTCGGCCCTTAGGCGTCACCGGATGCGGATACGAGGGGCATGTGGTCAAGAAATCTCTCTCCTCGCCTTTGTCAGTTTTCGTGATCGGTGTCGCTATTTCTCAGTCAAGTAACATCCTCAATTGACCTTATAAGGGCTAGTGCTCCCAATTGGCAAAAGCATTTGGCAGACCCTGACAGTGACCCATCCAAGTGCTAGCGAAGCTCGACAAGACTTATCTTTGGTGATCTGACGAGAACCGACGTTACCACTGCGGCATGGCCGTTGGGATTACGTGGGAAATATTCTAGTTTCATTTGGATCAAGATGGTAATCTGTGTAGTAAGATTTGTTGTACACGGTACAGTCACATTACTGTAGCCACCACCTCTGTTCGTCGTCAATGTGCAATAACTATTCACAGTCGGCAGGGGCAGCATTAGCAGTGGAGGGTATAAAAAGTGTGTTGGGGGACGCGGGAAACAGTGCAGTCGTTGTCGTAATGCGAAAACAGAGCGCTTTATCTGACGTTCAAAAATTGATTCAAATGGCTCTGAGCACTATAGGACATAACATCCGAGGTCATCAGTCCCCTAGATTTAGAACTACTTAAGCCTAACTAACCTAAGGACATCACACACATCCATGCAGGATTCGAGCCTGCGACCGTAGCAGCAGCGGGGTTCCGGACTGAAGCGCCTAGAACCGCTGGGCCACAGCGGCCGGCAACGCCCAAAAATGCATGATCATTGACTTTAGGACCAAGTATGGAAGCATTTCCGAAACGGCTAAGGCTGTAAAATGTTGGCGTGGCACGGTAAAATGAGCAACCCAAAACCGACACCGAGGCAGTTGCGGTGCACCACGGCCTGTACCTGACAGGTGTGAACGACAGCTGCGAAGATGTGTACGGGCGAACAGATGTGCAACTGTAGAGCAACTGACTGTCCAGATGAACCAAGGGGCTACCAAAAGTATCTCCTCAACGACCGTTGCTGCGTATGGGCTTCCGCATCAGGTATCTGGTTCATGCGCCCATACTGCGTACAGTTCTTCGGCGACGAAGGCTGGAATTTGCACGCCAGTAGTGCAACTGGACGTCCACAGAGTGTCGACAGGTGGCCTTTTCAGATGAATTGCGTTTTATGCTCCATTGGACAGATAGCCCTGGCGTGCATGGCGCGAAGCGTCTGAAAGCAAACACCCGTGCTACAAGCGTCGGAAGCGTCCAGGTCGGAGGAGGCATCGTCACGGTCTGGGGAATGTTTTAGTGGCATTGACTGGGTGTTCTCGTCATTCTGGAAGGCATAATGTTTCAACACAACTAGGCATCTATCCTTAAAAAAATGGCTCTGAGCACCATGGGACTTAACATCTATGGTCATCAGTCCCCTAGAACTTAGAACTACTTAAACCTAACTAACCTAAGGACATCACACAACACCAAGTCATCACGAGGCAGAGAAAATCCCTGACCCCGTCGGGAATCGAACCCGGGAACCCGGGCGCGGGAAGCGAGAACGCTACTGCACGACCACGAGCTGCGGACATCTATCCTTAGTGCCCATATTCAGACTTCTGACAGGTGGTTACATTAATGTGACTGGACAATGTATGTTTAACGCTGCGTATGTGCGTGTGTAAGTGATGACGAGAAAGGACCGACCATCATAATGGAAGAAGTAAAGTCTGCCATACTGCAATGAAAAATGGCAAAGCGGTAGGTACAGATACAATACCGGGAGAAATACTAAAATGCTTGAACCACGATGGAATAAGAAAAATATTGAGGTTATGTAATAAAATATATGACAGTGGTGAATGGCCTGAGGACTTTCTGACAACAGTAATGATTCCATTAGCGAAAAAGCAAGGAACCAAGAAATGCAGCAAGCACAGGACAATCAGCCTCATTTCACATGCAGCCCAAGTGATGTTAAGAATAATTAATAAAAGACTTGAAAAATTAATGGAGGAGAATCTTGGCGAGGAGCCGTTTGGCTTTAGACGGAATACGAGCACCAGAGATGCAATTGGGCTTCTACGAATCTTGGGAGAAAGGTTTATTGAAAAAGGAAGAGACCTATATATGTGCTTCATCGATCTAGAAAAGGCATTTGACAATATGGTTTGGGACAAGCTGGCGACTATAATGAGGGAAAAGAGAGCATACCCGTGGATATTTTGATTATCAAATACGCCGGGAGAAACTCAAGAATCACATCTTTATATCTTAATCAAAAAGTTTCATTTTAAGTGAGAGGAGAAAGTACAGACTGGATCAGACTAGGAAAAGGAATCAGACAAGGATGCTGTTTATCACCTACTCTTTTCAACCTCTACTTGGAAAATATGATTGACCAATGCTCATTAGATAACACAGGAGTAGAAATTGGAGGAAGAAGAGTAGGGTGTTTGAGATTTGTTGATGACATGGTCCTTCTAGCCACAGGGGAAAAAGAATTACAGGATTTGTTGGACACCATTGCAACTAACGGAAAAAAATATGGAATGGAAATTAACACAAATAAAACAAAAGTACTGGCACTAGGAGGAAATAAGGAAACAAAAATTATGCTGAATGGAGAAACACTAGAACAGGTGCACAATTTTAAGTATCTTGGAAGCAGGATAGACACCGACTGGAAGTGCACCACAGAAATTAAAACAAGGATAGCAATGGCAAAAGAGGCGTTTTATAAGAAAAGGAGAATCTTCTGCAGCGGTCTGGACAGAGAACAGCCGGCCGGAATGGCTGAGCGGTTCTAGGCGCTTCAGTTTGGAACCGCGCGACCGCTGCGGTCGCAGGTTCGAATGCTGCCTCGGGCATGGATGTGCGTGATGTCCTTAGGTTAGTTAGGTTTAAGTAGTTCTAAGTTCTAGGGGACTGATGACCTCAGAAGTTAAGTCCCATAGTGCTCAGAGCCATTTGAACCATTTTGACAGAGAACACAGAAAGAGACTCATAAAATGTCTTGTATGGAGTGTTCTTCTATATGGCCCTGAAACATGGACTATGAGGAAAAAAGACAGAGAAAGGCTGGAGGCTTTTGAGATCTGGATATGGCGGAAGATGGAAAGAATAAGTTGGATGGACAGAGTAAAAAATGAAGAAGTACTGAGAAGAGTGGGAGAGAAAAGACAGTTACTAGATGTAATAAAGAGAAGAAAAAGAAATTGGATTGGGCATATATTAAGAAAGAATGACGGACTGATAAAAACAGGTTTAGAAGGTTATGTAGAAGGGAAAAGGAAGCGAGGAAGGAAGAGATTCCAGTAATGGATGACATGATGGACGGCACAACATACAGCAGCCTTAAGAAGGAAGCAATGGATCGCAGAAAATGGAGAGGCAAAGGACCTGCGAATATAGCAGATAACTGATGATGATGATGATGTGCGTGTGGAGCGGTCTCTACCCCTTCAGTTAGTTATTACGCGTCGTTTTAATAACTAACATTGCTTTCCCGAGGCGTCTGATTGTTAATTATGTGCAAAGTTCTTTCCATTATACGACGTTTGCGCTACGAAAATCCTTTGTATTAAAACTAACAGAAATGTCGAGACTGTTCGTCGAGGCCTGTGTTAGGAGTGCGAAATATTACCTACGACATGTGCCAGACGTTCAGCTGCTATTACATACGCTTCTAATTTCGGATTTCCATTGAGAAAGGCACAATGATTTCCACAGGGAAAAAACTCTCAAAGCAATCCGGCTTATCGGAAATCGAAGTACATTCCATATACCTGAGTGCTCTCACACATACCGTCTAGAATTTCACGCAGAGGGGAGCCAGTTGGGTTTCTTCTGCGTTTATTAAACTGCCTTCTACATTATATATATTATTTAGAATTGAATACCTCGTCCAGCTTAAATATGAAATAGTTCTACCAAGAAGTGAAGTGAGAATCTACTATTATGATTTGCATTACCTGTAGAAAAATGGTCGATTGAAACAAAAATTACTACCGCGGATAATAATCTTTGCTATAAGTCGACAACATCCTTCGCTTTCGTTACAGTTGCATCCAAAGAATATTAATCAATTTTCTGCTACTGACCGCTGGAACAAGCTTGTTTTCTCTCACTTCCGGGAAGTGACATATATCTGATAAATTCAGTTTTCGTTCCTTATCTTTTGTTCACCCAATTCGAAGTTGAAAAGTAACGGGATGGTACCTTCTGTTTTAGGGAGGAGACATACTGATAATCAGAACAGTGACACAAATACTTTCTGTGAAGTTTCTGGAAAAAATTTTAACATAGCATTGAAATTTTTTAAGCAAGAAAATTACTCGCCTCCTTCTCCATGAAGCTGAATTTATGATTTTCGAAAGAGGACACGAAATATGGTTCAGAAAGCTTTCGGTACCCCTTCTAGGTTGTATTTTCGTAATATTTTGAAAAGAAAGATTCATGAGACGTCAGTTAAAAATATTATTCGGAAAAGTGATACGTTCGGAGCTCTGTTTCTTATTTTCTTTTCATTTTCTGCATAACCGTGTGACACGCCCCCTTGCTTACAACAGCGAATCGGAAGTGACGCTCTCGGTGTTCTCCATGTGTGACCCTTAACAATATCCTTTTCATAAAAACTTGTAAATTTTAGCTCCGAGACAAGAGTGAGACAAATAATATGGTCGGCCTTCTCCACGTGTGACCTTTAACAATATCCTTTACATAAAAACTTGTAAATTTTAGCTCCGGGACAAGAGTGAGATAAATAATAGGGTTGGCGTTCTCCACGTGTGACCTTTAACAATATCCTTTTCATAAAAACTTATAAATTTTAGCGCATGGATATCTTCAGTCGTTCTCGGGCCGGGACGAGAGTGAGATAAATAATAGAATTTCGGGCTCCCCATTTTCATGTTGGTCTGAAACGGAAATTCACGTGAATTTTCGTCGTCCTATTGTATGTAAATCCTGAAATTTACTGTTGTGTGAATCTTGTCACAGGCGTTATCTTTTTTCTAAAGAAATGGGAGTGAAACAAACCTCCTCGAACGCAAGTTTTTTTCGGTGAGGAACTTCATTAAAAATCGTAATAATTTCACAGTGAGCTTCCACACAGGTAACCTATAATAAAATAGACTGCAAATACTGGTACGAATTTTGTGTTGGAATCATACCGAAGACACCAGCTCGGTTACATGTACTTTCATGTATCAGAGCTAGAAAGGGCCACTTATTCTCTGTAGATGTTTGTGTAGGTCTGGAAGAAACTAATTTCTATTATGTTTAGAGATAGCAGTATAATTAAGACGTACGAGAGGAATAACTCAGTCCGATTTCGTAAATGAAAGGTAACTTTTAAAATACACTGCGTTTGAACTGAGTTTCGCTTCACATTGCTGCAGCCGAAAAAAACATTTTTTTAACGTATCGAGTAACTGTATGTTACAGACAAATATTGCTGTCATTCCCCTCCTGACAGGTGAAGACTGCAGGTTTTATGTGGGCCAATGACGTACAGAAAAGTGTACACTGAGACTAAACCATTGCTAGGACGTCTAAGAACTGTGCTAGTGGCGTTCACCGTTTGTGGGCGGGCATTATATTACTGAAGCTTTGCATAACTTGCCATGAAAAGCAACAAAACGGGGCGTAGAATATTGTCAACGTACCGCTATGGTGTAAGGGTGCCGCTGATGACAACGAAGGGGGTCATGCTATAAAAGAAATGGCACCCCAGAAAATCACTGCTGGTTGTCGACCCGTATGGCGGGCGAAAACCAGGTTGGTACCCTACAGCTATCCAGAGTCTCCAGGCACGTCTTCGCTGGTCATCGCGGCTAGGTTCAAAGCAGAACACAACACTGAACACAATTCTACCCCAGTCAATAGATTGCAGACCGAAGACATGTCTAGAGATGCTCTGGATGGCAGTGAGATACCAACCTGATTGTCTTCCGCCTCACGGCCTGACAACCAAGAGTTATGGTCTACAATGCCATTTATTTTTATAGCATGAACCCAGTGACTTTCATCCGTGGCACCGTTACAGCACAGCGGTACGTTGGCAATATTCTATGCCCCGTTTTGTCATCATCCTGGGCTTACATTTCAGCAAGATAATGCCGGCCGCACATGGCGACAGTTTATGTTGCTTCTCTTCGTCCTTGCCAAGCCCTGCCATGGCCAGCGAGGTTCCCGGACCTCTCTCCAACTGAGAACGTTTGGAGCATTATGGGCAGGGCTCTCCCATCATCCCGGCGTTTTGACGATCTACTGTGCCAGATGGACAGAATTCGGCACTGTATCCCTCACTATGACATCCAAAATTATGTCAATCAATGCCATGCCGAATAACTACTTGCATAAGGGCCAGAGGTGAACCAACACGTTATTGACTTACTCCATTTGTGAAGCTCTTTCTGTTGAAAAATTAATCCAATTCTGACGGAACTGTAGTCAATTGTTTGTCTCTACACGTACGTCATATCTACAGACTCTCATGGCATTCGGATAATTCCTTCGTTTGTTTTTTTGCTTTTTTCGTTTTTTTTTTCTTTTCAGCCACTTGAGCGCTGCTGTTAGTTAGCATATCGTATCGTCACTTGTTTATGATATAAATAAGCTCGTATCCTACCACTGATAGCATATATCTGTCCAGACGATAATTTTCAATGCTTCAAGCGTCCACTGACGGTGTTGCTCGTCTCGTGCTAGTCACAGTGCCCTGTGACCCATGTATCAGCCGTTCCTGTGTGCAGTAATCGACAGTGACCCCGGCCATAAACATCTTATCGATGACTGTAGTTGACTATGGCAGCAGCAAGTTCCCTCGAAGCAAGGTAATCGTGGTGCAGCTTTGACACAGTGGCACGTGGGATACTACTATGTGCACGAGCTCGGAGATGGATACACGTGCATCGGGCACCCACGATCTGCCCTCGATGAGATGTGCACACGCTATAAATCTCTTGACAACCGACGCAGACAACTTTCAGTAGCGTCTTTCAGGACAAAAATAATTAAAATTATTCAACCCGCTGCGTATCTATCCCGTAGAGATTGAAGAGATAAAATTAGGCAAATAATAGCCCGTATGGAGGCGTAAAAGCGTTCTTTCTTCGCACGTCCATTCCCTGAATGAAACCGTAAAGCGCCATAATAGATCCTGTAATAAAATGTACCCTCTGCTACACACTTCACAATGATTCTAAAATTATAGATGTAGGTGAAGGTGTTGACGACCTACGACATTGTCGTGAATAAAACAGTGACACGAATATAGAATAAATTTACTTTACGTCTATGGTCACATACTTCTTTAACAGATTACCGGTTTCAGTCTATAATGATCATCTTCATATTTGCAGCAAAATATGGGAAAACATAAATGTACTAGCAGATGAAAAGTACTCCTTACATACATATACCGGGTGATCAAAAAGTCAGTATAAATTTGAAAACTTAATAAACCACGGAATAATGTAGATAGAGAGGTAAAAATTGACACACATGCTTGGAATGACATGGGGTTTTATTAGAACCAAACGAAAACACCCCATATTGCTAGACGTATGAAAGATCTCTTGCGCGCGTCGTTTGGTGATGATCGTGTGCTCAGCCGTCACTTTCGTCATGCTCGACCTCCCAGGTCCCCAGACCTCAGTCCGTGCGATTATTGGCTTTGGAGTTACCTGAAGTCGCAAGTGTATCGTGATCTACCGACATCTCTAGGGATGCTGAAAGACAACATCCGACGCCAATGCCTCACCATAACTCCGGACATGCTTTACAGTGCTGTTCACAACATTATTCCTCGACTACAGCTATTGTTGAGGAATGATGGTGGACATATTGAGCATTTCCTGTAAAGAACATGATCTTTGCTTTGTCTTACTTTGTTATGCTAATTATTGCTATTCTGATCAGATGAAGCGCCATCTGTCGGACAGTTTTTGAACGTTTGTATTTTTTTGGTTCTAATAAAACCCCATGACATTCCATGAATGTGTGTTAATTTGTACCTCTCTATCTACATTATTCCGTGATTTATTCAGTTTTCAAATTTATACTGACTTTTTGATCACCCGTTACATTTGTGCGCTTGAAGTATGAAGTGGCATACCTGTTTTATAAAACCAATGTCCTAATGTATCGCAGCCATTGTGGCATCGTCAAATGTTAAAAGCAAAATCAGCACCAGCATCGTCATATATGTATAAATAACAGCACATGCTAGAACCACCTTTTCAGCAGCGCTATTGTTCAAAACAAACTGCGGTACAGTAGCCACAAGTTGTTTGTGTTGTAAGTTCACCAGATGTCGCTACTGTAGGCATACACAAACATGGGTTTATCACTTCGAATTGGAAACAAAGCGGCAGTCCATGGACTGGCGCCACACTACCTCATCACCGAAGGAAAAGTTCAAAGCCGCACCCCTAGCCGATGAGGTTATGGTGACGGTCTTCTAGGACTCTGAATATGTTATTCTGTTTGATGTCTTCTTTCCTAGTGCAACTATCAACTCTGATGTCCGGAAATTTACCGTCAGGAAATGGTTGAAACGAGTTCGTCATGTTCGTCGCCACAAAAATGCAAACGTACTTCACCTTGTCCGTGAAAAGCATATTTTTATGACAGCATCCTTTCAATGATCTGCAGGCTCTATCCTGCAGATTTTCAACCGGAGGTTATCTTTTATATGTTTTCCGCCAACTGTGTCTGCTCATACAGAACTGTTACCAACCTAGCATCCCGAAACAGTCCTCCTACCCCAGAGAGCTTCGATCTGACTTAAAACCAACGTTGGTGTACTTCTGACACTCCACGTGCAAGTTATCGAGATGGTCGCATGAAACTTTTGAAATGGCAGATAGTGAGTTCATTCATTCACTAAGTTTTTCATTTTCTGTTCTTGTTAAATATTTCATGGCACATCATCTGTGTCTGTCTTTTGCCCTTACTTTTCAGTCTTTAATTATTTTTTGGACTGTAAGTTTTAACTTCCTTTCTTTCCACAGTTCTACCGCACTTTTCCTTTAACTAGCTTGGACTTGAATATTAGTAATCTCCAATATAACTCGAACTAGGCATGTCATTTTCACCTTTCTTGTCATAGGGATACAGAGCCCTTTTGAAAGTTATTTGCATAAGTTAAGTCATCATGTGTATACAACGTTTTATCGGATATTTGGTATCATTTACTGTGTGCAAATACAGCGTTGCCATGCAGATTGCGGCTTGAATATAGGAACGCTACACTATCGCCAATGAGCGGTCTAGTTATTTTTAATAAGTTCGTGGGGGCAACCATGTCAACTGAGGAAGGACGCACCTAGCCAGACAGTAAATTGAGCCGGGAAAAATCCATCTGTCTATTAGCAGAGGGATAGCTCCCGCCACACTCTAGTCTCTCTCTCTCTCTGTCTCTCTCTCCCCCCCCCCCGTCCCTCTCTCTCTCTCTCTCTCTCTCTCTCTGTCACATGGTTCACGGGCGGTGTTGAGTAAACTCGGACCGTGCGCAGGCAAATTCATTTGGAAAGCTGTTCGCCAGGAAACTTGACTGTGTCATGAGCAACCGTGCAGTGAGCGAATTTTGCGCGTCGCCATGCTGTTAATCACCACCAATCCAAAGGTTTTTACGAGTCGCGGAAGCAGCATACAGTGACGTATCTGAATACTAAAATGGCTTACTAGAGGGAAGGTCATTGACTTGTTCTCATTCTTCAGTTATCCACCGACATATATTACGAAGAAGACGTTCTCTGATGAACGCCCCTTTGAGGATGCAGGACGCAATGACAGCGGGCAAAGCTATATAATATATTTATGTATAATATTTCTAGCCAGAAAGACATAAATAAACAGTACTAGAGTTACATTGTGTTGTGCTTAACAACAAAAATTTAATAGTTTTGTAAAGCAGTGTGAGCCTAGGTAAGAAAGAACAGTGCCATACGAAGAAACAATCCATAAATGCGCAAGCAGAAGGCGTTCCCTGGTGTGAGTGAAAAATCAAGCATTACTACCACAACCGACGGTGTTTTATTTCAATAAAACGAAACGCGTTTGCCGATAAAAACACGCAGTTTCTTGTAGCTGCAAATACGGATTTAAAATACTCTTAATGATTGTAAAGCAACTACGGACAATACGACCACTCAGATAAAAAACATCTCAGTCTTTCGCTGAAATATTTTGCATATCTGACAACTTTTCGGCCGAAAAGTTTTTCTTGTCCTGTTCCTTGCGATTCGCGAGAAATACATTCATTACTGATCATGGTAAATAGCTGCTCGTAAAGCGTTAGGCGCAGCGCTCTAACTTGCGAGACAAGAAGGGAAGCCACACCAAGACTGAACCCGTGCAGCGGAGTAATGACCGTGTCTGACTGTGGTTTTTTGGCGGTTTCCCACGCTCTTCTAGGCAAATGCTGAACTGGTCTCCAATTTCCGTATGATAAAATTCGGTATGCAAAGAGTTAAGACACTATCACACACAGAAAAACGTTTACACATTTCACAGACAGTTGTAGCAGAAAGGCATCAGGCTGCAGAGTTAATTAAATAAATTTGCCAAATCCTTGAGCACAGTGCACCCTGTACTACACTGGATTAACGCTAGTTAAAAGAAGAAGACTGAGTGTGACCAACTGATACCGAATATAGCTCTTCACGGTGAATGTGACAAATGAATCTCAGACTTAACCATTCTTTCATGTTAAATAACTAAAATACGGCCGTATAAGGAAAATGTCTACCAGACATCAACATGTGCAATGAGATAAACCGTTCAGAAACAACTGTGGATCTTAGGAAGCATCGTTTAGGGTATATGATATTTCACCATGTTTCTCATTGTGACAACTATCTTCAGCTTCTTCATTGGTGGATTAACAAAATATTTTGCAACTTTGGCAGGGAATGAAGAAATACACTACTGGCCATTAAAATTGCTACACCACGAAGATGACGTGCTACAGACGCGAAATTTAAAAGACAGGAAGAAGATGCTGAGATATGAAGATGATTGGCTTTTCAAAGCATTCACACAAGGTTGGCGCCGGTGGCGGCACCTACAACGTGCTGACATGAGGAAAGTTTCCAACCAATTTCTCATACATAAACAGCAGTTGACCGGCCTTGCCTGGTGAAACGTTGTTGTGATGCCTCGTGTAGGGAGGAGATATGCGTACCATCACGTTTCCGACTTCGATAAAGGTCGGATTCTAGCCTATCGCGGTTGCGGCTTATCGTATCGCAACATTGCTGCTCGCGTTGGTCGAGATCCCTTGACGCTGCATCACAGACAGGAGCGCCGGCGATGGTGTACTCAACGACGAAACTGGGTGCACGAATGGCAAAACATCATTTTTTAGGATGAATCCAGGTTCTATTTACAGCATCATGATGGTCGCATCCGTGTTTGCCGACATCGCGGTGAACGCACATTGGAAGCGTGTATTCGTCATCGCCGTACTGGCGTTATCACCCGGCGTGATGGTATGGGGTACCATTGGTTACACATCTCGGTCACCTCTTGTTCGCATTGACGGCACTTTGAACAGTTGACGTTAGATTTCAGATGTGTTACAACCCGTGGCTCTACCCGTCATTCGATCCCTGCGAAACCCTACATTTCAGCAGGATAATGCACGACCGCATGTTGCAGGTCCTGTGCGGGCCTTTCTCGATACAGAAAATTTCGACTGCTGCCCTGGTCAGCACATTCTCCAGATCTCTCACCAATTGAAAACATCTGGTCAATGGTGGCCGAGCAACTGGCTCGTCACAATACTCCAGTCACCACTGTTGATGAACTGTGGTATCGTGTTGAAGCTGCATGGGCAGCTGTACCCGTACACGCCATCCAAGCTCTGCTTGACTCAATGCCCAGGCGTATCAAGGCCGTTATTACGGCCAGAGGTGGTTGTTCTGGGTACTGATTTCTCAGGATCTATGCACCCAAATTTCGTGATAATATAATCACATGTCAGTTATAGTATAATATATTAGTCCAATGAATACCCGTTTATCATCTCCATTTCTTCTTGGTGTAGCAATTTTAATGGCCAGTAGTGTATTTCAGTATCTGCTTAGCATAAAAATGCAATGAGATTATTTTGCATCACTTATTCAGTTGCACTAAATACTGCCTTTTGGGACATGCAATTATGTGTAATTAAAAAACTCCACTTACTGTGGCGCAAGTTTTACAACACCGTGATTATTACGGTGGCAGTGTGAATTATACTGGATGTCTCTCCTAAAAAAGTCGTCATGCGCATTTTCTCTGGTGTTTCGGCAGATATTTGCAGTTTCGTTTTTGCAGTGTGTAGCTGGAGTCGACTCAAGCAAATACTCCAAATCATGTCTTTCATTCGACGTCCAGTGTCGACAGAAAGCATCGGTTTTTTTTCCAGTTACAAACAAAATGATTTCTTAAAACGGAATTTTACGTCAGCACTCGATAGAGCAGTCCAAAATCAGTTCAGTGAGATGTTCGTATTATCGATGTGTTAATAGGAACAGTGAAACATGAAGACTAACCAGTACTGCAGCAGCAACAGCACCGCCTCGACCCACGCTGACTGTTGCCGCCATTCAGTAGCGCTACTCAGTCGCTGGTGAAGTACTGATTAGTCTTCCAGTTTTACTATACCAGTTAATACATATCGATAAAATGGATATTGCATTAGACTAACTTGGGACCGCTCTATGGGATGGGCACCTAAAATTCCGCTTTTAAAAATAATTCTGTTTCTAACGGGCAATAAACCGAGACTTTCCATCGACACTGTACGTGCACGAAACATATGAGGAACAGTACTTTTTCGGCTGATTACAGTTACACATTACAAACACGAAACTGAGAATATTCGCTGAAACACCAGAGAAAATGCTCCTGACGATACCCTGTTTACAGGGTGCTTGGGGAGGAAAGGTCAATATTTTACACAGTGATAGTATAAGTAATTCTGAACAAAAAATGTTATGTGAACATAGGTCCGAAATGCTTCGCTTGAGAGGTGTGGGTATTGAAAGGAGCAACGTGAACATATACGCAATACAACTGCACCGTAACGTGATTTTCTTGAAAACAATGTTACATAGAAGTACAGTTATGTTACACATTTTTACGTAATGTTTACTTACTTTGCATATAGTACATAATGCATTACAACACGCATGTTACATGCATTCAGTTAAAAAAGACGTACCACGTCTTTTACAAACGGCTTTAACACTTATCGTGCAGATGTTGTACAGTTCACAGAACAGGTTCGAATATCCCACCATGAAGGCCAATGCACTTCTGCGCTCTAGTGCTAACATGTTGTGTTGCTTGTGCAGTTGCCTGTGGTTGATTCCTAATCAATTCAGCAGCGTCCATAATGAAACGAAGCAGTTCATCTCGTGTACTTACCTTCACTTTGTGCACCTTTTATTTGATACAAATTCTAGGTCCCCTCTACCATGTACGATTACTGCGGTAGGTTAGTCACGCAATTCGCCAAATCGATATGACATTCAAGGCCGTTGAGCCGCATGGCATTATTATTATTGTTATTATTACTATCGCGTTTCAGTCATTGTATTTTAGCATGAATAGTAATATAGAAATACAAGGACACTGAAACATCGTGAGCTAATGAGCAGCCCATAGTGCCGTAGTTTAAGGAATGGATAACCTCCGTACTAATTTCAGTTCTGCTCCCGGGCCATCTGACAGCCGCTTTCCACCAGTTATTACGTGTTCGGTTACCAGGTGGCCTTCTGTATCTAGAAAAGCACCGCAACAGTCTCTTAAATACACAAAGTAACTCTAGAATTTACCGCAATGTTATAGAGACGAAACATAATACCGGTAGAAGAAAAAAGCATGCGTCATTGAACAAAACCCTCGTTTACGTTTTGTGGCGAGGGCTGTTAATGATATACCGTCTGTAATTTTCATCCTTTGTCCTTGGAGTACCCGTCCAGCGGGAGAAAGGCTTATTGACAATAATCGCTGTCCAATAAGCTAGACTCCCACGTACCAACGGTATAGATGGCGAACTGAAATTCTGCTACTATTTGCAACGTGTAATCCTATCATGCCGGACCTAGCGTTCCTCAGTGGCACATCGCAAAGCGTTGCTTTCCATCAGTGATCTCATCAGAGAAATGTTTCTAAACACAAATGCGAAGCCGGCCGGAGTGGCAGAACGGTTATAGGCGCTAGTCTGGAATCGCCAGACTGCTACGGTCGCAGGTTCGAATCCTGCCCCGGACATGGATGTGTGTGATGTCCTTAGGTTAGTTAGGTTTAAGTAGTTCTAAGTCCTAGGGGACTGATGACCTCCGATGTAACGTCCCATAGTGCTCAGAGCCATTTTTGAACGTATGCGAAATGGGAACTTCATGCCACATTTTCACGTTTTCATCATTTTCTGTTACTGGCTTGTTTGCTCTTATTTTCCTAATTCTATGTAACAGTCCGCGTCGAAGCTGAATGGTCATAGAATGACTCAGCAAATACACTATGTATACAATACATTTTATAAATAGACGTATGCCAACTCTCTGTGTTCCATATTTTACTTCCCACCCGTATTTCAGAGTGTCAGCTCCGTTATCCGTGTCTCGTAGTTTCACTTGAGGTTTTTCTTCGTGGCCTGGAGTAGCTGTCACACCTGGCGGAGGTCACGATATTAAATAACCGGGAATAACATATAAGCGTTAGTAATAAAGTAAGGAGTTGCTAAATAACCGCATCATGTTCAGTGGGACGCCTGGTGCTATAGTTTGTTTTACAGTATGCTGAATAAAGACAAGACAAGATTTCCGGTAGTATATACACTGATAAAAAAAGTGAAGCACGCCATGTCATGGTCGGTTGTCAGTTTAACTTCGTACATGTAGAACCATCGGCAGGTATGTAAATGATTAGAATTGCAGTCCTGTGTGACAGGTAGAACGGCTACCATAGTGCATTAGACTTACTGTTGTTACCAGGCCTGGTAGGTTTATACGGATCGCGAGCAGCGTCACTTGTTGAGTGATCAGTGTGCAGTCCACAGTGTGAACACGGAAATGTCACATACTCATTTGAGGCAGCCTTATCAGCATCTGACACTGTTTGAAAGGGGCTTCATTCTGTATCTCCATTTGGCCGACTGGTTAATTCATTCAATATACAGATCTGTTGCGCATTGGGTTGTGATAGTGGACCTATGTTGGACCACATAGGAAAGCGAATCCAGGCGTACTTGTTGTCATGATTCTGGTCTCAGCATCACAAGGGTGGGTCGTCATGTTGTGCACCAATTACGTGGTGACCCCTCCACCTCTGCACCTGCCGTCCGAGAACAAGTAGTGGACTACCTGAAACATCTGTGGCTTCCTTCACCGTTGGTCGAAGATAATCACCAGCCGGACAATGGAATTACAGGCTCATGCTTAGACTGCCGTTTCCAAAACACAAAGGATGCGTTTAGATTAGTGCCGTGACTGGGAAGCATAGATGGTTCAAATGGCTCTGAGCACTATGGGACTTAACATCTTAGGTCATCAGTTCCCTAGAACTTAGAACTACTTAAACCTAACTAACCTAAGGACATCACACACATCCATGCCCGAGGCAGGATTCGAACCTGCGACCGTAGCAGTCCCGCGGTTCCGGACTGCAGCGCCTAGAACCGCACGGCCACTCCGGCCGGCCGGGAAGCATAGACTTCCGATGTATGGCGTGTAATTGTGTTCAGCGATGAAGCACAAACTTGCACTACCTCATATGATGACCACCGTCGGCGAGTGTGATGGTGACCTGGCAAGAGGTCCCATTCTTCCATCGTTTTGGATAGGCACAGCAGTGTCACTCTTGGCGTCGTGGTATGGAGAGCTGTCGGGTATAGCTACAGGTCACGGATAACATATACTGAGGGAACTCTGCGCAACATTGCATCACGGACATCCTGGTCCTCTTGTGGTACCTCTCATGAGACAGTGTCGTGGTGTCATGTCTGAACAGTACAATGCTCGTGCACAAGTGACACTTGTCTCTATGAACTGTCTGCGCGATGCTGAGGTACTCCCTTGGCCAACAAGACCACCAGATCGCTCGCCGATAGTACATCTACATCTGCATCATACTCTGCAAGCCACCTAATGGTGTGTGGTGGAGGGTACATTCGGTACCACTATCTCATCCCTCCAACCCTGTTCCACTCGCGAATAGTGCGTGGGAAGAAAGATTGTTGCTAAGCCTCTGTAGTGGCTCTAATTTCTCGAATTTTCCCAAATGGTTCAAATGGCTCTGAGCACTATGGGACTTAACTTCTAAGGTCATCAGTCCCCTACAACTTAGAACTACTTAAACCTAACAAACCTAAGGACATCACACACATCCATGCCCGAGGCAGGATTCGAATCTGCGACCGTAGCGGTCGCGCGGTTCCTGACTGTAGCGCCTAGAACCGCTCGGCCACTCCGGCCGGCGAATTTTCTCCTCGTGGTCAATACGCGAGATGTATGTGGGAGAGGGGGGGGGGAGGAGGGAAGTAACATGTTGTCCGACTCCTCCTGAAATGTGCTGTTCCGAAATTTCAATAGTAAATCTCTCCGTGATGCACAGATCCTCTCTTGTAACGTCTGACAGTGGAGATTGTTTAACATCTCCGTAACGCTCTCTCGCCAACTGAACGATCCCGCGACGAAACGCGCCGCTCTTCGTTGGATCTTCTCTATCCTTTCTATCAGTCCTACCTGATAGGGATCTCAGATAGATGAACAATACTCAAGAATCGGGCGAACACGCGTCTTATAAGCCACTTCTTTCGTGGATGAGCTACATTTCATTAAGATACTTCCGATGAATCTGCGTCTGGTGCCTGCTTTTCCCACTGTTTGTTCTATATTGTCATTCCACTTAAGGTCGCTCTGGATAGTTACGCCTAGACGCTGTCTACATTTGTCCAACAAGTTCGAACGTCTTATCCGTCCCAGGATATCATGGGTCAGTTACAACAGTTGTTGGTCAGTTTACTCAGGAGAAGATACAACGGCTTTATGACACCCACCGAATCAGAGCATGCCTCTAGGCCACAGTAAGTGAAACGCCATACTGCGCTGATAAAGCCAAGTTCTGTTGACTATATATTCTACGTAGGGAAATAACATCTCATACCCTCTTAACCCGTGAAGCTACACTTTACTTCCTCCTCTTCTTCCAGGAGCTTCATCAGTGTACTTAGGGGAAAAACACAGAGAAAAGCTCTCAACTACCGCGAGGCATTCCCGTGAAGAATAGAAGGCGAGTGTCACAAAAGTCTTTCACCCTAGATGTAAAATATCTTATGTATATTAGTCACCTTTTCATTACCGTTATAAGCTTATAGAAAATACTCGTAGAATCTGCAGAACAGTCGACACATTTCTGAACAGTAGGAAGGATCAGAAATTTCATACATGTCTAGTGTCAACCAAATGAACGCTTCCGTCCATTTCGAACAGGCAAAAATGAGGAAGTTACACGAGAATCTTGAGCGTTAGACCTCAGAGATACCAAACACGAAGTATGCGAATAGACACGATAAATAGGTGTGATAGCCCTAGTTTCGGCTAAGATAATTCCTTGTGGATTGGCTTACTTGTCCCCAAGTCCAGTGTCTCACGTACAACGCAAGGCGATTACAGAAACGACTCGTATTGTCGTCACTGAAGCTTTGGCGGTGTCGGAGCACAGATTATCCTCCATGATCTTAGGTATTTCGCCAATTGACAGTCTTCTGAAAATAATTTTGTAGGATATTGTTCATACACTTTTCAGAAGTTGTGGTCCGGTGGAAAAAGGTCGGTCCAATAATTCTTGATGCACTAATTTCACACCACCCTCCTGTTTTCACATCACCCATTGGTGCAGCTGGTGGTGAATTTTAGAACACTAACATCGATTATTCTGCGGGCTCCTCTACAACGATAAATACAGCAACGCTTAATCATAAAAGAAAGAGCGTTTCAGTACCAAACTCTCCATTATGCACAGACTGCAATAGACAGTTGCAGTACAGACAGTACCTGAATTGTTGATATATGCTCTGTAGGCATGAGACAGTGTTCCAAAGCACAGTTCTCTGCCTAATGTATCGTCTTCCACTGCTGGAGATTTCATCAGAGGCTTTAGCGAGTCACAAAGCAGCTGAGGTCGCAAACAAGCTTAGCAAGCCGAACTGTTTATACGTATCCAACTATCCAAGCAATTGTGGGTTCGTGGCGTCATCAGACCGCTGACTAATATCGCGGAGTCGCGACGACGTATGTTATGGAATTTGTAGTGAGGCACTAGGACCCAAAATATGTTTAATTTCAGTCCTTCTTCTATTCTGTTGTAATTATTTTTGTGCTTTTGAATTTCTATTTCCTCTCTATAGTTCCTAGCGTAGTAATTATTAAATCTTGCCAAAACTACAGCTTCAAAGAAGAAAAGCTGGTGATTTCCTAGTCCTAGTGTATGATCTGCTATTGCTGTTCAAATGTTCAAATGTGTGTGAAATATTATGGGACTGCTAAGGTCATCAGTCCCTAAGCTTACACACTACTTAACCTAAATTATCCTAAGGACAAACACACACATGCCCGAGGGAGGACTCGAACCTCCGCCGGGACCAACCGCACAGTCCATGACTGCAGCGCCTTGACCGCTCGGCTAATCCCGCGCTGTTGCTACTGCTGATTTTTCTGTCTTGCCCAGGTGAAAATTGGTCTCGTGTTCTTCGACGCGGGTGGTAATGCTTCTTTTTGTAGTTCCTAAGTACACTTAGCCTCAGGGGCATGGGATTTTATATACCATTGCTGTGGCAAGTGGCTGGCGTAGTTCCTGTGCAGTGTTCAAATATTCATGCACCTTTCTTGTCGTTTAGGCTCTATATCACTGCCGTGTTTTATGAGTGCTTTGCCCATGTGGTCTGTGACAGTTTTAAAATTGAAAGAATAACTTTCCTTTTAAGTAGTTCCTTTTTCATTAGAAGCTCTAGATCTTTAAGGACGTGGTGCCCTGTTTATTTCTTTGTCAAAGCTCTCATTTCTTTAAAACTATCACAGACTGCACGAGAAAAGCACTCATAAAAAACAGCAGTGATACAGTGTTTAAGCCAACAAGAAAGGTGCGAGAATATTTGAGCACTGCAGAGGACCTATGCCCGCCGTTTGCCACGGCAGGGGTATATGAAATCTTATGCACTTGCGGCCAAGTGTACGTATGACTACAAAAAGAATCATTAACTCACGCCTAAAGGAACACAAGAACAATATCCACCCGGACAAGACGGGTAAATCAGGGGTAGTAGGTCACGCACTAGGACCAGGAAACCAACAAATTACTTTCTCTGACATTGTGGTTTTAGAAAGATCTAATAATTACTGCACTGGGAGGTACAGAGGGGCCACAGAAATTCAGAAGCACGAAACCAGTTTCAACAGGAAAGAAGAAGGAATGAAATTAGACAGATTTTGGCTCTATTGCTAAACAAAAAAACAAAAAAATACGCCAACTTTTACCCACTACAAGCTGCTAAGCACACGTCGGCGCCGCTTCGCGAGCTTAAGCAGCGTTCTAATGACGTCACGAAGCGACCATTGTGTGGATACATGCAAACAGTTCGGCTTGCTGAACGTGTTTCAGTTTGTAGCAGCTTTCTCATTCGTTAAAGTCTCCGATGAAGTATCCAGCAGTGAAGAGGAAACGTTTGGCAGCGAATTATGCCTTGGACTACGGCCTTATGACCATAAATCAGATATCAGTAATATCGCAAATACTGGCCGTCAAAGAGTACATTGTACGAGTATCTGAATTAGTTAGTCTATGCACAACCGTTTCCTTGCACGGTTTCAGCGTGAGTTTATGTACAATTCTGTGAGCAGATACTACTTACAGACGAGTCGTAAGTGCTTAATGCTACAACAATTTTATCGGCCCTCTCTCCAAGGTGCTCCTTACTAGTCTAGTTAACTAGTTGATTCCCGGGATAAACTGTCTTAGTGGGGTGAGGGTGGTAGAAACCGCCGTGTGGTGATGCAGGTCTGCACACAGGATGATTGGTTCCTCTCACCGCCTTCACCATATTACGCAGCAAAACGTAATCAAAGTAGGCCATGTGAACAAGTTGCGGTTTCCGTAGAGATGAATTTGATGGTGAAGGCAGCAGCACCCAGTTTTTGCAATTCAACGTGACAATCATATTCCAATAATGATAGCTATCTACAGTGCACAACACAATTAAAGGTTCTCTTTCTCGAAACCCAATAGTTGTCTCGCATTCAGACGTATAAGCTTGAAATTTGGCTCAAAGGTGTCTGCAACCTTCCTCTGTAATGCTGCGAAAGCATGACGCCCTGCGACGTTACACTCGGGATCTACAACGCTTCAGACTACAATGTGTCGATACCTGCGGGAAAAGGTCACATAGGAGAAGTTCCTGTGACTTAATGATATCACATGAGCATCAAATTTCATCAAAACTCTGGCCAACGCTACCGTGGACGTGTCATACGATGGGAAGGTCGTCACAGCCCTTCTGACCCACATTTCACCCCTTATTTCGACGCCTCTGCGATGGAGGTCAGAATTTGCGACGACCAGTGTTGAAATCACGCTGTTTTCTTTTGTGTAGCAGAGGAAACTATTCCAAAAACATCGCCGCTCAGAACCGGCACGAAAAGGCCTTATGGGGTGCCATAAAGGGCGCCAATGAAACCAGCCCTATCTCTGGAGCATTGATTCCCACACATTTCACGGTCGAAAACGCCAGTTCGTAGTTTGATGAGCAATAGGGAGACGTTCTTGATAAGCTTTTACACTTCTGACACCCTCGGACGTTTCAGCCCTTCTATAAGGCACTGTGGACCTACATCCACAACGAACGTGACCGCACCCCTTTGGAGGGCAGCGCGACTGAGGTTACTCTAGTGTACTGGTTGGAACCACTAGGGACCGTTCCGAACAATTCGCCGAAATTCTGTCTTGATGCAAAACACCAAAGTGTGCTATGTTTTTTCGTCCTCCTGTGGTGTGATCACGAGAGGTGTGGATGAAGGGATGCGACATTGTCACATGCGTGAATAAAACGGCAACGGGTAGGTCTACTTGTAAAAACCAACAGTTCGGCAAAGCTCTCGTTGGCACGCGACAACATTACTGAGCATTTTAAATATGATTGTGTACAAAGACAACCTGTAAAGTACGATATTGCAGCAGCTCTATAATGGGCTGAGGGCAATGAAAATTTGTGCCTGGCCCGGACTCGAACCCAGATCTCCCGCCTATCGCGAGCGGTCGCCTTACAACTGGGCTATCCAAGCACGCTTCACGGCCAGAATCAAACATTCACATATCGTCCACCATGCGTGTGGGCTGTAAGAGTGGTCGGATAGACTAATGGGAAGGCGACCGTTGGCATGCATGCATGTCAAAAGGAATATTCCATCGTACTTCCAAACAAGACAAGCACTGAAATATCGTACTTTACAGGTCGTCTCCGTACACAATCATTTTTAAAATTCTCAATAATGGTGGGTGGATGCTACCGAGGGTTTTGCTGAATTGACGGGTCTTAGTGGGACACTTTGCCGTTTTATTCACGCTTGTGTCAATGTCTCATCCCTTCGTGTTCACGCTACAGGAAGACGCGAAACAGGAGGGCTGGGAAAGTATAGTCACGCTTTTCTGCTTCGGATCGTATTCGAATTCCGTTGAATGGCTTTGAATGGTCCCTAATGGTTCTAGCGTGTACATGAGAGCAGAACTTGCGGTCGCACTGCGCTCCAAAGGGGAGCGATCATGTTCAGTGGGGATGCAGCCTCACAAAGTATTTAGAGAAGGGGTGAAACGTTCGAGGGTTGCAGAAATGTGGAAGCCTTCTATATGCATGAAGATGCGAAGCTAGTTCTTTTTGCTAATAATACAAGTATAGTAATCACACCAAACAAGGAAGAATCAGCTGAGGAAATTGCAAATAATGTCTTTCAGAAAATTGTTACGTATTTCTCTCCAAATGGACTCTCACTACATTTTGAGAAGAAACAGTTTATACAATTCTGTACAGAAAATGGCATAACACTATTGATAAATATAGACAATGAACAGAAGTCTATTGCTAAGGCAGAATACTCAAAATTTCTGGTTGTGTGCAGTGACGAGAAATTGAATTGGTAGAAACACTGATGATCTGGTGAAACGGTTAGATTCAGCTACTTATGCTATTAGTATTATTGCGGATTTAGGTGATAAACATATCAGTAAATCAGCTTACTATGCCTATTTTCATTCACTGTTTTCATATGGCATCATATTTTGGGACAATTCGTCATTAAGAGAGAAATTATTCATTGTACAAAAGCGTGTAATCAGAACAATAGCTGGAGCCAACCCAAGATCACCTTACACACATTTATTTAAGGAACTTGGCGTATTCATAGTACCTTCGCAATACTTATATTCACTTACGAAATTTGTCGTTAATAACCCAGCCCAATTAGAAAATAACAGCTAAGTAAATAGCTACAACACTAGAAGAAAGGATGATCTTCATTATTTTGGATTAAATCTCACTTTGGCACAGAAAGGTGCGAATTATGCTGCCACAAAAAGCTTTGGTCATTTGCGAAATAGTATTAAAAGTCTGACAGATAGTCAACCAACATTTAAAAGCAAATTAAAAGAATTTCTGAATGGCAACTCCTACTCAGTAAATGAATTCTTAGATATGAAGTAGTGACTAAAAATAATTATTAATTAATTATTTTGTGTAAAGATAACTTATGTTGGCTCTGCGATCTGTCTGTCGTTTTCGACTGCGAAATGTGTGGGAATCAACACCCCAAGGGAAGGGGTGGTTTCATGGTCACCCTTTGTATGACCGCCCCATCACCACCCTATAACCCCCCCCCCCCCCCCCCCTCCGTGCCCTCTTCGCGACGATTCTGAGCGGCGGTGTATCGGGAATGTTTACCTTCGCCACTCATAAGAAAACCGCACGATTTAAACGCTGGTCGTCACTGTTTTGATCTCCATCGCAGAGATGTCAGAAGAGGGCAGGGGTAGGGAGGGTAAGAGGATCTGTGACTGCGTTTCCATTGTGTGACACGTCCACAGTGGCGTTGAGCAGAATTTTGCTGCCATTGTGACATCATTAACACAGCTAACACGTCACACGAACATCTGATCTGTGGACTTTTTTGGCAGGTGTTGACACATAATAGTCTGAAGCGTCGCCGAGCCCGTGGGTAACGTCGCAGGGCTCCACGCTTTTGCAACATTACGGAGGAACGTTGTGTGCACGTTTGAGCCAAATTTAAAACTTACGCGTCGCAATGGTAAGCAACCGCGTGGTTTCGAACAAATTTTCCTTTAATTCTCTTGGACAATATACAGGGTGTTACAAAAAGGTACGGCCAAAATTTCAGGAAACATTCCTCACACACAAATAAAGAAAAGATGTTATGTGGATATGTGTCCGGAAACGCTTAATTTCCATGTTAGAGCTCATTTTAGTTTCGTCAGTATGTACTGTACTTCCTCGATTCACCGCCATGATTTCATACGGGATACTCTACCTGTGCTGCTAGAACATGTGCCTTTACAAGTACGACATAACATGTGGTTCATGCACGATGGAGCTCCTGCACATTTCTGTCGAAGTGTTTGTACGCTTCTCAACAACAGATTCGGTGACCGATGGATTGGTAGAGGCGGACGAGTTCCATGGCCTCCACGCTCTCCTGACCTCAACCCTCTTGACTTTCATTTATGGGGGCAATTGAAAGCTCTTGTCTACACATCCCCGGTACCAAATGTAGAGACTCTTCGTGTTCGTATTGTGGACGGCTGTGATACAATACGCCGTTCTCCAGGGCTGCATCAGCGGATCAGGGATTCCATGCGACGGAGGGTGGATGCATGTATCCTCGCTAACGGAGGACATTTTGAACATTTCCTGTAGCAAAGTGTTTGAAGTCACGCTGGTACGTTCTGTTGTTGTGTGTTTCCATTCCATGATTAATGTAATTTGAAGAGAAGTTATAAAATGAGCTCTAACATGGAAAGTAAGCGTTTCCGGACACATGTCCACATAACATATTTTCTTTCTTTGTGTGTGAGGAATGTTTCCTGAAAGTTTGGCCGTACCTTTTTGTAACACCCTTTATATTGAGTACCGCAAATTTAAATTGTCATCTATAGCTGGCAAATGCATTTTGTTGTATTCATAAAATGATAAAGTTACGTGAGTTCTTTGTCAGAAAGTACACCACCTGGCAGAAAAAGTGAATTTTCCAAAACGGAAACAGTAAACGAAATGAAACTTCAAGCGTCGAGACGATATACAATGTTATTTCAGTTAATCGACGCAGATTTACGAAGAACTTCGGTGTATCAGTGTGCATGTGAGTATGACGTTGTACTAACTCTGGCCTGGACGCATTCAGGAATCCGGTCCTGAGGTAAGCTGGCCCACAACTGTTGTAGCTGGTCCTTGTTGTCCTGGATACTGACGCTAGGACGAAGTTGACATCCGAGCTGTTCCCACACTTCAAAATCAAGCAGGCAGTTGATAGAGACAGTACCATGTGTGAAGAAATGTTGGCCTGTTGAAAAATGGCAACAGTATATTTTATCCAGAGAGGTAACATACGAGGACGCAGAACGTCCGTGACGTACCATTGTGGAACCAGGGTTCCCTCGGTAAGTACCATCCGTGACCTGAAGCCATACTCGATGGCTCCCTCACACAATGACACCATGAGTAACACCGCTGTGCCTCTCCAGAACATTGGAAGAATGGGACCTCTCCACAGATCGCCAACACACTCGCCGACGGTGGTGATATGAGGTAGTGCAAACCCGCGATTTATCGCTGAAAACAATAACACGCCACTCATCAGCATTACATTTCTCCCTGTTATGGCACCACTCCAAACGCGGCCTTTCGTGTTTTGTTAATGGTAGCCTACGCTTCAGACAGTAGTTCCCTAGCCGGTTGCTGCTAGTCTCCGACTAATGTCGCGGGAGGCCACAAAATGTTGCAAGGACTCCACTACTTGTCGTCCGATGATAGGCGCAGAGGTCAAGAGGTTACAAAGTGACTGGTGCACAATACGACGATCCTCCCTTGTGGTGGTCAGGCGCTGACGATCTGAGCCATGAAGACGCCTGCCACTAAGTTCCCATGCCGCTCACCATCAGTCCAATATCACATCCGAATGCCACACAAATCAGGAAATTCGTGATTCGACCAGCTTGTCTACTGAAGATTCATAATGAGGCGCCTTTGAAACTTTGTTAGGTGCTGATAACGCTGTCTCTCACGAGTACACGACATCTCGATGTCCACAGTGATCACTCAACATCTGTCTGTGTTCACATCCCCATTAAATTTGAACAACGCTGTGGTACTCTAGTGGCCATTCAACCTGCCAACGAGAATTGTAACTCTGAACATTTACATATCCGTCAATTGTGTGTATGTGTTTGAATTTACATAGACATCCGACCATGACTGTTGGGTGCTTCCATTCTCTTGTCAGGCTGTGTATATGTGTACAGGAAAGCATCCTTTAGTCTAAGACCAGAGTAAAAATGTTCCAGTTGAGTCAGCATACTGCCTCACCAGAGAAATACGAGCGTATGAATTACTTCACCCTCTTCAGTGGAAACAGTAATGATGAGTTGTGAAGTACTGTAATGAGACGTCACGGAAGATATCCTGTGAAACAGCGCTAGCTTCTATACATTGTCGAGTGCTTAATATTAATTACTTCAGTATGTTGCCCTGAAAAATTTTCATAAGTTTCAATGAGTATTTACGTATCATGTAGTTATATAACGATATTATGGATCTTATGAGGGATATATATTGCAGCACCGTGTGTAGACTATTAACACGAAGTCTTTGGGGCAGCAACTTCATCGGCCAAATTTGATCCACCTGATCACATGTCTAATGTTCACCATATCTTTTATTTTTTATTTACTCTGTGCTAAGAATGATGTATGGTAATTTGCATGAATTGATAACTAAACAAATTATGATGTAAACTGAGTGGATGCTAAACGTTTACAAGAATCGAATTTTTTATGTTAAAAATTGCATTCCTCGGGAATGGGTAGAGAGGAATATTAAATAAATACAGATTTTGACAAACCACCGAACAATAGCATGAAAAAATTGTATCTATTAAATACATTACTTCCATAACATTTTTAATTTTTCTAACTGTGTGTAAGACACCACTAGAGTAAAAATACCTCTGCCGGGCATTTGTGACAAACCAGAGCTTTGGAGTTGATCCAGCTTCCAAATGTGATGGCTCAGATATTATGCCATAACTGGACCTGAATAAACGGTCGACATACCGTATCTTTCTAATCACAGTTATAAATCCAAACAGATCCCTAACACTAGGGTCGCTTGGACTTTTGACATCCTGTTAGCGATGAAAAGTGAAACTTCCAATCACAGTTATAAGCCCAGACAGATCACTAAAACCAGCGTTGCTTCGACTCTTGACATACTGTTTGCGATGAATAGCGAAAGTATTATTCTGCGACAGTTTATTTGTGTTATTTCTTTCAGAAATTAGCACATCTTGCACTTTCAACAACTTCTTCTGTACTTTATGATAGAGGCTTTAACTTCTCAGTCCATTTCTTCTTAGGTCCTTCCACAAATCTACTACTGGCAGCTTATCAGTTAAGTCTAATTTGGAAAGCT
The DNA here is from genome assembly GCF_023864275.1 of Schistocerca cancellata. NCBI lineage: Eukaryota > Metazoa > Arthropoda > Insecta > Orthoptera > Acrididae > Schistocerca > Schistocerca cancellata. The sequence continues at coordinate 823,030,252 of NC_064629.1, forward strand.
TTGTGATGCAAATATTCTGTATTATACCAGGTGTTGTTCCATTGCTATTCATTCTTTAACAAAATTAAGTTATTACTGAACTCTCCTTGCGTTCCTCCAATGAAGAAGCAATGTTAAACCATAGCTCCTTTAAATTTGTCTCTTACGTATTTTATCCTTCATTTTTAAGTGAGTTATCGATGGTACTTTACCTTCTTCTTTTTTGAGTTCCGGCATTTTTATGTGAGTCGTGGAATCGTTAGTAATTCTTTATTCTTCCTGGCGAAACCACTGCCTCTGTCTAGTGTAAATCTCGTGTTCGAGTGTGAGAACTTTTTATAAACGTTTGCGTTTTGTCGGATGTGGGCACCAGCCCGAGATTTATCTGGTTATATGTGGGAAACCACCTAAAAACCTGACTGTGTCATCAGCCCTTATCGTTAATATCCACGAGGTGGCTTTGATCAGAGCAATAAGGCACGCGTTAATCGTGCTTCTATCCATGGGCGGCGGGGGAGGGGAAGAGTACATGGTACCATATGCAGTGTGCGAAAAGACTACTTTAGGGCAGGCAGAGATGACATACTAAATTTCGAAGTGGGCTGCAATATTAACTTTCATCATTGTGGCAGTCCAGATGGAAAAATATTTTTGAAGGAACTAAACCAAAGAAAATAAAATACAATTTTTCTTGGTAGGCAGGCAAAATGTATTTACATTTGAATATTAAAAACTTTCAATGAAACTTATAATTAATGAAGAATAAAATGAATAAAACGAAAACTTACTAATACAAATAACATTTTCTTTGCTTACAAACTTCCTCCATATTTGGAAATATATTCCGTATCGAAATTCCGAAAATTACACTCAGATGGCTGTCTGATAGCGAAGATCTTGTTTTAGATCTTACACTTTTCATTCGTGAAGCAACTGCTCGTAGATATATGAGCTGCAAAATGAGGACACATGTTGAAGTGCTACCTTGGTACAATTGGATAGTGACAGATTTTGATATTTTCTTATATAAAATTCTATAATTCCATTCTGCTGACAACTATGGTAGGCTGTTTTAGGGCTTTCATTACTTTTAAGTTCAGTCGACTATAACTGTAGATGTAACATGGCCTCTTGCATCTTAACCTCAAAAGATTTTTGGAACACTTTCATATAGGGGTTTAAGTTTTTAGAATATGTGAATCTTTCCTCAGACCCATTCCTTATTTTTCGCAGGAAAGACAGAATTTTTCCATTTTGAGAAACCCAAAGAAGCGATCTGTCTACCTGCTAGAAACATTCAAATTGCCTAGAGCGCATAAATATTTCTTTATTTAAGACGATCGGTTTTGACAGACTTTGGTGTCATTTTCAGGTCTTAAAAAATCTTTTTGTTATGAATTGTACTCATTTTTACGCTGGACCTCACACCAAGTTGTCATGTGGATAAAAATGAGCACATTATAAAAGGTCTGTTATAACTAAATTACTGTATTTGAAAACATAAAGCACCTTGTACAAATGGCTATGTAAATATAGAATGTACCACTGACATATGCTTGTTACATCACAAAAACACAGTACACAGTAACACATCTGTTTGTTTAAACTGGACATATGCGAACATATGCCGGGTAACTCGGCGCCTCGGCTACACTATTGGCCACACACTGCCGAAAATATTGTGGTCGTTTACGACCTCATTATAAGCACATACACAAGCGGCACACATAAACCTACCCACACTACGCCTCACGCATTTGTCGCTTTTAGAGCTGGTATGTTGGCTAATTTAACTTTCTTCCTAAATTAAAATCAATTATCTATATTTACATACCCTTAATCACCCGCGCGCGGACGATGGGAAATATGCAACCTTGGATACTAAATATTAAGCAACGCACAACGACTGCATCGGCATAGAGTGAGTATGAGTGACTGACTAAACTGAAAAGAAGGAAGAGAGCGCGTCGCCCATGTAGCTAACGTAGAAAGCGCATGAGTCACTACTGGTTGGGGAACATGCGGCTCCTTGCAGGTGTGAAAGACAGCTAGTAAGTAGGTTAGCAGGGAGGTAAAAAGCAGATTAATTTTGCTACTGTGTGTGAAAAATCAACTTCGTCGGGCTAAAGAGGAGTCGGATTCTTCGTGGCCGTGGGTCATGTTGTGGCCCACGGGCCGTATGTTGGACAGCCCTAGTTTAGGGAATGACAGAAAATATCAAAAACAACTACTTCATATGTGTGACAATGGGTCGTAAAAGCTTAGTTATTTATTTTGAGATCGTAGTTCTTATAAGCAAGTAGTGCCCCAGATATATGAGATTTTACATGTGGGTCACTGTGAGGCAGCTAATTATACTGGCTATTTCGAGAGGGTAGCGCTTGTTTTTTATTTATAAGTCAATGATCAGTTACTCAAGAATATTGTTGCGGTATTTTCAGTGTCAGCATAGAGAGGTTTACTTGGCACGAAATGGCAGCACCTTATGTGTGAATCTGCACGTGGCTACTCCGTCAAGCCAGAAGAAATTATCGGGACATGTTTCAAGATCGTGGCATTTCGAGCCTCCTAAGTTGCAATGGACAGGCAATGACGAGAAAGTACACACAATTCTTTCCCCGTTAATCGGCATGAGAGTAACTGGAGACGTACGATACGCTCACTGTAATTCAGTAACAGGATTCTCCAGTAACCAATCTCAAATGATTTCCTCGGCCACTCATAAGAAAAGCGAGCGATTTCAACGCTGATCGTCGCGGTCCTGACCTCCATCCCTGTCGCGGATAAACCTACAATAGTAGAGAGAAATGCTGAAAAGACTATAAAAGGTAATATCTTATAACGCACTTCTTATCGAAGTGCAGAACGGATAAACCTGTTATGACTAGGCAGAGAAATAAGGACTCCAGAACCCGCGTATTTTACGCTGTTCTCAAAATGACTTTAGAAAGACTGTTTGAAACATCCTGAATAAGAAGATCATGACCTACAAAAGGTGCACAACCAGCCGTTACAATGCGTCTTTATGAGTCTGTAGTTTGTTAAATGGATGTTACGGATATTTTAGGTGAAGCGTACTTTTACCTTGTCCACACTGTGTACCAACGAATCATACGTCGCCAAAGGAGGACGTTGCAGAAGTCATAAAAATCAGTTTTGGTGAAGGCGTCAACGCTCACGCTAAATTTGTACCAACGGTTAGATGCGAATGTTCAGACGATATTTTACGCCGTTTTTGAATAGACCCTGTGCTGAATAGAGGAATATACGTTTTCTGTAACAACTGGTGACTTATTTGCTTCACAACAGTGCATTTAGTGTAATTTAAATGTGATGTGGCTCCAATCAATTTTAGCAAACATCATCGGACACCATGTGGGTACAAGATATCGCAAGTGAAAGACCTGTTCATCGGTCACTATGATTACCCATATTTGACAGTTGCAGTCTACATTTTGTGAGATCGTGTGATAACTATAGTGTAGGTCCAACTTCTACAGACAGCGGGAAATGTAGTCACTCGCATTTCTTCATTTATCGGAAGTGTTCTGTAAACGCCACGAATATACGATTAAGTTCTGTATTTATTTCTGAGCTGATACATTTTTGTTGGGAAACTTTAATCATTACGGTTGTAACAATGTATTGTAAACTATAAAGTACCCAAATTGTACCATCTAACATCATTATTTTATTTTCTTCTCCCACTGATATGAAGCAAATGGCGGGTCGATCTGGCCGAGCGGTTCTAGGCGCTTCAGTCTGGAACCGCGTGACCGCTACGGTCGCAGGTTCGAATCCTGCCTCGGGCATGGATGTGTATGATGTCCTTAGCTTAGTTAGGTCTAAGTAATCCTAAGTTCTAGGGGACTGATGACCTCAGATGTTGAGTCCCATAGTGCTCAGAGCCATTTCAACCATTTTGAAGCAAACGATGCTCACTTGGTACAGAATTACATGTACTGACTACGCGCCTACTTGTCACTGCTGTCATTTTAGGTGTGATGATGGCTACAAAGCCGAAATCGGTTATCCATTTCAGTAAATTATCTCGTCACCACGACATTGATTTTTACGATATGATCTAAAACAGAATAGTTAAGCTGACTACTTTCACTATCCTTAAGGCACATAGATACGCCTTACTGCGAAACGTCCATTTCTGGAGATTAAGCAGGCAAGAAAGTGAAACGAAAGTATCATTAATTGAGTAGTAACTGTACTTAGTTTTAAGGTTTTCTCAGTACAGCAACCATCACTTAATTCTATGTACCAGCGTTCATAAAGAGTCGTCCTTATTTCTCTGCCCAGGTTTATCCGTTCTGCACTTCGAGAAGAAGTGCATTATAAGATATTACCTTTTATAGTTTTTTCAACATTTCTCTCTACTATTGTAGGTTTATCCGCGAGAATAAAATTTGTGGCACAGAATTTTAGGTTTATAGACGTCGTAGAATTGTGGTGAAACTACACTGCGCAACAAAATTAAGGTGTCACTTCTTCAAAACCTCATAATTGTCTTCCATTAAGACGCATAAGCTTGAAATATGGCTGAAAGGGGCCTACAACCTTCCTTCCTAATGGTGCAAAAGCGTGATTCCCAGCGACGTGCCGGCCGCTGCGGCCGAGCGGTTCTAGGCGCTTCAGTCTGGAATCGCGCGACCGCTACGGTCGCAGGTTCGAATCCTGCCTCGTGCATGAATGTGTGTGATGTCCTTAGGTTAGTTAGATTTAAGTAGATCTACGTTCTAGGGGACTGATGACCTCAGATGTTAAGTCCCATAGTTCTCAGAGCCATTTGAACCATTTGAACCCAGTGACGTCAGCCTCAGGCACAACGTCGCTTCAAACTGCAAAGTGTCGCCACGTAAGACCAAAAATCCAGAGCTCAGAAGTTCATGTGACGTACAAAGTGGGTTAATGATGTACCGTTGGCACAAAATTTCACCAAAATTCTGCCCAACGGCGCCGTTGACGTTTTTGAGCCCGTCTTACCCACATTTCACCCCTTCTTTTGTCGCCTCTGGGATGGAGGTCAGGACCGTGACGATCAGCGTTGAAATCGCTCGCTTTTCTTATGAGTGGCCGAGGAAATCATTTGAGACCCATGGCCGCTGAGATTCGACCCAAGGAGTCTCAGGGGATGGCACACATGTCGTCAACGAAATCACCTCTTTCTTTGGGACGTTGGTTCCCACACATGTCGAGGTGGAAAACGACAATTTGCAGTACCATGAACAACAGAAGGACGTTCTTGACAGTCTTTGAGACTACTGATATCTCCCTGACGCTTCAACCCCTCTCTAAGGACATCGTGAGATAACAATCCCACTGATACGAACTCACCCATCTGAAATTCCGTGCGACAGTAATTTTTGCTCTGGTGTACTACGGACCGTTTAAAACCGTTAGAGCCGGCCGCGGTGGTCTAGCGGTTCTGGCGCTGCAGTCCGGAACCGCGGGACTGCTACGGTCGCAGGTTCGAATCCTGCCTCGGACATGGGTGTGTGTGATGTCCTTAGGTTAGTTAGGTTTAAGTAGTTCTAAGTTCTAGGGGACTTATGACCTAAGATGTTGAGTCCCATAGTGCTCAGAGCCATTTGAACCATTTTTGAAAACCGTTAGAAAAATTTGAACGTGATCCGATTAAGCAAAGAGTTCTTATGCAATTTCGATGCTTCTGCTTCATGCCTTCCTGTGGCCTGGTCATGGGGGGGTGAAACATTGACACAGGTGTAAATAAATGCCAAAGAGTCGCTTTAACACCCGCCCCCTGCCAGTTGGGCAATAACATCGGTGGTAGACCTCTTCTCCCCCAACATTTATTGAGAGTTCTATAAAAGTACATTTCCAGAGAAAACCTATGAAGTAGTTTCCTTGCTGCAGGCGCCTATTAGGAAGGAAACTGGCACCAGAGGTGCATCAAGTAGTTGCTTGTCTACAGACGCCTCGCACTGCCTCAAAAGTTCTCTCTGCAAAGGTAAACTTTTAACATTCTCAATAAGTGCAGGTACCACCGAGGTTATTACTGAACTGTGGGCAAGGGGGGGGGGGGCGGGGCGGGAGGGGGTCTTTGAGGTTCTCTTTGCCGTTTTATTTACGCAAGTTTTAATATCCGTGTCCCCTCATGATGACGCCACAGGAGGGTGTGAAATAGGAGCACTGAAAAAGCATAAGACACCTTTCCTGCTTCGGATCAGATTCAGATTTTGTCGAATGGTTTTGAACGGACACTAGTGGCTCTACCCTGTACACCAGAGGACTGCCCTGCTCACCAAAGAAGTGAAATCACGCTCAATGGCGTTGCTACCCCACGATGACCTTAGAGAAGGTTTGAAGCGTCAGGGAGACGTCCGTAGTATCAAAGATTATCAACAGTGTCCTTCCGTTGTTTGTCACACTGTAAACTGTCGTTTTCTGCCACCGAATGTGTGGAAATCAACGCCCCGAGGGACAAGGTGGTTTCATTGACTATCTTCAGGCTGCCCCTTGAGGTTTTCTCGTGTCGATTCCGAGCGGCGGTGTGTCTGAAATGATTTCTTCGGCCATTCATAGCAAAACCGCGCGATTTCAACGCTCGGCGTGACGGTTCTGACCTCCACCGCAGAGGCGTCAAAAGAAGGAGTGAAATGTGGGTAAGAGCGGCCGTGACGACTTTTCCATCGTGTGACACGTCCATGTAGGCATTGGACAGAATTTTGGCGATATTCTGAACCAATGGTACATCATTAACCCACTTGACACGTCACATCAACTTCTGAGCTCTAGATTTTTGTCGACACCTTGCTGTTTGAAGCGTCGCCATGCCCGAGAGTGACGTCACAGGACGCCTCGCTTTTGAATCATTACGGAGAAAGGTTGTAGGCACGTTTGAGCCAATTTTCGAAGTTATGTGTATTAATGTAAGACAGTTACGGGCTTTGAAAAATTCTGTTGCGCAGTGTATATCTCTAGCGTTTGTTCTACAAGCATATTGCTCAACTCCCTCACAAGATGTTTTTAAAAGTAAAGTTATAAACTTAATTTTTTCCTAATAAATACATTTACTGCTATTTGTCTGTACCAACAATACATATTAATGAGTGTAACATGGTTTTACTCATAAACTGTGGCAATTTCATTCTACTCATTCCACAAAAGGTGGGTAGATACGGTTCGACACCACCTAAAAAATGTTATCACGTCTAGTCAACTATGGTACATTAGATCTGTGTAGTTTTAAGTGTTATCCAGATGTAGGTATGTGATGACGAGTTCAAAATGGTCAAATAGCACTAAGCACTATGGGACTGAACATCTGAGGTCATTAGTCCCCTAGACATAGACCTACTTAAACCTAACTAACTTAAGGAAATCACACACATCCATGCCCGAGGCAGGATTCGAACCTGCGATCGTAGCAGCAGCGCGGTTTCGGATTGAAGCGCCTAGAACCGCTCGGCCACAACGGCCGGCTTGATGACGAGTGTGATCTAGCTTAACTGTTTAAGATGGGTGTAGGCAAATAACAAAAAAACATGCATTTTTGGGCTGCTTTTTTTAATTTTATTTGAAAGATTTATTAATGAAGAATTTGATGACATAGTACCATAAATCCTAGAAAATATAATTACCAGCGAAATGACAGTCGTTTCGTTTTCCTGTGACAGTAATGCAAGAAGAGCATTTAAGGACTGGGAAAACGTATTCATTTTGGACCGACAATTTATTGGTAAATTTGTTCCTGTTGTGTGAGATTAGTCCCACGTTACACGGGAAAGTCATCATCTACATCTACGTGATTACTGTGCAATTCACATTTAAGTGCTTGGCAGAGGGTTCATCGAACCACAATCATACTATCTCTCTACCATTCCACTCCCGAACAGTGCGCGGGTAAAACGAACACCTAAACCTTTCTGTTCGAGCTCTGATTTCTCGTATTTTATTTTGATGATCATTTCTACCTATGTAGGTTGGGCTCAACAAAATATTTTTGCATTCGGAAGAGAAAGTTGGTGACTGAAATTTCGTAAACAGATCTTGCCGCGACGAAAAACGTCTTTGCTTTAATGACTTCCATCCCAACTCGCGTATCACATCTGCCACAATCTCGCCCCTATTACGTGATAATACAGAACGAGCTACCCTTTTTTGCACCCTTTCGATGTCCTCCGTCAATCCCGCCTGGTAAGGATGCCACACCGCGCAGCAATATTCTATCAGAGGACGAACGAGTGTAGTATAAGCTGTCTCTTTAGCGGAATTGTTGCATCTTCTAAGTGTCCTGCCAATGAAACGCAACCTTTGGCTCGCCTTCCCCACAATATTATCTATCTTCGTAATTTTAACACGCAGGTACTTAGTTGAATTGACAGCCTTGAGAATTGTACTATTTATAGAGTAATCGAATCCCAACGGATTTCTTTTTGAACTCATGTGGATCACCTCACACTTTTCTTTATTTAGCGTCAACTGCCACCTGCCACACCATACAGCAATCTTTTCTAAATCGCTTTGCAACTGATACTGGTCTTCGGATGACCTTACTAGACGGTAAATTGCAGCATCATCTGTGAACAACCTAAGAGAACTGCTCATATTGTCACCCAGGTCATTTTAATAGATCAGGAACAGCAGAGGTCCCAGGACGCTTCCCTGGGGAACACCTGATATCACTACCCCTTTTCTGGTCAGATACTGATACTGAAAATTTTCCACCATCAGGACTCAAACAGCCGTAATTCCAACGCGAGCACCACTGCACAGGCGTGTGCTAGCCACTCGGATACGGTGGTTGATGCATTGTGTGCGTCTAGAATATTTCCTGACATTTAGCAGAACACTTACACAAAAGGTATAGTATATGTTCTTAAGTGTCTTCATTGCCTACGTTAGTTCAAATGGTTCAAGCCGGCCGCGGTGGCCGTGCGGTTCTAGGGGCTGCAGTCCGGAACCGCGGGACTGCTACGGTCGCAGGTTCGAATCCTGCCTCGGGCATCGATGTGTGTGCTGTCCTTAGGTTAGTTACGTTTAAGTAGTTCTAAGTTATAGGGGACTGATGACCTAAGATGTTAAGTCCCATAGTGCTCAGAGCCATTTGAACTGAATGGTTCAAATGGCTCTGAACACTATGGGACTTAATATCTGAGCTCTTCTGTCCCATAGACTTAAACCTAGCTTACGTAAGGACACCACACACATACATGCCCAAGGCAGGATTCGAACCTGCGACAGCAGCAGAAGCGCGGCTCCGGACTGAAGCGCTTAGAACTGCTCGGACACAGCGGCCGGCGCCTACGTTAGTGTGTAGTTTTGATGGATAATTTATTGTTACTAATACATATTTCATTTGTAATATGAGATTTATTCCTCCCTTAAAAAGTATTTGACACTGTGGAATATTTTTTAAGAGACTGCAACTTCCATCATGGAGCTTCAATTCAGCACAGAGTTTAAATAATCGTATATTTTCTCGCCTTTTTAGTGAACAAATAAATGTACTTCGAGGGGATTTACGTAGTTAAAAGTTCCCTCCAGCTTCTTACGCTCCAGTTAGATCAAGTTGTTGGAAATAGTCACACAATAGGTGCTTCGAAAACATGTCATAAACAACAAAACTTGAGGTGGCCCGCAAAATACTGAGGTGCCTGAGGGTACCATTAATATCTCTGAAAGTAGAGCAGGCGGATTATCGGCCGCGACATCGCTACATATCTGTATGAGGTAAGCGGGAGGTAGCACACAGCCATGAGCGCCCGGAGGATAGGCTCCACTTTAAAACATTACAGTATGGTTCGTTTGCTCTGCGAGTTGAAGACTTTCGGTAACATCAGCTACTTCAGCAAGCAGCAATTACAAGACGTTTACTGACCTATTTCAACAATGAACAGTATCAACAGGTATTATATATAGTATTTCCGTGGTTGTAGCAAGAGTAGTCATATCAGAAACACTCCATGAAGTGCAGACTTAAACTGACTGCGTAGGGATCGATCAAGAAGTTAGGAGAAAGTTGAAAGCAAGAATCCTAAGAAAAATACGAGGTCCCGAAAGCAGCAGTGAATCATTATACAGATTAAACTCTGATACAGTACTCCATCTGAAAGCTGAAAAGGTAACGGATGTACTGAGTATAAGGTGATTAAAACTTTATGGACATATATGCAGGATGAATAATGACGAAATAACTAAAAAAAAGTCTGACTTACTAAACAATTACAAATTCAAAATGTCGTGGTTGAGAGAGGAAAGGTGAGACATCGAAAATGCGAGAGTCGGCATGGACACAACGAGAAACAGAAACTACTTTTTAGATTAGCAATAGAAAAGGCAGGCTCTCAAGTCAGGAGAAAAATCAGGAACTGGAAGATTGTGGCCAGAAGAACAGCATGATAACATTCTTGAACAATGGGAGAAGTGTGGACCGAAAGGAAACTCCAGTTCCAAATAAATACGTAGAAACAATGTTGATTTATCATAGCCTGTAAAAGGGCTATTCGAAACTCAAAAAAACTAACAAATGGTAAAAACAAATTCCGAAGGCGATCCTGTACGATCAACAAATAACCACCTACTAAACGGTTGTATCTAAGAAGCGTGGCGTTATTGTACATCAGCCACATAAAAGAACATCCCACTTAACTGATGTATCATTGTTCTGAGATGGAAACAGTAATGATAAAGAGGCTCAGAAGTAACTGAAATATAAAGATCTGGGCATCGAGATCAGTCGAATGCTGAATTTAAAATCTTTTTTCACATGTGTCATCATTAGTGGCCTGGAATCAATAACACAGAACTTGAAGAGCGCTCTGTCTCGAGCCCAATGTTATAGTAAAATGTAATAATGCTCTGAAACAAATAAAAATATCACTTCCAAATAAATAAAAATAAAGTAAATGGTGGTAACAGGCCATATCTGGCGTAAAATTTTGTAAAACCACTTAAGTCACTACTAAGTCAGCTGACCAGCTCCTAAGGTGACTGGAAGTAGCCTGGAGTAGACTTGACTTTATTCAGTAATGTAATCTACGTCGAGAAAACTAACGAGAATGATAACAAAATTAATAACAACAACAACAAATTATTGTTATTTTGAAGAATTTTCACTCTGTGGCGTAGTGTCTGCTGATCTGAAAACTTCTGGCGGATTAAAACTGTGTACCGGACCGGTTCGCGAACCTGGGGCCTTTGCCTTCCGTGGACAGGTGCTCTACAGACATTTTCTTTCTTTTCTTTTTTTCCCATGTGATGGAGTGATGAGTTCGGATATATGTCGTGGCACAGGTTACAGTTAGGGTTTTGAAGAAGAGTTTTACTTCTGTCAGTATTTTATCTTCCACCTTCCAAACGTCACACAAACTCTCCAGCATACATTGTGGGACTAACACTCCTGGATGAGAAATTATGACAGAAATAGCTTAGCGACAGCCTATGGGACTCTTCCCAGAATGCATTTTTCGCTCTGCAGAGGAGTGTGCGCTGATCTGAAACTTAAACAGCCCACGAAATGCAGAAGTCCAGGTTTTAGTGTCCCGGTTCGGCACACAGTTTTAATCTGCCAGGACGTTTCATTATTGTCAGTATTATTGTTATTATTATTATTATTTATTATTATTATTATTATTATTATTATTATTATTATTATTATTAGTAGTAGTAGTAGTAGTATCATCTTCATTATTATCATTATCTTCATTATAATTTTACATGCAATGGAATGATGTACAGTAGCGAATAACGTACGAGTTGTTGAATTCTGAAACTCAATCATTTTTATTTTAGTCATCGCCTCCGATGAATTTCCTGTTATTTTAGGTAACTGCAACGACTTTTACTGATCAGCTGTAACTAGATTTGCCAGAGAACCTTATGGCAGGGCGAATAAATAAGCACAACCTGTTATCATTGTTGATTCTCAGTGCATTCATTTCTGGCCATGTTATAGTACATATGTTTAGATGTATGGGAAAAGTAAAGGAAAGGGAGATTATGGTTTAACGTCCTGTTGGCACCGAGCTCATTAGAAACGGAGTACAAGCTGGCATTAAGGAAGGATGGGCAAGGAAAATGGTCGGGTCATTTTCAATAGAACTATCTCGGCATTTTCCTTAATAAATTCAGAAAAACTGAGGAAAACCTGAAAGTCGATCGTCGGACGAATAGATTACCTGTCTGCATGCCGAATTATCGTCCAGTCTCACCACATTATCACCTCAATCGAATTTGTCAGTATAATTTCAAATACACTCCTGGAAATTGAAATAAGAACACCGTGAATTCATTGTCCCAGGAAGGGGAAACTTTATTGACACATTCCTGGGGTCAGATACATCACATGATCACACTGACAGAACCACAGGCACATAGACACAGGCAACAGAGCATGCACAATGTCGGCACTAGTACAGTGTATATCCACCTTTCGCAGCAACGCAGGCTGCTATTCTCCCATGGAGACGATCGTAGAGATGCTGGATGTAGTCCTGTGGAACGGCTTGCCATGCCATTTCCACCTGGCGCCTCAGTTGGACCAGCGTTCGTGCTGGACGTGCAGACCGCGTGAGACGACGCTTCATCCAGTCCCAAACATGCTCAATGGGGGACAGATCCGGAGATCTTGCTGGCCAGGGTAGTTGACTTACACCTTCTAGAGCACGTTGGGTGGCACGGGATACATGCGGACGTGCATTGTCCTGTTGGAACAGCAAGTTCCCTTGCCGGTCTAGGAATGGTAGAACGATGGGTTCGATGACGGTTTGGATGTACCGTGCACTATTCAGTGTCCCCTCGACGGTCACCAGTGGTGTACGGCCAGTGTAGGAGATCGCTCCCCACACCATGATGCCGGGTGTTGGCCCTGTGTGCCTCGGTCGTATGCAGTCCTGATTGTGGCGCTCACCTGCACGGCGCCAAACACGTATACGACCATCATTGGCACCAAGGCAGAAGCGACTCTCATCGCTGAAGACGACACGTCTCCATTCGTCCCTCCATTCACGCCTGTCGCGACACCACTGGAGGCGGGCTGCACGATGTTGGGGCGTGAGCGGAAGACGGCCTAACGGTGTGCGGGACCGTAGCCCAGCTTCATGGAGACGGTTGCGAATGGTCCTCGCCGATGCCCCAGGAGCAACAGTGTCCCTAATTTGCTGGGAAGTGGCGGTGCGGTCCCCTACGGCACTGCGTAGGATCCTACGGTCTTGGCGTGCATCCGTGCGTCGCTGCGGTCCGGTCCCAGGTCGACGGGCACGTGCACCTTCCGCCGACCACTGGCGACAACATCGATGTACTGTGGAGACCTCACGCCCCACGTGTTGAGCAATTCGGCGGTACGTCCACCCGGCCTCCCGCATGCCCACTATACGCCCTCGCTCAAAGTCCGTCAACTGCACATACGGTTCACGTCCACGCTGTCGCGGCATGCTACCAGTGTTAAAGACTGCGATGGAGCTCCGTATGCCACGGCAAACGGGCTGACACTGACGGCGGCGGTGCACAAATGCTGCGCAGCTAGCGCCATTCGACGGCCAACACCGCGGTTCCTGGTGTGTCCGCTGTGCCGTGCGTGTGATCATTGCTTGTACAGCCCTCTCGCAGTGTCCGGAGCAAGTATGGTGGGTCTGACACACCGGTGTTCTTTTTTCCATTTCCAGGAGTGTATTACTTCTGATCGCTAGAAATAAAGTGTTCTTCACTGCAAGAAAATGTTGGATTAATTTGGCAACTGATACTTATAGTAGAGTTATACATTATTACCACTATTATTGTCATTTACTATTATTTAATCTTCTGCAAATGGCAAATCTACGAACGTAATTGGCAAATTTTCGTTTTCACATGTCCCTGCTCTCTTCGTTTATATATATATATATATATATATATATATATATATATATATATATATATATATATATACTCAATCAAAGCCTGTCCCAAGTCCGGTTGAGAAACGAGGAGGACGAGGAGTAACACCTCGTAAAAACCTTGGTCCAGCTGGCAACGCTGGTAGTACCTTGTAGGGACCCCTTACCAGGATACAGGTGATCATCGCCTTTGATGGCGAATGAAGATGAAGATCTCACTGGCAGAGAAGGCGGAAGAATTCTCGTCTTAAAACCCAAGCGGCGTCTGTTGTGGAAACCACCAGTAACTTGGTCAGCGACTGCTCATCTGGTGGGACCGGCTGTAGCAACTGCTCCAGGAACTAACAATCCCTGGTTCCACACAACCAACCTAGCTGGACAAAATTTAATAACAAGCACTATGGTTCGTGAAAGCTACAGCCACATTACTCCAGGTGGTAACCAATCCACCGCCGGCCGGTGTGGCCAAGCAGTTCTAGGCACTTAAGTCCGGAACCGCGCGACCGCTAAGGTTGCAGGTTCGAATCCTGTCTCGGGCATGGATGTGTGTGGTGTCCTTAGGTTAGTTAGGTTTAAGTAGTTTTGAGTTCTAGGGGACTGATGACCTCAGATGTTAAGTCCCATAGTGCTCAGAGCCATTTGAACAAACTTCTGGGACTTGCAGAGGGGACTGAGTAGATAGTATTATGAATTGAGACCCCTGTCCGGAAGTGGATCATGCTACAACGATTTGAAAAATGTTAGTAACGCGACTACTTTTAGAAGCAATTTATTAGGTATGACCAAGTACATCACTTATATTACAGTTCCACTCAATAACAGCCAAAGAAATAAAAGAAAAAACCCTCATTGACAGGTTCTCTTCAACGTGATACAGTACAGCCTCTTCCAATTCGGGTGTCGGGATATCCTTGGAGCATCACAGTCATGCCTGCTGACGGAAACGCTATTCCCTCCTCAAACCCGTTGTGTAATTGTGGCGAAAAGGGTATGCGATGGAGTCGGACGTTGTGAATAACAATCTCGATAGAAGCGATGAACAGCTCTTCCATTACCATGAACATCGTCACACAGAAGGAT